>NC_133575.1:89195036-90445036 GCF_048773025.1 Camelus bactrianus
GTTAGAATTGCAGTGAAGAGATGTGGGAATCTCAGACTGTTGTGGGAGTAAAGCAGGTTAGAATTCATTGAGAGATAAATGTGAGGTGATGTGAAAACAAGAAACTTTCCATTTTTAAAAGAACTTTGATGATGAAGGGGAGAAAACAGGTAGGTGAAGGGAACTGTGGTTAAAAGAGATTTTTATTCTTTATACAGGAAAGACATCATATAATTAAATACATGAATTTAGCAATGTGTTCTAAATTAGACCTGAATATGTATATTAATATTAAAAATCCATTGTATTCCTATATACCAGCAGTAAGTAAAATGTCTATTTATAGTAGCATCAAAATATACAATATTTATGAATTAATTTAACAAAAGATGTCCAAGATTTCCACCCTACAAACTGTAAAACATTGCTAAAGAAATTTTCAAAGGCATAAATAAATGGAGAGATATAACATGTTTATAAATAGAAAAACAACATTTTAAGATGGCAGTTTTTCCTGAATTGATCTATAGATTAAATGTAATCACACACACACACAAAATTCAGCAGGCTTTTTAAAAAAACATACTGGCAAGCTGAGGCTAAATTTATACAGAAATGCAAAGGGTCTAGAATAACCAAAGACATTTTTTTCAAAAAGAGAAAAAAGTGGGAGGACTTATGTTATCCGATTATAAGACATACTATAAATCTGTATTAATCTAGGCACTTTGGCATTGTTGAAATGACAGACATATAGTTCAATGGTACAGAATAGAAAGTCCAGAAATAAACCCACACATATACATTATCTATCAATTTTGATAAAGACTCCAAGGCAATTCAATGAGGAAAGGAAAGTCTTTTCAACAATTGGTAATTATTCAACTGGATACCCATACGGAAATAAATGAACATGGACCATTACCTTATGCCAAATGCAACAGTTAAATCTAAATGGATCATGTAACGCCTAAAACTGTTGACTGGATAAAGGAGTTGTGGTATATTTATACAATGGAATACTACTCAGCCATAAAAATTAATAAAATAATGCCATTTGCAGCAACATGGATGGACCTGGAGATCGTCATTCCAAGTGAAGTAAACTGAAAGAGAAAGAAAATATCATATGATATCACTTATATGTGAAATCTAAAAAAATAAAAGGACAAATGAACTTATATACAAAGCAGAAACAATAACCTGTATCCAAAATAAAGAACTTCCAACTAAATAGTAAAACAAAAAATAATCCAGTAAAAATGGATGAAAGATGTAAATACTCAATTCACAAGAGAAGATCTGTGAATGACTAATAAGCATATTAAAAAGTTCGTATCATTAGTTATCAGTGAAATTTAATTTAAATTCACAATGTGATACCAAAACAAAATGAAACAAAACAACACCCATAACACCCATTATTAGAATGTCTAAAACAAACAAAAAACAGACCATACAAACTGTTGTTGACAATAAAAAGTAACTGAGGCTCTCCTATACTGTTGGTAGGAACATAGTATGGCCATTTTTGAAAAGGTTGGCAGTTACTTAAATAGTTAACTGTACACCTGCCAGTTCACTTCAAGGTATTTATCCAAGATGTACATGCAATAACTTGTATCCAAATGTCCATAACTGTTTTTATTTGTAATACCCCAAACTAGAAACAATGCAAATGTTCATCAACACATAGATGGATCATGGCATATCCACACAGTGGAATAGTATTTGGCAACTAAATGGAACAAACGACTAACACAGTCAACAACTTGGATAAATCTCAAAATTGTTGCTTTTGGAAGAAGTCACACACCCCCTAAAACGTATACACTGTATGATCCCATTGGTGTTAAGGTCCAGGAAATGCCAACTAATCTAGAATGAAAGAAGGATCAGTAGTTGCTTAAGGACTGTAGTAGAGGCAAGAGATAATGCAGGGAAGGGTGGATTAAAAAAAGGCATGAGGAAATCCAGGGGGATAATTAAAATGCTCATTATCTTGAATGTGGTGATGATTTCACAGGTGTATACATATGTCAAAACTTATCAAATGTGCCCTTTAAAAATACACGGTTTACTGATGCCAAATTTATCTCAAAATTGTAGGAAATTATAGAGAGACCTATATAAACACTAGAAAATACTGGCAGATCCAAGAAGAGAAAAAAAATCTTTATGTGTACCTCTTGACCATAAAATGTGGTTTATGAAAAGCATTCCTGATTCAAAGATGATTTTCATTTTAATTTTGTGACTCCCTCCATAGTCAGTGTCACCCTAGAATGAAGCATGTAATGCTGGAATATGTTATCTTTAATACTTGTTCTCTGGTGCCATGGTGATCTAGACTTGAATCCTGTATTTGCCATTTAAGAAGATATTAAGCAAGTTATTTAATTACTCTAAAGTTCTATTTTCACATCTGAAAAGTGAAAGATATTAACAATACCTACCCCACAGGATTGTTACGAGGAATAAATTTAAAAATAAAAAATATTATATGCAAGCCAAATTGCTATTTGTCTACATATAATAAATGCTCAATAAATGCTAATTTAAAAAACACTAATAGCACCCACATGGTTGATATTTTCATTCTATGTGTTTATGGTAAATTTCCTCCAAGGCAAATGAGGCACATTGTTTAGTTTTCATTGCTTTTTAGTAGGCAACAGTCTTTGTGTGTGGTTTTGTTTTTTGTTTTTTGGGTTTTTTTTTTTTTTTTTTTGAGGAGAAGGGGTCTTATTATTTAGAACTCAGTTTTTTTCTTCCTCTCCATAAAGTGTTGATAAGGTCTTTGCTGGTAAACTTTGAATATTAAAACTCTTGTAAAACCCCATTTTGTAATGTTCAAAAGTGGCATTTTCACAGTTTTTTGCAGCCGATGGATAGAGGCTACTCTTTTACTATTAGGACCAGCTATAGGTGTTTTCTTTGGTAGTAATACTAAGAAGATGAAAAATATCACTATAACCTTAAAATATTTTGATTATATTTTATATCTATTTCTTAAAATCTGTAATACACATATGGAGGCGGAGATTCCTAGTTCTGTTGGGCAACATTAATTTTAGCTTATAGCTCCAGGCATTACCTTCGATTTTTACTTACTTTTCAGCCCTTAAGTTTGACACTTACAGTGAAAAACAGTATTCACTTCAGTGAGCCAAGTTTTCATACTTCATTTTAATTTTCACCTTTTACTTGCAATTTTATTTTGAATCTCATTACCTTAAGGTCAAGTAATGTATTATCCAATACGTTTCACTTAAGGGACCCAAAACTCAATGTATATTCCTTTTATAGGTCATGAAGTTAAAATAAAAAGAAGTGCTGACTGACTGAGACCTACAAAACTTCATGCTCCCAAAGATTAAATAAAGTTTAATAGACAGAGTTGGCTATCTTCCTCTAATCTGGTTGACATCAATCAAGCAAAAGTATTTGACTTCAGTTTCATTCCAATTAGCCTTGTAATCACATTTTGAAGTCACAGTGCATATGTGAGCAGGGAAGGTTGGCATAATACTAAAATTTTCTATTCAGTGTAATTCATTTTCAAATATTAAAGATGTACTTATTCTGCAGCATAAAGTCAATTTTCTACTTGTGTTTTCAAGACCTTATTTGCTGAGGTTTAAATTTCAGTTGAGGAATAGGAAAAGAAGGGGTGAAAGCCCATATTTTATAGTTTTTCTACATATTTATATAGGTGCAATAAATATGTATTGCTTCTTTAATATGGGCATTTCCTAGACCCACTCCAGGACCTCTGTAATCTCTCATTCAAGACCTTACCTATGGCAGAAGGATCCTTACTCTTCCTAAAGCTGTGGCAAATTCTAGGAAGTAGTGGAGAAATGGATTGTACACGCTAGGAACTCTCTGTTCCTGCATTTGATGTGTATTTCAATCACTCTGCGAATCCTGCTGAGATCTCACAGATTTTAATAGAAGCCAAGTTGCTTCCCTGATATATGGAGGCGAAGAAAGCAGGCACTGAACAAATGGAAAAATGCATCTTTCCCTAAACAAAGAGAGGTCAGGAGCCAAGAGGGTCACTAACAATAAATACCAGGACACTTGCTCTGGATTTGCCATGACCTCTACTGTTCATCCAAATACCTAGTAGCAACGCAAATTTATGAGTAATAATAAAATAAACACATCTGTCTGGATAGGGTTTACATTTTATAAAGCAGTTTCCCATTGATCATTTCCTCTGGTCCTCAACAACAAAACCTCTGAGCATAGATGTACAGAAAAAAGCCAACCTAGCCAGGCAATTAAGCAAGAAAATGAAATAACAGGAATGTAAATTGCAAAAGAAATAAAACTGTGTCTATTTGCCGAAGACATTATCTTATATATATAAAATCCTAAGGACTCCACTAAAAACTGTTAGAACTAATAAACAAGTTCGGCAAGTTTGTAAGATACAAGATCAGTATACAAAATACAATGGTATTTGTATATACTTGGCAATGAACAATCCAAGAAAAAGAAGTAAACAATTCCATTTACAATAGCATAAAAAAGAAAAACTTAGGAATAAATTTAACAAAGTGCAAAATTAGTACTCTGGAAACTACAGAATGTTACAGAAAGAAATTTAATTGGAAAGATACTCCTTTTTCATTGATTGAAATACTTAATATTGTCAAAATTGCAATACTCCCCAAATCAATTCGTAGATTCAACACAATCCCCATAAAAATTCTTGCTGGCTTTTTTTCCCACAGAAGTTGACAAGCTGGTCCTAAAATTCATATGGAAAATTAAGAGATCTAGAACAGCCAAGCTGATATTGGGAAAGAACAAAGTTGGGGGACTCTCTCTCCCTGATTTCAAAATTTGACATAAAACTCAGTAATAAAGAAAATGCAATATTGATACAAGTATAGACAATCAATGGCATAGAATTGAGAGTCCAGAAGTAAACACTTGCATTTGTGGCAGTTGATGTTTGACAAGAGTGCCACGAAAATTCATTGGGGAAAGAATAGTCTTTTCAACAATTAACGCTGAGACAACTGAATATTCATGTGCAGAAGAGTGAAGTTCAACCCCTTTCTCAGACCATGCACAAAAATTAACTCAAAATGAATCATTGATCTAAATGTAAAAGCTAGATATTTTAAATTCTTATAAGAAAATATGGGAATAAATCTTTGTGACTTTGGGTTAAGCAAGCATAAGTGACATCTTAGACATAACACTAAAAGCACAAGTGCCAAAAGAAAAATTAGATAAATTGAACTTAAAAACTTTTTTTGTGACACAAAGGATACCATAAAGTGAAAAGGCCACTGACAGTATGGGGAATATATTTATAAATCATATATCTGATAAGAGACTTGTGTTTAAAATATAAAAAGACAACCCAAATTTTTAAAAGGACAAGAGATCTGAATAGACAGTTCTCCAAAGAAGATATAAAATTGGCCAATAAACACATGAAAAAACGCTCAACATCGGTAGTCATTAGTGAAATGCAAATCAAGACCACAGTGAGATACCCCTTAACATCCACTAGAATGGCTATTTTAAAAATAAATAAATAAAAAGAAAACAGCAAGTGTTGGCAAGGAAGTGGAGAAATTTGAACATGCATAAATTGCCAGTGAGAATGTAAAATGGTAAAGCTGCTGTGAATAGTAGTTTGGTGGTTCCTCAAAAGCTTAGACCCAGAATTACCATATGACCCAGCAATTCTGCACTTAGATATGTACCCAAAAGATCTGAAAACAGGTGTTCAAACAAAAATGTTTGCAGGGATGTTCTTAGCAGTATTCACAATAGCCAAAAACTGGAAGATACCCAGATGTCTGTAACTAATGAACAGATCTTTAAAATGTGGTTTATACATACAATGGAATATTATTCAGCCATGAGAATAATGAAGTTCTGATACATGCTACAACCTGATCAACCTTGACAACATGGTGCTAATTTGAAGAAGCGAGACACAAAAGGTCACACATGGTATGGTTGAGTTTATATGAAATGTCAAGAATAGGCAGATCCATAGATATAGAAGCTAGATTAGTGCTTGCCTAGGGCTAGAGGTTGGAAGGAGTAAGGCGTGACTGCTTAATGGGTAAGGGGTTTCTTTTGAAGGCTATGAAAATTTTCTAAAATTGATTTTAGTGATGGTTGTAGTACTCTGAAAATACTAAAAACCATTGTATCGTATACTTTAAATGGGCGAGTTACATGGCATGTGAATTTTAATGCAAGAAAGGAAAGGAGGAAGGGAAGGAAGAGGTTGACATAAGGTTGATCCTTGGTTGGTGTCTGAGACTTGACTAGTAAACAGTTCTTTATGCTGATAAAAATAATTCCTAAATAAGTATAATTCACTATATCTAGACTGTTGGTGTAAATGATAAGATTTCCTTCTGGGAGTCTGATATTAGTATGTACTAGGCAGGGGCTACCTAAGTGATCAGCATCCAGTAAAAATCTGGAACTGGGTTTGTTTCCCTAAACAGAAACATTACACACATACTGCTGCATTTTCACTGCTGGAGGAAGCACTCTGTGTGGCCCCTCATAATAGGGAGAAAGAATAAGGAAGCATATACTTGGCTTCCTCCAGACTCCTCTTCTGCCTTTTTTCCTTCTGATGGGGCTGTGTAACCTTACTACATCATTTGCATGTGTTTTAGCTGTGAGGGAAATGGTATACTGAGTCCCAGGATTCCTTGTATTGAATCTGGGAATGTAGGAGTGGTCTTGGGAACCCCCGACACACCATAGACTGTTGTGGAATTCACTAGAATGACCCTGACTCATGAAATATGACTACAGAGCTATTTGGGGGAAAGAAAGTGAGAGAGGTGAAGGATGGCAAAACCCTGGTCTCTGGGTGGTTATGGGATCATACATGGTATGAAACAGGAGCTGAGCTGCTGCTGTTGCTGAAAGATAAAAGTTACCTATGGAATTCAAAATGATAGAACCAACCCCAGGAGAGTTGTCTCCCTGGATCCCCCAGATGCTTCTGGCTTTGCTAGCTAAGGTGAAGGGAAAAGCCAGCTCAGTTGATACCTTTGGTTTTTGTTTCCTTCCAGGTAGGAGGGGAAAGGATCCAAACCTTCCCCCAAAATAGGCTTTAGATGGGGAAAAGTCAATAAAAAGTAGTTTGTGATTGTTCTCTTCTCCAGGTGGCTGGGGACATAATTGAAAAAAAATCCTTAAGTTGAGCTGTAAGTGGATCAAAAATATTAAAGATCTGCATTGCTCTGTCCTTCAAGTAGTATGAAAAAAGGTTAAACGAGTTCATAGGGCTGGGGCAAAGCTTTAGATAATCCAGAAGAGAAAAAAAAATGGAACCACTCCAGCCTTGCTGCTGTCACTGCTTCAACAGCCACTTCTGCCACATATTAATCCTTACTTGCTAAATTTACTGCAAGGTGTTTGAGTAGACTTGCAATGAGATCAAAGAGGGAGGGTGATTTTAACAAATGGTATTGTATTTTGTGGCTATAGCATCTAAGTGCATGATAAAAATGAATATAAACTGTTACATGCTTGTAATTTCATAGATTTTAAAGGGAAAACTGTTCACACTCTTACACAGTTTAGTGGGATACATATTCCTTGCTGGTCGGTGCACTAAAATTTAAACTCTTTGAAGTTTTGGAAATGAAACATTTCTCTATAAGTGATGATTTTTTCTTTCTGCTTATTGGAGTCTCTGGAAAAAGGGAAATGAGATAAAATGAGAGGTATTTGTCACATGGAGAAGTATTTTTTGGTTTATTAATAAGCTCATAAAAATTCAGTGTCTGACTCGTAGGGACTGATGATTTTCCTGCCTGAAGTACATGTTTTAGAGGGAGGGGGTCAATTTGGACAGTGAGAATGACAAGATAAAATGGGCTTAGGAAAGTCTTGCTTTGGCTCTTGGATTTGGAATACAGAGTTGGCCCTACTGTATCTAGGCTTTGGGGTTCCCAAACCAAAGTTACTGCCTAAATTCTCAGATGTTAATTTTTTTAGATCTGACTGTAAACTGAAACCTTTTACTGTCTATGAGCTCTTTTCATCTCAGTAAGATCTGTGCAGTCCTAAGAGGGAAGTTCGTACTGATACAAGTCTTCCTTTAAAAAACAAGAACAATCACAAATAAACAACCTAACCTAACACTTAAAGAATCAGAAAAAGAAGACCAAACAAAACCTAAATAGTTAGCAGAAGGGAAAGAAATAATGAAGATCAGGGAGGAAATACATAAAATAGAGATAAAAAAAAATAGAAAAAAATCAAACCAAGAACTGTTTTTTGAAAGAGTAAACAAAATCAACAAACCTGGCCAGGCTTACCAAGAAGAAGAGAGAGAGGACACAAATAAACAAAATAAGAAAGGAAAATGGAGAAATTACAACCAACACCACAGAAATGAAATAAAAAAAAACCATAAGAGAATACTATGAACAACTATATGGCAATAAATTGTACAACCTAGAAGAAATGGACAAGTTTTTAGTAATATAACAGACCATCCAAACTGAATCAAGTAGAAGCAGATCACTTGAACAGACCAATCACAGCAACTGAAATAGAATCAGCAATTAAAAAAAAAAAACCCTCCCTGTGAACAAAAGACCAGGACCAGATGGCTTCACTGGGAAATTCTACCAAACATTCAAAGAAGAGCTCATACCGATCCTTCTCAAATTCTCCCAAAAGATTGAAGAGGAGGGAATACTCCCAAACTCATTCTATGAAGCCACCATCACCCTGATACCAAAACCAGACAAAGACACTACCAAAAAAGAAAAACTACAGGCCAATATTGTTGATGAACAGAGATGCAAAAATCCTCAACAATTAGCAAACATAATCTAACAACATATAAAAAAGATCATACACTATGATCAAGTGGGATTCATCCCAGGGATGAAAGGATGGTTCAAAATAAGCAAATCAATCAACATGATATGCCACATCAACAAGAGAAAGGACAAAAATCACATGTTCATCAATAGATGCAGAAAAAGCATTTGATAAAATTCAACACCCATTTATGATAAAAATTCTTACCAAAGTGAGTATAGAGGGAAGATACTGCAACATAATAAAAGCTATTTATGACAAACCCACAGCCTACATAATACTCAATGATGAAAAGTTGAAAGCCTTCCCACTAAAATCTGGAATAAGACAAGGATGCTCACTCTTAGCACTTTTATTCAACATAGTATTGGAAGTCCTAGCCGTAGTAATCAGATAAGAAAGAGAAATGCAAGAGATCCAAATTGAAAGATAAGAAGTAAAACTGTCACTATATGTGGATGATATGAAACTATATTAGAAAACCATAAGGCTCCACACAAAATATACTAGAGCTAATAAAAGAATTTGTCAAAGTAGCAGGGTACAAGATTAACATACAGAAATTAGTTGCATTTCTTTATACTAACAATGAAATATCAGAAAAGAACAGTAAAAAAAACAGTAAGTAAAATCGCATCAAAAAAACCAAAATACTTAGGAGTAAACCTGACCAAGGAGGTAAAAGACTTACACGCAGAGAACTACAAAACGTTGATTAAGGAAATTCAAGATGACTTAAAGAAATTGAAAGATACCCCATGCTCTTGGATTGAAAGAATTAATATTGTTAAAATGGCCAATTTGAGTGATGCACCATGCTGTATGTTAGAGCTCCAAAATTATTTATCTTATAACTGAAAATTTGTACTATTTGATAAGCATCTTCTCATTTCTTTTGCCTCCAGCCTCTGACAACCAGCATTCTACTCTCTACTTCTATGAGTTCAGCTTTCTTAGGGTTCAACATGTGAGTGAGATCATACACTATTTATCTTTGCCTGACTTTTCAGGTCCACTTATATTGTCAGAAATGTCCTTCTCTTTATGGCTGAATAATATTCCACTATATATATATTTTTTCTTTATCCATTTTCATCATCTATTCATCTGTTAATGGGCACTTAGTTTGTTTCCATGTCCTGGCCAATTTGAATAATGCTGCAGTGAACATGGGGATGCAGATGTTTCTTCAAGATGGTGATTTCATTTCCTTTAGATAAATGCCCAGAAGTGGGATTGTGGGATCATTTGGTAGTTCTATTTTTAATTTGTTGAAGAACCTCTATACTGCTTTTCATAGTGGCTGATCCAACTTACATTCCCACCAACAGTGTGCAAGGGTCCCTTTCTTCCACATCCTCACCAACACTTGCTCTCTCTTATCTTTTTGATGATAGCCATTCTAAGAGGGATGAGGTGATATCTCATTGTGGCTTTGATTTGCATTTCCCTGATGATTCGTGATGTTGAGCACCGTCTTATGTACCTGTAGGCCATTGGTATGTCTTCTTTTAAGAATTGTCTATTCATGCCCTTTGCCCATTTTTTAACCAGGTCATTTGTTTTATTGCTATTGAGTTGTAGGAGATCCTTAGATATTTTGGATATAAACACCTTATCAGATAGATGGTTTGCAGATATTTTCTCCCATCCTGTATGTTGTCTGTTCACTCTGTTGATTGTTTCCTTTACTGTGCAGAAGCATTTTAATTTCATAAAATCTCAAGTGTCTATTTTTGCTTTCGATACCTGTGCTTTTGGGATCATACCCATAAATCACTGCCAATAGCAACATCAAGAAGTGCTTCCCTTTTTTTTTCCCCAGGGGTTTGATGGTTTCAGGTTTTACGTTTTATTTAAGTCTTCAATCAGCTTTGAGTAGTTTCTGTGTATGGTATGAGTTAAGGGTCTAATTTTATTCTTTTACGTGTGAATGTCCAGTTTTCCCAACAGCATTTATTGAGGAGACTACCCTTTCCCCATTGTGGGTTCCTGGCACATTTGGCAAATACTACTTGACTTCAGTGTAGGGGTTTATTTCTGGGCTCTCTGTTCTGTTCCATTGGTCTGTGTGTCTTTGGTTTTGCTATGTTTTGTTTTTCCGTTTGTTGAATCTCGCTATCAGGAATTTCTCAAAGAGCAGTGTCCTATTGTTACTGGTTTAGTTTGTTGTTGTTGTTGTTGACATAGTTGTTGTTTTAAATTGACAAGGTACCTTAATGCTAAGATGCTGGAGCTGAGACTGGTAGGCAGTAAACGTAGTATAATGCATTATTCTTTCTGAAAATGTTTGTCCAGAGAAATGAAAACAGAGTAAACAACTTTCATGTATCAATATCCCTTATTTTGTTCTCATATACAGCGTATCTCTCAGCCAGCTGTTTTCAGCATAAGCTATATTACCTCTATATTTTAAGTCAAATAAAAACTGCAGTTAAATTTAGGCAGGTTCCAAATGAAGATCTTCACTTTATCTTCAGTTCTTGTTATAAATAGTTTGGTGGACTATATTTGATAAATATTCCAGTCATAGAAATTGCTTTGGCAACATATTTTACCATGACCATTTTTCTTTCCAAACTGTACCTTCCAGAGCTATAAATTATGCTCTAGCCATTAATCCAGTTTATTCTCAGCTTAATTTTCTGTTTATAACTTATTTTAAAGCTATCTGGTTAAAAAAAAGAGTCCATTTGAAAGAGTTTGAGAAAATAAAGCAAGCTTGTTACTAAAGGGAAACAATAAAATCTTTAACTAGTAAAACAGTACATTTTGCCATAAGTGATGTGGCCTCAGTTGCTCGTGTGTCTGTACGGAAGAGAGAGGACACTGTGTGCAGGCAGTGACGGAGCTAGCGCACTAATGTGGCTGAGGGGCGAGGCAGTGCCAAATACAGCGCCGAAGGAGGGTGCTGAGCTCTGGCCCCATCCTGGCTGGCTTCTCCATGCGAGTGTTCCCATGTGGTTAGTGGAGTGAAGGAGCACGAGAATTCAGCTCAGTGCTCCTCAATCTTTGGCTGCACGGGAATATCATCTGCGGAACTTTGAAAGATGATGCTAAACCCCACAACCAGAGGTTGTCATTCAGTTTGTCCCGGGTAGAGTTAGGGTGTCCAAAGCTACCCCCACCCCGCGCAAATAAGGAGCTTCTAATGTACAGCCAGGGTTGAAAGCCACCGGTTTTACTAAGTGTTGTGATAGAGCAAGAACATTAAACCTGCTAAGTGGTCTGCATGAAGGAGGGCTTGAGCTCTCTGTTTGGATTAGAGTTAAGGATGCTGGGATGAACAGTAAAGCTTTGGTTTTAGGGAACAATCAGAAACCAAGTCATCAACTTACTCACAACACTGGGTAAATAAAATGGGAGGTGAGGTAAATGATCTGATGATAAGCAAGTGGGTATGCGCTAGACAGCCACCAAGCTCAGGCAAGCAGAAATCACTGAGCAAGTGAGGAGGCTTCTGGGTGTATTTAGCTACCAACAGAGTGCTTATTAAACTTCAACAGGCAGTGAGAACTATAATCCTGTAATCTCCTAAAAGAGATTTTGAACTTCTTCCATTGTCATTGTCCTATCAGGATAAAATAGTGACTATATGATGAATTAATAAAGACAAAAGATGGACTCTGTGTGTGTGTGTGTGTGTGTGTGTGTGTGTGTGAAAGAGAGAGAGAGAGAGAGGGAAAGAAAGAGAGAGAGAGAATATTGAGGAGCAGAGGGAAAGAGGTGGAGGGATAATGTGTGAAAAAAAATCATGTTGGATTCCTCAGAATGGAAGTTTTGATTTCATAATACAAACTCATGGATAGAAGAGAACACAGGCAAAGATAACCTGTTTTCTTACTTAATTATTTGGAGAAATCCTCTTTCATTGGGTCGATAAATATTGACTTCTGTGTCCCAGGTATTGTGCAACCACTGCAGATGAAGCAAATTATAAATGACGCTACCTCATAAAACTTACATTCTTACTCTATTAGCATGCTAAAAAGTTTCAAATAATTACATTTAAGCTAAAAAAGTTTTAAAATAATTACATTACTAAAAAGCTTTAAAATAATTACATTTAAGTACATAGAGAATCAACTGCTGAACAAGGACAGATAGGCAGGAACTGATATATAACCTGCAGATCAAGCTCTATCCTTCTCTTAGTTAAATGCTTTAACTAGAGTTGGGACTTTCACATTTCATGATTTGGTAAATTGTATTCATACCCACTTACCCAATTTTACTCAGTCACTCCAGCCTTCTTAGCACATACACCTTTATCTTCTGCAAATGAATAATGCTAATCTTAATCTGGTTTTGCATAGGTGTTTTCCCACTTTGATTATTTTAGGCTTTTTACTGAATTTTTAAAATTAATTTACATTAATAAGTTATTTTTAATCACTGTATTTCTTTCTTTCCACATTGCATTGTATCAGAACGTTGGCCTCAACATCAGACCAACATAGCAGATGGCAAGGATAATGTGGAATCTAAAAAAACAAAAAATCACCACAAATTATCTTTTTTACAAATCAGAAGCATACTCACAGACATAGAAAACAAACTTATGGTTACCAGTGGAGAAAGGGGGTGGGAAGGGACAACTGGGAGTTCGAGATTTGCAGATACTATTATATATAAAATAGATAACCAACGAGTTTCTACTGTATAGCACAGGGAACTATATTCAATACCTTGTAATAACCTATAATGAAAAAGAATCTGAAAACGAATATATGTATGTATATGTATGACTGAAATATCATGCTGTGCACCAGAAATCAACACAACATTGTAAATTGACTACACTTCAATAAAAGGAAAAGATAAGCAAGAAGGATATATTGGCTAACACAGGGAATTATAACCATTATCTTGTAATAACTTTTAATGGAGTATAATCTGTAAAAGTACTGAATCACTATGCTGTATAGCTGAAACTAATGTAATACTGTACATCAACTATACTTCAAAAAATGTTGCTATATAGCATAACAATAAAGCTTTAGACAGTAGTTTTTTTCCCAAAGAGATGGTAGGAGGATATCAAGATACAGAAGCCATCACAGCCGCCTACCTCGCCTCCAGCCAGGCACCCAGAAAGGCCACCAGCCACTGGCATGTACACCAACACTGATTTCCCATTTCTTTGGTTGCAGTCCGTTTCCCTGCTTCAGGTACCTGTTGCTTCCTGGTTGGGGTCGCTCAGCAGTGCCCCTGCAAAGTTTATCAGCGCCCCCACGTGGCCCCTGCTGACGCCGCGGTAGTTGGCGGGTATCTCCTGCGCCATTTGCGCCACCAGCTTGACACGGTTCCGGGAGGAGCCACGATAGCGGTTCAGGACCGGCGGCTGAGCCGCTGTGGGCAGCCACGGAGCGCCGTGCACCGAGTGCTGGCGCGGCGTGGGCATCCCAGGCGCGGACTCACATCCACGCGGCTCCCAAGGTTCGACTATTCTTACTGGTTTAATTTTTCGTATGAAGTTTAGGATCAACTCCCAAGTCCCACGGTGGGAAAAAGAATTAATAATGGTGACATTTTCATCTATTTGTTTCAGAATTTCCTATTTCCGATCTAGTAGTTGAATTTAGTTGTGTTGGGTAGTGATTTTAGTGCAAGGTTTATTGTGATGCGATAGTGATGTGCATTCTAGCCTTGGACTTAGGTGAGAATGACTTTTAGTGTACTTTGAGGATGAAGCTTGCCTTTCAGCTGTGGCCATATAAAATTACAGTAAGGAAGTAACCATCAATTCCTACTTTATTTAGTTTTTTTCTTTTTAAATTCAGAAATGGTACTGAATTTTGTCAGCTTTCTCCTTTCTATGAAAATGATCATCTAACCTCTTCTCTCTTTAAACTGACTGATACTGAATTACATTAAGAGATTTTTCTTATTTTGTTGTTTATATTTTAACTTTTTGCAGTATATTTCATGCTTTCTTCTTTATTTTATATAGTATTTAAAGCTCTGAATTTTCTCCAGTCTCTATTTTAGCTGTATTGCATAGGTTTTTAAATACAGCTTTTATTTACACTATTTTCTTGAATGTCTGTACTTTATTGTTTGTGCTATTCTTTGACCTAAGTATTCTGTGAGAGAGAGATGTGTGTATCAATTTATAGGTGGAAGAGAAGTCTTCTCTTTTCTGACTTTGCTTTTAATTTCTGATTTTGTGGTATCTTAGGAGGATATCTGTATCATTTGTATCCTTTAAGAGTTTATTTATGATCTCTCTGTGAAAAAATATAGGGTCAGTTTTCTTGGAGCATCTGTGGGCAATTGAAAAGAAGGTACACTCTATATTATTGAACTGCCTAGTTTAGTATATAGCCATCAAATTTACCTCATGATGCATTAAAGTCTTCTAATTTTAGTGTATTTCAGTTATACTTGTAGCCTCTGTGTTTCTAATTATGCAATAAATACATACTGACTACTTTTTGAGATCTGTCATCTCCAGGACACCTTACAGTCCCATTTTCCCTGCAACTCTTTCTTATGGGGTTTCCTACAAGGTTCTACTGGTTTCAGCTGCTTTTTGCAAAATTTATTTATTTATTTTTGGGGGCGCTTCACATGTTTCTTCTCCTGGATTCACGGAAAATATAGTTTACAGGTTTTTTTTTCTCCATTATCTTTTTTGCTTTGTCTCATTTCAAGGAAATGGGCTGGGTGGGGGAAGATTTAGAACTAAGATAACATATTTTGTTATGAAAATCCTATATCTGATTGTTACTATTTAACTGATAAGAAAACTAAGGCTCAGAGAAATTAATAATTTTCCCAACACCACATAGCGAGTATGTGCCTCTGTGGATTAAGATCTTGGCTAATGTCTAGTCTGTTTTTTCATTTTTACCTTATAGCGTCCCACACAGACCACTCCTACCACTACCCAAGTTTTAAGGTGGCCCTTTTTTTTTCTTTGATGCATGATTTTTGAACTGTTTAATCTACATGTCCTTTTTGTGGATACTCAGAAGCCATCTGCAAGCACTTCATACTTGATATTTGTCCCTGGAACTTCAACATCACTTGAATTGGGCTAAATAAAGCTTGCACTTACTTTGTGAAATGTACTTTGTATATTTAAGAACTTTCTTCTGTCCATGTGTCATCCCTAATGAAGTACACTACTCAGCTTTTCTAAAGTACCTGATTATTAAGCTAATTTTCTCTCTAGATAGTGCTGAGATGGTAGCCAGGCAACAGAGAATGATATGGCCTAGTTTGTCAATATAGCTGGAGATTATGAAAAACAAATAAACAAAACTGCAAGAAGCCAAAGGTGAAGTCTTCTCTGTAAATTTGTCCCTCAGCCAGAAAATGAACTGAAATGTATTTTTAAATATTAGAATATAGCAGTGCCACTAATGAAGGAATTTAATATCTTTTAATTAGAAGTACCATGGGGACTCTCCCTTTATTTCAGTTAATGTGTCATGGTTTCACAATATAACTTTAAAATGATAAATTTTTGCAAGGCAGTAATCTCATTTGGGGGGATACAACTACCCATCTGATTTAGTTCTTTTATTGACTTGTGATTTTTCTAAAGGAAAGTGCATGTATCTAATCAGATGTAAAGTGTGAAAGATTAAAAATATTAGGATGAGGAAAAAACCTCTTATAATTCAAGAATATCAGTCATTTCATTAGACTTCAGTCAGGAAGCATCAGAAACAAGTCACCAGCTGTCCATTCTTAACCTGGATGCCCAAGCCCTCGTGTCCCAGCACCCAGCTCTTCTTTTAAATCAGGAATTCAGTCAGCCACTTTGATAGCTCCAGCCTGAAAACCTGTTATCATCAAAATTTCTTTACCAATCCTGAGAACCCATACTAACTACTAGCTACCTATCCATTCTCTTGCTGGTGATATTTAAATAATTATTAAATAGGAAACAACAGAACAAATACCTAAAAAGAAACTTTTAGTTGGGATTTCTTACCTCTGAGAGACACAAAAGGTAATGGTGGTTTTTTTTTTTGGTTTTTTTTTTTTTCCGTTTTTCTTTTTCGGTGTATCTGTTCAATGATATATTCCACAGACATTTATTGGGCACCTACTATCTATCAGGAAAGGAAATAAACACTGGGGATACAAAGATCAATAACATAGTATATGTTCCAAAAACTCATAGTCCATTAGAGAGAAAATGACATACATAGGTCATTATAATACATGTAGTAAATGACCTTGAGATATATATATTAGTTATGATGGGAGAACAGAGAAAGGAAGGCTTGGTATTCAACTTTCTTCAACAATTTTTATCTTATCAATTTCTTTCTTTTCACTCTCATTTTGCATGGCTTCAGTTCACTTACAAGAACAGAGGCTTAAAATTTTTAAAAGAACGCAAAGGAATTTCATATCCACAGGAGGAGGCTGTGAATGATAGAGTTTTAAATGTCAGACTTACCAGCTATTGACACTGTATATTGTTTTCTAAATGTACTTTGCTTTCAATTTTGAACTTTCTAAGTGGGTTAGGAAATGTGCTTATCACTAGATTCTAAAAGTGCCCTGCTTTCTCTGATAGTCTAACTTCCATTTATGACAGAATATCAGTTTCCATCTTGGAATATGAAATTTGAAAATCGGTCAACAAATTAAAATAGGTTTTCTTAATGGGTAGTGATATTTTTAAAAACTTTTTAAAAAGTCTGTATATATCTTAGAAAGACCAATAGGGGAAAATTACCTGGCAATAGTAGATAACAATGTTTTTTCTTTCTTTAATGTAAGTTTTTCTCTTTGTTTTGTTTAATTCATCAGGCATTTTTGAGCATGCATTATGTGGAAAATGCTGTGCTTAATACTCTGGGAGAATAATTTCACATGGACCCTGTTCTTAAGGAGCTTATAATACACAATCACAGAAACAGAATTGTGGAACTGGAAGATCTTACAAATCTTATCTCGTCCAATAGCCTAATTTTCAACTATAGCTTATCTAACATTTGGTGAACACTTTATAAGTGCCAAACATTGTTCAACTTTCATTGTCTTAAACTCACTTAATCCACCCAGCAACCCTGTAAGGTAATACTATTATCTGTCTCTACTGTGGCATGCGTAAGTATCTTACTTAATTGGTAGTGATGGTCATACATGTGGTAAATAGCAGAGTCAGGATTTCAATCTATGGAGATGGATTCATAGCCCATGCCTCTTAATAAACTACACTGTAGTCTGAGATGAGGAAAGCATGGCTTAGAGGATGAGAAAGACTTACCTAGGGTCACAAGCTCTTTAGTGTCTGAGGCAGGATTAAAACCCAGATCTCTCAGTAATCTACCAAGTGTCATGCATCATCCCATGCTAAATTAATAACTCATTTTCATGCAAAGTGTCAGAAGAGTGAAATTAGTTTTTATTGTTATGTTTACTAGTTTGAACAACCAAACTAAAAATAGACCTAGTAAATAGCAAAGGAAATATAATGAGCTGTGTAGTAACACTTTTTTGTACCATCAATATAACTCATTGGTATCTTTTTAAAGGTGGTGAGCATGCCTGCTTAAAATAGCAGCATTACTGAGCTGAACAAATAGAATTGCTATCCATAACACAGTTTTGACAGTAAGGTCAGCAGTGCACAGAAAATGCATGTTGCAAAAGATCCAGCAATCAATTCAGGCATTGAAAAAGCTCTGAAATGCAAAAGGTTGCAGTAATTCTCTGCTCACAGATCCAAGTATGTGTAGTAAAATGCAAAATGGAAAGCCATCTTAAGGGAAATACCTTTTGAAGTCCATTTGAATGAAATCAAGGAACTGTTAGAGCACTTGACATCACCTGGTATCTAGATTATTCTTTGGATAGTGAAGTATATGAGATCTATCCTCTTCCAAGGGTACAAGGCAAGGTATTTCCAGACATTCCCCTAATAAATAGTCAGCAGTGTCATATGAAAGTTGACTCATTTCAGTGTATCAAAAGTTGATAAAAATACATTCCATAAAATCATTTAAAAATAGCCTCTGCCAAAAAATGTGGCAGTCACAAGGTTTTCAAGATCACAATACCAATAAAAAGTTTATGTAGCTAATGCCTTCGATGCTAAGTTACAGTATGGTCCTCTCACAGAGATATATCCATTTCTTGCTGCAAAGGCAAGACTTAAAAGCATTCTGGAAAAAAAAAACAATTCAGACAAATCAGGAATTAGAATCTAAAGCATATGTAATTTGGGAGACAGGTTGTTTAAAGAAAAGGGTTGTCAGTAGAGTCCCCAGGGTATTTCCAGGAAAATAAGAGCGTATAAAGGGAATCTGAAGTGATTTTATCTTAAACTTTAGGAATGTATTTTTCCTCATTTTGGAGGGATGGGGCAAGGTTAGAAGGGAGAAGAACTTAAGCAAGTGATAAATTGAGGTGCTTCCAATCTTCTTCTGTATATTCACTGAGCTACTGGAGGAAACTAAATCCTAGTAGGTACTAAAAGATAAAAGTAAAGTCTGACTGTGGAAAATATGAGTACTTTGTGAATAATGCAGTTACAAAGCAGTGCTGCAAATCAGATGAATTTTTGGTGCTTTTGCTGGGAAGAAAGTCTTTGCAAACTCACAATTGGAAATGTGGTTGCAGATGCTCCAGTGATGATAATTACTGATTGAGGATATTTCAAATAAGGGTCTTCAGTTTGGCATCTCTCTTGCCTCCAGGAGATGCTGCTTCCTTCTTTGATAGTATATTTCAATACTATCCTGATCATGGGCTTAGCAGAGAATATATTTGCCAGAAGACTTCAAGATGTCCTTATGATTTCAGTGAACTTGGTAGCAGAAAGAACAAATAGAAATGAGACAGCACAACTTACAATACTTACTTCCTTTTTATGTTAACTGTTGATTCTCGGAGGAATTAACCCCATCCTGTACAAGACACTGAGGCCTGATACTGTTATTATCTATCCAGACAAAGTCAAGTCTCTCTGCACTTTTGTGCCAAGTTGCCTGTCTCAGAATGTCAGGGCCTATTGGCTTCCTGTTACGTGCTATTTTCACAGAGGTGAATGTGAACCACTGTATCTTACAACTGATACTTCATTTATTGATTCGCTGGGTGTGCAATGCTGAATTCCATTTGCTCATGTTTATTTCAGTGATTACCACAATAGTGTTAGTTAACACCTTCATCACCTCCTCACATAGTTTCCCTTTTTTTCCTATGATGAGAATAGTTAAGATTTACTCCCTTAGCAACTTTCAACTATAATAATGCAGTTTTGTTAACTAGTCACCATACAGTACACTATATACCAGAACTTCATCATCTAACTGGCAGTTTGTACCCTTTGACCAATATCTCCCCATTTCCCTTACTCCCTAGCCCTTCATTAACTACTAATTCTCCTCTTTGTTTCTGTGAAGTTGATTTGTTTAGATTTCACATATTAGTGAGATTATACAGAATTTGGCTTTCTCTGACTTATTTCACTTAGCAAAATGTCCTTAAGGTCTAACAGTGTTCTCACAAATGGCAGGATTTCCTCCTTTTCATGGCTGAGTAATACTCTGTTTATATATACACACACAAACACACATACATACGTACATACACAACACATTTTCTTTATTCATTTATCAATGTTTACATGTCTTGGCTATTGTAAAAATGCTGCCATGGATATGGGAGTACATAAATCTCTTTGACATCATGTTTCACCTCCTTCTGATATATTCCCAGAAGGGAAATTGTGAGGTCATATGGTAGTCCTATTTTTAATTTTTGAGGGGAACTTCCATACTGTTTTCTATAGTGGCTGTACCACCTTGTAATCTCACCAGTAGTGCACAAATATTCCCTTTTTCTCTACATCTTTGCCAACATTTGGTATCTCTCTTTCTTTTTTTTTTTTTTTTTTTTGATAATAGCCATTCTAACAGGTGTGAGGTGATCTCTCATTGTGGTTTTGATTTGCATTTCCCTGATGATTAGTGATGTTGAACATCTTTTCAAGTACCTGTTGGTCACTTGTATATTTTCTTTGTAAAAATGTCTATTCAGGTCTTTTGATTAATTTTTAATTGGATTATTTGCTTTTTAGCTATGGAGTAGGATGACTTCTTTATGTATTTTGTATATTAACCTTTTATCAGATATATGGTTTTCAAATATTTTTCCCATTCCATAGGTTATCTTTTCATTTTATTGATTTTTTTTAGAAACTTTTAAATTTGATATTGCCCCACTTTCTTTTTTTAAAATTTTGTTGATTGTGCTTTAGGTGCCATATCTGAAAAATCACTGCTAAGACCTATGTCAAGAAGGTCTTGTCATATGTTTTTCCTATGTTTTTCCCTTTATTTTTCCTAGAATTTTTATTGTTTCCAGTCTTAAATTTACTTCTTTAATCTATTTTGAATTATTTTTATGAGTGGTGTAAGATAGGGGTCTAGTTTTTTTGTTTTGTTTTACATGTAAGTATCTAATTTTCCCAGCACTGTTTATTGAAGAGATTGTCTTTTCTCCATTGAGTTTTCTTGGCTCTCTTGTCAAGTATTAGTTGACTATATATACATGAATTTATTTCTGGGTTCTTGATTCTGTTTCATTGGTCTATGTGTTTGTTTTTATGCCATCACCATACTCTTGATTACTATAGCTTTATGATATAGCTTGAAATCAGGAAGGGTGATGCCTCCTGCTTTGTTCTTTCTCAGGATTACTTTGGCTGTTTGAGTTCTTTCATGGTTCCATGTAAATGTTAGGATTTTTTTCTATTTCTGTAAAAGATGCCATTAGAATCTTGATAGGGATCGCATTAAATCTATAGATGGCTTTGGATGGTATAGACATTTTAACAGTATTAATTCCTCCAATCCATAAACACAAGTTATCTTTCCATTTATTTATGTCTTCTTCAGTATCTTTCATCAATGCTTACAGTTTTCAGTGTAGAGATCTTTCACCTCCTTGGTTAAATTTATTGCTAAGTATTTTGTTGATGTTGATGCTATTGTAAATGAGATCATTATCTTTTTTTTTTGAGGAAATTCATTCTTAGTGTATAGAAATGCTACTGATTTTTGTACATTAATTTTGCATTCTGCAACTTTACTGAATTTTTAGATTAGATCTTAATAGGTTTTTTTTAGTCTTTAGGATTTTCTATATATAAAATGTCTGCAAATAGAGACAGTTTTACTTCTTCTTTTCCAATTCTGATACGTTTTATTTTTCTTCTTGCCTGATTATTCTAGCTAGTGCTTCCAGTACTATGTTATACAGGAGTGGTGAGAGTGGGCACCCTTGTCCTTTTCCTATTTTTAGAATAAATGCTTTTAACCTTTCACTGTCGAGTCAGGTGTCAGGTTTGGGCTTGTCATATATGGTGTTTCAATGTTGAGAAAATATGCATTTGATTTATTATAAAGTTTGGCTCACTCAGTTATGGGGGCTGAGAAGTCCAGACCCATGAGAGCCAATGGTATAGTTCCAGTCTGAGTCCAAAAGCCTGAGAAGCAGGAGAGCTAATGGTGTAGATTCCAGTCCATGTCCAGGTCTGGAGACAGAAGAAGATTGATATCCCAATTCAAAGACAGGCAGAGGGACAATTCTTTCTTACTCAGACTTTTATTCAATTTAGGCCTTCATTGGTTGATGAGGCCCACCCACTTTGGGGAAGGCAATCTGCTTTACTCAGTCTATCAATTCAAATGTTAGTCTCATCAGGAAACACCTTCAATGACATACCCAGAAATAATGTTTAGCCAAATATCTGGACGCCTTTTGGCCCAGGTGAGTTGACACATAAAATTAACCTCACAAAGTGTAGAAAACATTCAAAAACTACAGTTGATATTGATGTAGTAAAATCTGTGTTAGCATCCTTTTCCCAGCTCTAATATACATTATTTTTATGTCTGTGAGTCCTGTAGGTAATTTTCTGTTCCCAAAGCAGTCTTTGCTAGGATACTAAGTTTGTGAAATATCTTTGAGGTGTCAGATATAAGCAAAATATAGGAAACTATGCAGTGCTATGTCTTTTTTGGTCCTTTGAAATTATGATATTAATATGACAACCTCCAAAGCCCGTTATAGGGTTTTTTGAGCAAGCCAGCCTGATTACTAATACCGTGTACATTATGCAATAATGTCACTAAAATTGCCTGATGATCCCAAATATGTTGGCCATTTATTTCATCAATATGAGTTCCAAGTTTAGTTTTTGTAGAAATTGTACAGTGATTTACTATAAGAAATAGAAAACAGGAGGTCACTGTTCTCAGAAACAGAAAGTTTTGCCTGAATTCTCTGAAGTACTGTATCACTGAAATGCACAGTATTCTATTAGGTGATATAAGTTCAAAGTTTTTCACTGTAAAGCTTTAATATGGATCTTTTTCATTTCTTCTTATTTCTTCGTCTTTTATTTTTTCTTAAGATTTTTCAGCTTGTAGAAGATAAAACCAACTTTTCTAAACTCATTAAAGAAGAAAAATGAATCAAACTTGAACTGTAAGCTAATTCATATAGAAGAGATATAGCCAGGGAATTTGCAAATGGATAAAAGCTAAGTATATTCAGGGTCATTGAGATTTTTAAAAAAACATTAAGAAATGTTGAAAATGTTCTTTTCAGAGTCAGTTTCGTAGGATTTTTAAGTTACAAATGTATTCACTGCTAATTTCCTACTTAAGTTGGAAACAAAAATAGGGTATTAAGAGTAATCAGAAGCAAATTTTATAGTAAAAGAAAGGCTTTTGCTGCCCAAACTTCTAGGTGACTGATTCCACTGGGGCATTGGGCAGCTGATAAGTTAACTTCATGAAATCTAAGAAATGTAGTGATGTTAAGTTTGTTTTTCAGGAAGAAATTATTTTATTTGATGTGACTCATCTTAAGCCTCCTGAGGTTAAGTCACAGGAAAGGGGACATGTTCCAAGGAACTATATGATTTAAGGAGATTTTTTTCTTCAAATCTAGGAAATGGTTACTGAAGAAAAATATACTGAAGTAAGGAGGGCTGATGGAATAATTATTTTCTTATTTTTCATGTGACCATGGTCAATTTGTTAATTGAGACTAAAAATTAATAACTCCACCTACAAAACAATGATCTGATTTTTTCTTAGTCTCCTGGATCCTGGAAAGGAAAATAAGAATGTCACAAGTAACATGGTAGTAAAGCATTAGAATTAAAGTGTCCAATAATACTAAATATTACTATGTATCAGCTAGATATGTTTCTTGTCCTGTAAAACTTGTGAATATTAGAGTGATTCATGAAACCCTGAATTCTTAATTTTAGATTTTAAGCATATTGATCAAAGATTTTCTACATTCCATTTAGTCTGATGCCAGTGGTCTTAGCTATATTTAATAACCAAAAAATATTTTACATCAGAGTTTTCAGAACAAATTTCTCTTTCACTCATAACCTTTTAAAATTCTTCAAATTGCATGATAGCAATGAAGAATGGGACTGAAGAATCTAAATCAAGGTTTTCTAGAGTCTGACTTTGTCATTGATAAAGGTTTCTGAGGTAGAAGAACAAAGATCAAGGAGCTTTTTAAAGGCTATTGAAGATATAATTTGCTGCAATATAGTTGGTGGCAAAGAATCTTATACTTGATTGCTGATCTGTGCTAAAATATATTCAGAAAGGGATCATCTGTCTTCCATTGACTATCAATCAGCCTTTTCACATTGGTACAACTAGAATTTTACATCTTTATCTTTTTAAATTAAAAAAAAAGTTACCAGACTACGAAGTAACAGATTGTGAGTGATTGGCTAAAAGGACTTGGGTTTAGTTTTTTGTGCAAGTAGCATAATCACCAACTGTGTTATGGGTGGTGTCATCTTTCATTAATCAATGAAGATTTTGCCCATTGCAGGCATATCCCTATCTGTCTTAGTCAGTTCACGCTGCTGTAACAAATTACCATAGACTGGGTGGCTTAGACAGCAAACATTTATTTCTCACAGTTGTGGAGGCTGGGATGTCCAAGATCAAGGTGCTGGCAGATCGGGTGTCTGATGAAAGTCCTCTTCCTGGTTTGCAGATGGCCATCTTGTTATATCCTCACCTGGGAGAGGGTGAGACCGGGGTAATGAAGAAGGGGGGAGAACAAGATGTGGGAAAGAGAAAGAGAGAGAGACGTTCTCTCACGCCTTTTCTTAAAAGGACACTAGCCCAGATCATGACCTGGTTACCTCCCAGAAGGCCCATCTCCAAATATTGTGACATTGGAGATTACAGTTTCAACATATAAATTTGAGGGAGATGCAACATTAAGTCCACAGAACCATTCCAGCCCCAGAAAAGAGTTCTTGGGTGAGGGTAAAAGCATTATCAACCATGAGGGAAAAAAAAGAGTTGAAAGTAATTGTCACTGACCCCTCTGTTTACTAAAACTTGCTTCTTCCATACTTGATTTTTATCCCTCTTTTCACTTTAAACCATGGTATCTTCACTCAGTGCACCTTTGAAAACTGAGTCTCCAAAGGCAAAGTGAAAGGAAGAATTTACCTTATGAATATGGTCAACTTAAGTGATAATGGTGACGAATGAGATGTTTAATTCTTTGATATTAAACTTTATGTATAGTTTCCTCAAATATAACCATTTATTTTGCTGCTGTAGATATTTCTTCACATAATTTTAGATATAAGTGGACTCATTTAATGCAAGATTTAATGTAACTCATCATATGTAAATCACTTTAAAGGCATTAGTTGATTGGCCAAATTAATCTTAATTATTTCCAGTGTTGTGTCATGTGGATCATTTTATTAATACAGTATTTGTGTGTTTTAAAATACATTCATTCAAGCTTTATTGCGTTTATCAAGATTTTTACCTTCTTATAGTGTGGGTCAAATTATGCAGCTTGGTGTAGGGGATGTGGCATATTTTAGGTTTTACTCCTTTCTGATATACATTTTTGCTGGCTTTTAGTCTAGAATTTTCTTCTTAACCAGTTTGACATCTGTGGTGCACCATGATTGATCAATATCTTGCATCATAAGTCTTGAAAATAATAATCATTGGGAACCAATGAACTTTTCTTCATTTGAAAATCTGTCCCTAGAAAAACCTTTTATTTTTTATATGACCAAACCACATATTATCCTTGAGAGATTAATTTAGCTCTTAGGAAGTAAATAATCTTTTCACTGTATATATTCCTCCAATAGATACTGTGATGGTTAGTTTTCTGTCTCAACTTGGTTGGGCTATAATACCTAGTTTGATTGAATATCAAACACTAATCTACATGTTGCTATGAAGGTATTTTGTAGATGTGATTAACTTCTATAATAAGTTTATTTTAACTAACAGAGATTATCATCAGTGATGTGGTTGGGCCTCAACCAAACAATTGAAGACCTCCTCTTCCAGGGCACATGACTGGGCTGCATTTCCCAGGCTCCTTGCAGTTAGGTGTGGCCATCTGAATGATTTATAGGCAGAGCTGCATAGAAGGAGATAATTTATGCTCTTTCAAGCCGTTTTCCATCCCTCATGTTCTTTCCTAATGTGCTGGCTGTATGTTGTCTCCAAGGGTGACCTTGAAAATCATCTATTGACGATTACAGAGCTGCTAGCAGCTGTGTTGCTGAATAACTGTGTGGAACAGAAGTTACCCCATCCCCACCACCACAAATAATACATACTGAGTAAAGAAAGACACCTCTACTGTGTTAAGCCACTTTAATTTGTGGGTTGGCTTGTTACAGAAATTAGCCTACCTCCACTAAAAATGATCATATTGTTGTCTTTCTCACAGCCATCTTACTAGATTGCTAAGTGTATAAAAAAAAAAAAAACAGTCAGCCTCCTAGTTCATCTTCCCATTCGAAATTTGATCCAAGTTTTCCAGTGATACTTCAAATGGAGTAGGAAGCTTTGGGACTGGGTTTTTTAGCCTAGATATCTTTACCTCCATGTTCTTAAATACATAGAAATTAGAATAATACACATTGAGTTACCTTCAGTGGCAGTTTATCCACTGACTAATTTCTGGTCAGGAGAATAACTCTTTAAAAATTGTATGGACCTCATTGTTCAGAAAGCAGCCTCTTTCTTGAAAATACAGCAATAAGACCAATGGCAGTAATTGGGCTATATATATATATAAATTGAAAATATTCAAGGTTTGGTAGGTAAGGTCTCTCATTCAAAATGCCAGTAGAGATTCAGGGAATATCTTAGGAAAATAGCACTTTGTAAATAGATAGGATGCCAAGGGTATTTTATTTGAATATTTGAGATAATGGAATAATAGAAAACCAGAGCAACTGTGAACATTAAAGATCATTTAGATCATGCCCTTCAACTTAAAGATAGGGAAGCTGAAGCCCAGAGAGCTGAAGTGATTGGACTGAAGTCACACAGATAGTGGCACGTTTAAGACAAGAATTCAAATCTCTGGATTAGCTAGGTAGGCACTAGGTTTAGAACGGGAAGCTGACTTCCGGAGTTTCTAAGTGTGTAAGTGTGTGTGTGTATGTGTGTGTGTTTGTCACCTTCAGTAGAATTAAAGTCAAGAAAGAGAAAACCAAAGTATGACTTTTCATTGGATTCACACAGTAAGAGTCCAAACAGATCATACTCCGTAAAATACTTTAACAGTCAAATGGGAAGTCATTAATTACATCCTGACTGGTCTTAGATAATGTTTCTAATCTTTTGTCATGTCATGAAAATGTAATTTATTATACGGGAATGGAGTTTCCTTTACCTACTAACTTGATATAACTAGAATTGTGAACTTTTGACTGAAAAATGTCAGATTTTTTCCATGAGAGTGATACATTACTTAGAAGCCCCTGGCTTCTTGGAGGTCTTAATAAAACTTTGTAATTTTTTTCCATGTTCAGTAACATTCTCAAGATGTAGTATTTACTGCCCAATATAATTGTGGTGACTTACTGGTCCTTTGTTAACTAACCTGGAAAGTAAATGTAAAGTACAGGGTAGCAAAGTTTAGGGGAAAGAGCTATACACTAGGTGGGAAGAGCCCTAGATTTTAACAAACTACTATATCATTTACCAGCTGTTAGTCTTGAGTAGGTTACTATGGTAACCACACACACTCCGCCCCCCACCCCTGCCCAAGAAGATGTCCATGCCCTGATCCCAGAATTTGCAATTACACCTCTTTGTGTGGCTAAAGAGAATGTGCGTATGTAATTAAGGTACAGACTTTAACAAAGGGAGATTATTCTGGATTATCTGAGTGGATCCAATCTAGTCACATGAGCCCGTAAACACAGAGAACTTTCTCAAACTGAAGATAGGAAAGATGAGGCAGAAAGAGGGAGCAGAGAGATTTGAAGCTTGAGAAGGACTCAACCCACGATTGCTGACTCTGAAGATGAGAAGGGTAATGCATCTAGGGAATGCAGATGGTCTCTAAACGACAAAAGCAGCCCTGACTAATAGCCAGAGAGGAAATGGTGACCTCAGTCCTGCAGCCACATGAAGTTGAATCTGGCCAGCAACTAAAGTGAGCATGGGAGGGGATTTTCTTCTGAAGCCTTTAAATAAGAGTACAAACCACCCCTGCGCCCCTCTCTCGGGAGCTGAATAGGCTGCGTTACCCTTGGAACGCGCCGCAGAACCAGAGTCCTGTGACGACTGCCACGTTGGCTCCCTTGGTCCACTCACCAACCTGCGGTCCTCCACCGCTGCACCCTGCCAGCCTGCCCCTTTCCTGTGCCAGGAACCGACAGGCACCACACCCCACCAGTACCCAGCACTGACCCCGGAGCAGAAGAAGGAGCTCTCTGACATTGCTCACCGCATCGTGGCTCTGGCCAAGGGCGTCCTGGCTGCAGATGAGTCCACCGGGAGCATTTGCAGTCCATCAGCACTGAGGACACTGAGGAAAACCGACACTTCCACCTCCAGCTGCTGCTGACAGCTGACGACCGCGTGAACCCCTGCACTGGGGGCGTCATCCTCTTCCGTGAGACACTCTACCCCGAAGGCAGATGATGGGTGTCCCTTCCCCCAAGTTATCAAAGCCAAGGGCGGTGTTCTGGGCATCAAGGTAGACAAGGGTGTGGTAACCCTGGCAGGAACAAATGGCGAGATGACCACCCAAGGGCTGGATGGGCTGTCGGAGCGCTGTGCCCAGTACAAGAAGGACGGAGCTGACTTTGCCAAGTGGTGCTCTGTGCTGAAGATCGGGGAGCACACCCCCTCCTCCATCGCCATCATGGAAAACGCCAATGTCCTGGCCCGTTACGCCAGCATCTGCCAGCAGAATGGCGTTGTGCCCGTCGTGGAGCCTGAGATCCTCCCTGATGGGTACCATGACTTGAAAGGCTGTCAGTATGTAACTGAGAAGGTGCTGGCTGCTGTCTAGAAGGCTATGAGTGACCACCACATCTACCTGGAAGGCACCTTGCTGAAGCCCAATATGGTAACCCCAGGTCACGCCTGCACCCAGAAATATTCTCAAGAGGAGGTTTCCATGGCAACTTTCACGGCATTGCGCCGCACAGTGCCACACGCTGTCCCTGGGATCACCTTCTTATCTGGAGGCCAGAGTGAGGAGGCAGCATCCATCAACCTCAACGCCATCAACAAGTGCCCCCTGCTGAAGCCGTGGGCTCTGACCTTCTCCTATGGCCGAGCCATGCAGGCCTCTGCCCTGAAGGCCTGGGGAGGAAAGAAGGAGAACCTGAAGGCTGCTCAGGAAGAATACATCAAGCGGGACCTGGCCAACAGCCTCGCCTGCCAAGGGAAGTACACCCCGAGTGGTAAGGCAGGGGCTGCAGCCAGCGAGTCCCTCTTCATCTCTAGCCATGCCTACTAAGCAGAGCCCAGGCGGCCCCCTCAACACTCCAGGCCCCGCCCCCTCCCGCACTCACTCTTGAAGAGAGGGGGCCTCACCCCGGGCTCCAGGCTGCCCTTTCCTGTCACTCTTGCCTCCCTGGTGACATTGGTGCATGGTGTTGTCTGTGTACGCCAACTCCATCACCCTTTCCAGCATACTGCCAATAAACAACAATTTAAGGGGCGGGGGGTGGGGGGGAGGGGGTGTGGAGTACAGGCCCCTTGAAACCCTGATTTCATCTTGTGAAACCTGGAGCAGAAAAACTAGCCAAGCCTACCCAGACTTTGACTTACAGAACTGTGCGGTAATAAATTTATGTTGTTTTAAGCCACTGCATTTTCGGTAATTTGTTACACAGTAATAGAAAATTAATACAGTGATTTAACCTTTCCCGCCTTGGTTGTCTCTTTGATAAGATACCTTACCTTCCAGATTTATTTAAGAATTATGACAGGTGGAATTTTCCTTAAAACAGAGTTCTGTGATATAATAGGAGAAGAAAATTTCTATGAAATATAATCAGCACATTTTCCATTTAACAAGAAAAGTAATATCTCAGATATTTCTTTATACCATCCTTTCCTTACCTAACCCTCAATTTGATGTTCCTTTTATCTAAGCATAGGAAAAATATGATAAGGCCCAGTTTTTAAGAGAGCTCTTCCTGCTGATATCCTAGAATTTGGAAAATAAATTATGTTATGACTATTGTTCAATTATACCTGAGGCTGAAAATTTATTATGCTCATTAAATTAAATGAAAATTCTATTTTCACATCTGTAAGATATAACATATGTTTTGAATGTATTATATTAATTTCCTTTCACTTGTGGTATAAATTAATTGGCTGGATTGGACTGGTGAAAGAAGGTCCCCAAAGACAAAGTATAGTAGAAGGAAATTGAGAAGTTAAAAGAAAAATGAGTGTACCTTTCACTTCCTGGGAGTTGAAATAACAAAATAAGCCTCACTGAACGGTAACAGTGAGAAAACATGAAGACTACTTTCAGCCAGTTTAGGTAAATCAGAAAACACAGGTATCATCTTACCTTGGAGCAACATATATCTCTTGTTAATTTAGGGATAAAAAGAACTTCCCCTATTCCTAAATCTCTGTAGAATAAAACTGTCTTTGCTAACCATAAGTTCAAATTCTAATGAATCTTATTATATGAATCTGTAGCTTCTTGTAACATTATGATGCAGCTTTGTGCCTCTTTATTGGAACTTCTCTTTTTATTACCTGTCACAGCTGTCACACAGATCACACAGCCTCATTCCCAACTCGAAATAATCAGGAGCTTCATTTTGGAGTTGTGATTATCTGGATCACCTTTGGTGACCATTAGAGATGTTTGGATTTACACATCCAGTTGGGTCTATTTAGTTTTCATCCAATTAAATGTGCTCTTTTTTTTGTATTGTTATAATTCTGTCAATTCTTGTGTGCAATGGTTGATACTGTACCAGAAGAACATTGCTTCTCTGGTTTGTGAATGAATTTCATGATACACTTGGCTTTTTTAATTTTTGTAATGGCCCTGGTTGCTTTTAGCAACACCTGCCTTCAAAATTGCAATCTACAGAAGAGCATCTTTCTATGATGAAAATTTGGCCAGAGTATTCTACATTAGGCTGTTTGATTACTTTCTAGTGTTCTACTAAAATGCATTTGTGTTATCTGGGCTATTAGTGACCTTCATAGTTTTTATAAAGTACTGCTTCAAGAGACCTGGACTGGTCTTGGAACCAATGTTAATTGGCTCTATGATTTCAAAGTACTCACTTAGCCCCTCTGTATTTGTTTTCTCATCTAGAATATAGAGGGGAAATATCTCTCACATGTGGTGGCCTTAAAACTGTAATTGATTTTCTCTGGCAGCGCAAAAGTGTTTCATTCAATCTATTTCCCTAAAAGAGAGCATGAGGAAAAACTTGACTGACTTGTACTGTTTGGGAAACTCTTCCTTGTCTATCAAGATCATGACGATAAAGTACTAGTCATCAGCAAACATTAAGATTGCAAAAGGAGCAGGAGCAGAGCCCATAATCCAGTTTCATTCCTAGCTGACTGTAACCATAAGACAAGCTGGACATCCCCATGACTCCAGGTATTGGCCGAAGTTCCCAGGGACAGCGGGCTCCTTCCTTATGGATTCTAAAAGTACACATACATAATAGATAATTCAAGGCCACTAAGCAAATGACCAAATAGTATTTTGTGCATGATATAATACTAATACTGAAATTTAAGAAAAGAAATGCAGTTATGTATCTGGTGAACTTCTTGGAAGTGCAGATACAGACTGAGAATGTTCACTGATGTGGTTCTCAAAAAAACCCAAGAAATTTGTTTTTCATTGTTTTTGTTTTATAAAGAAACAAGGATGCCTGGTGTAAATAAATAAGGATACATTAAGCAAAAATTTTCAGGAACTGCTGTGTAATGAACTCAGTACTCTGCTATGTAATATTGGGATTCAGAAATGGAAAACTTAGCTGGTGATTTGGCTAGAAAGGCAAGATTTGTTAAAGGGTATTTCATATAAAAAACAGCAAGAGAACAATATGAAATGATTTATAACTCTGTGCATGATGACAGCATTTTAGCAAAAAGGTTACTTATAGCTGCTGTAAGGAAAATAAAATTTCTTAACCAAGAATCCAAGACCCATCACAGTCTGAGTTTAACTTGCTCTCCTAGTCTTACCTACCTCTCTCTACTACATACGCTACATTCTCTAGTCACTGCTCCCCCTGCAAGAATTTTATGGTTTCCTGAGTTTGTCATTGTTTCTCTTTAAATGAAGTGCACTTCTCTGATTGGTAAAGTTCTACTTCCATTTGAGACATTTCTTCCATTCCCTTCCTTGTGAGTTATTTATCCATGTGGTATTATTTTCTCCATTGTACTTTAGCACTTATAATACTTACAATTATTTATATTTCTGTTTATATGTCCAGGGCAGGTGTAACATCTCACTACTCTCTTTGCCACCACACACTCAGCAGTATGTTTGACTCATAATTGATGCTAAACATTTGTTTTTCCATCCCAGTAAACATTTGTTCATCCATTCAATTTATAGGTATGTAAGTTTGGAAAGATAAGGTAAGAATCAATTGATGAAGGAAACCTGAGGAGTTTGGGATTTCTCGTACAAAAATGGGGAGTCACAATAGCTTTTTGAGAAGAGAAGTAGAATAATGGAAGCATTTTTTTTTGTAGGAAGATGGCTCTGAATGTGGTACAAATGGACAGAAGGATGAAGATGATCTCTAAGGAGCTAAAGACAACAGTAAAATAGGTTGTAGCAAGACCCTCAGACAATTCAATAGAGGCTATATATATCTTTTGAATCACTTTTTACATTCCTAAAATTTTTATTTAGAAATAATTTTGGGTTTACAGAAAAATTACAAAGAGAGTATAGAGAGTTCCTATATACACCTCACTCAATTTACCCCGTTAGGAACATCTTACATGTTCATAATGTATTTGTCAAGACTAAGATACCAGTATTGGTACACTGCTACTAACAAAATTTCAGACTTAATTTGTATTTCACTAGTTTTTCCATTAAGGTCCAATGGAAGGTGTTCTGTTCTGAGATCCAATCCACAGTATCACCTTACATTTAGATATCATGTCTTCCAGATTCCTTTGGTCTGTGACTTTTTTTTTTTCAGTCTTTCTGTATTTTTCATGACCTTAAACATCTGTAGGAGTATTGACCAGGTGTCTTGTAGAATATCCCATGATCTGAGTTTGTCTGATGTTTTTTCTCATGATTAGACTGGAGTTACAGGTTTTCATGAAGAATATCACAAAGATGAAGTTGATCTTATCATCACATCTGTCAAAGTTTGCAAGATACCAATATGATATCACTGATGATGCTAACCTGCATCACTTGGTTAATGTAGTGTTTGCCACGTTTATTTATTTACGATTTTTTCTTTCCTTACTTTATTCCTTGAAAGTAAGCCATTTAGTCTGTTCTAAGGGAGTTGGGGGACAATTAAACTATCTCCTTGAGTAGGGAGCATCTACATACAGTACTTGGGATTTCTTTGTAAGATCTCCACTCCCTTGTTCATTTATTCATTAGTTTATTAATATCACTATGTACTCATGTGTATTTATTTTATACTTTGATTTATAATCCAATTATAGTTTACATATTTTATTCCTCAAATTGTTCCAGATTTGGCCATTGGGAGCTTTTTCAGTTGGTTTCAGTCTCTCTTTGATATATCCTCATAATAGTGAATTTTTCTTGGGGAAGGGGGACACTTTTGTAATTTCTGGCCATATAAGAAGCTCCAGGTTTGTTTTGTATATCCCTCACTCAGCCCCACTATTAGCCATTTCTCCAGGCAGCCTTGGTACCTTTTATTGGAGAATGGTGTTTATAGACCAAGATCTTGGCACTGGCTCTGCTTGTTGCTACTGGAGTAACGTTTCTAGGCTCTTTCAATGAACAGAGCAACAATATACACACATGTATACTAAACTATGTACATGAGCATCATTAATACTATTAATGTACCATATCATTAACTATTTTATGTACACTTTTTAATCTATATTAAGCAAATTATGACTTCATGGAAGTGTCTCCAGCTTTAATCTGGTGTCACATCATTCATTCTAGTCTTCCTCTTTTGCTTATCTGTAACTCCAGCATTAAGAAACCTGGCTGTCACTATACACCGTACATTTACTTATTTGCTCACCTGAAACAGTTTCAGAATTGTTAACTTGTGTCCTCATGAGAAACAAATTTAGCAACTAGAGTAGTGTAGTAGTAGTGTAGTAGTGTATATGAATGAAGTATGTGAATATGAATGAAGTAATGTGTATGAATGGAATAATATGAGTGAAGTAGTGTAGTAGCGTAGTTCCTTTTATCTTTAGTTTACAGGTTCTACTCAAAACATTGTTTTCCAAAGTTACTTAGGTCAGCTCGTTTTCCCCACCTGCTTCAGTGTCATCATATTATACATCGTAATACAGGTAGATTTGTTTGTCACAGTCTACATTCCATCCTGAGATACCTTGACATCCTGATTGATTTTTATCTTTTAGTTTACATACATTAAAATTCACTCCATGTATTGTACAATTCTACAGGTTTTGAAAAATGCATGTAAGCATGTATCTACTACCCCAATACAATATAGGTTCTTCATCCTAAAATTTAAAAAACAGTTCTTTCACCTCCAAAGTTCCCTTGTACATCCTCTTTGTAGTCAATTACTCCTCCAACCTGTGGCACCCATGGATTTGTTTTCCTTCCACTAATTACATTTTAGTGAAGTATTTTTTTAGCTAATTGATTGCTGCTGTTGTCTCTACCACGTGAATATAAGTTCTGTGAGGGCAAGAACCATGTGTCTTGTTAATCACTGCATAACTTCTGACTAGGAGAGTACATTGCAGGTGCTTAATAAATATTGTTGAACAAAGAAATCAATGATGAAATAAGGAATAAGAATAGAATTATTTATTTTAGACCTTATAATGCTTTTTGAGGGGAGAGAGACTCTAGTAGGCATTAGGGATTCAAAGATAGACTGTAGCATCTTCCGTCAAGAAACATACACTTTAGTCAAAGGACAAAACCTGCACACAAACTGCTGCAATACATATTAGACTATGATACAGGTGCCAGAAAGGTAGTGGAAATAGAGTTCAAGGAAGGAAGAACTCATGTCTAGCTGGACAGTGCTATTGTCTGAATGTTTGTATCCCCCCAAAATTCATATGCTGAAACTCTAACCCCCAAGGTGGAGGGGCCCTTGAGAGGTGATTAAGTCATGAGGGCAGCGACCTCATGCATGGAATTAGTCCCTTATAAATGAGGCCCTAGAAGGACCCTTTGCCTTTTCCACCATGTGAGGTTATAGCTAGAAGGCACTATGAATCAGAAAGTGAACCCTCACTGGATATCAAATATCCTAGTGCCTTGATCTTGGACTTCCTAGCTTCTAGAACTGTAAGAAATAAATTTCTGTTGTTTAAAAGCTACCCAGTCTATGCTATTTTGTTATAGCAGCCCAAATGTACTAAGACAGGCTGTCTGATGGCGAGAATATAACAATGAGCTCATTTTAAAGGATTCTATTCTAATTTATTTGGATTTTATGTGAATTTGTTACTAAGATGTATTTGCTACAAATAGAACCCTAGTTCTGTCATCTTTATGGGGAATGTTGAGAGGGCTTGGATTCTGACGTGGAAGCAGAGGGTATGAGTAGAGGAGATGGTGGTGTTTTTGCATATTTTTAAGCTGCTAAAACTATTAGTGATTCCAAGATATTTTTGTTCTAATTTACAAGGTTGTGTTAGGGTCTACATTAGCCTTGATGATGACTTATTTTTTTTTTCATTCTCTATTTGTAGTAGGATCCTCAGTCCTCTTTATTTTTATTTTTTTTTAGTTAATTTTATATTGCATTGATTTCCTTTCCAAATATGAACAATTTTCATCTTTGGAGAATAGACTCCATTCAAATATGATAATTGCATTTGGGAACTATACCTGAACTGTACAGAGAAAATTATATCCAATATGCATTCAATGTCAAACACATTTCAAGATAAAGAGTAAATGCATGCTGGATTGTTTAGCTGTATAAATACACATTCTCAGGAGATAATTCTTTTAAAGCAATACAGAAATTTGATGGCTGCAATATCAACTGCATGATATGTTTTGAGTGGTATTTCAAAGATAATCCCAACCCATAATATAGCTCCCTTACTAGACATATTTATTTGGAGTTAAAGCATTAAAAGCCAAAGAGATATAAAGTTTTATTTCTTGGTAATTTACAATCAGTCATTAATACCTAAACCAGATTTTATTTATTGAGTTAACCCTCTTAGAGATCTGGGCCCTGATAAAATGGATCAAGGGCTAGGTAAGTCTTGCTGAAGGCAGATGGTAGGAAATGCCTGAAAAGGATGGCCTTGTACATGATGTTGAGATTCAGTGGAGGATGCTGAGTAGTAGATCTAAGAAATTTAGACAACATTTGTGTCAAGAATGCTAAGAAGGAGGAGAAGAATTGTAGGAAAAAAAAGTCATTTAAAGGCACCAGTGGACATCTAGCAATAGAATTCATAGAAAGCATTGGACTAGGAGCTAAGTGGCACAAAAAGAGGAAAAGTCTAGGACACGGTGAATAAAACTATGACTTTGACTGAAAGGAAGGGGATGGCAATGTAGGAATCAGACAAAGAAATAAGATGACAAGTCCAGGCAAGTGAATTAAAGTAGGGAGGAATGGATAGGTACCCTATGATTCAAATTTCAGGTACTCATAATGGTGTTTAAATGAAATATATACAGAGGATTTATATAGAAAATGGCCTCAAACTCAGATACCACTAAGGCACAACAGCAACAAAGATTCTATTTCTAGCTTCCACTTTACTCAGTGCCAGCACTGATGCCTCATTTCAGGTGGGTAAACATCCATAGATGGGTAGGGAAAACCACACCTGGCTAAAGGGAAGGATGAATGTGGTAAGCAAAGAAAACACAGCTCCTGGTAATAATTCTGAGTCCTTTTTCAGTTGGTCTAGCTCAATTTTTGTTTATGCTATAATTCAGATTTACAAAATAAAGCAATTTAAAAAAAATGTGTAAGGGTTCAAATATACAGCCTAGCACTGCTTTAGCCTCCATTACTGCTACAGTTTTGCCAATTTCTGTAACCTCTTTTAGATTCACATTCTGGATCTATCAAATTACAAAGCAGTTTTGAAATTGTGCCCATTTCCATGATGTACTTATACTTGATCAGTACTTGGAAAGAGAGATGTGCTTGTAGTCCTGAGATAGAGAATAATGCTGAATTTGTCAGTTAATGAACACTTGTATTTAAGAGCAAGAAAATAGAAATTGCAGAATTTTTCCAAATGCTGGAGATATATATATATATATATAATTTACTTATTTATATATATATGTATGTATTTACTTATTTAATTTAATGGATGATTTGAAAGAGGATAACAGTTGATGTACAACTGACGAATGTGTTAAAATGTATATTTACTCACAAGACAGGGTATTATGCCCTGGGAGAGGAACTTTCTCAGTAGGTTGAGCTTTCATTTTTTTTTTCCAGATATGAAAAATTTAATGATGGAGTAAATGAAAGAAAGAGAAAATTAAGAATTTCCAAACACTGGACTAGATTTTTTCATTTATTGTCTAATTTTTACATGCGAGGAAACTGGGGTTCAAGGAAATTATGTTGTTGAACCCACGTTCATGTGCCTGACACACAGTGAGGCCAAACAAACCGAAACGTCAGAGTTCGGAGCAGGGAGAGATTTACTGCAAGGGCCAGGCAAAGAGAATAGGCCAGTAGTACTCAGAACACTCAAATTCTCTGATAGGTTTCAGTGAAGAATTTTTCAAGGCAGATTTGGGGGGAGGGCTGCAGGGTATGTGACCTTTCTCTTATTGGTTGGTGGTGAGGTAACAAGGTCGTGTTCTAGGAATCTCAGTCATCAGCCTTCTGGTTCCAACCAGTCTGGGGTCCAGACTGCTTGATCTCAGCCTGAAGTTACCACCCTCCACCTGGGTGGGGGCCGTAGTTCCTGTAGAAGAACTCATAGGTACTTATCAGACTGTTATGTGTATATTCCTTCAGGAGGAACTAGGAGTCTCGTGACTCTTGTTCTAATCATTAGCTATTTGAATCTGCCCTTTCGAACTCAGGGAAGGTCTGAGAGGCTGAAGCCTTTTTCCTACCAACAAGAAACAGGAAACATGAAACATGGAAAGGCTTTTCTACCCAGGAAGGCACCACAGGGTCTTGTTCAGTTTCAATTATTGCTCCAACTTGCACATCCAGTGACAGAGCCAGGATTCAAACCTAGATTTGTCTGACCAGTTGATTTTTATTTCTATACTCTCTAAGGATCATAGCATGTAAATACGGATATTTGGATGGTGAAAATATGGCCGATTAGTACACAATATTTTTTAGCAAATTTAGGTCCAATAAACGTAGAGTCAGTTAGATCTGGATTGGATTTCTGGTTCCATTGACTGTCCTTTCATAAATCACTTAACATCTCTGAAACTTGTATTTCTCACATATACAAAGAGGATTATTAAAATCTGTTTGAAGGTCATCAGAAGAATTACATGTGACAATGCCAATAAAATGCCTAACAGAATGTCTGACAAATAATAGGTGCTCAAGGAAAATACACTGAATAGAACCCCTTATTGGTGGCATATTTCCAAAATTATAGAAAATTAGCAATTGTTAGGAAAAGGTTTTCAACTGGCCAGGAGCAAAAATTATTCTCTGTCTATTTAATCTCTTCTTTGGTAACTTTATCTAGTATCAAGGCTTTAACTGTTGCCGCTAGGAAAGACTCTCAATCTAATACAGCAGTCTGACCACAGGCAAGAATCTTGCACTTGAATAGGATGATATTGAAAACCTAACCTGTCTTCCTCCCTCAAAATGCCTCTTCTCCTGATTATCTCTTATGCTTGTTAATTAGGCTACTATTATAATAATTAGCATGGTCTATTTCTCAGTAAATGTTTGTACATGTGAAGTCTTCGAATCAGGCTTTGCCTAGCATTTCTTTAACCTTAGATCACTTGTCCAAATAGCGAGTAAAGAAAGAAGGGAAGGAATTATCCTTTGAGTATGTATATAAATCAGTCACTTTGCTATGCATCTTACATGATTTGTCTTATATATTCCTCTTAACAATGACAAAATACCATTGCCATTTCATAAGAAAGTTAATTGAAGTTCAAAAGTAGTACATAACTTTCTCAAGTCCACTAAGACTTTCAAAGCAGAATTTTCCTATTCCCACTGTCATATGGCTAATTCAAAAGAATATCTTATTCATAATTCCATCATTTTTCAGAGATGGATGGATGGATGGATGGATGGATTTTAGGACTAGGCATGTGTGCCTGGAATATTGTGGTAACTTGCTGATTGACCTCCCCTGACTCCAGACTGTCTCCTCATCACCCCTGTTCATCACTGCTGGATTATTCCTTCTAAACCACCACTTTGATTTAACTTCCTCTTCAAAAGGATTGATAGTTTCCCATTGCCCGAAGGATAAAATTAAAACTACCTATCCACATATGCAAAGACTTTCATAATTTGGCACCAATCTATTTTACCAGCATTAACTTTCACCCTATCTTTAAAAAACCTGTCTACTCCAGTTAAATTATTCTGTTTACTGCTCCCTAGACACCCTTTTAAAATTCTGTATTCCCACGAATTTGTTCATTCTTTTTTCCCCTGTCACATTCTTCCTCTTGATCAAAGACTGTTGCATTTTAAGACCAGAGCAAGTACTTCACGTGAATTTGTGCCTGGCCACTCCATCCATAATGGAATGCATTTAATTGCATTTGTCACTTAGAACATCAAATGTGATGCTTTTTCGAATATTCATTAAAATAAAATTTTACATACATATGTGATAGCTACTTTTTTTCACCTCCACAGCTATCCAAGCCACCACTATCTACTGCCTAGATTACTGTAATATCTTCCTATAACTGTTTTTTTCTGCCTCCATTCTCCCCTCTTCCATCCACAATGCACACAGTGATTCTTTTTTAAAAACAATCAAGTCGAATGTATTTGTCAGACATTCTTTTTTAAAAACAATCAAGTCGAATCATCACAAAGCCCTGTTTTAAAATCCTTGAGCATTACTAGTCACGTGACCAACATGGTAGTGGCCGAAGTTTTCTATGACCACATGCTTTCTGGAAGTCAAGATGACTAGAGCTGTAGCAGTAGCTAGACTAGCGTCCTGAGGTTGGTATCTGAGTGCAGCCACTCCACTGCCGAGACGAGCTTCAGCGGCCACTTTGGCCCTGTGGCCACATTTTTCTTTATGACACTGAGCTGGCAGGTGTCATGAATGGTATCATAGCAGAGCAGCTGGACACACGGTGTTGCTTCATTTGCCTAGATGATACCATCTGGGCTTGAGACTGGGCCCAGAGCTGATTCAGAAAATCCAGTTTCCATGGCTTCATGAATTGGACTCACCATCTGCTGAGAGAAAGTAGTAGCTTCTAGCAACTATGTTGGTTCCAAGTCCCTCTTAAGTTCAGAGAAGTCAGTAGAAATCTATAATATGCTGGGCTAATCTATCTTTATACATCTGAATGACATGGTAAACACCATGCTGTTGGGACTGTGCATTTTAGGAGGTCATACATAGGTAGAACTGCCGGCTAACTGATACAGTGCAACCATCTGTCAACCAGAATCTATGCTATCATCTAGGGAGACACAGACAGGTCTCTCTAGAGTACCTGTCTGGAAGGGATGACCAAGAAATATGTCAGCCTTCATGATTGGAGGCCTGAGCAGAGACAAGATCAAGGACCACTTCTAGAAGATAGTGGTGTCAAACATGTTTAAGTTGTTCAGAGATAACCTCATTGGGGTGGATACATGTCTTTCCTCAGGAAGACTGTGTGTTTTGTCTTATCCCTTGTCCCCACAAGTAACCTCTGGCTAAAGAAAAAGCAATTTCAGAAGGAATTTGGCCTCATTAATGTAGAGTGTATCTGTCCCCTCTGCAATATCACAGGCAGCCGTTTCCTTTGTGTCATTTTGTGCAGTGACAACGTGACAGTGTTGTAACATTTCATAATTCATGTTCACTATCAGATGCAGCTGATGAACACCACATGGATAAGCATCACGAAGAAATACTTTTCTGATTTGGTACCAGACACAATGTATAATGTTATCTTCTGTCCTATTAATCTGGACCACGAACACCTTGACATTCGTGGGTGGCACCCTGGACTGTGTAGCCTGACTGACTTTGCAATGGCTCCAGCTTGGTAGTAGGGAGACTTGGCCAGGGGAGTTAGAAGATATTGAAATTTTAAAAATAAGCTTATTGGATCTCTATGCTTTCTTGCGGAAAAAATTAATAATTATCTAATACCTGGTCTGGAAATTATTGCTGCTAATGTTGCTCTCTCTCTCCCCATATATCCATCAGTAGTGGTGATGGTGGTGGTGGTGGTGGTGGTAATGATATCAACCAGTATCTGTGAGCACTTATTATAAATTGGCAAATAGAAAGTGCCTACAAAGTGAGAGCTGTCATTATTATTGTGTGGCACAGGTCTCATAACCACCCTGGCTATGAACATTCTTATTCACATTGACAGTAAAGATGCAGAGACTTAGAGAGGGGAAGTGACCTGATACAAGTCAAACAATGTTAGCAGAACAGATACTTGAATTCGGTTCTGACTGCACAGCTCAAGTTCTTAACTACTGTGCTCTGCTGGTCTGCGTGGTTTAAACTGACTTTTAAAGGCAAAGGTCATGGAAGTAGGCAAAATATAATGAATGCTTACTATGTGTCAGGCTCTGTCTTATGTACTTATCGTTAATGTATTTAATCCCTTATAGGCAATGGACTTTATCCTGAAAAAAAGTAGGAAATACATAGTTTTTTAACAGGGAAGTTATATGACTAGTTTTGTGATTTGTGCTTCAGAAAATCAATTTTCACTGTACCCTAGAGAAGTGTTTTGGAAAGGGCAAAAAATAAAGGCAAGGGGATAAGTTGGGAGGAAGCCATTGCAGTAATCCTGACAAGAGATAATGATAGCTTAAGATAAATTAGTGGAACTAGGGTAGAGCAAAATAGGTAGATTCCAGAGATACTTAGTATATAGAAAAAAATATAAAATGACTGACTGGAAATACTGAACAACCAAGAATGGCTACTTACCTTGAGTTACCAGTGGAGGAGATACAAGTTTAAGGAAAAGAGGATAATTTCAGCTTTGATAAATTTAATTTTAAAAATATTAACTGAACATGATGAGACAGGAGGGAAGGAGGCAGGGTGCAACCGTTAAAAGACTGATATAGCCGTTGAGGATAGGACATAAACTGGTTGGGACCAACTAGGCCCAAGATGGTGGAAGATTTGACTTCCAGTAGACATTGAGCCTCATAATAGGCTTGTTTTAATACATTAGCATGCTAAATGACACACCCACAGGTGCTATGACATTTTACAGGCTGATCATAGAAGGCCAAAATGTGGGTGGGGTCCCAATTCCTGGAAATCCCTGCCCCTTCTCCAAAACAGTTGGAATAATTCTCCCACTTGTTAGCATATGAAATTACCCAGCCCATTAAAACTAACCAACCCCACACCTCAGGGTTGCTCTGCCTTCTGAGACGGATCACATTGTCTATGGAATGTGCATCTCCCTAAATAAACTTGCTTTCACTTTACTATGGCTCACTCTTGAATTCTTTCCTGCACGAGACAGGAACCTACTCTCCAGTGACAATGATAGAAACACTCACATAAACATAGTTTGGTGACTCATCACAAAGTAAACAAACATAAGAATCCCCTACACTCAAGAAATAGAACACTGCCAGCAGTCCAAAGTCCCCACATGCCCTCTAATCAGTCACTACGCTGACTCACTGACCCAAAGTTAAATAATGCATGACTGGTGTTATCACCTACACTCAAGAAATAGAACACTGCCAGCACTCCAGAGTCCCCATATGCCCTCTAATCAGTCACTACCCTGACTCACTGACCCAAAGTTAAATAATGCATGACTGTGTTATCATAGTTTAGTTTTGCCCTATTTTAATTCTATAAAGAAAATCAGATATTAGCTACTTTTTTGTGTGTCTGGCTTCTTTTACTCAATGAAATTCATCCATATTTTCTGTGTGTAATTGTAGTGCTTCATTCTCAAAAAGCAATTTATTAAACATTCCTACTGTTATTAGGTAATTGTATTATTTTCCAGATGAGGCTATCACAAATAGACTGCTACGAACGTTCTTATGCATGTCTTTTGGTACATATACAGGTGACTTTCTTGTATGTTCGTACCCGGGAGATAAATTGCCGGGTTACATGGCATATATAAGTTAGCTTTGGTACATACAGCTTTACAGAGTGAACCATATGCATGAGCTCCAATTGATCCACACCTATATCAACACTGATTTTGTCAGCCTTTAAATTATAGCCATTCTGGTGGGATTATAGGTATATCTAATTGCATTCCCTGATAACTAATAAGATAAAAATTTTTCAGAAACATTGGACATTTGGATATACACATTTGTGAAGTACATTGAGTCTATAGCTCTTTCAATCTAAGGACAAGGTGTATCTTTCCATTTTTAAAGATATTCTTTAATTCTCAGATACATGTTATGTGTGTAGCTGTCTTACAGTTTTCATTAGATTTATTCTTACATCTGTGATTATAATTTGATGTTACTATAAATGGTGTCTATTTTTAATTTTTTATATTTTAAGTTGGAAAAATTACAGCATGCTTGAATTTTGAATATTGACTTTATATTCAATGAATTTGTTAAGGTTCACTTATTCTAAGTTTATTTGTAGTTTTTAAATTTTTCTATATACACAACCATATCTTCTGAAGTGAATTTTGTTTCTTTCTATTTTTTATATCTTTAAATATTTTCCTCTTTGATTATTGCATTGGCTAGGACTTCCAACTCAACATTGAGTAGAGGTTGTCTCATTCCTCAAAGGAAAGACTTTCAATGTTTTTCCCTTAAGAATGGTAGTTGTTCTAGGGTTTTAATGGAAACTCCCTGTGAGATGAAGGAAATTTTCTTATATTCCTAATTTTCTAAGAATTTTTTGTCCTTCATTATTAAGGGATCTTGAGTTTTATCAGATACTTTCATTGTATGTATTGAGACCATCATATAATTTTTCTCCTTTATTCTGTTAACATAGTGAAATTCAGTGATTGCTTTTCAAATGTTAACCAATGTTGTATTTCTAAGAAAATACAATTTTATCATGTATTATATTTATTGTGTATTGCTGGTTTCATTTTTTGATTTTTGTACCTATGTTTATGGTAAGTATAGGCCTGTATTATTGCTTTAGTGCATTGGCCTTGTCAGGTTTTGGTGTTAAAGTAATGCTGACCTCATAAAATGAGTTGGGAAGAATTGAATCTTTTTCTAGTGACTGGAAAAGTTTGTGTAAGATTGGTGATAGTTCTAAATATGTGAGAAAATTCACTGGTAAAGGCATTTTTTAAAGTGTAAATTTAATTTTATTTCATGAGTCATTCAGATCTGTTTCTTCCTGTGTACGTTGTGTAAGTTGCAGTGTTCTAGGAACTTGTTCATTTTATTTATATTTGCAAATTTATTGGCATAATGTTGTTTATAATAGCCTCATATGTTTAATGTTTATAGGTTCAATACAATTTTTCCTTCTATTATTACTAATATTCACAGTTTATACCTCTTCTCTCTGCCCTTACCTTACTCTCCCTCCCTCTCTCCCAGTTCCTCTCTCTCTCTCTCCAAGTTTTGCTAGGGGGTTATCAATTTTATTAGTCTTTTTTCTTTTTTTATTCATGTATAGTTGATTTGTAATATTATATTAATTGCAAGTATACAGCATAGTGATTCAATTTTTCACAGATATACTCCGTTAACTTATTACAAGATAATGGCTATAATTCCCTTTGTTATATAATAAATCCTTTTTGCTTATCTACTTCATGCATAGTAGTTTATATCTCTTAATCCCATATCCCTAATTTGCCCCACCCCCCTTCCCTCTCCTCTTTGGTAACCACTAGTTTGTTTTCTATATCTGTGAGTCTGTTTCTGTTTTGCATATACATTCATTTGTATTATTTTTTAGATCCCACGTATAGGTGATATCATACAGTATTTGTTGTTCTCTGATTTATTTAACTAAGTATAATATTTTCTAGGTTCATCCACATAGCTGCAAATGACAGAATGTCATTCTTTTTGATGACCGAGTAATATTCCATTGTGTATATATACACCACATCTTCTTTATCCATTCATCTGTTTGTGTGCTTGGTTTGCTTCCTTATCTTGGCTATAGAAAATAGTGCTGCTATGAACAATGGGGTACATGTATCTTTTCAAATTAGTGTTTTCCTTTTTTCCAGATATGTACCCAGGAGTGGAATTGCTGGATAATATTGTAGTTCTATTTTTAGAACACATCCATATATTTTTCCATAGTGGCTGCACCAATTTATAGTCCCACTAATAGCGTGCAAGGGTTCCCTTTTATCCTCTCCAACATTTGTTTTTTGTAGGCTTTTTGATGATAGCTATCTGACCAGTGTGAGGTAGTACTCACTGTAGTTTTGATTTGCATTTCTCTAATAATTAGTAATGTTGAGCATCTTTTCATGTGCCTGATGGCTATCTGTATATCTTCTTTGAAAAAATGTTTATTTAGGTTTTCTGCCCTTTTTTGATTGGGTTCTTTGTTTTGTTTTGTTTTTTGGTATTGAGTTGTATGAGTTGTCTATATATTTTTGATATTAACCCCTGTCAGTCATATTATTTCCAAGTATTTCTCCCATTCCATTGGCTGTCTTTTTATTTGGTTGATGGTTTCCTTTGCTGTGCAAAAGCTTTTAAGATTAATTAGGTCCCATGTGTTGATTTTTGCTTTTATTTCTTTTGCCTTAGGAAACAGATCCTAAAAAAATATTACTACAATTTATGTCAAAGAGTGTTCTGCATATGTTCACTTCTAGGAGTTTTATGGTTTCAGGTTTTGCATTTGAGTTTTTTAATCCATTTTGAGTTTATTTCTGTATATGGTGTGAGGAGATACTCTAATCTCATTGTTTTACACGTATCTGTCTGGTTTTCACAGCACCATTTATTGAAGAGACTGTCTTTTCTCCATTGTATAGTCTTGCTTTCTTTGTCATAGATTAATTGAACTTAAGTACATGATTTTATTTCCAGACTTATTAGTCTTTTTCAAAGAAACAAATTTTGTGCTTATTGATACTTTCTATTTTGTATTTCTTATTTTATTTTATTAATTTCTTCTGTTAACTTTATTATTTCATTCTGTTTGCTTCCTTTTACTCTCATTTGTTGGGCTTTTTTTTTTTTTTTTAACTTCAAATGGATGCTGTATTGGAAACAAAGTGGATGTTACTTCACATGCTCTAGGCTTATCTTTTACTCCAGACGTTGTGGCAACCAGCTTCACACAGGTATAACTTTACAGCACCTCACCTTACTGGGCTCATCTTGTTCTGCAACCTCAGTTATCTGTAGGAATCTGCCCTGCACCCATGAACACACAACCTCTAATTGTGAGGTGGCTAGTAGTCCATGGAAAAACTCTTGACCAAGGGAGGGTAGAAGCAAAAGGGTAAGCTCCCCCTTTCTTTCTTTGGACTGATAATGCTCAAGCACATTCTTCTTGGCCTCTCAAAATATTCCTGTTACTCTTTTTTCTAATATATGTCTTTCAGGCTATACATTATACTGTAAGAATGATCTTATCTGCCTCTAACCAGTTCTGATATTATAATTTCATTAGCATTTAATCCAACATATTTTCTCATTTCTTTTGTTATTTTTTCCTTGACCCATGGGTTATCTAAAAAATAATCAATACATTTCCAAGTAGTTGGAGGATGCATTTCCTTGTTATCTTTTTTGTTAATGCTTTCCAGATTATTCCCAGTCTTGTCAGATAATGTAATTTGTGTCATTTGGTTCTTAAAGTTAGCTGAGATTTGCATTATTGTTCAACATATGGACAATTTTGGTAAATATTCCAAGAATTTTTATGGAGCAGTTGTTAACATCTCTATAAATATCAGTTAGATTAATTTTTAACCATCTTACTACAATTTTCTGTAACCTTAAATTTTTTGGTCTGTTTAATCAGTTAGTTACTCAGAGTAGTGTTCTTAAATCCACTACAAATGTGGGTTTATTTTTTCTTTTTCCCCCTGTAGTCTGTCCATTTTTATTGTATATATTTTGAGGCTATGTTATTAGGGGCATATAAATATAGAAATGTTATATTGTTCTACTGTATTGACCTTTTATCCTAAAATATCACTTTTATCTTTAGTCAGCCTTTTTGACTTAAAATTTGCTTTGTCCAATATTAGTATTACTTCTCTAGGTGTCTTTAATTAGTATTTGCAAAAGAGATATTTTTCATCTTATTTATTTTACATTTTCTGAATTTTTGTTTAAATAGTATGTCTTGTAAAAATAGTTTTAAAAAATTTATTCTAAACACTTATTTTTATTTGCTCCTTTTATGATAACATGCTTAATTTTTATATGGTTGTATTAAATATTTTCTCTTTATTTTTATCTTTTAGTGTTATTACCATGGTATACCTAGATGTGACTCTCATTGAATTTACCCTGATTAGGGGATATAGAATTTCTTGAAATTATGACTTTTGAGAGTTTGGGGCACATTTTTTATTATTACACTTCAAATATTTCTTCTATGCCATTCTTTCTCTTCTCTGCTTCTGGTCCACCAAATTAAACATATGTTAGACCTAGGTCCAAATGAATTGCATATTCTTCTATATTATCTAAACTTTTTTTTCTCTATCCTTAAGTTTGGATATCTGATCTACATTCTAGCTGACATATTCACTCTTCCACTATACCTAATATGCCTCAAGTGCACCTACAGCTCATTTTAACAGCTATAATGAGGTATCATTGATACAAAATGAACTGCATATATTTAAACTATATGATTTATAATTTCTGACTTAAGTATACACCCAAGAAACTATCACCACAAACAAGATAATGGACATATCAAACTCTCCCCAAAGGTTTCTTGTATGCCTTTGTAATTCCTCCTTCAAACCCTGTCCCTACCTATTTCCAGACAATATGATTTGCATCATGTGTGCATTTCCTAGAATTATATAGAAATAGAATAACCAATTACATAATTTTTGTTGTTGACCTTCTTTAGCTCAGCAAAATTATTTTGAGATTCATCTGTATTGCTATATCAGTTTCTCCTCATTCTGTTTTCCACTCCACGTACTTTAGTCTGAAAAACTCTCCCCTTCAAGTAAACTGGCTCACTCACATGACTCACTTGTTTGTTTCCCATTTCTCTGAGAACACTGTCCTGTGCTACCAGATATCTGATTTCTAAAAACCATTATTTCATATATTTTGCCTGTTTTTTAATTCTTTCAGGCAAAGGATAGATCTGGTTTCTGAAATTCCAACTTGGAGAGATGCAGAAAACAAATCTTCTAACTTCTAATTTAAATTATTATATTTTTCAAGTCTAGAATTATTGTTTTATTGATTTTTATAGATACTAGTAATCTGGTAATATTTTACATTTTTAATATTTTTTCATGAGAGTCATTGGAAAGACTTCATGTAATTATTCCAGAATCTTAGTCTTTATTGGTCTGTTTCTACTGTCTCTTTTTTATGTTTAGATTCTCTCAATTCTTTTTTTAATGACTTTTTATATTTTCATATTATGAAAAGTTTTAAACATGTGCAGACAGAATAATATAACTGATTCTAACATACTCATCAGCAATTCCCAATGATCATTATCATGTAGCCCATCCAGCTCCTTCAATTCTCTCATATTTGAAGCAAATCAAATATTATGTTATTCATTTAATACATATTTCAGAATATATCTCTAAAATGTAAGTAAACTTTAGGTAACAGTAACCACAATATGATTATTATACCTAAATATTAACTCTAATTACTTATATCATAAAATATTTAGTAAATATTCAAAATTCCTTTTGTGAAAAATGTAAGTTTTTTTACCATCAGAAAATTAAAATTAATGCCCACACACTGCCACTAACGGATATGTATTTTACATTGTTTTAATAAATAGTTTCACTGTTTATTTTTTCATGCAACTTATTTATTTCTAGAAAAAAAGAAACTTGGTTGGTTGTTCTACACTAGGTTTTGCAAATTGCTTCTGTGTGATAGAGATTTATGTTTCCCTATCCTCTCTATTTTGTGTGAATCAGAGGTTGATAAACTATAGTCCTTGGGCCAAATTGACCAACTTGCTTTTGTATAGTGTGCAAGCTAAAAATGTTTTGTCATTTTTAAATGGTTGAAATAAAAATGAAAAATAAGCATATGCAACAGGGACCACATCTAGGCAACAAAACTTAAAATATTTACTCTTTGTTCCTTTATAAATTTTTTTTCAGATCCCTGCTCTTAATTAATAGTTGGATCCAGACTTGCATTGATTCATGTTCCTTTTTTTATTTTTCAGAGTAAAGCTATTTCATAGGTTGTCATGGTTTCTTCCATCATATGGCATACAATGTCTGGTTTGACTTTTAATTGAATGTCAGATATTGTGAATGAAAAAAATTAGAGATTTAGAATCTGAACAGCAGTATTCTCCTCCAGAGAAAATTTAGTGTTCATTTTGCAAATTATTTAGGTTGGAGCAGATTATCTTAATCCAATCTAGGAATGTACTGATCCAAAGGTATGCTTTAGTCTTTGTAAGGGTTAATCTTTTTTTTTTTTGTTTTGAATTTCAGTGGTACTCCTGAGGTGTATTCTTTTGAGATCTTTTTGGAGTATTTATCAGGGCTTATCCTCCTTCTGGGGCCTTGAACTTTAATAAATTTCCTCAGCCACATGAGACTGCTGAAAGTTCTCCATGTAAATCTCTCAGGGAAGAATTGTACTAAATGTCAGGCCTTGTCTTATTACCTTTTCTCTGGAATATTAAGTTCCGCAAGTCCTTTTTATATCTATAGCTTTCCAATGCCTTCAAGTAGGTTTGTCTAGCTTTTCCTTATGTTCTCAGCAGGAGGCTTGGTGTAAAATAAACTAGTATACCATTACCATGAGTGGAAACTACATATTTTATTTGAGATGCCTATACAACATCTAAAAACGAAGTGTCTTGAAGACAATTAGATATAAGAGTCTGGAACATTTCCTCTGCCTGCCTCTTAAATGTTGTTGTGTTCCTAAATCGCTGTTTATCTCCCTGTCCTTAAGTGACTCATTAACTCCTATGGCTTCATTTACCATTTTTATGCTTATGCCTCCTTTTTCTAATGTCTTTTATCCAGGGCTTTCTCCTAAGACCTAGACTTGAATTTCCAGCCCTCTACTAGCTATCGATTTTGGTGCCCCATAGCCACTTCAAAACCAGATGTACTGATTTCTCTCCAGCTTCACCAACTAATTTATTCTTTGTTCTGAATTTAACTTCTTTTTTAACACAGTCATCCAGTTCTTCATCAAGTCCTGACTACTCTACCTCCTAAATATTTCTCAATTCCATTCATTTTCCTCCATCCTCATTGTTACCATCCTTTTTAAGCTATCATGTTAGTCTTTCTAATGGCAGAGACCATAAACTATTATTCATCATCTTGCTTCTAGAATGCCAAACACTCAAAAACATTTAATTAAGCACAGTGTATTTTACTGAAATTTGGGGCAGATTACATTTAAATGTGTGAACTCAATTTAGCATCTAAAAATTGAAAAACATGAGCCCTTGGAATCTGAGTTCTGTTATCTCACACATGGTTAGGAGGACAGGTTCTAGAGTCAGACTCTGTGGATTCAATTTCTGTCTTTCTGGTTCACTGTGTGAACTTGAGTAAGGTTTTTGATTTCTTGGTGTCTCCATTTCCCCATCTGAAAAATGGGCTAATAGTACATTCTTCATAAGACTCTTCATAAGAAAAGATGGAATAAAATAATGGATATAGAGAGCATAAAGCATTGTCTGGGACATAAGAAGTGTACTACAAATTTTAGCTAATATTGTAGTAATAGAATTGTGTATCTTAATTACTTCAATGTACAATATAAAAATTTGATAAGCACGCCTTCTGTGCATTCATCCATGTGCTGACCACAGTCTTTTTTTTCTAATTGAAGTATAGTTGATTTACAATGTTGTGTTACTTTCTGGTGTACAGTATTATATGTTGAATATATTAAATTATATTGAATATATTGAATTATATATATATATTCCTTTTCAGATTCTTTTTCATTATAGGCTATTGCAAAGTATTGAATGTAGTTCCTTGTGCTATACATGGGACCTTGTTGTTTATCTAATACAGCAGTTAATATCTGCAAATCCCAAACTCCAAATTTATCCCTTCCCACCCCTTTTTCCCCCTGATAACCGTAAGTTTGTAGATTTTATAAATACTACCAAGAGGGAGAAAATGTATTAGTTCCCATATTTCACTGTTAACACATGATAGTTAAGTCTAATAGTATTTTGGTAATAATTTTTTAGAAGATTTAAAATATCAAATTCATAGACTCAGGAAAAAAAGATGGCTTTTTATTTACCAAAAATATAATAATACCTAAGCTAATTTGTTATTACAAATTCACTGCTTTGAGGAAACATAAGTTTACTTATGGTACTATAAAGTTCTTTCTGGATATGTTTATACTTGACATTTACTTTTTTTGAAACTACATTTTTCCTTTTAACCTCATCAATAACCTCTTGTATGTGGTGGATTTTCTGACATTTTTGAAAAAAATTTGTGTGCTTTATGTGAACATCATATGCAACCAGAAATTTATATGACCCAAGAAGAAAGCTAGAAAAGCAATTCTTCAGGCTCAGGGTTTTAAAGCCTCATTTTAGTTTTTATTAATGAGTGTAATAATAAGTTTAAAAATTATATTAAAATTATAATGTTAGGATTCACACAATTACCTAACTAATGACTACAGCTCTACCGTCTGAGTGGTACAGCTGTCTGTATTTCACAGATTGGTTAAAAATGACCAGATCTTCATCAGATGGTTCTCAGTTATTCCTGTGTTTATATTCATCTAGCCATGAAATATTCAGACATACCTTATATCTTGTATGAACCATAACTTCACCTTTTCTAAGGTAAAAATTATACAGGGCCATTATAAGTATTGCTTATGGGCACTGCGTGATTTTTTTTTTCAGAAATAAGACAGCAATATGAGTCACTGCATCCTCAGCTTTTAAAAACTGCACATACCAGTCAACAGTAGGGGAAAAAACAATCTAGACGTTCACTGAAGCCTGACCCAGAAATAAATGAGAGTTACATTGGACTATCAGTGTCTAGTTTAACACTGCAACCCCTCAATAATAAATGGGAGGTGGGCTGTAAAGCTAAGCTGGTAGGGGGAAAACCCACTCTTTTGATGGTTAGGTAGTTTATTAATCTTGTTTAAATTATTTTTTTTTCTGTTGCTAATTTCTCTCCCTAGTTTGATGTGAGTGTGGTGGTGACGGAAGTATACACAGTGTGGAAACCTCTGAATGAGGGTATCTGGGTTGTAAATGAAGTTGGTAACCTGAGTTGGGATAAGCTTGAACATTAATGTGCACTGGGTATATCCATCACCTTAAAAATAGTGACATTCTTTACATAAGAAAGAAAACTGGAGGAAATCGTTTGACTAAAGGTATGGACTTTATAAATAGGAAAACAAAGAACTCATTAGTGAGATGACTGTGATGAGGAGTTTCTTGAAGGTACAGACCTTGTCCACCTTATTTAATTGTGTATCTTTAGTGTTTAGCACATAGCAGTGCAAAAACCTTTTTGTTGCATAAAATATAAGACCATCCCAAATGTAGAAAGGTTTTATGTTAATATGACGGGCTAAACCCTAAGAATTCAAGAATTAGAGATTTCAAACAGGGCAAGGGGATGGAAATTTGAAGTATTAGACACTCACAAGGAAAGTAGGTCTGGGTGCACTAGTGAGGAGACTTGGTTAGCGAAAACCAAAGACAGCTCTGAGTGCTTGGAGGAAAAGGAGAGAGAAAGGAAATAAGATAAGAAGCATCAAAAAGGTTAGAATGTCTTCAGCTCAATTGAAGCTTTGTCCAGACTCTTATGCCAATGAACTGTCACCGTAATGTTGAAAATTAGCAAAGGCTGCTTAGTCAACCAATTAAACGTCTTTCCAATGTAGCCCTTCTTTGTCATCCCCACCACTGCACATCCAGTCAAGTTCCTTGTGATCTGTTACCTGGAAATTTGCAAAAATCCTCCATGAGTATAAATTTCACAAAAGCAAGGATTTTTTTTAAGTATTGCTCACTGCTGACCCCTCAGAACTTGAAGGAGGGCCAAACACATGCCACAGTTTCAATTGCTGTCTCATCCATTTGTTCCAAGGTATTTGTTGAGCGCATGCCATGTGCCAGGCACCGAGGTAAAGTAATGGAGGAACAGTGAAAACAAGTTAGGCAATATCCCTGCCGACAGGAAACATATTTTCATAGGGGTATAAGTAGTAATAAACATAAATATGTAGCATATTTTCAAGTAGCAGATAAGTTCTGTGACGCAAAGAAGAGCAGAGTATGGAGATAAGAGTGTTATGGGGTTGTAGGTCATTTTAGACAGGGTTTTCCGAGACCTGAACAAAATAAGAAAGCAAGTCATGGGAAGATCTGGAGAAAGATCATTTCAGGGGAAAGGAACAGCTAGCGTAAATGCCATATGCCTTGGAGTGGAAACAAACTTGACGTGTCCAGAGTCTAGTGAGAAAAACCAAAGAATGTTACAAATTGGAGTTTGAATAAATGCCGGAATATGAGTGCAGCAGCAGCTTCCCTAACTCACCCTCTCGATCAAGGCCACAGCGGCTGCCAGATATTCACCTAGGTGAAGGTGCTGGAATTCATTATAGCAAAATGTGTTTCATGCTAATTTAGTCAGACTAGCAAAAAAAAAAAAAAAAAAAAAAAAAAAAATATATATATATATATATATATATATATATATATATATATATATATATATATATATATAGCAGCCTCTGTTCTTGCTAAGCAGTGCCAAATAAGTCAGTCTGTATCTCTGGACCTTTCTCTGCTGGCTTAAGCAAAAAAAAGAATTGTTAAGGGCAGACCAGCCAGGGGCACTGAAAGGGCCCCTGAAGATTGTACAGTCCAGCTTAAGCACTAAAGAAGAAGCTGCAGCACTGGCAAAGAAATTAGAGTGAAATCTTAGGGTTAAGAAAGTCATGAACAGTTGGCCTTGTTTGTCACATCTCTTCCTTTAACTTAGAAAATCTCTAAAGAGCATTGGTAAGCCCTTTGTGATAAAAGTAACAATTTGGAGTTACAGGGAGTCAAGGAGAATTTTGTTTCTCCTATGGACTAATACTAAGCTCCACATTAAGATAAATGGTGAAGTTCATGGGACTCCAAGGTTAAAGTAGACACTGTAAATGAGCTAGAAGTTTAACTAATCGTCCCTGTAAACCAGTCAGTTTACAGAAAGGAATACAAACCATAAGATAGGATTATATTCAGAATCTTGAAAACCAGAGCAAGAACTGTGTATTCAGGTGGGAAGAAATCAGTGTTCTATAGTCTGTAATCACTGAAGCAAAACTCTTTATTTTCAGGGGAAATTAAGCATATATATTTGAGAGAGGAATGTAGTATTGCAGTATAGAATCAGGCATAATATATGGCAAAACAATAATGCACTTAGCCTCCCAGATTAGAATTTACTTATTAAAAATAATAATATAGTACTTAAATTTTGAAAGCTCCCCACCTCCACCACTCCAACCCCAACTGTCGAGAAAAACATTAGCAAATTCAATAAATGCATATTGCGATAAGACCAGTCTTGTTAATTCTAAAACTTTTTCCAGTTGATTAAAACTAACATTAAAAGGCCTATTTTAAAGGAAATTTTTGAGTCAGCTCTATGCTCTTTTAAACTCAGGAATGGTACCTACCTCTCCTTGAGTTTATTTGGTGGGGGAGTCCACTAGGCATAGAAGAAGGCAGTTCTTTGGTTTTAAAATCATAGGCAATGAAATTTACCATCACCATCACCAACATCAGTGTCATCAAGGTTAACCAATTATTTAGTACATCAAACTACATGACTGTGATGAGTTATCCATAGGTCAAATTAGGAAGCAGGGTTTGGTAATTCAGATTTTCTTACAGGTGTTTTTGAGATCACACTTGTTATTCACTTGTTCATCAAATGTATAAGCTTCTGCTATGTGCTAAACATACTATACACACACACATGCACACATACACACACACACATATGTATATAATATATGTATGTTTTTATTGTTGTTGTTTGTTTTGTCTCAGGGAGCTCAGCTTGACCTGGCCTTAGATGTTCAAGATCTGGTACACAGTAGTTGCTAAATAAATATTTGTTGAGTAAAAGTGAAAAATAAAAAAGGTTCTTCTCATGCGAGAGTTTAAAGTCTAAGACATTGCTCATTATTAATAGGAAGACAAAGGTGTAGAATAGGACATAGTTAATAGAATAATAGTATCAAGAGTTCTATTTCTAAAATTGTATGATTTTATGTCAAAATATTAGTAGTCAAGCATGTGTTTCATCTGCTACTTAGGAGTAAATAAATTCCAAGAATGAGGAAGAATAAGTTCATACTAGGGACAAATTCTAAAAATAAGGAAGGTGGCCAAAAGCTCTTTTCTGACAATTTGATTAACATATGAGTTCTTCCTAAAGGAAGTAGAGTCCTAAGAACTATGAGAAGATGAGAGTATGACATTTGTTGTTGGTTTTCTTTTTGTGTGTGTGCTGCCAACCCTCTTTATAGTGGTGATACTGGAGCATCAGAATTATCTATAACTTTAGGTGTATGACTCTAGCATTCAAGAAATTTTTTCTTTCTAGGTACTTTGCTTCAAATAAGATATGTTAACAACAGCATTACAACAGGAAGGTAGCCAGCCTTTCTATAACCATGGGTAACTGAGAAAATGTAACCAATTTAGTTTTGCTTAACTTACTGTTTAAAACAGAAAGATGATGCCACTAACTATCTATGTGACTGTGATCACCTAAGTTTTGGGCGTTTAGTTTCCTCGTTGTTAAAATGAGGTTCTTGCAAGCTGATGCCTGACGTCCTGCTCTGGTCTCTAATTTTATGATTCTAACGTTGGCCAAGCTCAACCTTTATACCTTTGTACTTTAGAAGTAGAAACTGTATGGTTCCTCATTGACTTTGAATTGCCTCCCTGTAAACATCACTCCCCACTACCACCACCACCCAAGAAACACCTTTTGTTGTTGAGATAATAAATTACTTTTACTACAGAGACTAGATTTCAAAAATCAGGGTTACTGGAACATTACTCAGCCACTTCTAACCTTTTCTTGAAAAGAGTGGCATATAAATAATAAATAAATGACATGAAAATGAAACAGCATATTTAAAAGCTCATTTAAACAAAACTTAACAGGGTTTTTAAGCACAGGAAGCAGAGACATCAAAATCTCTCACCCCAGGGGGTTCATTTAGTGTGCTGGGAAAAAGGGTATTTCAGGAATCAAACACTGCAGAAAAAACTTGGAGGTGAGAAGACTTGTACCCAGAGATATATTTAGCTTGACCAGAATGGTAAAGATGTTTAGGGTCACAGAAGGTAATCAAGAAATAATGCAACTTAGGTTACCGTGTAAACAAAGTAGAGTGATGGCAGATGCTATAGTTAAAAGTTGGGAGAAAGAAAGATAGTGGTTATAGTCAGTAAAAGTAAGGCTACCACTACCACTTAATTCAACTATACCGCGAGACAGGCCCTGCACAAAGCATTTACATGCATTTTCATATTTATTTCTCATGTAATTCTATGTATTTAGTAGTTTTACCCTCATTTATAAATTGAGGAAACTGATGCTTAGAATGTTAATTAAATGTTCCAATGTCACACCAGCTGTATGTGTCAGAGCCTGTCTAAAAGATTTGCCTCATGCCAAGGTTTAAATACTATATAAAGTGTCTGTACTTCATCGTGGCCCTGATGATTCCAGGGTCTCTAGCTTTACTTAAGAACTCTGTCGCTGACATATGAGTGTATTCCTTTCTTTGACACCCCTTTACTTGAACTCCAGGTTCACGCCTTCTGTTTTGCCAGCATGACTTCTGATGTTACAATTAAATAATTAAAGCTCATCTTATAATTACTCCATTTTTGTTTTCTTAATGGAGTCTTGAGTGACACTTTCTGCTCCCTTGATGAGGTTTAGCTCAGAAAGCTGCCTGGGTTGTCAGCAACATGCTTTGTAGTTGGCATCCATTTTGAAAATCTTATCAGTGTCCATTGTAAAAAAAACAGAAGGATTCCCATTTTATATCAACAACAGCAAACATCAGTACTCATGATATCAAAATGATTTTAGCCATTTAACTGCATGTCAAGCTTGTTTACAGAATATTAGCTAAGTGAATAGGTATTTAGAAGAAAAAAGTTCCAAATTTATTACTATTCTATTTGAATATCCCAGTGTTCTTTTATGAGTTTATGTTTAAAATTTTATTGTTGGGCTACTTTTATGGGAGTGCCTATTCTCTGAACTTTCCATTTGGCTTGTAGCCATTAGATACACAGAAAGGTACAGATCTATCCCTCTAAGCTTAGAAGTAATGTTATGTACTTAAGAATATATGAACCAGAATGAAAGTATGCACTCTGCTAGGAAATAAGGATGCAGGAGTGAATTAGAAATTGTTCCTACCCTCAAAGAAGCTTATTGTCTGCTCTAGCATTACTTAAATGTGTTTTTTTGAAATTTTAATATCCACTGAGATACTAGAGCTTTGAAATCATGGATATTCCCAGTATAATTAATATATCTTAGAGCATTGAAAGGTTTTAGATTTATTGGATGGGGAGAAGTTTAACTTATTTTAACCCAGAGAAATCCAAATTTACTTGACAATAGATATTTTCCTTCCTTCATCTCTCTCTCTCACACACACACACACACACATTTTTATTAACATTTGCAGGATGTGTATTCCCATAAAACAGGTTGGAAATGCCAATCTAGTCCATTAGAGAAAAAAGGAGGTAAAATGAACAGATGTAGTTTTTTCCTCACCCATGCCTGGGGAAAAGCTTAACTTACACTTGCATCCTCCTTAGAGGACTGGTGGGAAAAGACATGGAGTGTCTGTTGTTTATGAGATAATATTGTTATGGAATGCTTCTATTTTCATCCTTTTAAAGCACTATTTACATTTAAAAGTAAGCATGCTATATAACTCATTCTATTAACAAATTTATGGTCTGGATCTCTTTTGTCTATCTACTGTCTATTACTAGAATTAACAAATCAAAAAGTAGTTATAGTTCAGAAGTTCTAATTCAGAACTCATGAATCATATTCGTGCTAATCCAGAATTCCTAAACCAAATTATTTGTCAATTTTAACTCTCTGATATTTTTCTTAAGCATGACAGGACTGTTATGACTAATTTGATTTCCAAGTTAATTGAGTCACTATAATTTATTCACAATAGGTAAATATTTGAGCATTACACAGTGTGAATAATGTAAATGGTCTGAATACTGTCTTAGCATCAGACCGGAACAGTGATCTACACACTCATCTTAAAGAACTTTGTCATGCCTGTTCTACCACTTTGAGGTTGTAGGTTTTTTTCTTTGCTTTGGCAAGAAGCAGGGTATTTGCACTGTTCTAAATATTTAAACGGACAGCCAGCACTTCTCCTGTTGGTAGTTTAAATATAATTTCTAATTCCGGCTGAATTCTGTGAACAGAAGGCACCATGGCATTTTTCCAGTTATGATTTTATCAATACAAGTTACCAAAATGAGTTAACTATTTTGTATAAATCAACAATCCCTCAGAGGAATGTAATTTCAAGTCTCAGAACCTCAGAAGAAAGAATGTATCACAATTTATTACATTTTCAGAGGTATCACATTACAACCTGATATAGTCTGCTTTTTTTGTTGGTGGTGTTCATAATTATGTGGATCAATAATAAATTAGCATGCAGTAGTGATTCTAATCATATCAGTAGGCATGTCCTCAAGGTCAGTTTAAATAATTTATGACTGAGAAAATTAGTATAGATTTTATGATTTGTTTATCTAGATGCCTTCCACGTTCAGAGACTAAGAATTCCTCAGGTTTTCCAGGGTACTCAATGTTCTGATTGCCAGAAATATCATCCTTTGAAAGTAATTGACAATGAAAGGAAAACTTGCAGTGACATGTGTTCTGTCCTTATTTATCCATTTGCTCATTTATTTATTCTGCCACATTGTACTGAGTTCCTACTTGATACCAAGCAGTGAAATAGGTGAGGGGATACAGAGCTGAATAGAACACAGAACCTTCTCTCATGTTTTGTGGATAAGAAGAATCCACAATAAATAAAGACAATGGAATATCTTAGGCACTTTACTAAAGATGAAAAGAGTGCTATAGAAACATCGAGGCAGGAGCCAAAAGGAGCTTGTATCAAAGTGAAGATAATTCCAGGGACCAAGCATAACAAAGTTGAAATAAGTAGAATTATTCTTTGGTAGCTGTGCAGAGCAGAGAAATTCTTTATTATCCTCATTACATGGAAGTCATTTCATCAATCATATTAAGACTATGTTCTAAAAATTGAAATGTTAAGTATAACTAAATTGCTCAGTATCACAAATATTTTGAGGGCCTCAGTCCCTACACTCTAACAAAATTAAGTTATGCCAAACCAACATGGAGATTGACTCATAATAATGTTACTTTTAATATCTCAGATGTATTCAGATTTTACAATTATTGAAAAGTAGAAAATCGCCCTGTATACAATAAAGGATGTGAATTAATTTAAATTGAGTTCGAAACAATGCAGCTTAATTTAACTTTTTTCCCACCTATATACTCAGTTATCTTCTATGAGGGAACCACACTTCCACTGGGTGAGGAATAACTGATGGAACAAAATGTGTAATACCCATTCTGAAATTAGTTTTTGAACCCATTTAGGAACAATTTATCTTTATAAACTGCTGTTTATATTGATTGAATAGCAACGTATGATAAAAGCATTATGAATGTCTGGTTCTTTACTGCTGAAGATTAGATAAAACTCCACAATTAAAAATCCATATGCATTTTTGTAGTTGTCAGTTCTTTAAAAATAAAATTTTATGACAATTTAAAGAGATTATCCAAATTAATTACTGCAACCACATTTCCCTTTTAGAATCCTAATCCTAAATTTTCAATGCAAATGCTTTCGGGATTACACCTGACTGAACCAAGTGTGCTGTGTGCATGTCTGTGATAATTGAATCCAGGAGTGATTGCCCAGGATTCTGTTCAGCCATAATTGCAAGTGACCAGGGGCAGAGCCATGAAGAATTGATAATCAACAGGAGGTGTTTTGACATAGGATGACCAAATGAGATATTTTAGCAACAGAAAGTATGGTATATTTTACACAAAATAAAGGTGTGGTCCTGGCACTGGGATCAATGAAGAGAAAGGAAAAAAAGAAACACTGGAAAAGAGGTTGGGGGAAGAGAGGTTGCAAAGAAGGGTGACATTGTATGCATAGGTCTTTTTTTAGGGGAAGATAAAGGTTTGAGCTCAAATATTAAGAGCTAAACCAATTAGTATGAAAGGAGTTCAAATGTGGCAAGACTCATACTGTCACTCTTCATAATCTTTATTGAATAAAAGTGACTGTCACTAGCAGTTAAGACTATATGTCTTTATACAATGGAGCAGAACAAAATAGCTTTGACCAGTCAGTTTAAAATCCCTCAGGCCCTTTGGGCAGAAAATTGTATGTTTCATTGAAGAATCTAGTTATTTGAAGAATAGTAGGGATTAGATGCAGAATTCATCCATATCCAGCAGGTGCAGAGAAAAAGAAGCCTTTCCAAAAAAATTAAATGTTGCTCTTACTATGATCTTTACAAACTATCATTTTGTGGGGCCTCCATTGATTAAGATTACAAGGAATATTCACAGAAACTGAAGTTTACAAAGGTCTTGTTATAGTCCTTAAAGAATTCCAAGGATATAATGCAATCATTTGCTAGTATTTACTCAGTCTTTGTACTTGCTGTTCCTTCTACCTGGAGCTCTCTTCCCTCCCATAACTTCCTCCCTCACACCATTTGGGTCTCTGCTCAAATACCATCAACTCAGAGAGGCACCTTGCTGAGCATCTCAAAATAGCAATTATTTTATATTCCTTTATCCTGTTTTATTTTTTTCTTTAATAGGGATTCTACTACTTGACATTATTTTACATGTTTGTTTATTTTCTGTCTCCCCTATTAACATGTAAACTCCTTGAAGGAATGGAATTTGTCTATATTTTTTCATTGCTATAATCACATTGCCTAGAATATGCCATATGTCAGATAGGTCCTCAATAACTATTGGTGGAAAAAATTAATTTAGAATTTAGTATATTAGTTGATCAGATTCTTTTAGTTTGATATGCCGTATTTTGGTCTTCATTTGGATGAGACACAGAACAGTTGAGTTTTGATGGGTAAAGAATGGAGAGAAAGGACCTAACCATTGGATTAATGTCCAGATCAGGATAATCAGAGTGGAAAACCACAGTATGGAGCCCTGGATACCTGGGGCCTGTGAAGATCCTCAGGACTATCCCTTCTAAATGGCGAATGACAATCACCATTGATGAGTTATAGCGGAGAAGATGGTAAAGACATCTTTTGAAGGAAGCAATTTAGAGGTAGAGGATCATAATTAAATAGAGATAAATAAAGCAAGGAGAAGAAAACAGCAAGGCCAAGCCCAGGTAAACAGAACACTCCAACTTTATATGTGAGTTCTTAGAAGGATCCAGCCTACTCAGTGCCCAGCACTGTCATAGCTTGGGAAATACTGCCCTCCTTAGGTCTCTATTTTGATAATGTTGTCTAGGTCCCAGTAACACTATCTGAACTCCAGTAAGGAGATTAAAGCTAATTATGTTAGATGGAATTCTCTCTTCAGTTATAAGTGCCTATCTCACAATAGTATTGATTGCATTAGACTAGTAAAAGGGTTTCCCGTGGCTGCTCTGGCTGATATTCACATGTATTAACAGTGTTTGGGCCAGAAATATAGCTGGCAAGAGAAGAGCTTCACGAGGAGCGCTACCAACTCAGGGTAATAGCGTGCCATGCTATTATCCACCGCTTTTTTGCTGGGGTTCTCTTCTGTGCCTGTAGACTTGAGTACATGAAGTCTGGTGTCCAGTTTGTCCTAGTGTCCAGGAGCCTCCTTATTCTGGTGGTGTTTTTCATTATATGGGTTTCAGAATTTACCTTCTACTTAGTGAGGTGACTTCATGGTTTTTTTGTCACACTTAGCTCTTTAAATATTAAATTCCAATCTCAATTCAATAAAACCTAATACAACTGCTTTTAAATGAAGAACAATGAATTAAATACCAAATAGCATACGATTGTGGTGTGTAGTGCTATCTCTTTAACTTTTTATCTTAAGATAATAATGATTTACATGAAGTTTCAAAAAAATGTACAGGGGCATCCCATGCATCATTCACCTAGTTTTCCTCAATGGTAACGATTCACATAGCTACAATATGATAGCCAAAACAGGAAAATGTATAATGCTATTTTCAGATGATTTTGTTCCCTTACCCCTACTGTTCCAGCGTAGGAAACTAGGTCTCTGATGTCAGAATCCCATTGTTATTTATAAGCCTTAGGTAAGAGAGTCAACCATAATATCCTCATTCCTACCTCTGGATTGCATCTGGCATGGAATGACCAGGGATTCAGCTAGGTTTTGCATGCATGGTGGGCACTAGCAGTAGGATTCTTTTATTTTTTAATTGAGTTATATTCAGTTTACAATGTTGTGTCAATTTCTGGTGTAGAACACAATTTTTCAGTCATACATGAATATACATATATTCATTTTCATGTTATTTTTCACTGTGAGCTACTACAGGATCTTGAATATATTTCCCTGTGCTATACAGTATAATCTTGTTTATCTATTCCATATATACCTGTCAGTATCTACAAATCTCGAACTCCCAGTCTATCCCTTCCCACACCCCTACCCCCTGGCCATCACAAGTTTGTATTCTATGTCTATGAGTCTGTTTCTGTTTTATATTTAAGTTCATTTGTATTATTTTTTTTAGATTCCACATACAAGTGATAGCATATGGTATTTTTCTTTCTCTTTCTGGCTTACTTCACTTAGAATGACATTCTCCATGGACATCTATGTTGCTGCAAATGGCATTATGCTGTCATTTTTATGGCTGGATAGTATTCCATTGTATAAATATAACACTTCTTCTTTATCCAGTCATCTGTTGATGGACATTTAAGTTGTTTCCATGTCTTGGCTATTGTAAATAGTGCTGCTATGAACATTGGGATGCAGGTGTCTTTTTGAAGTAGGATTCCTTCTGCATATATGCCCAGGAGTGGGATTCCTGGGTCATATGGTAAGTCTATTCCTAGTATTTTGAGGAATCTCCATACTGTTTTCCACAATGGCTGCACCAAACTGCATTCCCACCAACAGTGTAGGAGGGTTCCCTTTTCTCCACACCCTCTCCAGTATTTATTATTTGTGGACTTTTGAATGATGGCCTTTCTGATTGATGTGAGTTGATACCTAATTGTAGTTTTGATTTGCATTTCTCTGGTAATTAGTAATACTGAGCATTTTTTCATGTGCCTATTGGTCACTCATGTGTCTTCACTGGAGAATTGCTTGTTTAGGTCTTCTGCCCATTTTTGGATTGGGTTGTTTGTTTTTTTTCTTATTAAGTCATATGAGCTGCTTATATATTCTGGAGATCAAGCCCTTGCCAGTTTCATCTTTTGTAAATATTTTCTCCCATTCCGTAGGTTGTTGTTTGGTTTTGCTTATGGTAGCAGTAGGATTCTTAAATCTCTCAAGTTCACAACCTTGAATTAGTTTTGGAATTTTCAGAGCTCTCCCTTTGAATTACACCAACCAATTCAGTTTTAGCTAGTTAGCCCCCATCACTTGGGTAAGTCACTTAACCTATCTACATCCTGATTTCCTCATAATTTATCAATTTGATTTAGAATTTCTGTAATATGTAGAAAAGTCAGTGTAAAAAAAGGCATTTTGAGATAAATAAAAGCATTGTGTATATGCTAAATTCTCTTATTATGTATATTATTTACATATTGTTTTGGGTACTGAATCAACCACTTTCTGAAGTTCCCACTATGTGTTTCATGAAAGGAGCCCGCCACCCTTGTGGTCCTACAGGTTCAAAATACCAAATGGGAAGGCAGATCGTATAACACTGTTTGAGTGCTTAGCATATACCAGGAGCTTTCTTGGATGTTTTAGTAGTATATACCATCTCATTTAATCTACGCAATCACACTGTGAGTTGAGTAGTAAACATAACCTGATCTTTTTTGATCAGGAAGCTGAAACTCATAGACTTTAATGTCTTTTGCCCAAGGTCATTTTGTCGTTAAGAGTAAAAGACAAGATTCAAATTAAAAGTCTGATTTTTTTTAAGCCTTTTCTGTCTCTTCCAGAACCATCCTGCTTTCTGAGGAGCAACTAAGATCTCTAGAAAGTAACTTGTTCGCACATTTCTAAGGGCACAGAAATAGTTTGCCTACAGTAGGCAGTTACTAAATTTTGTAGAAGTGAATTTGAATTATGTGTTTTGTAAATTAACATGTATGTAAGTAAGATAGCATGTATAAATACAAATCATTTCTGTTCACTCCGTGTTTTGTTTATAAGCCCACTCTGTTTCTTGAGAGCCCGAGGAACAACGTATTAGAAGGACATACAGTTCCATTCTCAAAGTCCTCTTTTTTAAAAAATATTGGTTTTATGTCAAAAAGAAAAAAAGAGACAGTTTGGATGCAGAGTGTGGAATCAGTTTAGTTTGCAGAAAAGATGATAAAGATCAAGAAGGTGTATTTGTGAAGGTCAGATTTGAAAATACATGGTTTGTCAAGTACCACACAGATGTTGGCTGGAGTAATTTTGGATCTAAGTCAGAGAAATGTCCAACTGAGTAAATTTTATTGGTTTTCTGAAAACAAGGGCAAAGAATGGATTGGAACCCAAATATAGTACTGAAATTGGGGGAAAAGAGTAATGTCTTTGTAATAAGCAATCAGTGAGAGAATGAATTTGAATGTACCATCCAAAAGTAATTATTCAGAACCATCTGGGTGTGGGGAAGCAGAGTCTTTGACGTAGGGAGAGATTTTATACTTCCTGGTTTCAATCTTTTGTAATGAACATGGGGATGAGTAATAGCTCTGGCTGGCCTCCAGATAGTCAAGTAATTGATATTAAGTAAAATCTGTTGTGGGGAATTTCATCTAGGGAATGTCTACAGTACTCTGATGGTTGAAGAAAGGGATCTGTGCTACTGAAGCCCTTTTATGTTTACATTAAGAAGTAGGGCCATTTTGCAAGTGTACTTTCTGACAAAGACAGAAGAGACACAATTACAGCATCGCAAAAGATTGAGCGCACTAGCACCTGGCAATGCATAGATGAGTCTGCAAAGAGAATGGACATCCCTTCAGCAGGACCTTAGTCTGAAAGAAGATAATATCCATCAGCCAACTGAAGGATTTAAGCCTACTTGAAGGATATGATTACCACTTGAAACTGGGATGTAAGAGCCAAGGTTCCTGCAATTATCCAGTGAAGTGGGAAATGAAATCAAAGTTACTGAACTACATTAGTGACCTGAAATAGTAAATGAATGCAGTAAAGGTTTATATCCATGACCTCTGCACTATGCCAACGCCATATTTTCCAAAATAGACTGTACATTGTTCTCCTGCTGATGTTGTATTTTGAATCTATTGTGTAGATATGGCGTTTAAGACTAAGTTGTATAAGATGTGGGGCTTTGGAATACTAATAATGGTACTGATTCAGAGGAATGGTGTAATGCCTGGGTGAATATGAATGTGTAAGTGCTTAGAACAATGTCCGGCACAATAAGGGCTCAAGAATAGTATTGTGTCGCCATGGGATCCAGGGCTACTTAATCTCTGCCACAGTCCTCATGGATGAGCTCCCCATTCAGAACCCTCAGCTATATTCTACAACCCTTTGCAGGAAACAGTAACTTCTGTTATCTTTCACAACACAGGGAAGCTCTCAGGGAGACTCTGGTGAAGGAGAAACCTCTGTCTTTCTTCTTTAAGAAACTCTCAGTGTCCCAAAGAAGTGAGACAGATAGGGATGCATCTACCTCCCAATTTTCACAACCTCTCCTTTCTAGTCCCCATAGTTCACTGCTGCTGGTAGGATCTGACTTTCCCTTTTTACCTGACCATGACTATTTCCTTCATGTAAAACTCTAGATCAAATGTCTTTGCCTCTTACTGTTAATTGTGAATAAAAGGAACTTAGGAAATCGGTATTACTCTTGCTCTTTCCATCATAAGAGTGCCAGTTTCTCCACATCCTTGCCAACACTTGATATTTTCTGTTTTTTTCTTTTCTTCTTTTTTTTTTCTAATGTAGTAGCCACCCTAATGGTTGTGAAGTGGTATCTTATTGTAGTTTTGATTTGTATTTCCCTAACAGTTAGTAATGTTGAACATTGTTTCATGTGCTTATTGGCCATCTGTATATCTTCTTTGGAGAAATGTCTAACTCAAGCCTTTGGCCCATTTTTTTTTATTGGGTTTTTATTTTTGTTGTTCTTGGGTTATAGGAGTTCTTTTTATATTCTGGATATTAATCCCTTATCAGATATATGGTTTGTAAATGTTTTCTCCCATTCCATAGATTACCCTTTCATTCTGTTGATAATGTCCTTTGATGTGACGTTTTAAATTTTGATGAAATTTGGTTCATCTGTTTTTTCCCTGTGCTTTTGGATATCATGTACGAGAAATCATTGTCAAATTCAATGCCAGGAAGCTTTCCCCATATATTTTATTTCTTTTTTTTTAAATGGAGATGTAATTGACATATAACATTGTGTAAGTTTAAAGTGTACAAGGTGATGATTTATACATTTATATCTTGCAGTATGTTTACCACCATAGCATTAGCTAACACCACTATCACATAATTTTTTTGTCTGATTAGAACATTTAAGATCTAGTCTCTTAGCAACTTTAAATATGAAATACATGATTATTGACTGTAATCACAGTGCTGTGCATTAGATCTCCAGAGCTTACTTATATCTTCTAATTGGAAGTTTATACAATGACCAACATCTCCCCAGTTCTACCACTCCACAGCCCCTAGTAAATAACATTCTACTCTCTGTTTCTAGTTTGCTTTTTAAGATTTCACATATACATGAGACCGTATAGTATTTGTCTGTCTCTGTCTGGCTTATCTCATGTAGCATAGCGCCCTCAAGGACAATCTATGTTATTGCAACTAGCAGGATTTCCTTCTTTGCCATGGCTGAATAATATATTCCTGTGTGTGTGTGTGTGTGTGTATAAAACACATGTCAAGCAAAGAATGTCCCAGTTAAGGACCATTAAAGAAAACATTCTTGAGTGAGAGGGAAGTGGGTTTGGCTCTTCCTAGGATGGTGATTTGAAAGGTATGTGAAGAGGAAAAATACTAATTCTTGGATAACTTTAAAATCTTGAATTGTTTACTGAGTATAAAATATCAGATTAGGAGGTACACAGATGCCCAATGTTCCATTAAATTGCCCCAAACTCAAACTAAGTATACATTTATTTTCTGTGTTCAGAAGAGGCTCCTATGAAATAAAACCTATGAAATAAAAATGCCCTTTGGAAAATGACATAATGCTTTTATGTGAGATATTCTCAAATGAGAAGATTTGAGGACAGTAGCATAACCAGTACTGCTGAATGTCAGTAAATGGAGAGGCAGCCGAAAGTCTGAAAAAGGGTACAAAACCAGGAATAGTAGACAACAAAGAATGAATTTGCCAACTGGATAGCACTGCCAAAGACTGGCCTTTCATGTGGCTGGTCAAAGAAACTATTGCTGAATGTTGAAAAGCACCTCTTGGACAAATCCACACATGGGGTCATTGCCATCTGTTTTACTGGCATTTGTTATTCCACAGAGTTTACCCAGGTTTGCATAGAATGTATAAGTTTGGACTTTACAAAATCCTACTCATTGCGTTTTGAAAATCTAACCCAAAAGTTTTTTGACACTTTAACTTAAAATTTTGTTGAAATATGTACTTCACCCAAAATTTAGTCCCTCTAATTTTGTGACAGCAAAGAATATTTTAGATGCATATTTTCATTTTTTTCAATATTTTCATTTATTATAAAATAAAAAGTTTGAAATGAGGAAAAATATAGTTTATTAACTACTGACAAACATCTTAAGCAAATTATATGGTGATGATAGTAAAGTAATGAAGTTACATTTTCTTTTTCATAATATCTGGCACAATTCTGGATTCGTAAAAGATCTTAACAGGGCTATAATAAAATGGCCTGCAATGTATTCTAGTGGACTTTAATAAGATACTCAGTTACTGGCTTCATTAAAACACAGTGAGTTCATTATAACCCAATCTGGCAGAAACTTTCATTGCACTGAGTTTGTATTACTAAACATGATTCTTTTTCTTCCTCCTCCAAACCCCATCACACCCTTGGTGTTATATTATAGCTGATTAACATGTTTTAACTGCTTGTTTACAATACATCATTTTTCATTACTATTCGAAAGGAGTTAGCTTTTTCTTCATTTTCTTCATCAGATCGTTGAAGTAAGTCTACAGGGCTTTAAATGTTATACTTGATTATACTTAGAGTTTTGAAGAAATGTTCTTCTAGGATTATGAAATACTACTATTTTGAATCATTGTCTCTTCCCTGTGATAAGAATATGATTCAATGCTATTCCTTTCTCTTAATTGACAATAAAAAAGATATGGAAGGATCATATAGACAAAAAAATCTGTAATAGACTATAAGCTTCTTGAGAGGGTAATTATGATTTTTATATTCATAACGGCTACCATTTATCAGGTACTTACATCGGCTACTGTGCCAAGTTAGATTTGCTATCCCACTTGACATGACCACTGCATGATGTATGTGCTATGCCATTATCCCAGTCTTACAGATGGAAAATAATGAGGCTCTGAGGGGTTAACCACTAGCCCAAGGTCACAAACCTTAGTAGGTGGTGGAACAAGAAATACATTCTGGCTCTAACTCCAAAATCAGCACTTTCTCCAGTCTACCAGGCTGCTGCTTAGAAGCTCTGTATCCTTAGTACCCAGGACAGCGCTTAGCACAGAGTTGGTACTCAAATATTTGTTGACTCTAGTGTTGATGCTAAAAAATCACCAACAAGTAGTTGCAATTTGATGGTGTTTTATTTCAATGTTGTTCTTTTTTAATAGCCATTTTTGGCTAGATTCAACTATTGCTTTATTTTGGTTATTGTCAAAATGATTTATGAGCACATATAGCTCAAAGAAAACTAAAAAAATAAATCTTTGCCATAGCTACAGGGAAGCCAGTCCGGGGGTCAGGGTGCTCAAATGGAATTTGGCAATCAGAGGGAGCTGAAAGAATAAGGAAGCAGGAAAGAGAAAACAAAAGCGAAAACAAAAACTCAAGAAACAAACAAAAAACCAAGTACCTGCCCCTCTTCTTATATTCTCTGTTTCATTTGATGACACCATCATTCCTGCACTTATACAAGTTAGAAACCTATGGTGTGTCTATGGCTGTCCCTTCTTTACCTCCCTCATCTTATGTATTCTAATTACTGCATATATTTTTGTAATCTTTTCTCTCCTCTTCTCCCCTGAAATCACTTTCTGTTTCATTTCTCACTTGTATTAAAATTCTTCAAATTAACCTTCCTGCCTTTATATTCTTTCCCTTCTTAGGTTCTCTGTCCAGAGTTATAAGGTTGACATCAACATTTCAAATATTATCAGTTCACTTACCTCTGTTAAGGTTTTTAGTGACCTCTTTCTGACTCAGCTTAAGTCTAACCTATCCTAACTTTAACTTTCTTTTTTTTTATGATGTATAGTTGATTTACAATGTGTTAGTTTCAAGTGTACAGCAAAGTGATTCAGATACACACACACACACACAGATCTGATATCTATATATATCTCAGATCTCTTCCAGTTGCAAGTGAGAGAAATCCAAGTAAACTAATTTATCAAAAAAAAAAAAAGGAGAATATTTAGTAGAAAGATAAAGAAAAAACAAAAGGTGATGTACAAGAACCAGGAGAGTCCCAGCTTTCATGACACACTTCTTTGGTATGTTAAAACCGTAGAGAAAGTGATTGATCTGGCTTGGTAATATGCCATCCTTTGTATGAACTTCTATGCCCAGGGGAATGGTATATCGTGACCGGCTGCATCTGGTTCATACACCTACCCCTACAGCAATAGGGACAGTGTCATTTGTTGTACAGTCCCATCATATTGTCGCAGTGAGAGAAAAACACATAGCTAAAAGAAGAAAGGGAAAAGAAGCATAGAACCTGCAAAAACAGTAGAAGCCAACCTCTTTCCTAATGCTGTTTCTCATCTCTGTTCATGTGCTCATGTTGTTTTCTTTGGTTGGCATGTTCTGCCCAGCAGTGTCTCACAAATATACATCTCCATTTAAAGAACGACATACAGTAAAGTCTCTACTTGGAAACTTTTCCATTATTACTCTTCTTAAACTGAGTTATATACTTCTTTCCTCAGCACCCATAATATCCTACTTGTATCTCTATCATGATATCGTCCTCATGGCATACATTTCTGTCTCCCCTATGTACTGTGATTGCCTTTAAAACCATACTCTTTTACTTCTGAAGGTCTAACCCAGTGTCCACACATACTGTAGAAATTTAGTAAATGTTGGTTGACTTAATCGCAAATTTGAAAGCCCTTTGGGAAAAATCAAAGACAAGGGTCCTAAGATTACTGGAGTTCCTATAATAGTATGTAAAAAAAATCCCAGTGACATGGTCTCTCTGGCAATAATTCATTTCTTTCAACTAAGCAGCCTGTCCAAAAAGAATGCTTTTATATTGGTTATACTATGGGTTTCAGATAAGTCAGAATTCCAAGGTTTTGGAAATGTATGAATCACAGAATCATGGAAGGATAGAGCTGGAAGAGTCTTTAGAGGTTATTTATCCAGTACTTGTCATTTAATAAGAACTATGAAGTGAGATATTTTACAATATAGTGTGCAGAGTAATGATGCTTGCAGAAGAGTCAGAAGTAACAGCCAGATCTCAACTATTACCCTCGTCTCTGTTTTTTTTTTTCACCACTTCAACCTTCTTGACTGATTTTACTTTCAGTGTAACTTTGGCTCCCAGCTACACAGTGTCCTCCAGTATTATCTGATCGCTTAGGTCCCTCTAGGATATTTTAGCATTTTAGTATCTCCAGACACGCATCTTGACATGACCTTTTGTTTTCCCTTTTCTTTATCCCTCCCAAAAACCTCAGACATCAGAACTTACTTGTCCTAAGAACCCAGATCTCTATTTCCCCAAGTCATGGCTTCTGATGAATTCTGTGTCAGTTTTACACATTTACTATTACAGTTAAGAGATTCTCTTAATCTATCTTCCCCTGTTTTTTGCCTGCTCAGTGCAAATATTATCGTTAACTTTATTGATTTCCTGACTAATAGGGCTTCAAATCATCCAATATGAGGTGTGGCTACCAAATTCTGAGAAATCAGTCACGGTGGCTTTCATATTAGGAAGCTAACAGAGCAGTATCGAACTCTCATTCTAGGTCCCGGATTTCAAGGACCTTGGAAGGAATCAAGCTTGTATATCATGGTTGAGCTTGCCTATTGTATGATTCTGTGCAGTTAATTACTCAGTACCTCCAAGCAGCAGACAAATCCAGTGAGAAGTATGAGTGGGTATGGATATCACGCTGGCCATTTTTTCCCTCTTCTGTATCAGTGAGAGAAATGTGAAATCTATAGAATCTGGAGCTTGACCGCCTAGATTCACATTCTACCTCTGTAAGTAATGTCTGTCCAATCTTAGTCAAATTATTTAAACTTGTTGTGCCTCAGTTGCTCCATCTATAAAATAGCTATCATGAGGTTGATGTGGAGATAAAATTTATTAATACCTTTAAAGTGCTTATAATAGTAACTTGCACATAGTAAGTGCTGTATTGTTATCATTGTCGGGGTCTGGTAGCAGAAATCACGTCATCAATTAGCAATGTTTGCTGTAATTCCAGGAGAGAGGTAAATACACATGTCATAAATGCATCATTCCTGGTAGAGACAAAAGGGATATTTAAGCTTGAAGAGGCTCCTTTTGGAATGAATAACTTAGCTGTAGCCACATAAAGACCAGATAATTCAAAGTGAATTGAAATAGTTAAACCAGATACAGAAAGAGTTACACTCAGTTCACAAGTTGCATCAGAGTTAGAATTAGAATCTGCGTCCCTGTCCCCCAAGAAACCCAAACTCCAATGTGGACCAGGGGTCAGTAAACTACAGGCAGGGGTCAAATCTGGCTCACAGCTTGTTTTTGTCAGTAGGGTTTTATTGGCACACAGGCACACACACACGCAAAACCAAAGTGAATTGAAATCGGTGTAAGTACTTGAAGACCCTGCTATAACATTGTAAGCAGGAAAGAAGAGAAAGGCAAGGACTCAGTTATTTTAAAGATGAGAAAGGGTATTCATAGGAGGCCAAACTCTATCATTTAAAATCCATACTACGATCTAAAATATATAATGACCACTTGAGAAGGCTTAAAAATCCCCAGGACTCCATGAGAAAGGAAGAATGTGGAAGCATAACATGCCAGTGACAAAGCTAGATGGGGTTAAGAGCCAAAACCTAAACATTTACCTGTCCTTAAGTTGATGTCATCTGGAGAGAATCATAGTAGATGTCAATTAATCTCTACTGGTAAAATGAGAATAATCCAAGTACAATTTAGAACAATACCTCTGCTTGACCTTGTGAATTCAGCCTGTTTCTAATTGGAATCCTTCCCCAAAATCGGAATTCTTTTTCCACTTCCACATGCTTCTACTGTCAGTGCAACCTGAACTTTGTCTGAGCTCTTGCCATCACTGATGAAATAGTAACTCCCATTTGGTCCCTCTGGGATGGATTCTGGCATATCATAGATGCAGCTTCTCCCCTAGTTATTTGCCTTCCTTGGTCTCTACACCTCTTAAAGTCGACCAGTGCATATTTTTCTTTCATTAGCTACTCGATTCTCCCCACTTAGCCTCATTTCTGGGTCTGGCTATTTATCTTATCAGTGCGAGGACTTGGTTCTTACGGGAACCAGAGACCATGTATCAATCAACAATTCGTTCTGTTCATTAACATGCATAAGTACAGTAGCACACAGCATTCAACATATGTACAAAAGCAGGCCTTTCTTTCTAATCAAACATTCCAAATGTATTTTGTATGTAATGTTGGGCAGTTTGCCTATTCTCTCTGGGGCTTATTTACTCTATTTGTGAAATATTGCATGAGGAGAAAATGTCTGGAATTTAAAACAATTTCAGCTTTTTTGAAGAAAGCGGTTATATGTAAAGCCTAAAGAAACCACTTCCTTGCTCAGTATCATGAATAATTAAGTTGGAATACGTTTCCTTAGTTCACAGAAAGAAAAATAATAAGTGAGGTGATGTGATTTTGTTGGAAATATCTGGAATAGAACATCAGTTTATAGTCCTTATATGTCTTTATAATCTTTTGATCCTTGTAATATTTAAGTAGCTGCATGATTTTAGGCAAGTCACATAATCTGCCAATCAGGGAAGATACTATTGCTCTGCCTGCTTCTCAGAGTTGTTACCCTTGTACAAGTGTAGACAAATGCTACATAAATCTCTAAAATGCTCCTCCCCTTTTATAAAAAAATAAAATGTATTTAATAAAATTGTATAATCAATGAAATACTATTTTAATGGTAGTTCAATATAAATACTAATTTAATAATTAAAAATTTTAAACTCTAAACTTATTAAGATACTTAGTATAATAATATATTGTTACTTTTAGTATTAGCATAGATGTGAATTTTGCTGATGAATGAGAAACATATTGATAGTCTTATAGGCCTCTGATGAGGGTTGTTTTATGTAACAAATAATTAGTGCATATAAAATAATACTCATCTTATATAATGGAAAAGCATTTGATTTTATTATTTTGTATCTTGTAATGAGGCAAAAATGATCACTCAGGATTCGACATGGGTTTGCATATAACGGACATTGCTTCCTAATCAGATGTAAAAGGAGGAGATCTAGTTGCAAGTTTTGGATGATTATGCTTATTTCCCATCTCAACCGTTTACTTTTGTATTACCAAAAGATTGCAAATACTCATGGCTGACCGACGTAGTTGAGCAACAGAGGCCCCCAGGGAAGTCTTAAGGACATGATGTTATTCTTTGCCATTTGGCCCTCAGTGCTTTGGCCGTTCTCTTCCTCACAGAGGTTCCCCTATCTGGATTCTCATCTCAAGAACCACTTCACACTCTAAATCCTGCCCTTTTCTCTTCTCTCTTTAAGGATTACCTATCTCTTGCCCCACTTTGTCACGTATGTTTGTTGCTTTACAAGTTAACGTCTGTTGAATTTCATAAAGAATCACAGGGAATGTGCTAGGGACACAGTTTCCTTGAGTGTGATCCATGGGATGCCAGTTGACTGAGTTATTCTAAAAAAAAAATCTGTGGTTAAGTAAAATTGAGAAATGCTATACATATATACAAGACAGTGTACTATATCACTCTCTTGGTAATTCAGAATGCATATTAGCATACTTAAAGGTCCTGAGAAGTCCAGCAGTCAAAAATCTGGTTTCACTTTATTTAACACCATATTTCCCACACTTATTTGAACATGTAACCTTATTTTCAAGTCACGCTTATTAATGTCTCTCAGGGCACTAATCTTTCAGAGAACATACTTCCTGTATTAGAAAACACACTGTACTAGAAAATGTTAATGACATGATATGTCACTCCTTTTTTGTAACATGTTTACATTTAACAGAGACTTTATGAGAATTTTTAACTCAGAGATTGCCATATTTTCACAGAGAAAAGTTCTTTTTATTTCCCTTTCTTTGTTACTTCTTTGTTATGGCATCCAAGATTTCTTATGATCATTATTACACCTGGATCACTTTTGTGCTGCTTAAATCTATTCATCAGAATTTCCTCTAGTGAAGGACTCTTTGTCTTGAAAATGTCATTGATTCACACTGATTACTGGAAGATGAGCATATTTCAGTGGGTATGAAATTCTAGGTCTGCAATTGTTTTTGTATCAGTTTGAAAATATTATCCCACTGCCTTCTGACTTCTGCTTTAGCACTTGAGGTGACAACTGTTATTTTAACTGAAACTTAAAAAGAAAAACTTCTCTTTACCTTTGATCTAAAGTTTCACTGTGATGGATCTTAGTGTAGGTTTATTTATAAACATACTTTATATACCCCACTTAGACATCATTGAATTCATGAAATCAGTAGATGGGTATTTTTTACCACTTCTGGAAAGTGCACCATCATGGAAGAGATACTCTTTACTTCTCATCTACTTAAAGACCACCTACTAATCTGGTTGTGTCTGTACTGAGCATGAGGTTGAGGTGGGGTGGTGTGGAGTGAGTTGCTAATGGTGAAAGAGAATTGGTCCCCTGAAGGTGCAAAGAGGTTACGTGCTCTAGCTTCTCACAAAGGCCCCATTGTCAGTAAATAACCTAACACAGGAAAGAGCATAGGCAGTTCATGCCACCTCACAATTAAGGTGGGGGTTCCACCTTAAGGCCCAAAATGCTCTAATGATGAGCATTGGGATGCTGTAGAAGACGGTCATGCGGTAGGGAAGCTTGTTAATTGTCTGCCTGTTGGTGAAGGGGTGTGGTCCCACGACTCATACAATTCTTGATAGGAGGCTGCCGATTCTACTTAGGCTGAGACCATGTAGTTGGATTTGAGCAGTAAATAGCTTTTAAATCCTCTCAGAAACTTTTATTCAAGGATTGCTACAATTCACTCAGTTTCTGAATTTCTTAAATGTTACTTGATGGTATTAAGCTTTTTTTATTGTTAAAGCAGAAAAAAAAACTTGAAAAATAAGCTAAACTTTTGGAGATATTTGATCCCACCTTCATGCCCTGCTTAGGTATGCAGCTCCTCTTCTGGGCCACTAACTCTGGCTGACAGGGTATTCAATGATAGTGCTATTCAAACTCAGCTTTTAAGATTGTTTTCAGAGGAACCAACTGGATGCCTTTGAAAATATCGTGGCCCATTAGGGATCATTGTTGAATACAGTAGTACCTAAAAGTCAAAGAGGAGTGAAAAGTGGCCCCTGAACATCTAAATGTTAGAAAAAATTTCCAGTAAATATCTTTAGGGTGAAATGGGACATTTTGAGGGAAGGATAAAAATCACATTATCAGAACATGCCTATCACATCTCCTTTGAGACAGATGGTTCCAAGCAAAGAAGAAAAATCATTATGAAGAAAGACTAGACATAAGCAAAGATTATATTTTGATACTTTCCACTAGGTGGTTATAGTTATTTATTCAGCATACTTTTATTTACTTTTCAGATTTGTGCCAGGCACTGTGCTAAGTTGTTGGGATGGGCCTTTGAAGAAAATTTGTCTTTGGGAAGTGTGTTTACCACTGAAAAGTCTCAATTCAACTAATAAAAGAGGACAGATGAACTAGAGATTAGGAAATCATCAAAGGAACAGTTGAAAAATGATTCCTAGAATGAAGGGCTAGCAGCCCCTTAATTCAAAGGACCTATTAATTGTCTAGTACAAAAATAAATAAAAAATAAATGAGTAACCCACCTTAAGGCAAACAATCATAAAATTTAGGACTCTGGGGATACAGAGAAGCTTCCAAAGAGAAAAATAAATAGGTTACATTTAAGGAATCAAGAAGCAGAATAGCTTCAAACTTCTTAATATTAATACCAGAAGCTAGAAGGTCCAAGATTCTCAGACAGAATGATTTTAGTCTAAAATTCTGTGTGAACCACGGAATCACTATCAATCAGGGTGTATTTTCACACATGTTTTTTTAAACATGAAAAGCCTCAAAAATTTAAAGGTACTGGAGAAAGTATTCTTCCAAAACAAGAAAATAAGCCTATAAAGTGAGCTCCAAGATGCAGGTAATTCAGTGCATTAGAGCAGCAGAGAAAGAAGGGAATCCCACTCATGATGCCAGTGGACGTCCCAGGAGAGCCATTGTTCAGCAGAGCTGAAGTGCAGCCATCCCAGACTAGACTAGAAGAATAGAAGGCTCCAGAAAACATGGAACCTAACAGATTACTAGACTGGTTTAAGCATGTGGGAATCCGTAGAAAAACTTAAATGTAACTCAAAGAAAATTTGACAAATAAAAACTGTAGACAATTATTCAGTCTAAGGAAAATATGCTGTACCTGAAAGGAAGTGTTACCAGGAATGCTGAGTTCTTTCTCCCAGTTACCATTTCAGCAGGAATCTGGAGCCATTCACCTAAATTGAGGGTTGGCAGTGCTCTTTGACCATGAGGTTATCATTAGGGTGACCAGAAAATCAGTTGTCCAAATTTGGAAACTTTTAAGAGTGAAAAGGGATAGGCTATTAATAATGTGGGACAACAGACATAAGCAACCTGGGACATGTGGTGATCCTAGCTGTCATGAAAATTCCGCCTGGTGGCAACTTGTGTTTAATTGCAGTGAAAGTACTCAGGAGAAAATAAACTGATCTTGGAATCTCCCTCCTGAAATGTGATTTAAAACATCACAATCTACTTCTGAAATAGGAGTCAGAGGCTTTATCTGCAGGTGTTCGGGCATACATTGACAGAGCTCACCATGTAAAAAAAACAAGTAAAGAATTCTCATTCATGAAAAGTAATTTGAAAATGACATTCTTGGAATAGGCATTTTTTGTTGTTTATAATAAACAAATATTTCATAAATTACTAATGTTAGCAAACATGGATTTTAAGAGAGTTTCTCAATTAGGCTCCAAATGTGTATATTCAATTAAGACTAATCTTAAAGCTCTAACAACTTGATTTCACTAACTAATGAATAACTCCTATCTTCCTACTTTTTTTTTTTGTCAGTTCTTCTTCAGTCTTTAGCTAGGCTGATTCATTAATTTTATATATATATTTATATTTATATAAATTATATAGAGAACCCTCCCTCTAACCCCACTATTCACTCAAAATCCCTATTCTACATATGCAATGTTTTTTTAAAATGTATAACTGAACCATTATCAAAGGGGCCAAAATCAAAATATTCCCTAGTTCAATAACATGACAAAAGCTCTGTGATGCTTCAATATTAAAGCTAGAGTTCTTTTCCCAAGCAGCATTGTGAATATATTCATAAGGATTTGAATTGTGATTTCCTGACAAGGAATCAAGACATTGCCATTGTTCATGTCTTTCAGAGCTTTTCCCGTCAAGCAGAGGATGGGCTATTACCTTAATCTTCACAACATTTCTGTTTGATAAGTTCACATGTGACCATTTTGATGTGTTTTATGCTATACATAAAGAAGATTCAGTAAAGATGATTCACAGCTTCAGAGGTTTCTAAGATTTCTGTAAAGTTTACTTTAGTTATGAAGGAATTTGCTCAAATACATGAAGATAACTATTAAATAAAACTACATACACGACACTACTGATAGAAAATATTTCTTCAGACTTAAGTAGATATTTATGTTATTCGAAAATTGCTTACCCCAAGAGAAGCTTTACTTTGGTTTTAAGCTTATTCTTTTATTTATTTTTTAATTTACCTTTCTTTCCTTTTTAATTTTTTTATTTTTATAGAATGAGCTGAAGAGGGGAGACACAGTAATGTTAATATTTTTGGAATTTCAATTTTTGAAAGAGCATGACTTGAGCACTTTAATAATTTTGTCATCTGTGAAAATGTATAGATATTTATTTAAATAGTTCTTAAAAAATTAAAGCAATTTTAAACATTTCTTCACAATTTTGAACAATTCTCAGAATTGTCCTTCCAAAAAAAAAAAAAACTATTTTTCTAGATTGAGATGAAAGGGGAGTAAGAATGATTTCGTTAACTTTTCTTCTTATGCTTGCATACATCTAGCCAACTGTGTTCATATCCAAGCATGCCAACCTAAATCACTGAGCCATCAGCATCCTGGAAAAGAATGAGCAAGCTTGAAGGGAAGTTATTCAAGAGTAGAGAGTAACAAAAAATAAAATAAATTGGGCCAGCCAAAATTCAAGTAACTATCAAGGCATATTTTGAAGTAATAAAGTTTTCACAATTTGTGTGTGTGTGTGTGTGTGCACGCGTGTGTACGCTTCTGTGTATATATATGACCCTTTGTTGTATAGTAGGAAGTTTCTGGGAATTAATTCCAGACTCTGAGGTCTAATTACAGTTAAGCCCAGGATCACCTTAGGCAGGATCACTATTTTGAGCAATTGATAACTTCTTTACATAATCCCGGAAAAGCCTGCATGCGTATGGGTACATAGGAGCGCTAATCATCGTAGTGAGGGAGTAAAAACCCTGTTTTTGCCCTTTGTAAGCTTGAACTATTTTCTGCCTCCTAAAGAGAAACTCTTAAATACAACAGCCTTTTCCCCGCCCCAGTGACTGAAATCTGTTAACATGCAATGAATGTCCATTTCAAAAAATGGCTATATTCAACCTCAACTCTCCAATATGAAACTGGGATTATATAGAAAAAGTCTAAGTCACCCAAAAGAGAACTTCAGCTAGAGATGTCTTTCCATTTGGATACTTGAATATGTCAAAGGCAACTTGAAATTGTAGCTAATTTTTGTAAACCCGTCAGGCTTAAAAATAAATTAGCATCCAGGGAAGCAAAATTATGAAGGTTTACAAGGTGCCCTCTCCAAAGAGAAAAGGCCTTTCAAGCAGGCTTAAAGGGGCCTGGTTCCCACAGTCCGCCTTGGCAAGATAAAGTGGTCAGGTGCTTGTGTTGAGGTAGCAGCACAGGGTTAAGAGGCGGGCAACTCTCTGCAAAACAGCCCCTGAAGCAGTCCATCAGCATTTCACCAACTGGCCTTTCCCAAGCCCTTGTTCTCTGTCAAACTCTAATAGTTAAAAAGCAAGCAAAAAATTGAAAGTTAGAAATTGGATAGTTTTTAACCTAACTCAGAAGTTCAGCTTTAGCAATATTCCTTAGAAATGGCCCATTCCCACTTACGCTAACTTTGCTCCAAGACCCTCTTCCGGAACACACTCCATTCAGTGATTAGCCACTTAGATCACAGAGGTACCTGTCGACCGAAATAAAATGCACAACCTAAAAGTTGAGAGTTACTTTTTATTTGGCAGACATTTCAGAGGACTCAAACCTCTTTGAGCCCGGGGTGACAGCCTTTCAGATCACTCTGAGGGGCTGCTCCAAAGAGGTAGGGGAGGAGCCAGGATATATAGGAGTTGTACAACAAAGACCAGGTAGTTGGAACAATAAAGATTACTGTTAAAGAAAACCAGACATCGCAAGTTAAAGAATGTAGCGCTTTTCTATGCATGGGAGGGAGCAAACGTTGGGGCTCATTGAGTTCATTCCTTTGACAAGCACCTAGCTGTCTTAGGGCCAGTATCCTTTCCTTTCTTATTCTGAGTCCCCTCAGGGTGCAGAGGCTGGGCTGCAGGCCTGTCCTCACTGGGGGTGGTGGCAGCTTGATGGCTTCAGCATTCTTTGTTTACTGATATGGTTTGCAGTATTTTTTGGTCACACACCAGTAAAAGAGTTCTCAGTGGAATTGAATTAAGATCCTAAATTTTGAAAGATTATGATGACCCATACATTGATAGGGGATTAAAAATAAAATTTTATTTTTCAAAATGACACAAAACTTGAATGTAAGTTAAAATTAATTATTTTAGATATTTTTCTAAATATTTTTCTTCTTTCTGGATATTTTTATTACAAAATCTGAATAGATACATCAAAGCTGAACTTTGCTGGTGCTCTAAACATGAGCTTGGTCTGAATTTGGGATAACTCAGTACTACATCTTAGATAAGATTTCTGTTATCAGTAAGAAACATCTTGCCCGGTTACTCTTCCAAATTAGGCTTACTACATTGCACACTACAGACAAATTTCAGAAAATGGACTCAACAATTGTAAAACTCCTGAAATTTTTTGGGACCCCTATACAGTTTCTTATCTATAATAGAAGCTGTATAATATCTCACTTAACTTTATTTTTAACTGTTGGAAATGTAATATTTGTTGGTCTGTAGTTGAATACCAAGAAAACACGTTCAGCCAAAGTAGTCAATGTAATAGTGGTTTAGAATTTAATAATTTCTCCATTCTGGGTGTTTGTTTTTTATCTCCTAAACAAACCTTAATTGACGCACACATTCATTTCTCAGAGGTGGACACTAATCATGTAGTGTGCCATCTAACAGTGATGTTTTAGCCTAATACCCCAGATCAACTCTAGCAGCCTCTTAAGGAATATTAGTTTAAAATCAAATTAGTCAAGATAAAAAAAAATGGTTGATCAGTAACTCATTCAAATAAATCAATCAATTGGTTGACTGATTTTTTTTTTTTTTTTTTGGCCATGTTAACTTTTAGATGGTACAATGGGAGATAGGAGGCATAGATGAGAGAGTGTTACAAAAACAAGCTTATGATAACCTCCAAATTTAGAAATAGAATTATCACGAGGACGTACTTAAATTGTTACTCAGATGGAAAGTTAACATTCATTAACAACTAGTTTTCAGTCGTCTTGCTATGTTTTATTAAATGTATTATTTTATTTCCTCTTTGTATTAGCCCTATGAGGTTGATATTATTATCACAGTATTACAGATGTGAAAGCTGAGGCCTAGAGATATTAAGCAACTGTTTTATGGCTAGTATGGGTAGGTCCAAGATTGGAACCCAGATAGTCAGACTCTAGAAATTTCTCTTTTTTAAGGGCAGCATCCATTAATGGTTAAGAGTCATGGCTCTGGAGCCAGACTGCCTGGGTTTGAATTCCTCAGTTTCAGTTGTTTCAATTATGTGACCATGAGGAAGTATGTTAACTCTCTGTACCTCGGTTTCCATACCTGTAAAATAGAATAACAATAGAGCCTACCTGATAGGGTTGTTAAGGAGAGTTAGTGAGTTAAAAATCAGTAAAATTTGTAAAGTTTTTAGAATAATACTTGGTACAAAGAAAATACTACACAAATGGTTGCTATTGTTAGCACTTTTATTATATCATCTGGTTGATAGCTGTCAATAATGAGAAGCTGTTTATATTCCAAACAGAGTAACTCTTAAAAAAAAAACGCCTTGTCCGCAAGAGTTTACAAATGAATGGTAGAAAAAGTAAAACTAAGATTTCCTTGCCAATTTCATATAACATTAATTTTCCCCAAGCATTTTTAGTATCAGAACTTATTAGAGTAGTTAGCATATTATTTCCCTACCTTTTACAAATCATGCCCCTCTGGTACATATTAAAAAAGTTAAATTACCCTTAACATTATTTGTTAATTTCAAGATAAACTAAATATAAAGATTGAAAACAGATTAAAGTTAATACAACAAATAGTAGGTTTATCTCCAAAATACATTTTTCATCTATTCTTACAACATTTGAAAAACAAGATGACAATATGTGCTGAGTATCCTTAGACAGGTAATCTAGTCTCTGAGAACCTCAGTCACCTGCTGTAAAACAGGGATAAATAAACACACAGATTTTATTTCCTCGCAGGATGTGCTGGGAATCAAATGAAACACTAGATATGAGGGCACTTTTAGTCCGTAAAGTCTGATCCAAAAAGGAGACACTATTGTTGTGGATGGCAACAAACTTGTGGTCATAGCTATTAAGTAAGATTTCAGTTTTAAGAAGGACAGCTCCGTGAAGAAAAACATACACAGACTATTCATGAACAGTAATGTTAGCTTTCCAAATGCTTTCTGATCCAGGTCCACTTATACAATTTATAATTTAATGGTATAACTGTTAAGCATATCCAATGCAGGTACGGTCCTTACAATTCATGATACTGTGAGGAAAATATACTGTGAGTCACTGCCATTTAATGTAAAATGATACACACATCTTAGGACATTTTTTATGGTCATAACTAGAATGAATCAGAGAATCATTCAGAATGAATATATTCCTGGTCACTGATAGGAGGAAGATTGGCTAATATACCATGTTCATTATTTGTGCAATTTCTCCTTATTGCTATATTTGCATGCAAATGACTTAGTTTTTTCCCTCAATTTAAGTAGAATTCTCCATTACAAGCAAAGAGCTAAGTGTAAAACCACAAAAGAAAATTTGTGTGCTGCTTTTATTAAAAGTGGTCCTGAAAAATAGAAGATGACCGATGCTGGCAGATTAATTCCATTTTCACATTCTCACTGGAATTTTAACAAGTTTTAGGCAAAATAGGCACTCTTTCATCTCATCTAAGCCTTTTTTTTTTTTTTTTTTTTTTTTAGTAGTGATGGATGCAAGGGTACAAGGAGTGCAAGGATGCAAACTATGGAGTAACTTTGGGATCACGAGGGAGAGTTGAGGAAGTGAAGGAAATAAAAGGGAGGGATAGAGAAAAGACCTTGGGTGGGGAAGACAAGGAAGAAGATTTGGAAAGTCTTGCAGCTGCACAAATGTGGAAGAGTAGGCTGTAAGTCACACGCATACCAAAAAGAACTTGAGCCTCATTCTTGTGAGTTTATTCCTCCTCCTTCCCCCATCCCCTGTCCTTCCCACACACATATTTCAGACTAGATCAGTTCCTCTAATCCTTGCTGTCATTCAGTTTAAAGAACAGAGCAGATTTTGACAGTAAAATGACTGCATGGCATCATTTTTATTTAAAGAACGGTTTTAATGCTTTGCCAGAATGAAAGCAGGTTGAAATACTGAAGTCTCCCTTTGTGTTTCCTATTAGAGTGTTAACTTTTCTAATTGCTTCAGTCGACGTTTATCTGTGAATATAAACTACAGAAAGCTGTCAGAATACCGTAAAAAAAAAATTCCAAATTAAAAACAAAAATAAGAAGCCTTGCCAGAGACTGGCTTACTTTTTAACTATGTCTAGAACAGAAGATTGCTAAACAAATTAATATTTTCAAGAGGATTATGTGAGGAATGCCTAAATCACTGATTCAGGCTCTTAGCTCTAAAACCACTTTGGCAACGTTTATTTGCTGGTAAATAAATTCTTGAAGCATTCTAGAGCTTCAGAAATCTCAGATAGTATCTATTATAATCTGCTCATTTTATAAATGAGGATACAGAGTACTCTTAGTGGCAGATCTGAGAATAAGGTACGTATGTCTCGACTCCCAGTTCATTGGGTATTTCCATTCCTTTCCATGCTATCCATTTAGAGCCTAATCACTGTCGTATTTCTACTAAAACAAGTCCCATCAATTGCCAAAAATTGGTTAGGTTTTAAAAAATTCATCTTATTCTGCTACTTGAATGTAACTCAATTATATTTCTTTTCAAACTTTATGTGATTTAGACTTTTCACCAAATCAGAATTGCCTTCTTCCCAATTATTCTTAATTACTGAAGTCTTGTCTGTAGTTGCATCTTGAAGCTTTACTATTTTTCAAAGTAGGAATTTAGTAAACAGTGGTAAAGTTTTGTTTATGTTTGCTCTTCTTATATTTTTGTCATCTCAAGACAGTTAGTAAATTAGTGTCCCTAGCATGGATATAAAGGGAAAGGAAATTATGAAAAATGATTTTGAGAAAAGCGTGCTTGACTTTTTACTTGGGATTGTGAACTCATTTTATACCCATTATCTGATTCATGGTGCATGATTTCAATTTTTTAATGAATCAGTCTTCAAAGCACATTCATTCCTGTGCAATTCAAAATGTCAAAATAGATAAACACATGTAGGAAGCAAGCCTAGTTTATAAAAATGGAAAATTTTCTTGAATATTTATTGAAGCATTCTTTTTTTGAATGAGTATGGGATTATTTACATTTCAATCAGTGTGTATGCTGGTCATCTCAGCCCTCATTTCAGTGTCTTATGACACAGGCATGCAGTGTCCTCATGCCTCTTTTTCACTATTCAACATAGACTAAGCTCATGTTCTTGTTCTATTTTTCCTGTCAAAGCTCATCTTGTGTGTGTTACATTGTTTAGAGACCTGTCAGATGATTAGCTGACAGATCTGTTGATTATTCCTTTGCATATGCTATATGTCATTGATTCTAAGACACACACAATTTCTCAACATTCAGCATCTTTGATATAGTGATACATTCTAAAAAAATCTATAGCATCTTACCATCAACAAGGGGTAAGTTGGTTGTCATCATCTACATGGTGAAATTTGATGATAGGTATTCATATGGTCATCACTGCAATAATGTTGTCTACTTTTCTTGGTACTATATGCATTGTTTAAAAATATGTCCAAAAAACCTACAATGTGATTTGTCATTGAGGCAAAAGTTACTGAGTGTGCAGGAAGGGATTGAAAAAGAGCAGAGGCCTGGATTTCATATTAGTGATTGTGGTAAACAGAATAATGCCTCCCTCCACAAAGATGTCCACATCCTAATCCCAGGGACCTGTGAATATGTTATCTTGTATAGCAAAGGGTAGTTAAAGTTGCTGATCAGAAGACCTTAAAATAGGGAGTTTGTCCTGGATTACCAGGGTAAAGCCAGTGTAATCACAAGGGTACTTAAAAGTGGGAGACAGAGGCAGGAGCTTAAATCAGCAGGAGATGTGACTACAAAAGAGAGTCTCCGAGAGATGGCAGTGTGAGAATTTACCCAACATTGCCAACTGTGAATGGAACCATGAGCCAAGGAATGTGGGCAGCCTCGAGAAGCTGGAAAAGGCAAAGAAACAGATTGTCAAGTAGAGCTTCCAGAAGGAATGCAGCCCTTCTGACAACTTGATTTTAGCCCATTGAGACTCTTAAGATTTCTGGCCTCCATAATTGTAAGATAAAAAAAAAAAGTGTGCTGCCTTTAGCCACTAATTTAGTAGCAATTTGTTACAGCAGCAATATATTCGTGATGACTAGAGGAATGACAAATTCCTAATTTTATTTCAAAGAACAAACCAAAAGTTTTATGAAATTTAAGAAATAAAGATGCCTACATGTGGATGAACCTGTATTACATGACATTGCATTCTTTTTGATATATGTGGAAAATGAACATTTATACATCTAGTAACGTAACTGAAGGCAGATGACAGAAGAAATAGCCAAATCGTTTGGAGCCAATCAAAGAAATTGGAGAGCAACAAGAGACTGATGCACTCAATTCAAATAATATATGAACTATCATTAAAGCATTAAGTCATAGTTTAATTTACAACATTTGTTCTTTCTTAGGGGTCCATAAAATATTGGTATTTCTTACAATTGATGTCACCTTTCATTCAATGAAATAAGCAAATAGTAAGGAATTTTTGTATCAAAAGATTAATTCAAGCTCATTGTGTATATTTTGGAAAAAACAGAAATATATTAAGAAGATAGTCTAGTTTATGTTATAATAAGCAACCCCCAAATCTCAGTTGCTAAAGCAACAAAGATTAATTGCTTGCTCATTCTACCTGTCGGTTGTGATTTGGCAAGGAGAGTCTCTACTTATAACAGTCACTCAAGGCTGAGTTTGGCGAGCCAGCAACTGAGTTGAACGCTAATTACTCTTAGTCATGTCAGCTGCTGAGGGATTTTGGAAGGTCTCACAATGCCAACTAAATGCTGCATCCCAGCAGTAACATTTTATTATTTCCACTCACAATCCACTGGCAAGAAGTAGCTATATAGTTCCATCCGACCAAAAGGAGGCCAGGAAATGCAATCCTATCAGGTGTTGGGAAGGTCAAAATTTTAACAAATAACATTTAATGACTACAGCATTTAACCCTGAGATAACCACTATTATTATTAAGAAGCTAATGCGTTTTCATCCAATTTTTAAAATGCATATTTATGTATTATTAATGAAATTGACATTTAATTATATGTGGAATTTCATTTAACATTACATAGTAACATTTTCCAATGGAATTAAATATTTTTAAAAGACATTTTATGTAATGACTATATAATCTTCCATCTTATGTATTTAACATTCCCATTATTGGATATTTGCAGTGTTTTTTTAATTGCTGCAATTATTACAAAATGCTCTGATGAATATTCATATAAATTAATGATGATACTATCAAGTATTGGCTCTCAGTGCCTTAAGCCATGAAATAAACAAAATGAGGATTTCAGTAGCTATAGCATGCCAAATAAAGACTAAAATATTCAATTAGTCAATTGGGTGCTATCTAAATGAGTTCACGCAAAGTAGAGCTAGAATTTCTGAGTCACATCAAAAAGGTTATCTTCTTACATCTAAATATAAGGTTAAATGGGTGGAGGAAAGAAGTGGAGTCAGAGGGATCAGATTTAACCTCCTTCCTAAAATAAACATACAAACAAAACAGAGCAAAGTATATGAAAGAATAGTAACAAGACATTGGACATCAGGCAGTCAAACACAATAATCCCTGAAATGTAGTTAAATGAAGTGAGCCATATGATTTGTCCAGTTTACTGCTTTGAGAGTTTCTAGGCCATTGTGCAGGTAGGGGAAAGCCAGGCAGAATCCTGTGGAGTCCGTGTGTTGAGGAGCTGAGAGTCTGGAGAAACCAAGTTAACTAGAATACATAGGGCCATGTATTGGAGAAGAGAGAGTGGTCGTAAAGTTCTAATGAATGTCAGGAACATGAGACATTTGAAATGACGAGGAAACTTGCGAGTACTAAAAATTTTTATGAGTACCAAAAAAGCTAAGCCTGTGTAAGCCAGCCCTCAGGCACAGCTTACTTTCTTCACACACAGAGAGAACTTAGAGTATTAAAAAGAATATAGTAGTTCCCCCTTACCCCCAGAGGATATTTTCCAAGACCCTCAGTAGATACCTGAAACCACACATGGTACCAGCTCCTATGTACACTGTTTTGCCTACACATACATACCTATGATCAAGTTTAATTTATGAATTAGGCACAGTAAGAGAATAACATAATTAATAACTAATACTACATTAGAATAGAATAATTACAACAATATACTGTAGTAAAAGTTATGTGAATGTGGTCTCTCTCTCTCTCCTTCTCAAAATATCTTATTATACTGTACTTGCCATTCTTGTTGTGATGATATGAGATAATAAAGTCCCTACGTGATGAGATGAAGCGAGGTGAATGAGTAGGCATGGTGACTTAGTGTTAGGCTACTATTGACCTTTTAACGATTCCTCAGAGGGAGGATCATCTGCTTTGGGTGATCTTGGATCATCTAGCCATGACGAGGTCAATAATTAGCTATCAGGAGCAGATGGTACTGATGGCTGGGGATTCCTGGCAGGATAGAGCAGGACAGTGTGAGATCTCATTGTGCTACTCAGAACAGAATGGTGTGCAATGTAACACTTAGGAATTGTTTATTTCTGGAATTTTCCAAGTAATATTTTTGGACCTTTGTTGAATACAGGTAACTGAAACCACAAAAAGCCAAACCATGGATAAGGAGAGACTACTGTACTGAGTGGCTTACCGGATCATGTGTGTGAGGAAACTACCTGAACTGAGGGAAAAAGTCCTCAGAGATTAGAGAGCACAGTACTTGGCACATACAGGGGACCGGGAATAGTGCCTTTGCCAGAAGTCAGACTGCAAAACCACATTGTTCATGGGGGACTGGTCAGGTTACTCAGAAGGGTCTTGGCTCGTTAATGGGGAGTACAGAGCTGAACCAATCATAGCTCCATTCCTGCCTTACAGTTCTTAAAAGCAAGACTTGAAAGGATCAAACCATTTCCAAGTAACTGTATGTATCCCAGAACAAAACTCAAGAATATATATATATGAGATTTTTTATTTATAAGAATATATATATATTTCATATATATATAAAATCTCAACAAGGGCAAACTCAAAAATTCTGGCATCCATTAAAAACTTACTAGGCATGGAAAGAAGCAGGAAAACACAACTCATCATGAAGATAAGAATTAAACAATTGAAATTTACCTAGATATTAAATGGTAGCAGATAAGAACATTACACTAGTTTTTACAATTGTATTATATATGTACATAAAGATCAGCAGAGTCATGAAAGATAGTTAAACATTCAAATAAAGCATCTAGGGATGAAAACTACAATGTATGGGATTAAAAATTCACTGGTTGGGATTAATGACAGACTAGGCATTGGAGATGAAAAGATGAATGAACTCAAAGGCATAGCAGTAGAAACTTTCCAAAGCAAAACAAAGAAAAAAACCATCCTACTAATGGGAACAGGAGGAGACCATTTTTGAGCTCTGGGATAACTTAAAGGAGTCTGATACATGTATAATTCACGTCCTTAGAGGAGAGAAAGGAGAGGGCAGAAAAGATATTTCAAGAAAAAATGGCCAAAATTTTTTTCCAAAATTGATGAAACCTGTAAACCCAGAGATCCAAAAAGTTCAAGGAGCCTTAAGCACAAGAACTCAAGAAAAAGTACAAGACATGTCAGTATCAAATTGCTTAAAACCAGCAATGAAGAGTAAATCTTAAAAGCAGTCAGAGAATAATGAACAAACTTGAAGGACTAACACTATCTGATCTCAAGATTCTCAAGATCATATAGTTACAAAACATATAGATCAGTGTGATTTTAGACTTCGAGATAGACAGATAAATCAATAGAACAGAGAGTAAAGAGGTGACAAAGAGACCCACAGATACATGGACAACTGATTTTGAGCAAGGTGCAAAGGAAAGTCTATGGAAAAAAGAGAATCTTTTCACCAAATGTTACTGGCTAATTAGATACTGATATGCAAGAAAATGAATTTTGATCCTTATCTTGCACTGTATACAAAAATTAACTCAAACTGGATCATAGACCTAAATGTAAAACCTAAAATTATATCGCTTGTAGAGAAGAGGTCAGCAATCTATGGCGTTTTTGTAAATAAAGTTTCATGTGTTGGCATATTGTCTATAGATGCTTCCATGCTAGAAGAGCAGAATTGAGTTGCTGTATTCCTCAGACAGCTGAAAGAGAGAGAGGTTGATGCAGAGATTCACACACACGCACGCACAGATTGATAAAGAGATTATATTTTATAGCAGCTGGCACCTGTGTGGCCTTTACAGAGGGTCTTCTATTACTGCATTTGGAAGACAGTGGCATAGTGAAAGTATTTTGCTTGCTGATATTTTCAAAGAAATACTTCTAGTCTAAACCACTTAGCACCGTGTAGTCTTTGTGTGCCCCATTCTTTGAAGTTACATACTTAGTAACTAATCTCTCATTGATTTTATCACCACGTTTTTCCTGTGCAGGGATTTCAAGATGCGTAGGCCTGGGAATCATAATTCAGTGGCTTTTTAGAGGGCTTGTAAGGGCCTCCAAAGTCCACTATTTTCAAAAATTGGCCACACGTGACAAGAGCCTAAAATTTTACCATCCGTTTGCACCACAGTTCCTTAAAATTTTGATGCTTTTCAAATTGCTTTTGCTGTGATGGCTTGTTTTTAAGAGCATGTTGAGAATGGAGGATTTATAAACATGAAGTCACTTTTTATCTGGTGAGTACAAAAGGATGGTGCATCCCTGAAGATGCAAAAGAGCACCCGAGATGAATTTAGCTTTTGAGGCTGCCCCAGTGACATCCCACTGAACTACCTTAAAGGAAACAATTGACGTTGCAGGTGCATTTCAGCACAACATAAACAAGTATGAACACCAGCATTTGCTTTCTGTCTTTCTGTTTATAGAGTGCTTATATCACCACAAATGGTAAATAACTGAATAGAAGTCACTTTTGTTTCTTCCTATGCCAGAACACCCAGATGCAAAATAAAATATTCAGTCTTCCATCTGGATATTTTGTCTCCATGATGCCACATGTACAACTGCTTGCAAAGTGCTGAACTATTGATTACATTTTCTTGTGCCTTTGCAGTGTCTTGGCACTGGTGAGGCAAGTGCTGTGTCCAATTAGAAGCTTGACTCCTCAGCAAACTGCTCAATTATATTGTTGCCAGAGAGTAGGTTCTTGTCATGCACAGGAAAGAATTCAAGAGTGAGCTACAGTAAAGTGAAAGTAGATTTATTCAGGAAGATACGCAAGAGAGAGGCAGCCCCAGAGCATGGGGTCATTTAGAAAAGTGAGAGCAGGCCCTAGGAGATAGATACATACTCCATAGAGTGCAGGCCATCTCAGAAGATTGGCTGTAGGAGGTACACACTTCATAAACAGAATGCGGTCCGTCTCACTCAGAAGGGAGAGCGGCTACGAGGTGTAGGGGTGGTTAGTTTTTATGAGCTGGGTAATTTCATATGCTAACAAGTGGGAGGATTATTCCAACGATGTTGGAGAAGGGGCAGAGATTTCTAGGAATTGGGCCCCACCTACTTTTTCACCTCTTATAGTCAGCCTAGGAACTGTCATGGCGCCTTTGGGAGTGCCTGAGACTCAAGGTCTACCAGAAGTCGAATCTTCTGCCATCTTGGTTCTAACCAGTTTGTCCTGTCCTCAGTTGCTATGTCATTTCTTCAGTGGTTGTGCCCTTACCCTCTTCCCTCCTGTCTCAATATCATTACCCACCTCCACTTCATTGGGTTTTGTTCATCTGGTGACAATTCAGTATAATGGTAAAAACTGTGGGCAATGTGGGCACACTGCTAGGGTCTAAATCCTTTTTCAGCTGCTTGCTAGCTGTGTCACCTTAAGGGAATTACTCTTTCTTTGCCTATTTCTGCATCTGCAAAATGAAGACAATAGACATACCTAACAGAATTGTTGCCACAGTTAACTCCGATAAATGTTAAGTGCTCGACATATAATGATCATTCGATAAATATTATATTTTTGTTATTCCTTGTAGTAAAATATTCAGTGATGTCACAGAGCTACCTTGGAACCGGGGAAGGATGACACTGGGGGTGTCTAGGTCCCCAAATTGTTTTCTTCCATTTGTTAAAACAAATTTACATTGACTTGAATGGTGTGAATGTCAAGCCAGTTGGAAGGTGGGGGTGCAGAACCTTGAAATGCCCTTTAGGCACATGCAGGCCTGCTTGAGCATGTGATCCCATTCTTTTCCATGTAAGCAAGGCAGGGGGTCTTCTTTCATTTTGTTTTAAGTAGCTACATGATTATAAAAAGGGATAATAGCTACCTCTAATCTTCCCTACTCAAGGCCAGAGGAATTTCCTCTTATTAAGGACTTTTGTCTTGGAATTTGGATTTAAGATTTTATAACCTAAATGGAACAAGAGGGGGAAAATAACCAATTTAGTTTTGTACACTCCAGCCAGAAACAATTGTCCTTCAGAGGTATACCCTATGGATGCAGCTGTTCATTAGAGAGGTTATTTTTTTTTGTTCAGGAGTCAGCCCTTAGCCAAACTGTGAAGGAGGCAATGTTGATCCTTAGAGTTGTTCTGACACCTTTTTGAGCTCTCTTTGGCCCTGGTGTAATGGCTCAGCCCGAGGTGTCCAGTGCCTTCCTAATGGCTTGGATCTTCCCAGTCATGAAGGAAAAAGATCTGGTAATTGTCAGTAAGGTGGCAGATACCTAATCCATTTCTTCTCCAAGAGAAATTTTGAAAGGGGGAAATCCTTATTGGTGGAAATTGCACAGTAATGAGTCTCAAGGAAAGAAGGAGTACATACAGAGAGGAGTAGATTCTATTCTTTATATCCCAACAGACCATTATACCAGAGTGCAAAGCCCACCCTACTTTGAGCTTTTATCAAATGGTAATGGTCAGAAAGCTAAACTGTTCAAAATTCAATAATGATAACTATCTTTCCCCAAGTGTCAGTGAGCCTCTGGGGTTGAAATAAACTTGCAAGAGAAATAGTATAAGGTTAAAAGAAAAACAACTTCGATCTACAAACCTGTCGATCAAACTGAGTACTGGGTAGAAAACTCTCAGTGTGGTTAGGACACCCAAAGCTTGTCAGGATCAAGGAAATTACTCACTTTCAGTTCACATATCTATAGTCCACTGGAATATACAGCTTTAGGAATTCAAAACTGAATTTGTGTGGATTAGAACTCTCAGTCTCCTAACTTGACAGTGTCACTACCCTTTATTTTCTATATACATTAAATGCAGCATCTTTTATGAGATTTTTGATATAAAACTAAACTTAATAGAAGGTTCAACATATTTATATTATGTTTATTTTAGTGTATGTTATATAAAACTCATAAAATAATTGCTTACAAATGAATTTCTTGCAAATAGCAAGCACTGTGAATTAGAAATCCTTTACATTTCTTATTCTTCCCCTGCTTACAGAATTCTGAACACATGTCCAAAACCGTTTTACCACTGTCTGTACACCTGTCAAAATAGCCATGAGGTGATTTAAAATTTCCATTATTTGAACTAAATCAACATAAATTGGAATGAAATCACTGTATGATTTTATAAGCAATAGGACTGAGGCTTTACATTTCAAAAGCATGAGACTAGATGGATGGGCCCTGAATTGCTTGAATAGCGTAATTTATTTCGGTAGGAATATATATAAACCTTAACAAAAAACCTCATTGGATATGGACATGCCTTATTTTGACACTTATAATGTTGCAATGGGGTTCTTTGTTAATATGTACTGTACATCTTTCCCTACTCATAGATAAAAGAACACATTTGACAAGAGGAGTGGAATACATGCTTCCCTCTATGGCCCATCTCCTGAAGCAAAAGTATATTCAAAATAAGATGCAGGTAAATTCTACCACAGTAGTGCTTTTCCCTTTCCCAACATACAAACCCAGGGATCTGTTGATCTGTACCCACTTTTTCTGGCTAATGCTGCTCTCAGAAAAGGATTATATGTCAGTCATTTTCACCTTACAATGAACATAATTCTGTGCGTGTGAGAAGAAAATCTATTATTTTAAAAGTATTTTTATACAATTGTATATATACAATTATACACTGTGTCAAAATAGGTCTCTTTGTATAAAAAAGAAAACTTGCTAAGTTATTTACGCAGTCTCATTTTAAGGGAGATGTGTTACCTTATGTGTCCACTAGCAACTCAGAAGAAAGGAAGCAGATTTGAATGAAGCCTCTACCTGAACAGGAACCAGAGAGCAGAGGTTTTGTTTAGAGACAAAAATTGCTGCAGAACCTTTTGAAAAGAGGAAGTTCTTTTCTTCTTAAAACAAGCTAGTTTCTCTTACATTGTGGGTTTTCACAAAGTAATCAGAGAAAAAGCTGTGTAAAAATTCACTTTTGTTACAAAACTGTGAATAGGTTGAGAGAGGAAAATAGAGCCTGAATAAAAGTAAATGTATCTATCGAATAAGAGAAAGTAACTAATAGTTATGATTCATATTCTTTTTTGTCTTGTTCATTTGAGGAACCAGTTTAATTACTTTATAGCTTTACTCTGTGTGTGTGTAATTAATTTTGAGACCATGAATAGAAAAAGAACAAAGTGTCACTCATCATCCAGTTATACGAGGGTTAAGTTGGAACTCACTGCAGTAGGCCATCAACTGTGCCTTGATGGGAATTCAGGTTGAAAAAAACAGGATGGGGCACTCCAGTACTTTGGATAAGCAAGCCCTGAGATAGTAAGATGCATATCTCAGGAGGTATTTCAGTCACCCCAGATTCTTGCAATTTCCCATACACAGAAAAGCACTAAATACATTAACTTGAGATGTCTGTTCTTTGTGATTCGCAGTAATCTTTTACCAAGATGTTTCCTTAACTACATGCATTTCCTAGCCCTCCATATATATATATATATATAAATTGGCTCCTCCCTTACCTCTTTGGGGCAGTTTACTCAGAGGTACTGAGTGGCTGACTCCCAAACTATAATTCTCAATAAGACTCTGAATAGAACTTAAACTCAGAACTCTCATGTTACGTGTTTTTCTTTAAGTTGACATTACAATAACATTAGGAAATAACATTGAAATGGTATTTTCAAAGATGTCATTACTTGTCTAATCATAACCACAAACATGCAGGCCATCAGATAGCAATAACACAAGAAAATACAGGATACTTAATCAGTTTCCTAATAGTGAAAAATATTCAGACATCACAATGGACAGGAAGGAGCAGGAGAGTTAATATTTAGGGAGGTAGGGAGGTAGGGAGCTTATCACAGTAGGTAGTCACATTTTTAAATGTAGCATCTCCCTGCCCAGAGAGGATACCAGGTTACATGTATGTGATTTTTATAATAGAACCATATTTTGAGGTAAAATCCCTACTTTGGAGAGGATCTAATCTCATTCTGTTAAAAGGGCTATTAAAAATGCTGTTCATATTTTTGTAAAGTTAAATGTCTATCACTTTCTATTAATTTTCTCCTAAAAATTCTTTAAGATGTTCAGATACAAGACTCAAAGTTTCTAAGATACAACTTTTGAAACTTGATCATACATTTTTGTTTCTAAAAGGTCACTGATAATTGATAGTCATTGACTGCTGATATAACTCAGTTTAGTACCTCACATGATACTAACTTCAAAGCATATTGTGGTAGGTCAAAAGCCTAACGACACAGGAATTGTAATATATATGCCTTATAATTCCTTTTCCTTTACTATAGGTAATTACTGTGGCAATTTCCATGACTTAGGGTACTATTTCAAATTCTGGGGATACCATCTGAAAGCATAAGATTTACCTGTTTATCAAGTACATATGTTAACTATTTGAGGAGTTTCTCAACATGGGTATTTCCATTTTTTCACTACTTTTGACTCTGAAATGTTTATATCTATGCAGTAAAATGATTCTTTCTCTATATGGATTGTGATAATATAAAAAACATATTATGTAAAAAAACATATTATGATAAGATGTTTTGGCTTATTTATTCAGCCAAATGTTATAAATCATAAACATAGGGAATATGAATGTTGCTACTAAGTTAATAAATGCTCACTACAGTCAGTAACTCATCATTTTTCCTCATATTGTCTGATCATATCATTGTGAAAAATTAACATGCCTGACTTATCTGAAATTTATAAGTATTCATGTGTACATATAAATTAGAAACTTTCACATAACTACTATTGTATCAAAACTAGATTTTAACTTGGGAATGCAGTAGACCATTGGTCTATTCACCCAATTTATCAAGCTAAATATTTTATTCATATTTGAAAGATATATTTATACACTTATATTTTGCTTGGAGATTTGAAAATAACTGAAATGATTGTATTTATGACTATAAAATACTTTTCTTTATAAATCTGATCCCCTTAAAATTTGAGATTGGTAGAAGGCCCCCATTACTAAATTTATGTTTAAAGAAAAGAATAAAAATCTTAATTTTATGCTATATTTATCTTTGTTCAGTTTCAAGTCAAAAAAATGCTACTTTATTGTACTCTATTTTTCTACTTTATTAAAAGAAATACCTCATAAACCAGTCACTGAAAGCTAAGTTTAAAAGGACTTTAGATATGTCAATATATGGACGACCTCCAATAATCCCAACTCTGCCACTTGCTAACTGAGTGACCTTAGGCCCCTTTAAGTTTCAGTTTCTGTATTTGTAAAAATCATTATAACAGCTCCTTATTTTATTATGTAGTAAGGATTCAATAAATTTTATTTATTATTATTATTATTACATGACTATACCAAAATTTGAATAGAAGAAGCCAGACCTGATGGCTGGCTTATATAGGCTTGACTTCTTTTGACACTCATAAGTATCTTTAGTACTCAAATATTTCCTTGTGATGTAAAACTTCTCAGGTCCCTAATATTCATTAGAACTCAATGAAAGCCACATTTCTTTTTTATTTATTATTATTGAAGTATAATCAGTTACAATGTGTCAATTTCTGGTGTACAGCATACTGTCCCAGTGATGCATATATATACATATATTCATTTTCATATGAGTTTGAGATTTGCAAAAGTTAACCACTACATATAAAAATAGATTTAAAAATTTCCTCTGTATAGCACAGGGAACTATATTCAGTGTCTTGTCGTAACCTTTAATGAAAAAGAATATGAAAGCCACATTTCTTAGATAGGGATTTAATTGGAGTACTATAGCTGATTAGCATGTGAAAGAAAAAACACTCGAATTATTGATCATTAGCCTACAAAGGCTGTCAGTTGACAAATACTACTGTTTTTTCAGCAACAGAAGGGCCTGATAGAACATGTCCTATCCATGTGACAGACTAACATCTCTGAAAAATTGTGCATATTCTTTTAAACCAGAATTACCATTTGAACAACTTTATTGAGATAAAATTCACTGTTTAAAAATACATACTACAGTGATTTGTGTATTCACATAGTTATGCAAACAGTACCATTATTTAATTTTAGAAATTTCCATCACCTCAAAAGAAACCTCTTATACATTAGCAGGCACTCACCATTTCTCTACGCCCTTGTGCCTATTATGAATAATGCTGCTGTGAATATTCCTGTACAAGTTTTTGTGTGTACTTGTCTGTTTCACTTCTTTTGGGCATATACCTAGGAGTAAAATTGCGGGGTAATATGATAACTCTGATTTTTAGAGGAAGTGCCAAACTGTTTTCCAAAGCATCTGTACCATTTTACATTCCCACCAGCAATGGATAAGGGTTCTTTAGGGGAGGGAGAAAACTTTTCTTTTGCCCTCTTAAATTCAGGGTCTGGGGAGTAAACCAAAAAAAAAAAAAAATAGATTAATGAGAGAGAAGGTTTATTTATCATGCACAAAAGAGCTTTGCAGGAAAGAAATGAAAACCCCAGGGAAGCAGTTAGGCCCAGGAACTCGTATGCAACTTTAACAAAGGGCAGTAAATTGTGAAGGACTGACAAGACAAAGAAAAAGTGATTTGGGCTTCTAAGGACAGAAGGTAAATATATGGGAAAAACTAATAAAAGATAAGGGTTATTTAGTAAGGTTAGTTGTATAGACTCAAATCAATGCCATCCACAGTGATGAGACATCTCCTTTTCCTGGTAGACGAGAGGGAGGATAACTTCAAAGGGTAAATTTCTGCCTTGCTTTTAGGTAGGAATGGAAGGGCAGAGTTCCTCCTGTGTCTGCTGTATATTGTGGATATAGGTCTTTTATAAGATGTATGATTGGCAGATATTTTCTACCAGTCTAATGGTTGTCTTTGCACTTCTTAATGGGATCCTTTGAAGCACAAGTTTTTGATTCTGATGAACTCTATTTTATCAGTATTTTTCTTTTGTTATTTGTGCTTTTGGTGTCATTTCTACGAATCCATTGTCAAATCCCAAGGCCATCTCCACTTACGTTTTCTTCTAAGTGTTTTATAGCTTGATCTCTTACATCTAGATATATGATCCATTTTTAGTTAATTTTTTAATATAGTGTTAATTAGGTGTTTAATTTCCTTTTTGTGTGGATATCCAGTTGTCCCATCACCATTTGTTGAAAAAACTATTCTTTCTCCATTGAATTATATTGACAGCCTTAATTAACCATAAATATGTAGGTTTATATCTGGACTCCCAATTTTATTCCATTGATCTATATGTCAAGACTTATGCCAGTATCACAGTGTACTGATTACTGTGGGCCTGTAGTAAGTTTTGAAATTGGCCTCCAACTTTGTTCTTTTTTTTAAATAGTCATAACTTTAATTTTAATGTTTTAAAAATCTCTGTTTTTGAAGTATAGTTTTCTAGGTATACAGTTATTGGTTCACAGGTTTCTCCTTTCAGTATGTTAAATATACCAACCCATTGCCTTCTGGCCTCCATGATTTCTGATGAGAATTTAACTGTTATTTTTATTGAGAATCCTTTGTATATAAGAGTTACATTTCACTTATTGTTTTCTAGATTCTCACTTTGGCTTTGGCTTTGACGGTTTGTCTATGGTGTGTGTAGGTGTAGATTCTTTTTAGTTTATCCACCAGTTTATCCTACTGGTGTAGGCATAGATGTTCTTTAGTTTATCCTACTGGTTGGTCATGGAACATTGGTTAGTTCAGGGGTCAACTAACATTTGGACAGACATTTAGTTGAATGTCGTGAAACCAGTAATTCTCCCAGCCTTCACCAAAGGATTTTGTATGTTCCTTGACACATGCTTTCAATGCTTCTGCAGTTTACAACTTGGCGTTAGCCATACTTGCTGCTTATTCAGAGCCTTAAGGTCAGTCAGAGGTGAGAGATTAGGATTTTCTGAGTTCTTTTGGGGGCATGCCTACAGCCCTGAACACCCATGTGGCCTTCTAGGGTCCCCAAAATATGTTGAGCTTTTCCAAGCCTGCTACAAGCATCTCATTCACCAGTTTTTCCTTTAAAGTTTTCTAGTCAGCCTCTTGTTAACTCCACCTGGTATCACTATCCAGATAGCTTGCAGTGTTAGACAATTACCACTACTTTTTCCCAACTAATTCCCTAAGTATAAGATTGTTTGCACAGAGGGAGCTGTGACTCAGGTCAATTAAAGACAACCCTGAGAATAGAGCTATGCAAAGAGCTTCCAGGCATGTCAAATAGTGACAATTATCAGGGAATGGGCTTTGGGGAACTCCAAACCTGTTTCTGTTCCTTCCAGTGGTTGCTAGAGTGCTTGCCAGTTTTCATGGCTACTATAGTTGTGAAGCTTTTGAAGGTTCTCACAGATCTGGGGAGTGGAGGATAGAAGTAGGGCAAGCTAAAACACCACAGATTTCTGAGATTCCACTGTCCTTGAAATATTTTTTGGATTACTGTAAGCCTTTATTTAATTTTCAGAGTTTTAAAAAAGGTTGGTTTTGACCATTTTTTTCTGTGTTCTCATTGCTTTTATGGAAGAGAGGACTTTTGGAGAACTTCTGTATTAGGTCCTTTGACAGGTGTCTTTGACTTTTGTTCAGACCTGCAGAACAAGTCTTCTCTCACATAGTAATAAATTCTAATAAATCTTCCTTGCACAAGGTGGAGAAAAAATATTTATACAACTAAATATTTTAGGGTATAAATAAAGCCATCTGTTCAATTTTAAATATAGCCTCATTTAATTTTTATTTTTAAGAAAAGTTTTGCTGCCTCCACAGATAGCATATTTCATGCTGAGGCAGGGGAATATAATTCCATGAAAAATTTGGCAATGATAGTTTTCATTTTACAGTAGCCCTGCACATACACGCTTATTCATCCCCTCTGGACATTAGTCAATGAGGCTAATTTCATTAAAAATGTCCTGAGGCATGCTATTTGTTTCAGCTTATACAGATACAGAATGTTTAACAATCTCCTAAAGTCTGAATGACACATATTGCAAATACAGTGTATATTCATTCAACATTCTTCAGACCAGATGGGTCTGCTATTGTAGGTCCTTCAAGGTTAGAAAGACCACCATTCTCAGATTCATTTCTGTTTGTATTTTTTCCAGGGCAATTTTAATTTCTCATCTTTGAACGTAACCCAAGAGTAACTCTCTGGTTTGGTCTCCAAGGGATGCGTTCCAACCTCACATTTTATGATGCTAATTTCTTACATAATGACCAACAGGAATGGTCATTACATTTTGAAATAATGCCTGCAGATCTCCAAATTTATTTTCTATCTATTTCACAGGGTCTGGGTACCTGGCATCTGTGACATGAGAGAACCACTCTCTTGCCTACAGCAAAAACATTTTTTGAGCTTAGATTCTGCATCTCTTGTTCTTTAGGTACTTCATCAAGCTGTTCCAAGTTTACCATCAGTTAAACAAGGAACAATGAAATAGCATTCATTAAAGCTTGCTTAATCCAGGGAAACCTGACCTGAGAACAATGATTAATAGAGCCATTGTAGTCCTTCAAATTACATTTAAATTACTCTAAAAGTGATACTCAAATGTAAAGTGTAAAAAGCAAAAGCGTCAACGCAGCACACTATTTTAGGATCTTTGGAGAGTTACTTAACTGCCTAATGACCTTCTCAGCTGCAAATTCATGAAGACAGGGAAATCTCAAGTTCTTGGTTATTTATGAAGCATTTTACTATACTTCTGGGAAACTGACAGATTAATTGTACATTGTTTGAAACGGCGTATATTTTTCTTTGATTTTTACTAGCGACCACCAAAACAATGCTATTGAAATATTGCTCTTCGTTGTTGCCTTAACAGAGTAATTGAATATAGATAGGCTTTGTTAACTAGCAGAAATGATGAACTTTGTGGTAATTCTCAAAGGAGAGTAGTATCATGCACCTTTTAGAGGACTTTCAAGTGTCTGGTACTGTTTTTCATTGTCCAATAACTAAAGTACCACACTGGTACCACACTGGCATTTAGTGAGTGTTCACCAGAGGTGTCACAGGGTCCCATGTAACAAAGACTTGTCTCACTCAAAATTCCAATATGGCTGCCTTTAAGATACAGTGAGGAATGGAATTGGACTCTAGTTATAAAAGGTAATGTACTACAGTGATGATATACTTTCTTCACATTTGTGTGCCCCCCAAAATCCACTGCAAGATGTCAGAATTCATTATGAGTGCTGCATTATGGATCACTCCATCTTTAAGAACATTAGGACTTCAGAGCTAAATGAATTGTAAAATATTAATAAAGAACAATTGTATCATGTGGGTATCTGCTTTGTAGCTCCACCTTATAAACTATTGATGGCATTTGTACAAATTTACTCCCTTGCTTATAGAAAAGTTTCTCTACTAACAGATTAAGAATACAGTTTAAGATGGGACTAGATTCTTTTCAGTGATTGTGATGGTAAGCTAAGTTCTGCATCTAGGTTGGTGGGAGGTAAAAATATTGATCACAGGTATAAGGGAACTGGAAAATGGGGCAGATAATGTATAAGGAACAATCAGCTATTCAGTAGTTTTCGTTGAATAGGGTATAATATAGTCTGTTGCTGATAAAGTGGATTCAGGTTGGGTTGGAAAGCTAAGAGTAAACAAAAAATTAATAATGGTAATAATATGATAATAAAACATGCAAAATGGTCTAATAAATTATTCAGTGTAATGGTGCTAGGACTGTGTACTTGAGGAACTTAGAGATAAGGATTACCTTTGGGCTGTTTTAGTAAGAGTGGCTTTATGGTAACTATTGCTGAGTTTTGAGTCCTGGACACATAGAAGACTATCAAAATAACATATCTTTGACTTATTAAAAAGTGGTAACAAGTATATCTATGTGAATCCAAGACTGTATACAGGGTTTTCTGAGTCACAGTCATGTCACTGCTGTTAAAGACACCAAAACTACTATATGCTACTCCAGGGTTAACCAAATTGCACAGAGATGGCCTGTAACTCAAAGTTCTCCAAACCTTGCCAGCAAGTAATATTGTTGAATTAATAATTATAATCAATATTATTTGCTTATGACCTCACTTATTGATGCAGGACACCCAAATCTTTTAAAAATCTTACTCAAACTGATGTCTCACACATGTTCACAAGCAATATTTTTGTGTTATATTTCCACAATTGTTTTTGAACCATCTCCAGTAAAAAACATGAAGATAGTACCTGCTCATAGTGTCTGCTATGAATTAAATGTTTGCGTCCCCCTCAAATGCATCCTATCGCTCTACAAGTTTACTGTACAGAATAAATAGTTCAAAAGACTTTATAATATGTTGGTTCGAGAAAGAGAAAATGTGATGTAAAAATATTGACCTTTATGATTAGGATTTGGTAACATATTAAATTCATTTCCCTAAACTGAGATATTTCATAGTACTATAGGTTAACCAAAGTCCACTTAGAAGAGACAAACGTTAGGGGTATAATACAAATGAATAAAGACTCTGTTCTTTAAGATAACAGAAAGGAATTGAAAATTACTATCACAACTCCCTATAGAGGATTATTATAGCTTTGTAGTATGGACTGAAGGAAGGGCGTGTGATACCTCTAGCTCTGTTCTTTTTCAAGATTGTTTTGACTATTCAGGGTCTTTTGTGTTTTACACACATATAAATTAAAAAAAAATTTGTTCCAGTTCTGTGAAAAATGCCATTGGTATTTTGATAGGGTATGCATTGAGTCTTTAGACTGCCTTCGGAAGTATGATCATTTTAACAATATTGATTCTTCCAATCTAAGAACGTGGTATATTTTTCCATCTGTTTATCTCGTCTTCAGTTTCTTCCATCAGCATGTTATAGTTTTGCAAGTACAGGTTTTTTACCTCCTTATGTCGGTTTATTCCTATGCATTTTATTCTTTTTGATGTGATGGTAAATAAGTTTGTTTCCTTAATTTCTCTTTCTTATACTTCATTGTTAGTATATAAAAATGCAACTGATTTCTGTATATTAGTTTTGTATCCTGCAACTTTACCAAATCCAGTAGCTTTCTAGTGAGGCTCATCCTAAATATGGTTTTCCAATCTGACCACACAGGGCATTGTAAGTCACGGTAAGAGTTTATTTTATTCTACCTGTGATGGAAAGTCATTGGAGGGTTTGATAGTAGGACATGGGATAATTTAATTGATGCTTTTTAAAAGATTATTCTGGGTGCTCTGTGATAATGGATGTCATGAGATAAGAGTGTCAGTTAGCTGAGCATTGTTCTAGGCACTATGTAGGATTTTGGAGTGCACAAAACAATGCAGTTAGAACACACAGTCAGTTAATATAAAAACACTTAGTTATCAATAGAAGATAAGTATTCAACCATGCTGTATTTGTGAAGATTGTATATGTTACAGAATTTTCAAGGAGAAAGATATTCATAATTGATATTTTCAATGAAGGCTTCAGTGGAAGAGGTAGGAATTGAGTTGATGCAAGATACATAAGTAGAGTAGAGTTAGGATGGCATTCCTGACAAAAGACAGAAAGTCATAGATGGGATAATAGTATTAGGTTTGTGGTAGAGGGGATAGATAGGAGTGATTAAGTCTGCGGATTCTTTTTAGTAGCAGGCTATTGGATAGTTAGCCCAGGACTAGTTCACATTGGGAGAAAGAGGGTTGCCACTCTTTGTTTCTCTTATTGATGTGATAGAGTAAGTCTAAATTAAAGGCTTGTGGAGTTGAGGATACCGAAGAAAGAAGAAAACCTAAATCTTCTTCTCTCTTCCTACTGACATTGTGATACTTAACAAACTCACTGATCCTCTTCAGTGGATCTCAAGGGTAAGATCTGGGCAGAAGACAACTGTAAGTTGGTTCAAACACTCAAGAATTCTGTGGCAGAACAGAGACCAGAGGAGGGATTTCAACTATGAGAAACCCCAAGGGAAAGAACTAGATTGAGTACTTAAGTTAATGTTCAACAGGCTCTTACATCTCTAGGATGATATCTGTAGCTTATTATTCCATTTAAAATTAATAGTAAAAATCAGTGAGGTTGCCAACTGTCTATCACTTAGCATCTCATAATGAAGGTTTTAATGCTAAGTTTAGATGAATGAAATCAATGGTCAGTATTATATTTTGAAAATTCACCAGGACTATCTTTTTTAGTATAGAAAGGTCAGAATCCTTTAAAGTGAATAACACTTCTATTATGCGCAATTATTTTATTTTTATTTAGTAATTTGCCAGTGGGGATAGAATGACTTGAGATCAGTCCCTTTACAGTCTAATACACCGATTCATGGACAAAGTCAGATCAATTTTCATTCTAACTGCAGATGTGATCATTTTAGTCTTCAATTTCAGAATGAAAATCTTAACATTTATTTCTTAAAATGTACTAATCTGTTTCATTTTTGGGGGTGCTACTGAATCAACATTGTAATTTGCTTGTGGTCTCACTGCCATTGTTATTCCAGTTCATCTTTTTTTTTTAGACCTTTTAACTTTGACTAAAATATCTTTCTTTTTAAACTCAAGATATTACCAAAAAGTGTCTAGCACACATTTCTTCTTTTTTCTATATTTAATAACCATGATATTTTTACTTTTTAAGTTTCTCTTTCGGCTCACTTATACTATGGCCTTTGAGGTTTTTAAATTACCTACCAAAGATTGAATATTATTCTTAAATAAAATTTCAACCAACCAAGTAGGATATTGTTGAAATATCTGTATTAACATAACAGAGGGTCCATAAAAAGGGAAGAAAACCAGTAAAAAGGGAATGAAATTATTTATCTTCCTCCTGAACTTTTATCTCATAAAGAGATCCTTATAAATCCTCTTCCTATGACAGGACCTTTCTCAATGACTTTATTCTCAACAACTACTTAAGTAAGGTACACCAGTCTAAAATAACCCCAATTAATGGTAGTCTTGGATGTTACTAAAAATTACCAGTCAAAATCAGGGAGGGAGGAGGAATCAGAGGGAAACAAAAAATTAATACTAAATTTTAAATGATTGCCTATGAAGACAAGAGATGACCTTACAATTGCAGATTTTAGATGCCATTTTCAACAAGCTTTTTAAAAGACTACTTTAAAAGCAAATATGCAGGTGTTTATATCACAGAAATGAATAACATAATTATGACTTTAGATAATATTTCTAGTGTCAGCATCATACGTAGATTCAAAAAGTGGTTTTTTATCTAAATATTTTAGATGGAAGTGAATATGCTGTGTTCTGGAAAACTGTGTTAGGTCACTCAGGAAGAAACTTTAGTGATGATAATAACTGATGCCTTGAGTCTAACATGGATTTCACTGAGCTAAAATCAAGATATCAGAAGAGCTGCATTTCCTCCTGGAGGCTCTAGGGGATATTCCATTTACTTGCCTTTTCTAGCCTCTAGAAACACCCACATTCCTTGGCTTATGTAACTTCTTCCTCCACCTCCAAAGCCAGCAGTAGTAAGCTTTGTCTTTCTCTCATTGCCATCTCTGTGGTTCTCTGTAGCTGGAAATGATTCTCTGCTTTTAAGGATTCATGTGATTAGATTGGACCTACCTAGATAATACAGAATAATCTCCCCATCTCAAAGACCCTAACCTTAATAATATCTGTAAAGTCATTTTGTCATGCACAGTAACATATTAACAGGTTTTGGGGATTAAGACATGATCATCCTTGGTGGGTGGGTATTTTTCTGCCTTCAACATTATTACTTAAAGAATAAAAGTTAAATCAGTTATCAATTAATGTCATGTTCAGACTCATGTCAATAGAACAATAAATATCAACAAAGCTGTGGTAAGTGTTTATTGTACAAACCACTGGATTGGGTGCTATAAAGTAAAATATAAAGTATGAAAGAGACCCTCCCTTCAATAGCATACTGTATTTATATTGTTGGATCATCAGGAGCATTCATGAAAAGACAATTAACAATAAAAGGCCTATATACTGTCAGAAGTATTTGTTCAACAATATTTGCTGAGTACCTACAGTGCTATTCCAGCCTCTGATGATACTGTAGGAGTAAACACAATGTCTCTACCTTGATTTTCAAGTGGGAAAACAATAAGAAAATAGAATAATAGATATACTGTAATATCAAGCAGTGATAAGTGTTATGAAGGAAATAAAGCAGGCTAATGGGATAAAAAGGAGTGGAACGGCTATTTTAAAAAAGATAGTGGTCCTCTGTGAGAGCCGAATGAATGAATGTTAACAGAGAGATTTTCACTTGACTAGAGTAATCCTGAAGGCTTCATGTTAAAAAATAGAATATATGTCTGTGGAGGATAAGTAGGGCTAATTAATGAAAAGAACAATATTTCTCCTTGTGTTCTATGGGACACCTTTATCAGAGTCCACTTATGTAGCTGCCGAAACTGCACACTCCCAGGTCCCACCTGTAGACCTACTGAATCAGAATCTCTGTGGATGGAGCGTAGGAATATACCAGGTGATCCTTACCTACACCAAATTATGAAAATCCTCAAGATAGAGACTTAAAACATTCAAATTTAAAAGAGAACTATGCTGCCCCTATCCTGCAGCAACACGTAACCCATGCCATGCTTGGAGGCAGGTAATGAGTAGACTGAACTGGTGAAACAGATGGTTCAAACTGGAAGGGCGTTCCCTCCAGGTTAAGGAATTTAAACTCTTTGTAGAATGATGAACCATCAAATATTAATGACTAAGCAGTTAACGTTTAAAGCAGTATTTTAGTACTATTAGCAATATTTCGGGGTACTGGTAGTGTACTGGTAGTATATAATAAGATAGACTAGATGTGAAGATATTGATAAGAATGGAAGGTATGATAAATCTATGGTACTTGTACAGGCATAAGGCATTAACCATGAGAGCTAGGTCAATTTCAGTAATAATCAAAAGGGGAGAACAGATATAGAGGTAATTACAAGGTAAGTGAAAATGGGACTCTGTGATGCGTTGATTGTGAAAATGAATGAAGAATCAGAAATGACTCAGGTTTTCAACCTGGATAATTGGCAGAAATGGACTTGCTGATTATTATGGAACACCATTAGCTAGCTTGATGGGGACAGTACTCATAAATGATTGTCTAAAAGCATAGGAGAAAAAGCTATTACCTGTTCCTGCAATTTTTCTAAATTTGCCAGTAATCCAAGAAATACAATTAGAGCCTACTCTTGTCCCTCTACTCACTTTAACCACACAAAATAACCCCTTGCATTTAGGAATCAATGTGTAAGAAAAACTTTTAATATTAAAGAAAACTGAAACTAGTCCTTTACAGCAATTGTTAGTAATTTATTGGCTAAGGAGGGAGTAGAATCTAATTACTCCTTTATGATTGTCATTATTACTAGCATTTTAGAGAAAGTTTATATTATTTTACGTGTAGTTCTTCATTTATAGGACATACACTTAAACATAATAATGCATTAAGTAATAATTACTATCGTTAGCTAAATTATACGTCTTTCAGTTACTCAGTCATCCATGTAGAGGTAACTCATTAAAAAAATTCTTACTTTTAAAGGCTGAAATACACATTTTTCTAAACCAAGGTATGGTAGGATATGCTCAAAGATAAGGAGCAGGTAATTTGTGAGTATTCTATGCATTTTAAGTTAAATTGACCAGGAATGTGAAGAATATGTGTTTTATCATTCTCTCTCTCTCCTCCTACCCCCTCTCCACACATACACACACATAGGACATATATATGTATAATGTAACATTTTGTTCACTACAGTGTATGCCTTTGGAATTATCCATGCATATCAAGACACATTTGGAAATATGTTGTTACTACTCTAGAAAACTATCATATCTGTTTTCACACCTCTTTTTCTACAAATATACTCTACTTTCTCTGGTTTATTTTGAAGATAAATCATATGATTCTCTCTTCCCTTAACTTTATACTTGGAGAGAAATAGCAAGCAACTATTATAATCAAACTACCTCCTCTGTTTTATTTATATGTTTGTTTGTTTGTTTGTTTTTTCTGAAACCAAAGCTACAGAGCAACTCAACTTGGTATTCTTGAGTACTCATGGGATTACTTTGTCTTCTCATGTGTAGACATATGACTACATAGAAGGGAGGATCTGTCCAGCTTCCGGTAATGGCCAAGTGTCCCTTATCAGAGCAATCTTTGTACAGGTAACACTACTTTGGACCAAATAATTTTTTAAATATTTAAGGCATTGGATTCTGACCAAACACTAGCAGCATCTGGAATAGATTTCACAGTTGGAAGAAAGTTAAGGCCCAGGTGAAATTCTGTTTTCTTTTAATGACTTTTAGCCTGAGGGCAGGCCCTATTCTCTGCCAGTTTTATGGATAATACACTGATAAAATATCTGTAGTCTAACTAGTTTAAAAAACCAGAAGAAAGAGTTCTGGGCAACCACAGCCACTGAAAAGTCAGGAGAAAAATAGAATTAAAAACAGAGCCAGGGAGGAAGATGCCCAGATACTATGAATAGTCTCTGATCAAATCTCTGACCGACCTCTGAACTGCACATAAGTGAAACAAGACTGCAAAGAGTCAAGCTAAGAGAAAAGAACTGAACTGTGATCTGAGCTATTATACACTACAGAGGAGTCATTGTTCACATTATGAGTTCAGCCACATTAACTACCTGTTTTTAAAAACAATAATACTCTTTAGGAAAACATTTTTAAAATGAAATACAACGTCTCCACAAGATAAGATTTACAAATTTAATGTAAAGTCCAGAATACTCAAAATATGAAGAATCAAGGAAATGACAGATTCTGGGGAAAAAAATCAATGAAAAAGAATCTCAAGATTTTATAACTATTTTATTACTTTAAATCCTAAGATTTTATAACATAGGTATTATAACTATGATCACGGATATAAAGAAAATATGCTTGTTTTCAATGAAAAGAAATCTCAGCAGAAAAATAGAACTTATAAAATGAGCAAAAGGAAACTCCTAGTATCAAAAAAAATACAATATCTTAAAATAAAGTAAGTTACTGAATAGACTTAACAGCAGAATGGGAATGTCAGGGATTAAAAAAGAAAGTCAGGAAGTTTGAACACAAATCAATAGAAATTATCCCATCTAAAAAAAAAGAAAAAACATTTTTAATTGAGCAGATATCTAACATAGTGTAATCTGAGTTTTAGAAAAAAGAAGAGAACAGAGCAGAAAAAAATTGAAAAAATGATGGCAAACAAATTTGATGAAATGTATAAATTTACAGATTCATGTAATTCACTGAAGCCCAAGCAAGACAAATGCAACAAAAACCACAGCTAGACATAACATAGTCAATCTGCTTAAAACCAAAAATAAAGAGAAAATTTGAAAACAACAAGAAAAAAGAATGCATTATATCAGGGGAAAATGATTTAATGAACAGTGATGTCATATAAGAAACAATGGAGGTCAGTAGGTAGTAGAACATTTTTTAAAAATAAAAGTAAAAGGTTTTAATTGTTAAAATCATAATAATTATCACAATAGTCCATGTTACCTAATTCATTAAAAAATATAAATCTGTCTACCCATTGCCAAGATTTGATTGTTTGAGCATACAGCCTTGCTTTTATTTATTTTTGTAATTTTATTTTATTGAGTTATAGTCAGTTTACAATGTTGTGTCAATTTCCTGTGTAGAGCACAATTTTTCAGTTATACATGAACATACATATATTCATGGTCCATTTTTGTTTTGCTGTGAGCTACCACAAGATCTTGTATATATTTCCCTGTGCTATACAGCATAATCTTGTTTATCTATTCTACATATGCCTGTCAGTATCTACAAATTTCGAACTCCCAGTGTGTTTCTTCCCACCTCCTCCCCTCTGGCAATCACAAGTTTGTATTCTATATCTCTGAGTCTGTTTCTGTTTTGTATTTATGTTCATTTGTCTTTTTCTTTTCTTTTTTTAGATTCCACATATGAGCAATCTCATATAGTATTTTTCTTTCTCTTTCTGGCTTACTTCACTTAGAATGACATTCTCCAGGAACATCCATGTTGCTGCAAATGGCATTATGTTGTCGGTTTTTATGGCTGAATAGCATTCCATTGTATAAATATACCACTTCTTCTTTATCCAGTCATCCATTGATGGACATTTAGGCTGTTTCCATGTCTTGGCTATTGTAAATAGTGCTGCTATGAACATTGGGGTGCAGGTGTCATCCTGAAGTAGGGTTCCTTTTGGATATATGCCCAGGAGCCGGATTCCTGGGTCATACGGTAAGTCTATTCCTAGTCTTTTGAGGAATCTCCATACTGTTTTACACAGTGGCTGTGCCAAACTGCATTCCCACCAGCAGTGTAGGAGGGTTCCCCTTTCTCCACAGCCTCTCCAGCATTTGTCATTTGTGGATTTTTGAATGATGGCCATTCTGACTGGTGTGAGGTGATACCTCATTGTAGTTTTGATTTGCATTTCTCTGATAATTAGTGATATTGAGCATTTTTTCATGTGCCTATTGATCATTTGTACTTCTTCCTTGGAGAATTGACTGTTTAGGTCTTCTGCCAGTAGTAGAATATTTTTAAGGGCCAGGAAAAAATCTGATATCATTAATGAAGGCAAAACAAATGCATCTTTAGATTAAGGAAAACTTAAAAGAACTTGTCACTAACAGACTCGCATTACCATAAGAAATTATGAAGGAAGTTTTCCACAATTAAGAAAAATAATACCAAAAGAAAATGTGGAAATTTCTAATAAAGAGTTATAAACCATACATCATTCCAAAACAAAAGGAAATATTAAGGTAGTCTCTGTCATTTGTATTTTAACCAAGAAGTGGTTCTTCTCATACATTGCTGTTCACTTAAGGCTTGGGATGCTTGAAGAAATCATTATGCCAGTGACCTTTGAAATAATGTGCATCGGGTATGAAAATTTTATTTCCAAAGGAATTATGAAAGCTTGGAGTGTGTGAAGGAATGACTTTGATTTTAGATGCTTATTTAAATTTCTCTAAATTTAACTATTCTTATAAAGATTTGATTGAGAAATCTGGTTTTAAAATGGTGGAGTAAAAATGGAATTTTCTACTCTAATGTTTTGAAAATCACCCAAAAGGAAAAGGAGAATGAGAAAAAGAAATGTATAGTTCTTCTTTGGTGGAACTGAGACATCTGGAATTCTACATCACAGTATATGAGGAAGGGTTTCACATACATTTAAGGTTAAATAATGGTGCAGAAAGACACCAAGAGACAGTGTCTATGACCATGCCCATCTCTCAGATATGTAGTGCATTCTGAGGAACAAAACCAGTACTCTTTTATTACAGGAGAATTATTCTATGATATTAATAGTTTGAAATTATGTTCTAGGGACATTTTAAATTACTTATCTTTGGGAAGGAACATCTTTTTTAGGGGGAGCATTGTTAACAAAAGACTGAGTGGAGAAAATAATATATGAGTGGTTCTTTGGAACTAACTCACTTTTAGTTCAAAAGAATTTAGTTATTTTTTTAAATTCCCAAGAATGGGAATAAATTGCAAAATTCTAAACTCACTGATAAAAATCTATACAACCTAGAGATAGTGACTAAGTGGATCAATTGTCTTAGTTATAGCAGTTTAAAATGTCATCTTATCAAAATACAAAACAAAGAAGCACCTTTGCCAGACTACCGGTTAATTGACTTGCCAGAGTGACTTGCTTTCCTCTATAAAGCATTCTAATTGATGCCCAGGGCAGGCTAAATGCTCACTGCTAGTTAACTATATTATTGTTAACTTCACATGCTTTTCCTCACACAATTCAAATTCTGTGCTTACCAAGAGTCTGTTCAGTTTGTTTTAAAACTTATTTATGCCAGTTGTACACATGAATGTATTAAGTAATTTAAGGAAATATTATGTAAAGTGATGAAATATAAATGCAAAAAGAGAGTTGTTCTTTCTGTGAAAAGTAACTTCAGTGCTTTGGAAAATATTAGAAGTATTTCTCTAAACATGGCTTATGAATTTGATGTGGATGAGACTGCAAATAGAGGGAAAATTTCATTAATATTTGAAGATTTCTCAACAGATTTCTTGCCAGTTATCTTCAAGTCTCCTATTCACTGTAAGGAAACACAAATTGTAAAAAAAAAAAAAATGAATTATCTGATATAGTTTATATCAGAAAGATAATGTGGATCTCAAAGTATTGATTTTGTATGCTCAAAGCAAAGGCCCTATGTAAAAAAAAGGGCAGATAGACATTTTTATTGAAAACGTTTATGGTATGTGTCCATCATTTTCATATTTCCTCAATTTAGCAAACTTAAAAAAAAAAAAACTATCACCATGTTATAGGGGAAAAAAAAGGTTTATCAATGCCCTTTTCTATCTGATTAACTATGAAACTATTGTTTCCAGAGAGTCATCTGGAGAATTACTGTATTTTCCATCTCCTCTATTCAGTATTATTTTAATAACATGAAAGATGTGCTTGTTCAAATAAGTCATGTGACTAAATATAGTTTTCAGTTATCATCGTCCAACTCCACCTTTCTCCTACTAGAATTCTATTATTATAGGTTAATTTGGAATAATGATAATAGATAAAAGCCTGTGTAGAAAGCTTAATAATCATAATAGTAGCCAGCATTTATGGAGGCTTCATTATATGACAGGCACCTTGCTAAGTGCTCTATAGAAATAAGCTCCTTTAATTTTCACAAGTCTCAAACTAACTCCCAATTACAAAACATACTATCATCTAATAGCCTATGATGCCTACTTTTGTATCAAATATGTATCATAGTGAATCATCTCAATGCCTAATTCTAAAGTGAGTAATCCAGTATAAGTAGCCTGCTGTTTCGGAGAAGAAAACAATGCAAAGTAATGGAAGTCCTTAGGTTTAAAAAATTGAACAGATTCCAAAGAATAATCTCTTCTTTAATCAAATACATAGAATAACCAAATTTAAAGCCAAAGATAAAATTAAGGAAATGTTTCACTGAAGGATAATTGTAGTTCTATGACCAATCCATTGATTCATATTCTTACTAATGATATTTATTTTGACTTAAGAATATGTAGTGAAGTTTACATTGTGTAACAGGTCTTTTCCTCAAAAGTTAATAAAACATTACATTCATTGTACTTATTTAATTTCTCTGAAAGGGTAGGTCCATTATTATTTTCAATGTAATGGTATAAAAAGTGAGGTTGGGTGAATATAGGTGACTTGCCAGAGGACACATAGTAAATGTGGGAGTCTGATGTAATAGGACTTTTCTTATTGCCGTGGGGCTGTCCACTAGAAGCCACAGCTGAAAAGAAAAAAAGATACTAAGTCACTAAGTTTCCTTTTCTAAAAGTAACCTCCGTCAGGCTGCCCAGAATTGGGTCCAGATGTCACATTGCAGGTGTCTCAACTTACCCATACTATAGTCACCCACCGCCTTCCTACTTCACCCCGGTACGTAAGGAGAGCACCAGGGAAGGTCGAGTGCTATCGGTGATTCCTCTGCCTCCTTCTGTGAGTTGGGAGGGGGTGCTATTGTCTCCTTGAAATTAAACTGTGTGTCATTCCAAGGAAAATCATTCATAAAGTTTGGGGTGCATGTAAGAATAATAGAGAGGCATTTTATCCCCTGGCTAGATATTTGCTTCCACAGCAGGCTTGCTATTATGCACCAACCTGATCAGAAAAAAAGAAAGAGAGAGCGAGATTTGGGGAAAGAAGGAAAGACTTAAGGAAAAGATGCCTGTGGAGCAGCCTGTCCTTCTATAGCTCAACGAAAGAACAGTACCTGAGTATCTACATTGTAAGCGGTCACTAAGGAAAAGTAGCTGGTTGCAGGTTCTCTGAGTGGACTACTGGTTGAAGAATTTGGTAGGGGATGAAAAAGGTGGAAATTGTGCAGTGAAGAAGTCCTAGTTGTCCTCAAAACTACTCATATGTGCACACAGTGGCAAAGTCAGCACTGAGTGCCTGTCACACAGAGGGCAGAGTCTGTGACTGACAGAAAATCAGCAGGAATAACCAAGAAGTCTGCAAAATGCTATCAGTTCATTCAAACACTTTCTACTTTTCCCCACCTCTTCTCCTTCTAACCAATAGTGTTACGGAAATGACAGGCCAGCCAAGAAACAAGCACCACTCGGAGGGTTGGAGTACTCAGATTTATTACGCGGGCGGGCTCAGAGGGGCTTCTGCTCCGAAGCTCTGAGCACCTCCAAGACGTGCACATGAGGTTTTATAGGGTTAATTACAAGTATGGGCTATTAGCCAATAAGGTTCAAACAACAAAAAGCAAGGAATCAGTACACTGGAGCTTATCAATTCGGAACAGATCACGTTACTGACACTTGTTGAGCTTGGATTTACGAGTTAGCTTGTTAGCCCAGTAAACTGACACTAAACTTCAGATTTACGAGTTAGCCCGGCAGAACTTACATCAGTAAACCGACACTTATCACACTTAGATTTGTGACTTAGCCCAGCTGGGCTTTTCCTTCACAATAGCAGAGGAGGATCAAGAACTGAGAAGAGGACATAGAGTATTAGCAGAGTATGCCCTCTTCTCAATTCCAGGCCTTGGAACTACATGCAGAGCCTTTGCTGGAGCTTATTATGAAACTAGTTTTAAGCTAAACTAAACGTTTTTTTTTTAAATTATGAAGTGTATCATAATACAAACATTTATAGAATGTATCTATACAGTTTTAAGAACACAGATTCAATATTGCACCACTTAACACGTCAAACTTCTCTCGGGACAGTTCATATGTCCTATTTCATGCTTCCTGTTTTTCACTTTCTACGTCCTACTTCCCATGTCAGCTTCTAATGTCCTATTTCCTACTTCATGAAAATAATAACTGATACGCCATCCATATTTCGTGCGATTGTTAAGTTCTATGTTATAAATTCCTTTCTATTGTTACTGCTTTTTTTTTTTTTAGGTCAAATGAATTTAAGAAAATTACATTACAAAAAATAAGAAGCAAATAGTCTTTCATGTTTACACACTGATTTACTATTCCCGCTGCTGTTTTTTTCTGGTTGATTTCAGTTTCCATCTGGCATCATTTGCCTTTAATCTTGTGACTATCATTCAGTATTTCTTACAGTGCCAGACTGCTGGTAAGAAAATTCTCTCAATTTATCGGAAATGTTCTTTCTTTTACCTATATTTCTGAAGACTATTTCCACTGCTTATGGAATGCTTAATTTAAAGTTTTGCTGCTGTTTCATCAATTCAAAGATGTTTTCTCTTTTTTTTCCTGACTTCCATTGCTTCTGATGATGTCAGCTGTGCTTTTTATTGTTTTCCCACTGTATGTAAAGTGAATTTTTTTTCTGACTGCTTTGAAGATTTTATATTTATCTTTGGATTTTAACAGTTTCAGTATGATTTACCTATGGTAGTTTTCATTCTATTTACTCTTATAGGGGCTCTCTCAGGTCCTTGCATGTTTTCTGTCAAATGTGGAAAAAATATTTAGACTGTTATTTTAAAAATATTTTATTGAATTCATATAGCACAAAGATAACCATTTTAAAGTGAAATATCAGTGACATTTTGTAAATGCACAGTATTGTGCAACCACCACCTCTATCTCATTGCAAAATACTTCATCACTTCAAAGTAAAATTCCTTAGCCATTAAGTACTTTCTCCCCATTCCCCCCTGCCAACAACCCCTGGCAACCACAAATCTGGATAGCTATGGATTTATCTAATCTGGATATTTATATAAATGGAATCATATAATATGTGACATAGTGTGTCTTGCTTCTTACTCTTAGCATGACGGTTTGGAGGTTCATGTGTGTTGTACCATGTATCAGTACTCCATTCATTTTTAATGGCTGAATAATATTCTGTAGTATGTATGCACCACAACTTGTTCATCCATTATCCCTTGATGGACATTTGGGCTGTTTCAACATTTGGCTATTGTAAATAATGTTACTATGAACATTCATGTACATGTATTTGATTGAATACCTGTTTTTAATTCTTTTGGATATAAACCTAGAAGTGGAATTTCAAGGTTGTATGGTAATTTTATGTTTAAGGAACCACAAAACTTGTTTTCACATCAGGTGAAACATTTTGCATTCTTACCAGCGATTCACAATGGTACCAATTTCTCCACATCTGTGCCAATACTTGTTCTTTTTATGATGATCATTATAGTCATTCTAGTAGGTGTAAAGAGATATCTTATTTTGGTTTTGATTTCCACTTCCTTAATAATTAATGATCTTAAGCATTTTTTCATGTGCTTACTGGTAATTTGTATATCTTCTTGTAAAAATGTCTATTTAAATCCTTTGCATGTTAATTTATTGGGTTGTTTATCTTTATAAGTTACAATAATTCTTTATATATTCAGGATACTAGTCTCTTAACATGTATACAATTTTAAAATATTTTTCCTACTGTGTGGAAACCTTTTTACTTTCTTGATAATGTCTTTTGATGCAAAAAACATTTTTTACTTTTGATGACGTCCAATGTATCTCTTCTTTCATTGCTCAGGACTTTAGTATCATATCTAGGAATCCATTGCTGAATTTAAGGTTTTGAAAATTTACCCATATGTTTTCTTCCAAGCGTTCTGCAGTTTTACTAATTATATTTAGGTAATTATTACATTTTGAGTAAATTTCTGTATATGATATAAGGTAGAGGCCCAACTTCATTATTTTGCATGTGGATATCCTGTTGTCCCAGAACCATTTGTTGAAAACAGATTCTTTCCTCATTTACTTTTATTGATCTCTTGTCTAAAATTAGTTGGCCATAGATGAAGAGGATTATTTTTGAATGCTTAATTGCATTACATTAGTTGGTCTGTGTATGTATCTGTATGCCAGGACTATACTGTTTTGATTAATGTTGCTTTATAGTAAGCTATGAAATTGAAAAGCATGAATCCTCCAATTTTTTTTTCTTTTTCAAGATTATTTTGGCTGTTCAAGGCCTCTTATAATTCCATAGGAGTTAGAGGATCAGCATTTCCATTGCTAGAAAAAGAGCTGTTCAAATTTTGATAGGGATTGAATTGTATCTGTAGATTCCTCTGAGCAGTGTAGATATTTTAACTCTTCTTTTTCTAGTTCCGTAAGATGTACAGTAGGTTATTGATTTCAAATCTTTCTTTTCTAATGTAGGCATTGATTGCTATAAATGTTCCTCTGAGCAGTGCTTTCACTGTACCCCATAAGTTCATGTATATTGTATTTTCATTTTCATTCATCTCTAAGTACTTTGAAATTTCCTTTGTGATTTTTTTTATTAACCCATTGGTTGTTTGAATGTGTTGTTTAGTTTTCACATATTAGTAATATTTTCAGTTTTCTTTCTGTTGTTGATTTCTACCATCATGTCATAACAATGAAGAAGACAGTTTATATGATTTCAATATTTTTTGTAATAATTTGGGCATATTTTTAATGATGATTTTAAAATATTTTCCAATCCAACATCTAGACCATTTTAGGACTGATTTTTATTGCCTGCTTTTTACTTGACAATCAATCATATTTTTCTGTTTCATTATCTAGTATTTTAATACTATATTGACTTTTGTATAGATACTGGGTTCTTTTTATCTTCCTCTGAAGAGTGTTGATTTTTGATCTTACAAAGAGTTCAGTTAATATCTGATGACCATGAAGTTGAATAGGCTTGGTTTTACACATTTTTAAGACAGGTTTGTAAAAAACCAAAGGTGTTCTCAAAGCCCTGATAACATGGAAGAACCCAATGTCTAAACTCTTTTCACCCAGAATTTTTAAAAGGCATTTGTTTCAGGTTCTGTTAATGTGATTCTACATTAGACCTTACTCTAGAACAGGGGTCAGCAAACTAAATGAGCTTGTTTTTCTATACCACCAAGCTAATAATGGCTTCTATATTTTAAAAGAGTTCTTTAAAAGAAAGAGTAGTAATATGAAGAGAAGGAGAAAGAGGAACAGAATGAGGCATGAGAGAGATTGTGTGGCCCACAAAACCTAAGATATTTATTACCCAGCCCTTTACTTTGCCAATCCCTGCTTGAGGATCTGGTCCTTCCTCCTGGTCCTTCCATCCTAGCCTTTCTGGATGTCTCAGTTGGATGCTGTGGTTATCAGCAGAGTGTTAAGCATATCACTCTTCTCTGGCATGCCAGAACTTCAAATTCCTCCAGCACAGAAGGGCCTCTAGTACCACTGATCTGCTTGCAGTGTTACAGTAGCTACACTCTGGTAAGCCTTTGATCATCTTTTCCTGTACATTTGCAGCCCAGTTTTCAACCAAAGATTTGCAAGGGATGTTCACATAGACTCAGAGCTTCCTCTACACAGCACTCTTGTCTCTGGTAACCTGCTGTGCAGATTCTAGACATGTCAGTTACTCTGATCTCTGTCTTTTAAGTTCAGCTAGACTGCTGTACTGTTTGGATTCTTGGTCATACATGTACCTGGGATATGGTGAACAGTCAAGAATTGATAGTTATTTTAACCAACAACTCTTTAAAGTCTTAACACAATACTATCAGTTAGATATCATTATCTAACTGAGGCTCAGAGAGTTCACCTAAAATGTCTCTTTTCATTAAAAATGTATAAGGTAATGTATGTGTGCAATATATGAAAGGCATTCCAGCATATTTAGTTGATATTGACGGAGGCTTTCTCATAATACCTGAAATTATCTCCACGCTGATTATGTAGTACTATTCTGTAGACATTCCGAAATAGAAAAGAAAATTTCAAATTCTTAAGCAATTGAGCATATTAACATTTGTAGCATTTAATTACTGGAATAATCACTGTAACTGAGTTAGCCAAATTAATGTTAAGTATCTAAATAAGTATATATATAGTATATAGCCACAGTGAATATTTAATAAAATGAAAGTTATGCAGTAGTTCATTTAAAAAAAATGCTAATTGAATAACCAGTGAACAGCACAATAAGGATAATTGGGAAAATATTTAGATCTATGGAGAATCATTTTGAAAAGATAAAATATCCAGTAAATGTGAATTGGTATTGTTTAAAAGTTGCTATTACTACTTTTTCCAAAGTTCAAGATTTGGCAACTTGTTTTCATTATAAAATCAATTATAAATAGGCATTTTTTGTGTGTTTGCATATGTAGATGTGTTTAGAATAAAGTGGGCAGTGCGAGCCCAGCTGGAGGCCTATTTTATCCAGTCCCACGGAAGCTGTGTAGTTAATAGAGGAACAGTAATTTGAGAAATCTAAAACCAGGTAATCTGTGTGCTTATGCTGGCTTAGTCTCATCAGGAAAAGGGATTAATGTCATTTGTGCAGGTTAGATTTTTCACAGTCCTAATGAACCTATTCCAATTCTGCTAATAAAATTTCCACATAACATACCCTGAACCAGGGGAAAGGGATTTTCCAGAGGTACCAAAGTTGCTACCCCACACAATAAAATGCCAAGCCATTTATTTACAAATAGTCAGTAGTTGGAGATTAGTTTGCCAGTGATGGCTAGTGAGGCATTTTTAGGGCTTAAAAGATAAATCTCTAGGTTGGTTAATATAAATATAATGAATTTCCCCATATCTTCACTATTCTTAACCTTGCTTAAGTCACATATTTCTTTGAAAATCTGACAAGAGCTATGTATCTCTCCAGAGAAAGACTTGTATGAATGGACATATATAACTTTGTACACAATTTTAGGGAATTCACATACTCTATTAATCTGATTATGAAACTAAGACACTGTATTAAAAAGTTCTGATTTTTAGAATGAAGTGGGGAGGAAAGGGGAATTGTAAATGAACACCATTCTGAAAAAGAGGTGTTTTATGTTGTTTTTAAACTTGAGACCAGAAATATTGCGAAGGGGTGGCAAATCTCCATCATACAATATTTCTTTTTCCCATGAGATGCCACAAAAATAACTGTAATTTTTATTTCTCAGTACCCAGGGACGAGGCTACGTTCTTGTTTTATAGTGATAAATGGCCTAGAGGAAATGAAGTGTGTTGGAAGAAACAATCCACCATGGCCCCTGAGCATTTCCACACATTCTCATTGAGTATACCAAAAATGTAAAGCCCCAGTCACTTTTTACCTAGACCATTTCTCAAGGTGGTATTCACAGAAAGAATCTGAAGGATGAGGTAATATCTCCTTCTAAACAAAGAGCAGGTTTGCTTCTTCTTTCTATAAAAGTGTTGAACCTTCTAAGTTTAACATCACTCTCCTGTGATGTAACACCTACATCAGAGAGTTCACCTAAAATTTCCCTTTTCATTAAAAATGTATAAGGCCATTTTAGATTCCACATACAAATGAGATCATGCAGTATTTGTCATTCTCTGTCTGGCTTATTTCACTTAGCATCAGTTCATCCATGTTGTTGCAAATGGCAGGATTTCCTTCTTTTTTCAATGTATCCAATTTCTGTATCAATCAGGATAAGCTGGGTTATGCTGAAGTAATACCACCAAGTTTTTTTTTAATCAATTTAACACAACTAAAGTATATTCCATGGAAGGAGGGAAATAGCTCAGTGGTAGAGTGCATTCTTAGCATGCACAAGGTCCTGGGTTCAATCCCCAGCACCTCCATTAAATAAATAGATAGATAGATAGATAAATATTTTTAAAAGTATATTCCTCACTCAAAGTGCTTTAGATCCAGGTGAGTTCCTAAGGTAAGCTGTGCTCTATATAGTGGCACAGAATGCCAGATTGCTTTAATCTTGTCATACTTGTCAACACATGCTTCCATGACTTCTGGAATCTGGGATGAAAGAGTATGGAGAATTACGCACCAACTCTTTCTTCCTAGAAGTGACACTTCTGATGACAGTTCATTGGCCAAAACAAATCACATCTGTATATTTAACTTTGAGGGGCCATGCGCTTGAAAGTAGAGAAGAACTAAAAATCTTTGTGACACTAATATCATCTGTCACACAATACAGTGCACAAGAACGGTCTGACATGCATAAATGCCAGCTGAAAGCTGTGTGTGAAAGGCAGTGTTCTTGCAGGCTTATATAACAAAAAACTTAGTTGGTTGACTTACATGTTCCTTTCCCTTACTAATTTGGAGCTCGTGAGAAAAGTAGTGAGAAAGATATATTGCTTCTGGGATATGAGGGAGGTAAAGGAACTAGAGTGCACCAAAGTGTAGGAAGCGGTGTGAGTGTGTATAAATGGCATTAAGAATTAACTAAATATCTGCCCTCATAAACTTACATTCCAGTGTGGACTTTATGTTCAGATCCAAGGACTGACCAAGACAAGTTTGTTTTTTTGTTTGTTTGTTTGTTTTCCTTGAAGAAACTAGTTTTGAAGGAAAACAGAGGGGCAGCTTTGGAAGCCACTCAGAAAAGATTTTGCTTTCTCAAGGATCAGGAAAGCTGTTGTGTGTCTTGGGAGTAGTAATGGGATTAGAGATGACTGCTGTAAAATGATATTTGCAATTTATAGCATGGTAAAGAGGCATTTGTCTTTTAAGTTACTATAATGTACCCCAGAAGCTAGGGAAGCAGTAAGGGACTGAGGGGTACTGGGTGCTACTGAAAGATGATAAAGAACCTAAAGGGAAAATGTGGGGAAAGAGGAGTATATAGCAATAACAAGATCACCTCTTCCCCAAATTGCTCATCTTTATTGAAAAAGTCAATCTCATTCATGACTTAGCTTTGAACTTTCTGTTTTCTCTGCCTTGAATGATCCTCCTTTCCCAACTCCATTCAACTGAAGGAGTTTGGGATATGCCACCCAAAATAATGCTGACTTCCTTTAAACAGGACATAAAATTCCCCATGAGAAAGGTACCCTCCCTGCCTTCCCTGTACCAGGAAGAGGAGAACATCCTCATCACCAGAGACTGGGAATCAGCTCTGAAATGGATCTGTACAGACTTACCAAAGTAACCCTTACCTTCCATTAGATTCCCCCCTATATGTCTCCTAGTCGCTTCTCCACAGTGTACTGCCCTTAGCCCAAACCTCTTTGACTTATCATTTCTTTGTCTAAATTACACACACACACACACACACAAACACACACACACACACACACACTTTCTGCTTTGATCACTTCTTCAGGACTTTATTTTCTTGTGAAAACTCCCATGTACATTTAAAATTCTAATAAAATGTGCATACTTTTCTCTTGTTAATCTGTCTTGGATTAATTTTTAGACTCAGCTGGAGACCCTAAGAGAGTAAAGGAGAAAATTTTTCTTCCCTATGCTAGCTTATCTGGATACCCATACTAATAAAATTATATATGTAATTGCCTAGCAATGTGCTTAACATATATTAGGTTCTCAATAATATTAATTCCGTTTAAGAATGTTTGAAGGGGTGGATTCTGGGCAGAATCTCCTTGGGACAACTAGACCCACTGGATAATTGCAGTGTTTCATGGAGTTTAAAATTCATTACGCTTCATTGACTATTAGCTGAAGGCTAAAAATTTAGAGAAATGAGATATTGTATCTGAAATACCCAAAGTATTTAATATATACCAAGCATCCAAATATTATTATTATTTCCATGTTGTTATGCGCTAAATGTATTCTTTCAAAATTCATATGTTGAAACCCTAACTCCCTCAGGCTTCCCAGACTCTAGAACTGTGAGAAACAGTGTCTGTCGTTTAAAGCCCCCCAGTCGATGCTGGCTTGTTATAGTCGTCCAGGCTGACTAAGACACACATAGAAAAGGATATTTTTGGAACAGCACTTCAGCTTTGAAGAGACTTTTGTAAATCACTGTCACACTTTGTAAAACTTATAATTGTCTATTGTCCCTCATGAGGCTATGCAAATGTGCTTGAGGTAAATCAGTAGACTGCGAATCTACTAATAATTTAAAGTACCTATCTTGGGTGCCTAGTATGTAAGAAATGATGATAAATACCAATTCCCTTCCTCTGTCTATACAGGATCTGACATGCAATAAAAGAAACTCCACTTAGGTACGCACTAGAATTATATGCAAATACAAGATGGAAGCTGAGTTTTGATTCTTTTTATTTTTTCAAATCACACAATCTTGATAGTGGAAATTAGTTTCTCAAAAGGTAGGGTGTGTGCCAGAGAAATATGGGAACTAAACACATTTAGCTTTGAGCACGATGTTATTAAAACGTGGCCGGAAGACCATCAAAGGGCAGGGAAGGAATTTGGCTACCTTCCCCAATGCCAGTAGGGTCATGCTCTGCTAAGTCAAAATATTTTTAAAAAGCAATAAAAAGAAGGGACGAAACAGAAAAATTCAGAGAACAAATGACATGTCCACAACAAAGCCACTATGTAGCTAATATTGGGAGGACTCAGGACCTAGCAGAAATACAATGTGAAGGGAGTCAGTATAACACAGAGTTACATAAAGGGGAGGAAAATAGATAACTGTTCCCACAGATAAACACTGGGTATACCTTGTAGTAAAGTGGGAAGCAGATTTGCTAAGTCTGCCTGCCTGCCTCTCTCTGGGTATCTGTCTCTGTCTTTCCCTCTCTGTGTTTCTCTCTCTGCCTCCATGCCTCCCTCCCTCCCCCCCCCCCACAGACACACACACACACACACACACAAGCACTACCTTTGAAAAAAATCATGAACGTCTTTTAAGTACCACGAATACTGACCAAGTCAGATTATCTAAGATGTGTGAGGTCACTAGACACAATGTGACCACCATTCTCATAATTCTCAAGCTTGTGTTTGCCAAGCAGGGAGATTTTAAAGAAATTTTGCATAGTATAGTAAGAAAGTAGGTTGCAGAGACACACCTTTAAGTTTAAATCCCAACTCTGCCGCTACACAAATTTGTGACCTTGAGCAAATTACTTAACCTTTCTTTAAAGTCTCATTTTCCTCTTCTGTAAAATTTGACTAATAATAGCACTTATCCTTTAGAACCCTCACACAGACATACTGAATTATTGTCAATAAAGCACTGAAAACATGCCCTATGGATATCAACTGTGATATAAGTGTTTTGTAAAATAAAATAAACCACGAAGAGGTTTTTTTAAAGATCAAATGACTTAGTATATACAAGGACCTTGTTGAGCATAGTATATATGATAGTAAAATATGATAGCTGGCATTACCTTTTTTCAGAGGATGTAATGTGAAAGTGGAATTAGACTTGACCTTCAAAAAAGTGCTCTAGGAAAATAGCAGAAATATATGAGGAGCTGTAATTGCATTTCAACAGACAAAAGAACTCTTTCCTAGTAAGAGTGCTCTGGAATGTGAGGGGAAGGTATGGAACCTGCACTCTTCATTCAGATAGATGTTGAGGTCAAATCACAGCTCTTTCCTTTGCAAGCTGATTTTTTGAGTTTTGATTTCATTACCTGTAAAATGGGCAAACATTGAAGGTCATTTTGCCAATTAAATGAGCAAATGTTAAGGGAGTCCTTGTCTGTCTTATTCCTTGCATTACCCTAGTAGCTACAACAGTATCTTGCACTTAGCAGGCACTCAATAAATATTTCTGGAGTGGATTTGTTGAATGAAAGTACTACAGTAAATGTTGGTTACCTTCACCATTCCCTGCCAAAAACAGAATCTCCAAATCTACTCAGAGAAACACTTAAATGTACGCAAAAGGAGACATAGGAAAGAATGTGTGCTATGCTGTTTATAATAGTGAAAAATGGGAAAATCCTAAAAGGAAAATGGTTAAATAAATTGTGTTTCATGTTTTGGGTTACTATGCAATAGCTAAAAAGAAGGAAACATGTCTGTATGACATGGAAAAATTCATAAGCCATATTGTTTAGTAAAAATAGCAAAGAAAAAATTAGTATTGTATGTTTTATGATTACTTCAATATGATGATAGGCATAGTAAAGAGCCAAGAAGAAAAGTAAAATAGTTGTTATCTCTGGAAAAAAGACTGAAATGCATGGAGGTTGCGGCATGGATGAAGGAGTTCTAGCCTTGTGTTTGAGGTCCTGATAATTTTTGGAAGCTCCTTCTCCAAGGTGGTTAGTTTCCAGGAGCTGAACAAGATTATGCAGAGAGGCCTGGGAAGTAGGTGATAGGGATGTTATAAAGAGGAATCAGCACTAAATGATTTTACAGTTCTTCCTTAACCTGTGAGTTTCTCGTTCCATAATTCAGATTCACAGCTACATACAGCCTATGCAGATCAAAGTTCATTTCTCAGTTCCCGTCTTTATAAATTGAGGGAGGGGTCATGAACTCATCCCCTTTCTTCTCTTCAATATCCCTTTCCTCCAAGGCCATCTGAGAAGACAATATACAATAAAAGACAGTTTAGAAACTAACACCTTTAAAGTTCTCTGGAAATTTGAATAGATTGAAATTGCCTGAGGGAATGTGTTTTCTGAATGGTTTCTGATAAGCCATTCAAAGAAAAGAGAAAGAGTCCTTCAAATGACTCTATACAAAGTTTCCTCCTGATGAAACACTTAATTGCAGATATTATTCTTAACCTTTCAATGAAGAACTCTGGAATGAAGAAAAATTAACAGGACAAAAGAATTTTTTAAAATAGACTATTATATGCAAAAGACCTGGAAATCACCCTGGGGACTGACAGGAGGGCGGTGTGTCCCAGTGCCCCCTCTAGACTTAAAGAGCATTTTTTTTTAATACAACTAGCTGGAGGTGAGCAAAGCTCAACATTTACCTATACACAGACAGTATTTTTTCATAGTCATGTTATATTGCATTTAATGACTTCTTAATGTGTAAGTCAAACAAGGGGAAAAAATCAGGGTTATTCTAGTCTTCCTGGGATCTTAAATCTTGAGGAATGAGCAGGATTGAAGCACACTGAAAACTTGCTGATTTGGTTGCTGCGATGTGATTTTGAAATCTCCCTGCCATTTTAGTAGTAGAGCAGGGAGGAAATCTTTTACAGATTCAAAGAACTGCTTCCTTCACTTTTGCAGCCTCTCCTCTTCTAAAGGCCAAATGTTAGGCTAGGAAGGCTGTCCTCAAGTTGTATTTATGCCATACGATGGTCTTTAACTCTCATGCTCGAAAACCTTCTCAGTATTAAGCAGATTTGCAAGGGCTGAGAAATACATACATACATACATACATACATACATACATACATACATACATACATACATACATACATACCAAAGGACAGACGCAAACATGACCAACAAGGGGAAAGAAGTGCTGACAGCAGCCCGCAACACCTTCGGTCTTTCAACCGTACCCAAAGCCCTTAGGAAACAGAATCTGACAGAGAATTGTCCATAAATATGTGAAGTCAAAATTGAAGATTTTCTAAACAGATGATTTTGGGGGGGCCTGATTTTAGGCTGTACATAACCAGACTTGAGTACTTAAACTGGATAGCGTCTGGGGAAAATATAATTTGAAAGAGGAAGTTAAATTTGTTTTCTATTTAAAGTTTTACAGGACATGGAACTGATTAGTCCTTTCCTTATGGAAAGCAGAAAATGAGAAAATCAAGGTAATGATCATTAGTGAAATGTGATACACATTGGTATTCTGTAACCTTACAGGTGATTAATCATTAAGGCAATCACTTATTCTTTACTATTTTTAGGAACCTCAGATATTCCATTATAAATGCACAATAATGAAAGCACCTTTTAAGAAGCGGCTGATTGTTAAATGGGTTATGAGCTAAATGAAATACAAATCGGCTGACATTTTAAGTTAACTGTCATTTTTACATGAAAAAGTATTGGCTTTTAAGGTATACACCATGGCAAATGAGAGACAGCTATGCCTATATGTAAGTCAATGACTTGTTTATGTTCAAATTTATCCTCATACAGTTTTAAAGAGAGGAGAGGTTTACTTAAAGTAGATAGAGAAGTGGAGTATGTGGGAATCATAGCAGCGACTCCAAACTAAGAAAAATGCCATTGCTAACCATCAGGGACAAAATTAATGAAGAATTTTGATGTTGCCCAGAAGAAGTTACATATTAGGACTTTTAATTCTTAAAATATTTTCATAGGAACCATTGAAAATGGTACTGATAAAATGTAGGAGAGTTTCACTAGTTCCACATTATGAAGATATGCTAAATAAGTGGAAAATGAAGAGTCATAATTTCTATTTGTGAGTATTCAGGCAAAAGGTAAAGAACATACATTATTTTATTAAATATGTCTCTTTCATTTCTTTCATATTATTACAATAGCGGGGGAAATATATGGGGGCCATCTAGTGGTCAATGCAATATTTTTTTTCCTTTGGCTTTGAAGCAAATTATTGATTTTCCAGAATTATGTTCCATCTCTTTTGCTGTCACAACTAAGGAGGCAAACATGGTTTCTTTTATGATAGGAATCCCTTAGTAGATGTTTTCTCCATTGAAAAGTTTAGAGTTATGCTTTATAATTTGTTAATCAGTGGCAGGGTTGGGACTGGGGGAGTGGACTTGTGAATAAAGGCAGATGCCTTAAATGTCAAGAGAGAGCTTTGGCTAATCAGTTCAGTATTTCAGCAATTTCACTAGCAAGGGATACAACCAATCCAGCTGACATAGTACATCAGCTGAGAAGCAGGATTGGTATTCAGGCGGTACTGACCTGTGCTGCTGATTTTTTTCCTGTGGATATCTCTGCTGAGCGGTTAGTGTTCACGCCGAACGCATTGCCCATCACGTTACTGAGAGGTGGATGTCAATTAACCATGTATGGGCCTATACCTAATTCCTACAGTCGAACAGACAAATTGCCTAACCGGAATCCTGCTGTTTATTTAAGAACCATAGATATTTCTACCTTCCTTTCTTCTCCCCATAAATAACTAATGTTAGTAGTCTCTTACAAATCCTCCTTGAAATACCTATGACAATACAAACATAATTTTGATTATACAAAGAATATCATAATACCATCTTGTTACTTCTCTTTACTTAATATGTATCTTGAAGACATTTCCCTACATGTACATGTAGAGTAGGCTTCTTTCTGAATTGCTGCAAAATACTCCATTCTGTGAATGTGCCATAATTTATTTCACCTGTCCTCTATTGATAGGCATTAACTTGTTTCCAATCTTTAGTTATTACAAAAATTCCACAGACGCCATCCTTGTACATATTTCCTTGCTCACATATGATAATAATTTCTGGAAGTAAAAATTATAGTGTGTAATTTTAAAATGTTGATTTTCAAATTAACTTTTCAAATTGATGGTAGAAAAACATTTGAATGTAGTTGTGTTACCATGTTGACATCAGGTGAGTTCTGCCATTTTGCCCATCATTTTGGATCATATAAATGGTAGTTTAGTTGGAACACATACAGATGGGAGTTTGGTGGCAAAGCTGAAGAATGGCTACTTTTTCTCCATCAGACTATAAAGGAAGCCTGTATTTAAAACTTAGTTAAGTGAAAAATCTGTGGAAGGCAGTGAACCAGACAAAGAGTGGAGCTGGCAATGTAGATGCCATTGGAACTAAATTCCATATTGCTATTTTGTTCTGTAAGCTTTAATATTTTTAGAAGGCGTACCTCCTGGGTATGCATGCCTTAAAAATGTCTTTTAAAACATAATAATTTCCATTCATTCTCTGAGAATTATTTCTTAATAATCAGATGTTATTTACAGTATTGTATTTCAGTTGAATTATGGTTTTAAATGATTAAATTCAATTTTCAGTATTTGTGAGCCATACTCTCCTAAGGTGGGAAAAGGTTTCTCAGTTATTACATAATAGAGTATAGAATGTTTTTTTAAAAAAACATTTACAGAGGTTTACTATAAAAATTAATAATTTTACTACATTAAAAGTTTGCATTTTCTCCCATGATCCATAAAATAAAATATGGTTGATAAAAACTTATAAACCAGTGTAAAAGTAAGTATGTGTGTTTTAATCACCACTGGATACCAAGCACCAATTTAATATTTGGAGTATGTTTGAGTTCAAAAAATACTTGCTCTTTTAATTGATACTTCATATCATGTTACAGTTAACTTAAAATGGAATATCCAAATTCTTGTATGTTAATTTAATTGTGATAAGTATGCTTATCGTGTGTTCAAATCTCTCATCAATTACACCCACTGGAATACCCACAAGCTCATTTTAAATATTATCAAATTAGTCCAATATGCAGATGATAGTTATTTTTAATTGATAGATAATGCAGAGGGCGTTATATCAAATTATTTGGCTACATCTGTTTTCCTGTCCAAACCAAATACTTCCTTTACTGTGTGATGTGTAATAAATGTGCACTGAGATACTACTATGAATAAATTATCAGAAGATGGTTTAAAATTGCCATATTTAATATCAATGGTTATCGTTTTTGAGTATTTACTGTGTGCCAGCCACTAGATAATTAAAGTACCTTTTAAAAAATAAGAATACCATTAATACTCATACCATTTAATCCTCAGCACAATCCTATGAAATGTAGTATTATCCCCATTTTAAGGATGAAATGACTTAAAGTGAGGCTTTAGGAGGTTAAATATCACTGCCAAGGTCAGACAGCCCAGTAGAGTCAGGATTAAAATGCAAGTTTGACAATTTCGCAAAGACTGTTGTTTCTAACTAATACACAATTGTACTTCACCATGTTAAAGTGGAAGTAAGAGAGAGAGAAGAGAAGAGAAGAGAGGGGAGTATTTTGGTTTAAAGATTCAGCTAGAATAGCAGGAAATCTTTCTTAAGAATGTAACAGAAGTAGGGGTTGGTTAAAGCTTTTCTACTTTATTTTATAATAATGATCATCATTTATTGAGCATTTACTATCAGTCTGGCAGTATTTTAAGGTTTTTTATATATATTTTTAATTTTTAATCTCATGACAACTCTATAAATAGATGCTATTATCATCCTCAAGTTTAACATTGAGGAAACTGGGGCACAGGGGTTAAATTCCTTGACCAAGTTCACACAACTACTAATTGGCAGTTGTGAAACATGAAACACATCAATCCAGACTCCAGAGTCTAGATCTTCAACAGCAAATTTTTATTGATTTTTCAAAAATTGTAGTAACAATACATTTGTAAGAATCTTTGAAAGTGAGATTTATAATAGCTAGAAATATTGTTCTGATAGAAAAGGCTACTCCTATGTTGACTGGCAAACATTTTAAAAAGAAAGAAAGAAAATTAGCTTGGAAGAGTAGGCTGTGTGAAGAGAGGTAATAATATTTGGTAGAAGCCAACATATACCTCCTGTTAGAACGTTTGAGTTGAGGGTAAGTGAAAAGCCAGGTAAGCTATTTGTTCTCTGGGAAGGAAGAATAAAAATTGAAATAACAGATGGTTGTCTTAGAAAGGTAGCTTTGGGGGAATCTCAACTGGAAAGAACTACTTGCTTTCATTTTGCTAATCAGTAAATTAATTATTCATTTATTCTTTCAAGTATTTATTGAGAACCGACTCTCTGCCAGGCATTGTAGGGATACCATGCCATACCATACTACTTAGTGAAAAAGTAATTATGCATACAGCTTTACCACTTCAGAGTATACAAGGCACTTTCAGATAAATTCTAACCTACTGGATTTTTAGAACCAGTCCAGAAATAGGTTGAACAGGTATTGTAATCACCATTTCACAGAAGAGGAAATGGGGAATCAATGAAGTTCAACAGCGGTCCAAGTTTACCAAGCTAATAAACATCAGAATCTGACCTCAAAATTACATCTTTTGTTTCCAGTTATATTCTTTTTCCACTACCCAGTGGCTGCCTCTTCTTAAACATTTATTTGATACTTTACTATGCAAAGATACTCTGCTAGATTTTGGGAATGCAGAGTAGTCTATGACAGGAGCTCTGCTCTCATGAAGTTTTAATGTAATTGAAGAAACAAAATATCCACTTATAATGATAAAGAAACAAAGTAGTTTATGATTTATAACTTCCAGGGTGATACAGGGAATGTAGAGTCAGAGGATATTAGAGAAGAAAAAGGTCATTTAATAACAGAAACTGGAAATAAAAATAGCTTTAACTCTATTTCCATTAGCCGTAACTCAATCACATGCCCCCATCTAATTCCAAGGCAGACTGAAAAATCTAGTCTTTGACTCTGTAGCCACTGTCCACCCATTAGACTACAATATGGATAGGGAACAAGAATCTTTGGTGGACAGCTAGCATTTTTGCTGTAGTGTTCAGTTGCTTCTAAAACAATTTCTTCTGAGGCATTCTTACTTGTCTGAGCTAATTTTTTTTCACTAGAACCATTTGCTTAGGAGTGATGAGGAAAGATGGTGAAAGTTTGTATAAACATCTATGCCAAGAGACATGATCTCTTGTCAGCGCCTTCATGAGAAGTTTTCTACATATGCAGTATGTAGAACAGGTAACAAAACATGAAACTTATAGCACAAGACCAGATTTCTCTATAAAAATATATCTTCAATGGGTAGCTAACTTATTAATAACTTATTAAAGCAATCCATTCAATGCATGTTTCTGTTGCCACAAAGATCCACATTCAGTTTAACATCAGGCCAATTATATAATCTGTTCAGCTTAAAGAATTATGTCATAGAAAGCATCTTAGAACCTCCAATGGAGAAGGCATAAAATAACCTGAACTGAGAGCATCAGCATTTGTTATAGTTCTTCCAGATTTATAGTCATTAACAATAAGCAATGAGAAAGAGTTTCTTTACCAATCATCCCGGAAATGATACTATTTGGAGTAAGAAGTAATTTATGCAAGTATAGGTTGGGTTGTGTCCCCCTAACATTCCTATGCTGAAATCGTAACCCTCAGTAACTCAGAATGTGATTTTATTTGGAAATATGGTTGTAGCAGATGTAATTGCTTAAGATGAGGTCATTAGGGATGGGCCCTAACCCAGTATGACTGGTTTCCTTATACAAAGGGGAAATTTGGACACAGAAACACACATAGGAAGAACGACATGTGATACAGGTGATGCTTCTACAAACCAAGAAATGCTAAAATTTGCCAGCAAACCACCAGAAGCTAAGGGAGAGGTATAGAACAGATTCTCTCTCACAGGCTTTGGAAGAAACCACCTCTAACAACAGCTTGATCTTACACTTCTATTCTCCAGAACTATGTATTAAGAGATTTCTGCTGTTTAAACCACCCAGTTTGTGGTACTCTGTTACAGCAGCCCTAGCGAACTAATCCTGTGCCTCATGATTACCAAATATCCCATGGCAAGCGATTCTACCCGGCAATTATTGTAATGGTCAATGGTGAAGAGAGTACTACATGTTTACTGTAATTGGCAACCTAGCATAGACTGGAAAGTCAATAGCTGCTGACATTCTTAAAGAAAAAAATTCTGTAGCCCTAGGGAGACTTGAAGCTTTTGCTTTGTATGTGTGGTGGTGGTGGTGGTGGTGGTGGTGGGAGTGTTGGGAGGGGGCAGTAGGGTGGCAGAGGCAGTGGAGCTGAAGCACTGTATCTTACGTATGATGAATTCCTCCTAAGAAAGTGGTGTTAGTTCTGCTTACTTTTCTCATTGTTTGCTCAGATATGATGCATTAAAATAGTGCAGGATCTCCTCCAGTTTCATTGGTTCAAATTAGTATTGAAAAAAATACATTTTCAGGTAATATTTTAAAAGTAAACAGTTGACTTCCATTCTTGAATCTACATATCTCTTAGTATCAAGAATATCTAAAAGGGAATTCCATATTACTCTTGAGTTTCTAGTGGCATGATATATAAACTTAGTTTTTCTATTGCATTTTTGTAATGGTTTACATTTGACAAATGTATTTTCAGTATACTTCAATATTTTATTAAAGCAGAAAACTAGCTGTACAGTTCTTGGATGATATAATTTCTAGTGATGTCAAAAGAGATGTTTGCTGTATCATTCACTTTCAAGTTTAAAAAATGTACATAAAAAGAAAAATAGGATGCCTGAATTTTTGTTTAAGACCTGTTGAAATATATGTACTTTCAATGAATTCTTACAGTATTACAGTATCCATGGCCTCTCAAGTTTAACATATTTTTCTTAAGATTCAGTTTTTGAAAGTAGACTACTAAAAGGATTATAATTCTCAATTTGTGACATCTGCTAGATAATATATCCACAAATGTTCTATAAAAAGACATTTGCATTTCATAAATTCAAAAATATATTAATTTTTATCCGCTGTAACTGATTCACGCATCAGCAGTTGTACCTTAAAAACCAAGTGGTAGTTAATTTTTTTTTCTGTTCTTTAACTTTTTATCTTGAAATAATGTCAGAATTACAGAAATACTATAAAAATAAGTAATGTCTATATACTCTTCACTGAGGTTGCCCACATGTTAAAATCTTACCTTAGCATGTTCTTTCTGTCTCTATATGTCTCTCCTCTCTCATATATTCAGATATTTTCAGAACTATTTGAGAAAAGGTTGGAGATAAAATTCCCTCTATCTCTAAATATCCCAATGTGTATTTCCTCAAAACATGTTTATTCCATTACATAAGCACAGTAAACTTATCAAAATGAGGAACTTAAAAATAATAATATAATGTAATTTTCAATCCTATTCAAATTCACCAATTTTCACACTAATATCCTTCATAGGAAAAGAAAAAGAAAAATCTGGTCTAGGATCCTCTCTTAGCTTTACACATTGCATTTCATTTTCACATCATTTTAGTCTCCTTTAATCTGAGACTTTTAAAAAATCTTTCTTTTTCTTTCTTGACATTTTTGGACACTACAGGCCAGTTACTTTGTCACATGTCCCTCAGTTTAGGGTTACCCAATGTTTTCTTTTGATTAGATTCAATTTATACATTTTTGACAGGACTATCATAGAATTTATATCGGTTCTTCTCATATATGATGAGTTCCATGTTGGCAATTTGTCCCATTACTGGTGATGTTAACTTTGATCATTTGCTTAAAAGAGTGTCTGCCAGGTTTCTCCACTATAAAGTTACTAGTTTTCCCTTTGTAATTAATAAGTATATTCTGAAGAGCTACTTTGAGACTGATTAAATATCTTATTTCTCATCTTTCATGACCTTTGGTGTCTATCAGTGATCCTTGCCTAAAGCAATTATTGTTATGGTAGTTGCTAAATGGTGATTTTCTGATGTGTTCATTCTTTTTTAACTAGTTGGTATCCTGTTGTAAGAATAAATTTTCTCTTCACCCCTAATTATTTCTTTTTATTAATTTGTATATAAATATGAATTTATGGTTTATTTTATTATTTGGATTATCTGTTCCTGTATCATTTATTGTGATTCTTAAATTGTTCTGGATTTGGCCAATGGTAGCCCCTTCAAGCTGACTTCTGGGTTCTTTTTAACATGTCTTAATCATTATTTGAGCATTTCCTCATTTTCTAGAGTTTTTTTAGGCTTATCTTGTGCTTTCCCTGCTCCAAAACTTTGCAAGGAACCTGGTTCCTATTAGTGGAAAATTGTATTTAGAAACCAAATCTGGGTGCTAGATTTGCTATTGACTGCTACTAGTGTGTCATTGTTTCTAGGTCCTATATATATATATATAATTTTAAAATAATATGTATTATGTAATATATAAAATAAACATTCTATTACATGTTATATTATATAACATAATAAAATATATCATAAATAATATATTAAATATATATTGAATTATATATAATTTAAATATATAAAATATATTTATATAAAATATACATTTATATGTATTATACATATATGTGTATGTGTATTATGCATATATATAGGTCTTGTATTTTTCTAGGTTATATATGTATATATATTTTCTGTATATGTATGTATGCATTAATATATATTAATACTGATACCTTCAAAACCAGTGAACAATACAGGGTTTATTCTTGCTTTCCTGCTTCCATATTTTCTCTTCTCCAATAGTGAAAAACTGGATTCTAATTCTCCACTATTTACTTATTTGATCAGTCTTACAATATACATAGTTTCAAAATTGCTAACTCAATCCACTGGGAAGATAAATTAACCAACTAGAGTATGCACGATTTTTTTATAGCTCTAATTATCTTTATTCTTAAGGCATATGTTCAAAATGCTCTGTTCCAAAGCACCTTGAAACTATATTCGATATATACAGGTATAACTGAATCACTGTGCTGTATACCAGAAATTAACACAACATTGTTAACCAACTATATTTCAATAAAGCAAAACAAAAACGCCTTGAGTTAGTATCATTTCAATGTGATGATGATATTTATTTGAAATACATTGAGGTTCATTTATTTCCATTTGTATTTCATTTTGTGTCACTTTCCTATCCATTGCCCTTTTGTTATACTAAAATAACCAAATAATATTTAGAATTTTTTCCTTGTTGAAATTATTTTATTTACCACATCTGTTATAATTTTAATTATTTGGCTTTAGATTTCATCCCCTAAAAATCTTTAATAGTATCTTGTGACATGGTATTTTGCATAAATGTTATCAAATGTGTTTCTTTCTGCCAAATGAATAAAGTTACCATTATCATCCTCATAAAGTTTCTTAGGTAATCTTAGTCTGATTTCTAGGTTTTGTTTCACCAGATGTGGAAACCTGTATATTATGTATTCAACAAAAGCATGAAAATATTTTTCTCATTTTCACATTTTTAATGTTCTGTAACAGGACAGTTAATTATTTTTCAAATTGGATTTAAATTTTGAGTACTTAAGACTAGTGTTAATATGCGTTTCACATTCTTCAAATTTAGTAAGAATTTGACCCACACTGCCCATCTTTGTGCTCTTTTTTTTTCAGTTGAATTTTCTATTTTAAGAGTTTGGAACATTGAAAAAATTATGGAATTATTTCAGGTATAATAAAGTAACCAGAATCAAGTGATTTTTGTCATTAGAAAGAATGTGTGTAGAATAAGTTTCATGGAACTTGGAACAATGCTGTTTTTCAACAAGAGTGTCCATTGTTTAATATTCAAATTTTATCCCTAGGTACCTAAATTGGCAGAAAGTACATTTGGTTAATAATTGTTCAGAGTTATTTTTATTTTATAGTTAAAAATTATTTTGTTATCATAGTAATGGAACATAAAGTTAATTCACAATCTGCTTTGTTTATGTTTTATCTGCTACATTCTCCTGAGGCTAGAAATTTCTGGAATTTTCCATATATGTTTTTCAAAAATGGATTTAATCATCCAAATTATTTTATTTAATTTTCTTGTTTATTGATTTTATATCCTTTGTTTTCTGATACTGATAATTCATTGATTTCCTTTTTGTCATCTAGGATATATGATATATTAGCTTATAATTATTATATAATATTTAAAATATATAACTCAGCTAAATTTGAACATTCTTTTTTGCACTGAGAAAAATCCCATAACAATAAACATATATTTGCTACAATATAATTATAGGTCATTATAATTAATGATAAATGCACATTACTTATTATTTAATGATTCATGTCATAACATGACTTGTTGAGTTTAACTGATAACATTACCATTACAGAAGAACAAAAACACAAACACAAAAACTAAAACAAAACAAACAAAAAAATACAGCAGAGCATATGCACTATAACATACATTCTAATGTACTAATGTATATTAGAACATTCTAATATAATCAGTGGGTAGTTTTAAATTATATATATTTAATATCACATTAAACATTGAGATGCTTCTTATAAAAATAAAACTTTCCATTAAATAATAAAATCTATGTCATTGAACAGAAAGAATTTGGAGATTTATTACCTAGATATCAAGTTGTTAAACAGGTAACAGTGAAGGTAAATATTTTTGGTAATTCTTAAATTTCCCTTTTATACTGTAAGCTCGTCAAAAAAGCCTTATTCATCCTCTGCACTTTTAGCATGGTGCCTGCACAAAGCAGTCAATAACCAGTGCTAGCAGGGTTACACTGAATGTCCATTGCCCTGCCCAGTGAAACCTAATTTCTGATCACAAACAAATCCAAACCCACTTAACTGTCCTAGTCTCTGATATATCTCTGTCCATGATTTATCACACTCTTTTGATGATGATCTCCAAACCTCTATCCCCGTCTAGACTGTTTCAGACCTATATGACATCCTTCTTTCTGTTTATTTCCATTTGAGGTATTCCACAAGTACCTCAAATTCACTTTTTTTTCTCTCTGATGAAGGAAGAGAAGGCATGACAAGAACCTTTCTCCAACCTCATTCTTGCTGCTTAAAGTCATACATACATACTATCTTGGCAATTTAAAAATTATTTACCACATATTAATCCATAAAACTAGTCTTTAACAAATTTAAAAGAATTTGTATTATATCATTTTTTTTCTGAACATGTTTTGATTAAAGTAGAAACCAATACCAGTAAGAAAACTAAACACAGGATTTTCATATGAGCTACTGTATGTGATATTTTAAAGAACTAGCAGTTTCTGATTTAACTTTTACCTGTTTTGGTTAGTGTTTGCATGGTATATATTTCTTCATCTTTTTACTTTCATTCAGTTTGTCTCTTTGAATCTAAAGTTTGTCTACTATGGACTACATATGGTTAGATTATGTGTTTGTTTTTTAAATCTGTTCTATCAATCTCTTCCTTTTGGTTGGAATATTAAATCCATTGATGTTTAATGTAGTTACTGATAAGATAGATTTTAGGTCTGGCATTTTGCTATTTTCTATTTGTTTTATGGCTTTTAGTTGTTCCATTACTCCATTACTGCATTATTGTGTTCTTTTGTTAGATTTTTTTCTATTGTATCATTTGAATGTTTTTTCTGTATTTTTTCATTGATTTAATGATTGAATGGTTGTACTGGGAATTACAATTAGAATCTTGACTTTAGTTCTGACCAATACCAACTTAATTTCAATAGAAATTTTGTTCTAACATATTTCTGTTCCCTCTCCCTTCTGTATGTTATTGTTGCCATACACAGTACATCGTTATACATTATATGCCCATCAACAAGGTTTTATAATTGTTTAATGCAATTGTTTTTTAAGACAAATAGAAGAAAAGAGTTACAAACAATTTTTTAAATTGAAGTTTAGTTGATTTACAATGTTATGTTAGTTTCTGGTGTACAGCATAGTGTTTCACTTATACATACATATTATTTTTCATCATACCTTATTACAAGAGATTACATATAGTTTCAAGATACTTTTGAATATAGTTCCCTGTGTTATACAGTAGGACCTTGTTGTTTATTTTATATATAATAGTTTGTATCTCCTGATCCCAAACTCCTAATTTATCCTTCCCTCTTTCCCTTTGGTAACTACTGCACTTTGTATTTACTTATTGTATAAATAATCTTAAATTAAATAACCTTAATCTTAAATTACCTTTACCAGTGCTCTATTTCTTCATGTGGATTCAAGTGACTATAGTGTCTTTTCACCTCAGCCTGTAGGATTCCTTTCAGTATTTCTTCTAGGGAAGATATGCTAGTAATGCATTTCTTGGTTTTAGTTTATTGTGAATGTTTTAATCGCTCCTTAATTTTCAAAGAATATTTTTGCTGGATATAGACTTTTTTGTTGACAGTCGTTCTTTCAGCACTTTGTGTCTTCCATTGCCTTCTGGTCTCATGGTTTCTGATGAGAAGTCAATTCTTTTATCTTATTGAAGATTCCTTGTACATGAGGAGCGAATATTTCCTTACTCTTTTCATAATTCTCTTTTAATGTTCGGGTTTCAACAGTCAGACTATGATGTGCATACATGTAGAACTCAGAGTTCATCCTACTTTATTGAGCTTTTTGAGTGTGTAGATTAACGTTTAATGTTTTCCATCAAATTTGGGAACATTTCAGTCATTACTTCTTCAAATATTCTTTCTGCCCCTTTCTACCTCTCCTCTCTTCTTATGTGTATGTAGTATGCTTGAAGATAGCCCAAAAGTCCTTGAGGTTCTGTTTATTTTTCTTAGCCTTTTTTCTTTTTGATCCTTGGACTGGATAATCTCAATTGAACTGTCTTCAGGTGCGCTGATTTTGTCTTCTGGCTGCTCAGATCTGCTCTTGAGCTCATCTAGTAGATTTTTCATTTCAGTTACTGCAATTTCAGTTCCAGAAGTTTCATTTGATGCTTTTTTGTACTTCCTGTATTTTTATTGATATTTGGTGAGGCATTGTGGTCATACTTTCATTCAGTTTTTTAGACATGATTTCTTTTAACTCAGTATATTTGTAATAGCTGATTTAAAGTCTTTCTCTAGTAAGTCAAATATCTTGACTGCCTCAGGAACAGTTTCTATTGACTGCTTTTTTCACATCTGTGTATGGACCATACTGTCTTGTTTCTTTGTATATCTTGCAATGTTTTTTTATTGTTGAAAAATGGACATTTCAGGTAATATTATGTGACGACTCTAGAAATCAGATTTACCCCTCCCCGGGGTTTGCTATTGTTACTATTTGTTATCAGTGTTGTTCTTGTTGCTGTTTGTTGTGATTTTAATGGGCTAAGTCATTAATGTCTATATTCGGTGTCTTCTCCAGCCACTGAATTTTGCTTTATTAGCGTAATGATCATCTAATTACTGAACAGAGATACTTAAATGCCTTGAAACAGTAATTTTTTCACCTATTTTGAGGGGCTCTGAACTTTTGTTTTGGGGCATGCTTTCAATGTTTACACAGTTTTTGTTTAGCCTTTATTTCCTAATTGTGCAGGGCCTCAAGATAAGCCCAAGATAAGAGTGGAGCCTTTTTAGTTCTTTTATGGGCATCCCCACAGCACTGCACATGCATGTAGCATTCTAAATCCCCAGTAAGGTGCCAGAATTTTTCAAAGCCTCCTATGGACATCTCATTTCCCAGATCTTCTTTTTAAGATTTTGGCCAGAGTCTTGTTTCTCCAACTTGTATTCATACCTTAGGTAGCTGAAATGTTAAACTGGCTAGGGATAAAATTTTTCCTGTGGAGTGATTTGAAGCTGGGAGGTCAAGTAGAATAATAACATCTGTGATTGTTTTTTTTTCCAGGGAGTTACCAGTCAGGTCAAAGGGTGAAAATGGTTTAGAGATGAGACATTTTGTGGAGCTTCAAATCCAGTCGTCATCCTCTGGTGCCTTTTAGTTCTCACAGGTAGCATGTTTGCAAGGCTACAAGTTTTCAAGGCTGTTATAGAAGTAGAAAGAAGGAGGTGAATGTTGGTTAAGTTATAATGCCATAAACTCAGATGTTCTTACCATGATTCAGCAGGTTTTCTTCAATAAATGCTCCTTGAATTGTTGCAAGCATTTGGTTAATTTCCAGAGGTTTAAAAAAGTTTATTTTGACCATTTTCCAGTGTTTTTGTTACTTTTATGGAAGGATGTATTAACTAAGGTATTTCTTGCCTTTCCCCAAAGCATGCACTTTTAACCACTGCCCTGTACTTCTCATTACTTAGCTAACTCAGAGTCATTATTCAAGATTTCTCTCAGAAATCACTTCCTCCAGGATGCCTAGAAGAAACTTGGCTTATGCAAGAAACATTAGATGGTCTTCTTGTTGCTAATACATGGCCTCTGTATGCTGCTTACCAAATTGAGACTCAAAGACAGAGTTTTGGATGAAGTAGAAAAGGCAGCTTTATTTCTTTGCCAGGCAAAGGAAATCACAGTGGGCTAATTCCTCCAAGACTGTCAGCCTACTTAGGGGAGAAGGCAGGGGGTTTTATAGTAAAAGTTCAAGAGTTTAAGGGGTGGAGCTAGTTTCCGTAGAGATCACATACAGGGTAGCAAAGTTGCTACCTTGTTTTGCAAAGTTGTTCTTGTTTTTGCAGATGCAGTGGTCCCCTTTCCTCCACTGGGTATGAAGTTCACCACTGGCTTTGGGACTTTCTTAATATTCTTGTACCTAGAACAAAGGATACATAGGAAGGGGATCCTTGGAAAAGAACTCTAGAGAAAAACTTGTGCTATTTAAAGTCGGGTAGATAAATGCTTTAAGCCTTATAAGTAGGCTGAGGCCTGGGACCTCCTGTTGCAGGTTTAGGCCAGCAGCTCAAACAACAGGATACAAGGAAACCACAAGGGGTCAAAAAAACTACAGACATGCACAGTTGGGATGAGTTATGAACAACAGGATGCACAAAACACCCAACTGCTGTTTCTGAGGTGTCCGGGTCAAGAGGCAAGCACTGGGGTCAGGAGCAGGGCACTGAGCATGATCCCTGAATGCAGCACCAGCACCACAAGGGGGTTGGGCGGACCACTCAAGCCTCCCTCCTTTCCAGCCTAACCCTGGTCAGCAAGGAAATGAGAAAAACCCTTTAAACCATTATACAGTTAAGCAGTTCCCAGCACCATTGCACATACCAGATGGCTACCAATGACAATAGGGTCTTGCTTGGTTACATTCCTATGCCCTACAGTAACATCTTGTATCCTGTTGCTGTTTAATAACAAATAAACAGACAGTTACATGTAATGTCCTTCCCATGAGACTCTAACCTTCTTGAGAATAGGAACAATGTCTCTCTTGAACTCAAACATATATAGCATAGGGGTAAGGTGAACTGAATGCAAAAGCACAAGTGCTTTATTCTGAATTTTTTAAAGTCAACAGGTAAAAGAAACAAAAGGAAACTTGTAACTAGAAACAGATTGAATACACTTTCTAAAAAGAGTTCCCCCAAGAAAAACTCCCATTTTACTTCCCTTGTTACCAAATTAATTGCTGCTCTTAATCCTTTTCTAATCTATGCATAAGGTCCTCACTAGCCCTAAGGCATTTGCTTTATTAGCATATGAGTCATTTTGAAGAAAAATAAATATTCCTGGAGTCCTTTCTTTCTCCTCCCTTGATAATTGTCAGTACTATAAAGGAGTGTTTTTCCATAGACAAACATAACAAATTCATCTCTAATTCAATTTGTTGAAACAAGACTGGTGAAGCAGAAAAGGAGTTACAGTTTTAAAGATGTAGCAGAAATATTTCATTCTACAGCCCTCTCTATGAAAAAAAAAAAAAAGATCAAAGAGAAATTCAGGTAAAATACTCCTGCAACAAGAGAAAATATTTCAGAATCTAAGTTTTGGTATGACAGCCAATCTACAATCTAATCTCTAGATTCGTCAGCTAAGTTAAATATAATAATTGCTCTGTCACACAGCAGCATAGAAAGCAACCTCCCGGTTTTGTGTTCTCTCCCTTAAGATGCTGGCGCTGTTCGCTGTTATTGAGAATGGGATGAGAAATTTGGAAAAACGATTTGACAAAAGGAAATTGGGAAATATGAAGAGGAAAGGGGCAGAGACGATAGGGCTAGCTGGGGAGGATAGAAAATGATGGTTCAAGTGGGGAAGTTGGAGTGATCATTGGTATATAAAGGTTATGAGGAAAGGCAGAAACACCAGGTACGTGTTGAATTAGAACAATAAATTTATTTGTCTTCTGGCAGAGCCTGCCAGGCTTTATAAATCAAAGTAAATTGAGCTACTTTGGGTTGTTTAGATTTATGATGATGATGGTGATGGTGGTGGTGGTGGTGGTGGTGATGATAATGGACTTTGTTCTACTTCTCTATTTTTATTTTATTTTGATATAATTTTGTGAAATATCTGGGATAGAAAAGATAGATTTATGCAGCATGTAGTTAAAAGTGAGACCAAAAGAGGCGTCAATTAAGTAGAAAATAATTTTGATAATCTAATAGACTATAAACCACACAGCGGCTGAAAGCAGCATCTCCCTGGAACCGTCAAGGCTAAGTTCCAAGTCAGGATGCCATGTTAAACAGTCTGGTTATACTGACTGACTTATCGAATATGTCTTGCCATGGCATGGTACTATGCTCATGCTTTTCTCTGTCTAGAATACCTTTCTCCAACCTTGAATATCTAACAAATTTCCATCATATTCCTCAATACCAAGACAAACATTTCAAGTTTTATTCCCTTTAAAATGTGGTGTGTACACTTAAAGCTTCTGGAGCTAGAGTGCCTGCCAGCTCTTTTATTTCAAAGCTGTGAGATCCTGGGAAAGTCACTTAAGCTCTCTGTGCCTTAGTCTCCTGATCTGTAAAAATAGCATATTAGAATCTGCTTCATAGTGTACCTTGCATGTTTAAAAGTAATTATGCAAAGCAGCCTTTAAACATTGCTAAGCATTTATCAAAGTGTTCTGTGAGTGTGCTTTTACTATCCTTTTCCCATATTTCGTTGGTTCTTTCTGCGTGCCCACTCTGTCCTTGTCTTAAATGTCTCTTACGATCTTTACTGCAAGTAGATGCCAGAATATGCGTTTCCCTAGACTATACTGTGAGCTTCAGGGCAGACACCATAATTTAGCTGTCTTTGTGTTCCTAGCATTCAGCACAATACCAGACATAGAGTGTGTGTTCAAAATGTCTTTGATTACGCTTTCTCCCTCTTTGATGGCTCCACTTTGTCGTCCAGGCCCATAATTCTCAGCATTCCCCCAGGATATGTTTTATCTACATGAATCCCCTGTGTTTTGACTGTCCAGTCTCTGCTGATGATCCTCCAATTTACTTGCCAGCTACATATCCCCACAAGCACTCCAATTGCTCGCTTTATACTACTGCCAGGATCTCTCTCTCTGGAAATGCTGCCACTGCCTCAAACAAACTCTGTCCCCAAGTCAACTTTGTATCTATCTTGCCTCTCAAATGACCTCTTTTCTTGCCAATATTGTGGTTGAAGTGCCTAGGCAAAACTGCTTTCATCATGGTACATTATCTTGTGATGGTTTTTACATTGTTGGAGTTCAAAATGCTAGAGATCAGAGCTTTATATTTCTCAGTATCAAAATTGAGCACAAATATACACAGTAAATTATAGATAATCGTTCTACAGAATCCATGTACTAAAGAGAGTAGTATCTATTGAAAATATAATCACTCTCTATGCCTATCTTCTCTTGTGTAATCCTCCTCTGTTTTTCAGTCTATCTTCATTTATCTTCTTTGCTTTATTTCTTACACAAAACTTGTTTTAAAAGGTTATACTCCATATAGAATAACCCTCCTATCCCACTGGCTTCCTACCTCATCCTCCAAAATAAAAACAACCTTAAGCAATTTGAAGGCAATTTAACATGTCAAGGATGCTTTCTATCCTTTGTGTCTGTAAATATAGATAAGAAGGTTTTTTTTTTTTTTAATTAAGGAAAGATAGTTGGGATGGGGCATAGGAGTCACAGTTTCAAAGATTACAGAGTAGCTAAAGGCCACTTCATAGTGGCTTAGTTAGGGTACAAATGTTCTGGTTAGAGAAAATAAGAAATGGTGATCATGTATTGAAAATACTCTGATGCGGTTTCTCACAACTGCTTGCCTGAACATCACTTCTTAGGCTATTCAGAATGAGTAAAACTGATTTTCCAGATTCCTTTTCTGAAATTGGTAAACACAATTCAATAAGCTAAATAAAATGGGTTTAATTATTAGTAAGAATGGTATAGAAAATAGTTACTGCATCTGATTCTTAAAATCACCAACAAAATAGCATGATTTAGAGTAAACAGAATCCTAGAAGGGCTTATGTGTTTCTTCTTTTTCATACATGTTTAGGTCTCTGAGAGGTCACAAGGCACTCTAAGATTGCAATTTTAGCCATCAAAATTAGCATGAGAGATAGCAAGAAAACTTCCGTGATGGTATACAAGGTGGTGTTATTCAAATCAGCACATAACATTTATTCCTCTTCTTAAATCTCCAGGATGAGAAGAGGAAGTCTTAAGTATAGCAGCCTTTCAGGAGACAGATAAAGTCTGGGGAAAAGAGTTCAAGGGAAGTATAATTAAGTATTGAAAATCAACCAAAGCAAAACTTGGATGAAAGCGAGAAACCTTTAACAAACCAATCAAGTAGAATAGAAAATGTGTGGAAGTAGTTCATTTTTAAAGCCTTCAAGCATAAAAATCTATTACTGATATAAAAAAAATCTAGATACTTCATGTGTCTAGAAATGCATGCTGAGTACGTTAAGAAACTGGGCATATTTGATAAGGTTCATTAGCATCAAGGAGGGTCTCGTATACCCAGAGAGTGTTGCTGATACTGGTGCTACTAAGACAGCCCTGTGTGGGTGTGTGTGTGTGGGTGGGTGGACCTGTGCACATCCAGGGTCCCAGACACTTGTGAAGCATGTGCCCTCAGTATCTGATCATCTTACATTTTTTTGTTTTCAGAAGCAACAAGAAAACAAAATTCATAAGAGAAAATCTGCCTCTCTGAGTAACATTCAGCTCATGCAGGCAGAGCGCTTTTTCATGTGCTGTCACGTGCTTTGTACCAGTCCAGTTTTCATATCTGTTGTGTTGCCCTTGGGCACCCCAGATGCTTTCTTCTCCTCTTCGTTGTTACGAAGGATAATTCAAAAACATGTTCAACTAGGGAAACCCATTTGGTGCACATATACACATATCCTGTTGTGTGTATAGTATACGTTTGACATATACCCATCTAAATATATTTAAATGTTGACTGGGAGTTACTGTGTTTTTTTAAAGGACAAAGTTATTGGACATTTATGCATTTTCCTAGCAATTAGAAAGCAAATTGTTTCAGAGCATGTTCGTTATTTGAGACTACTTTAGTGTTACAAAAATAATATTGAGACCTTAGGCTTTTTTTCCCAAATGTTATTAATTTGTTTAAGAGGATGAGAAACAAAAGCTGTAATGACTTTTAGCAAACATTTCTGCCTGCAGTCAAAAGCACTCATGCTCCCTTTCCAATCACCAGAGAGATTAAAATCATAACCATCTTATAGGACTGCATTTTTGACAGATTCTCTCATAAAAGGGATAGAGCTGATAATGCAGGTGGTAAGAAATTATTCCCCTGAATGCTTGTAAGGTTATGAAGACTGCATTTTTCAAAGAGCTAGTTATGGTGGCTAGATTTCAATTGTGCCTGCGATACAGAGTTCTACACTGGAGATTAAAGACTCCTTTATCAGCAATGACTTAGAGATCTGAAATGAAATATAGATCCAATTAATTTCATATTCCTGTGTCAGTGACGCTCCTTTCTCCTTTCAGAAGGAAACTGGGCATTTGGATTCTATAGAGTTTTATGGAAAGCTTCCATGGTGACACACTTATCTTGGTAAAACAAAGACCTTGGCTGGATCTTTAGCTGGATCAGATGTGAATGAGAATTTGAGGATTTAAAGCATCTTCGGTCACTGAAAGGCTGAAAATAACACTCTTTTCCACTTGTGAAGTGATTCCTGGACTAGCAGGATTTTTCAGTCTCATCTAATTCTGTCGTCCCATATTGATTGTTTATTTTCACATATTGAGAGGTATCTATTAAGTGCTGGAACTTTTCAGAAAAAAACTTTGTTTTGTTTTCTTTACCCTTAAGGGTACCTCCAGTTCTCTTAAATTTCAGCATGATTTTTCTTTTTTTTAAATGAGGAACTATAGCCTCAATTTCTAACTTTGTTACTAAGTTGTATGACTTTGAGCAAGTCAGTTACCTTCTCAGATTAAAACTGTGTTGTTACCTTAAGTTAATAGTTTGCTGTTGCTGTTGAAAATGATGATGATTATGATGCTTTCTTTTTTTGATGGTGAAATATTAACAAGAATTTTAAGAACATCATTCCCCTGAGCATATAAGGAGTAGCTCCTTCTATAAGAACAAGAGGAAGTAGGAATACTTTGTAATCTGAGCCAGAAAAGAGCTGATCATTCTTGGACCTGGTGTTAATCATTTCTGCCAAGAACAAAGGGGATCCCTTCAGAAACCAAAAGGCAATGGAAGGTCTAATGGGTGATACTTTGAATAAGGATGAGATAGAAATCTTTGGAGTGGCTATGAAGCACTGATGGTCTCTGGAGATTTAGGATCAGATCTTTGGGACCTAAAATATTGCATGATGTTGATAATCAGTTGTGTTCTTGTTCATCTTTGTTAATAATTATGCTTAGTCTAAAGTTTCCAAAAGGCTTACATTTAGAGGTAAGGTAAAACATGCAATAGATTATCCCAATGGTAATGTCGCTCAAGCTTCATGTATCCTTGTAAATGGAAAAAAAAAAAAAAAAAAAGAACGGTGGAATCAAAGGTAACTCACTGGAAAGTACATATATCTAAAGTAGTATTTCCATTTTATTACTCTCAGTCCCCTTACTCTGTGTTATTTTTTCCAATATCACATTTATTTTCTGTTGATTTACGTTCTGTCTTTCCAACCAAAAAGTCAGCTCCATGAACTCCAGTGCCTGGAGCAACACCTGACATTATAGTTGGCATTCAAAAAATATTTGTTGATTGTGATGGGGATGAGACTATGACACTCCAAATAATGCCACTTTGGCATAAGGATTATTTTGAACTGAAAGCAACTGAGAAGCAGCAGATGCATGTAGAACTCTCTGACTTCCCCCTATCTAACAGAAAGCAAAACATGCATTTCCTTTGAGAAAATGTCCCTATATCCCATACCAAGAAGAGGATAACAACTCTTAATACCGGAGATGGAGATGGCACTGGGATGAGTCTGCGTAAACAAACCTTATTAAATAACCCTTATCTACCATTGGTTCCCACCATATATTTGCCTTCCCACATTTTACCACCCCAGAAGCCCAAACTCCCTTTTCTTTGTCTAGTCACCTCTCCACATTTATTGCCTCTTATTAAAATGGTATATAAGCCCCCAAGTCTAACTGCTTCTTTGGATTCTTTTCTCTTTTTTTTCCCCCCAGGAATCCCTTGTGCATGTAAAATAAAATAAAATTTGTATGCCTTTTTTTCCTGTTTATCTATCTTTTGTAAATTTAATTTGCAAGTCCCAGCCATGCACCTAAGAGAATAGAAGAAAAGTTTTCTTTCCATAAAGTTTAATGAATAATTACCCAGATCCCAAAGGCTTTTGTTTCCCTATGCCACAGCCTATATGAACTACCATTACCAGTGTTAATCATTGGAGAATTAGATAGGAGTGCTTTACTTCCTTGCCATTTGGAAAGAAGAAGGCATTATCAAAATCTGATTACCTCCTAGGGTGCATCTCACACATGGATACTGTTTGTCTAATATGAGAAGAGTTGACATAGAAGAAGAGAGATAGAAAAATATGGTATTAGCTATCATTTGAGTGCTTTATGGGTGCCAGATCCTTCAAGTATTTTTTGAGTTTGATCTTATTTAATCCTCTGTGAGGTAGACAGTGTAACTAGTTCTGTTTCACAAGTAAGGAAACAGGTACCAAATGCTAAGTAACTTGCCCAAGACCCAAGATTAGAGTCTGAATTTGAACCTGGAAAACCTAACTACAGTGTTTACACACTTGCCCACTACACTCTGCTACCAACTGTGTGACAACACTTAGCTATAAGAACAGGATGGAGGCAAAATACCATGTCACTTTCTGAGAGCAATGAAGAGGAAGTCCAGAAAGGTGCCCAGATAAGCAGTTACAGAGGACTTTTAGCCTTTGCAGACAGGAAAATCAGAATTTTTAACAGAATAAACACACACTAATTAAGCTCAATTTAATGCAATTTGATATTAAGAATAGAACTGCCAAGTGGGACAAGACTCCACTTCTCTTACCATTTCATTCTCTCCCCACAGGCTTGCTATATGCAATACATAAATATTATCCAAATTTTAATTGGTGAATCTGAACTTAATATAGAAAGAATTTCTTAGATTTCTATTTAATTTGCACTCTTATAATAAGGATGTATTTGCCACAGTGACAAAATAGTTTTTCTTTGGGCTAGGGCACTCTGAATAGTGCTTGTTTGGGATTATCTTTGTTTGTCTTAGTGGTGTTTTGGTTTATATTTTACTGGTCAACACTCCTAATTCTTTTTTTTTTTCTCACTTAAAGTGAATTACATTTTAAAGAGATTTAAATAATAAGAAAACAATCATATTTACCCTATCTAGTTACCATTTCCCATGCTCTTCATTTGTTTTGCATAGATACGTTTTCCATCTGACACGTGTTTCCTTCTGCCCTAAGGACTTCCTTTAACATTTCTTGTATTACTGGTCTGTTGGTGATGAATTATTTACTCTTTTTGTCCCTCAAAAAGTCTTTATTTTGCCTTCTCTATTAAAAGCTATTTCCACTTAGCTATAGAAGTACAGACTGATTGTTTTTTCTTTCAGTACTTTAAAGTCTTCTTGCTTGCATTGCTTCCAATGAGAAATCTGCTGTCATCCTTTTCTTTGTGGCTCTATACAATTTGATTTGCTATGCCTTGGTGTTTCCTCCTCTGTTTCTGTTTGTTTGTTTATTATTGTAAGAACACTTAGCATACAATCGGCCCTGTTAACATAATTTTAAGTGCACAGTATGGTATTGTTAACTACTTATTTTCTTTGGATGTTCCACTAGTTGCAGTTAAATTCCTGTCAAGACTTGCAAGTCTGGGAGTTCTTTTCTTTCTTTCAGTTGCCTGAGCAACTTTCTACTCTCATTGTTTATATGTTTAAAATTTCAATCTCAGAAGGCACTCATGTATCCCTTATTTCCATATTTCTCTTCATTGAGAGATACTTCACTGTAACTCTAGCCATGTATGAAATTCTCATGTCAGTTGTTCTCTAGTTCATTTAGCTCTAGCAATAGCCTACTTTTAGTTACTTGAACACAATGAGCTCTCTCTTATCTCAGAGCTTTCACACATGTTGTTGACTTTTCTTGGAAAGCTCTTCTTCCTATTCATTAAGAAACTAATTCCTGCTCATTGCTCAGGATGCATCTTTTAAAAAGCCTCTTTGGGGAGCAATTCTTAGACTAGATTGAGATTCCTCTCATTTTTTCCTCTTATAACATGCTGGTCGCATAAAGTTTATCAAGATGTATAATTATATATTTATACAAGTTCTGTTTATTATTTACTTTTCCCCACTTCATGGTGTAATATCAAATACAAATTAAAATAAATGACTTAAATTCTCCCTATTGAAAAATAAGGAAAGAGATTCCCCTCCCCCCTTTTCAAAATTTCTTTTCCTGTCTTTTTCAAATGTATATAAATCATTTTAATGACTAAATAAGCCTCTTGCCAGTCTCACAACTCAGGAATATTTCCTCAAGAACCTGAAAGTCATGTCTTTGAAATGTAATCATCAAAGAATACGACGTCCTATCCTCCAGTTTCCTAGGAGGATATAGGCTTAAATTCAGCTGGCAAGCAACTCCAAAGGGCAAAAACCTACTTTCAATCATAAAGATAGCAGAAAATTAGCAATTTTATCTTGAGAACATTAATTTAATGTGTTATATTCATTTAGCTTAGAGTAAGATTTCTTCCTGTCACTGCGGTCTCTTTAACGGATTACCTGTGATGTGCATTGCATTCTGATTTATTGCTTGTTCAGTAATAAAATTGCTTTCTTTGTCTGCTACCTTTGTGGGGAGGTTTTCTGGGTTGGGAGGAGATTTTGTTTGTAAGCATATTTCCCCAATAATGGTGAGCTCCATGAGAACAGTAAGCAGGCCTGTTTTGTTTATCACTGTATTCTCAGTGCACACACAGTGACTGGTCCAGACTATAAGTCAAATAATTGTTTAATGAAAGAATGAATGAAGAGTCTAGCAGGAGATTGCATTTCTCCATTCACTTTTCTTGCAGGGCCATTATGAGGACAAAATGGAGCCTGACCAACCTAATTGTGAGCTTTAGTTCCATCAGTAATTTGCAGTGTGATCAAAGACATGTTGCTTAAACTCTCTGAGCTTGAATTTCCTTATCATAGAACACGGGTAATAGCACCTACGTCAGAAAAGTATGTGGGCATAAATTGATAGAATGCATTTAAAATAAGCAAGATGGTGCCTGCACATAAGAAGTAATAAATTCAGCTGATAATAGTTCATTATGATCATTTACCCCAAATAAATGAACATTTTCTTTGGGACCCAAAGATCACAGTGATTAGGACAGCTATAGATTGGAAGTGCTATGAAAAATTGCCTGTGGCATCTTGTCAGAAAATTTTGTAATTCCACCACCTCTGTCTTCAGGCTTATTTGGGCTTTTTCATTAGACTGACGTGGGACTGAAGCTCTTGCCCCAAGCCTTTTCCCTTCCTTTCCTCAGTGATCCATAAATGATACCTCATTCAGCCAGAAATTCAAAGTGTCAGATATGTCAGGGTGCCTGTTAGCCACAGGTAAGCAAAATACAAACTTACATTCTTAGTATCTGGCCTTTTCCATTTTCTCTTCTGATCAGTCAGTAGCCTCTCTGTGTGGACAACTGTCTATCTTCCTGTCCCAACCTAGATGGGAGAGGCCTCTTCTTATGCTTTCAAGTAGGTGAACCCAATAGGGTTATTTATGGATTTGCAGTCTTTTTAAACTCCCTTTAATAGACGTAGAATACATCATGCTATGATGTTACCCTCCCTCCCCCATCTTACATCTCCATACCCTACACTGAACATCCTTAAGTAGAGACAGTAGGATCAGAACAAAAACCATCGACATCCAATGTTTAAAATTCTTTAGAAAATAAAGCTACATAGATTAGGGAGGGCGTGTGTGTGTGTGTGTGTGTGTTTTTCACACAGAGTGAAAGGGAGAGAGAGAGTTATTCATGGAAGATCACTGAGCCAAGATTAAGAAAATGGCTTTCTCTGCTGGGACTGCCAGTGGGTCAATATGTGAACTCTGGCTAATGATTTAATTTCTTAGTTCATCTGTTTCTCATTATTAAAATTGTAACTGACAATGCCTTTCTGCAAACTAGTTTGCGGCACCTACCACAGCACTAGGCACAAATAGTTCACTCATTAATACCTGTAGATTAATTGATTGATCTATAGGGAAGTCATACGTGGAAATAATGAGGGTATTTTAAGCACCTAGAATAAAAGCTTTCATTACATTTAATGTAATATACTATACCTCATCATAGTACTGTCCTCAGAATTCAACGTTTTCAACATTTTAGTAATTAAACCTCTAAGAATGTCAGTCATGTTCTTTTCAACATTTCATTATGTCAGTTTAATATGGAAGCACTCTACTCAGAAGTCAGATTAGGAAACCTGGGCAAAGAAAATGGGATGCTGAGATGCTTGTATGCTCAGCTGTAGGAACATACCTCATAGTGTGATAAAGTAATAACAGTGATTTCCTTGTGTGACTCATAAGCTGATTCTGGTAACAGTTGCCAGAAAGAGTTCCACACATTGCTAGAATAACTACATAGCTTCTGGAACCATTTTTACTGAACTCCAAATCACAACACATGATTTGATCAAGGATTTTTTCCTGATTTATAAATATCTGTGAAAAGTCTTAAAAATCATTCAGGTTGATGTTGCATTCTATCTTTAATGAATTAACTTTACTGAGAATAATAAAATTATAGGACATCTGGATTATCTGTCCTGGACAATTTGGAACCATTAACTATCACGTGTACAGCCGAGATCATTACCTTGGAGAGGACAAAATTCATTGAAATTTAACAATGTTCGTGTGTTTATTTAAGTACTAATGTTGCTGTTTTATAGTCATACCTTGTATTAGCGTGTGTAAGATGCCCTAAAAGGAGAATAATAACAAAATAACTGAATCTGTTGTTTTTCTGCCCTGGAGTTCATTGATTGCCACAGCAGGTAGTAATTCCTTGTGCCTTTCTGTTAGAGAAATGTTAATAGACTACAGTATAATTGTTACTCAAGTATGCCTCTATACATCAGAAAAGTGGCTTGGTGTACATCTGTCATTCAGCGTAATAGTAATCTTTGTCACTAAAATTTCACAAAGGATCAATCCAGTTATTTTTCAGGAAATATAGATATCCTGATTTCCCTTTGACATTTACATAGTTACAGGAGACCATTATCCCTGTGACGATACTTCATTTTTAACTACCATTATCTTTACAGGAAATAAACACATCCACAGCCCTTTTAACTTTCTTATTTTAGAGGTCACAATTCAGCTTCTCTCTTGTTATCATTAGCGTATTAGATACTTCTTCTTATAAGAGGTTCTGTCTTCTTCATATGTCCTTGTGATCCCCATGTGAAATACTAGATTTCTTCTTTTCAACATGTTGAAGTCACTGCTGCTGATCGTGCTTGTTTCTTTCTTTGACCATATACTAGCCTCAAGCCTGAGGCAGGCAGAGCAGAGATGGCTGACAGTTCACAGGCCAGAGGAAACCATCTGGGCCTGCTTCTACATCTTTATGCTTGCCAAATTCACATGCCCCTCAGGACTGTGCAGCCCTGTAACTACTGAATTAGCCGATGTTTGGGAGTTTTCCCAGATTCAACTTCAATAAGGGGCCACTTTTCGCAAACAAATTCACAGCACCAGCAGGTTGATCAAAGATATTATCCTCTCCAGTCTTAACATTGAAGAGATTTAGTTTATATCCTAATGATGCATGCATTAGAAAATAGATGGCTGTGGGTAGGGGAGTGGGAAAATCAAATTATTATTTGATTCTTTGTTATAACTTTCAGCCAAAATAGAATTGAGAGTCCTAGAAGTATTATTAGAAGAATTAAATAGGAAACATATCTTAGCATACAAACAATTTTATTTTGATATCACAACATTGTCAATCAAATTGGAAACTCAGTTTTCACTTAGGAGAAATGAACATTAATTTTTTTACTTGCAAATCTCTCTTCTCTCACATTGGAAAAAACCCAAGAGGGGTTCTTTTCAGTTCTTTTTGCTAAATCATTCTGTCCTATTGTAATGCTGCCCCTCAAAGAGCATTACAGAGAACCTCTTCAAAGAAGAGGAGGGCACACGTGGGCACACTGGAGGCTGTGTTGCCATGTTAGCTCAAGATCATTTAAAAACGAAAAGCAAACAGAAAATCAGGATAGGATGGGTGTGTTGGTGGTCATTAGGAGGCTCCAAATGCTCAGTTTCTACCTTCATGAAATCTACTAGCTCCATCATTTTTTTTGTTCATAATGTATTGTTCCAGCATAAAAACAATCCAGTGTAAGTAGTAGTTTGTTCTGACCCTCCTGGAGTCTAATTTCCTGTGGTTGCTTCCTAGTTTGCGAGAAGCCAGGATTAAATGACAGGTGTCAAACTGAATAGAAAAAGACTGTAAGTAGAATTGATTGCCATATAAATACCATACTTCTACTAACTACTGTACTTAAATAGTACTAAGTACTTGATATAATATATTTTCAGGCTACTTAATCTTTTTAATCCTGAGGCTGTGTACCTGAGTGTCCAAAAATGTTTTTTGCAAGGCCAAATGATTTTGTAATCCTCTCTAGACACAGCTAGAGAGTTCCAAATTGATAGATAGGTGACAATGTGGTGTCATTGAAAGAACATGGGCTTTTGACTCAGACAGATGGCCTTTGGCAAGCTATTTAACTTGTCTGAGTTTCAGTTTCTTTAGGTGGAAAATGCATATCACTACTATTTCAAAGGATTGCAGAGATGATTAAAATAGAAAGTTTTTACAAAATATCCAGCACAGTGCTTGATATATACTAGGTGTTCAAGAACAGGTGTTCATAATATGAAAATCTAACTTCCAGAATATTTTAAAATACACTGTAAAATGACAGTTTTTATTGTCTAGATGTTTTCGGGTTATAAACTGTACTTGATATTAACAATAACCCTGTTAGATAGGAAGTAAATCTATTATATTCTCATTTTACAAATGAAAAATGTGGGAACCTAGTATGTATGTAACTTACCCTAAGATATCTAATTAGCAAGTGGCAGAATCAGAGTTAAAATGTAGTTCTCTTTTTTTCCAGTCTACTGCTGCCTAAATGGTGTAGAATAGGCATGAGTTTGGGGGGATTAAAATACAAATGTAAAAGGAAAAGAATTATAACTGAGGATAAATAATTTATTATTTATAACCATCCTGCAATTTCTAAGGAGAGTTGATCCTAAGGTCAGCCTTTTGTTAACAGTTACATTGTAACTGTGAAGTTAAAAAAATAAAAAAGAGCTAAATTGTTCTGGATAAGAAAAGGGAGAATTTGTTGTGAAAACTGGTCAGTTACATGCAAAAGAATGAAACTGGACTTCTTTTTCACATATATACAAACATAAACTTGAAATGGATTAGAGACTTAAGTGTAAGACCTGAAACCATAAAACTCCTAGAAGAAAACATAGGGAAAAGCTCCTTGACATTAGTCTTAGCAATGATTTTATGGATATGACACCCAAAACACAAGTAACAAAAGCAAAAATAAATAAGTAGGACTACATCAAATGAAAAAGTTTTTGCACAGTGAAGGAAACTATCAACAAAATGAAAAGGCAGCCTATAGAATGGGAAAAGATATTTGCAAACAATATGTCCAATAAGGGGTTAATATCCAAAATATACAAAAACTCATACAGCTCAACATCAGCAAAGCAAACAACCAGATTAAAAACTGGGCAGGGGATCTGAATAGTTATTTTTCCAAAGAAGACATACAGAGAGCCAAAAGACACATGAAGAGATAGTCAACATCACTGATCATCAGGTAAACGCAAATTAAAACCACAAAGAGATATCACCTCACAACTGTCAGGATGGCTGTCATCAAAAAGACAAGTAAAAATAAGTGTTGGTGAGGATGTGAGAAATGGGACCCTCATGCATTGTTAGTGGGATTATAAGTTGGTGCAGCCACAATGGAAAACAGTATGAAAGTTCCTCAAAAAATTAAAAATACAACTGTGGATAATCCAGCAATTCCACTTCTGGGTATTTACCCAGAGAAAACAAAAAAATACTAATTTGAAAAGATATATACACACCAATGTTCATTGAAGCATTATTTACAATAGCCAAGATATGGAAGCAATCTAAGTGTCCATTGATAGATGAATGGATAAATAAGATGTAGCATGTGTGTGCGTATATATATGTATATATATACGCACACACATGCACACCACACACACATTTATATATACATACTCACGATGGAATACATACTTACTCAGTCATTAAAAATGAAATATTACCATTTGCAACAAACATGGATGGACCTGGATGGTGTTATGCTAAGTGAAATAAGTCAGACAGAAATACAAATAGCGTATGATATATGTGAAATCTAAAAAACAAAGAAAGAAAGAAAAACAAAAAGAGACTCATAGAGACAGAGAACAAATGGGTGGTTGCCAGAGGGGAGGGCGCTGGGATGGGGAAAATAGGTGAAGGGGATAAAGAGGTACAGATGTCTAGTTTGAAAATAAATAAGCCACATAGATGTAATGTATAGCATAAGTAATACAATCAGTGATATTGCAATAACTTTATATGGGGACAGATGGTTACTAGACTTATTGTGATCATCATAATGGATGAAAATGTAAAATCAGTTTGTAGTACACCTGAAACTAACATATTATCATACCTCAACTATATTCCAATTTAAAAAAAAAAAAAAGAAAAGAGAGAACGCTTGGGGGTTAGGTATGCTTGATTTGGGAGGCTAAAGCCAGGCAGGTAGACCAGCTGAACTATGGGTCTGCGGGATGAGGGTGCTGTTGTTGAAAGAGAACTTTGGAGAAATAACAGAGATACCTCTTTGATACTTTATAATTTTCTTCTTGAGGTGTGATGTAGCTCTAACCTCCACTCCCCTAACAAATCATCAGCAAAATTTCAATTTGTTAATATTGCTACTAGAGTAGATTTTGTTGGGATATAGAAAATGACAAGATGTATTCCAGAGTTAGTTGGAATCATGTCTATCCTCAACTGACAACAGTCATATCTAGGTTACAAAAGAATAAATAGCTATATTTTAACCTTTACACACGATTATGGGTACTTTTTAAAGGTCTTTGTTCTATAGCAGATGCCATAAATTCCAATATGGCCGAGCAGATGGTAAAAGGAGTGAGGCAGGCTGAGTGGAGGTTGTGTGCCTCTTCTAAAGAGGACTGGCTCAGCTCAAACCTGACACATGGCTGTTGTGCAGATATGAGTATTGCCAGATCTTCTGATTTTTTTCCAAAAAAAAAAAAAAGCAAAATAAAAAACAACAACTGGTGATCTGAAATATTGTGTTGAATTTTGTGAATTTAAAATCTGCTATATTTTTAAAACAAAGTGAAATAAATAAGCAAACAGAAAACACTATGTTGGCTAAACAAAACAACTTACAAGCTGGATCTGCCTCTGGACCACCTGTTTATGACTTCTGCCAATATTCCCATTCCTTCACATGCTACAAATTAAATTTGAGAAGCACTGGTATATATCTGGTATATATACATTCTGAACACCTCAGGCTAGGGTTTTAATAAGTAATTGTATGACCTTGGGAGAGTACCTGTCTTCTCTGTACTTCAGTTTCCTTACCTGGATAATAGGAAAAAATCATTATGTTTACCTCATAGGATTGTTGTAAGGATTAACTATACTAATGCATTGTTCTCTTCATTCATTCTCATCAATCTCCTAAAATTACTCAAAGTATATATTTGCCTCAGGTTAATCTCTATCCAATAGTATCATCATTCACCAATAGTGGTGGCTGCTGAAGAAGAAAAAGTCTCCTCTTTATGTCCTTTTATTTTCATCCTTAGCCCTAGTCAATAACCAAGCTATGTTTTAACCAGTACCACGGTCTCTCCAAATTTTCCTAAGGACATAGGTAAATTTCTAACCAAACTCCAGTGGGATGGTCATTACCATTATTCCTATTACATAATGCTGAGGAAGTGAGCTTTTTGCAGGTGCTGCTTTGATCTCACTGCTTTTGTCCTAAAAACTCTATACTTACTTTCCATCCACTACTTAAGACGGAGCCAATTTTCTCACTTGCAGTTTTTTTTTTCAGTTTACAAAAATAAATGCTTATAAAATTTCAAATGATACAAGAAACTGAAACATTATTTTTTTAAGCCAGTGAAATGCTGCCAACCAGATATAACTACCACATTTTACATGTTGTTTCACAATCTGCTTTTTTCATGCATCATTGTGTTGTGGACATTTTCTCTAATCAATGACTTTAACCTAATAAATAAAACAACATAATTTGTAAATAGTTTTCTAATATTCTCTTTTGTAGAAATAGCATGATTTATTCAACCAAACCTTTACAGAGGAGCATTTACATTATTCCCAATTTATTTTTGCATCACAAAGACTACTATTTTTATACATATTTTTCCTTTTTCCTGTTACTTTTCTGAATATATGTTCCTAGAAGGGGAATTGCCTTGTGAGTATATATACATATATGAGAATTTTTACACTTATTGACAGTTTGCTTTCTGGAAAGTTTTACTATTTTGTACCAATACTGGATATTTTAAGTTTCTTTTTTATTCTTCCACCCTTGCCAGGCTCATAAAGGACAAATGATACCTCCTTCCTGGTTTTTTTGTTTTGTTTTATTCTATTTTTGTTTTGGTTTGTCTTTTGCATTTCTTTGATTGGTCAAAGATCTTTTCATATATTTGACAAATTTTTGCTTTTCTTATGAATTATCTGTTCCTTTTTACAGTTATTTCTATCAGAACTTTCATTTATTTTGTACTTATGGGAATTTTTTTATATAACCCACTGTTTTATATAAATATTGCAAATATTTATGCAGATATTTGCCCTTTGTCAATTTTCTGCCAATTTTTATGAAGCAGGTTGCTGAGGAACAGTGATAGTGATAAGTGAAACCATCAATGTACCCTTCACCATGTGCCAGGCACTGTTCTAAATTCATTATATAGATTAGCTCATGTAATCCTGTCTTTAAACCTACTATTATTCCTATGTTCTGATGAGGAAGATGAGATACAAAGGAAGCATGTGACTTGACCAAGGTTCTACAACCAGTGGCTCTGCTGGTATTTGAAAGGAGGTGGTCTGGCTACACTCCATGCTCTTAATTACTGTCTAAGATAAACAAAGCAGACACTACTAGTTAAAGAGATAAGGACAGATTTTATTCAGTAATACTGTTGCAATAGGGAAAAGACTTGAGCATGAACTGAATTCAACTTCCATTTGGGCGAAAGTGGCTGAGCATTTTAAAGGGATAATGAGGAAATGGGAAGGAAGTATAGTGGGGGCTTGAGTAGATTCAAGGAAGTAGAAATTTATAAAAAGTGGGAAAGGGGGATGGTTAATGTAATTGTATCTTCTGGGTTTTTAAATTGGTGCTTATCAATGTTAGGCTCTTATCCTCCCACAGAGATGGGGAGATAGGAGCCCTGTCTTCAGGTGTTGGCTAGAACAAACCTCTTTTGGTGGCCTTAAGCTTTCCCAGATAGGAACTTAAGTAGGCTGGAGTCACCATTCTAGAGCTGCAGCCTTGCGCTGTTAGAAACTATGCTAGAGTTTTTCCAATTCCTTTAATATGTGGAAGGTGTGAGGTGCCTCGTTAGTGCAGTAGGTAGCACATCAGTGTCATAATATGTGGAAGGTGTGGACAAAAATCATTTGTGCAGTCTTTGTAGGCTAAGATTGAGGCCTAGTTCATAGGAGGGCTCGGAGAAGCCTGACTAGAGTTTGGCCAAGCAGAGAATCTTTCTCACTACTATTTTTACTGCCAATCACAATTCATGGTTACAATCTTGACCTAAAGACTGACTTTTTATCATTGTGGTAAACCTAAACCTAAAATCTACCATTTTAGCTAAGCTTAAATATCTAGTTCAGAGCAGTAAGCACATCCACGTTGTTCTGCAACCCTCACCACTACCCATCTCTAGAACATTTTCATTATCCCAAACTGAAACTCTGTACCTATTAAGAAATGACTCCCCATTTCTTCTCAGCACCTGATAACCTCTATTCTATTTTCTTTCTCTATAAATTGAACTAGTCTAGGTATCTCTATTATTGGAATCATATAATATTTCTCCTTTTGTATCTGGCTTATTTCACTTATCATAATGTCTTCAAGGTTCCTTTGTATTTTAGCATGTGTCAGAATCCCAGTCCTTTTTAAAGTTAAATAATACTCTACTTTATGTATGTACCATTTTTTATTTATCCATTCATATACTGATAGGCACTTGGGTTGCTTCCACCTTTTGGCTGTTGTAAGTAATGCTGCTATGAATATGAGTGTACAAATATGTCTGAGTGCCTGTTTTCACTTTTGGGGGATATATACCCAGAAGTGGAATTGCTGGATCATGTAGTATTTCTAACAGACATATATAGAATATATCAAACAAAAAACTTCTATTATATCAATTTAAAAATAATCAATTCATTTGAAATAAGATCTCAAAGGAAATATTTAAAGGTTCTAAAGAGATGATTTTTTTTTTAAAGAGTTAAAGCTATGAGCTGGTAGAGAATAGGAAGAAAAAGAAAGAAAAAAGTATTACTAAAATGAAAGCTAGATAACAAGCAGAAAACAGTAACAGATATAGCTGAAAACACAGTCAAGGACATGAAAGAGCTGGTGTAAGGAAATGATAAAAATGAAATAGAAAAAAAGAAAGATTTTTAGAATTTCTATAGGATGTGTTAGCTAATTATGACAATTGAGTTCCCACATACACACAATTTATATACCTGAAGAAGGGAACAAGATTATATTTTTAAAATGTTAGAGTAATAGTATAAACAAACTTTCCTGAAATACAGGAATGCCCAAATCTCTCATTCAATGCCAGTTTCTATGTTAGTATAGAGGCAAGAACAGGAGAGATGGATCTCTGGGGTACAGGTGCAAATGGAAACTAGAAATTGGAGAGTGGAACAAACATTGAAAAATCCTCTAATCCTAAGCAACCCCATCCTAAGCGGAAGGCAACAAACACCAGAGGAATTTGGAGATTGCTACACTGAGAGTACGCAATGACCAAACTCAAAATCAGCTCATCCTAGAAAAAGAAATTGGTATGCTCACTTTAAGACATAAATACATTTATCCCAATCTCTGCTGCTTGACCCAAGATGTCTGGTCTTCAACAAAAATATACAAAACATAGCAAAAAAAAAAAAAAAAAAAAGCAAGGAAAAACACGCCATCAGAGACAGTAATCAACAAAACAAGATGCAAATATATCTAAGATATTGGAACCAGAGACAAGAAATTTAAAATACCTATAATTAACATATTAAATGTGCTAGTTAGTTCAAGGGTTAGCAAACTATCCAAGCTAGAGACATTTTAAGGACGTTTGTAAAATGATGAACAACAACAACAAAAATTCAAATCTAGGAATTTATACCAAGTGAAATTTCTTTCCCAAATAAAGGAGAATTAATTTTTTTCAGAAAAACAAAACCAAAGAAAATTTATTGCAAGGATATATACAAGACAGATAAAATACTAGAATTAATAAATGATTCACAGGGGTCACTGAATGAACAAATATAAATATAAAATATAACAAATAAACATACACAAATACATGAAAACTGAAAAAATAAAGTTGTACTAAATATTAAATGTTAAAAATAAATTTATCAAAAATTGTACACAACATTAACACAGAGAATAGTGGAACCTTAGACAAATTAAAACGTATTAAGTGAGGCATAAATCTTGTTCTTGGATTAGAAAACTCAATATTGTAAAAAAAAAAAGTCAATTTGTAAAAAGCAAATCTATAGTTTCAATGTAATCTTCGTTAAGATCATGAAAGTTATTTTTGTGTATGGGTATGGAAAAACTGATTCTAAAATTACATGGAAATGGCAAAAGTCTAAGAATAGCTAAAATAATCTTTAAAAAATGTTTGAGAATATTCTGTGGGATATTAAGGCTTATTTCAAAAGTATAGGAATTGAACTATTGTGGCATTAGTGGAAAAATATACAAATAGACCAATGACACAAAATAAACAATCTAGAAATGGACCAGTGAATGTTAAAGGTAACAATGCATCCTAGTCTGCAAAGGACTGTGCTTTAAAAATAATGGCAGTAGAAAATTTGGATTTCTGCATTGAGAACAAAATGGATGTTTATTCCTACAATATACCAGAACACATTCCTGGTAGATTGTAGCTGTTAATATGAAAGGTAAAACAATAAGGCCTCTAGTAGATAACAGAGGAGAATATGTTCATGACCTTAGGAAAGTCAAGGAATTCTTAAACAGAACACAAAGTATATTAGCACTGAAGGAAATAAATGATAAATTGGAATTTATTAAAACTAAGAATATTCCTGTAAATCACAACTAATAGTGTGAAAAGGAAAGCCACAGTGTGGGAAAAGATATTTGTAATATTTATAATAAGCAAAAGACTCATCCAGAATAAACAGAAAATTCTTACAAATCAATCTGAAAAAGGCAGCTAACACAATAGATTAACGAGTAAAAGATTTGAACAGGTATTTTACAAATTATGATACTTAAAAATTCAACGAATATATGAAAAGTTGTTCAACCTGATTAAGTATAAAGAAGTGCAAATTCAAATTATAGTGAAAAATCTATTCCCACCCAAAATAATGATTAAAGTAAAAAGAGTGATAATACCACGTGTTGGTGAGGAGTGGAGCAACTGGAACTCTCATACCATAATGAATTAGTGTAAATTGATGCAGTCTCTTTGAAAAGCTGTTTGGTAGTATTTGATAAAGCTGATCGTATGTGTACCCTATAATCTAAGACTTCTACTTCTAGGTATATATTCAAATGGAGTGTATACTAATTTGCACCAAAAGTCATGTACCAGAATGATCATAGCAGCATGATATAAATAGTCAAAAATTGAAAATAACTCAAATATACCTCAGTAATAGAACTGATAAAATTTGTAGACTATTCAATAACAAAATGCTATATGGCAATGAAGATAAAAAAAATACTGATATTCAAAACGACATTGATTCATCTCACAAAAATAATGTTGACCAATAGAAGCCAAACACAGCAGAGTACGTATTGTATTCTTCAATTTATACAAAAATTTTTAAACAGGCAAATTAATGAGGTGTTAGAAGTCAAGATAATGGTTCCATCTGGAGAGCAGGTGGGTATAAGAAGGGATTCTGGGATGCTGGTAACATTCTATTTCTTAATCTGGGTGGAGATTTCATAAGTATGTCCATTGTGTGAAAATTCATTACATTATATAGACTTAGGATTTGTGTACTTTTATGTAATATATGTGAATTTACATGTATATGTATACATATGTACATATCTATGTAGTTTGTAAAAATTCCTCTGATATTATTTCTATATTTGGTATCTGCTGTTGTTGAAAATCTACAAATAGCCCAGTCATTTTTTCCCTTGTTAGATGACTATCAGACACTTGGAGTTGCCTAGCCATTAGCCAGTCCCCTTTCACTTCTTCCTTGCTGTCAGAGTCCCATCTTTGATAATAGAGCATGAAAGTGTTAGAAAATCACTTCCTCAGCCTCCTTTACAGCTAGAGTATAGTATTGTGGTCTTATTGAACTGATAAGATGTAAGGAGAGATTGCTGGAGTGTTATAAGAAAGATTTTTCTCATAACAAGAAAGATAAGTGAGCTGCCTGGATGTAGAGCAGGAGGCTGAGAGAGATCCTATCCACTTCCATCTGTTGCACAGACCCCAGTGGAAATTGTGCATTATCAGGAGACTCTGGTGTACACGGCAAAGCTGGCCAAGGAAGCTGAGCGATAGGATGAAATGGTAGAATTAATAAAGAAAGTAGCAGGGATGGATGTGGAGTTGACAGCTGAAGAAAGAAACCTATCTGTTGCGTGTAAAACTGTGATTGGAGCTAAAAAGAGTCTCCTGGAGAATAATCAGCAGCACTGAACAGAAAGAAGAAAATAAAGGAGACTGAGTAGACAAACTAAAAATGATTCAGAAATACTGGCCAATGGTTGAGATTGAGCTAATCCGCTGTGACAGTTTGGATGTACTGGATAAACACTTCATTCCAGCAGTTAACACTGGTGAGTCCAAAGTTTTCTATTAGAAAATAAAAGGGGACTAACACAGTTATCTGGCTGAATTTGCCACAGGAAGGAGGCTGCAAAGAGCAGCCTAATAGCTTTAAAGCTGCCAATGATATTGCAATTATAGAACTTCTACCAGTGCGTCTTGTTTGCTTAGGTCTTGCTCTCAATTTTTTGTATTCTACAGTGAAATTCTTAATTCCCCTGACCATGGCTTTAAGATACTAAGAGGACTGCATAGAGGCTTTTTCAGCATTACTGTATCATCTCCTGCCAGATGTGGCAAGATCGCCATTAGAAATGGAAATTACATTCAAAAGCCGTTAGACTTCTAGGCGATGCAAGCATCTGAGAGAGAAGTTAATTACACTTAGAGGCATAAGTGGTATCATTTTTCCTTTTTCTAATTGTTTAAATCAGATTTTATACCAGTGTTTAAAATTAATTGGGTGTTAGCTTGAGGTGGTTAAAGGGGAGTTCATTGGGGAGTTCGTTGTAATGGTTTTATTGTAAAACAGTGCTTCAAACTCTGCTGAAATGTTGCTGAAAAGCATGATGCTGGTAACTGTCCAACAATCTATGGCTGCTCTTCTTGCCTACTTGCACTCTCCCTCTGAAGCAGGTTAGCATTGAGGGTGGTACGCAAAAGTCAGCATGCGTGTTCAATTCTTTGTTTCTTCTCCTTCCCTCTCCCCTGGGGAAATGCCCCCCGCCATTCAATCCCTCAGCTTCCTTTGTTCAGTATGTGCCATCTGAAGTTAATCTGTATTACTGGATGTCTGACTGGAGCCACAGACACAGAATCTGTATTGTTTTTACTAAAACACAACATGGAGTTAACATTAAACTTAAATAAAACAAAGCTTAATGAAAACACTAAATATTATTGCACCTCCATCCTTCATACTTCTAATATATCATCTCTAGTCAAGTAAATAAGTAAGTAAGACAAATAAGGAGAAAGTATCTACCCTCTATTCCTGCTTTTGGGTGTGGCTGTGTGAGGACATGATGAGGGATGATGCAATAGCCATATGAGAAAAAAACTGAGAACAGAAGTCTTCCTGCCTGTGTCATGTGAAAGGATACAAAGGGCCCAGGTCCTTGTGGATCTCACTGAGCCACTGTACCAACTGTGGAAGAGCTTCTTTCAGATTTCTTGTAAGGAAAATAAAAACAAAAACAAGTGAGAAACAAATCAACAAGAATTGCAAAACCTATTTTTAAACCACTTTAATCCACTTACTCTTGTACTTGCAGCCAAAAATATCTTAATGCTCCAGAGTGACCTTCTATCTGAGTATCTATAATATTCCTTCCCCATCTCCAAAGTTGAATAATGAGAAATATCTCTATTTATTTTGTTGCCACTATAAACTTTGCTTGTAACTGTGAAACATTTTGCTTTGCAGACTCAGGACTTCTGTCATTTCTGGTAGATTTTCTTCTTGTATACTTGTGAATGTTTTGTTATTGTTGCTATATTTGTTTTTTTTTCTTTTCATCAGGCATATCAAGTATCTAGATTTTGAGCCCCCATTTTATGAGTACCGATTTTTTTCTTAATGGGTTTTATCCTTTGTCCTTTATTGCATTATCTGTGATGTACTCACTCCTGTCTTCCATTCCAGTAGCTTAGCTTTTACCAATAAAATCCCAGCAATTTTCTACTTTAATTGCATTTTAAAATTAGGTGATACTGCCATATTTCCTCAGTTTGTTTCGTGGCCAGCATAATACTCTCTGTGTTTTCTATTCAATTTGAGAAATCGAGCGTGTTTTTTCATACTTTTTTCTGTTTATATGCCAAAAAATTACATCGGCCTCTCTGTAGTTGATTTTTAACATATTCTTTTGATTTCATTCAGAATGTTTATATCTGGATGATATTCCTCAGCGTTGTGTTATGCGATTGATATATTGTCTTAATTTCAATGATACTTTAATTTTTTTTACCCTTTTTAAGTCCCCTTTTGGGAAGGAGTGGTATTATGAACCTGAATTTATACGATTTTCTTTCTTGAAATGTACACTACTTTCTACTTTGGTTATTTTATGGTCATAATTAGTCTTTTCTCCATAAACAAAGTGAAGTTTTCTTGTTTACCATCTTAGAATTGTCATTCCAATCTTTGAATGTTACTAATTTTTTACATGACTTTGAAACTGATATTTTCACAATTTTACATGAGAATAGAAGCTTGTATTCTTATCGTATGTACTTTTTCTATCTCTGTTTACACCATGTAATGATTTATGGGGTGATATTTACTACACCAATATAATTTGAACTCATAACCAAAACAAATATATTGTTCATTTCACACAGACACCTGGTGAGGCCATATACATACTCTAACATTATTGACATTGCTGCAAATCGGGGTGGATTTCAATTGGGGGAGCTGCCGTTAGAGCCAGTTGATGTATCACACAAGAAAATAACTTTCATTATCTTATAATTACACTTCAATTCAAATCCTACAGAGTAATATGAAATTTGTTTTCTAATGCCTTTTTGTAGACTTGACTGTTGAATGCAATTTACACCTTCACATTTTGTTGTTCCTACTTGTGCTAGCATTTTCTCCTCTGCCATCTAGGGCAGTGCTTTTAAGATAGGTTCTTTAATCATAGGAGCAAACAATTCCATGAACTATCCTGTGAAATTAATGTAAATCACAAATATAAAATTTTAATGTTAAAAACATTTATTTCTTCATTAATGTTATCTTATGTAGCATAATGAGTGTATTTCTTGAATAGTTAGAGAGCAGTGTGTTTTTATTTTAGTTTCAGCTGAAAAATACTAAAGACAGTTTGTATTAAGGGAGAAATTTTCACATTAGTGTCACAAATTGTAGATTTTTAATGTTCCATTTGAAATATACTTAGAGATCAAAGCCAACAAGCCAAAACACTGAGTTTTTCACTGTGCTTAATTCCAATCAACCTTCCTTCCTTCCTCCTTCCTTCACTCCCTCCTTCCTCTCTCTCTTTTCTCCTCCTTCCCTCCCTCCCTTCCTTGTCACTTTCTTTAAGATATCAGTACATTAATTGTAGGTATTTCCTGAAGACAACAGGTAGTTACAGATTAATATTCTGTTTTGAAGATGTGAACAAAATAAAAATAATGTACACTTTTGGATTGTAAGAGCAGATAGGGCATAGTAGAAAATTTGTGTACATACTGTGATTATGAATAGAAAATGACTGTTAAGGTGACTGCAATAACTCAGGTAGGCTCAGCTTCAAAGCTAGTGGTGGAAGGAAAAGTAAACAAGTGAAATGAGAACGGTTTGCTGACATAACCATAAGACCAATTCCTGAGAGGGATGATCAGTAGTTTAAATTAGAATATTCAATCACATGTGGTTAAGTTGTGCTTGAACTTGGCTGGCAATGGAGTCCTGGGGAATCTGATCTGATGTGTAAGGTCACAGAAACAAGAGGCTTCTGAAAGTGGTGATTGACAGTTTCAGGTACATTGTAACACTGCATGTTTGTAGGTGGTAATGTTCACTTTTGATCAAGGTTCCTGGCAGATGGAGGAAATACATAGAAAGGTAATTGGCAACATGTGGAAAGTTTTTCAAGGCCCCAGACATGCTGTAGTATTTAGTATTTAGGATCCAGACAGGGCTTCCATCCCAAAGAACAAATACATAATCAGAAATCAAGACTTGTTCAGTAGCATGAATTTGGACACACATGGTTTAAAAGAGAAGTTTAGGTATATTGGATATATGACTTAGAACAACAGGATAAATTCAAAATCTCACTCAGTGATAGAGATATGTCTCCTGTGTACAGTTTGCCTTGCTCAGGTTTGATTACAGATCCTGCAGGATGAAGACATAAGTGCCTACAGATGAGCAATAATAAGAGAGGGTTATAAGACATGAGTTCCTAGACATTAAGGGCCCTCTGTTTTTTTAACCTATATATCTTACAGATTTTTATCACAGCCATTAGTAACTGGCTGTTAAATTGAAAAAATATCTAACTTCACACAAAGCATTACATGATAAAGTTTAATTAAATAATATTTTCTATCCAAGGCTGACTAGAGGCTGAATTGTAAAGGAGGTAAAGTTTGTCTTTAGAACTCTTTTATCCTCACGTGGCCTCCCTATCTTTAGATGCCTGGGGACTCTGAAGGCAGCTCCTCACTTAGGGAATGGAGGCAAATTGAGTTTTATGCAAGTCAACTGATTGCTGAATTCTGTTTTCAAAATTGATCTGAAGCAAAATGGTGAATTATGTCAAGTTGGTCATCTGTTCACCTCAACTCTTCATCCCATCTGTTGGTATTCTCAAGCAGTCCCCTGCTGTCCCTTCTCTCTTCCTCTGTTCCCCTTACATTTTATTAGACCAAGACAGAACGTTATTTTAGAGCTTTCTCTACATTGTTTCATCAATTCCATTATCATCAATATCTCAGGACGCTTGCTTCCTGGACTATGACATTAAATTAACAATTAAACAAATCCCTACAGTTTGGCTACTAATGTATCCTCCAGTGTCAGGAAACAGCTAATCCAGTCAAAATGTTCTTAAGAAAACTTATACAAGTTGATGCAAATGGTCTTGGCCTTTTCAGGAATGTAGAAATAAGAATGGAGGAAGAAGAACCTTCTGAGTTTTTGAAAGCATAGCTTGTAGGCAGCTACCTATCCTCCAAGATTGATCCTTACAGTGTACTCAAATAGAACTAAAAAATAGCAAGAAACCATATCTTCTAGTGTTTTGAATATAAATATAAAATGTTGGAAATGGAAAACTGGTGAATAGCTTATTACAGTTATATAAATAATAGCATTAGCTTCTCAGCTGAAGAAAAATTAATTTCTTTCACTTTGGCATTTATGAAAAATGAATGACTTCTATATGCTGCTTTATTTTTGAAGTCTACCTTCTGCCATCTATTGATGTCTAATTGGACTATTGTCACTAATGCTGTTATCAGTGGCTCTGGCATTATTATGCTCTCTGATTAGGAACCAAACCAAAAGAGAACTACTACTAATAATAGCAGTCTATATTAGTATAGTACTTTAAAAATTTTTAGCACCTATCCTCATGTATAATTTCATTTTCTTTTCAAAACACCCCTGCCAGTTAGGAACAGTGGGTACGATCCATACTTTTTAGATGAGGAAATTGAAGCACAGAAACTATGAATTGTGTATAATCACACAGCTAATCAGTCGCAAAGCTGGGTTGAGTGTTTTTTATATTTCTGTTGTACACCATGCCATTTCTACTACGAACAAGTAAAACTAGAAATAGTCAAAGAGAAGTATTAATTTTCATGTTCTCTTTCCATTTAAAATACTGTTAGTCATGATAATTAAATCAATAATCAGAACTGTTGGACTATTCTCATCTATACAAAAGTAAAGATCTATTAAACACCTACTGTTTCTCCAACATGGTTTGCAAGTTTATGAAGGTTAATGTTCAGGTTAACTGCTGACCAAAAAGTTAATCAATTCTTCCTAAAAGCCTTGTTTACTTTCAGAGTCATTAGGGATGGGAAAAATACATAATTATCCAATAGTAGGATAATTGGATTCTTCTTTAAACTAATCCTATTGTCACACAAGTGTTCTACCTATATTTTTAGTATATTGAAAATAACAGCTAATATTATTAAGCTGTTATATGGTGGAGTATTTTACTTTAAAATACTTTAGTATATACAGTGATATAAATATGTGTGTAAATTATGACAACTTCACTGTAGGACCAGTAAATTAGCACTTGAAGTACCTTAAGTTGGAATCAACAAAACAAAAATAGTTATTTAGTATTTTAATCAAATTTACACCAGAGAGTTTGTAGTTAGAATAAGAGATGTTAGAAATATGTTTCATTAGTGGTGTTCAAGAGAGAAGGCTAGTTGGAAAGATAACACAGGTCTCGCTACCCTTATAACCAGATATAAGAATCTGGCAAGCCCAGCAAACCTGTAATCCTCTGTGCAGAACTCAGTATCTAGAAACCCGCTGATCTAGTGTCCCTCCACTTCACAGAAGACTCTGCCACCTGATGAGAGACTACCTACCACATTGGCTGTTCTTCCTATAGAAATATCGTAACATCTGTGCAGAGTAAATCTTTACTGCAAGGTGTCAGTCTGTGCATTTCAGTGCACAGTGGGAATTAACCTGAGCTACACGCAGTTATGGATGTTTTGTGCTTATAAATATTTGTACAAATGACAGAATTTGGTCGAAAACCTGTTTTCAGTGAAGCATATCACCTGATAGTGAGGTTTCAGGGGAAAGTAGGAAATATACAGCTTCTGCCAATTTCTAACTGCCAAAGCTCCTTTTATTTATCAAAAGGACCTGATAATTGCCAAATGGTGAAATTGCCATAGGACTTTTGCAAAAGTCTGCTTATGATGTACCAGGCACTCTACTAAGTATATTACTTCCTTTCCTTACTTAATCTGTATAGCAATCCTATAATTTTTATTTTAATTTTATTGTATTTTGATTGTCCTCACTTTTCTAATAAGGAAATTGAGGCTTATAGAGATTAGAAACTTGGCCAAGATGTCACAGCTGGTAAGTGATAGAACTGAGACTTTTATCCAAATCTATCAACTTCAAAATGAAATATGGTCTAGTATTTGCCAAAATGAAAGACATATACCTTGGTGGTATACATGGATTATTTCAAATCATACACATAGTCTTTACAAATAACAATTCAATGAGAAAGCTGTCTTTTTTTAATTTTTATTTTTACGATTGCCCAATCAAAAATGACTCTCATCCCAGTCTCTTTTATATTACTCCATTTTATTTTCTTCAGTGAATTTATTCTAGCTCACGTTAACTTCTGTACTTATTTGCATTGATTGCCTTTCCCCCCATCTTCTCCCAGTAGGATCTCAATGAAACCAGGTATCTTGAGTATCCAGCCATGCTGAAGACAATAAATATCAGTTATATGAATGAATGTATTATGTTAAGGTGAAAGTCTCAATTTGGTGCTATAAGTCTTCAACTTCTTTCTAACATTTAGTAATCTTTCTGTTTAGTAACCAGGAAGTAGGTTTGGGGTCAGAGCATTTGATAGAATCTAGAAATTGTAACTGCTCTTTGTGGCTATCAATCCTGACTTTCTACTTAAGCTGTTTCCTTTTTGATTATATATATATTTATATATAATAATATAAACTAATTATATATAATTAATATATATACTTCAAGTGAGTGTGTTCAGAGAAAATACCCAGTAAATGAGTGTACAGATAGTGGAAAGCTATGGCAACGATTGTGAATGTTACAGTCTATCATAAAGGAAAATAGGTAAAAGAATATTTTGTAGTGGAGACATAAATAAAATAGGCTTTAAAATGCACTTCAGCAATTTAGTTGAATAGCAAGGCTCTAAGAGAGCTCCAAAAGAAGTTTCTGTCACAGTTTCTACTCTCAATTCACATGGGAAGACAACATGTAATAATTGATATTGTTACATGATAAGTGATCTTGATGTAGATCATAATGCAAAAGGACATTTTTAAAATGAGAGAAATCTGTTTTGGCTTGAGTAGACAGGAAAACATAGCTTCACAGAGATGGAATTCTGCTGTGTTCAAAAATAGGATTCCGCTACACACCCACCTACTACTGATTCAACCAGCATCACTTGAAAGCCCACAGTGAGGAAAATAACATAGCAGGCATTCTGTCAGAAACTCACCTAAAAGAGCTTCTTCCTGCTCTGAGAACAATCATAATCTGGTGAGGGAATTGACTTATAGTACTTAACCTCTGTGTAAGTTAATACAGCGTGAAAGCTGATTCAGAGAAAGGAGTGACTAACTGCATCTGAGGAGGGATGATCAAATCAAGAAAAACCTCCTATAGGTGATGGCTCCTGAGGTACATCTTTAGGCATGAAGAAGAATATTGACATAGTCGGGCAACTTGAGGATGCCTGACAAGCTAACCTGAATGGAGGTAGAAGCAGGCATCAATATGGTATGTTTGAGGGATGGTAAGGAAACTGCCTTATTTATGAGCATGAATGGAAGCTGGCTCAACTAATACAGAGTGTTCATATTGGGAAGTAATGAGACATACTTTTCAGTGGGTAATGGGTGCTCAGATCAGGGGCATATCTAGGCTTGATGGGTTCTAAAGCTTATATATTTCGGAGCCCTCTTTAAGAGAAATACTGTAAAATTTTGAATGCAATATTACGTATGAACAAAAATATTCAGAAAGGGAAAATAAACTTCAACAAACTTCAAATCTTAGAAAGCTGACAAACATCTTTAAAATCTGGGAAAATAAAATTTTTATTAAATCATGGGTTGAACACCTCTACACTACTTTTCTTTATGCAGGTTTTCTCTGATACCTGTTAATTGCCTCTTCATATGACAGTGGTTTTGTAATGTAAATATCTATGGAAAGAATAGAGAGATGATTGCTTTTTACCTGTAGTGTGATAAATAGAATTTTGTTTTTATCATTGCTGGTTTAAAACAGGTTCTTTTAGCTTCACAACTCATTATTAATAATGTCATATAATTTGTTCAGGGTTGTTGTCATATTTGACAAAACTACTATTCAAATTCTTATGTAAGCTGAAAGGTGGCTTGACAAATCAAATTTTCTTGGGCAACGACTCATCTTACACACTCTTTGAATAGATGGCACTCATTAACAAAATTGTCATCAATGTCCTCATTATAATGGCAAATTATGAGTTTTATGTTATCCTCGTCAGTATCAGATAGCTTGTCAACTTCTATTTAGTCAGACTGTAGAAAGGCCTATGACCGTGATCCCTCTAGTGCCATCTGACATGAGGCAAAATCAAAGTGGAAAGAGACAGTGATCTTAACAGAATATAAAGTATGATACTTCTACAAATTCTTCAGAAATGCATGGCTATATGAGTGCATTGCTAAGACCCTGCCAGGGCCTTGAAATGGACTCATGCAAGTGAAGGACCCAGAGATTACATTCTATTAGTTTCAAAGAAATTCTACCTTTAGGTGAGATTTGTGAGAACTTTGAATGCCAGAGGGAAAGTAAACCTAGAAGATATATTTGATAAAAAATAAAATGCACTGGATAAATGATATAAACTAAGGGACTATAGACACTAGTGTGGATTTTTAAAAGTGTAAATTTTAGAGTCAATTTCTGTACTAAGTGAAACTCTAGTGGTCCAAAAATAACTTCTAGGAATGAACTTTGCTCACCTCTAAGAATCTGCTCCTATGAGGAGCTGTGAATACAATAACTCTTACGTGATTTTGCAGCAAAATGCATGATTCAGATTAATAATAGCACTCAGGACATTGCCAAGCCTGTAGAAACTAAAGAGCAATGAGAATGGTTAAGGAAAATGTTCTAATGTGTTACAGAGTGAAAAGTACAGATCATTTTAGAGTTTATCAGCTAAATTCTCCTTGAAGCTAAAATTTTCATGGAAGAACAAGCTCCAGACTGTGCTGCAGAATAAAAGCTTGGAGCAGAGTTTCTCTAGAGGATATTCCTGGAGGAGAGAAATAAATTGAATTTTTTTTCATCACTAGCACATTAACGATTCCCGTGATATACCCTGTATGACTTGAGAGAGTATCATTTACCTCCTGAAAAGTAGAGTAGGACAGTAAAACAACCATGCTACATAGGAGTGAGGTTAAGCGACAAAAATAAGATGGCTTTTAGTTATTTTTTTGGTTCTTTTGTTTTGTTTTTAAAGGGTAACATTCACATTCAGCAGGTACAGTCAACTTATTGTTTAGTGTTTGTTAGTGTTCACTGAATAACATATAATGGGTCACCATATCTGACCATTTACAATGAGTCATTCTAACTTGATTTCTTGCTTTCCAGTTCCAGGCAACATCTCTGAGTTAGGGTCACAAATTTACTCATAACTCAGATAGCCAAAGAAAAGGAAATGACTCCCTTAGAATAAAAGAGATGTAAGAGAAATCACAATTAATTAATGTATAGACTATGTTGGAATCTTGATTAGAACAAAATCAACTGTAAAAACTTTTTGAGAAAATCAGATCAATTTAAATATGGGCTGAGTATTAATTGATAGTGTAGAATTAGCATCATTTGGGGGGTATAATAGTGGCATAGTATTTATCTTAGTAAAAAGTCTATTTCGTGCATACTGAAGTATTTGTGGGTGAAATGACATGATGCCTGGTATTATCTTTAAATATTCCAACACTCACGTGAATTAGGACCTGATAGAGAAAACAAAATTGGCAACATTTTGATGATCGTTGAAACTGAGTATGTGGACGTTGGAGTTGATGACATGATTTTCTCTGCTTTGGTGAATGTTTAGAAAGATAGAACCGTCATTTTCACATCTCCAGTGTTTTCCTTTTCTCTCTGTTGTGGCCCCAGCACTGTGCTCCTCCTCCTCCCTCAGGAGTATATTTAGTGGTGGCCTTTGTCTCTATTGAACAGGGGGACACACTGATATAGACTGAGAATAAATCTAAAAGCTACCCATAAATACTTGATGTACAAGTGTCTACAGATACTGCCATGGATGTACCATAAATATGCTTAGGCAATATTGCCTCAATTATAATTTTAGAGCTGATGAATATATTAAAAACTGAGTTCATACTAATGAGGACCTTCGAGTAAAATACTCCATCAATAAGTATCACATGCTAACCATCTACTTTGAACTAGGCAATGTAGTAATTGCTTTGTATACATTATCGTCACATAGTCCTCCCATTAGTTTTGTGAGGATAGTATTATTATCTTGATTTTACAAGTAAGAATTGAAGTAAAGTAACTTGTTCTGTGTGATTCTATAGCATGATTCCCCCCCCCTTTTTCCATTAGGGCCTTTCCAGATCATTTCTGTAATTATTTGACTCTAATTAAAGAACAGAGAGAAAAGGGAGTGAGCATTTGTTGCTTATGTCCATTGCATAAAGCAGGAAATATACTAGATATTTCACAAATGTTATCTCATTTCATGAGCTTGTGAGGTAACTTAGAATCATTGATATTTTTGTCAGTATTATAAGTGAGAAACAGCTTGGTCAAGTAATTTCTGTAAGATCACACAGCTGGGGGACTTGTATCCTCTTATCCAGTATTTTCTGTGTCTGAAGCCTGTGTCCTTCAAATAAACTCTATAGCCATTGTCTTGGAGATAAATAATAAATCTTCTTATTCTAGAACTATATGTGGAGCACTGACTCTGACATGTCCTGTCTTGGGTGCAGGGAAGAATATAAGATCTGATAAAGTGATTCTTACACTTAGAGAAGTATATGATCTAGCTGAGGAGTGAGGAAGCATACAAAAGAACAAATCATATGAGAATGTATGCATTAGACTAATGAATTTTAGGAGACTGTATTTGAGTCCTTAATAAAATTCACCAAGAGATTTGCGCTTAAACCTTACTAATATATATTGAAAATATTTTATTGACAAATACTCAAAAATCAATATTTTTCTGAGATAGGAGTTTGACAAATTATACATTTAAGTCTTTTCCTATTTTTAGATTTAATATTGTTGTTCCTGGAGTTCATGGTCAAAGTGCTTTGGAATGAAAATGAATTCTCCTATTAAACAAACCTTGAATCAATAGGTGAATAATGGGAAGCACTTTAATACTACATATCAAGGTTTGTTCAACTCATAATCCTTGAATATGAAAATATAGTGGTCAGAGGAAACCATTAGGGAAACGATGTGTTTCCCTTTGGTCTTGAAATATGCACTCTTTTGTCAATAGAAAGACTACATATTCCATAAACAGAAGTTTGTATTACAGATCACATTTGGGTAATCATCCTCAACATTGGGAGGGAAACTGGGAAAATATCTGGTTACATTCTGGTTATATGCAGTATCTTACCAGGCTAGTAATCAAGAGACACATTCCAATCCTGGCTCTACCACTATCAGAGTGATATTGTACAATCTCTCTGTAAGCCTCAGTTTCTCCATCTGTAAGAAATGTGGTAACAGAACTAGGCAACCTTCAGCATTCCAGATTTCACATACCAGGTTTTTATAGGATAGATAATATAAGACTGTTAAGATGCTTCATCCTTGCCTTTTATATGTGCAGAGAGTGTATTGGTACCCTTACTTGAGGTACAGCTTTCCTCATATGCATAATCAGAGCCATCACAATTGTAGCCAAAAGAAGAGTGGAACTAGTCAGAGTGTGAACAATGGTCTTGTTCAGAGATGGAGACATTAGTATGACTTTGTGACTTTATGGGTGTTAGTAAATCTGTTGTCCACGGATATACCTAGACCCCCAAATTAGCACAGTTAGAGTTTCTTCTTTGCTTATTTCTTTGATCCCCTGTTAAAGGATAGATAGCTTTGAGAGAAGTAACAATTTAGGCTTCATCTTGTATTCATTTATGTGACAGCAAGAGGATAGTGAAAAATGGTCGTGGAAAAGAGCAACAAAAGGCATCGCCTCTAGTCTCCAAGAAACTTTTGTTTCACAGTTGTAACAAGTGATAAAGGGTATGTTTCTTCCTTGTGCAGGGAATGTATTTTTTTCCTCTATAAAGATACTTTCTCTGGCAGCCAGGAGACCCACAGGGGCTCATTGAGAAGGAGTATGGAGGGCAATTTTGAGAGCTTCTGATGTTATCTTGTTATCTAATGTAAAAGATAAATTCAACCTCATTGTTTATTGCTAATATCATAGGTATACTGAAAACCTCCATCATAAAGAACCTCAATATTCCATGCATCATTACCCCGCAGAGCAAATGCAGTCCACAACTGCACACCTACTTATCTAGCTGTGTGTTCTCTCTCTCTCTCCCCCCGCCTCCTCACCCTCATCTCCCTCCACCACATAGAAGATCTTTAATGTAACTGCTATCCTTTTCTCCAGACACAGGCTTGACACTGTATTTCATTTATTTGGCTGATAATTATCAGTTCACTTTGTATTTTTATCATAGGCTTGTAACATAACTAAGCTTCTTTAAAACAATTCACTTAAAACAGAATTGTTTTTTCTAATTGATTAGAATGGATTTTAAACCCTAAGGCTCCTCACCTGGTTAGTGAGTATTATCGCGGCAGTTGAGTGTCAGTTAGGCCTATCATCTTGAAACTTACTTCTTTTTCTCATCGATAAAACAATGACAGCAGATCTTATGACACTTTCTGCTTAATAACTTCATCCTGCAAAAATAAAAAGTGTTCATGAAGGGGCCATGTATTCCCCTGTTACATGTGCAAAACAAAATTCTGGCTGTCTTAAAACATGGGAGCTGTCGTAGACTTAGCGTAAAATTAAGAGACTGTTCTGGTTAAAAAGTGACACTTGGAAGGCAAATACAGCACTTTAATAAGCTTAGGAAAGATGCCAGGGATTTAGTCTGTTTTGAAAAACATTGGCTATGCCAATTCCAAAGGATGCCAAGCATATTTTCTCCTCAACAACCCTGGAACAGCAATAGAATTACAGTACTTTGAAATGTGTTTGCAGGATTATGGGAAGCACACATCGAATTCAGTTGCTGAAATCTGTTTCTGTCCAGATTAATGAGTGGAGACAAACATTTGCCAGTAACCTTTGTTGAGCTATATTCTTTTAGACTGCCTGAAAAAGAAAGAGGTGCCTTTCTTTTTATTTCACTGCACATTCATAAACTTTCTGATAAAAAAGACTTTAAAATTATTTTTGATTTTCTTCACAGTTATCTATTTGGTTCTTTTAATCTAGCATATTCTTTTAGTCTAGTAGATTGCTTTGAAACAGTCTGAACTCTCTTCATAGCGTTGCTGCCATGGAAATTAGCCTGGCTCTAAGATTGGAATAACATTTCAACAAAAATCAGCCTCCTATCATCCTTAAAGCTAATTATATGGCAACTATTTTGTTCATTATAATATTGCATGGAAGGAAAATATGGATCATTTTACATCTTAGGCTTTGTAAACTATAGTAATATAATATACGCTACCCTGCTTATACCCACGGGCTAGAATACCAGTTTCCCCAAATATATATGTACACTCTTAGCATTCTCCTTGTTTTTACTAAAGCTTTCTCCTTTTCTATGCCTTTTGATTTTTCAAATGTTACAAGTTTGAAAGCCCACATTGACATTAATTAAAACCCCTTTTAATAAGGAGGATCTCCCCAGTCTACTGCAGAATCAATGCCAAGAAACAGAAGGCAGAATTAGCTATTGGGGCAAGAAGGGAATATCAGAACTGAGACTTCTAAAACTAATTCCTAAATTTGGAAAACAGGAGGGTTTTCTGTACCTACTGATAAGGTAGCCAGAAGTACTCAGAATTCTTTTTCTTTACTGGCAGAGAAATATAAGTACATGAAAAAGTATTTTAGAATCTTCCTCATATGAGTGTCGGATGAATGAAACTCAGTATCCTGGTGTTGATGAGGCTCTGTTACTGTCACCGGATGTATTTATCACCCCCAAATGCTGTGCAGCTTCATGAGCCTTCAGCAGAATTCTCTATTAGCCTCATTGATGTAGGACTCATACCTAAAGTGCAGAGGGCTGATAATATATCATTTTGACTTGAAATACACAGAAAAAAGAAAAGCCATATTTAACTGGTGCACATTTAGGATAGTTTGATTTCAGTTTAGGTGAAGATTAGCAGAGGGTGCCATTTATTTGTTAATTAAATAGATTTGAGTTTTTAGAGAAGTTTCAGGTGCACAGCAAAATTAAACAAAAGGTACAGAAATTTCCCATGTAGAGACTGCTCCCATATATGCATTGCCTCCCCCACCCATTTTATTTTAATATTTGAGCACACTCTCCCTCTCTTCCCCATGATCCATGGAATCTGCCAAATCGCCTGGTTGTATAATTAAGGAAGGTTTAAAGGCTGTTATCTTGACTGCAGATCCATTCTCATTATTCAGAACATCATATATAGAGGCAGCAGATTTAGGAAATTGGGGTGAGTGTATGCTGACCTCAGGTTGACTACCCTGGATTATTTTTTCTTTTTTTGCATTTTAAAAATTAACACTCTGATCTGTTCTTTTCTGGTGGAGTGCAGATAAGATATTCAGTAACTTGAGGATACTGGTTGAGTTTTGGCAAACAAATGTATATTTTGATTTATAAGTAAAGGTGGACCTTGGGCAGGGGAATTAAGACTTTGTCTCAGGACATTAAAATTGAAGGAGGCAAATAATAATAATAATAATAATAATAATAATAATAATAATAATAATGCTTATTTTAAAAGTGTAGCAACCAGTGTAAATAGGAATCTGTTAGAAAGTGTGCTGTTCACTTCTGTGAGCTACATCAAGAATTTTAATTTTAATTCAGTTAACTCAATTTTATTGCACTGTCTTTAGTAAAGTTTACCTTCTGAACAAAATATCTTCCCCTGCTGCCAATATCCTACTTTGGCATCATACAAATATATATCAACTCTTACTTGTCTAACAGACCAGGTTTTTCTTTCAAAATCTTCTCATTAACATCAGTTCTATTCACTTGAGTTGTTGATTTTGTCAGCAAAAAGTCTCTTAAAATTAACACTGCATAGAGTTTAGTTATTCTTAAAATAGTAAATAAAGTTTTTCAGTACTTTTCAGTTCATTTGACTTAGGTATATATCACAGATTAAGAAAGAGTACCAACTTTCTCTTATGTACAGGGATTTTCAAGACGAATGCTTATCACATCTTGGGATCAGGAAGTTCATAAGAACAGTTCAGCAAAGGATGCAAAAGAGACAATGAATAGTAGATCTCCCTTGTGGGATTTTTAAATTTGATACTAATCCAGTTGGTAAAGAAAGGCCCTCAGCAGCCATGTTTATTAGGTTAAAAATACTCTTGTTAAGAAACACAGAAAACGTTAGCTAGTAATTCTTTAAGGAAAAGTGGCGATCCATGGACAGCTTTTTGGACCAATATACCCAAATTCACCTCCTAGGATTCTGAGGCCCTCCAAGGGGAGAATGCCTCCCAACAAAGATCTCAAACATAAACAAATGCAATAAACTTGAAACCCACTCTCCATATGCTGGACAATTAAGTCCAGCAAGCACACCTTACTTATGATAAGGAAGTTTGGGTGGGTAAATGGTGGCAATTTTAGATGAATGGAAGAGACAACTATTAGCATAAATTTCCTCTGCAAAGAAGACATCTAATGAGAATATCTGAGAAGAAATATGATTTCTGCTATTGGATGTAGAATATTTTGGAGAAGGATAAACCTGAAAAAAGTCTTGTATACTCATGGATATAATCATATCTAATGGTTAAATTAAAAAGCATATTTTTATATGGAAAGAAACTTGTAGTTATTATATTTTTCACAAGAGAGAAAGATTTGCCTCTATGGCTATTTTTATTATGAGGTTCTTATCTCCAAACTTTAATGCTTCAAAAATCCTTTTCTGCAGAGATGTACTGATGGCATCAGTATGACCTTTGATATTACAATCAGGTCAAGATGAAGGAGGAGAAAAAGATAGAATTTCCAATTTAGGAATAGAATATTAGAGATGCAAAGCCTTATCTAATGTTATTACTTGATTTAGGGCCATAGAATTAAAGAAGAGAGAAACATTTTAAAAGCTTTGAACAGCCTGTAAAAAAGAGAAAAACATTATGACAGGTCCCCTATGTACAAAGTTGTAGTGTAAACCTAGTACCAGAAAGAGTCATGCTAAATTACTATCTATGTAGAAAATCACAAAGAATCTATATGTTTTTAAAAGCCTTTGAGAACTATAAGGGAACTTGACTTTGTCAGAGATACAGGATTATCACATAAAAATAAACCATTTTTATATACTAACAATGAATAAATCAAGTTTTAGCAATGGAAATGAAAATTTAAAGTACAACACCATTTATAGTATCCCCAAATTGAAATATAGAAACGTATTTTTAACAAATCATGTATATGGCCTCTATGCTAAAAACTACAAAATGATAAAGTATTAAAAGGCTGAAATAAATGGAAAGACATACTGTGTTCATGGATTAGAAAACTTAAGGTAGCAAAAATGTTGATTCTTCCCAAACTGATCTACAGATTTAATGCCATCCTCATCAAAATCCTAACAGGATTTTTTGTAAATATAAACAAGCTGATTTAAACATTTATATGGAAAAGCAGAGAATGTCGAATACATAAAACAGTTTTGAAAAGGAAGAATGAGATTGGAGGAATCACACTACCTGAAGTTAAGACACAATATAGCCACAGCAGTCAAGATAGTGTAGTGTTAGCAGATGGACAGACACATAGATCAATGGAACATAGCGGACTCCAGAATAGACCCCAACTGATTTTTCACAACAGTGCAAAAACAATTGAAAGAAAGGAGGATAGACAGTCATTTCAACAACTGGATATCCATAAGTTAAAAAAAAAAAAAAGAAAAACTCAACCTAAACCTCATACCTTATATAAAAATTAACTAAAAAATGGAGCATATTTCTAAATATGAAATGTAAAACTATAAAACTTTTAGGGAAAAAATAGGAGAAAAATGTCATGACTTAGAATTAGGCAAAGAGTTCTTAGATTCAATACCAAAGGCATGATCTACAAAAGGAAAAACTGAAGGTTAGAGTTCATTAAAATTTAAAACCATTGCAATGTGAAAACATGTTAAGAGAATGAAAAGACAAGCCACAGACTGAGAGAAAATATTTGCAAATCACCTACCCAACAAAGGAACTTATATCGTGAATATTTAAAAAACTGTAAAATCAATAGTAAAAAGGCAAGAAATCCAACTAGAAAATGAGCAAAAGACAGGAACAGACATTTCACCAAAGAGGATATACAGATGACAGATAAGCCCATGAAAGAATATTCAACTTCATTAGCCATTAAGGAAATTCAAATTAAAGGCACAGAGAGTACTATGCACCTAAGAGAATGGCTATAATAGAAATTACTAAAAGCATGGAATTCTGGCAAGGATATAGAAAGAGTGGATGGCTCATACATTGGTAGTGGGAAGTAAAATGACATAGTCACTCTGGAAAATATATTGGCAGTTTTTATAAGATTAAACATACACTCACCAGATAACCCAGCAATTTTACTCCTAGGTGTTTACTGCAAAGAAATAAAGATATATGGTCACACAACATCCTGTTTATAGAAATGCTTCTAGCAGCATTATTTGTAATAGCCAAAAACTGGATATAACCCAGATGTCCTACATCTGGTGAATGGATGACCATGGAATACTACTTAGCAATAAAATGGGAAAAAAGTACTGGTACATACAACAATATGTGTGGACGTCAACAGCATTACACTGAATTTTACAAAGCCAACTAAAAAAAATTACCTTGTTTATGATCTGTTTACATAACACTCTCAAAATAACAAAGTTATAGTGATGAATAACAGATCAGTATTTGTCAGGGGTTAGAGCTGCCAGGAGTATTTGACAATAAAGGAACAGCATGAGAAAATTTCTTCAGGGTAATGGAAGAGTTCTGTATCCTGATTGTGGTGGTGGTTATACAGATCTATGCATGTCATAATATTTCACATAATTGTTCACTCAAAAAAAAGAATGCATATAATCACTGTTGCAGTCTGAATAAAATCTGTGTTGCACTGATGTCAATTTCCTGGTTAGGTAATTTTACTATGGTTTTGTTGGATGTTGTCACTGGGGGAAGTCAGGTGAAGGACACATGGAAGATCTCTGTATTATTCTTGCAATTACTAAGTTAATTGAAAATCATTTTAAACTAAAAATTAAAAATGAATGAATAAGTAATTAGTGCATTAATTAAACAGAGGCCTGCAACTTTACTGAAGTGTTGATTAATGGCAATGTGATAATAAAGAAAAAAAAGAAATGAAAATTGAAAACATATTTTATTTTATATTCTCTTCTTCATGTAGAAGATATTATTTTATAGTCAAAGCTTAGGACTGGGAATCCAAAAGCACTGAAGACGTTAAATATTTTATAGATCAAATAGGGTTGCGTTGGCACAGGAAGACCCCAGATGAGCTCAAAGCTAAACAAAACATGTAGGACTTTGCAAGACATTTCCAGGAGCGGCGTGATCTGTGAGCCATTTCTTTAATTCAAGCTGAAATATCTAAAAAGCAGGAGTGGTCCCTTGGGACATGAGGAGAAAGAAAGGAGTACAGTAAAATTCTACCCGATGACTCAGAATTTGATTTTTGTCTTCTGGTGCCATTTCTGACAAAGTAAATATCATACAAATACATTTTTTTACCTAAGCCTTTTATACAATGATGAAAATGGTGTGGAATTAAGGGAAATATTTGTTTACTGTTCAAGAATTCCTTCTAAAATAGTACTGTATAAATGCAATGGTTAGTATATCCTTGCCATTAGTGGTGACACTGTTCTCTTGACCAGCAGATTCACGTTTGTCAGGAGGATCTGTCTTCTCCCAAAGTGTGTGTGAAATCAGAGAAGTGATTACTGACAGAATGAGTGATGGCTACCGGGAAACTGTGAGGGATGAAGGAATTCCTAGTGTGCTTCAGATGGGGGCCACAGGTTAAAAAGTTGGTAATATAATCTAAACATACTTGATACTATTAATGATTATTCCTTCAAAATAAAGGCTTAGGCACTGGTTGCCCTCAGAAAGTCGTATTTTCCTTTCTTCTGTCAAAAGAGAGCACTGATATTTTTGGATTAAAAAGCAGTACTCAACAAACACTGGTAGAATGGCTCCTGTGTGTCAGTTATACAGCATTGTGCATGGCCTGATAAAACAGACAAGGTCTCTGCCTTCATAAAGTTTATAGTGATTAGTGGAAACATATTTTTTAAACGTACTTCATTAAAAAAAATAAAGATGAAAAGACTACAACATTAAAAGAAGGATTCTGTTAGAGAAAGTGCCATGATATATATACTATATACAAGTGGTCTGTCTGAAGAAGGAACATTTAATATGAATTCCAAAATATGAGGAGCCATTGTCAGGTGAAGGCAGAAGGGTCGTTTCGAGCAAAGGCATTAACATGTACAAAAGCTGTGAGACAGAAAAGAGCTTGGAGAATTCAAGGAAGTAAAATAAATGTGTCTGGAGGGAGTGAATGACAGAAGCTGTTAACAGAGGTTGGTAAGATAGGCGTCAGCCAGATCAGGCCTGGTCTTGTAGCTCGTGGAAAGGGGTGTGGCTTTTATTTTTAGTGCAATGGGAAGTCGTCAAACAGTTTTAGGCGGAGGAATGGCATGGTAAACACTTTCACATTTTAAAAAGCTTGCTCAGGCTACTGTAGGTCAAGCGTGAAATCAAGAGAAGCATTTAGGAAGACATTTGAGAATCTTATGATTTGTATTATTTTCCCACATCTTAATGTTTTGAAAAAGCCCCAGATTCATCCGTGAGGGGCAGTTTCTCATACTAACTAGACGCCTGATGAAGTGTGTAGCGGTGAACAAGTCAATAAGAATACCTCAGATTTGCTTAGTGCTTATACTATTGCAAGCTATTTTATCTGCATTTTATTTTACCTCACAATAGCCCCTATATGTACATAGCACAGTTTTTATCATCATTTCAAAAGAGGAATAAACAGGTAAATAAATGAAAAATGTCATGCAACCAGTTAATGGCTGCTCGGGAACTAGTTCTTTTTCCTGCTCCACAATGCTGACTTTTCTCTTACCCCTCTATCTCAATTTCTCCATATATCTGATAAAAATAACAATCTCTCTTGCCTAATAATCATAGGAACTGTGTGGTTCAGATAAGATACAGAACATGCAAACTCTTGAAAAAATATAAAGTACTATCCATATATAGTGTCTTATGATTCTAAAACCCAGGACTACTATAAATGCTTGAGGGGATATATACTTTTATTCTTAAAGAGACAGGAAGAACAAGTCAGCCCCAAGGAGACATTCCTCCTAGGTATGCCTCCAGGTAAGAAAGCTGCTCTAGGATTTTAGCCCCGCATAGATGGTTCTTGCATAAGTAGGAACCTCTTATGCCTGTGAGTAACTCTAGAGAAAAGCCTGAATCTTACCGTGTTCATCTGCTCTGTGCCTAGTGTAGGGCCTGGAACACACTGGTCACACAGTAAATGACTTGAACAGAGAGAAACACACAGATACTTCTCTAGACCCTCTGCAGGGAAGCAGTGGGCTCAGTTCATTTGGCCACATGGCATCTCTTCTATCCCAGTGAATGTATTTCTCTAATTGGCTTTTAATAATCATTAATTCCAAAAAAATATTATTAGGTAGTCTGATAAAATAGTTTCATGTTCAATAAATTTGGAAAATTGTAAAGTCTGCATTGCTAACTTAGAACTTTACAAAATATTAAATGCCCCAGTAATTCTTATAGTAAAGAAATGGCTTAATTTTCTTAGGTCATTTTCTACAAATACAGAATGCCTCTTTTCTTATAATACTTGCAAATATCTTACACTTTTCAAACACGGTTGGGAAAACACCTTATGCCTTTTATTATACATGCTTATGTGACCCTTATGTAACCAGAATTAAATCATCTCTTAGTATGATACCACAAACCTCCCTCTCTCCTATTCAGAGACAAATGACAGGACAGGCCCTTAGGTAAGAATTATTGGCATCCTACATTTTCCTAACTAAATTTTCCTAGGTAAAAGAGACATTCATGGCCCAATTATGGCCCTTTGTTATCCAAAGCATGTCTGGAGGGGTAAAATTTGAGAGTCACAGGTGAGTGGTAAGTAATGAAAGAAAGGAACCAAGACTGTCTTCATCATCATGTTAAATGTGAATTACAGTGAAAACGATTGATCTTACAAATTATAAGGCAGTTATGTCCAATGTAAGTCAGGGAAAACAGAGGCACCTATTAATGATGGCTGATTCTCTTACTCATTATGGGTTTAGTCATGTCTCCGAGAATATTCACCTTGGCGGGGAGGTGGGGGTGTGTGTGTACATTTCTATTGCTGAGGAATTCCACTCTCAGGTATACAACAAAAGTATAAGTGCATGTAAAAAAGTCATAAAAATGTAGTTATAATAGTCAAAATGGAAAATATTACAAATGTCTGACAGCAATATAATGTTTAAATTAATTGTCATAAATTCATATGAGGGAATAGCAATGAAAAGAACAAAGTACTGCATGGAACAATATGAATACATCTTATTCACAATTAATGTTGAGAGATTAATACTATATTCTATTTATGTGAAGTTTAAAAAGGGCCAATACTAATATATGATGGTAGAATTCAAAATAATGATTATCTCAGGGGGTTATTGACTAGAAATTTGTATGAGGCTTTTGGGTATGTTTCTATCTTATTCTGTGTGGTTGTTACACCAGTGTAGTCAGGAATTGCCACTGGCAGTCGCAGAAACAGAATGGCAACTTACGTGGTAACTTTGTCCAGAATTTCGAAGGGGTGACAAGTGGTGAATAATGGTCTATAGTTGAATCAGGAGCGCTAAGGGAAATGCCGAGGGAGAAACTCCAGAGAGAGGAAAGGGGGAATGGAATAAAGACAGAGGAGAGACCAATGCTCTGGTTACATGTGGCGTGGTTTCTTTTTTCTATAGAGACATAAGTTGTACATTAGGTTGAAAGAATTTTATGCTATAACACATGCTGAGAAAGCTAATATAGAATATCTTCTATTTGGCCTCCCCATATTATTTCCTAATTTAGGAATTATTTTGATACTCTGTCATCATGCCCAGAACTCAAATAAAATTCAGCAATTAATTACAATTTCTCAATCAATATTGAAATCTCACATGAGTTAGCTAGAAAAAGAAATGTTGCAAGGGTGATTCAGGAAGAAGGAACAGGATGTGAGACAGTCGTAGAGGTTTAGAAAGCATGATTCCTTAGAATAATTGTAAGTATTCTGTTATGGCTTGAACCAAAGAAGTATGTAAGAGATTGATGTAAGATAACAAGAAAATTAGCAGGCACCAGATTATGGAGGGAGGTAAGTGCTCTCAGTAACCCACTCCTGTTCTCTTGGCATTTAAAACACTTTGTGGAAACATTCATCAAGTCCATATGAAGCTCCTTGGCTTTATAAAGTGAAGTAGACAATATACATTTGAACTCAGTACATCTCTAGGGAGAGATAGCTGTAACATAACCTTTGTCAAAAAAGGAAGATTTCATCTAATTTCATTCAGGGTATTTGCATATGCCAAGCATTGTTCTAATTTCTTTATAAATATTAGTACAGTTAATCCTCATAGCAATTCTGTGAATCAAGTTCTAATGTCATTATCCCTGTTTAACAAATCAGAAAGTTAAGGCCCAGAGCAGTTACTGGATTTACCGAAAGTGGCAAAGCTTTTATAAGTAGTAGAAACAGGATCTAATTCAGGCAGTCTGGTTCCATAGTCGATGCTGTCAACTGTGCGGCATCTTTATCTGATTAACTCAGAAACTTTTTAATGCGTGCATATTAAAAAAGCATTTATGAATTTGGATTGCACTGAGGGTAATGGGGTATTGGGGACCCACTAAGTAGTAGCTCCCATAGAGTATATTTGTTGGAAAATCATGTATATAAGGATGACTGGATGTTCACACAATTTAGATTCCAGCCTATTCAGATTTAAAATACAAGGACAGTAAAAGGTTCATCAGCTTGAAATTAGTTTTTGAATTATGTCAGGGCATTTCAAGTCAATTTGAAAGGATTAAGGGATAATATGGATTTGCCAAGTACTTTGAGATACCAAGGAACCATGAGGGCACTTGTAGGATTACACAGGATATTTAACAGCTCTAAAGCTAGCTCTGAGTTTTTAATTCTTTGCTTTAACTTTTGAAACTAACTTTACTGAATGAAATGGTGGCTATACTAGTTAGCAAAGCAGAAGTTACAAGTCTGAACGCTTACAAGTATGAAGTAGTGATATTTTGAGCCATATGACGCTGTGGACTGCTTTCAGGTGTCCCTTTAGGATGCCACAGAGAGAACAGAGTTGGGAGCCTGGAAAATTGACAGAGTTCTGCAGCCCCCACCCTCACTTCAAACAGAATGGCCATGCTGTTACCTCTTTTACAGAGTCAGCTTTTACGTAATAGTTTGTTTGAACAAAGGGTTCTACAGCTTAAAAGCTCTTAAACAACACTGAACATAATGTAATTAAATTTTCATTCATTAAAGTTTCATTTAATCAACAGTCACTAAGGTTATACATTCACACCCATTAGGGTGACTATTATTTTTTTAAAAAGCATGAGGATATGGAGAAATGCGAAAACTTGTGCATTTCTAGTGGGAGTATACAATGGTGCAGCCAGTGTGAAAAATATTATGACAATTCCTAAAAAAATTAAACATTAACTTACCATATGGTCAAGCAATTTCATCCAAAAGAAGTGCAATCAGGGGCTCGAACAAATAGTTGTATGTCCACGTTCATAGCACCATTGTTCACAACAGCCAAAAAGTGGAAGCTACCCAAATGCCCATCAATGGATGAATGAATTTTAAAAAGTGGCATATACATACAATGGAATATTATTATTCTTAAAAAAAAAAAGGAAATTGACACATGCTTTAACATGAATGAACCTTGAAGATACTTTGCTTAGTGAGATAAGCCAGTCTCAAAAGCCCAAATAGTGTGTGCTTCCATGTACATGAGATACCTAGAGTAGTCAAATTCAAAGAGACAGAAAGTATAGTGGTAGTTGCCAGGGTCTGGAGGAGAGGGGAATGGAGAGTTAGTGTTTAGTGGGTTCAGTTTTGCAAGGTGAAAAATTCTAAAGATGGATAGTGGTGATGATCCCACAAAATGTGAATGTATATAATACCACAGAATTATATACTTAAAATAGTTAGAATGATAAATGTTACGTGTATTTTACTTCAATAAAAATCAGTTTAAAATACTTTATAGATACAAAGAACTAATTGGTGGTTGCTACAGGCAGGAGGTTGTGGTGGGGAGCAAAATGGGAAAAGTGGTTCAAAAGGTACAAACTTCTGATTATAAAATGAATAAGTGATGGGGATGTAATGTATAGCATGGCGACTACAGTTATTAATACTCGACTGCATATTTGAAAGTTGCTAAGAGAGTAGATCTTAAAAGTTCTCATAAAAATTAGTAAATATATATGGTGGCAGATGTTGACTAGACTTATTAGGGTGATCATTTTACAGCATATACTAATACTGTATCATTATGTTGTACATCTGAAACTAATATCATGTTACATGTCAATTATACCTCAATTAAAAATAAAAGCTAAACATACCCACCTACTATATGATTCAGCATTCTATTCCTAGACAGTTACACAAGAGGAAGGAAGTTTATGCCCATACAAAGACTTGACCATGACTGTTCATAGCAGCTTTATACATAATAACCAAAAAATCTAGAACCAACCCACTGTCTGTCTACAGGAGAATGAATAAAGAAATTGTGGTGTATTCATGCAAGGTAATACTACTTAGCTCTAAAAAGGAATTAACTACTTATAACCAACAACATAGATGTATCTCAAGTGATTATGCTTAGTGAAAGAAAGCAGACAAAAGTAGTATATACTTATGATTCCATTTATATAAAGTTCTAGTAAATGTAAATTAATCTGCATTGACAAAAAGTAAATCAGTGGTTGCTTGGGGAGGAAGGTACAAGAAGAGGCAAAAGGGGCACAATGAAACTGTTGGGAATTATGGGTGATATGTTCATTATCTTGATTGTGGTGATGGTTCATGGGTATATATGATATGTCAAAATTTATCAAATTGTACACTTTACATATGTAAAGCTTATTATATATCAATTATACATCATTAAAACTTTTAAAACAAAAAAACAAAACAAAACATAGCATGGCAGGGATTTAAGCCTGCTGATTAAAGATGAAAAGTTTTCCCAAAGACTGTCAGGTGAGACCGCTTCTAGTGTACATGAAAGACACTGAAGAGTACAAGGAGTTTTTTAGAAAGTGCTTATTCTGGGTAAGAATTTTGGGTTTTGCTTACTAAATAGAATAATTAATAAAGATAAAGGGAATGCAAAAATTAAAAAAGATTCACAAAGGCAATACATAGCAAATACATTGACCAATCTAAAATAATTGGTCCTTAATCACTCATTAGGCAATTAGCACTAAATTATTAATGGTTCATGTGATAGATATGACGGTCATAACATACCAATCCGTTTATAAAATACAGTTAAAGTAGCTCCTGTCCTTGGATGTAGCTCAAATGATTCCTGATAGACTAGAACTCTTCTTGCACTTTTACCTTCTTTGCAACAGGTTAAGTAACTTTAACTTGTATTGTTGGAGCCTAAGGGACTGTTTTAGAATCCAAGACTATCCATTACTTAAACATTATTTTGTTAAGAACATTACAAATAGATAGCTTTAAGCCATTGATTTTATCAACCCAATTTGGAAAGATTCAGACTTGGACATCAAAATATTATGAGTCATCCAATGTCACAGAACTAACTGTTTACAATCCTGGAAATTTAAAAAAAAAAACAGACTTAGTGAACATTAAAAGAATTATCTTTCCAATGGTTCAATGACACCCAAATTACATACCACCAAACAGAGCAACTTAGGGTGCAAATTCCATTATCTTTCTGAAAAAAAAAATTAGATTCCAAGAAATGACTTTTCTCAATGATATGTTAATGAAATATCAAGGAAATATCAAGGAAGGTTAAGATTTGTTTAAGTTCTTTCCTGCTTTCTGAAAGCTGACTATAATAGAGTTGGAAAGTTCTATTAGAATTCTTTTATTTCTGTAGTACACAAGAACTGTAGCTGAAAGTTCCCAAACTGTTAAGAGTTATTAAACCTGAATTAAGATTCAATTACTCCTTGATATGTGCTACAGATTGGTGTGTCCATAGCAAAGCTTTTTTTGTTTTTGTAGCACTAATCTATATATATTTTATGAGTTAAATTTTGAAATTTGGTTTTATTTCTCATAGCTTTCAATCATTTAACAAGGTTTAATTTGAATTTTTAAATTATATTTTTTCTCCACCATATTAACCTTTTCATTTCACTTTGAAACTGAATGACAAGGTGACTCAGTATAAAAGAAAAATATCAGACTTCGCAGTTTTGTTTTGGATATATTGCGGGAGGTAAAGACCAGGATTTAAAGCTCAAGTTCTTAAATCAACGCTTAATCTTCAGCTTCTCTCTTGATAAAGAATTTTTTGTTGTTGCTGCTTTGCCTTTATGATTTTTAACAGGTGAATTATACTTATTTTAAATATGTAATACTTTCTCATGCTTAAAAATTCAAAACGTACAAAAGGGTATGAAATGAAAACTCTTTTACTCCTTTGCCCTAAGCACCCAGTTCTATTGCACAGAATCAAACTATGTTGTTAGTTTCTTATTATGCTTCCAGAAAATGTATGCATGTTTCTATGTGTAAATGCATAACAACACATACACACAAAATCAAATATAGTTATCTTTTTTAGGTATTGTTAATGTATTATACACACATCTATGCACCTAATTTTTTCACTACTATATAGTACATCTTGGAGATTCTTCCATTATAAAACAGAAAACTTCCATATGTTTGTTATGGTTTGTCTGTTTCTTCAGCTGGATTCTATTCCAGTATATTGCTGTATCATAATTCATTTTAATTAGTTCTCTATAGATGATAGGTTTTTCAAAATTTTTGCTATTATAAATATTTCTTTAGTAAATAACCTTGTACATACATTATTTCTCCTATAAACAATTTTTCTGCAAGATAAAATCCAAGAAGTAGAAATACTGTGAAATTATTGAGCCCTAATGCTTGTTTTAGGATAGATTTTGATATGTCTTCTTGAGTGAGTTTTGGTATATTTTTATAAAGTATTATCCATTTCATTGTGGTTTTCAAATTTATTTGCACAGAATTGAATAGAGTAGTCTCATTATTCTTTAAGGTGTTTCCATCTATGCTTACTTCATCATTCTTCATTTTAAAACACTCCCAATGTTTTATTTTGACCAGGTTACAAATCACTTCTCGATTTTATTATTATTCAAAGAACCAACTGTTTAAAAAATTTTTAATCTTTTTAATTCTTCTGATCTCCTTTGGTTTACTTTCTATTTGTCTTTTTTCCTTAACCTTTTTTTTTTTTGGCTTGATGATTCTTATTTTTAATGTTTAAATTTTTTTGTTAGTATATCTTTCTAAAACTGCAATTTAATTTGGGCACTGCTCTAGAAACACCACATGGGTTCTGATATGTAGTATTTCTGTTATCGTCATTTGTTATATATTCTGACGTAAGGTTTCATTTCTTCTTTGCATTGTTTAAAAGTGTCTAAAGCACATTTTTTTGTTTCCTGGTTTTGTTATTACGTTCTACTGTTACTGAATTGTGATTAATGGATATTCACATTGTTTGACTTTTTTATATTTTGAAAAACAATGATTTTCTTTTAGCAAAATATATAGTCATTTTTGGGGAGAATATTTCAGAGGCTCCTTAATACAAAATGTATACTGTATTTTATGGTATAGAATAGGATACATACCAGTAACTCCACCTTACTAGTTGTGCTGTTTACTTTTATTGAAATTTTGTTACATTTTCTGTCTCTATACCTTCTTGAAATCCTTAATTATATGAATTATTCTGTGTGTGTTTCCTCTGATATTTTGGAAGGTCTGCTTTCATGTATTAATATAGAATAATATTTGTTTATAAACTATGTAATAAAATATATTGTTTTATTAATGTTATATGTAGTCATTATAATTCTCTATTTTAAATAATGTTTTCCATGAGCATATCAGTCAAGAATGGTCAGTAAAACAGAAGCTTCTCTAGGAATTTTGCAGGAAAGATTTTAATATAAGGACTTAAGAGGTTCACAAAGTCTTTGTCAGAGCTAGGTAAGTGAAGATCAGGGAAATTTCTGCTGGAGTTAGATAAAATCAAGAAATGCTAGGATTAAGGGAAAACCCATATCTATCTAAGTTCCCTGCAGCATTAAAGAAAATTATTAATAGGAATTTATCTGGAAGCCAAAATAAACCTGAGTAATCTCAAAGAAAGCCACTATCACCAATCTCAGATGCTCATAGTTTTGAAAGAGTGATTTATCAGATTACCTGAAGCTACTATAGGACTTCCATCTGTTATCTATTTATACATAACTGCTTACAATTATACTTTCAATATGTGGAGTCTAGTCATATCTTTATTTCTTGATTTATAACTATAACATATTCATTCTAGTTGATTACTTCTATTTTCTTATTCAGAGACTCCAATTGTGTGTATGTTGGAATTTTTCTTTCTTCTATGCCATTTTCTCTTTATTATAGCACTTTTCAAATTCTGCTTTTTTCCTGCTCTATAATTCACTGGGTTGACTGTAGTATCTACTTTTCCTTGTGCTAGTTCTAATTTTGCATTCATTTCTGTGTTCTTTTTTCTGAAGTGTGGAACATCATATCTTCTTCCATTATCTCCCTCTATAATTACAATAGTTCTTGCATCTTTTCTTTATGCTCTTCTTGAGAGGATATGGCTTTGATTTTTTTTAAATTCATGGTAAAATGTTTTGCTACAATTTTCATTTGTTTTGCTGCAATATTGTTGTTATGTCTTTAACTTGCCAAATAACTTTTCTGTCCCTGTTATATTTCTTCTGTTTTTGTTGTGATTAAGAAACATCTTTGAATGAGGTTTTTTTTTTTTTTTTCCTAGACAAGCTATTTGCAGGAAGTTGTTGTCTTAAAAGGGATAAGGCTCTAAGCTACAAGTAGTTTTTTTTGTGCCTGAGGATTTTGTGTGAGCATTCTGTTAACCTTTTTTTCCCCTAGCCAAAGGAAATAGACAGATGTAAGGAGATCACACTACCAATCACAATACCACAAATACAGATTGCTTCCTAGAAATATGAATTGTCTGTGTACTTCCTTGTCCCACTATTACCTCTTCCATTTTGCAGAAGCAAACCAGATCCAGAGAAACTCACACTACTGGTATATGCATAATATTCTTGCTGTTGAAATTGGGGAGCTCTCATTTGACACTTCAAAGTGCCCACCTTATATTAGGAGATGAAATTTTCTGAGTTTATAAGATTTATGATCATATGTTTCTCCTTTCAGTTTCTTTCTACAACCATGCTTGATTTCATTGTTTAGAACCCATTCCATTTTTTGTTTCAAGGTTTTATCTGAATATAGATCAAACAAAATCAGAATTTACATCTATCTTTCTCATGTTTCCTTGTTGCTTTAGGGTGACTTCCAAGAAAAGAATGGAGTATACTGACAAAACATTGTCATCTTGAAACCAAAAGAGTCATATTTTTAAAAATAATTAAATGAACAAGTACTATAAACAATGTTTCTTAAAAAGCCAACATACCTTATTTATAAACTCATTAAACACTAAGATTCCTCTAGTAAAATTTTTCTTTATTACTACTCTGTCTGAAAGAACATTTTCAAATCTTGCTGGAATATTTTAAGGTTTGGTTAATCAGTCTCACCAAATTAAGAGGGCTACTTATATCATTATTCCTACTTTGCCCAATCTATAGAGTTCTTCCCCCTTTTAAAATGATCCAAACTTCAGAAAAAAACATTTTAACCATTTAAATCAAAGTAAGAGGATGTGTGTATGAGTGGGTTTGGCTACAAATAATATATTTAATATATTTGGTTATATTAAAAAAGGAAATCACATAATGAGAGAGGGATCAAGTTTCAATAAATAGATATGTAATCCCATGGAAAATATGATGTTAAATTCCTTGGAATTCTAGTACTGGCAATACATAAAACTAAGATAGCTTTAAAATTCTCTCAAATCAAACAAGATTTTTTCAGTGACTTTTTTTTTTAATATTTTCTCTTTTTAATATGTTTTCATTTTCTTCCAGTTTTATTGACATATAATTAACATAGAGCACCATATAAGTTTGAGGGTATATAGCATAATGATTTGACTTACATCATAAAATGACTACCACAATAAGTTTAATAAACATCCATCATGTAGATACAATATTAAAGAAATAGAAAAAGTGTATTTTTTTCCTTGTGATGATAACTCTAAGGATTTACTTTCTTATCAACTTGCATATACACACAGCAGTGTTAATACATCTATCATGTTGTACATTACATTCCTAGTACTTATCTTATAACTGGAAGTTTGTACATTTTGACTGCCTTCATCTATTCCCCGTCCCCCATTTGTCACTCCCATATCTAGCAACCACAAATCTGATCTCTTTTTTTATGAGATAGTTTGTTTGTTGGTTTATTTGTTCTATGTATAATTGACCTAAAACAGTATGTTAGCTGCTGTTGGACAACATTATGATTCAATATTTCTATATATTTGAAAATGATCAACACAATAAATCTAGTTACCATCTGTCACCATACAAAGATATTACACAATTATCAACTATACCCCACACCTATGACTTATTTATTTTGCAGCTGGAAGTCTTTACCTCTTAATCAACCTCACCTATTTCTTTCCTCCCCACCGCTTCCCCTATGGCAACGATAGTTTTGTTCTTTGTATCTATGACTCTGTTTTGTTATATATGTTTGTTTTGTTTTTTAGATTCCACATATAAGTGAAATCATATAAAATTTGTCTTTCTATAACTTATCTCATTTAGCATAATACTGTCTAGGCCCATCCATGTTGTTGCACATAACAAGATTTTATTCTTTTTTATGGCTAATACTCCATTGCATAGATACATACCACAACTTCTTTATCTATTTAATTATTAATGGATATTTGAGTTGTTTACATATCTTGACTATTGTAAATAATGCTGCAGTGAACATATTAGGTACATGTATCTTTTCTAATTAATGTTTTTATTTTCTTCAGATAAATACCCAGGAGTGGAATTGTTGGATTAAATGGTAGTTCCATTTTTAATTTTTGTGAGGAAACTCCATGCTATTTTCCATAGTGGCTTCACTAATTTGCATTCCCACCAACAGTGCATGAGGGTTCCCCTTTCTCCACATCATCACCACCTGTTATTTGCTGTCTTTTTCATAATAGCCATTCTAATAAGTGTGAGATAATATCTCACCGTAGTTTTCATTTGCATTTCCCTGATGATTAATGATGTTGAGCCTCTTTTCATGTGCCTGTTGGCCATCTATAAGTCTTCTTTGGAAGAATGTCTACTCAGGTCCTTTGCCCATTTTATAATATGGTTGTTTGGGGGTTTTTTGATATTGAGTTGCATGAGTTCTTTGTGTGTTTTGGATACTAACCCCTTATTAGATATATCATTTGAAAATATTTTCTCCCATTCATTAAGTGGTCTTTTTGTCTCGTTGATAGTTTCCTTCACCGTGAAAAAGCTTTTCAGTTTGATGTAGTCCCATTTGTTTATTTTTGCTTTTGTTTCCTTTGCCTCAGGAGACATATCCAAAGAAAAATTACTAAGACTAGTGTTAAAGAGTATACTGCCTATGCTTTCTTCTGGAAGTTTTATGGTTTCAGGTCTTACATTTAAGTCTTCAATCCATTTTGAAGTTATTTTTATGCTTGATATGAGAAAGAACTTCAGTTTGATTTTTTTGCATGGAGCTGTCCAGTTTTCCCAACACCATTTATTGAAGAGGCTGTCTTTTCCCCATTGTATATTCTTGCTTTATTTGTCTTAGATTAATTGACTATAGGTGTGTTGGTTTATTTCTGCTCTCTCTATTCTGACTGTTGACTATGTGTCTGTTTTTGTGCCAGTATCAAATTCTTTAGATTACTGTATGTTTGTAGTATAGTTTAAAGACAGGGAACATGATAGCTATGGCATTGTTCTTTCTCAAAATTGTTTTGGCTACGTGGGATCTTTTGTGTTTCCATACAAATTTTAGGATTGTTTGTTCTAGTTCTGTGAAAAATTCTATGGATATTTTAATAGGGATTGCTTTGAATCTGTAGATTGTCGTGAGTAGTATGGTCATTTGAATAATATCAATTCAGCCAATCCATGAACATGGTATATCTTCCCATTTGTTTGTGTGTTTTTAAGACAAAAAAATACTTTTAAAACATGACAGTTAAAACTTGAGCATCAAGTGAATGAAATAATGTTGAATTGCCCTGTGTGGGAGGAAGGAATGCCAGCTTCAGTAATCTTGGGATTGAGTTAATTGTCCTCTCTCTCTGCCCTGAGAGGAAGCCTTAGAGAAGTAGAAAGTTAGAAATGAGATTTGTAAATAAAGTTGGCATATAAGGACTGTATTGTCTGTAAAGTCAGAGAGCAGATAGAAATATTTCTATCAGCACAGAGAGAAAATGAAATTTGTCTTTCTTTGCCTTAGCTGTAGATGAAAGAAGAGAAAACTATTTCTGACTATTTGACCTTACATGTAAGTTTAATGCTTAATGTTATAGTACTTATATGAGACAGAGACTCCCATGATGAGAAATTGACATTAAAATGTATCCTCAGTCTGTGATACTACTGAAGTAATTGGTGAAAACAAATAAAAATGGCTCTGTGGAAACATTCTCTGAAACCAAACTGTGAAGCATTTTCACATCTTATCACTTCATGATTAATATAAAAATATTACAGACAAAAAGAAAGTCATGAATTCATCCACATAGTGAAGACAAATTTCCTATGAAATTAATTAAGCTGACAACAGATTTCTCAACAGAAATAACAGTGGGATGTGTAAAACACAGGGAAGCAAGAATATAATGGAATGAATATTTTCAAATTTCTTAGGAAAATTAACATGGCTTGGTAAATAATAGACATTCTCAGAACAGATTTAACTTTTATTTTAAATTCAAATTAATGATACTTACAGGAGACACACTCAAACTCCTTTTCATGAGATGACATAGACTCACTCTTTTCAGCTCCTCCCTTCTAAATACAATTAAATATCTAGAAATAATTCAGTAGTCAATCATAAAAGGATTCTTAAAGTTGGAAAGGAGTCAGATAAGCTGGTGACTTTGCAGAATGTGGAGAGACGCTATGGTGAGATAGATCCCTTTGTTTTCTTTTTATCTCTCATTTATCAAACAGTAGGGACTGGAGGGGCCTGCAATCCCAAAAAGCAGAAGAAATAAGCAGAAAAGAAAAAGAAAAGAAAAGAAATGTTTTCCCACTAAATAGCATCATACAGCAGCCTAGGGGGATGCTGTGAGTTGGAGTGGGGAGTACCAGAATAACAAAGCAGGCCAGAGTAACACTGTAACTGCTATAAGAACTAAAGTTTCTTTGGAATGACAGACTTCAAAAGTAGACCATGACCTATGTGCTAAACCTAAACAGGGTGACAGCATGCTGAAATAGATGTTTAAGTAGGATCAAGTGTCTCTTTACATAATAACCAAAATGCCCAGATATAATGTAAAATTACTTGTCATGCCAAGAACCATGAGAAACATGACTTGAATGAGAAAAGAGAGCCAACCAACCAGGTATTGAAATTATCAGAAAAGGATTTTAAAACATCCATAATAAAAAAGTTTCAACAATTATGAGTTCTGTTGAAATTCAGTTTAAAAAATAGAAACCCTCAGCAAAGAAGTGGAAATTATTTAAAAGTACTGAATAAAAATTATCGAATTAAAAATATGATCACTAAAATAAAAACTCAGTATATGAGCTCAATGGTAGAGTGATGATGACAGAAGTTACAATCAGTAAACTTAAAGACAGAATAATAGAGTTTACTCAGTCTGAACAACACAGAGAAAATAGTGTGGAAAAATTAATGAACATATCCTCAGGGACTTGTGGGGGCAGTAACCAAAAATCGAGGATTAGTCTCATTAAGACAAGAAAAGGCGATATGAAGAATCAGAAAATTGAAGAAGCAGGAAACGTATTTGAAGAAACAACAGTTGAAAAGTCACCAAATTTGGAGAAAGAAACAAACCTACAGATTTAAGAAGCAGACTAATACTCAAAAAGGATGGATCCAATCCGAAGTAGTTCTAACCATAACACCTCATAGTTAAACTTCCCAAAACATAAGACAAAAAAAAAAACTTAAAAAAAATTCAGTGTAATGTATTGAAATGTAGAATCACTATGTTGTGCACCAGGCACTGACATAATGTTGTAGATCAATTATATTTAAAACAAATAAATGAACAAACTCATAAAAAAAAAAGAGATGAGATTTGTGGCTACCAGAGGCAGAGGGTGGGTGGAGAGAGAATTGGATGAAAGTAGTCAAAATGTACCAACTTCCTGTCATAAGGTAAATAAATAAGTACTAGGGATATAATATATAACAGGATAAATACAGTTAACATTGTTGTGTGTTATATATGAAAGTCGTTAAGAGAGTAAATCCTAAGAGTTCTTATCACAAGGAATATTTTTTCTTTCTCTTTAATTTTGTATCTATATGAGATGATGGAAGTTCACTAAATTTATTGTGGTAATCATTTCATGACATTTGTAACTGAAATCATTAGGCTGTATACCTTAAATGTTTACAGTGCTACATATCAATTATATCTCAATAAACCTAGAAGGAAAATAATTTTAATGAAAACCAAAATAAAAGTAAATTCATTCCAAAGTCACTGAAGGTGGAGAAGGGACAAGGCAGATTTCATCAGAGATTGCCTGCCTGCAGTGTCTCTTGCCCCAGATTAAAATCAAGAAATAACACCTTGCTACATATGCATCATGGTTTATTGAGCCTGTTACCAGTGTTACCTCTTACGAAAATCTATGCTTCAGTCTTGCAGGAGACAACATAAAAACTAGTTGTAAAAAATTAAGGTAGAGAGTAAAAGGACATAAATGGTAAGCTTTCTATTCTTCACCCAAAGTAAAGTATCAATACTGATAGAGTGTGATAAGTTGTTACTTGTATATTGCAATACCTAGAGCAACAATTAAGAAAACTGTAATGTATCCAAAACTGCAAAATGGAAACAAGGCAAAATTCTACAAGGCGTTCAAGTAACCCACAAGAAGCCAATAAAAGAGAGGACTGAGAAATAGAGGGAACAAACACAAAACAAATAGTAAAATGGCATTATTAAATCTTAACGTATCAGTAATTATTTCAAACGTAGATGATCTAAATTCCCCAATTATGGATAATTGATAGAGAGGAGAAGAAAATGTGACTCAACAGTATATTGTCTACAGGAAACTAATTTCAAATATGACGTGGGCAGGTTGTAAGTAAAAGCATGGAAAAAGATGTATCATAGAAACATTAATAATAGACCCTCATAGTGAAGAAAATTACTAAGGACAAAAAAAGATATTACATAATCCACCAAACTACATAATAATACCTGATGTGTATGTACCAAACACCAGAGTTTCAAAATACATAAAGCAAAACTGACAAAACTGAAATGAGAACTAGTCAAATCCACAATTATAGTTGGAGACTTAGACACCCTTTCTCCATAATTGTTAGAAAGACTAGACAGAAAATCAGCAAGGATATAGAACCACTCAATATTCTCAATTATCAATGAATAGACTCTAATTGACATATATAGGACACTCCACCCAATGATAGCAGTTTGCATACTTTTTCAAGCAACCATGGAATATTCACCAAAATGTATCATATCCTGGACCATATAACTCACTCAGTAAATTTAAGAGAATTGAAATAATACAGAGCATGTTGTATGGCCAAAGTGAAATTAGACTAGAAATCAGTAACAGAAAGACAATAATAAAATCTCCGAATTCTTAGAAATTAAACCTATCTGAAAATAATCCATGGGTCAAAAGTAAACTCTCAAAAATAATAAGTATATAGAACTAAATGCAAGTGAGAATCAATGTAAAATATGAGTTGCATCTGAACAATACCAAAAGGGAAATTTATAGCAGTAGTACTTACATTGGAAATAAAGAGAAGTCTCAAATCAAAAAATCCAGGTTCCAACCTCAAAAATCTAGAAGAGAAAAATAAACCAAATATAAGCAGAAGGGAGAAGATAATAAAGATAAAAGCAGAAATAAATGACAGTAAAAATAGGAAATCAATACAGAAAATCAATAAAACCAAAGGATGGTTCCTGAAATAATTAATGCCATTGATAAAGTTCTAGCAAGTCACACAAAGATAAAAAGAGTAAAGACACAAATCATTAATGTCAAGAATAAAACAGGGAATTGCATTAGAGATATTGCAACAATTAAAAAGATAGTAAGGTGTTTTAGTCCATTTGGGTTGCTACAAAAAATGCCATAGGCTGGATAGCTTATAATTAACAGAATTTTATTTTTCACATCTCTGAAGTCTGGAAGTCCAAGAACAGGGTGCCAGCATAGTTGGGTAAAAGCCCTCATCCAGGTCTCAGACCTCTTGTATTCTCAATTGTGAAAGGGGCAAGGGATCTTTCTGGAACCTCTTTTGTAAGAGCGCTAATCCTAGTAATGAAAGCTTTGCCCTCATGACTTAATCACCTTCCAAAGGCTCTACCTCCTAATATGATCACCTTTGGGTGTTAAGATTCAACATATGAATCTTAGGGGACACATTCAGACCATAAGAGAGTACTGTAAACAACTTTATGTCTGTAAACCCAATAAAGTATAAGAAATGGATCAATTCATCAAAAACCATACTCTTAAGTCACCACCAAGATGAAATTGACCAATGTAATTGTCCGATAAGCATTAAAAGTTGAATTTTTAGTTAAAAACTTACCCAAAAGAAATCTCTAGACCTTTGTGAATTCACTGGAGAATTCTATTAAACATTTAGAAAAAAAAAACTAATGTTGATTTTACACAATCTCTTCGAGAAAATAGAAGAGAAAGAAACATTTCTTGACTCTTTTTAGAGGCTAGAAATATCATCATATCTAAACCACACAAAAACAGTTTTTAAAAAAAGGAAAACTATAGACCAATATAATTCTTGAACTTAGATGCAAAAGTCCTCAATGAAACATTAGCAAATGAAATCCAGAAATGTATTAAAAGAATAATATATGATGACCAAGTAGGATTTGTTCCAGATATGCAAACCTGGCTCAACATTCAAAATAAGTAAATGTAATCTAGCATGTCAACATCATATGACAACATCAATTGATAAAGAAAATTGACAATTCCAACATCCATTCATAATAAAACCTCTCAGCGAAGTAGGAATAGAGGGAATTTCCTCAAACTCTTTTTAAAAATCTATAAAAACCTATAGTCAGCATCATACTTAATTGTGAAAGATTTAATGCTTTTCTTCTAAGTTTGGGTACGAGTTTGCATGCAAGGATGTCCACTTTCACCACTCTTATTTAACATAGTATTGGAAGTTCTAGCCACTGCGATAAGGCAAGGAAAAGAAATAATAGGCATAAATATTGGAATAGAAATAATTAAATTCCCTATTTGAAAACTACATAAGGGTCTACGTATAAAGTCCTTAGCAGCTTATACAAATAAATTAATAAAATAAATGCTTAGAACTAATAAGTGAGTTCAGCAAGATTGAGAGCTGTGAGATCAATGCAAATAATCAATCATATTTCCATGTGCTAACAATGAACAAGTAGAAATCAAACTACATCATTCAAAATTGCTCCAAAAAACTAAATACCTACTTATATATCTAAGAAAGCATGCACAGGATCTCTATGGTGAGACCTACAAAATATTGTAATAAAAGAAAAATCTGAATAATTGGAGAGACCATGTTCTTGGTTTGGAATACTCAGCATAGTAAAGATGTCAATTGTCTTCAAACTGTTCTGTAGATTTAAGGAAATTCTCATCAAAATCCTAGCAGTTTTTATTTTTGGAATTATTTTGTTAAACTTTATTCAAATGTTTTATTTAAAATACTAAAATTAATGGAACATAATATGTTTCTAATATAAAATAACATGCCAAACATAAATATCTAACAGTTACTTATATGAATATGCAATCTTTAACATGTATAGCTGTGTGCATTTTGGGCCATCCACTTATATCTCTAGTAGCATATTCTGTTCACTTCTGTGATGAGTCAGACAATAATTACAAAGCAGTATAGCATAATTTTAAAAAAATGTAAGACTAAAATTTTAATCAAAATGAAATTCAAATTCCATTTTTATGAGTTTTTTTTTACATTTTTTATTGAGTTATAGTCATTTTACAATGTTGTGTCAAATTCCAGTGTAGAGCACAATTTTTCAGTTAGACAAAAAAAAATAAGCATATTCTAAAATTTATATAAGAAGGGTAAAGACTTACAATAGCCAAAACAAATTTTGAAAATAATATAATGCAGAAGGAATCATTTTTTCTAGTGTCAAAACTTACAGCCAGTAATCAAGACTGCATAGTTCTAGAGGATAGATAGATACATAGATCAATTGAAGAAAATAGAAAACCTAGAAATAGGCTCATAGATATATGCCCAGTTGATTTCTGACAGAGGTGAAACTGTAATTCTGTGGAGGGTGTATGGTACTAAAGATGATGGATGTTTATACAAAAAAATTAACCTACCATCCTATGTCATAATTAACTAAAATGCAGCACAGACTTAAATGCAAAGTGTAAAACTGTAAAACTTTCAGAAAAATGAAGAAAATCTTCAGAACCTAGAACTAAGTGATAAGTTTTTTATTTGACACTAAAAGCATGATCCATAAAAGGAAAAACTGATAAATTGGACCTCATCAAAATTAAAAACTTACTCTCTTTGAAAGATTTTGTTCAGATGATGAAAAGAGAAATTACAGACTAAAAGACTGTATACATAAACCACACATCTGACGAAGTAGCTAGAATATATAACAAACTCTCAGCTAAACAGTGATAAAAAAAATCTATTCAATTAGAAGTTTGGAAAAAGACATAAACAGAAATTTTAATGAAAAGGATATACAGATGGTAAATAAACACCTGAAAAGATGTTCAACATCATTAAGCACTAGGGAAGTGCAAATTAAAATTATAATGGCTTATCGCTCACCCCTATAAGAACAACTAAAACAAAAAAGTGATACCACCAACGACTGGTGAGGATGTAGAGAAACTGGATCACTCATACATTGCTGACATGTATGCAAAATGTTAAATCACTCTTGAAAACAGTTTAGCAGTTTATTTCAAAATTAAAATTGCAGTTACTATATGATATAGCAATTATACACTTGGGCTTTTATCCCAGAGGGATAGTAACATGTTCATGCAAAAAAAAAAAAAAAAAAACTAGTACATGAATGTTTACAGCAGCTTTATTCATATTAGCCAAAAAATGGAAAACAGCCCAGATGTTCAACTATGAATGTATCAATAAACTGTGGTATATCAATACCATGGAATGCCACTCAGAAATCAAAGGAATGAATTACTGATGCCTGCAATAACTTGAATGAACTTCAGAGATAATATGCTGATTTTAAAAGTTGATTGCAAAATGTTATATACTATGTAATTCTATTCATATTACATCCTTGAAATAAAATTATACAGATGGAGAATACTAGTTGCCATGGATTCAGGATGGCAGGGTGGACTGTATGTGGCTTTAAAAATTTAATATGGAGACTTGTGGTAGTTACCTAAAACTACACATGTGAAAAAATGGCATAGGACTTAAAACTACACACACACACGTGCGCGCGCACACACACACACACACAAATGAGAGCATGTATACCTGGAGGAATTGAAATAAACTCTATAGATTGCATCAAAGCCAGTTTTCTGGTTTGATATTACACCATAGTTATGTAAGATGTGAACATTGGGGGAGGCTAAGTGAAGTGTGTACATAATATCTTGTAAATTTCTTAGCAATTTCCTGTAAACTTATAATTATTTCAAAATAGAAAGTTTGAAAGAAAACATAATGGATTATCCTAGATATCTTACTGGTTTTTAATTTAGTTTTACTATGATCAGATAAATAGTTCTATAAGATTTTGATCATTTTATATTTATTGAGACATGTAGTGAGACTGCAAATGGTCTACATGAATATACTATATTCATTTTAAGGAGAATGTATTTTGCAGTTGTTGGTGTGGCATTCTAACAATATTATTTAGCTCAGAGTAGTTACCAGAAATAATTCATAGTCTCTAAGTCTTTACTGAATTTTTGTCTAAGTTCTGTTAATTGATGATAGAAGTGTGTTAGTATCTCTCACTTTTACTGTGAAAATGTCAAATTGTCCCTTCAGTTCTGTCAATCATGTACATATGTGTGCATTGAAAATCTGTTATTAGCATATACACATTTATGTTCGTTGTGAATTACTAGAAAATTGAATTTTTATCAGTTTGAAATATCCCTCCAGTGATATTCTTTGTATTTAAGTTTATTTTATTTGACATCATAGCTGTTCCAACCTTCTTCTGCTTCATGTCTGTATGATATATTTTTCTATCCGTTTACTCTCAACCAATTTGTCTTTATATTAAAATGAGTTTTTATGAACAACATATGGAGTGTTTAAACCATTAACATACAGTATAATTATTTATACAGTTTGGTTCAGGCCTAATATTTTATTATTTGTTTTAGGTTGGTTTGTTCTCTTTTTTATTCATATGTTCCCCTTGTTATTTTTTGGATTAGTTAAGAATTTTTAGAATTCCATTTGTCAATTGGCTTTTAAGTTGCATATCTTTGCGTAAGATTATTTTATTAATCTATGTGAAAGTTTACTAATTCTTTTGTCATCTCCATTCTAGTACTAAGCCCATCCAGTAAAATTTTAATTTCTGATACAATTTTTAGTTTAAAAATTTGCATTTGTTTCTTTTATATTGTTGGCATATCTCTGCTGTGATTTCCCATCTTTTCATTAATTACAATACATTTTATTTCAATACACTGAGAATAGTTATAAGGAATGCTTTAATCTGATAACTCCAATAGCTATGTAATCTCAGGATTAGCATCTGTTGGTTGCATCTCCCTTTGAGATAGTCACATTATCCTGGCTTCATATGTCAAATAACTTGGATTTATACTCTTGACATTTTGAACATTATGTTTTGGAGATTCTTGATTTTGTTATATTACTCCAAGAATACTGATGTTTTGGCTTTAGTGAAAATTAGCTTTTGGTTACACTCAGTCTGAAAACTGTCACATCAGCATTAACCCAGAACTCAGTTCAGTTTCTTAGGCCTTAACTACAAGCTGATTTCAGCTTTCCCCATCCATGCAGGAGTCAGATGACAACCAGAGACTCAGGCTAAATTAAAACACAGAATTATTTTTTCTCTGTTTCTCTCCTTTCTTAGGTTACTGACTCTCTTATAGTCCTTTTGTCTCATGTTCCTTCACTAACTATTCTGCACCCCCCCCAAAATGGCTTGTACCTTAAAGTAGCAACCATGATGATTTTGGCTGCCCTCAGGATGAAGCTGCAAAAAAATTAGGGTGTTCATTACATTTGGATCACTTACTACATGTTTCTACCCCCTCCCCAGAAAAATCTAGCTTCATTTTTTTCAGGCTGCAAAACACTCAAGTAGTTATTTTTCATGTACTTAGAATGTATAGCTGTTGTGTGCAGGGGGACCAGTTAATTAGGCTCTTATTTCTTAACACCAGAATCAGAACTCTTAAAGTGTAAGGAATCACAAAGGCCAAATGTAAAGAAAGAAACATTTATGCCACAATGAGTGTGTATATGTCCATGAATGACTGAAAAATTGTGCTGAACACTGGAATTTGACACAACATGGTAAAATGATTATAAATCAATACAAAATGTTAAAAAAAGAAACATTTATGCCAGACAAAACAACCAACTAAAATGGTACAGTTAAAGTAATAGCAAACAGAATATTTTCTAAAGGATTTTTATTATACATTAAGCAGTCTACTACAAAGGTGTAAAAATACTATTTAGAATATTGATGTACTTATCAGAAATGAAAAATATGTAATACAGAAATGTATCGAACTACAAAGAGAGATTGAGATATCCACACAGATACTTTGATATTTAACAGAAACCCTTTCTGTTACTGCTTAAGAAATCACACTCATTTTGATAAAAATTGAAGTCAGATGCAGCACTCAATATTTTTGATAGATGTAGCTCCATTGCTGTTTTTTTCTGGGTCTCAAAGCTAATGTGTTTCATAAAACTAAATAAAATACTGAGCAAGTGAGAATTTCAGGAACACCAGAAAGTTTTATGAGATGGTATCAATGCTGGGTACTCAACGAAATATATACGTGTGTGTATACATATATATAAAGTTTCTATCCATCCATCCATCCATCTTTTTATATGAAAACTAGCCTACCATATAAAATATGAATGGTAATCTTCCAATAATCTTGACCCCTTAGCCACTGTTGTTGTCATACCTTCTAATATAGAAATTAAGTGATTCTTCCAAATATTAACAGAAAATCAGTGGCAGAACCAAGAAGCAGATTCTGGACTGTTAAATCCTAATCTAGTAATTAACTTGATCAGATCTGACCATGTTATGTAAAGTTAAAGGTAACTTTTTCTCTTTGTATCTGTAATATGTGCCAGGAGCAGAGTTGGTCAGTATCTCTGTGTTTGTTCTTTTGGGGTCTGTAGAGGGGGACTTTATGTTAGTACAAGACCATATTGAAGTTCTGCTACCATGGACTTCTAATGTTAAAAGGAACACTGGTGAAGACATTAAGAAATTACTTTAGAAAGCTTAGAGACATCCCAAACTCTGGACCAAGGTAAATTCAGGGACATTTGGAAATTGTTAATAAAGAAGGGAAAATAAATGAAAAAAAAAATCACACTAAATATTATAAAAACACAGAAAATTTGAATTATGCTATCAGTAAGGTTTATTTCATGGCATATTTGTATACATGGTCTACACTTATGCACCTTCTGGATGTATTTTTGTGTATAATAAACGACTGCTTTTTTGTTTGTATTTTCTCTAACCTCCCCTCATTATCCATATGCGGCCAGTACATTGTAGTTAGACTTTTAAAATCATTTGGATTTCTATGTAAGAAAGCCCAGAACATTGAAAGGATATCAAAGTTAAATATGTTTAAAGTTTTTTTTAATATTTAGAGTTATGTGTGGTGTGATTTAAGGAGCAAACAAACAAAAAGCACACCTCTCTTTTTATCTTTGATCAATAATGTGAAAGTCTCAAGAATTAAGAGTACATTTGTAACTTAAGAGAGCTGAGCCTCATGTGGACATTGATGAAAAGAGTGTTTGGCATTTAACTCCTATAAATAAAGCTGCTGAATAGAAGTACTTCAGTGATCAATATTGTCTAATTCAGAACTATAAGCCTTTTTAGTTGTAAAGGACAAGGAAAAATAAATTAAGAAAATGTTCTAACCTAGATTAGATTTCTCAATTTCAAAAATATGCTATTTATCCTCTTAGTCTCTACCAGTCCATATCATGTAATGAAATAAACACATTTTAAAAACAACTGTATGCCCAGCCTTCAATAGAGGTATCTGAACTATTTAGGGGTCTCTGTCAAGGCTGGATGTGTTTTTATGCAAATGATTTTCAAAAGTGGTGTCAAATCATATTGATATGTAATTTGCTATTGCTCATATAATTAATACAGTGATGGCTTATTTTAATTTCATAGTTTAGAACAGGTCAAGATTGTATCTAGGATAATGGCATTCTCACTAATGAGCGTTGTGATATGTTTTGAGTGGGAAGGAAAATGAAAGTTCTACCTTGTGGTTTGAGAATTCATTACAGACGGCTTTATTCTGTAGCTTAAAATGAACATACAGTATATACAAAAAGGACTGTTTGCTATTCTCACTTATCAAACCATCATGTAGAACTATAGCTTTCTCTCCTACTAAAAAAATCAGAACTTCAAAACTAATGTACCTTAGATAGTCACATGAATCATAGTAGTTCTTCATTTCCCCCCAAAACCTTGGGAATATCATAGACATTTTGGAATACACATTTGAATGAGCCTATTTTCAGGTGACTTTTCAGTCCTTTGTACAAAATTTGTCTCTTTTTTAACTCTTGATTTTAGAAACATTTCTTTTTCTTTGCTGTTCTACAAATTCACTATGATGCATTTAAGGATGTAATTTTTTTGACTTGAATATGAGGATGCATGTATTTTTCACCATTATGGAAAGTTTTCTGTCATCTCTTTGAATATTGCCTAGACGTCAGTCACTCTATTCTCTTCTTCAAGATCTATAAGAGGTATATTAGATGCTTTCATTGTGTTCTTAACACTTAAACAGTGCTCATGGAGTTCCTGTCTTTATTGCACTATACTGCACTCTAGAGTCTTCATTTCTAGAGCTGGAATATGTTATGCCTGGGTAAAGGTTTTGTTTTGGTTTGTTTGTTTGTTTTTGCATTTATCCTGCTAGATAGTCTCTGAACTGCCTGGATCTGTGGTTTGGTGTCTAACACTAATTTTAGGGGAATTAATTCATTATTTAATATTTCTTCTCTTCCTTTCTCTTTTTCTTGTTTCAGAATTCCCATTATGCATATGTTACATCTTTTATAGTTGACCCATAGTTCTTTGATATGCTGTTCTTATTGGTCCTTTTTTCAGGTTTTTATCTCTTTGCTTTTCAGTTTTATTGGTTTCTACTTAGATATCCTCAAGCTCAGAGATTCTTTCCTCAGCTGTGTCCAGGCTACTAATAAGCCCATCAAAAGCATTCTTTATTTCTGTTAGTGTTTTAGATCTCTAGCATCTCTTTTTGGTTATTTCTTAGAATTTCTGTCTGCTTACATTGCCCATCTGTTCTTGCATACTGTATAGTTTATTTTTAGAGCTCTAAGCATCTTAATCATAGTTGTTTTAAATTCCCAGTCTAATTCCAACACCTCTGCTATATCTAAGTCTGGTTCTGATGTTTGCTTTCTCTTTAAACTATTGTTGTGGGTTTTCTTTTTCTTTTTTTTCTTTTAGTATATCTTGTAATTTTTTCTTGATAGCCAGCCATGATGTAGTGGGTAAAAGGAATTGCTGTAAATAAGCCTTTAGTAATACAGTGGTAAGGTGTTGGGGGAGGAGGAAAGTTTTATAATTCTATGAGTATGTCTGCCTATGTTTTCCTTTAGCAGTTTTAGAGTATTTGGCCTTACATTTAGGTCCATAATCCATTTTGAGTTTATTTTTGTATATGGTGTTAGAGAATGTTCTAATTTCATTCTTTTCATGTAGCTGTCCAGTTTTCCCAGCACCAGTTATTGAAGAGACTGTCTTTTCTCCATTATATATTCCTGCCTCCTTTGTGTAGATTAATTGATCATAAGTGTATAGGTTTATTTCTGGGCTTTCTATCCTATTCCATTGATCTATGTGTCTGTTTTTGTGCCAGTACCATACTGTTTTGATTATTGTAGCTTTGCGGTATGGTCTGAAGTCAGGGAGACTGATTACTACAGCTCCCTTCTTCTTTCTCAAGATTGTTTTGATTCTTTTGGGTATTTTGTGTTTCCCCACAAGTTTAAAAACTTTTTTTGTTCTAGTTCTGTTAAAAAAAAATTTTGATAGGGATTGTGTTGTATCTGTAGATTGCCTTGGGTAATATTGTCATTTTAACAATATTAGTTCTTCCAGTTGAAGAACATGGTATGTCTTCCATCTGTTCATGTCATCTTCAGTTTCTTTAATCAGTGTCTTACAGTTTTCAGAGTACACGTTTTTTGCCTCCTTAGGTAAAATTTCTAAATTCTAATGGAAAACTTTTACTTTCCTTAATCCAGACCAGTAAAAAATCACTTGTTGAATCTTGTGGCCAGTAGATGAGTTTTATTATTGGGCTTCCCATTTTACTTAAATTGTGGACTTTGAGGGTCTCATCTTTATGCAGGGATGTCAGTTCCAACTCCCTGACTACCTGTTCCCAAGGCCTTGAAGCCTTTCTCTACATAATTTCTATACCCAATAAGCAACTATTTTTTCCCATCTGTTATCTTTTCCTGGACAGAGCTTGAGTAGTGTTAACTAATTTTCTTACATCTTTAGCTTTCCATTCTTTTCCTCCTATCTTTTTTTCCCCTCCTTCCTCTGCTCTTCTTCATCCTCCTTTTCTTCTTCTCCCCCTCCTCCTTTTTCTCCTCCTCTTTCTCCTCCTCCTTTTCCTTTGCATATGTCATTTTATTCTTACTATTTATAAACTCCACTGCATAGTTTTAAAATTACATTTTATCCAGAATTTTAAAACTATTTGTAGGTTATATTTTCCATATTAACTTTGATGACCATATTAACAATATCAGAAGTCCCTGTTAAAATTATCTGCAATTCTAGATCTAGGTTAGGTTCTACTTTATCACTCTCATAGAATGTTTGTACTAGAAAGAAATTAAAATATGATCTAGTCCAGAAATTCAAAAGTGTAACATCTCTAAGGATAAGATAGGTATTATAAATGTGTGAAATGGATGGATAAAAGACAATAAGGAATGCTGGAGACTTGTAGACATGGTGAGTTATATTCCACCTAAAGTTATTTTAAAATATCTAACACTATGCTGGCCAAAGAAAACACCTCCATAGAATACTGTCTGCATCTTATTCTGTACCAACTCCCACATTCTATATATGATGAAATTGAAAACAGAATAGGTCTTTCTCAATTAGCACAGCTTGTCACTTGAGTCCCCTTTCTGATAGTCATGACTACCCTAAACTTATAAAACAACTAGAAAATCATACAAACTTTATAATAAAATGTTACATTATTTGGTAGACACTATATGCTTTAACAATTTAGGACAGTGAGAGGTAACATATTAAACTTTTCCATATTATCATCCTCTGTTTTTAAATCTCAGGCACTAAAATCCTCTTGCAGTTGCAGAATAGTGTTTTTTTCTTGTCAAAATATCACAATTAGCTTGAATGTAAATGATGTTTAGGAAAATGGGACTATGGGGGAATGTTCCTCTCCCCAAAACAGGTAAGATCTAGAAGCCTAATTCTTTTGTCAACTAAAGCCCAACTAAAATCCCAGTATAAAGCAAAGCATCTATTTAATCATGCCTTCTGAGACACAGGCTGTAAACTGCAGCCCACTGACGGAGAAAGATGTATCTAGAGGGGACAGAACATTACTCAGGTGTTACCAGCTGCCTTTCCTGCAGCATGTTGCCACCTTTGATCAAACACCTCATTAGAAGAGCACCAAGGAGTCCAGAGGAACTTTTGAAAGATGCTATTCTCCATGAATGCAAATACTGTACAGTGGAATTTTCCAAGAAAAAAATAATTCATTGCTTATGTTTGACTCTTCACAACTACAATTTTTTTTCATTCATTATCTCATTTATTCCTCAGGAAAATTTTGTGAGGATAAAATAATTATGGTCCCATTTTTGATATGAAGACAATGAAGACCAGATAAAATAAATAATTTTATCAATTCACGTTACCAGAAAGAGCAGAACCAAAACTAATTCAGGTGAGGTGTTACGGTTACAAACCATGCTTTTGTATATTACTATATGCTACCACTCCTCATATCAATTTACCTGATACGCAAGATAAAAATTTAATCTTATTCTGTTATTCTTCTTTAAATGAATGTTTCCTATCTCATATGTGCAAATATTGATTTGGCAAATGTGTTCACTTGATTTACAAATAATTTTGATTTTATTGTATATACTACATTTTTCAACCATGATCCAGATGGCTGGTTTATTTATTTATTTATTTTTTGTACATTTTTGAAGAGGACAATCAGGAATTTCTGGTGATTCTGTTAGAGAAAATGAAGCAAAGCATAAAATCTTTAAATGAAGAAAACAGCAAGTGATATGGACAGTGGAAAATTAGTCCAGGCTTGACGTGAGAAAATAAGAAAAGAAACTATAAAAATAAAATTGTTCCTGATAAGTGTCAACTTAAAAGACTGTAAGAGATTATATATATTGGGAAGAAGGGAGAACTTAGGCTAAGAACTTCACAAATTTAAAATAGTAAAATTAGATTAAACTTACCTCTACCAAACAACTTCCCTAATTGATATTAATCAGTGCTGATCACATCATTATTTGTGATCCCTCAGCAATAGGCCTTATGTAGGCTCTATTAATTAGCACTCGTTGATCTGTTTTAAATCAAATATTTATTGAGCAAGGTTCTGAATTTGAGGCTTCAGGGAGATATAAAGGGGAATCAGGAAGTTTTCAGATGCTTATAATCTAGTGAAGGATAAACCAAATTCAAAACTTAATATATGATAGACTATTTTGCATTTAAGATTGGCACCAAGAAAGAACATGAGAAGAAAAGGAGGGAAGTAACCATTTACAGATGATAAAGTCAGTTTATCATCAAAATTGATTAATATTTCTAGTTAGTTCTAAAGTTCTAATTAGTTCTGGTTAGTATAACATATATACACACACACACGCACAATTTGGATTCCATTGGATTCATACATTTATATATATATATATACATTCATATGCACATATGCATTTATATGTATCTAAATATATTTGAATTCCATTTTATGAACATACAAAGGAATTTTAGATGACTGATTTATAAATGTGCCTTACACTGCATTTATGTATATGTGTGTGTGTGTATTTTTTCCCCTATACATCATAATTTTCTCAAGGTTGAAGACCCCATTCTTTTCTATCTACACAAATACACACGTGTCAATACACATCATATCATGCCTTGTAGTATATTTTGCTTAAAGTGAGTGTAGAAAGTAAACATCTCAATTACCTACAGTACAATAGGAAACCATCATAAGAACATGAACAGCAGTATGATGAGGTGGAAAAAGAAACTGGTTTTAGTGCCGGTCATTTCATTATGCTGTAGAATGGGCACAAGGGCAAATAAAGTCAGAATGAATGTTGTAACAAAGTAGTTTGGTAACCAGAGCATGAACAGGGTCTGCAGATGTAGTGACAGGGAAAAGGCCTTAGGAAATTATAAAGCAATAGTAGTAGACTTTATGTTTTGGATGTGTGGAAATGAGTGGGAAATGATTCTCCCACTGCATCCTTGATTTCAGGAGAAACAACTATTGCTTTCCCAGAGATAGAGACATAAGACTTACAGAAAAGATTAGTTCTATTTTCACCCCACTGACCTTGAACAGAAAAATTGTAATATTGAATAGGTTTGAAACTACAATTTTTTCTATAAAATCGCACATACATTCATACATGCATATGAAACTTGGAAGAAAATCAATGACACATGTTATGATGATACTTAATATTCTTAGAGTGGAGGTGTTTAACTTCATTTATACATTTAGTTATTAAATAAGAATATCTCAAATACTCATTTATCAGACACTATCTTAAACAGTGAGAATGCAAAGCTGCATAATATACGTTCCCTGCCCTCAAAGGGTTCTAAAAGATTCTGATCAGGAAACAGTCAAATGCTTTGTTTTCTCTATTACTGGTTTATGTATTTAGATAAAATAGACATAATTAAATGTTTGTGTAGTGAGACAATCAGTGGTAAGTACTTTAATAAGGCACAGAAAAACTCCACTTCATGGGAGGACTCACTAGTAATTGGGCTGATATGTTAGGGTCAGGACGTAATTTTATACAGGCAAAGTTGGATATAATAGCTTAGATGGCAGGAACTGGGCTGTTGATTTCTTGATATGAGCACAATAAAAGAATTCCACTGTCACACCAAGGGTTTGCCTCATAACCCTTGATGCTCGGAACATGGGAAAAAAAGTGAACATGAGGCCTCCAAGTCCAGACTGAGGCTGCGTCATCCATTTGCTTAAGCATAAGTTAAAAGTGGCAGCTCCAGTTTCTCAGCCTTTGGATAGTCTTTTTGTTTGCAATAATAATCCATTTTTCACACTCTAAGAAAAAGTAATGTAATATGAAATCCCCTTCACAATTCATTTCTTAAAAATGACATTGACTACTAAGGTATCAGTTCAAATTCTTGTCTGCGGAAAACTGAAAGACACTATTTTCTTCAGCAGTTTTCAGTGATAGAATTTAATGTGGTAATAAGATTCCTGAATGGCCCAGGAATACCAGGAAAGCCTTCTGCTAAAAGAAGAATATAAATGATAAATGCAAACTTTCTACATGTAAAATCATTTGGAGGGTAATTTCATCTGGAAGAAGAGAATATGTTCTGGCTAAGTAGAGAGATAATTGTCTTTTCATTAGGCTTGTATCCTGTTACTATGTTCTAAATATGAAACAGTACAACATTAATAATTTGGCACTTTAAAAACATTCTCTGACATAAATCTTAGCAATGTTCTCTTAGGGCAATCTACCCAAGTAATAGAAATAAAAACAAAAATAAACAAATGGGACCTAATTAAACTTAAAAGCTTTTGCACAGCAAAGGAAACCATAAGCAAAACAAAATGACAACCTACGGAATGGGAGAAAATATTTGCAAATGATGCGACTGACAAAGGTTTAATTTCCAGAATATGTAAACTCATACAACTTAATGACAAAAAAACAAAGAACTCAATCCAAAAATGGGCAGAGGACCTAAATAAGCAATTCTCCAATGAAGGCATACAAATGACCAATAGGCACATGAAGAAATGCTCCATGTCACTAATTATCAGAGAAATCCAAATCAAAACTACAATGAGGTATCACCTCGCACCAGTCAGAATGGCTATCATTCAGAAGTCCATGAACGATAAATGCTGGAGAGGGTGTGTAGAAAAGGGAACCCTCCTACACTGTTGGTGGGAATGTGGTTTGGTGCAGCCATTATGGAAAACAGTATGGAGATTTCTCAAAAAACTAAAAATAGACTTGCCATACGATCCAGCAATCCCACTCCTGGGCATATATCCAGAGAAAACTGTAACTAGAAAAGACACATGCTCCCCAGTGTTCATAGCAGCACTATAATACAATAGCCAAGACATGGAAATAACCTAAATGTCCATTGACTGATGACTGGATAAAGAAGCTGAGGTATACTTATACAGTGGAGTACTTACTAATCAGCAATAAAAAATAATGAAATAATTCCATTTGTAGCAACATGGATGGACCTGGAGATTGTCATTCTAAGCGAAGTAAGCCAGAAAGAGAAAGAAAAATACCATATGCTATCACTTACGTGTGGAATCAAAAAGAAAAGAAAAAAGACACTAATGAACTTATCTACAAAACAGAAACAGACTCATAGATATAGTGAACAAATTTATGGTTACCAGGGGGTAAGGGAGTAGGAAGAGATAAATTGGGAGTTTGAGATGTGCAAATACTAACTATGAAATATAAAATAGATAAAAAAACAAATTTCTTCTGTATAGCACAGGGAGCTATATTCAATGTCTTGTGATAGCCTATGATAAAAAGAATATGAAAACAAATATATGTACAACTGAAAAATTATGCTGCGCAGCAGAAATTGACACAATGTAACTGACTATACTCCAATAAATTTTTAAAAAACTGGCACTTCAGTGATAAAATGTTAAGTTGCTAGAGAGCCAATAAACATTCCAAATACATGCCACATTTCCAGGGGCATATGTGAACATTGTTTTGTTACCAGATATTTATTCAAAATAGGAGACTCAAGATACTGAGAAGTAGTATTCCTTGGAAAATGCCAGCATTTCAGAGAATTGGTTTGCATTTCAGTAAGTAGTTTGTTTTGTACAGCAGCATTTCCAGCGATGTTGCTTAATCACACACATGCAGATAGTTGAAAATTAAGCACTTTATTTGAAAGGAAATCAGAATTTTGGCTTTATGCACTGTGTATAGGACCCCAAATTTCCGGACCCTCAAATCTTGATGTAATAAAAGGGAAGAGCTTTGCTTAAGAGAGATTAGCTCTCTTCAAATCTAAAGGCATTTTTGATTACCTGATTTTCATCAAAAAAATAACAGAAAGGCTTCTATCAATTTGTTCTTTATCTCTGTGATGTTTTAAAAAAATTATTTTGCATATTATTGTCAAATGTTTTACTTTGCTTTATGCAATTGTTAAGTTTTCATTTTTACATTTATATTAACATTGTCTGTTGGTAATATATAGAAGTGCAATTAAATTTTTTAAAATTCACCTTGTATGCTAAGCATTTGTTAATCAGTAAATAATAATGGGAAAAAATTTTTGGCTAATTCCTTAGGATAGTCTATATAGTCAATTATGCCATGAAAACAAACACACATTTGCTTCTTCCTTTCTAATTTATTTATGTGGCTGGAATTTTCAGTACAGTGTTGATTAAAAGTGGTGAGGTTAAATACCCTTGCATTGTTCCCAGTTTTAGGAGGAAAATAATAAATGTTTCAGCATTAGATTTAGGGTTACTTTTAGGTTTACCAAAGATGCACATTATCATTTTGAAGAAATTTCCTTCCATTTCTACTTTGATGAAAGTTTCATTTTTTTCAAATCACAAGTGGGCATTAATATTTGTCCTGTATTTTCTGTATGTATTGAGAGAATCATGTGATTTTGCTCTTTTATTTTGTTAATGTGTTCAGTTGTATTAACTGGCTTTCAAATGCTGGACCAAACTTGCATTCATGAAACGAAACCCAACTGGACAGAATGAACTATTACTTTTATATATTGCTGAATTTGACTTGTTACTATTTTAAATATTTTTTAATATCTATACTCGTGAGTCATATTGGTCTGTAATCTTTCCTTGTAATGTCTTCCTCAGATTTTGGTATCTGTATTATAGTTGCCTCATTAAAAAGGCTGTGGAGTGATCCTTCTGGGTATTTTCTTCGTGAGAAAATATTAATTACAAATTTAGATTGTTAGCTACTCTTAGGAGGATTGATAAGTTATATCTTTAAGGAAATTATCCATTTTCTCAGTGTTCTCAAAGGATTTGCATAAAGTTGTTCATAATACCCTATCATTATTTTTTAATGTCTCTAGGATCTAAAATGATGACTCCTCTTTCATTTCTAATATGGCTAATTTGCACTTTATCTCATTTATTTTCTTGATCATTCCTGCTAGCTATTTACAAATCTTAATAGCCATTGCAAGGAACCAATGTTTTGCTTTGTTGGTTTTCTCTATTGTTTATTTATTTATTACTTGCTGATTTCCACTCTTATCATTAGTATATCTTTCCTTTAACTCACTTTGGTTTGAAGTTAATAACATATTTTTAGCATCAAAAGATGGAAATACACTGTTATTTTAATCCTCTGATAGTCAAAGAAATAACTTGTATTATGACCCAGTATATGGTCTATCTTAATAATGATATAGTCATCCTAACATTATAATGAGTATTGTTTCCATTCTTTTTCTTTCAAGCTCTTTGACTTTATATGTAATCTTTTGTATCTTTTATGACAATCTCTACCTATTAATTAACAGAATTTATTCATTTACTTTTATTATAATTACTGACATTATTGGGTCTGGTCTACCATCTTAGGATTTGTTTTCTATTTCTCTCACCTGTTCTTAGTACCTCTTTTCTATTTTCCTGTCTTTTTTTTTTTTTTTTTTGGATAGAGTATTTAGAAGTCCGTTTGTTCTATTTATTGGCTATTATTTAGTATTGTAGATTTTTATAGTGTAGTTTAAAATTGAAATATAATTTAAAAGCCATGAAATTAACCTTTTAAATGTATACAACTCAGTGCTTTTAGTAGATTTACAAAGCTGCATAAATATAGCCACTGCCTACTTTCAGAAATTTCCATTATCTCCAAAAGAAATCCCAAACACATTAGCAGTCACTCTTCATTTACCCAATCCCTTCAGCCCTAGGTACAACTAGCTACTTTGTCTCTATAGATTTGCCTCTTCTGGATATTTCCTATAAATGGAATCATTTAATACATGGTTTTTGTTTCAAATAGATATTTTCTAGACTACAATTTTCACTCTCTTGCCATTTCTTTAATATACTTTTGAGGGTCATTTTGTTAGTGCTGGTCCAGGGTGTTAAAATTAATAACATAACAATCTATCTGAAGTTAGTACCAAGTCAGTGTCATTAATACAGAAACCTTTGCTCCAATACAGCTCCATTACCTTACTAGGATTGCTAATTTTAGCAAAGATTTGTAGCTAGGATTGTAATGATTGTTTAGGGTCTTCTCAGGCCTTTCTTGAGCATGTGTCCTGCTCTGGGCATGCATACAATCTTATGCATTCACATCAAATTCTAGATTCCCAGTAATATATCAGAGCTTTGCAAAGACGCTGTGGACATCTAATTTACCATGCTTTTCTTTCAATATTTTGGCTGCCCTCTTTTGCCCCAAAAGATAGGCACCACCCTAAGCAGCTGTGATTTCAAACAACTTCCTCAAAATGTTTTTTCAAGTGTGTATATATATGTATATGTGTGTATGTGTATGTGTGTGTATATATATTTAAGTGAAGTATAGTCAGTCTACAATGCTGTGTCAATTTCTGCTGTACAGCATAAGGCTTCAGTCATACGTGAACATACGTATACTTGTTTTCATATTCTTTTTCACCATAAGTTACTGTAAGATATTGAATATAGTTCCCTGTGCTATACAGTATGAACTTGTTATTTATCTATTTTATATATATTAGTATCTGTAAATCTCAAACTCCTAATTTATCCCTTCCCACCCCTTTCCCCCACCCCTGTAACCATAAGTTCATTTTCTATGTCCGTGAGTCTATTTTCTGTTTTGTAAGTTAGTTTGTTTGTCTTTTTTTTTTTCCTTAGATTCCACATATAAGTGATATATGGTATTTTTCTTTCTTTTCCTGGCTTACTTCTCTTAGAATGGCAATCTCCAGGTACATCTATCTTGCTGCAAATGGCATTATTTCATTATTTTTATGGCTGAGTAGTATTCCATTATGTAAATATACCACAAGTTCTTTATCCAGTCATCTGTTGATGTTGTTTTCATGTCTTGGCTATTGTAAATAGTGCTGCTATGAACATTGGGGTGCATATATCTTTTTGAATTCAGGTTCCCTCTGGATATATGCCCAGGAGTGGGATTGCTGGATCATGCGATAAGTCAATTTTTAGTTTTTTGAGGAATCTCTCTACCATTTTCCATAACAGCTTCACCAAATTACATTCCCACCAACAGCATAGGAGGGTTCCCTTTTCTCCACATCCTCTCCAGCATTTATTGTTTGTGGATTTTTAATGATGGCCATTTTGATTGGTATGACATGATACATAATGGTAGTTTTGATTTGCATTTCTCTGATGATTAGCAATATTGAGCATTTTTTCATGTGCCCATTGGCCATTTGTATGTATTCATTGGACAATTGCTTGTTTTGGTCCTCTGCCCATTTTTGATTGGATTCTTAGTTTTGTTTTATTATTAAGTTGTATGAGCTGTTTATATATTCTGGAAATTAAGACCTTGTCAGTTTCATCTTTTGCAAATATTTTCTCCCATTCTGTAGTTTGTCTTTTTGATTTGCTTATGATTTCCTCTGCTGTGCAGAAGCTTATAAGTTTAATTAGGTCCCATTTGTTTATTTTTGCTTTTATTTCTATTGCCTGGGTAGACTGCCCTAGGGGAACATTGCTGAGATATATGTCAGATAATGTTTTGCCTATGGTTTCTGTATGAGGTTTAGTGTCTTGTCTTATGTTTAAGTCATTAAGCCATTTTGAGTTTATTTTTGTGTATGGTGTGAGGGAGTGTTCTAACTTCATTGATTTACATACAGCTGTCCAGTTTTCCCAACACCATTTGCTTAAGAGACTGTCTTTACTCTATTGTATGTTCTTGCCTCCTTTGTCAAATCTTAATTGACCTAACGTCTGTGGGTTTATTTCTGGGCTCTCTATTCTGTTCCATTGATCCATATGTCTGTTTTTGTACCAATACCATGTTGTTTTGATTACTGTAGCTCTGTAGTAGTGTCTGAAGTCTGAGAGGGTTATTCCTCCAGCTTCATTCTTTTTCTTCAGTAATGCTTTGGCAATTCTGGGTCTTTTGTGATTCCACATAAATTTTAGGAGTATTTGTTCTAGTTATGTGAAAAATGTCCTGGGTAATTTGATAGGGATTGAAATAAATCTATAGATTGCTTTGGGAAGTATGGCCATTTTAACAATATTAATTCTTCCAATCCAATAACATGGAATATCTTTCCATTACTTTAAGTCATCTTTGATTTCCTTAGTCAATCTTTTTAGTACTCTGTGGATAAGTCTTCCACTTCCTTGGTCAGATTTATTCCTAAGTATTTTTTTTTTGCATGCAATTTTAAAAGGGATTTTCTTTACTTTCATTCTCTGATGTTTCATTGTTATAGTACAGAATTGGCACTGATTTCTATATGTTTATCTTGTATTCTGCTACCTTGCTGAATTCTTTTATTAGCTCTAGTAATTTTTGTGTGGAGTCTTCAGGGTTTTTTATATATAGTATCATGTCATCCATGTATAATGACAAATTTACCTCTTCTCTTCCAATTTGGATCCCTTTTATTTATTTTTCTTGTCTAACTGCTATGTCTAGGACTTCCAATACTGTATTGAATAGAAGTGGTGAGAGTGGGCACCCTTGTCTTTTTCCAGATTTTAGCAGGAAGGATTTCAACTTTTGACCACTGAGTATTATGCTGGCTGTAGGTTTGTCATAAATAGCTTTTATTATGCTGAGATATGTTCCCTCTATACCCACTTTGGTTAGTGTTTTTATCATAAATGGATGTTGAATTTTTCTGAATGCTTTTTCTGCATCTATTAAGATAATCATGTGATTTTTCTCCTTTCTCTTGTTGATGTGGTGTATCACATTGATTGATTTACATATGTTGAACCATTCTTGTGTCCCTGGGATGAACCCGACCTGACCATGGTGTATAATCCATACCAGTTTCTCTTAGTACTGTCTGCCAGATGGCTGCCACTTTCTCCTCTAAGCCTCAGAAGTTCAACTTCTGTCCCCACTGACCTCCCAGCTAGAGACAGGTGTGTTCCAGTGTGAGGGTGTCTTTCTTCCTTTGCCACTCCCTTCCTGCAGGACCAGTCCTGTACCAATTTCCTTTTTCTCTTTTTCTCTTACCAGATTTTGTGAGAATCCTGTATTTTGAAGCAAAAGACACTCTGCCAGAGTTCAGTATGTGTTCTGTGCAATTCAATGGGTTTATGAATGTAATTCTTGGTGTATTTGTGGAGAGGATGAGCTGTGAGTCTCTCTACCCCATCATCTTGGCCAACACTCTCCTCTAAATGTTTTTGACAAACACCCCAGGGAAAGGGTTTTTTTTCAGATCAGGTTAAATAAAGACAGGCTTGCAAGTGGAGTCTTTTAGGGAACCACCTGACAAGCTAAATAATGACAATTTTCTGGTATGAATAAGGATTTGACAGCTTCTGTTCTGTCCCTTCCACTAACTGACTTCTGCTTTTCACCATGATTGTGGGTTGTTGGTTTTCAAACTTACTGTGGACCTCAGTGAAGGTGGGAGAGGGGAATAGGAATAGAGCAAGTTAAAAAGCCATAGACCTCAGTGATCTTACTGAGATTTCAGCTTTTTTTCTTTTTTTAGCATAATTGCTCCCTGGATTGCTGCAAACCTTTAGTTAATTTTCAGCGTCCTGAAAATGTTGATTCTGACAATTTTTGCCAGTGTTACTGTTGATGTTCAGATGTCCTCATTCTGCTTTTTTAATTGATACATTGTAGATTAGCACTTACTTTACTAACTACATTATATATCCTTTACTTACTCTCTTCCTTGAGTTAATATTATGCCACTTTACATAAGTCTAAGCACCTTACAACATTATACATTTAAGTCCTCTTGTGTTTATTGTCATTGCTGTTATATATCTTTTCTGTGGATGTCTAAGCCCAGCATATCTTACTATATTTGCTTTAAGTAGTCAATAGGATTTTTTTTTACATAAATTTATAAAAGCCAAAAAAAAGTCTATTTACCTGCATATTACTTTTGTGGCTCTCATTATTCCTTCCTCTATACTTGATTTCCTATCAAGTATCATTTTTCTTCTGCCTGAAAAAGTTCTTTCAGCATTTCTTTTAGTGTAGGCCTGCTGATGAAATAGTCTCTTGTTTGTCATTTATTTAGGTATTTTGATGTTGCTTTCATGTTTAAAGGATATTTTCATCAAGTAAAATTCTGCACTTCTTTTCCTGGTTAGCTCTCTCTTCTCAGAACCCTACCCTATATGTTCCAGCTTCTCTAATCTCTGACTCTACAATTCAGGGAAAGCACCGTGTTCTGCATGGGGTCCCCCTGCTGCTTTGTGGTGTGGAACACACCTTCAGGCAGAACATCAGTGTGATCATAGGGCTGATCTCATTTACTTTCCTTGTGCTGCCTGTTGTCCAATGTGTGAAAATAGTTATTTCATATATTTGGTCCAGTTTTCTAGTAATTTTCAGTGGGAGAACAAATTCAGACTCTGTTATTTTAACATAGCTAGAAATAAGAAATAAATGTCATCCACTTTTTCATTGCCTACAGCATGTGCACATTTCTAGTGTGGTAAGTGCTTAATAAATGGCATAAATTGAGATGACTTAAAACCCAGGACTTATCTTTTAATTTCAGTATAATTCTGACTCAGCCCTAACTTCAAATGGCAACAGATAATTTGACAAGAGATTATTTTTAGACTTCATTTCTTGTTTTGGCACTAAAATCAATATGTTGTGGAAATACAAGGTATATTTCAATGATCAAGTGGTATCAAGAAGGGCCATTCTGAGATTTTCTTTGGGGAGATGTGGGTGATTCAAATGTGTTCAAATGAACATAAATACAAAACAGAAACAGACTCATAGACATAGAATACAAACTTGTGGTGGCCAAGGGAGCTGGGGGTGGGAAGGGACAGAGTGGGATTTCAAAATTTGTAGATACTGACAGGCATATGCAGAATAGATAAACAAGATTATACTGTATAGCACAGGGAAATATATACAAGATGTTGTGGTAGTTCACAGTGAAAAAAAAACGTGACAATGAATATTGGTATGCTCATGTATAACTGAAAAATTGTGCTCTACACTGGAGTTTGATGCAACATTGTAAAATGACTGTAACTCAATGAAAAAATGTTTAAAAAATGTGTTCCCACTCATTTGCTTATGTCTGGCAACTGTTCACTTCCAATCAATAAGAACATCTTTTTCCTACATTTTTAGTAAGAAAAAATATCGATTAACTAAACTCTAACTGTAGCCTGTAATTGACTCATTTTCTTCTGATATTACACCTCCATTTTGTTTTGTTTGTTTGAAGGAAGGTGATGGTGAGATACAATCTGCTGTATTAATTCAAAAGTAATGAAGAAAATAGAGAATTAGGATTCCTTCCCTAGAAAACTTATCTTAGTGCTTCCTAAATACTATGCAAAAGGGAATGGTGCTATGCAAAGGGCAATGGTGAATTATATGAATAGTGTCAGCCCCGACCCAGACATCACCATGCAAAACCCAGTGCTGCTTATATACACTCATATGGCTACCCATGGATAAGTTTGTTTTTTCTTCCATATTGTCCTCAGACTTATTTTGAAGATATACTTCCTCTTAACATACTTTATTAGGGAAACTTTATAAGGTGAGAAAAGAACAGAAACTGTGACTTTATGGGATTCCATGTTTTCTTAAAGTCACTAAATCTTTGAGTTGGGTAAGTTTAGAAATAATAATTTCTGCCATCCATTTGATGTATTTGTTTATTCAGCAAACTCCTAACACCTACCCTGTGCCCAGCATATGCTAAGTTACCAGGGATTCAAAGATGAATGAGATTAATTTCTTAATCTCCAAATAGCTGAATACCTCCAATAATGGGAACCTCAATGACTCCTGATTCACCCATTCTTTTTCAGACTACCTAATAATTATGTCCTTTTTTCTTATGTTAAGTCAAAAGTTATTTACCTGTCATTTCACTCAATGCCTCTAGCTCTGCCCCCTTGAGAATACATATTGTCAGTTTTACTTGATAAATTTCAAAAGGCCCAACATCACATCTAGCACATACCTGGTACTCAATAATGATATGTTTAATGAACAAATGAAACAGTTATTGAGCTCTCATCCTCATGCTCCAACTCTTTCTAGCCAAGTTCATTCTTTATTTCCTGACTAAATAAGCCCAGTTGGATCAAAAGTTTTTAATGTGACATGTTTGTCAGGCCTCAACAACCATTCTAATTGCTTTCCTCTAACATTCTTTAGCTTGTTACTGTCATCCTAAAGTATGAGAAGGGAACCGTACACTCCCAGGATGATTTGGAGTTAGAAGAGATGGTCTGGACCATATATTCTGGCTTTCAGACACATTCATTCTAGTTGCCTCTATTTTCTATTTATTTTCTCATTCAGTATTTCAACTCATCAAATGTTAACACTGAAACAGAACTTAAGAGTTTGTTAATTCTAACCTCTTCCTTATGACTGAGAAAACTGAGATGATGAATTTTGTGCCAGAGGTCATACAATTACTAAAAAGTAGATTCCACGTCTGTTTCTCAACTAGGGATGTTATTGATGCCCTAGAGAATATTTGGAAAAGTTTGTCCGGATGCTTACTGGTATTAAGTAGGTGAAAGCCAACAATGATACAACCTGGTAACAGGAAAGACTGTATCATGTAAAATGTCAATAGAGCCTACATTAGAAATGCAGCAAACTGAGGTGTCCTGATGCCTTCATGAAGCATCATTCAAAATGGTCATTTAAAGAACGCTAGTAGGTTGAATTACTAGCCTCAATTCTTCCTCACACCTTGTAGCCTCACCCTCTTCTATGTAACTTTGCAGTTCCTCCACAAAAAGGTGCATATACTTCTCAGCCTCTTAACTATGGACTTGGTCATATGACTTGTTTTGGCCAATGGGATGTGAGTGAATAGAATACAAAACAGGTGCTTGAATTGTGTTCATAAAATTGGTTATACCCTCCTTAGTGTATGTTATCGCCATGGGAAAACTATGCTCCAATTAGGTCACTTGTTCCCAAGGAAGATGAGAAAGATATGGAAAATGATCTACCCTGTTGCAACCATTGAGCCAGCCTAGATAAGTTGATACGCAAATGTGAAAGAAATAAGGTTTATTATTATATACCACTGAGATTTTGTTATTTCTAGCTGATTGATACAAAAAACTGACAAGAACTTAGTGATTTGAACGTTTTCCCTGTGTGTAACCTGATCATAACTTCCTAAGATGATCAAGTTTGGCAGATTTACAGAACTCCATCAAACAACTTCATGAAGGACTGAGAGTAGTTTTTTCATTGAATGTATCAAAGCAAAAAGTTCTACTGAAAAAAAAAGCCATATAAAATTTGTTCAAAATATTTATTTGAACACAAATCTCATTTTCCACATACCTATTATGATTCAGATATGTTGGAAACTTCTAATTAGAATACATTTACTACGGAATCAAGGTTGATTTGGGAATTTTGTTTTTGTTTTTTTCTTTAATTGAAGTATAGTTGATTTACAGTGTTGTTAGTTTCAGGTGTATAGCAAGTAGATTCAGTTATATATATAGCATTCTTTTTCAGACTGTTTTCCATTATAGTTTATAACAACATATTAAATATAGTCCCCTGTGCTATACAATAGATCTTTGTTGTTTGTCCATTTTATATATAGTAGTGTATGTATGTTAATCCCAGACTCCTGTTTTATCCCTCCCTCAACCCTTTCCCCTTTAGTAACCATAAGTTTGTTTTCTATGTCTGTGAGTCTATTTCTGATTTGTAAATAAGTTCATTTGTATCTTGTTTTAGATTCCACATATAAATGATATTATATGATATTGGTCTTTGACTTAGTTCACTTAATATGATAATCTCTAAATCCATCCATGTTGCTGCAAATGGCATGATTTCAATCTTTTTTATGGCTGAGTAATATTCCACTATATATATACACCTCATATTCTTTATCCATTCATCTGTCCATGGACACATATTGTTTCCATGACTTGGCTATTGTAAATAATGCTGCTTTCAACATTGGGGTGCACGTGTATTTTCTAGTTAGCATTTTCTCTGGATATATGCCCAGGAGTAGGGTCGCTAGGTCATATGGTAACTCTGTTTTTAGTTTTTTAAGGAACCTACAAACTGTTCTCCATAGTTGCTGCACCAATTTACATTCCCAGTAACAAGGAGGGTTCTCTTTTTTCCACAGTTTCTCCAGTATTTATTATTTATAGGCTTTTTGATGATGGCCATTCTGACTAGTGTGAAGTGATACCTCAGGGTAGTTTTGATTTGCATTTCTCTAATAATTAGCGATGTTGAGCATCTTTTCATGTGCCTGCTGGCCATCTGTATGTCTTCTTTGGAGAATGTCTATTTATGTCTTCTGCCCATTTTTTGATTGGTTTTTTTTTATATTAAGCTGTATGAGCTGTCTGTATATGATGGAAATCAGTCCCTTGTCCATAGTATCATTTGCAAATATTTTTCCCAATCCATATGTAAGTTGTCTTTTCATTTTGTTTATGGTTTCCTTTGCTATGCAAAAGCTTTTAAGTTTAATTAGGCCCCATTTGTTTATTTCTGTTTTTACTTCCTTTACTCTAGGAGATGGATTCAAAAAATTATTGCCACGATTTATATTGAAGAGTGTTCTGCCTATGTTTTTCTCTAGAAGTTTTATAGTATCCAGCCTTACATTTAGGTCTTTAATTCATTTTGAGTTTTTTTAACTATATGGTGTTAGAGAATGTTCTAATTTCATTCTTTTATATGTAGCTGTCCAGTTTTCCCAGCACCAATTATTGAAGAGACTGTCTTTTCTCCATTATATATTCCTGCCTCCTTTGTGTAGATTAATTGATCATAAGTGTATAGGTTTATTTCTGGGCTTTCTATCCTATTCCATTGATCTATGTGTCTGTTTTTGTGCCAGTACCATACTATTTTGATTACTGTAGCTTTGTAGTATGGTCTGAAGTTGGGCAGCATAATTCCCCCATCTCTGTTCTTTCTCAAGATTGTTTTGGCTATTTGGTGTCTTTTGTGTTTCCATACAAATTTAAAATTTTTTCTTCTAATTCTGTGAAAAATGCCATAGGTAATTTGATAGGGATTGCATTGTAACTGTAAATTGCCTTGGGTAGTATTGTCATTTTAACAATATTGATGCTTCCACTTGAAGAACATGGTATATCTTTCCATCTGTTTTTCATCCTTTCCATTTTCTTTCGTCAGCATCATATTTTTTGGAGTATAGGTTTTTTGCCTCCTTAGGTAGGTTCATCCCTAGGTATTTTATTCTTTTTGATGCAATGATAAATTGGATTGTTTTCTTAATTTATCTGATATTTCATTATGGTGTATAGAAAACAGATTTCTGTATCTTAATTTTTTATCCTACAACTTTGCTGAATTCAGTGATGAGCTCTGGTCATTTTCTAGTAGTGTCTTTAGGATTTTCTATGTATAGTATCATGTCATCTGCAAACAGTAACAGATTTACTTCATCTTTTCCAATTTGGATCCATTTTATTTCTTTTTCTTCTCTGATTGTTGTGGCTAGGACTTCCAAAACTATATTGAATAAAAGTAGTGAGAGTGGGCATCCTTGTCTTGTTTCTGATCTTAGAATAAATGCTTTCAGCTTTTCACTTTTGAGTATGATGTTAGCTGTGCGTTTGTCATGTATGGCCTTTAATATGTTGAGGTATGTTCCCACTTTCTGGAGAGTTTTTATTATAAATGGATGTTGAATTTTATCAGAAGCTTTTTCTGCATCTATTGAGATGATCATGTGGTTTTTATTCTTCAATTTGTTAATATGGTGTATCACACTGATTTGCAGATATTGAAAGATTCTTGCATCCCTGTGATAAATCCGACTTGATCATTGTGTATAAACCTTTTAATGTATTATTGGAGTTGTTTTGCTAGTATTTTGCTAGAACATTTATGTTCATGAATGATATTGGACTGTAATTATGTTTTTTTTGTGGTATCTTTTCTGGTTTTGGCATCAGGGTGATGGTGGCCTCATAGAATGAGTTCCAAAGTGTTCCTTCCTCTGAAATTTTTTGGAATAGTTTCTGAGGAATAGGTGTTACCTATTCTCTAAATGTTTGGTAGAATTCATCTGTAAAGCCATCTGGTCATGTACTTTTGTTTGTTGGGAGTTTTTAAGTTCTGATTCAATTTCAGTGCTGGTAACTGGTCTGTTCATATTTTCTATTTCTTCCCTTGTTTAGTCTTGGGAGATTATACCTTTCTAAGAATTTGTCAATTTCTTCTAGGTTGTCCATTTTATTGGCATATAGTTGTAGTAGTCTCTTAATGATCTTTTGTGGTGTTGATTGTAACTTTTCCTTTTTCATTTCTGATTTTATTGATTTGGGCCCTCTCCCTTTTTTTCTTGGTGAGTCTGGCTAAAGGTTTATCAATTTTATTTATCTTTTCAAAGAACCAGGTTTTGTTTCATTGATCTTTTCTGTTGTTTTTTTAGTCTCTATTTCCTATCTGATCGTTATGATTTCTTTCCTTCTACTAACTTTCAGTTTTGTTTGTTCTTCTTTTTTAGTTCCTTTAGTGTAAAGTTAGATTGTTTGAGATTTTTCTTGTTTCCTGAGGTAAGTTTGTATCATTATAAACTTGCCTCTTAGAATTACTTTTGCTATGTCCCATAGGTTTTTGATCATTGTGTTTTTGTTTTTGTCTCCAGGTATTTTTTGATTTTCTCTTTCATTTCCTCAGGGATCCATTGGTTGTTTAGCCTCCACATGTTTGGTTTTTTACATTTTTTTTTCTTGTAGTTAATTTCTAAGACTTGGGAATTTAAAGAGAACCTTCAACCAAAAAAAAAAAAAAAAGATGAAACAAAAACATGTCGAACAGCCAGTTGTTAGACTATAGTTATAATTCGGGCATCCTGATTAGGTTAGAAAGATCTATATTATCATCTCTCTTCTGTTTCTTCAACATCTTTCTGTTCACAGTCCTTGCACTTTAATATGTAAACATGCTCAAGGCTATTCCATCTTTTAAAAGAAATAACATAGCAGGCAAAACATATCTTAGATTTTTTTTTCTTTTTAAACCTATTTTCTTTCCTTTCTTGGCTGCCATATTTCTAAAAAGGTAATCTCTAGTAGCTGTCCTCATTTTCCCACATAGCCTTTAATGCATTTAAAAATATATCATTTACATTCTTTAATAATACATACTGCTTTTGAAAATATATAATTTTAACATATAGAAGTGTATGAAGTACAAAGCGTGTGTATTTGTCTTGAATGGTGGATTCTAAGTACCTAGTGGCTTGAAGTCTCCCAATTTCTTCTCTGTAGTAACATAACAATCAGGGCAGACATGTTGACATAGACTAGAAAATGTTTTTTAAGTCTTTTAAGATCTCTTGCAGAAGAGAACTTCATTCTCCAAGAATGACACTTCATTTTCCTTCATATTGTACAAGAGTCAAGGGACCCCCGCAGGAGAATCAAAGGCTTACATCTTATTGAATAAAGGAAAGACTAGATTCCATAGCTATCTGAGGAAGCCCATTTGGCAGAAATCCATCAGAAAGAGGAACATCTGCTGCCTTGCTTCGTAAGGTCCCCATAATGCTTGCAGGTTCTGCTGAACATCAGTGGTCCTGAAAAGTTGATGCAATGGTGATCTGAACTGTTTACAGTCCCTGCAGTTGTCAGAGAAATGGGTAGACTTGAAAGCAAAAAGGCATTCTCTGTGCATTTTAGTAGAGGGGGAAAATCAGCAGATACTTCCATCATTCCTTGGTTTTACTGCATATCAAGGAACTGTAGTGTATGATTTTATTAAAGTCCAAAATCATGAGGAGATGGCAAAAAATAACTCAGTTAAAATAACTGAGTGACATGAAGGATAAAAATCAATCTAAGTATGGAGAACAATTGTATCCCATTTACAAAAGATAGAAGGAGGAGGAGGAAGTGGAGGAGGATTCTCAATGATAATACAGTTAGAACTATATAAAATAGACTTTATGAAAATATTTTTAAAACCCTTATTCTTTCTTGATTGTTGAAATTTAATAAAGAATCACTGCTGAAATATTTAATTATCTAGAAGATTAAGTGGAAAATATAACGTAGAACAAAACATAAAGAGATGGAAATAAAGAAGGAAAAGATAAGATTTAGACGAAAGATCCAGGAGTCCTGATCAGCAAATAGCAACAGGTCTAGAGAGCTGGCTAACATTTACTGAGCACTTGAGATTTGCCAGACATTCTTCCTAAGGGATTTATATGTACTTCAAAACAAAACAAAACACCGTACCAAGCAGGTACTATTAATATTTATTGTATAGATAAGAAAACTGAAGCAAAGAGAAGTTAAGCAAAATTCTCAGGGTCAAAGAATTTTTAAGTAGGAAAGGTAGGATTTGAATAGAAGTAGTTTATGCACTAACCACTGTACTATATTATTTTATGCAAGAGAAAAATGAGTAGATGGAAGCATATCAATAATAAAATACTCATATCTAATCTACTAGTAAATATCTCTGAAATCTACCCCCAATATTTTATTTCCTTAAAAATCATGTTATCTAATCACTCATCATCACAAGTGCAATAGAATCAAAGTTGGTCCTCAAGTTCCTATATTAGTAGTTGCAATCTTCTATCCACACTGCCATCAGTAATCTTTAAGACAAAAATCTGATTACTCTCCTTCTTAATACCCATTATCCAAAGTGGTGAACAAGACTATTTATGCTATTTTAGGGAACATAGTTTCTTTTTATATTAATTTTACCCCATCTTAGCAATTTTATTTAACACGCTTTATAATGTATATAACATATTCATTGTTATAATCCATAAGTACATGAGAATATACATTCATTGAATGTCCATGTTCAATTATTTTTTAACTGATTGGGAAGCCAAATCAAACATTAGGAGACCTAAGAAAAATTCCAAATTACTTAGAATGTTATCCAAGTCCCCTTCATATCCGGCCTTGGCCTCTTTCTCTAGCTTTGACTCCCACCACTTTACTCTCCAGTCTCTCTCCACAATGAATGCAAGTGGCGTTTTTCCTATCTACTATCACTGCCCTCGGTGCATCCGGCTACTGCACTTATTACACCCGGTGACACTTACTGTATTTATCATTAGATATTTATGTGTTTTCATTTATACCAAACTTCTCCATTAAAGTAAGTTCTATAAGTTTAAGAGCTCTGGCTTTCTTTCCTCATTATCCAAATTTTCTAACTCAACACTTGACACATAGTAGGAATTCAATAGAATTGATTTGGTTAGACAGACACCCTTTTCTTACCTGGTCTGTTCTTTTGCTGAAGTTGTATAACCTCACTTAATGCTCTGTAGCTGCATATTTAGAATAATGTCCTTGTGTTCACCTGACGACTTGCCTTTCTTAAGATCTATCATTAATTTTGGGGGGAAGCTTTACTCCAGTCATCATAGGACCATAAATGAGGATTAGAGAAGTCTAGGCGCTATTTTGTATCTCATCACACAGTGACCCTGAAAACATTTCTCTTCCTTGCCTCACATATTCTATTCATTACCTCTTCTCTCTTGATTGTGGATTTGTGAAGCAAGAATGCAGGTTATTTTACTGTCATTAGATAAAGGGATTTTATAGATGTTTATAATGTTTTAAAATTTCATTCAACTATCAGAAATTTGAGTGAAAAAATGAGTTATTTTGGTTTATACTTGTAATTCAGTTTGAATTGTTTTGATATGTTATTAACATTTTTACCTATTTTACTATTTTATTTTAATTTCATCAAAGTTTCAAATTATATAAGAAAAGCACATTTGCTAAAACTTTAAGTATACAGAGTAAAACTTGAAATTTCTCTTTTAATACTGTAGCCTGTTTATGCTCCTCACTACAGTAGCAACTATTAAAACCTTGGTCTATATACTTTTTTCACTCAATAATTCATGAATAGATTTAACTCAACAGTTACCTATTGAATATCTGATTAGTGCCACACCCTATGCTGGGGACACAGGATAAGTAAGAAAAATAAAGTCTTCATGGAGTTTACAGTGGAATGGGGAGGACAGCGATGGATGAATACACAAGTAAGAATTACAGGATACATTATTACTCTGAGGGAAATAAACAGGGGAATGAGATACTGACTAGAGGAGGCCACTTTAGATATGATGTGTTAGGCTTAGTCCTCTGAGAAACAGACACCAACATGAGTTGAGAGGGTATAAGAAGTTTATTGGGGAAAACATCTGTTAGAGAAAATGTAGAGTCAGAGCAGGCTCAGAGACCCCTGATGGTGATGGCAATGCAGCTCTGAGTTCTGTGAGGAAGAGGGGGAAGGAGAGAAAGTTGTAGGACTGAAATTCTACTAATGTTTTGACTGATGGAATGTCTTCAAGTCAAAGTTGCCTGCCAGAGGAGTACTGTAATTCCTAGGAAGGAGCCTGAGTTGGCATCCTTGTTACATCCAGGCATTGGCTGGGAGTAGCACATGGGAAGCGTGACCTTGGTGCCAATGTGTTGATGATGTTACAGTGGTGGAATATGGAGAAAAACAGATGAATTTCACTGAAGTTGGAGATCTGAGGAGTGTGTTCATCACTGCCTCATACAGTCTAAATTAGCCTCTCTGAAGAGGGGAAACTGAGCTGAGACTTTAGTGATGAGAATGAGCCAGTCATTTTAGACATTAGGGAAAGCTTATTCTAGGCAGAATGACCAGCAAGTATAAAGGCCTAGAATTAGGAAAGACATGCTCTGACCCATGATTAGAGGGGAGACCCTATCCTGCAGGAAAGTATGGTATGAAACAGGGTTTCAGAGACAGGCAAGAACCAGATCATACAGGTATTTAGGGCCAAGGTAAAGAGAGTTGGTTTATTTCTTTATTTCACCAAGAGCAAAGGGAGTCCATGGAAAGGTCTTAAGTGGGGTTGACATGTTGCAAACATTCTTTAAGCTACATGTAGACCATGTACTGAAGGAGGGGCAAGAGTGAAGGCAGGGAGCAATAGGAGACAATGCAATAGTACAGGTGAGAGAAGATGGTAGATTGGACCAGGGTGGGAATATTGGTATTGCAGATAGATTCAAAATATTTCCTTTTATGAATATATTTATCAGACTATACCTAATATGCTCTGATTTGCTTTTTAATATAAAAATATATTTTACAGATCATTTCATGTCAGTTATATACATCTACTATGTTCTTTTTAAACCAGCACATAGTATTCTAAACCATATTTGATTTACCTATTTTCCTTTTACTGGACATTTAGGTAAATATGTTTTCCTCTTTATCAAATAATGCTACAATGAATATTCTTATAAGGGCTTCATTGTGAAGAATGCAAATATTATTAAAAGTAGACTTAGAAGTGGAGTTTCTGTGCATACTCTAAAATTCAATAGGCATTGTCATTCACTCTCCAAAACCTTAAAATTTTTATACTCTGTACTAATTTATACTCTGATGAGAAATGTATGAGGTAGATCTTTGTCTCACATTCTGCTAATATTGGACATTATCAATCTTTAATTTTTTTCCAAAATGAGGGAGAAATAATTGTTTTTGGATGGGTGGTATTGAGGAAAAGAGAAATAAATTGTGTTGTATTTAAGGAACATTATAGCACCTGCCCATCCTTTGTATTGCTTTGACCAGATTAGATAAACCAAATGAAATGTATTAGTTTCCTGGGACTGTCATAATAAATTGCTACAAACTTGGTGGCTTAAAGCAGCAACAATCAATTCTCTCACCGTTCTTGAGATGAGAAATCTGAAATCATGGTGTTGGCAGGGCTCTGGGAAAGAGTCTGTTAGATATCTCCTGTCACATCTGGTGACTAGCATTGCTTGGCATTTCTTGGCTTGTTTGTTGCATTGTCCCAATCTCTGGTTCCTTGTTAACATTGCCTTTTCTTCTGTGTGTGTCAAAACTCTACCTCTCTCTTATAAGTATACAGTTGACTGCATTTAGGGTCAGCCCCAAAAATCTAGGATAAGGTCCTCTTCTCAAGATCCTTAAATTAATTAACTCTTTCCCGAAATAAGGTAATAATCAAAGGTTCTGGGAATTATGATATGAATATATCTTTTGGAGGGCATACAATTTAGCCCAGTATAATTAAAGAACTCTCATTTCCTCCCTTGTGCTCATCCCTACATGAAAGACAATGGTAGAGTGAGTAGAATTCAGGATTCAACAGATGCCCCGATTACTAAATAAAGTCTAAAGCACCTTGTCACTTGTTGGTCATTTCTAGCTTCTTTTATTGAATTACCTTTCATAGCCTCTGCTCCTTATTCTAAGTTATCAGTCTTTTTCTTTTATTTATTAGTAAGTTGTATAAATTATACTGTTTTATTGTTTTTTGAGTGGAATGAGTTCTTTAAATATTTTGGATATTAACCCCTTAGCAAATATATGATTTGAAAATATATTATCCCATTCCAAAGTTTGCCTTTCATTTTTTGATGGATTTCTTAGTTGTGCAAAACTTTTTCAATTTAATATAGTCCTACCCTTTATATTTGCTTTTGTTGCCTTTCCTTTTGGTGTCAAATCCCGGAAATCATCACTAACACCTATGTTGAGGAGCTTATGCAGTATGTTTTTTCCTAGGAATTTTATGGATTCATGCCTTATGGTTTAAGTCTAATCAATGTTGAGTTGATTTTTGTGTATGGTGTAAAACAAGAGTCCAATGTATTCTTTTGTATGTGGCTGTCCAGCTTTCTCAGCATCAATTATTGAAGAGAATATCCTTTCCCTATTGCACATTTTTGGCATCTTTGTTGTAAATTAATTGACCATATATGCATGGGTTTATTTCTGAGCTCTCTATTCTATTCCACTGATCTTTGTGTCTGTTTTTATGCCAATACTATACTGCTTTGAAGTATAGCTTTATAATATAGTTTGAAATCAGGACATGTGATGCCTACAGCTTTGCTATTCTTTCCTCAAGATTGCTTTGGCTATGTAGGGTCTTTTGTGGGTCCATACAAATTTTAGGATTGTTTGATCTATTTCTGTGAAAGTTGCCATTGGAATTTTTTATATTTCATTCTAATTTTCTTTGTATGTATATTTTTTATTGAAGTATAGTCAGTTTACAATGTATCAATTTCTGGTGTACAGCACAATGCTTCAGTCATACATGAATGTACATATATTCATTTTCATAATCTTTTTCACCGTAAGTTACTACAAGATATCTAATATAGTTCCCTGCACTATACAGCATGAACTTGTTCTTTATTCTATAAATATCAGGTAGTAATTGCCATTGGACTTTTAATAGGGATTGCAGTGAATCTGTAGCTTGCTTTGGGTAGTATGGACAGTTTAATAATATTAATTCCTCCAAGCTATCTATGAGCAGGAAATAGCTTTCCATTTATTTGTGGCATCTTCAATTTCTTTCATCAATGTCTTATAATTTTTAGCATATAGATATTTCACCTTCTTGGTTAAATTTGTTCCTAGGTATTTTATTCTTTTTGGTGCAACTGTAAATGGAAATGTTTTCTTAATTTCTCTTTCTGATTATTTGTTTTCAATATATAAAATGAAATTGACTTTTATACTGATTTTGTATCCTGCAACTTGACTGAAATTGCTTAAACAGCATTTTGGTTGAGTCTTACGGTTTTCTATATATAATATGCCATGTGCAAATAGAGATAGTTTTAATTCTTCCATTCTGATTTGGATACCTTTTATTTCTTTTTCTTCTCAAACTGACCTGCCTAATAATTCCAGTACTATTTTGAACAGGAGTGATGAGAGTGGAATCTTTGTTCTATTCCTGATCTTAGAGGAAAACCTTTTAGCTTTTCACTTTTGTGTATGATATTAGCTATGAGTTTGTCATATGTAGCCTTTATTATGTTGAAGTGTGTTCCACCTACACCCACTTTGTTCAGTTTTTATCATAAATAGATGTTGAATTTTGTCAAAAGCTCTTTCTGCATCTATTGAGATTGTCGTATGATTTTTAGTCTTTACTTTGTTAATGTGGTGTATCACATGGACTGATTTGCAGGTATTGAACCATCCTTTCATCCTTGGAATAAATCCCACTTGATCATGGTGTGTCATCCTTTTAGTGCATTGTTGAATTCAGTTTGCTAATACTTTGTTGAGGTTTTTTTTGATCTAAATTCTTTAGAGATATTGGCCTATAATTTTCTTGTAGTATCCTTGTCTGGTTTTCATATCAGGGTAATGCTGGCCTTATAAGATGAGTTTGGGGTCTTCCCTTATGCTTCATAAGTATTCATTCATTAAGACCTTTTAAAGAGGTATTATTATCTTCACTTTACTGATGAGTAAACTGTAACTTAGGTCAATTTAATACCTTGCTCAATATTAAACCCAACCATGGTTCTATTTATAGACTATTTTGTTCCATTGAATATTTTCATTTTAAATACTTCATCCCTTAAATATTGGCATTGAAATGATTAATTCTAGAAAAAAAAAGGAATTCTCTAAAACAGAAATAAAGAATTCAAAGCATTTGATCCAATGGCAAAGGATAATAGTAAGCTATGTTTTGACATAAATGTAGACAACAAATGTAAAGATGGAAGTAGGATTGGGTGTGAGGCTTGAAGGAGACAATAAGTAGTACATTGGTAAGTGCATAAGAAGCTGAACATAAGATTCATAACATTGCTTTCATCTTTCTGATTAGATTCACTTATAACCCTATAAATGTCCTATTAGACATGTTTTCATTCGGATGAAAAAATAAAAAGCAAAAATCATTTTCTACATAGAAATTATAAAATAAATAACACCTGCACAAACATTTAAGCATACACATTTAAACAAAGATGATCAGTTTGTTTCAGATAATGTATTTGAATTAAAATGACTTCTCAGTTCTGATCCTTTAAGCATATTGTGGTACCTCAAGCAATAATCAGGTAGATAAAAGTGCATATTTCATGATAAAAGATAATGGTCATTTTAGTATCTGATTTTGGTTAATAGGAGAATTTCTTTGTTTCTGTTTGCTTTTTGCTTTTTAGTAGGGGAAACTGCAATGAAAATGAATGTCAGAGTCCACAGCCATGTGGTACAATACAGGCTATACAGTATGCAGACCAGCTGGGCTTCCAGCCTTACCCTGCAAACTGGTTAGGCAATGAGTGATCCTCTGAAGCCTAATTCCAGTGCGCCCTAGTTTGCCTGTTTCAAAAGAGCTCCATTTGCCAATATTTTGGAGCAGGTGCAGAGCCATTCTGGAGTTTCCTGCTGAGGTTTATGCAAATAGCTTGCTTGACTGGACTGTGGGCTCAGATTTCCTGCTGCCAGAATACTGAGAATTGGACATATTTTGGCTTATATTTCCCTCTCAATTTAATTCATTCTCTTTTTCTATAGTTTCTTTCAGCCCTTTGGCCCAAATCATACCTTGTTATTATTAGTGCAGTTTTTTCCCACATGAAAGAAATGAGAGTATGATCACAGTTAACAGTGAATGATAAATTGAAAGAATTTATAGAACAATGGCCTAAGGAGTCAGTTGTGTGAAGTAATTTTTGATCCAAGAATCATGTGGATGACTCTGGATAGGTCACTTGACCTCTCTGGGCTCTTCTCCCTACCTTATGGTTCTTGCATAAGAATCAACTAAGGTACTATATAAGAAGGCATTAAAATACACAAAACACTATCAAATAAAATAGTAGGTGAGCATGAATTAGAGTGAGGTGCTTAGAAATGGGAAAGTCAAGGTGGGGGCCAGTTTATTTACTCCTTCCTAACTCAGTTAACTTGTTTGAAATAAAGGATATGAAAATGGCTCTGGGAAGACAGTGTTGGTTACTTACCCACAGCCATTTTCCTCCATATCCTAAGCAAAGGAATCAGGAAGTGTAATGACTCTAAGCTAGAACACAGTGAATACCAGTATAGAGAGGTTTGGAGAGAAGCTGAGGATGGAAGAACAGGCATGGGTCAGACTACATGGGGTCTTTTTGGTTATGGTTCACTACAGCAGATACTATTCATTACTTACCCCAAATCTACACTCACTTCTTTATTGCTGATAAAATTCTGATTTTTGTGCTAAGATGACCTCCCTCCCTCCTTAGCCCCAGTGATTGAAGTTTCATTAGTCTAAGATAATCAGTCATTCCATGATTGGTCATTCTGTAAATAAGCATGTGATCCAAAGTAGCCAATGAGATATAATGCAGTGTCTCCAAGGGAACTTCTCAAATTATTTTCTTCCCTGATACAATAGTCATTCATTGAGGAGAAACTCTCTGCCTTTGGCTAATACTGTGTGAGTTTCACCCATCTTGTAAATTTAGAAACAAGAAAATTGTGAGTAGCTAATATAGAACAATGAAAATCATATGCTACTGAATTAAGTAACCCAGGAAACACTCTGTATCCATTAATCTTGTTTTGTGCTGTAGTAACATTTTTGTATTGTTTAATCATTCTGTTATATGGACTTAGGCAAAACACCATAATCCTTACATTCTTAATTGAGAAATCGTGCTGGAAGGGGAGTTACTACAGGCCCATATTATGTACTTTACCTCCAAATGGGAGTAATTCCAATGTTAAATTATAAGTCTAATCATGCCAATTCTTTGTCAAAAGCACTTTAATAACTCTCCATTGTCCTCACCATAAAAATCCTTGCTAAGCATTTTATGATCTGACCCCTTCCTAACATCAATTTCATCTTGTGCAAATATTCACAGCCTGCATTATTGTTATAATAAAATTGTTTCCATTACTATGAATCCCATGGAAATTATATTGCCCTAGGAAGTTTATATTGCATGCACTACTCTCTTCCTCCATCTGTGGTTGAATAATAATTATGCATCCTTCACATATTAGCGGAAACACTTCCTTCAAGAATTTTTCCCAGATTAGTTAAGCCAGGTTACTTGCCCTTACAATATGCTCTTATAGCACTCTTACTTCCTTTATGACTGTAAAACTTACTTTAATGTAGTTGCTTGCCTGATTCTCTAACTCCCCAACTGGCATACTGGGGATTTAAATGAGTGCAGCCTCTAGGGAGAACAGTATGGAGGTTTCTTTAAAAACTAAAAATAGAGTTACCATAAGGTCCAGCCATTCCACTCCTGGGCATCCGGAAAAGATGAGAAGTCACTCAAAAAGATACATTGCACTCCAATGTTCATAGCAGCACTATTTACAATAGCCAAGACATGGAAAAAACCTAAGTGTCCATCAATAGATGGATGAATAAAGGAGATACACACACACATACACTGGACTATTACTCAGCCATAAAAAGGAATGAAATAATGCCATTTGCAGCAACATGGATGGACCTAGAGATTATCATACTAAAAAAGGCAGACAAAGACAAGTATAATATGATATCACTAATTTGTGGAATCTAAAACCATGATACAAATGAACTTATTTATAAAACAGAAACATACTCAGACATAGAAAACATCTTATGGTTACCAAAGGCAAAAGTGGAGGGAGAGATAAATGAGTTTGGGATGAAGAGATACACACAAATATATATAAAGTAGGTACTAACAACAAAGACCTACTGTATAGAACAGGGAACTATATTCAATATTGTGTAATAACATATAATAGAAAAGAATATATATATATATGTATAATCTCTGAATCACTTTGCTGTATACCTGAAACTAACATTACATTGTAGATCAACTATACTTCAATAAAAAATTAATACAAATGCTCAACAAATATATTTGAGGAATTAGCAAATAAAGTCTTTACAAATATAATTCTCTAGGAATGAGAGTTTGATGGGTGATGAACAAATCCATCTCCTTTGAGAAAAGCAGTTCTTGCACATTGGAAATAAATCAGGAAAGAACACATAATTAATGAGGAATTGTTAGAACTAATAAGATAATTTTGAAAAGGTTGCCAATTTTAAGAGCAAACTACAAAATATATAGCATTTGTATACCATAAATAAATAAATGATATAATTTAAATAGGATATTATTTAAAATAGAAACAAAAAGAGTAAATTAGCAAGGAATTAAATAAGAATATAAAGACCTCTGATGAAAACTTCAAATAAGAAAGGACATGGAAAACGACCTAAATTTTTAAAAAAGGTATTCCATGGTCTTGGATGGGATGACTTCATATTCTAATGACCATAATATTTGCAAATTGATCTACAAATTCAAGGAAATACCTTTCAAAATTTGAGTTGTAATTTTTTGAGGAACATGAAAAACTTGTGATAAAATTTATATGGAAGAATAAAGATTTTTTATTTAAGTCTTAAAAATTAAGACTAATGAAGGAAGACATGCTTTACTCATATCAATACATATTTTAAACCCTTTGTCATAAAAAAAAATCTGTATGACATTGACCAAAGATTTTTTAAAAAATGACAGTGAAGATGAATTGAGCAGTCAGAGGCAGACTGATGTGATGTGATGTGTGTGTAAACTCAATTTAAGATAAAGAGAACACACACAAAAAAACAAAAAAAGATGAAGAGAACACTATAAATAAATGGAGAAATTATAGATTTTTAAATGATGATTTTTGGGAAAACTGGCTCACTAATCTGAAAAAAAAAAAACCCTAAATCTCTGCTTAACACCTAATATAAAGTTACATCTATTAAAGATCTTAATAACAAAGATCTTAATATCAAATTTAACTATGTATTTAATGGGAAAATATCTTAAAGACTATCTTTGTGACATAGGAGCAGGTGAAGTCTTCTTAAATACAACATCGAAAGTATAAACTATAGGCAACAAAGTATAAAGTTGATTAATTAGAAATTAAAGATTTCTAGACACCATGTACAAAATTAAAAGATATAGTTTAACCAGTGGTTCCTTATGCATGACAGTAGGGATTATGAGTCAAGATAGACGACACTAGGAAAATGTACAAACAAGATGAACAAAGCTTTGACTAGGCTAGTGATAAGTATGTATCATAAACTGAGAAGTATAATTAAGTTATCCTCTATAATTTTGTCAGGAGAAGGAGAGAGAGAGAGAGAAATTTGTAGTACCAGGATTTATCTTTAAAGTAACCTTCCGCATCATCTAGAATAGTAAAGCTTGTGGCAAGAAAATAGCCTAAACAGAGTATGATATTTTCAAGGGCAATAAATATTTTTCAATATCAAAATAATTTTTCCTTAGAAATTATATTCATATGGATTAATTCATTTTTAGTTTTTAATTTATTTAGAAATACCAATTTTTAGATGATAGTTTTGCTTTGTAAAATACTTCAAAAAAAGAACATCATATAAAATAATTGGGAAACAGAGGCCCAAGAATTGTAATCAGGAGTGTAACATTACTACTGCTACTCACTGGTGTGAACTTTGGTATATAGACTCCCCTCCTTAGGTCTGTTTCATCATATCTAAAATAAGGAGTTTGGGTGAAAGCACAAACATGGGGAGACTAAACAACATGCTACTAAATAACCAGTGGATCAATGAAGAAATCAAAGAGGAAATCAAAAAATATCTCGAGAAAAATGGAAATGGAAACACAACTTTCCAAAATCTATGGGCTGCAGCAAAAGTAGTCCTAAAGGGAAGTCTATAGCAATATAGGCCTACATCAAAAAACAAGAGAAATCTAGGGAGTTCCAGTCAAGATGGTAGAGTAGTAGGACCATCAGCTCACCTCCTCTTATGATCACTACAAAACCACAACTGACTGCTAAACAACTATTAATTTAAAAAAAAAAAAGACTGAAACTTACTAAAAAAGACCTTCTTCAAATGGAAACATAAAATTGGAAACCACAGCGGAATGGGAGGAAGGGCATGCTCATGATAAAATCAGCTCCTCCACCAGAAGGAGGAGCCCCCAGAGCATCTAGTTTTGAATACCAGTGGGGCTTAATTTAAGGACCTCCACAGAACTGGTGGGAACAGAGACTTCACTCTCTCAAGAAGTGCACACAGAATATCACGTGCACCGGGACCAAGGACAAAGGCAGTGATTTCTTAGAAACCTGGACCAGACCTGCCTGCTAGTTTTGGAAAGTCTCCTGTGAAAATGAAGTGTGGCTGTGACTCATGCTGGGGACACAAAAGCCGGTGGCAGACATTTGGGGAGTACTCATCAACATGAGGTTTCCTGGAGGCTGACATCTTGCTTGGTCATTAGCACCAAAACCTAGCCCCACCCAACAGCCTGTAGCCTCCAGTGCTGGAAAGCCTCAGGCCAAACAACATACTGGGTAGGAACACAGCCCCACCCATCAGCAGACTTCCTGAGCCCACAGCAGTCTACAGACATGCCCTGCCCACCAGAGGGCTATAACCCAGCTCCATCTAGCAATGGGCAGGCACCAACCCCTTCCACCAGGAAACCTGCACAAGCCTCTATTTCAGCCTCATTCACCAGGGCGAAGACACCAGAAGTAAGAAAACAACAATCCCACAGTCTGTGGAAGGAGTCCACAAACACAGGCCAGATTCTACCCTGGGACCAGCTAGATCTTGGCCCTTGGGTGATGAGAGAGGATTGCACTGCTGGGACACATAGGACATCTCATACAGAGGGCTACTCTCCAAGGTTAAGAAATATAACTAACTTACATAAACATACAACTAGAAATTTAGACAAAATGAGGCAGCAGAGAAATATATTCCAGGCAATCTACCCAAAAAAGAAGTTCAGAGTAATTATTGTGAAGATGCTGAGAGAACTCATGGGGAGAATAGATGCACAGAGTGAAGTTTTTAGGACAGAGAAAATATAAAGAACAACCAAACAGGGTTGAAGGATACAATTACTGAAATAATACACTAGAAGGAACCAAGAATAGACTAAATGAGGCAGAAGAACAGATCAGTGAGCTAGAAGACAGAGTAGTGGAAATCACTACCACAGAACAGAAAGAAGAAAAAAGCATGAAAAGAAATGAGAACAGTTTATGAGACCTCTGGGACAACATGAAGTGCACTAATACTTGCATTATAGGGGTCCCAGAAAAAGAAAGGATCTGAGAAAGTTTTTGGAGCGATAACAGCTAAAAGCTTCCATAAATTGGGAAAGGAAACAGTCACCTATGCCTAGAAAGCACAGAGACAGAGTGCCCCTAACAGGTTTAGCCTAAAGAGGAACACACCAAGGCACATAGTAATCAAGTTGACACAAGTTGAAGATGAGGAGAAAATATTAAAAATAGCAAGAGAAAAGCAACAAATAATATACAAGGAAATTCCAAAAGGCTATCAGCTGAATTTTCAGCAGAAATTCTGCAGGCCAGAAGGGAGTGGCATGATATATTTAAAGTGATGAAAGGGAAAAACCTACAACCAAGAATACTCTACCCAGCAAGGCTCTCATTCAGATTTGATGGAGAGATCAAAAGCTTTACAGATAAGCAAGAGCTAAAAGAATTCAGCCCTACCAAACCAGCTTTACAACAAATGCTAAAGGAACTTCTCTAGGTAGAAAAGAAAAGACCACAACCAGAAACAAGAAAATTAAAAAAATGAGAAAGCTCACCAGTAAAGGCAAACATACAGTAAAGGTAGGAAATCATCCACACACAAACTAATAGGGAACTTAAAAGACAAAAGTAGTAAAATCATCTGTATCCACAATAAGGAGTTAAAAGAATACACAGAACAATTAGATGTAAAATATGATATCAAAACCAGTAATCGTGAGAGGAGGAGAGTATGAATGCAGGGTGTCTAAAATGCATTTGAAAATAAGAGATTGGCAACTTAATCATGTATATATATATATAGACTTTTATACCAAAACTTCATGGTAACTGCTAACCAAAAATCTGTAATAGATATACTCACAAAAAGAAAGAAGAACCCAAATATAATGCTATAGTCATCAAATCATAAGAAAAGAGAACAAAAAGAAGGGGAAAAAGACCTACAAAAATGCATTCAAAACAATTAACAAAACGGCAATAAGAATATATGTATTGATAATAACTATAAATATAAATGGATTAAGTGCTCCAACCAGAAGACGTACACTGTCTCAATGAATACAAAAATAAGACTTGTATATATGCAAGAGACCTACTTCAGAGCTAGAGACACATACAGGCTGAAAGTGAGGGGAAGGAAAAAAGTACTCCATGCAGATGGAAACCAAAAGAAAGCTGGAGTAGCAATACTTCTATCAGACAAAATAGACTTTAAAAGAAAGACTATTATAAGAGACAAAGAAGAACACTACATAATGTTCAAGGGATCAATACAAGAAGATGTAACAATTGTAAATATATATGCACCCAACATAGGACCACTTCAATATGTAAGCCAACTGTTAACAGACATGAAAGGACAAATTGACAGTAACACAGTAATCGTGGGGAGACTGTAACACCCCAGTTACATCAATGGACAGATCAGACAGAAATTCAATAAGAAAATAAAAGTCTTAAATGACACATTAGACCAGATGGATTTAATTGATATTTATAGAGCATTCCATCCAAAAGCAGCAAAATACACATTCTTCTCAAGTGTACATGGAACATTGTCCAGAATATATCATGTGCTGGCCCACAGAGCAAGCTTCAGTAAATTTAAGAAAATTAAAAATCATATCAAGCATCTTTTCTAACCACAATGGTATGAGATTGGAAATAAACTACAAGAAAAAAAAAACCTGCAAAAGCAAAAACATGTGGAGGCAAAAAAATGTGTTACTAAACAACCAATGGATCACTGAAGAAATCAAAGAGGAAATAAAAAAAATACTTAGAGACAAATGAAAACAAATACACAACAATCCAATACCTCTGGGACAAAGCAAAACAGTTCTAAGAAGGAAGTTCTTAGAAATACAAGCTTAGCTCAGGAAACAAGAAAAAATCTCAGATAAATGACTTAGTCTTACACCTAAAGGAACTGGAAAAAGAAGGACAAATAAAACACAAATTTAGTAGAAGGAAGGAAATCATAAACATCAGAGTAGAAATAAATGAAATAGAGACTTAAAAAACAGTAGAAGAGATTAATGAAACTAAAAGCTGTTTCTTTAAATAGGTAAATAAAATTGATAAACCGTTAGCCAGACTCATCGAGAAAAAAAAAAAAAGAGGGCCCAAATCAATAAAATCAGAAATGTAAAAGGAGAAGTTTTAGTCAACACCACAGAAATAAAAAGGATCATAAGAGGCTACTATGAGCAACTATACACCAATAAAATGGACAACCTAGAAGAAATGGACAAATTCTTAGAAAGGTACAATCTTCCAGACTGAACTAGGAAGACATAGAAAATATGAACAGACCAATTACCAATACTGAAACTGAATCAGAGTTTTAAAACTCCCAACAAACAAAAGTCCAGGACCCGATGGCTTCTCTGGTGAATTCTAGCAAACATTTAGACAAGAGCTAATACCTATATCCTTCAGAAACTATTCCAAAAAATTGCAAAGGAACACTTCCAAACTCATTCTTTAAGGCCATCATCACCCTGAAAAAAACCCGACAAGATATCACAAAAATGTAAATTACAGGCCAATATTATTTATGAATATAGATACAAAAATCCTCAACAAAGTACTATCAAATCAGCTCCAAGAATGCTCATATATCATGATCAAGTTGGATTTAGTCCAAGGACATAAGAAAATTTCAATATCCACAAATCAATCAATGTGATATACCACATTAACACATTGAAGAATAAAAACTGTATGATCCTCTCAATAGATGCTAAAAAAGCGTTTGATAAAATTCAATATTCATTTATGATTAAAAACTCTACAGAAAGTGGGCAAAGAGGGAACATACTTCACCATAATAAAGGCCATATATGACAAACCCACAGCTAACATGGTACTTAATGGTGCATAGCTGAAAACATTTCCTCCAAGATCAGAAACAAGACAAGGATACCCACTCTTGCCACTTTAATTCAACATAGTTTTGGAAGTCCTAGCCACAGCAAACAGAGAAGAAAAACAAATAAAAGGAATCCAAATTGGAAAAGAAGAAATAAAACTATCACTGTTTGTAGATGAAATGATAATATACATAGTAAATCCTAAAGATGCCATCGGAAAACTACAAGAGCTCATCAATGAATTCAGTAAGTTGCTGGATACAAAATCAATATACAGAGATCTGTTGCATTTCTATACACTAACAAAATATCAGAAAAAAATTAATTAAGGAAACAATCCCATTTACTATTACCTCAAAAAGAAAATAACTAGGAATAAACCTATGTAACTAGGTACGTGACCTGTATTCCAAAAACTACAAGACACTGATGAAAGAAACTGAAGATAACACAGATGGAAAGATATACTGTGTTCTTGGGTTGGAAGAATCAATATTGTTAAAATGGCTATCCTACCCAAGGCAATATATAGATTCAATGCAATCCCTGTAGAATTATCAATGACTTTTTTTTCACAGAACCGAAACAAAAAATGTTACAATTTGTATAGAAACACACAAGACCCCGAATAGCCAAAACAATCTTGAAAAGAAGAACATTTGGGTGAATCATGCTGCCTGGCTTCAGACTATACTACAAAGCTATAGTAATCAAAACAGTATGGTACTGGCACAAAAACAGACACATAGATCAATGGAACAGGAGGATAGACTGTCCAGAAATAAACCCATGCACTTATGGTCAATTAATCTATGACAAGCAGAAAAGACAGTCTCTTCAATAAGTGGTGCTGGGAAAACCGGGCAGCTTCATGTAAACGAATGAAATTGGAACATTTTCTTACCATATAAAAAAATAAACTCAAAATGGATTCAAGACCGAAATGTAAGACCTGAAACTATAAAATAAGGCAGAAGACCTGAATGGATATTTTTCCAAAGAAGATATACAGATGGACAACAGGCACAAGAAAAGATGCTCAACGTTACTAACCATTAGAGAAATGCAACTCAAAACCACAATGAGATGTCATCTCACACTTGTCATAATGGCTATCATCAAAAAGTCTACAAATAACTAATGTTGGCCAGTATGTGGAGAAAAGGTAAGCCTCCTACACTGTAATGGGAATGTGAATTAGTGAAGCCACTATTGAAAACAGTATGGAGCTTCCTTAAAAAAATTAAAAATAGAACTATCATATGATCCAGCAACTCCACTCCTCGGTACATATCTGAAGAAAATGAAAACTCTAATTCAGAAAGATACATACAACCCAATGTTCATAGGAGCATTACTGACAATGGCCAATATATAGACACAACCTAGGTGTCCATCAACACATGGATGAAGACGTGTGTGTATGTATGTATGTATGTATGTATATAATGAAATATTACTCCTACATAATAAAGCATGAAATCCTGCCATTTACAACAAAGTGGATGGACTTAGAGGGTATTATACTTAGTGATATAAGTCAAATAGAAAGACAAACACTCTATGATTTCACTTATATATGGAACCTAAAAAATAAAACAAATGAACATATATAACAAAACAAAAACAGATTCACAGATATAGAGAATAAACTAGTGGTTACCAGTAGGGAGAGGGAAGGAAGGATAGGCAAGATAGGAGTAGGGGATCAAGAGATACAAACTACTATGTGTAACATAAATAAGCAACAGGATAATTGTATAGCACAAGGACATATCAGTATTATTTTGTTATAACTTTAAATGGAGTATATAATCTATAAAATGTTGAATCACTATGTTGTACACTTGAAACTAATATAACTATATTTCAATAAAAATAATAATAAAACAAGTTTCTACTAAAGCAGTGATGTTATCACCTAACCCCATCTCTCCAACCTGACCAAAATTAATTCTAACACCAAAGATGAGCATAAGCATGTATATATTAAAAAAGTCCTCAGATAATACTTATGTGCAGTGGAGTATGGGAACTATTTAAAAAGATGGTCTCAAACCCTCCAGGTTAAACAATATTCAGTTCTCTACGATGCTCTGAAATGTGTTGGTCTGTCTTTCACGTTGTAGGTGCACTATACAGCAATTCACAGGTGGTAGAAGGAATCTAGGAAAATCTTCAAATAAAACTAAAGCTTATTATACACTCTAGTCATGCAGTTTATAGATTTACTTGACTGACAGTGTATTTAAAGATCAGCAAAATGCCTAAGGCACTCAGTCACTTGAGCCTGTGAAACTGTTTCCACTTTTTTCCTCTTTTATATTTGACCTGAGTGTTTATGCAGTGAAAGACAGATTTGCTATCACCCTCCGTAAACTTTACCACTTTTATTAAATGTGAGAATGTATTGTATAGAAATTTTATTGTAGATTTATCTATTACATTAATTACATTATAATAGTGTAAATAATCATACAATATTACATTAGTCATTTTGCTGAATTTTCTTTTTTAACTAAATTAAGGAGTTTATTTAGGAGGTATAATGAAGTATAGAAATCACATTTCAGACGGCCAAAGTAGATCGTAAGGGTGACTGTGATAACTTGGTCCAAAAGAAATAAGCAAAATTGAATTAAAGAAAACCTCTTCCTTTCTTTAGAGTTAGAAAATATTTTCAAAACCCCCCCAGACAATGTTTTTTATTCAAACTTCACAGGTAATGTAACATAATTTAGCTTGGATAACGGCAATTACTGGGAATAACAGAGCACTCTATGTTGGCTCCATTAGTGAATTTTCTGTGCAGCATGAAGTAAATCACATTGTTGGCTTTCACCCTGATTCTTTCTCCAAATCAAAAAGAAAACGGCAATGTTTATGGAGCTTTTTAAGTGATTTTGTATAAGATGATATTAGGAAAGAGAGAAAGACTCTAGAATATTACAAATAAACTTTACTCCTATAATGGCAACAGGTTGTGAAAAAGCTACAGGTATTTCATAGTGCACATAATAAATATATCAATTGTTTATTTGTCAGATAAGGTATTTATATAATAGAAACTACCAATCAGCAGAGAAAATGGACATACTGTTTCCAAAGGAACAGCCCTCTAGTTATACTCTGTCCAGAAGCTTCTATTTTCTAATTTTAAAAAATGGAGAATTATCAGAGTAAAAAAATATATATATTAAGGAAAGTTGTTATTTACAATACTTTGTGATCTGATGAGAAGTGTAGATCTTAAGGAAGTTCCTTAGTTTGCTAAACAGAATGGTTACTGTGAAAATGAAAGATAAGAGGAGCTGAGCAAAATCTAAATTGATATGCCTAACAAAAAGAAAACAAAATTTGGGGAGAAAAGTACCATCAAGGGGGAGATTTTTATTAACAAAACATGGTGTTATATATGACTTTTCCTGTATACTCAGAGTTTCAGCAGACTTAAAAGTTAAGAGAACAACAAAACAGGGGTTAAATAGACTCATATACTTAAGTAAGATGGTAGACCAGAACATGTTAAGATATTGTAAAATGATCATAAGATATTTTAAAAATTGGCTTGCCAGCAGAAAGTACCTATTGCCAAGTTATAGAAGGGCTAGCAAAAAATTCATTTTTGAAACAAGACTAAAGGCATGTACGTTTTGACTTGATAAGCCAGTAGCTGCAGAGGAGAGACATGGGGAAAGTGTTCAGAGTAAGCTTCACTTCCACCAATGATGGTGCAAAGGTACACATTTAGCATGGAACAGTTATGAGCCTTCTCGGAGTAAGCAAAACTGGGTTGTCCTGAAATGGATTCTGCTTAAGGAGACTGCCAGCATTGTTGGTAATCCCCCAAATAGTTACTACGTCAGATACTAGGATCTGGATGAAAAGTAATCATAAGGAATCAATAAGGAAGTACATCATTCATAACTCAAAACTGTCATAAGAGCTCCCCTATGGAGGAATCTACCCAGAACCAACAAAGAATCTACCAAGACAACAAATGTCTCAACAAAAGAAAGAATTAGCACTTAAAGTCTAGGCTCATACGAAGAGTACTGACACAGGTATCAACAGTGTTGGTCATATTTCATTTCCAATAAGGTAAGTGTTATATATAAGACTAACCTTACCATTAATAACAATTATGAGCTCTGGAAGTAAATATTTAAAGAACACAAGCAAATTGAGATCTACTTTTTTTATGCTTTGAGTTTTAATATTGTTGCAAAATACACATAAAATTTAACCATTTAAGGTGTATAATTCAATGGCATTTAGTAAATTCACAATGTTTTGCAACTATAATCACTCTCTACTTCCAGAACATTTTCATCACCCCAAAAGCAAACCCCTTACCCATTAAGTAGTCATTGGCCATTTCCCGTTCTCCCCAGCTTCTAGCTACTACTAATCTGCTTTCTGTTTTTAAGAATTTGCCTATACTTGATGTTTCATATAAATGGATTTATTTAACATATAGCCTTTCTGCCTGACTTCCCTCACTAAGAAAATATTTTCATGACTCATCCATGTTGTAGCATGTATCAGAAGTTCATTCCTTTTTAAGGCTAAATGATATTCTATTGTATAAATAAACTACATTTTATTTATCCATAAATTGTTGGACAGTTGGATAGTTTCCAACTTTTAGCTATTATGAATAGGGCTGCTATATAACATTTTTGTACAGATATCAGTTTAAGCATCTGCTTTCAATTCTGTTGGGTACATATCTAGGAGTGGAATTGAATTGCTGGGCCACATGGTAATTTTGTTTGTTTTTGAGAAACCACCAAACTTTTTCATAGTAGCTTCACCATTTTACATTCCTACCAGCAACATAGGACAGAGCTAATTCCTCTAGATCCTCATCAACATTTGCTTTCACTGTGTTTTTTATTATATCTGTCCCAGTGCCCATGAAGTGGTATGTCATTGTGGTTTTGATTTGCATTTCCCTAATAACTAATAATGTTGATCCATTTGTATGTCTTCTTCGGAGAAATGTCTATTCATGTCCTTGGCCCATCTTTAAATTGGATGTTCTTTTGTTGTTGTGTTGTAGATGGATGGATAGATAGATGTATATATATATGTATTCTGGATATTAGACTCTGATAAGATCTATGATTTTCAAATATTTTCTCCCATTCTGTATTTCTTTTGCTCTCTTGATAGTGTAATTTGGTGCACAAAAGATTTAATTTTGATGAAGTCTAATTCATCTATTTTTTTTCTTTTGTTGCTTGTGGTTTTTTGTCATTTCTAAGAAATCACTGTCAAATACAAGGTCAGGAAAATTTATTCCTGTTTTCTAGCACGAATTGTATAGTCTTAAGTCTTACATTTAAATATTTGATCCTTGTTGACTTAGTTTTTGTATAAAGTGTGAGGTAGAGTTCAAAAGTCTTTTGAATGTGGCTATCTACTTGGTCCAGCACTATTTGTCGAAGGAACTATTCTTTTCCCATTGAAGGGTCTCTGTGCCCTTGTTGAAAATTAATTTCCCATTGATTTATGTTCCTATTTTGGATTCTCATTCTATTCCACTGGTCTATAGGTCTATCCTTATACCATTATCACATTGGTTTAATTGCCAGTTTAAGTCCTCCAACTTTGTTCTTTTTCAAGATGAATTTAGCTACTCAGAGTCCCTTGTAATTCGATATTAATGTTATGATCAACTTATCTATTTCTGTAAAAAGACCATTTGCATTTTATAGAGATTACATTGAATCTGTAAGTTATTTTGAGGAGTACTGTCCTCATAACAGCATTTAGTTTTCCAACCCATAAACATGGGATGCCGTCCCGTTTATTTAGATCTTTAAATTCTTAGGATTTTTTTTTTGTGTGTGGTTTTAAGTATACATGTATTTTACTTCCTTGGTTAAATTTAAATATAGACTTTTTAAATTTTGAATTGTTTTATAAATGGAATTGTTTTCTTAGTTTCCTTTCAGATTGTCTATCACTTCTATGTAACAACACAAGTGATTTTTGCATGTTTGTCTCATGTCCTGGAATTTTGCTGAATTTGTTTATTACTTCCAATATTTTATTGCAGATTCTTTAGGATTTTCTATATATAAGATCATTTCATCTGCAAGTAGAGTAGTTTTATTTCTTCCTTTCCAATTTGGATGTTTGTTTTTTCTTGCCTAATTGTCTAGAACTTCCAGCAGAATGTTATTTAGAAGTGGTGAAAGTGAGCATCTTTGCCTTATTCTTCTAAATTATTTTAGACATAGAATGCTTAAACAACACTGTTAACCATTTTGACTTAAGGGACATGTATGGAACACTCCATCTAATGACAGCAGAATACACACTTTTTTCAATTGTACATAGAATATTCTCCATGAGAGACCATATTCTAATCTATGAAACAAGGCTCAATAAATTTTAAAAGGTTGAAATCATACAAAGCACATTCTCTTACTACAATGGAATTAGAAACATCCTCAAATTTTACAAATTAACATGTACAGTTATAACAAACATCAGGTCAAAAAGAAATCAAAAGGGAAACTAGAATACATCTCAAACTGAATGGAAACAAAAATGAAACATAACAAAACATATGAGATGCACCTAAGGCATTAAGAGGGAAAGTTATATGCACAAACATTTATATTAGAAATGAAGAAATATTCAGTTATCTAAGCTTCAATCACAAGAAGCTAAAAGAGGAAACAAGTCATACCCAAAGTGAGAAAAAGGGAGGAAATAATAAATATTAAGTGGAAATCAATAGAACAGACAACAGCAAATCAATAGGACCTAGAATAACTGAAACAGTTTTTTTTTTTTAAATAAGAATTTTAAGATGGATTACTTTATACTGCCTGGTTTCAAAACATCCTGTAAAGCTACTGTAGTCAAAACAGTGTGACATTGGTGAAAGAATGGACTTACATGTCAGTAAAACAGAATAGGGTCAGAAAATGTACCCTCACATTTCTGACAAGTTGATTTTCAACAGAGATTGCAAGGCAAGTCAATGGGTGAAGAAGAGTCTTTGCATCAACTGCTGCTGGAACAATTGGATATCCATCTATATAATAATGAATTTATAACCTTATCTCACAGTTTACACAAAACATCACTCAAAATAGATCACAAACTTAAATTTAATTACTAAAATGATAAAAACTTCCAGAAGAAAACATGAGAAAATATTTGTGACCTTTGATTAGGCACAGATTTCTCAGATATGGCACCAAAAGCATGATCCATAAAAGAAAAAAATGATAAATTGGACATCATCTAGATTTAAAACTTTTGTACTTCAATAGATACCATTAAGGAAATGGAATGATAATCCATTGGACCTTGGAGAATGCATTTCCGAATCCTGTAACTCAGGAGTCAGTAAACTACAGCCCAAGGGCCAGCTTATTTTTATATAACTAAAGTTTTACTAGAACATAGTCATGCCCTTATGATTATGTATTGTGGCTGCTTTCATGCTACTATGGCAGAGCTGAGATGTTACAATGCTAACCAGATGGCCCACAAAGCAAAAAACATTTACTCTGACCTTTTACAGAAAAAATTTTACTAAGCTCTGATAACAAATAATTGTCTTACATATAGAATATGTAAAATATTCTTACAGCTGAATAATAAGAAAAGCAATTAAAATGGGAAAATTATTTAAATAGACATATCAACATCACCAAAGAAGATATACAAATTACTACATAAGTACATGAAAAGATACCTATATTTAGTTACTCAGGAAATGCAAATCAACACCACAATTAGATATCACTACAAACCCACTAAAATAGCTATAATAAAAAAACCAAAGAAATTGTGATATATTTATACAATGGAATACTACTCTGCCATAAAAAGAATAAAATAATGCCATTTGCAGCAACATGCATGGACCTAGAGATCATCATTCTAAGTGAAGTAAGCCAGAAAGAGAAATAAAAATACCATATACTATCACTCATATGTGGAATCTAAAAAAAAATGAAACAACACTATGAACTCATCTACAAAACAGAAACAGACTCGAAGACTTAGTAAACAATCTTATGGTTACTGGGGAAAGGGGGTGGGAAGGGATAAATTTGGGAGTTTGAGATTTACAAATGTTAGCCACTATATATAAAAATAGATTTTAAAATGTTTCTTTTCTATAGTACATGGAACTATGTTCAATATCTTGTAATAACCTTTAATGGAAAAATATGAAAATGAATATATGTATGTATATGCATGACTGGGACATTGTGCTGTACACCAGAGACTGACACATTGTAATCGACTGTATTTCAATTGAAAAAAACAAAACCAATTGTTAGTGATGATGTAGGGAAACTGGGACCTGCATACCTTGATAGTAAGAATATAAAATGGAACAGCCACTTTTGAAAACAGTTTGGCAATTTCTGAAAATTTAAACATACCCCTACCATATGACCTGAAATTCTATTAGGTATATAAGCAAGATAAAGGGAAACCAAATCTTATGAAACGTTCAAAGTAGTTTTTTTCATAAGAAAAAAATCTAGAAACAATCCAACTGCCCAGAAACTGATTAAAATAAATTGCTTGAGGTCACACAGCTCATAAATGGTGGTGCTGAGTTTTAAACCTAGAAAATTTCATTCTAGAATCCAAACACTTTAGCGCTATACTCTATTGTCTCTCACATCGGACAGTAATATCTATGTTAAAAGTAAAAAGTTCTCTCCATTTTAAGGAAGAAGGAGAGCTGCAAGGGTAAAAATTAACCATAAGGTACACTGAAACTGAAAATTAAAGCACTTAAGTGATATGTTCAGTAAGGTGATACCAAAATGATCATGGTACTTATCATCCCAAGTATGAAGCAAAAGGATCAGTTAAAACATAAAGGGATGACCACTGAAGTCAATGGGACTTCATACTTAGGGAACTTAGATCTCTTCTTAGGGACAGAGTAAGAAAAGGTACACTCTGAGAAGAAGATCCAAAAACAGTTCAGGATGTATTTTAAAAATATAGATGAGAACCAAATTATCAAGACATTCAGTGCCAGTTTAAGATGATTTAGGAATTGAAGGCATAACAATTAGTTCTCATTTTTATATTCCAAATCCTCTTTAAGTAGGTAAAGTCTTCAAGATACCAAGAATATTGAAGGGATCTAGGAAAACAACATGTATCAGAGAAAGAGGGACAGTACTTGGTAACTGCCTACTTTTTACAGATTTAAAAATTTCTGAAGTTGTTAACTAGGACTGAAAGAATGCCTGTTAGCAGAGAAGCAAGGGAACGACATGTGCAAATTATTTGCTTTCCTCTTTATTCCTCCTCAAAGATCTGACTGGCCTTTCATTTTTCTGGCTCAATAAAGGATAACTTAAAAGGTAAGAGCTTTTGCTGTGCCAACTGAGAGACGTAATACATAGAATACAAAAAAATCGCAATGATATGCCTCATGCTTGCAAAATATCTCCTTTAGTCTGGGACAGCATTACTGTGACTTAGGCTGATGCCCTCGAACTTGGACTCACCTCCTTGGACTTCCCTCCCTTGGTGAGTAGCTAAGGGTTTGGCTGACACATGCCAGACACTACTCCATGCCAAGCTTCCAGTATCAGCATCTTTTGAGCACTATATTTACCTCTCTTCACTTTTCTCTTGCCTTTAATAAATTTAAAGGTAGTATGGACCATTTTATAACAATACAGTCTTTATGTTATGTGACTTTAGACAATATTATTTTTCTCTTGTCAAACAGATGTGTTGTTTCTTTCAGACAGTCTTATTTATGTTCAAACTTCCATTAGTATCTTAACTTCAATTAGCTGTACTTGTTTGAGGTGTATAAATTTTTGGTTTTGATTGCCTACTAAAAATAAATGATTGATGTTATTGGCCCATCAGAAACTTAAGCTATTTGGTCAGACATTGGAAGCTACAAAAAGCCAATCTCTTTTAGAGACAGGATGCTTGACAATGTTTCAATAAGTGTAGTAGAGGGAGCAGCATTCCTAGTGTACATCATTCAATTTGGTGCAGTGGGTACATTTCTTGCCCCTGGGAATACAAGAATAGGACAGAGAAAGCTGCATAGATGTAACATAGACAATGATTCAACGTATTAAAATAGTATAAAGAAAGCATTGTTTCCTTTTACTAGCTATTTGCCAGATTTCTCAGTAGCTGGCTAAAAAAACAAAATTTAAATTGATGAATTGTTGATACCAAAAAACAAAAACAAAAACAAAAACCTCCTCCAGTATCAGTTCTCTTAGATAGATTTTAGTTTGTCTCCAGAACTCATTTTGGTCTGTTTCTATTATTTGGTATTTCTGCTGATTTTTGTTCAGCAAAACCTTCTCTTCTTTTGTGCCTAATTATGTTTTTAACTTTTCTCTGGCCATTGTTTTTGTGATCTCGTTTAAAGAAACAATCTTCCACCAGGAAGGATTTACATTTGCTTCTGCTGCATGCCTATGGCACTAGCAATTCAAGATCACTTCAATCCAATTTTTTAAAATATGGATTATCGTGTTTTTATTTTCATTTGTCTCCAGGTATTTTTTTTTATTTCCTCTTTGATATCTTCAGTGATCCATTCGTTATTTACTAGCATATTGTTTAGTCTCCACCGGTTTGTGTTTTTTGCAGTTTTTTTTTTCTTCTACTGTATTTCTAGCCTTGTAGCATTGTGATCAGAAAAGATGTTTGATATAATTTCAGTTTTATTAAATTTACCAAGGCTTTCATTGTGGCCCAGCATGTGATCTGTCCTGAAGAATGTTCCGTGTGCACTTGAAAAGAATATGTATTCTGCTGCTTTTGGATAGAATGTTCTATAAATATCATTAAGACTTATCTGGTCTAATGTGTCATTTAAGACCTGGTTTTCCTTATTGATTCTCTGGATGATCTGTCCATTGATGTAAGTGAGGTGTTAAAGTCCCCCACTATTACTGTGTTACTGTCAAATTCTCCTTTGTCTGTTAACATTTGCCTCGTATATTGAGGTGGTCCTATGCTGGGTGCATATATATTTATAATTGTTGTATCTTCTTTGTTAATCCCATGATCATTATGTAGTGTCCTTTTTTGGCTCTTGTAACAGTCTTTAATTTAAAGTCAATTTTTGTCTGATAGAAGTATTGCAAATCTAGCTTTCTGTTGATTTCCATTTGTGTGAAATACCTTTTTTCCATCCCCTCACTTTCAGTCTCTATGTTTCTCTAGATCTGAAGTGAGTCTCTTGCAGGAAGCATATATATGGGTCCTGTTTTTGTATCCATTCAGCCACTCTGTATCTTTTAGTTGGGGCAGTTAGGCTGTTTACATTTAGGGTAATTACAGATATGTATATTCCTATTGCCATTTTGTTAATTGTCTTACATAAATTTGTAAGTCTACTTCCCTTTTTTCTTTTGTTCTCTTCTCGTGATTTGATGCCCATCTTTAGTGTTATACGTGGATTCCTTTTTCTTTTGTGTATATCTATTACAGATATTTGTTTTGTGGTTACCATGAGATTTTTGTATAGCAGAAATGAAAACATGACCCAAAACCTATGGTATGCAGCAAAAGCAGTTTTAAGAGAGAAGTTTATAGTGATATAAGCTTAACTCAGGAAACAAAAAAAATATGAAATAAACAACTTAGTCATACACCTAAAGGAACTGGAAAAAGAAGAACAAATAAAATACAAACTTAATAGAAGGAAGGAAATCAAACATCAGAGCAGAAATAAATGAAATAGACACTAAAAATACAGTAGAAGAGATCGATGAAACTAAAAGCTGTTTCTTTAAATAGATAAATAAAATTGATAAACCTTTAGCCAGATTCATCAAGAAAAGGGAGAGAGCTCAAATCAATAAAATCAGAAATGAAAAAGGAGAGTTACAATCAACACCACAGAAATGCAAAGGATCATAAGAGGCTACTCTGAGCAACTATACATCAACAAAAAGGACAACCTAGAAGAAATGGACAATGTCTTAGAAAAGTACAACTTGCCAACACTGTACGAGAAAGAAATAGAAAATATAGACTGATTACCAGTATTGAAATTGAGTCTGTAATTTAAAAACTCCCAACAAACAAGTCCAGACCAGATGACTTCACAGATGAATTCTACCAAACATCATTTAGAGAAGAATTAACACCTATCCTTCTGAAACTATTCCAAAAAATTGCAGAGGAAGGAACACTTCTGAACTTACTTAACCTGACACCAAAACCAAAGATATCACAAAAAAGAAAATTATATGCCAATATCATTTACAAATATACATGCAAAAATCCTCAACAAAATACCAGGAAACCTACTCCAACAAAACATTAAAAGGGCCATTCGCCATGATCAAGTAGGAGTTATTCCAGTGATGCAAGGATTTTTCAATATCCACAAATCAATCAATGTGACATACCACACTAACAAATTAAAGAATAAAAACTGTATTATCATTTCAATAGATGCAGATAAAGCTTTTGATAAAATTGAACATTCATTTATGATTAAAACCTCTCCAGAAAGTTGGTATAGAGGTAACATACCTCAACATAACAAAGGCCATATATGACAAACCCACATCTAACATTTTAATCAATTTTGAAAAACTGAGTGCATTCCCTCTAAGATAGAAACAAGACAAGGATGCCCACTCTTGCCACTTTTATTCAACATAGTTTTAGAAGTACTAGACACAGCAAACAGAGAAGAAAAACAAATAAAAGGAATCCAAATTGGAAAAGAATAAATAAAACTGTCACTCTTTGCAGATGACATGATACTACATATAGAAAATCCTAAAGATGCCAGCAGAAAACTACTAGAGCTCATGAATGAATCTGATAGAGTTGCAGGATAAAAAATTAATATACAGAAATCATTTGCATTTTTATACAGTAACAACAGAATATCAGAGAAATTAAGGAAACAATCCCATTTCCATTGCATCAAAAACAATAAAATGTCAAGGAATAGACCTACTTAAGGAGGCCAAAGACCTGTACCCTGAAGACTATAAGATGCTGATGAAAGAAATTGAAGATAACACATGCAGATGGAAAGAAATACTGTATTCTTGGATTGAAAGAATCAGTATTGTTAAAATGACCATACTACTGAAGGCAATATACAGATTCAGTGCAATCCCTATCAAATTACAAATGGCATTTTTTCATAGAACTAGAAAAAAAAATGTCTTAAATTTGTATGGAAATGGAAAAGACCCCAAATAGCCATAACAATCTTGAGAGAGAAGAACAGAGCAGGAGAAATCATGCTGTCTATCTTCAGACTATACTACAAAGCTATGGTAATCAAAACAGCATGGTACTGGCACAAAAACAGACACATAGACCAATGGAACAGGATAGAAAGCCCAGAAATAAATCCATACATTTATGATCCATTAATATATGACAAAGGAGGCAGGAATATACAATAGGGAAAAGACCTCAATAAGTGGTGCTGGGAAAACTGGACAGCTACATGTATAAGAATGAAATTAGAACATTCTCTAACATCATATATAAAAATAAACTAGAAATAGATTAAAGACCTAAATGTAAGACTGGATACTATAAAACTCCTGGAGGAAAACACAGGCAGGACATTCTTTGACATAAATTGCAGCAGTATTTTATTTTGGATCTCCTAGAGTAATGTAAATAAAAACAAAAATAAACAATGAGACCTCATTAAACTTAAAAGCTTTTGCGCAGCAGAGAAAACCACAAACAAGATGAAAAGACAGTCTACAAAATGGGAGAAAATATTTGCAAACCATGTGACAGATAAAGGATTAATTTCCAAAATATAAAAACAGCTCATACAGGTCAATATCAATAAAACAGACAACCCAATCAAAAATATGCAGAAGACCTAAGTAGACATTTCTCCAAAGAAGATATACAGTTGGCCAACAGGCAGATGAAAAGATGCTCAACATCACTAATTGTTAGAGAAATGCAAATCAAAACCACAATGAGTTATGACCTCACACTAGCCAAAATGGCCATAATCAAAAAGTCTACAATTCATAAATGATGGAGAGGGTGTGAAAAAAAAAGGAACCCTTCAATACTTTTAGTGGGAATGTAAATTTGTGCAGCCACTATGGAGAAAAATATGGAGGTTCCTTAAAAAACTAAAAATACAGTTACCATATGATCCAGCGATCCCCACTTCTGGGCATAAATCTGCACAAATTTCTAGTTCTAAAAGATACATGCACCTCAATGTTCATAGCAGTGCAATTTACAATAGCCAAGACATGGAAGCAACGTAAATGTCCATCGACAGATGAATGGATGAGGTAGGTGTAGTATATATACACACAATAAAATATTACTCAGCCATAAAAATGAAACAGTGTCATCTGTGGCAACATGGATGGACCCAGAAATTATCATACTAAGTGAAGTTAGTCAGATAGAGAAAGACAAATACCATGTGATATCACTTATATGTGGAATCTAAAAAAAAATGATACAAATCAACTTACTTACAGAAATAGAGTCACAAACATAGAAAACAAACTTATGGTTACCAAAGGGGGAAGAAGAGGTGGGGGAGGGATAAATTAAGGGTTTGGGATTAGCATATACACACTATTATATATAAAATAGATAAATAACAAGGACCTACTAAATAGCACAGGGAACTATATTCAATATCTTGTAATAACATTAATGGAAAAGAATCTGTAAAAGAAAAAAATTATATATTTTCCACTTGATTACCCCCAAGTGAATTATTCTCATTTCATTGTCCAAAGCAAGACATAACGGAGATGATCCTGCTCTCTAGGAAAAGCCTCCAACCCATTTTTCTGTATTGTCACTGATGACAGAATTTTCCGCATATGAATTGAGTAGCATGTTATATGCACTACTTAAAGACTTAACAGATTTTTCAACGAATTTACTCTCCATGCTGGGAATTCAAATTTCCTTTTAAATCTTAATAGTCATAGAGGCATGCTTCAATTGGAAATATAACTGGCTCAAAACTTGTCTCCTTATTTTATTAGAGTCAGTTTCATGTGCCGAAAACCTTAACATTTCTGTTCAAAACATAGTTTCCAGAAATATTTTATTTATTGGCTTTAATGCTTCTATTTTTATATCTCAAATTAATGGCCAGTTACTTGAACCTATGGAGCTTCAGAATGAGAGTCACTCTCTTAGACTCTTTTCCCTGAGCCATTACTTCTAAGGTAAAGGATTTACTGTGCATAATACTCTTAACTTTTGTTTTGAAGCAACTGTATCCATTTGGAGAGTTTAAAAATAGGTGTGGAGGTTTATTTATCATTAATTAGTCTCTGCTTCAAGAATCAGTTTTACTTGGATTTAGTCTTTCATAGTCTGTCTTAATTTTATTCCTTTTTGTTTATTTTCCAGGAAGCAGTTAGCTTTCGCAGCCTTGGAATGTCCCCATCTCTAATTGTCTTCTTTTTTTCTGAGCTCATTTTTCTGTCAAGCATTGCCAAAAGCAACTAGCTCCTGCTACTTACATTCTACCTTCCAATCTCTTCTTTTCTAAAGCTTCAAGTTAATTAGGTATATGAATTACCTTCAAATGCATATATACTACCTTCCAATATATAACAGAAAACCTATTTGGCAAATGTTTGTGGACACATTCTCATCTTTCCAGTCTCACTCAGGTAGTAGTTGTTTCTTCTAAACATTACTGGGCTTCAAAACTAATATTGTTTATCATAGGGGTTTTTGTTTGTTTGTTTGTTTTTGGCTATGGCAGTGCTGCGTTATGCTATGAAGAGCAAACAGCCACCAACTCTCAGTGGCTTAAAGAGAACAAGGTGCATTTCTCGTTCCCACTACTTGTCTATTTTGTATTCAAAAACACAAATAGGGTTTTTCTCCATGTCATTTCTACTAAAGGGTCCAGGGTGATGGAGACTCCTATTTAAACTATTTAAAATTTTAATGTTACTGGTAGCTGCATCAGAGGAAGGGAAAACACAGAGAACTGACCACATGCTCAACTCAAAAGTAGGTTAAATGCTTCAACCCGAACTTACACATGTCACTTCTACCCACATTTCACTGGCCAGGGCAAATGACTAGCTTTAAGAAAGTAGAGAAGTGCTCTTGTGGGCCCTGAAGGCAGAAGAATCAGACATCTTGTGAGTATCACTAGTATCTATCATACCCTACAATTCCTCTAAGGACCTAGTTGAATTTCATCAGCTGACAGCTAAAACAGCCAAGACTTGTAAAAGAAGAATTGTCTTTTCACAGATAATACTTGTTAGATCCTGGACTAGAAATAATATCCTGAATCCTATTCTCATGTTTCTACTAAGTGTTTTTGTTTCAGCTGATTCTACAAGTCTCTCATATGATGCTGTAATTTAGGACCTTGATACTTCAGTTTTCAAAAGTAACTAAGATATAAAAATGAGTTAAAATTAATGTATAGTACATATAAGTTTACAAATGTATACATCACTGATTTGAATTATATGATTATATTGGTGACATTAAATTAGTCATGTAGCATATTAGTGGTTGAAAGCTTATTTTTTTATCAATAGCCAATGATGTACTCCAGATAAAAAGTCTTTATACATAAAGAGAAGCTTGTTACAATAAGAAGACATTCTTATTTAGAAAAAAATATTCAACCAAAATAATCTTTCAAAGTTTTTGAAGAGCTAAAATGTCTATATATTAACTGTACACAATAGATCATAGAATATTTTTCATTAAAAGGCTTTTGTTCATATATCTTCAACCACTTTGTAGGGTATATTTCTGCAGTACAGTAGTACATACCAATAAGGTATATCAGATTTGAGGAAATAGGAAAATTCATAACCTTTACTTGGTCTAAAATAAATTATATTAAGCCTGGACTATTATATCTCCAAACTTTTAACCAGCAGAGTTTATATACTTCATGTCCTCCATATATATTTTATGAGCTTCTCCTTTTGATTGTGTTACTAATACACTGATATAATGAAATATATTGAGATTGATTTTGAGATTGATTTCAAGATTATCAAGAAACACCCTTAAAATATTATTACAATAAAACAGGAAATACAACATTTACTTAATATTGTACTAATCAGACAAGAGATATTATTTGTCCTACCTACATACCTTTCTAAAGAAGCTACCTAATGCTTAGATAGTTTTACATTGTTTGACCTTCTTATTACTTACACCAGATTGGATAGATTCATGGTGGGCACTGACCAAAATGTAGCCCGTCCAAAAGCTTGCTAGCAACTTGTGACATATAATCTGGTTAAAAAACAAAAATAAAATATGGCTTTATCTATTCAGATTCACCAGTGAGATATTTATGTAAAGTCATAAAAATACAGTGGTTAACTAACTGGGAGGCTGAAGCTGTGAATGTGCCAACTAAAGCCATGTGAAAGGCAAAATTATAAAGGAACAGTAAAGGAAGACCATAGAGAGTATGGATGCCTGGCAAAGGGGAATAGAGCAGATAGTCAAAGAAGAAGGGATAAGGGAAAGAAAAAGGGAGTGAAAGTGAAAATTTCTTGTATAGCTACCTTGATTCGACAAGTTTTTAGTTTTAATCTCCATATACCATAAAATCTTTGATTTAAAATCATTTGAATTTCTCTTTGGTCCATGCATTAGTATAAACTGAATCAAAGCAATATTGCATTACAGAAAAGAAAGCTTTTCCACTCCTGAATACAAAAAAATAGAATATTAAAAGGAAAAAATAGGGAATACAACCTTGACTTTGAGAAAAACATACTTTAAATTTAGTTTTGGTATCTATGTTATTATCAGGAAATAAAATGTTTTCACTCAAACATTGCACTTTTAGATGCTCTAGTATTGGAGTCATTAATTACTGTTATGCCATTTAATGTTTCATTTTATTGAAAGATTTCTACTTTCTGCATAGAACCAAGGATTCTTTTCAATTTGATAACATACATTGATTTTCTAAGATAATTACTGAACATTGAGCTCACTGAAACTTGTTTAAAATTGCTAATGGCTTTTCTACATGTAATTGCATTTCAGAGTTGAAATGTCCATATGGACACACTACACTCATTAATCATTTGGACTCACCTCAGAGCTATTAAACAAAGCAGATTCTATTATGCAGATTAATAAGTGTGTTACTAACATCTTTGTATTATATTTGTAAGTGATTATACTTAGGATCATCTGTAATCACAAATCAGTTTGTTAATGTCACTGTCATTTATTATGTTTTACTGAGGATAAAATTCATAGCATTAAATTCACTCATTTAACATACGCAATTCGATGGTTTTCAGTATATTCATAGAGTTGCAGAACCATCAACACAATTTTAGAGTACTTTTATCACCCCCCAAAAAAACCCCATACCCTTTAGACATCACTCCCCATTTCTATATCCCTACATCCCTAGGCAATAGCTCATCTATTTTCTGTCTCTACAGAACTTGTTTATTCTGGATATTTAAATATGTGGTCTTTTATGGTTGGCTTCTTTCACTTAATATATAGTTTTCATGGTTCATCTACATATAACATATATCATTATTTCATTTCTTGTTAAGGCTTGATAACGTTTCATTGAATGGATTTTGCCGTATTTTATTTAATTTTTCATTAGTTGACTGAAATTTGATTTGTTTGACCTTTTGGCTATTGTGACTAATGCTGCTTTAAACATTTTTTTATACATTTTTGTGTGAACATGTTTTCATTTCTCTTGGGAGTGTGTAATTGCTGAATCATAGGTTAGCTCTATATTTAATTATTTGAATTTCAGACTACTTTCCACAGAAATCATACCTATTTATACAATTACCAGCAATGTATAAGTGTTCCAACTGCTCCACATCTCACTGACACTTATTATAAGTGTTTTTGATTGTAGCTATTATAGTGGGTGTGAAATGATATCTCACTGTGGTTTTGATTTGCATTTTCCTGATTATGTATGTATATGAAAATGTATATGAAAAGTTACTGATTATTAATACTCTATAGGAACATGTCTATTCAGATTTCTTCACATTTTTTAATTGGGTTGTTTTTTTTATTACTGAGTTGTAAGAATTCTTTATATATTATAGATACAAGTCCCTTATCAGAGCTATGATTTGCAAATATTTTCTCCCACTCTGGGAGTTGTCTTTTTATTTTATTTCTGCTATCTTTCAAAGAAATGTCTGGTTAGTCTAAAAAGTGAAACCATTTTTCCCCAGGACACAATCTGAGTATTTGCTTCTCTAATTCCTAAATAATGGCATCTGTACATTTATATTTACTTTTTTTTTTGAATGCCAACTTTTTTTTTTTACCTTAGAACAAAATTAGAAGTCACCGGTAACTTTATTTCCTTACAGGCATGGAGGAGGTTAAGTGACTTTTTTTTTTTTTTTTTACTATATTAGAGTTTACTTTATAATTGTATAAACCCAACTTAAATTTTAATAATTGTAGGTTTCTTTCCTGATTATTGTTAGCAGTTACTTGTTGCTTTAATCTGTTTAATAAATTCTAATATTTTACAGAGACAAATGACCATATGAGATGTAAATCTAAGTATGTAGGATTGTTGACAATCATTACACACTAGATAGATAATCCTGCTGTGGAGAGCACAGTTGAGTGATTGCCCCAGCTGCTGCTTACCTGGATTCATCACCATGTTAGTGCCAGGACCACAATTTTCCTGCACTGTTCATGGTCAATGACTGACATGGCAACAGTTATATTTCAGGCCCATTCCTGTGGGACATGGAATTCTATTAATGGGCAATTTGGTGTGTTGACTTCCCATAAATCTGGCCAAAACCTTACAAGTGCCTTACTCTCTGAGACTTTTTCTACCAAATCCTATGTCTCTCCAATCTCATAAATGTGGCAGGCTAAACCCTCTTTCTGCCTACTCCTGCTTCCTCCTCATTTGTCCTTCACAGAATCCAATCATTTTATTTTACATGTAATTGCGTCTTGGAGTGTGCTTCTCAGAGGACCTAAATTAACACAATAATATTACATAGTTTCCTTCAAATCATAAAAATGACTATAAATCTTGGCTGTGACATAGATATCCTTATGGGATGGAGGGTCAGAGTCATTTTAATGAGTCAAGGTTCAGATAAGATCAGTCTTCAGGAGAGAGACTGTAAGGCACACATTCATACATATCCACAGGGGTCAATGCCCCTATACGGAAGAGAACACAAGAGACGAGAAATTGGTGAATTTAGAGGAAACAAAAATACACTCCAAGATAAAATAAAGGAAAGTTGGATCTATAGCCACTGAGAAGAGAGTAGTTACTACTAGGCATTGTGAATATAAGAAAGCATAAGGGACTGAATACTATGGCACTTGAAGGAAATTGAGTGTCTTGTTACTTTGCAAAAGTAATTTTCCACCCCTCAGGGATCCATACAAATAATATTTAGATGGATGGCATCTCACTGTGAGAAGGGAATTAAAATGCTTCACCTGATCCAAAATGAAAGAAGGATGGTTTAGTTGATTTTTTATTCAAGACAAATTAACACAGGATTCTGGTTAAGGGGATAAACTCTGAAGTCATATGTGGATTTACATGGATCAGCCATCCAAAAGATGTAGCTGAGACCTAATTTTATCATTATACAGTGAGGGCAATACTACCTACTTTATAAAGATATTGTGAGGAAAATATGCAGAGTGAAGGGCACATACCAAGTTGGCAAACAATAATTAAAAATAGCTCTACAAAGCCATTAGTGAATGATAAAGAAAACTAGTGAACTTCCTGCCTGAGCATTCAAGGCATGTCCCAGTATACACACAGAGCCCATCAGCAAAAACTGAAAGGATTATTCACTTCAGACATTAAAGAAATTTCTGCTGAACATTAGCCAACTACTAAACTAACTGAAAAGAGATTCAGTGTCCACACATGAAAAGGATACAGAATTTATAGATTCGATTCAGAAAGGTCATTAAACTACAACAACCAGCAGCAATGACAACAAACCCTGGGGAAGAGGGAGAATCTGATTTGCAGGGTTGCCACAATATTTAAAATATATACTATATATTATATTAATATGTGTATATATATAGTCATTTTATATCTATAAAATATAATCATATATAAAATTATATATGAAGCAACCATATAAGATAAATAGAACACAGCAAAGCCACAGAGGTAAATCCCACCTTATCATTAATAATGTTAAATTTAAGTGGACTAAAACTCTGATTAGAAGGAAGAGATCATTTATTTTTATCCAGTCTGCATATCTAACTATATGCTGTCTATATATGACTCAGTTTGGATTTAAAGACACCAATAGGTTGAATGTAAAAGGATGGAAAAACATATGCCATAAAACCAGTAACCAAAATGGACTTTAAGATAAAAATTGTTATTAAAGAGAAACAAACACATTTTGTAATAATAAAAGTGTCAATAAATCAAGAAGATGTAACACTTAACAACAGAGCCCCAAGATACATGAAGCAAAAATGGACAGAATTAAAGGGGAAAATATACAATTCAAAAACTATAGTTGAAGTCTTCAATTCCCACTTTCAGTAATGGACAGAACAACTATAAATCTTTAATATCCCATTTTTTTAATGGATAGAACAACTAGACTGATGGTCAGCTAGGAAACAGAAGATTTTAACAACCCTATATACCAACTAGATCTAAAGAATATCTATGAAACACTCTATCCAAATACAGTGGAGAAATATTCTTCTCAAGTGCACATGGAACATTCTCCAGGATAGACTGTATGCTAGGCCATAAAACAAGCCTCAAAATAATGAAAAGGACTGAAATCATACAAAGCATTTTGTCTAAGTAATGCAATAAAGTTATAAATTAATTCCAGAAGGAAATTTGAGAAGTTCATAAATGTGTGGAAATTAATGAACACTTAAATAAGCAATGAGTCAAATAAGAAATAACAAGGAAAATGAGAAATACTTTGAGATGAATAAAAACAAAAACACAACATCCTACAATTTATATGCGACTAAGTTAAAGTAGTACTTGGAGGGAAATTTATACCTGTAAATGCCCATGTTAAATAAGAAGAAAAATCTCAAATTAGTCACCAAAGTTTGCACCTTAATAAACTGAGAAAAGAAAAAAAAATCAAAAGCAAGTAAAAGGAAACAAATGGTACAGATTAGGGCATAAATGAAATAGGGAATAATAAACAGAAAATCAGTGAAACAAAGTTGTTTCTTTGCAAAGATCAACAAAATAGACAACTTTTAGCTAGACTGACCAAGAAAAAAATAGAGAAGACTCAAATTACTAACATCAAGAATGAAAGATGGTAAAATACTACCAACCTTATGAAAATGAAAGGGATTATTACAGAATACTATGAATGACTCTACGTCAAAAAATTAGATAACCGAGATGAAATGGATATATTCATAGAAGGACACAAACTTCTGAAACTAATTTACTAAGAAATAAAAATCTAAATAGATTTATAACAAGTAAAGAGATTGAATTAGCAATCAAAAATTGACAAAGAGAAATCCAAGACTAGATAGCTTCACTGGTGAATTCTGCAAAAAGCTTAAAGAAGAATTTAAACCAATCCTTCTCAGTCTTCCAAAAAATGGAAGATAATAGAACACATCCCAATTCATTGAGACCAGTTACCTGATAACAAGACCTGACAAAGACATCACAAGAAAGTAAAACTACAGACCAATATAAATCATGAATATAGACACAAAAGTCCTCACCAAAATTCTTCTAAATCCAGCATTATATAAAAATGATTATACAATGCGACCAGTTGATATTTATCCCAGGAATGCAAAATTTCTTCAACATGCAAAAATCAATCGCTGTACTATATTGTAATACATATGATTATTTCAATAAACTCAGGAAAAGCATTTGACAAAATCTACTTTTATGAAAAAAAATATTTACAAATAGGAATATTCTTAACCTGACAAAGGGGATCTATGAACAATGCACAGCTAATGCCATAGTTAATAGTGAAAAACTAAATGCTTTCTCCCTAAAATTTAGGAATAAGAATGTCCACTCTTATGTCTGCTATTCAGTACTGTACAGGATGTTCTAGCAAAGGCAATTAGGCAAGAAAGTGAAATAACATCTAAATTGGAGAGAAGTAAAATTATAATCATAGATAACAATACCTTACATATAGAATATTTCAGGAATCTACAAGAAAACTACTCGAGGTAATAAAAAATTTCAGCAAGTTTGGAGGATACACTATTATTATATAAAACTCAATTGTACTTCTACACACCAGCTATATACAATGCAAGAAAATTAAGAAACAATTACATTTACAATGGCATCAAAATGAATAATATATACTTAGAAATAAATTTAACAAAATAAATGGAGGACTTAAATACTAAAATCTAAAAAACACCATTGAAAAGAAAAATTTTAAAGCCTAAATAAATGGGAAGACATTCCATGTTCAGGGGTTGGAAGACTTAATATTGTTAAGGACAAATTATACCCCAAATTGATGTACAGACTCATTGCAATCATTATAAAAATCCCAGACAGCTTTTTAGGAGAAATTGATGAGCTGCTCCTAAAATTCATATGGAAATGCAAAAGGCCCTCAATAGCCCAAACACTCTTGGAAAAAAAAAAAAAAAAAACAAAGGGAGAAGTCACATTCCTCAACTTCACAACTTACTACAAAGTTACACTAATCAAGACTGTGGAGTACTGGCATAAGAATGGACTTACAGTTCAATAGAATAAAATGAGAGTCCAGAAATGAAGCACACATCTATGGCAATTGGTTTTGACAAGTGTGCTAAGGTAATTCAATGGGGAAAAGAACAGTCTCTTCAACAAATGTTGCTGGAACAATTGGATATCCACATACAATTGAATGAAGGTGGAACCCTACCTCACACAATATACAAAAAGTAAATCAAAGACCTATGTGTAAGAGCCAAAACTATAAAACTCTTAGAAGCAATCATAGGGGTAAACTTTCATGACTTGGACTTAGCAAATGGTTTCCTAGGTTGATGCCAAAAGCACAAGGAACAATAAGAACAAATAGGTAAGTAAGACTTCATCTAAATAAGAAACTTCTGTGCTTCAAATAACAATATCAAGACAGTCCCAAAAACAGAATGCACAAAAGGAGAGAAAATAGTTGCAAATCATGTATCAGATAAGAGTATCCAGGATATATAAAGAACTCTTAAAACTCAACAATAAAAAGTCAAACAACCCAATGAAAAAATGGGCAACCAACTATTTGTTCTCTGTATCTGTGATAGTGTTTCTGTTTAGTTATGTTTGTTCATTTGTTTTGTTTTTTAGATTCCACATATAAGTGAAATCATACAGTATTTATCTTTCTCTAGAAATAGTCACCAATGCAGAAAACAGTTGTTTGACAGAGGGGATGGGAGTGATAGAGGAGAGAAAAAGGGGAGAGAGATCAAGAAGTTCAAACTTTTAGTTAAAAAATGAATGAGTCACACGTATGAAATGTACACTGTAGGGAATACAGCCAATAACTATGTAATATCTTTGTATGGTGAGAGATGACAATTAGACTTATTATCATAGTGATCATTTTGAAATGTATAGAAATACTGAATTACTGTGTTGTGGACTATTAACTAAATAGTGCTGTTTATCAATTATACTTCAAGAACTAAGTAAACAAACATATAAACTCATAGAATAAAGAAATCATATTTGTGGTTACCAGAGGCTGGGAGTGGAAAGAGGGGGAATTGGATGAAAGCAGTCAAAAGGCACAAACTTCCAGTTAAGAGACAAATAAGTACAGAAATAATGTACAACATGATGAAGATAATTAACACTGCTATACATCGTATATGAAAGTTGTTAGGAGAATAAATCCTAAGAGTTCTTATCACAAGGAAAATTTTTTTTTCTATTTCTTTAATGTATCTATGTGAGATGATGGATGATCACTAAATGCACTGGTAATCATTTCATGATGTATGTAAGTCAAAGCATTATATTGTACACCTTAAACTTACGTAGTGTGTATGTCAATTATATCACAATAAAACAAGAAGAAAAAATTTCAATGGGCAAATGACTTGAATAGCCATTTCTCCAAAGAATATATACAGAGAGAGGCCAATATAGCAGACAGACCCTGGGCTCACCTCCTTTCATGAGCATACCAAAATCACAACTATCTGCATAATAACCATTGATGAAAAAGACTGGAACTGACCAGAAAATATCCTCTATAGCTAAAGACATAACAAGGAATCACAAGACAAGTAGGAGAGGCAGACTCATGATATAATCAAATTCCATACCCCCTTAGTGGGCAACCCACAAACTGGAGAATTATATTGCTGATGTTCTCTCACAGGAGTGAGAGTTCTGAGGCCCACATCAGGTTCCCCAGCCTAGGGGTCCAGCACCAGAAAGAGGAGCACCCGCAGAATTTGGCTTTGAAAGTCAGCAGGAATTTATTTCAGGAGCCCCTCCAGACTGAGAGAAATAGAGACTTCACTCTTAAAGGATGCAGACAAAATCTCATGCGCACTGGGACACAGAGCAAAAGCAGTAATTTCACAGAGACCTGGACCAGACCTACCTGCTGGTCTTGGAGGGTCTCCTGGAGAGTTGGGGGATGGGGGAAGCTGTGGCTCACCCAGGGGATATGTCAGACATATTGGGGGAACATTCAATCACATGAACACCACTGGCAGCTGACATATTGGATCATTAGCTCCAAGACCTGACCCCATTCAACAGCCTGTAGGCTCCAGTGCTGGGATACCTCAGGCCAAACAACTAACTGGCCAGGGACACAGCCCCCCCCATCAGCAGACAGGCTGCCTAAAGACTTCCTGAGCCCACATGAGTCTCTAGACATGCCCCTGCCCACTTGAGGGCCAAGACCCAGCTCCATCCACCAGTGGGCACGTACTGACCCCTCCCACCAGGAAGACTGAACAAGTCTCTAGACCAGCCTTACCCACCAGGGAGCAGACATCAGAAGCAAGAAAGCTATGATCCCACAACATAGGCCAGACCCTACCCTGGGACAAACTGGGCAATGGCCCTCCCCACTAGCAGGCCAATGCAACCTTTGGCATGCCCCAGAGCCCGATATCCAACTGTGTCAGAAATCTATTCCCACTCCGCCAACTATCTGAAACAAGCTCTGGGATCCCCTGGGCCCTGCAGCCAGACTCCAGAAACCACCTCTGCCTGGTAGTCCAGCAGTAACCCCAGGATCGGGCTTCAATGGCCAGTGGGTGGAAAACAGCATCAGAGTCTTCAGAACCCTGATTCTGCTCATCAGTGAGCCAGCACTAGCAGTGGAGCCCCCTAGGGTTCTGCAACCAGCCAATGTGTGATCAGGCCCTGCTAAAAAGCAGCCCGCAACATCTACACAGGTCAGCCTTGGCAGACAACCAGACTAGCAGACCACTAAGCCTACCAGACCACCCACATAGTCAGCCCACCACAAGAGAAGGACCCACACAGCCCTCTTAGGGGGAACCCCTAGAGCATATAACTTGGGTAATGAGAGGAGAGTGCACTGCTAGGATGGATAGGATGTCTCCTACAGAGGGCCACTCCTCCAAGGCTGAGAAATGTAACTAATCTACCACATACATGAAAATACAAACAGCAACAAAGACAAAATGAGGTGGCAGAGGAATATGTTCCAGACGAAGGGACAAGACAAAAATCCTGGAAGAAGAATTAACTGAAATGGAGATAGACAATCTACCTGAGAAAGAGTTCAGAATAATGATTGTAAAGATGATCAAAGAACTTGGGAGGAGAATGGATACACAGAGTGAGAAGTTACAAGTTTTTAAACAAGCAAAAATAAAAGAACAACCAGAGTTGAAGAATACAATAACTGAAGTGAAGAATACACTAAAAGGAATCAATAGTAGACTAAATGAAGCAGAAAAGATCAGTGAGGTGGAAGACAAGAGTATTGGAAATCACTGCTGCTGAACAAAAAGAAAATGAAAAAAAGAATGAAAATAAATGAGGACAGTTTAAGAGACCTGTGGGACAATATCGGGTGCACTAATAATTGCATTATAGGGGTCCCAGAAGGAGAAGAGAGAGAGAGCGAGCCTGAGGAAATACTTGATGAGATGATAGCTGAAAACTTCCCTAACCTGGGAAAGAAAACAGGCACCCAAGTCCAGGAAGCACAGAGACCCATACAGGATTAATCCAAAGAGGATCACATCAAAACAGATTGTAATCAAAATGACAAAGTTAAAGATAAAGTGACAGTACTAAAAGCAACAAGGAAGAAGCAACAAATAACATACAAGAGAATTCTCATAAGGTTATCAGCTGATTTCTCAACAGAGACTCTGCAGGCCAGAATGGAGTGGCACAATATACTTAAGTGATAAAAGGGAAAACCCTACAACCAAAGATATTCTATGCAGCAAGGCCCTCATTCAGATTTGATGGAGAAATCAAAAGCTTTACAGACAAGCAAAAGTTCAAAGAATTCAGCACCACCAAACAAATTTACAACAAATGTTAAAGGAAATTCTCTAAGTAAAAAAGAGAAGGTCACGATTAAAAACAAAATTACAAAATGAGAAAGCTCACGGGTAAAGGCAAGCATACAGTAAAGGCAGGAAATCATCCACATACAAACTATAAGGAGGTTAAAAGATAAAATAGTAAAAATCATATGTATCCACAATAAGCAGTTAAGGGATACACAAAATGACTACATGTAAAATACGTTATCAAAAACAGTAATCATGAGAGGAGAGTACAAATATAGGGTATCTAAAATGCATTTGAAATTAAGAGATTAGCAGCTTAAAACAATCACATTTATACATAAACTGCTATACAAAAACCTCATACTAACTGCAAATCACATAAAATATCTATAATAGAGATATACACACAAAAGAAAAAGGAATCCAGACATAACCCAAAAGATAGTCATCAGATCACAAGAGAAAGCAGCAAAAGAAGAAAGGGGGAAAAAGAGCCACAAAATCAAATCCAAAACAATTAATAAAATTAATTAATTACATACATTTCAATAGTTACCTTAAGTGTAAAAGGACTAAATTCTCCAACCAAAAGAGAGAGACTGGCTGAATGGATACAAAAACAAGACCTGTATATATGCTGCCTACAAGAGACACACTTCAAATCAAGAGATATGCATAGACTGGAAGTGAAGGGATGCTGCATTTCTATACATCAACAAAATAGCAGAGAAATTAAGAAAACAATCCCATTTACTATCACATCAAAAAGAATAAAATACCTAGGAATAAACCTACATAAGGAGACAAAAGGCAGGTACTCCAAAAACTGTAAGATGCTGATGAAAGAAACTGAAGGGGACATAAACAAAATGGAAATATATACCCTGTTCTTGAATTGGAGGGATCAATATTGTTAAAATGACAATACTACACAAGGAAATCTACATATACAATACAAGCTCTATCAAATTACCAATGGCATTTTTCACAGAACTAGAACAAAAAATTTTAAATATTTATGGGAACACAGAAGACCCCAAATAGCCAAAACAATCTTGAGAAAGAAGAACAGAGCTGGAGGAATCAGGCTCCTTGACTTCAGACTATACTACAAAGCTACAGTAATCAAAACAGTATGGTACTGGCACAAAAACAGACCTATAGATCAATAGAACAGGACAGAAAGTCCAGAAATTAACCCACACACTTACGGTCAGTTAATCTACAACAAAGGAAATAATAATATATAATGCAGAAAAGATAGTCTCTTCAGTAAGTGGTGCTGGGAAAACTGAACACCTGTATGTAAATGAATGAAATTAGAACAACCTCTAACACCATATACAAAAATAAATTCAAAATGGTATAAAGACCTAAATGTAAGACTGGGTACTATAAAACTCCTAGAGCAAAATATAGGCAGGACACTCTGACATAAATTGTAGCAATATTTTTTTTTGGATCTGTCTCCTAGAGTAAAGGAAATAAAAACAAAAATTTTAAAATGGGACCGAAATAAATGTAAAAGCTTTCGCACAGCAAAGGAAACTATAAACAAAAAGAAAACCTACATATTGGAAGAAAATATTTGCAAATGGTGTGACTGAAAAGGCATTTATTTCCAAACTATACAAACAACTCATACAGCTCAATATCAAAACAAATAACCCAATCAAAAAAGGGGCAGAAGACCTAAATAGATATTTCTCCAAAGAAGACATATTTATGGCCAACAAGCACATGAAAAGATCCTCAACATTGCTAATTATTAGATAAATGCAAATGAAAACCACAATGAGTTATCACCTCACATCAGTCAAAACAGCCATCATCAAAAAGCATACACATAATAAATTATGGAGAGGGTGTGGAGAAAAGGAAACCCTCCTACACTGTTAGTGGGAATGTAAATTGGTGCAGCCATTATGAAGAACAGTATAGAGGTTCCTTAGAAAACTAAAAATAGACTTACTATATGATAAATCAATCCCCCTCCTGGGCATATATCCAGAGGGAACTCTAATTTGAAAAGATACATGCACATCAGTGTTCATAGCAGTGCTATTTACAATAGCCAAGACATAGAAGCAACCTAAATGCCTGTCAATGGATGAATGGATAAAGAAGATGTGGTATGTATGTATGTGTATACACGTGTGTATACACACACACACACACACACACACACACACACACACACACACACACACATATATATATATACACACACACACACATACATACATACACATACACACACACATATAAAATGGAATATTTCTCAGCCATAAGTAATGAAATAAGGCCACTGGCAGCAACATGGATAGAACTGGAGATAATCATACTAAGTGATATAAGTCAGACAAAGACAAGTATCATATGATATCATTTACATGTAGAATCTTAAAAATAATACAATGAACTTTTTTACAATATAGAAACAGGCTCACAGACATAGAAAACAAACTTATAGTGACCAAAGGGGAAGGTCGGGGAGGGATAAATTATGTGTTTGGGATTAACAGATACACATTACTGTATATAAAATAGATAAACAATAAGTACCTACTGTATAGCACAAGGAACTATATTCAATATCTTGTAATAACCTATAATGGAAAAGAATCTGAAAAAAGAACTTATAAACATATATATGTATATATGTATGTATAACTGAATCACTTTGCTGTACACTTGGAATTAAAACAACATTTTTAATCAACTATACTTCAATAAAAAATGTAATTGGAACAAAAAGAGTATATACAAATGACCATCAAAGAATATGCAAAGATGCTCAATATCATTAGTCATGAAAGAAATATAAAGGAAACCCATAACTAAATTATCACTTCACACACACCAGGATGGCTATAATCTAAAAGTTGGACAATAACCAATATTGACAAGGATGTGGAGAAGTTGGAGCCCTCATACATTGCTGGTAGAAATCTAAAATGATGCAGATACTTTGGAAAAGAGTTTGAAGTTCTTCAAAAATTTAGAGTTACCATATGATCCAGTAATTAAAGTTTTTGGTATATGCCCATAAAATATTAAAATATATATCCATGAAAAACTTCTATATGATTGTTCATAGCAGCATTATGTATAATATTCAAAAAGTGGAAACCATTCTAATGTCAATCAATTGATGAATGGATAAATACAATGTGGTGTATCCACACAGAATATTATTCGGCCATAAAAAGAAATGAAGTAATGATTCATGCTATGACATGGATGAGCCTTTAAAATATTATGCTAAGTAAACAAAGCCATACATGAAAGGCTACATTGTGTATGATTCCATTTATAAATTTCCAGAAGTGGCAAATTAGAGTCTGAAAGCAGATTAGTGGTTCAGGGAGTGTGGGATGGGGAAGTCTAATAGGTACAGAACTTCCTTTGGGGATAATGATAATGTTCTGGACCTAGATAGTTTGATGATTGTACAACTTTGTGAATATACTAAAAATCACTAAATTGTACACTTTAAAAAATGTTAAAATGGTGAATTTTATATTATGTGTATTTTATCACAATAGAAAAGAATATGAATTTAGGAAAGTCTGAACAAAATGACAATATATACATATCAATTTTATTTTTACAACTCCTAATATTATTCAAAAATTCAATTCAAAATTAAAGTACAAAGGGTAAGACCCACAATGGCAATAAGAATATCAAAATCAAGAAATAAATCTACAGGAAAATCAATAAAAATTATTGAAAGACATTAAAAAAGCCCTAAATAAAGAAATATACCATATCTATCTATTAGAATGCTCAATATTATAAACTTACCATTTCTCCAATAATTAATCCATAGATCCAGTGGAATCATCATCAGAATTCTAGTTTTCTTTGTGTTGGTGGCAACTGACAGATTGATTTAACATTTTTTATACACAGTGTTATATCTGTGCAGGATCTTCAAAAAGACAAATGCAACAGAGTAGAGCACACATTTAAACCCACACACATAGAGACAAGTTATAACACAGCTGCCATAGCTCAGGAGTGGGGCAAGAATAATCTTTTAAACAAATATTGCTAGGATAATTGATATCCAAATGGAAATAAAATGAAATTGGAACTCTATCTCACATTACACAAAAATAAATGACTCCTATTAGATTTTAGAATTTAATATGATAGAAAAAAGTAAAGCTCTAGAAATTAACCTAGAAGAGTATCTTTATGACCTTGAGATAAACAGTTTCTTAAATGGAATACAAAATTCACTAACCATAAAAGAAATGATTAATAAACCTTGCCTCAATAAAAATAGGAATTTTTATCAAAAGAAATCATTAATAAAGTTAAAGTGCAAGTAATAGAGTGAGAGATGATATTTATAGCACAAATGAATAAAAGAATTCATATCCAGAATATATAAAGAACTCCTATAAACCAACAAGAAAAAAAAAAACCAAACAGGTACTCCAAAAGAAAACCAGAAAATTACCTGAACTGGTACTAGTTGAACAGAAAAACAATTAGCCATTAAGCATATGAAAAATTTATCAACCTGATTAGTTATTAAGGAAATGCAAAATAAAGCCACATTGTAATACCATTACACTCCTAAGAAAATGGGCAAAATTAAATATTCTGTCAAATACAAAATGTAGGCAAGTTTGTGGAATAACTACATCTCTTATGCACTACTACTGAGCTTGAACAACCACTTTGGGAAAATGTCTGACAGTATATTAAAAAGCTGAATCCGTATATATGCTTTGACCTAGTGATTTCATTCACAAAAATATATCCTGGGCAGTGGTTGGCAGACTATACTCCTTAGGTCAAATCTGCCCCATGAGATAAGAATGGTTTTACATTTAAAATGCTTGTGAAAACAAAACCAAACAACAACAAAAAAGAATTATGTGACAGAGATCACATGTAGCTACCTAAAATATTTATTTCCTAGACCTCTACAGAAAATGTTTTCTGAGTCTTCCTTTAGTGCAATTTACACACATGTGCCCCAAGAGGTATGTATAAGAATATTCACAGTTGCATTATTTATGAAAGATTTTTATTTTAGTTTCTCTTAGGATAGAGTCTGAAACAAAGATTTGAGTTCAGGTAGTTTATATGAGAGGTGATCTCAGGAAATACAATTGAAGAAGCAGGAAGAATGAGGCAGGAAAAAAGGAAAATCAGTTAAGTTTGCATTCTAAACTGAGTAGTATTCTGAGCAACTGTGGTTCATTTGTGCTATGAGGAAGTGCGTAGAATTTACCTCAAAATTGTCCCTCCAGAAGACAGCTGTACCTCACTAGTTGAGGATGGACCCTGGGAAAATCAGCTTCTCTGCTCTTGTGGGCTGCCCTCCTAGCTAGCCAAGCAATCAGCTGAGGCTTTGGGGAAAGACCTGAAGAAAAAGAAAAGAAAAAATACAGAATGGCTGTGGCTACTAATCGAGTTGGGTTGCTTCCAATCTAGCATATAGGGAGGGGCACTGCTGACCACAGTAGCAACTAAAATCTGATGTTGGCCACAGGACCTTGGTGCAGGGCATCAACTGGAAAAGCCCAAATATCTATCAACAGAGAATGGATACATAAATTATGATACACAGCAGTAAAACTAAAGCAAGTACAGCTAAAAAACTGCAATATGAATTAATCTGAAAAACAATATTAGTGAGAGAAGACATACACAAATACATAGAGTGTAATTACATTTATCTAAATGTCAAAATCTAACCAAACTAAACAATTGGTGTTTAGAGATAGATAGTTATGGGACAAAAGTATAAAGAACATCAAGGAAATGATTGAGAAAATCAAAATGGTGCTTAGCTCTAAAGGGGAGGGAAAGCTTTTTGATCAGTATGGTCATACACATGGCGTCTAGGGTATTGCAACGTTCTGGATCTTGATTTAGGTTGTGGCAACCCAGCTGTTCCCTGTATCATTATTTATTAAACTATATTTATGCTTTATGTAGTTTTCTATATGTTTGTTATTTTTTACAGGTTAAAGTGAACCTCCTTTGATCCCATACATTTCCTTGAGCTACTATTTATTTTTTCCTGCTCTTTAGAGCAAAACTCTAAAGACGTATTGCAAATTCTTCTTTTCCTATGATCTTAAACCCATTCCAGTCAGGTTTTCACACTTAATATTGCCCTGAATCTTCTCTTGTCTAGATTGCTAGTATCTCCACGTTGTTAAATCCAGTTCTCCACGTGCATCTTACTTACCCATCCTCAACAATTGATGCAATTGATCATTCTCTTCTTAAAACAGTTATTTGGTTTGGCCTCTAAAACTTCACACATTCCTACTTTATATTACTTCTTTTCTTCCCTTCCCGTTAGTATAGTAGTGTCCCAGGACTCAATCCTTGTTTAGACTTATTTCCATGTACTCTCTGGGTGGTAAAATTAATCTAATGCTTTAATTGCTGCTTAATTTCTGATGATTCTTAAATTTTAATCTGCAGCCCAAACGTTTCTCCTGAAATGCACATGCATATGTCCAACTGCCAACTTGACATTTTCACTGGGATGTCCAACAGGCATCTCAAGCCTAACCTTCTAAGTCTACAAATGCGTGGTTTTATGATTTCTCTCTCTCCCTCTCTCTTCTTCTTCCTTCCCCTCTCCCCACCCCACCACACACACATACACAGGAACATGCATGTGTATGCTAGTTTATATTGGTTTCTGTGAAAATTAGAAAAAGCCACCTGCTATTAATGGTTGAATCAGAAAAAAATGTGGTCCCTCAAGCACACGGTTTGGTGATCAGATGTAACCTTTAGGCAAGGAAAAACGGTACCCCTTTTTACCTGGCATATCCACCACTATAGCAAAGTACATGTGGAGCACAGGCGGGCTTTCAGTGCCCCCTGGTCTCTTCACGTGCACTCAAGTGCACTGAATACACAAATGCACATACACATACACACACAAGTGCATCCATTGGTTTAACTAATTAATATTCCTATAATGTCAGCTTAACTCATCAAATGGCTAAAGAAAATGTTGGGCTATTTTTTTCATATTGACAAAATTCCTATTTCCACCAGAATGAATTTTCACAGTACACAGAGAGCAGCATACAGCCAAGTGATCTTATAGATGATGACATTATTTTCAAGGGAACAAGGGGCAATAAGACCTCAATAGACAGACAGGTGAATAAGAATAATGGAACCACTTGGTGTGAGTTAGGAATGTTGGCAGTCTAGACTGAAGGGAGAGAAAGTAGTAGCTGGCGCTACATCTTTCTTTTTGAATCGAAGATGAAATTGGGAATGTGGATAAATTGAAGACTTCTTGAAACAGCAGAGAATCAGTATTTTAAAACCTAAAACTGTAGTCATTAATGTGAAACGATGGAGGAGGTGACTGGATGATGACTTTTGCTGTGCCTTGGGCGAGATTCTCAATGTGAGGGATATTTCACCTTCTGTATCTCCACTCTGCTGTGACCATTCTCTGAAGTTAAATGACCAAGTAAAAACTGAATGTCACCTTGATACTTCATATTTCAGGCAGCGCCAGGTTTGCCAAGGAAGAAAAGAGAAGTAGCAGAGTAAGCAGAGGACACAGACCAATATTATTTCCCACACCAACTTGCTGGCTACTTTGTTTAGTGGACGAGAACACTCAAATACCAAGGTCAGTTTATAAACATACTGAATCCCTTCTCTGTGCAAAGCATGTACTATGGGTTTTGGGGAGTACGAAGAAGACTGAAATACAGATTTACCGGAAGATAAGGCTGGAAATGCCAGAATAGAACAAAGCTGAAGAGACTATTCTCAATTCTAATAGGCCAATGCTTTTCAACTTGGCATGAATTTTGAAGTTTCAACTTTGAATGAACCTATCAGGGAGCTTGTTAAATACACAAGTTCCCTGGCCTTGAAAATTACTTTTTTTCGAGTTTTTTTTTTTTAAAGCCAGATTTGGAATACAATGTCACAGGCATATGGGACCCATCAAATGTTTTAAGTCAGAGGAATGGAAGAATCATCTGTTTGCTTAGGAGATATGTATATGTATACGGACCATGGAGTAACATGGATGCATAACATGGAGAATGACTAGAAGTACAGACTTAACTCTTCTTGGGCTTAACTTTTGTGTGAACACCTTTGTATTCTTCTAATCTCTGGTCACAGAATGTCACCCTCCCCTCTGGAACTAACTTGCAAATCAGTGTTTTTGATGACCAGGGGCACTGGGTGGAAAGCTTATAGCTGATCAGCTCAAAGCCATTCTCATTCCTAGAAAACAGGTTCAACACCCAGTCAAGAAAAACAAATGTAATATCCAAAGAAGCCATGATATTTTTTCACATTAATGTCAAATATTCCCTGCCATGACAGGTTCAAAGAAAAAGAAAAAGAAAGAGGAAAGGGGGCTTATTTATTTGCTGTGGGAAAGACTGCTAACTTGTGTGTCTGTATTCAAGGAGCTACTATTTTCTTTCAAATTATTTTCTAAACTCCCTTCAGATGTAGGATGCTATAATGAGCCTTACTTATATAGTGGTACAAAAAGAGTTGAGTTGTAGCCTGCCTATTAAGAGTGTGATGTGAAAAAAAGATTAAACAACACCTAATGAACAATATCTAATCAAAAGCAAGGTAAAACAATTCACAGAGAGTGTAGAATGAGCTGAGTAGGAGCGCAGGGTCTCTGAAACCAGACTGCCTGCATTAATATCCCATCTTTTGTACTTACTACTTCTTGAAGATTGGACAAGACACATAACCTCTCTGTGCCTCAAGGGTCCTCATCTATAAGATGGGAATTGCAGTAGAATTTACCATAAGAGGTTGCTGTGAGCTCTAAAAGAATCAGTACATGCAGAGTACCTAGAACAATATCTGGCACATAGTAGGCTTCTTTAAAAAATCTTCAGGAGATATATTACAGGCATACTTGTTTTGTGTGTGTGTGCTTCACTTTATTATGCGTCACAGATACTGCTTTTTTTTTTTTTTTTTTTTACAAATCGGAGGTTTGTGGAAACTGCATTGAGCAAGTCTATCAGTGCCATTTTTATAACAGCATTTTCTCTCTTCATGCCTCTGTCACATTTTGGTAATTCTTGCAGTATTTCAAATTTTTCATTATTATTATATTTGTTATGGTGATCTGCAATCAGTGATGTGTTACTATTGCAAAAGGATTATGACTCCCTGAAGGCTCAAGTGATGCTTAGCATTTTTTAACAGTAAAGTATTTTTAAATTAAGGTGTGTACATTTTTTATATATAAGGCTATTGCACACTAAATATACTACAATATACGCATAACTTTTATACGCACTGAGAAGCCAAAAAATTTGTGTGACTCACTTCATTGCAATATTTGCTTTATTGTGGTGGCCTGTAATTGAACCTGCAGTATCTCTGAGTTATGCCTATATATGATTAATTATCTCTCTTTGATTGAATACATCAAAATAATACATCAAACACTGAATAATACATCTCTGGTCTCTACAAATTTATTATCTCAAAGGAAATGGTAGGGAGAAATTAAAACCTCATTATCTGGTATCAAGCAGACCTGTGTGTGAATCTTGGCTCTATTTCTTCCTGTTGTGTGATTTTGTTTTCATAGCTGTAAAACAGGGATAGTAATATTACCTATTTGATAGACTATAATATAATAAAATGAGATTACTGCATAATGGATAATAGAAGCCTTCAAAAATACTGTTTATTAAAATTTGATCATTATTAGTATTTACTAATGATGTAGAGACCTGAGACCTCTAATCAATTTAGCTAGGAGATGATCATGATATGGGGGCATTTTCTCTTTTCTAATAACCCGTAAGAAAAGAAATGTAAGTAATTGAATGCTTTTAGAAAGATTTTCCAACTATTCATGGAGCGGAGTAATTCTGTAGAGCAAGCAGTGTTTCTCAAAGTGTGGTCCCTGGAATGGCCACATCTAAGAATAGTAACAGCAACTAAGAACTTGATCAAAATACAAATTCTGGGGCCCCATCTTATACCAATTGAATCAAAAATTCTGGGAGTAGGGCCCCACTGATCTGTGTTATAACAAGGCCCTCAGGCGCTTAGATTTTTTCTTTTTTTAATTGACATGTAACACTGTATTAGTTTCAGGTGTACAATATAATGATTTAATATATGTATATATTGCAAAACAATTACAAATCTAGTTAATATCACCACAATAATTATAAGTTTTTTCTTATTGATGATAAATTTTAAGATCTATACTCCTAGCAACTTTCAAATATATAATACAGTATTACTAACTGTAGTCACCATGCTATATATTACATCCCCATGACTTATTTACTTTATAACTGAAGTTTGTACCTTTTGACCACCTTCACCAATTTCACCCATCCCCCACCCCCATCACAACAAATTTGATCTCTTTATCTATGAGTTAGGTTTCTTTTCTTTTTTTGTTTTTGTTTTTGTCTTGTTTTGGTTTAGATTCCACATATAATTGAGATTGTATGGTATTTGTCTTTCTCTGATTTATTTCACTTACAGTAGTGACTTCATGGGCCATGCATGTTGTGACAAATGGTAGGATTTCCTCATTTTTTATGGCTGAATAATAGTCTACTGTGTAGTTAGTAGGCTCTTAATAAATATTATCCATTGTTATTATGTGTAACACAGAAGTACGGAAGGTACTTGGAGAATGTACATGGTTTGAGGTGAAGAGGTATTACGAGGAAATACTTTCTAGAAGAGTTAAATTTTAAAATGGAATTTGAAGGAAAATGGGGAGGAAAAGCATATTCTAAGGACCATTGAAGCACTGTGGTATATTAAAGGAGTATACTACACCATGGTATATTGAAAGCATCAGAAGACTTGCCACTTACTAGTTATATTATTTATCTTTTATAAGTTTCAGTTTCTTGATCTATAAAACAGTGAAAAGAGGCTATTCCCTACCTATACAGAGTATAAATAAGAGTACATAGGAATACGTATATATTTCTATGCCAAGGAATTTGATATTACATATATATATGAGTTTGAAAACTACGACTGTTAAGTGATATACAAATTAAGGTTTCACTATGAATATTAAATAGATGATGCTCTGACACTTTGTAGTATACATTCCAATAAAATTGGAAAGACAGTGTGATCTAACAAAACAAACCAGTATGGGTTTTGGAGCAAAACACCTGGCCTTCAAATCCAGCTCTTGTTAATTGGGTAAAACATATTGAGATAGTCTACATCATAGTGCTGCTATGGAGATTAAATTAGATAGTATATGCAAGAGTATGACAAACTTTAGCATTATCCAGCATATAGTTGGTAATTAAAAGTTTTAAACATCAAAATTAATAAGTTAAAAGATATATAAATAGAAGACACCATCAGAAACAATAAGGGAAAATGATCATCGAGGTCATCTAATTTACCCTCACTTATTCATTTATTGTAACATATATCAGGCTCCTGCTTTGTGCCAAAGCTTGTGGTCAGTACCACCTGCAACCCCTGTGTTAGCAGCATTTGTGGACTCAATTTATAATCTCTCTCCACCTATATCTGTTTTGTTCACTGTTATAGCCCCAGCACCTAGAATAGCACCTGGAACATAGTTAAGTATTCAGTAAGTATCTGTTGATGAATGGAAAGGGGCCTTTAAACATGAATAAGCGGAATAGGTTTTTTAAGGGATGAGCGATTCTTTTTAGTGCACCTGAAAGAATCATGCCATGCAAGCAGACTTTTTCTGCTCTCCCTGTATCCTCTGTATCTGAAGACCACCCTCAGAGAAATGCAGCCAAATTTCACTTCAGCCGCAACATCAGACCCGAACTCCTTATCTGGGTTGGACTTTGCTTTGTGCTTAGAGCCAGTAGGGTCACCCCTAATCTTTATAAGCTTTTGTGAGGAACTACAGGAACTACTGAGGTCCTCACTTCCATTACACCATGGTTTCTTCACACATTGCGGCACACACTACCTTAGCAGGTCTCTTGTCTTCAAAAATCTCAGAACCAGAAATGGACACTGTGTCTATGTTCTGTGGGCTCCCAAACTTCAAGAAACAACTGTAAAGCAATTTCAAGAAATATCTCTTCTTGCTTCTTTCTAATGAGAACACCAGGTGGGCCTGCTCTTCTCATCTCATCAAGCTTCTAAAAGCCATGGAACGTGATGCTGGTTTCTTTTAGGTTTTTTTTTTTTTTTTTTTTTTTCTTTTCTTGAAAAGCATTCCAGTCTTCAAATATCTTTTTGGAATCCCCCACCCGCTGCTTACTGGAGAGAAGCCCAAGATAGAAAAAAGGTGCTCATTCTCTCACTAATACCCTGCTGAAGATCCTGACAAATTTTTTTCACGTCTAATCCTTTCATGTAGATTGAGAAGGGGATTAGAAATGGCTTAACAGCCTCTTAGAAAGTCCTACAAGAAGAATTCTGGTCCCAAATTGATGAGCAAAGAAGGAATTTTCTTTAGAATATGAAGGTAGTTAGCAGCTTTTTGTTTCCAGCTCAGTGATTTTTATCACCAATTCTGTGCTTACAGGAAAAATACTGTATCTGTGTCCATATCTTGGTATCTGTCATCTATCATCCTTCATCTATGTATCTATGTATGCATGTATCTATTTTTGGTTCTGTAGAATCAAAAAATCTACTAGAATATAAGCACCACAAGGAAAGAAAAGGCTGTGCCTGCTCTGTGTTTTTAACCCCAACACCTGGAACAGTGTCTGGCACATGGTAGTGTTAGAGCAGGAAGATAGCTAGATGTGAACAGAGAAAGTGGGGCATGAGCCAAATGGCAGGAAACCATACATCTTGTGATCAACAGGGGTCCTTGGGCAGAGAAAAGCAGGAACCTCCAGACTGATAAGAGATCACATTTTGGGGTGACAAGGATACTAGAGGCAGACAAGGAAATGTGAGAAAAGGCAGGAATCTCCAGTGTCTGAATGTAACCTTTTTCTCATTATGCCCTCATTACAATAAAATTAGCCTTGCAGATTAGAAGTACCCATCAGGCACCAACACCATGACACTTCCAATCAACACTAAATAAGGACAAAATTCCTCCTACCTTTGGGAAGGTGGAGCTGGGATGAAAATCACAGAACATGACCCCAAACTCTTCCATCTCCAAAGAATATTCAGCCCATTCATTTTTTCACCAAGTGTAACCAACTTGCCAAAGAAACTCAGCATAGCTGCTCACCTGAGCCTGCCCACCCTCCCCTTGAGAGCGTACTGTCACTTAATAAATCCTCACTTTATTTTTTTGACCTCCATGTCTTTTCTCTGAATTCCTTCTGTGATAAGACAAGAACCTACTCTGCAGTAGCATCTTACACTCAACACATATTATTAAGTAAAGCAAGGAATCAAAAAGAGAAAGGAATTATGCAGGTTTTTTGAGCCACTGAGATTGCTGAATGATCACACCTGTCAAAATACAGACACATTGAGATTGTTGATGTCAATATTGCAGTAGTGTTTTCTTAGATCCCATGGAATGATACCAATATTATCCTTGAGTTTGTGTGTGTATGTAAGTGTGTGCTGTTTATGTGTATGTGTTCATGTATATCTGGGTTGGTATCTCAAATATTTCCATTTCTATGACAATTTTCAATGCATTCTTGCTCTAATCAGACTTTAAAATACTGGTTGATAAAATAAATGTTAAGAAGGGGTTCAGAATCAATCAAAATATAATTGCTAGCTTTTCCTTTATATGCATTTTGCTGATTTCAATATTGTTTGCTAGAATTTTTGAAGGTCAAATGAATAAAGTTATGAAAAGGCATTTTAGTAATTTAATTAAAGACCTTAAGAATAACTTGAATATAGCTTATTTTATTGAGAATTGCATTATTCATTTAATGTACTATCTTATGGAAAGTTAAAATAAATAGATATCCCTTAACAACTTCCTATTAGTAAACAATATTTCTTATACTGTATTCTAATGACTAAAAACATTAAAATGCTGTATATTTAAATAGAGCATGTAATATGTAAACCCTATAAAGATACATATAAGATTAACAGAGTTCTAAGACTACAGTGAAAAGCATTAAATTTATAATGCACTGAGTAATGGCAAAAGGAAATTCAAATCAATTATTTAAAAAATGAAATGGATAAATGAATCAAGTTTCAGCATAATTGGGATTTACTCCACACAATCAGAAATTGCCTTTAAAATTACTCCTCATATTATAATTGAAGCCTATTGATGTTTTCTTCTTAAATGTACAATAGACTACAGTGAAAAAAATCAGAAGAAAATAATTTAAAACCCTACACTTTTCTCTTCATTGTGGTTGTTTTCCTCAGTAGCTACAGAAGAATATTACTGCATCTTGAATTGTCCGTGTAGCAAGTTGATTTCCTCAGGGGAACAGTAGTAATATGTTGAATTATTGGCTCAATAGAAGTGCCTTTAATTCCTATGACATTCAGTTGTTAAACTGCTTTATAGTTTCATTCAACCAAACAATCCAGAGGCACATAAAGTGATTTTCTCAGAAGTGTTTCTGCTCTTTTTCTTCATCTTTAATGTAAAAACATTAAAAGGGAAAGAAATTAGCTATGATAACTTAGTATTTGCAATCCTAGTTGATAAGATCAATTATTTCTACCTCTTCCAATTGGGTTTTTCTAAATAATGTCATTGTATTTTAAAGGATCTCATAGCATTCTATTTTATTTTTCATAGCGAATAACACACTGAAGTTTTAATACTTGTTTGTTCAATACCTGCTTCATTAGCTGTAAGAGTTTAAGTTGTGCCTAGTTTTTATCACCTCAGGACCTAGCATAGTGCCTGGCACATAGTAAGTACTCAACAAATATTTATTAAAATGAACAATACTTGGATCTTAAAATGTCGTAAGTATTCTTTTTCCCCAGTCTTGAGATAAAGTTGATATACAGCACTCTGTAAACTTAGGGTGTACAGCTTCATGATTTGACTTACATATATCATGAAATGATTACCATAGTAAGTTTAGTTAATATCCATCATCTCATATAGATATTAAGTATTATTTAAGGTACTTTTAAAGAAAAATATGTATGAGACCTTGATAATAGTACTTAGAGTGAAATACAGCCTTATTTCATATAATGGCAAAATGATACTCATATAGTTTTGTGCTTGAATTTACATTAAATACATTAGAATAAGCTATGTAATGTTCAAATGTGCAAAACTATTCTACACCTTCAGGGTATCCTAATTAGAAGTCAGCACTTGATACTTGATTACTTGGTATTTCAAATATCATAACTGAAATCTACATGAAAGAATTTATTAAACATAAGGGATATTATAAATATTTTTCAAGTGGTAAAATGCAGCATTCAAAATAGGAAACAGATCATGTAGATTTGTACAAGTGCCATTGCCCTTGCTTGAACAAAGTATACAAATATAACAAACAAAGCAATGTAGGATTATTTGTGCAGTGCCCAAGGTCTACAGTCCCATTGTTCTTACATCCTGTGGTCAAAATATCTTTGTGTCTGCATTCAAGTGAGTCTTTCACATAAGGCAGCAGTTGGAGAGCCTAGAGCAGAGTGGTGATTCCAATAAATTTGCAGAAGAGATATAAAGGCCCGAGCTACTGGTAAGTATGAGACATCACCAGTACTTACAAAAAGAACCTGTCATGTGCTAAGAGCCAAAATTAGCTTAGGTCAATGTACCTCAGCTCTTAAAATAAATCCCTACTTATAAAAATTTTCTATAGGAGCCCATTTATAGCACTGTTGGACACATGCCAACCCTATAATCTTTTTTAAAAAAGAGTAGTAATGATGTGACTTGAAATGATTAGTATAAAAGTAATACTTCATAAACTACCTTATTTTTCACTATTTTTATACATATGTCTTCTCACTTGAGAGAAGGCAATCCTGTGAGAATCATAAAAGATTTTATTATCCTCATTTACATGACCCTCATTATTTAGTGGCTAAAATTCAGACCTGACTCCCAGCCCAGTACAATGCTCTTTTGTTTTTATCAGCTAAAAAGTTTTGCACAGTTACTTTCTTGAACATCCTGGAGTCCTAAGATAGTTTCAATAGTTTCTAAGGTAAACATTTCATTCTCCTAGAAGTCAGGAGAGTTGAGAAAGGTCAATATGTGTGGTCCCCAAAACATGTAATTAAGAACAGCTAGTAACACTCAAAACTGCCAGGGGTTTGCTCTGATACTAAATAATGCTTCTGTTTCTTACTTTGCTAAGTGCTTTATTGATTCTTCCAAAATTCTCTTCAAAAATATTTATAATGAGTAGAAATACTACAATAGATAAATACTGGAGTAGAAAGTAAAAGAGCAATAGCAATGTGCTGGATTTGGGATGGGTATATAATTTAAAACATTGCTGAGCTCTTTTAATAAAGTATACTCTTTGAATTACTAGCCATTATAAAAGATGATTCATTCTAAAACATTCTCATAAGCTATGCTAATTTTATAGCAACATTATAGTAACATGCATTTCATTAAATATTAACCAGGTCCATTTCTCTGAACATTCCCCATAAATATCCCAGTACACTCCCAGAAGAACTTTTCCAATCGTTTCACCCAAAGCTAGGATAATGTGCTCCTTTTTCTAATGAACCAAAAAGTAATGTAGGTTATGAATCTGTTTATTTATATCACTTAATAGTAACATTTAATTAAATCCATCTTTTTACCTTAATTGTATTTTTGCCAGGTGCATTTTTACTTTTTAAAATTCTTGGAGAGCAGAATTCACCCAACTGAAATGCATCAATAAGATAAATTTTTATAATGCTATTCCCTTGGGTTGAAAGCTACAAGGCTTGATTTAAGTTAGCTGTGAAGCAAGCAGGGTGAAATCCAGCAGAAAGGCTGTTTTGTTTGATTCAAATTGTTTTCAAAATTTTAGCAAGGGAAAGAATGAAAGCATAGACCTTTAAATTCGGGTTACCTGGGGCCAGAGGTCTGAAGCACTCTGTCAAAATTGCCTAGAAGACTGCTTCTCTAAGAACTCTTTCTATGATAAAACGTGATCCATAAGGTGGAGTTGTGGGGAATGAGAAAATGAGACACATGGAGTGAAGACATGTAGAGGTAGGGAGTCAAAGAAACCTCTTCCTGAGGAGTGATGTGCAATTAATACCATTTGCTGCATCTCAAGGCTAAATAGAAAGCCACAGCCTCTCAGAACTCTAATTCAAAATGATACATGCACCCCAGTTTTCATAGCAACACTATTTACAATAGCCTAGACATGGAAATAACCTAAATGTCCATTGACAGATGACTGGATAAAGAAGCTGTGGTATATGTATACAATGGTATACTACTCAGCCATAAAAAATAATAAAATAATGCCATTTGAAGCAACATGGATAGGCCTGGAGATCATCATTCTAAGTGAAGTCAGCCATAAAAAGAAAGAAATATACCATATGATATCACTCTTATGTGGAATCTAAAAAAAGAACAAAGAAGACACTAATGAACTAACCTACAGAACAGAAACAGACTCACAGACATAGTAAACAAATTTACGGTTACTGGGGGGAAAGGGGGTGGGAAGGGACAAATTGGGAGTATGAGATTTGCAAATATTAACTACTATATATAAAATGAACAACAAGTTTCTTCTGTATAGCACAGGGAACTATATTCATTATCTTGTGTTAAACTATAATGGAAAAGAATGTGAAAATGAATATATATATGTATATATATGACTGAAACATTATGTTGTACGCCAGAAATTGACACATTGTAAGCTGACTATACTTCAATGTAAATAATCTAGTAAATAATAAATTCACCAGATGTAATAAAAAAAAAAAAGCCAAAGCCTCTCTTTTTATCTGACCTCAAGGGAAAGAGAAAGCAGGAGGGCCTGGAGGTTGAGGACTAAAATAAAGAATCCCCTGAAAGCATGCCGTTTTATACCCTAGATTAAAATTTTCTGTTACTAAGGAACTTGACACCATCCCATGCTTTCTTCTTTGTGGAGTGCCCACTAAGTAGCAGGCTTTGTGCTTAGTGCGTATGATTTGGAGTTTGGGGTAGGGGCAGAGTGAAATAGGAGTAAAAGGAAGTAAACAATGACATGAATGCAGTCCTTGAGGATTAGAGAATGTGGGCAGACATGGCAAAGTTATAATTAAATATGCAAAGTACTCTAATTAAAGATGGTACAGTATTCATCATAGGTAACACTTGTCAAGTGCTCACTGTCTTCCAGGCATGGTCTCAGTGTTTCACATGTATTAGTTCATTTAATCCTACTAGCAGCATTATGAAACAGGTGTTAATATTGTTCTTATTTTACAAATCAGGGAACTGAGAATCAAGGAGTTTAGATAGCTGGTCTAAGGTCTAAAGTGGCTTATAAGAGACAAAACTGAGACTCACACACACGAATTCTGGCTCCAAATCTATGGGCTTAATCTCTTTAAGATGTTTTCATTATACTAAACCATTTGCAGACACAGGAAGGACTTCCGAAATGGGGTGACTTTTGATCACAGCAAGGAAAGACATGGAGTACACTAGACGGAGAAGAGGAGGAAGGCAATGACAGGGGGAAAGAATGGGACAGGCAGAGGTAGCAACACGCATAGCAGGATCAGACTAGTATAAGAAATCTGTGCTACACAAGTTTCTGAAGGCAGATTGCAGGGGGAGAAGGTTGTGGGTTTTCAAGAGAGCTGGGCCTGTTTGTGAGGGACCCTCATCCAGAGCGGACAGAATAAGCCCTGGAGAGCTATGAATATTCACAGCATAGGTGACAAAGTTATCTTTACAGCAGTGACCAAATCCAAGTGGCCAAACAGGACCTCAGTTCGATCTGCAGTCTTTGAATGTTCATACTCAAATGTATGTATGTATTTAAGAATAAGTTAAAATTTGAAAGAAAAAAAGGAAAGCTGAAATTAGATAAAGCAGTGATTGCAAACAGGTTTCATGGAAATCTTATTTTACCGTAAATGTCACTTGTATAATGGGTTGCTAAATAATCTATGCTCCCTTAAAAAGAACAGTATTATGTAAATCAAAGAAGGCTAAATATGAACTTTGTTTATAAGGTTGTGTGTTTTGGTTTTTTTTGGAATAGACTAACATTTGAGCATATGCAGTCAAACTCAACATTTCCACCTTTGGCTGGAAAGGAAACACCCAAAATCAAGGCAAAGTGCCTGAATGAAAATAAGACACTAAAGGCTAACTTTGAAAATCTAAGGTGATGGCATATGCCGGAAGGATATGGTATCAGAACCTTGGTTTTTGGATCCATTTACCTAAAGATAGTTTCTGGAAAGCCACACACCTTTTCAATCCAGTTCTGTTCCTCTTCCTGCCAAGGTCAATCTTTGGCCACATATTAAGCAAAATTGCTGTTTTCCCAGCACTTCAAAACTCTCCCTTATCCTTATCTTTTTCTGTTTTTTTTTTTCTTCCCTTTCACTGTGTCCTCAGATTGCCTTCCAAGCTAACCAAGCTTTCAACTGACTCATTCATTCAGCAACTAATTATTTACTATAATCCAGGCAGAGAGCTAGATGCTGGCAGGAAACAAGTAAATAACTCATGTTCCCTCCTGTCAAACAGCTGTAGCGGATTGGTGTTTATAGACACAAAAGCAAATCATCTCGTTACAGAACTTTGTTAGAAATTGTAGATTAGAAGTCATAGGTGTGTCAGTGATGTGAAGGCATGAGAGTAGATCAGATCAGAACCCACCTAACAAAAACCTTTATTGGTAATAGCATATGATCTGGATATTTACTTTCTCCTTACTTCCTATCAACATTTTCTGGATCTACGTTCCATTCTCAAGAGAACTCATTCTCCCTCAGGGCTACTTTGATAAACAAGTCAAAATCAAGACTAATAATGACTTTGTTATGATTTTTATTTTAGTAACATATTCTAATATGTGCAGATCCTCATTCTTCTCACTACCTTCATTATTTTTTTTTTGCAAAAAGAAGCTGCTCTGACAACTGATTATAATCAGAGTTACATAGTTACAATAACTCACTGTTTAATCTTTTGATAACTCTTCCTCATCCACAAGGAGTGGCCTCTATAACGGAAACATGGTCCCATAAGAACTGGCATCTCAGCCAGGAGGAGCTATCCTGGGTCTTGTCTGGCCCAAATATATTCTCTGTTTTGGAATTTGTAACTACAGAGTGAAGATCTGTGAGCACCAGGCATTGAATTTGTAACGTATGTAAATTGAGGGCTAAAAAAACAATGACAGTATTCAAGTAAAGCAGAGAAAGCAGAGCCAAGAGATCCTGTGATTTTAGAAAGACAGTGGATGAAAGAGAAGCTGCCTATATCTTGGCTGTTCTTTCCTGATGCTGTTTCCCCGTAAAGCGTGGTTGTTCCTGGATCTGGTGGAATAAGATGGACTTGAATCTGCCTCTTATCTGAGAAGCACTTCCACTGTCTTTGCTGGTAGAGCAGGAAGCATGTTGGCTCCAGAGGAAATAAAAGGTTTAAGTAATTAAGAAAATGAGCTCACACTCTTCTCCACAACTCCTCTTGCTGTCATTATTCTGACACTGTGTCAAGACAAGAGAAAGGGCTGTGGGGGGAAGGATCAAGGAGCTGTTTTAAGAATGCCTCTCATCCAGGTCCTTAACTAGAGGGGAAAAGGAAACTTTTGAGCTCACATGTAGTCCAGACAAGTTGATCAAGATTATTACCGAATAGAGCTTTCAGAACAAAGCCATGGGTAGAAATAAAGTATATTTGCCGAAAGTATCCACACTGTGCTGCAAATGCTCCAAAAATGTGTGGCATGATGTCTACAGTCACTGTGCGATTTGAGATCCTAACCCAATCTCCTTCCATCAGAGACCATTTTCTCCCTTGATAGTTTTGTTACACGTTGCGCTAATAAGACTATATACAGAGTATCGTGCACTTGAAAAAGAACACAAACTAGTTTGTCCCAGGAAGAGTTTTCTGGATGTTAAAGGAGATAAGTCATCTGAGTTGAGAGAAAAGATAGGAAGGATATAAAAACTATCTTCAAATGCATGGAGTTACATGGTAACTACCAGTAGTGAACAGAACTATATGCTTGTGTGCTTACATCTAGGGCACAGAGAACTTTCTTTCCCAAACACATTAAACAGAAGTTTTAAATTAATTCCAATTGGAGCAGCTTTGGGGAAAAAAAAATGGTAGTTATCCTTTGGGGTTAGGCCAATCAGAGAAGCTACATAGCTGCCAAACCAGTGAGGACAGGAAATGAGCATTTGGAAGGCAACCACATTATCCACTAAGAAATCTCCTTTTGGCTATCAGACGTGAATGCATTCTCTCCTTTTTATAAAACTTAACTTAGAATGTGCATGAAACACACATCCACCATCCAAGGGAAACTATTCAATATCTCATCCAATTATTAAAATTAAATGAAGTCCAGGACCTCTGAATTATGTACAGTTCTTGCTGTCAAGCCCAGAGGTAGCTACTTCATAGTGTGGTGACATATCCTAAAAATGATCATGTATCCATTCCCAATGCACACAGTATACAATGGTGAGGAAGACTGGGATAATAAAAATTCCCATTCAGAAAAGGGGAGAATAGGAAACAAATTATTGATTCATAGCATATAGCACATCCCACTGGATAGGAATGCAAAGGGATATTCTGACAAATGGAAACAATTTATCAAACAATATTGCACTTGTAACTTAAAAGGCTTTCCATGTCCCCTGTTTCAGCTCTCTGGGAGACTCTCCTTTGATCACTGCCTTCCACAGGAACAGCTACAATGGTCACTGAGAAGAATTCACACTTGCAGGGAAGGTACGGGGTGTTGTGTCATCTGCTGTTCCCTTATCGTCTGTGTTTCAGGAATGAGGAGAGAGACTTCCCTGGGGTTAATGGGTTGATACTCAGAGTCCAAGGTTATCTAGTCTTTTAAACATGAGATTTATTTTCCTCTCTTAGAAACAGTGCTGTGTGCTTTGCTCACCACCCCCTCCCACCATAGTCAACGCACAATCTTAGATTTAATGGACTTTTTTTCCATCTTAGCCTCTAACTTCTTAAACATATTGAGACTCTTTTGTTAGGAAAGCTCCTCTTAGAATATTATGGGGTTGACATTATTATTTTTAAGTGTGTATTTAAAATTTACTTATTTGTTTATTAATGATTGTTTAGGATAAACAAGTTAATGGAAGAGGTAGAAATTGAACATGAGCAAAGGCAAATAGACAGGAGTGAACATAGTGTATTTGAGGGAACACTTAGGAGAATAGTCTAACGCGAGTTGAGGGTGTATATTAGGAATATAGAAGAGAGGAAACTGACATCTCTTGAGCACCTATTACGTTCCAGGCAGGTGCTATGCACTTTTCAGGTATTATCTCCCGAACATATGTATAATCCATATGTAAGAATTGTTAATTCTACCTCAAAAATATATTTAGAGTCTGATCCCTTTCTCCAGTTCCAACGGATCCTAGCCGCTTTCACCTCTTGCCTGAATTATTTCAATGACTTCCTGACCAGTCTACAGGCTAACAACATTCAATTTAACGCAAAAGAAGACAGAAAGTGAAAAGAAAGGTAAAGCAGAGGTTTTCAGTATGGATTAAAGCAAACCAAATATACCAATACATAAAAAAGGTAATACATTGTAGCTGAGTATGTTTTATCCAGAAATGTTTCATAAGGAAAATCAATCAGTGCAAATCAGCATATCATTGGATTAAAGGGGGAAAGCCATATGATAATTTCAGTGGATTAAGAAAAAGCATTTGACAAAAATCCAACACCCCCCCAAAAAAAAGCTTTCCAAAAATTACCCTTGATTTGATAAAGAACATCTACAGAAAACCTAATATTGTACTTAGGGTACAAGTGTGAACATTTTCCCCTGCAGACTGGGAACAAGGCAAGAATGAGCGCTCACACAACTGCTGTCTAGCTTGTCCTGGAGGCACCAGCCATTAGTCAAAAGTGACAAAAGGAAATGGATTAAAAACCACTAGAGGAAAGAAGGAAGAAAGGAAGAAGTAAAACTGTCTCAACTGATGTACAGAGTATCCCATACATCTACAACCATGGCAAGAACTAAGAAGTGAGGCAATGAAGAAGGATATAAGTTTAATAAACCAATGTGAAATTAAATGTGAACAGTTAATATCATTTTAAATGATCAAAAAATTCAGAATCAATTTTAAAATGCATGTAAAGCTTCTATGCTGAAAATGGCAAAATATTACACAGAAGTAGAAATTACATGAGATAATAATAAATTGAATTATATACCTTGTTCATGGACCAAAGATCTCAATATTGGTAAGACATTAACACTTCCCATATCATCCATACATTCTATACAATCCTAAATCCTAATTCTAGAAGGAATTTTTGTAGAAACTGTTAAACTAAGTTCTATATAGAAATTAAAACAGCCAAGAACATCAAAATAAATTTTGAAAAAGAAAATACAACTAAACTTGCATGTAATAGCCCAAGGACTGCATGTATGCATAAAGGAATTTAATTACTTCTGTGGTTGAACTGGTGGGCACAAAAAATATTCTACCCACAGTCAATGAAATTATAAATGATCCTTTCAGTAGTTATAACTTTTGAGTTACACTTTGCGTTCTCCTTTGTATCCCTCTTTTATGCTAGAAAGCAAAATGCATCAAGTCCTCTGCACTTTAGTTATTATGAAGGACTTTTTGGTTTTTTTTTTTTTTAAGAAAAATGCTGCTTCTCAGTGACAACTAAGGTAGGACAGAGTGACAAGATCAGACACTGGCAGAGGAGGCAAGACACTAGATGTGGGTAGAGATGGACAGAAGACAGAAACACCATTGAGAACATTAAAGATAAACATTGCAAAATTTGTTTGAAATCCAACCTCCAGCTTTCGGAGGGGGGCAAATTTTGACCCAAAACAAACAGTGATACTTCCTGGAAAACCTTATTAAACATCTCTTTCTAAAATCCCAGCCATAAAGCAATTACTTGGAAAGGGAAGGGAAGGGAAGGGAAGGGGAAAGGGGAAAGGGAAAGAACTGGGCTAAAAACTACACTTACTGCCGTTTTTTTCCCACCATTATCACCTGAGTTGTTTCAAATACCAAGTACAGTGGGAAAACGTTTATAGGAAATCAAATTGAAAGCTATCCTAGGACTGTTTTCTGTTTAGGACTGTGGATGTGAGAAACAATTAATTTTGTATGACCACAGTTTTAGCTTTTGACATTTACATAATGACTTCTAGGTCAGTATCATGTTTTAGAAGACAAAACTAACGCTCCCTGCTACCCTACTATCCAAATCCAACAGAGATGAACACATACTGTGAAATAAAACACAAGGAACTAAATATTTAATTGTCTTGCATTTGTGTTAACTTTTCCAACCCTTTGATATAGGATGAGCTGAAATTCCAGTGTTCTAATATCCCCAATGTAATCTTATTTCATTTAAAGTTTGGTGATGTGACTTGGCTTTAAGTAAATAAAGCAGATTATAAGAATATAAGCATTTTGATGAATATGTCTCTAAATTTCAAAAATAGAGATGCGATCTGTAAGAATTATTTGATGCTTACCCTGTAAAAGTACCAAAATAATGTTAATTAGCATATCAGACTTTTTAAAATTTTATTTTTTTATAAAAGCGTTGGATGCTACATTCTGTTATTAAGTTGGGGTAAATTAATTACAATATTAAAATCATGGCAGAGTATTTTTCACTAAATATAATTATTTTACTCTCGAGAAAAATATTTTCTTATGCCTAATTCTAATTTAAAATGTTTAATATCTTTATTACATTTATTATAGAAATATTTGCATAATATACGATCATTTTAGATTGTACCTCTTAAAGAGCCAAAATGTATACTCCAAAAAGATAAGTTTAGTAATAATTTTAAATTGATATAACATGATTTGGATTTATCCCTAACTTATAAGTAAGTAATTTTTTATCTTATATAATTAACCCTCTATTGTTAGACATGTAGTTGCTTCTAATGTTTGTTCTTGCAAACACTTCTGCAAAGGATATCCTTGCATATATATGTTTTTATATTGTGAATATATAAAATATACTTCTGGAAATGAATTTCCTGAGTCAAAGGGTATAGGCATTTTACAATGTGACAGATGTTGCCAAATATCCCTTTTAATTGAAATTCAATTTCATCAGTTTATACTTCTTCCAAAATATATACATTGGGGGTTTTTTGACATCCTTACCAATAATATCTTTAATTCTTGGTTAGGCTGTTTAATTTTATGATTATTATCCCTAAATGTTTTTCCTCTTTGAATTGCTTGTTCATGTTCACTTTTTCCTAGTGTGTTTTCTTCTCATTTAAGTATTTCCATATTATACTAAATAAATTATTCTTTCATGTCCTATTTGGAATTGGTCACAATACTTATTTATATGCAATTACTGGTGAGTAGAGGATACTGTTAAATTTTTTTTTAACTTAGTTTAACAAATTATCAAATTGTTGAATAAAATTTGTCTAACATAAAACTGGATAACTTCTCAAGAGAAAAATGAACTTGACATTCATTGGATGTCTGCTTTGTGTTAGAAACTCTGCTATGTGTGGTCACATACATTTTCTGTCCAAATCTTTTCAGAAACCTAGTTAAGTGGTTATTTTTAATCTCAGTGTTAGAGATGAAGAAACAAAGTCAAATAATTTAAGCAAATTGGTCAAGAACACATAGCAAGTAAATAGAAGAACTAAGAATTTAACCTGCACCTTCCTGATTCTAAAATCTGTGTGTTTAAACGTTCGATCATAATTTATAACATCAACTATGTCTTACTCATAGAAGGCAATCAATAACATTGACTGAAAAACTGAATGAATATTAGCAATATTGTCAAGTAGATCAGCTTGACAGAAAAGTATCCAAATACTTGGCAATGAGTCCACTGTCAATTAGATATACTGTCTCTGAGATAGAATGGACTGAGCCAGTGTCAGGCATCTCCTTCCATTCCAGTAAGTATTGTGAGAGGAGCGCCGAGAGAATTAACACATGCTAAGGGAAAATTTTTACTCCTGAAGTGGTCTGTTTAGAAGAACTACATCAAGAATGTGTGTACAACATATTAGGAAACATCTGGCTGTATTGCAAGCCTAAATTTATTTATTTTGTAGCCTCACTACCCTAACCTCTAAGTAGGTGGTTGAGCATTAGTGAATAATAAGGCTATATTTGAATTGATGCTGCTGACAACTCTATCTGCTTATTTTGCCTTATAGAGGCAATCATGTTGTTTACACAGGGGAAAAAGAGAGAGGACTAATGTTTTTGTACAAAACAATTTTCCAGGATACAATTTCTCAGAATAAAAATCTTATAGAAATTGATGCATATTTTTATCCACCAATCAATTGAACAATATATACCAACACACAAGAGAGAATCTAAGCTACCTACTCCACTAATTTACCCTTGCCTCTCAATTTGAATATACAATTGCATTTTACTTTTGTACAAATATAGGTGGGAAGCAGCAAAAAAGGTATTCCATAAATTGGTAAAATAGGAAACTGAAAAGGATATGTTCCTAAGAAACTCTACCAGTTACTAACCAGTTACTACCTTTGCCATTTAGTTGATCTAAATGAGTGATTTTATCATGTTTGAGGAAACTATTCCATAAACATCTTCTATTGAATGTCACATATACATAGCTTTTACTAAAAATTCTAAAGTCACTTGACAAGCATAGAATATTTTTGGATAGGATAAAATCTAGACCACTGGTTCTCAACTCTGGCTGTGCATTAGAATATCTGTTGATGGGGCCCTGGTACCTTATTGTTTGAAAAGTCCACCAGATTAGCTTTTTACATGCAGCCATAGTTGAGAATCACTCATCTTGTATTAGGAGAGTTTTAAAACATTTTTCCCCAAACATAATTCTACAGCAAAATGAAAGGTTCAGAGAGACTTGGTCATGGCTTTGTTTTTATCTCATAGTTGCAACTAAATTTTACTCTTTTAAGTCACTGCAGGAGACATTGTTTCCACCAGTTGGATCATTTTCACTTTATTGTTCTCCCAATTATTATATGAAGAACAAGAGTTCATTAAATTTATGTTACAGGCCTGCATATCAATTTAAAATAAATGTATAAACAAGCAAGCCACAAATTTAACCGTTTCTTAAAATTTTAAGGCAAATATATTTGTGTAATCAAAATGATATTCTCTTTTCCCTTTCTATGCTTAACAATTCTCTACTCTACATTTCACTTTCTCTATGAAACTATGATTATAAATAAGAAAATAAATATAAAGCATGTTATATATATATATATATAATTTCATGATCACTTAATGATTAACTGTTATTTTTGTCATAATAGTTCTTTGCACAAATAAGAGGTTAAATATATGGATTATCTAATAAAATTTTATGTAAATGACAGTATACACAGGCACATTATATTATGAACAATGGTGTGACAGTTTTGTCTTTAGCTTGGAGATGAGGAACATTTTAAAAAAAGATTTTTCAAAGAAACAGGAGAAACAGCTACCATCCTGTCCAAAATGGGGGATGTGTCCAGGCATGAATGCTCTAATATTTATTAATAAATATAATTTTTACAGTCATTAATAAGTCAAAATGATAGAGAATTAAGTAAGCTCTTTAATTTATACAAGTATGTACACATAACATTTTATTTCAATAAGATATTCATAGAAGGTATTATACATGTTAGAGCTAATTTAATCATCTATATTAAAAAACTGGGTTAGGGCAGGAATAGAAAAATAAATTAAATCAAGTAACCAGTGTATGGCCAGTTACTAACCATTTGTTCCTCAGTACTGAGTAGCTTGACTAAAGTCTACTGCTGTGGTTTTCAAGCTGACTTGGATGTGCATAAACATGGTTTAATTCAGTCCTGTATTTGATAAGAAAAGCTCAAAGCAATTTGATACACTTATTTGCCAAAGTAGAGACTGACCAAACTAACTCCTTAGAAGAAATAAAGACATTTCTCTCTCAGTATAGTCATGAACAGTTATTAGATCTAGGAGAGATTAGAAAACAAACTATCCAATACTTTCAGTGGTTTGATACAATGTCTTTAAGGAAAATGTTGGATTCAACAGTGTTGCCTGCGAGGTTGGCAGCACCACTGTATTTCTACCTTCACCGTGAAACAGACTTAACTTCATTTTCTGCTCTTGCTGAACTCCATTTCAGATTCATACAAATTGTATAAATACAGAGTCCATCTATGGTCATTCCTCCCTTGTTCCTCTTCCAAATGGAAAGCCCTTGAAGAATGTATTATGAGTATGGAGACCATGTGCTAGCTACTATTACAATCATCTACGTTGATCGTTTGACTTGTTGCAAATTACTATGTATCTTTCCCTCAGTTAGTAATATTTTCTTACATAGAAATTCTTTCTTCACAATTTTTCCATGCACTTTTTAGCGTTCCAGACAACGGTGTGTTGAAGAGATCATGAAATACATGGCCAATTCCTTCCAATGATGAAAGATTATATATCTAGCCATTGACACACCACAGGTCTAATTAAGAAAACATAGGCTACTAGTGTGAGTCTATCACAGAGAGGTGGCATTCTTCCAAGGTAATAATATTCATGCTATTATCCAGATAACCCATCTGGATCCATCTTTTCTGAACAGTAAGTGCATCTGTAAAACTGGCAGACTTTGAGTCGGCACAATGCCATACAAACATATGGACAAAAATGTAAACAAGCCAAAGATGAGCAACAAGAAATTTGTTTAATAAAGTAGGATTTCCAGCTAGGATTTCCAGTATAGTTGCCTTCTGCTAGTTTATGTCTCCAAATTAGAAGAATTGCGGTTGTACATCCTCTGAACTAAAGATTAAACTCAGAGTACACTGAAGTTAATGAAACGTATGTGTGTCTGTGTGCGTATGGGTAAAAGCAGTCATATAGATACATAAAGCAGTCATATAGATACATTTCTATGTGGGTAAAAATGTAAATCCGAGAAGGAAAGAGTCTAGCATCACAGAGAAGGATGAAAAGTCTTTGTCATATATGGTTTTTCTTCAATTTTAGTATATGGTCAATGACCTGTACATTTATATGCTTCTTTGAAACCCCATTTAAGAAAAAAAGTACAGCTTGAAAAGTTAATTGTATACAATAAAAATGTTATGGAAAGTTGTAGAAGTAGGCATCTGCCAAGATGAGAAACTCAAGGTTATATTTTTCTTTCCAGTCCCTTCTAAACTAATACATACACAAATTGGCAAGGAACGTATATAAAACTCATCTTCTGAAGTTGTTAAATGATGATCTTCTATCCCCACCAACCAGATATCTTGATTCATTTGGCACAGGTGAGGAAGATTAAATTATTATGTTCCAGGAAACTATTGTTTACACATTCAAATTATTCTAACGCACATTGAGGATTGTTGTCAAATAGGATTGAGCGCAAACATTTTACACACACAAAATGTTTATTTGGGGTTTCTTACTGGCCCTTCAGTAGCAGATCCAATGATAACATTTTACCTCTTTCAAAAGAGCTTCCCATTTTCTTTTTCAAGCCTTTGTTAAGATTCTGAGAGAGACTGAAGGTAGGAATATAAATTTTACCTTTGGTCTTTGTTCGACACACACACAAATACATACACACCAAAATAACTCAATGTCTCTTTTAGAGAAATTACAACTTGACTTTTCTGGTCCGTGTGACTTCAATTAAAGATTTATGCCAAACTGCTTACCCTTTAGTTATTATTTTGCTGTGGCTCTAAATTAGGATTAATAGGGAAGAGAATACATAGATATAATTTATATGGCTTGGATAAAAGTAAGAGGGTCAGAATCTATCTGAGACACTCCAGAACCATTAAACCTAAAGGAATAGACTGAAATCCTTGGTTGATGGTCTAATTGCACACAGCAGAACAGATGAAATGAAACAGAAAAATAATTACTTAGGCACATATCCAAAACGTTTTAGACCACAAATTTTAAAAAAATGATATGTTAAATTATATGTTTCCAAGATCTATTATAGCTCTTCACCATCATACTGAGAATTTAAATTATGAAAATTAATTAATTCATAAATCTCAGCAGAGCAATAATTGCCCCCAATTTAGCTGGTAAAGATGACTTAATCATATATTTTGATTAATAATTTTATATTTGTCTCCTGAAAAATCAATGCAGTTTTTTTTTGTTTTTACTTATTTTAATTGTTTAATTCAACATGTACCTCTTGGAATTCAAATTTTATCTGGGAGGTATGTTTGACAAATGAAGCATTTGCCACATTATTGCAACTCTGAAACTACAGGAATTCAGCATTTGGAAATAATAGAACTGAAGGACAGTTCAGGTTTCTTTTTCTCATTTATGTAGATGTTCTATTCTAAAACTCTGAGGCTAAGAAACATTTTAAGTTTGTTTGCTTTTTGATTCTCCTCTTCAGATGCTGTACCTTTAATGTTTTCATCGTGTTGCAAGCATACTTGGTATCTAGAGAATTTCTTGAGACTTGATGACATGCCATACATTTCCTGCTGTGATTCCACAAAACAAATAAGGTCCAGGGACAGTGTTAGGACCTTTGGAAGGAATATTGGAATTGCTCTCCTGAGGTGCACAAGACATGCCATGGGAATGTTCATTACACTTGTTCTTCAACTTACAGGCACAGCCAGTATGCTTTAGCCCTTGTCTTTCCCCCTCCTGACATTACTTCATTCCCTGTCTAGCATAGTTTCCATGGACTGTCATTCTACTATCTTTACAATAGTCTCCACCCCCTTTCTCTTTATCCTTTCACTGCATACATCTGGCAAGAAGCCAGTCTTGCCAGGACCACCATGTGTGTCTTTGTAGGTTGTTCACAGGCTGTGCTACTTAGATTACAATGTGAATGTTTCTCACTAGGGTACTTCTATGAATAACTTCATGGTCATTTGCTATCTCCATACCCAGGTCTAACTTAATATTCTCTGTAGTATCTTCTGATTGCTAAACATGAGATAAAACTCACACAACCATACCACCTGTTTCCAATACAGGTTTACAGTCTCCAAACTAAATTGGGCCATAAATGCTACCAAACACTTCTATTTCCCTCATCCTCTCTCTCCCATTCTCCACAGTGGCTATTCTCCATTATCCTGGAATCTCTGCTTCACCACCTATGACCATCACCCCTCCCCGCTCTTTGATTAGATTAAGAAAATATACAAAAAGTATAAGAAAGATATTCCACTAAGGTATTACCATGAGTTCTAGAATATTATTAGTATGTCTTCCTCCTCCTCACTTTTTAGAATCAAAGCAATATCCTGTATCCTTTGTAACAATAATCTTTTCACCTATAATCTGCCTCCAATTCATTCCCTCATTCAGGGGGAAAAAAAGGAAAAGGAGGTCAAGAAAGCAAGAAAAAGAAAGGAAGGAAGAGAGAGAAAGGAACTGGCAGAAAAAGAAGGAAAGAAGGAAGGGAGGGAGGCAGGGAGAGAGAAAGGAAGAAATTTCACTCACTCCACAGTCTCATAATTTTTACAACCTAACTTTATGACTGGGTTATCTATTCTCAACGTCTTAACTAAATTGCCTCCTAACTTATTCTTAATCCCACTAACCCTGGCTTCAGCTACTTCCATGAAAAAATTGCCTATACAAAGGTCACCTAGAAATTCTTTGTCATGTACCTAATGGATACTTCTCTACATTTACCTCTTTTGACTTCTCTGTTGTATCTGTCAGTGTTGATCATTATGCCTTCTTTAGATTATATGATCTAAAGAGATCACGTTCTCCTAGTTTTTCCTCCTCTAGTTGCTTCATCACTTTCATGGGCTCCTCATTTTCTTCCCTTCCCTTAAATGTTATTGTTTTCAAAAGTGCATTCTAAACCCTCTTTTTTCTGCATACTCTTCATTTCCACACCGTCAATATACTGATGATGTCCTAACCTTTAACTTCAGCCTACATATCTATTCTCAGTTACAGAGGCAAGTACACATCTCTCAAGCAGACATATTCATGAGTGCTCTATAGATGCATAACACTTAACATGCCCCAAATTAAATTCCTTCGACTCTTACTCCTTATTTTGTTCCTTGTTCATTATAACACAATGAATGGCATTTTAAGGTACCCAGTGACCCCAGTAAGAAGTAACCTGGCTTTTTTTTGTCTTCATAGCCTTCCTCCACAATGATTCACCAAGCAGTCATTTTTCCTGTTTCTTATCTATATAATCTGTCCCTTATTTGCTTCCCCTGCTCCCACTGCCTTTGTTCATCTTGTTTCAGCCAGAATGACTCCAGTAGCATTTTCTCTACATCCACTACTGTCCCCATCATCTTCCCCCACTGTCAGCCAAAGTCAACATTCCAAATCTTCATTATAATAAGGCCACCCTCAGTTCCTTAGACTTCCCATGCTCTCTCACATCCAGGCCTTTGTGGTTCCTCTGGCCTGGACACTATAAACCACCAACCACACTTCTTCTAGCTAATGTCTAGTCATTGTTCACAGCTCCCACTTCTGGGAAGTCTCTCCTGAATCTCAAAGCATGTTTTAGAGTTTTCCCTTACATATTCCCTTATTATTTACCTCATTTATGGTACTTAACACCATGGTTTTTAATTATCTATTTAATTGCTTGATTTTCTGTTTATTTCTCCCAGGTTACATATGGCTTTTGGTCTCTGCCTACATTTCTGGTCTCCTTGCTCAACATGTTAGCCACTCAGGCCTTGTTTCTTCTTGGATCACTAGACTCCCAGCCACCCCTGAGTCTTTTCCTTTGCTGTTCTCAAGAGAGAAATATCTCCTCCCCCAATTTGCTTAGTTAACTCCTCCTTGTCCTTCATATATTGAGATAAACTTTACTTCTTCAGGAAAGCCCTATCTAATCTGCCAGACTGGCACTGATCAACCTTTTATTTTATAAATAAAATCAGACTTTAAAGTTACACACTTCTTGGGAGTTTGAGATTGGCAGATACTAACTACTATATATAAAATAGAAAAACAGCAAGGACCTACTGTATAGCACAGGGAACTATATTCAACATCTTGTAATAGCCTATTATAAAAAAGAATATGAAACCGAATATATGTATGTATATGTATGACTGGAACATGATGCTGTATGCCGGAAACTGACACACTTCAATAAAAATGTTATATGCTTCTATGGATTATTTGATTAATGTCTATATGCTCCACAAAACTGTAGGCTCCAGGAGAATGGACATCTCTAGTACCTATCATGTAAATTGATCAATTAATAAGTAACTGAATATATGCTATGTCTGCAAAACCTTCTGTTAAATAAGTAAATATTCTCAAAGAAGGTAACATGTTAGCCTCCAATCAAGCATAAATAACTATATAGATTATCACCTTTGAAAAAATCTACATGCTCCTGAAGGAATGATGCATAGGACAGGCAGGGACATTTAAATAATAGAAGAAAGAGGCAAGTGAGTCCAGGTCATGGTTGTAAAGCTCGGAGAAGTCACCACTAGGAGGGCATCAAAATGTTTTCTCATTTGTAATGTGAGAATCATACTAGTACCTACCTCATAGGATAGTTGTGAAGATCAAGTATTTAGCATATGCACATAACTAAATGAGCAGTCAGTAAGTGTTATGCACTCAATTTCCTTCAATGAATATAAACTGTAGTGAGCATAAGCAACATAATGGAATCAGGCACTCAGGTGAAGAAGTTCAAGAGTCTGATAAGAGGATGTTGGCTGCAAACTCCAGCACCTGAATTTGGGCCTCATTTTGAGTGCTAAAAACAGATCCTAGTTCATCACATCAAATTGCTACCATGCTTCCAGAATGATTAACTTGAAATATGCTTCATTCAAAAAAGTAATAATTTATACCTGGTATTTCTTTTTATTGCTCCATTTTCAAACATGGTACAGATGGGGTAAACACACCACAGACCAGGCTTTTGTATACTAGGCTTTAATGGCCTTGAAGAATTTTATAATCGTATTCAATAGGGCTTTGTTTTGGTTTTAGTTCTTGGACTTTTAAGTAAATTCCAGCAGTGGGAAATTGTCATAATGAATGCCTGACACCATATGGTTATATTTGGATTTGTGTATATACTTCTTATGTATAAAACATTATTGTATTCATTGCCTTGCTTTCACTTTTTACCATGTAAAGAGCTTTCTATACCAGCATACAGAACTCTGCTCCATTCTTTTTAATGGAGGCATACTATTCCATTGTACTGATGAATTTTATTTTATCTTTAATTTGTTTAATTAGTCTAACCACCATCTTGATGACTCATTTACAGTTTTTTTGGTATTTCAAACAATGTTTAGTGAACATACTGACAATCATATCTTATACTTTTGTGAGTAACTTCTAAACAATGGATTTGCTGAGTCAAAAGGTATATGTTTTGGTTTTCATTTTGAAGTACACTTAGTAGTTGCTTGTCGAATAAATAAATGCATGACTGAATGATTTTGGAATACATATATCAAAAGATTTTGAGGTAGGCATGTGAGGACTTCCACATTTGCCCACCTTAGTGTTTTTTTTTTCATTGTTCGTAAATTTATGTAAAGGGCATGTTTATCTGGTTACCCCAAAACAGTTCAAGCTCAATATTGCTTCATAAATCTGCTGTTATTGAAATATTTCAGTACTTCTAACATCACCCCCTTTTAATATTTTCTTCATCTTTCCCAAATCCTGAATGCCTGAATGTGAGAGAAAATTCCTGACAAATGTGGACATCAGTTCAGCTCTTAGCATTTTTCACAACTTATTTTTGAAAGAATGCCCCTCCACCCACATACTCCATCCCTTTATTTACTTCATTTACTTCATCTACCTCCTTACCTTTAATTACTATATTTACCCTCCAAATCTGAGCATTTGGATATCTTTAGAGAGAGAATGTCATAAAATTTGCATGGCCCGTGTTCTCAGTAGTATGTCATTCCGTTAGGTTGGGATAATTGGGAAAATGCTAAAAAGCAGAAAGTCACCAGATACATTATGTAATTCTAAGGAAGAGTAAATCTGGGCAAATGTTCTTTTTTAGCCACACATTCTACCTGACTAGAAATGAACATAAATAGACTACAAAGAGAGAGAAAGGAGGAAGCTTTATAAGAGGGTAAATAAAAGATCTGGGCTCATCTTAAAACAGTCATCGAGTAAATATGCAGTAGCCAAAGCAAAGCAAGTGATGTGCCCTTCCTTCCTTCCTTCCATACAGAACACCATGGTGCCCTTGATGATTTGTTTTACACTTCAAAGCTGCCTTTAATATCCCTTGAAACCTAATTTCACTGAGAAGAGTGTGTGCTTGGGGATAGAGATGTTGAGATAGCATTTGCTGGGGAAAAGCTCTGTATGCTATTCTCTGAGCCTTACCTCCTTGTAGAGTGGGCTCTTCTTCTAACTGAAGATGTGTATACCCTATAAAGCAATCGTACCCACCCCTAGTAAGTATTATTGACAGTTTGTGCCTTCCACCACTAGGGATTTCTTGTGGAAAAGCAGGCTCATATTGTCCTCTTCTCCCATCTGAGGGTGTAAGTCTGCAATTTCCCACTTTAGCCACTAGATGGCAAATGTGCAACAATAAGCCAAAATGCCGCTGTATTTTCAGAACCCCTACAGAGAATTCAAGTAATCTGAGAATTAAGTCAGTAAAAAGTGAAATATAGCTGTTTTGAGACACCATGCAATGACTGTATCAGTGAAATAAGGAGTAAGTTGAAACTACTACATGCAAATATGATGAAGACATCTCTTTGGCAATTTGTTAGTATATTCTTAAAGACAAGCGTTCATATTTGTCCTTTGCTTCACTAGAACTACCTCAATTTCAAAATCAAAAGGTATAATTAGTAGTTCAGAACAAAAGCCATATATTGCAAGTGGGTAATGGAGCTCCTCTTGGATATATTTCTAGGCTCACTTTATAAGATACTTGTTGGGATTTAAAATGACTTCATCAGGCTAGGTATCTATCAGATTCCCTAGCTTAATGGAAAGATTTCGTAAGAATGTCTGACTTGCCTACATATAGTCCTACTATTTGACCCAGTAATTTCATACCTGGAAGACTATCTAAGCCAACAATGCCAAGAACAGAAAAAATATTTATAGTCTGTTCCTTAAAGCATTATAATATATGAATATCAGAGACAACTAAAATGTCTGATAATCGGGGAAAACTAAGAAATTTTTGATGTTTCCATGTGATGGAATATTATGTCTTTATTTTAAATTATGTTCATTAAAATTTTATAATAATACAGAACATATTTATAGTGTAAATGGTTAGAAAACAAGATTTTAGATGTTTATATGGTATATTTAAAAATACTATGCTTAGAAGAATGACTAGAGGAAAATATACTAAAACATTATGAATTGTTGTTAAGGAGTGAACCTGTGGATTATTTTCTTTTCTTCCTATTTTTCCTTACTTTCCAAATAGTCTTCAATTTTTTCTGAATGATCTGTCATAAACATGTTTCATAATCTGAAAAATAAAGCAAATATTTTAAAAGGGGGAAAAAGTATATTATTAGGCAAAGGCAGTTCAGCGTATTTAAGAAAGAATCAAAATATGAGAGAAGTTGGTGTTCTAATTTTTCTGTAATGATGTAATTTTAGCGGGCGGGGGGGGAGGACATGAAGTAATGACATCTTGAGATAAATAACTTCCACCTGTTCAAGCAAAGCTAACTTATTGCAAGGGAAGTATGTATTCACTCTCTCTAGATTCATGAGTTTATTTCTAGAAAAATCTGAATTGCGGCAAAGTAAGAGGTAAAGTAACACTACCCTTTGTATTACTGGAGATACAGTTGTGAATGAAATAACTATTAAGGGACAAAAGTAATAGGCAAATAACCAAATAAATATACAATTTGGGAGGAAAGGGAAGAAAGTTATTTATATATCTTTTTAAAAACTCATATTAAAGGTGGCCCGAATAAGAAAAAAAATACTTTATGCAATTTCAGATTTCTAAGCAATGAACCTAATTTCACATTCACATTGATTAGGTAGGATTGTGAAGTTTAAGGAAGTTATTTAATATTGTCAGCCTAGTATAAATAATCTGTCTTTATAATTTTTTAAAAAGACATTTTACTTAAATTTTTAATGATTCTCTTAAAGCTTTATTTAATAATACACAACTTTCTCAAATAAACAATACACAAAAATGATTGGCTCAACTAGTTATAGGTCTGCAATCTGTTATACACAATTTCAAAATCAATAAAAGCTCTGGAAACTGCAAGTTTTATTCACAAAGCATTGGTGGCAAAACTTTATACTACCTAAACTAATCTGACCACAAAACCTGACCTGAGCTGATGTGAGTCTATTTATGGTTTTTATTTATTCCATCTAGTATAAATATTCCTAAGTCTTATTTCAGAAATATTTATGTATTTGATTATGTGGTGCTATCCCATATCCAATGGGTGTTGTGACATAATATACATCATATGCACCTATTACCTTCCTAAAATTGAAAAGCTTCTAAGCTGTGAGAAACATCTGTCTGCAAGAGAGATAAGCAACTGAGGACTTAAATTATGGTTATCTTCATAAGTCCACTTGAATTCTCCACCTCTTGTTTGAGTCAGAAGACTCAAGTCACAATGTGCTAGAATCAGTAAATGAACTTGCTGTGTATCAGCCTAAGCAAATTAGGCAATTCATAATAATACTTTTGATATTTTATTGCATTGGACAACAAAGGAAAGGTGAGATATAAGATAAAGGGCCAATCTCACAACATAAAAATTGAGAAAACCACCAAAAACTCAACTAAAAGAGGAAATGGTCTAAAGGCACGAACAGACAGTTCATTCAAAAGATGTAACAATTAGCCTTAGACTTACAAAAATATGGTAAACTCCACTGATAAAAAAAAAAAGAAATGCAAACCAAAGATCTACTGAATAACATTTCACACCTCTTAGTTGTTTGGCAAAAATTCAAAAGCTTGCAGTAAGCTTGTTGACAAGGTTGTGGGAAATGTTCACTCTCATATTGCCAATGGGAGTGCAAAATGGTACAAATCCTATGATGGTAAATTCAGCAATAGCTAACAGAAGTAACTATGTATTTGCCCTTTGAATCAACAATCCACTTCTAGGCATTTCTCCATTGATTTGGGGGAAAAGACATATGCACAATTTTATTCACTGTGGCATTATTTATAATCATAACATATTGGAAACAACCTAAATGCCCACATTTGGAAGATTAATTGAATAAAACATGCTACATCTAAGCTACAAAAAAAAAAAAAAGAAAATATCAATTGAGTACTTTCCAGAATATGTCATTAAGTGAAAGAAACAAGTTACAAAAGACTGTGTAGTGTGCATTATATTTTGTGTAAGAAAGAAGGGAGAATATGAAGTGTCTGTCATATTTCTCACAAAAAGAGACACAGGAAAGACAAACCAGAAACGAATTAAATTGGCACCCTCAGCATATGGGTAGTGACAGTGTAAGAGCAATAGAGAAGAGAATGAGACTTCTTCGAGTATCTTGTTAACATGTAGTTTTGGTTTTCAAGTCATGTGAATAATTTACATATTCAAAAAATGAAATTTAATTAGCAAGAGTAGAAAAAAGTTAAAATCAAAGATAAGTAAATGGATGTAATTATTAATCAAATTAATTACAAAACCACACACAGAATTAAACCAAGTAACATTTGAATATATTACTCTGAGTATACATCCTCACTGGAATATATTCTAAGGAATCAAAAACTGCAAAGACATCAAGAACTTTACTTAGGTTTTTTGTTGGCAGTGGTATGCAGTAGTAATCGTAAAACTATTTTGTGCAAACTATAAAATTGAGCAAATGACTGAATATGTTAATATTTTGGTGGAAACGGGCCTCTAAAGGTGGAAAAAAATACAAATATGGAATGGCAATGTAGAAGAACCCTCTGATATTGGATTATAACTAGAGTATGAATTCATGAATTAAAAGCCTTGCCCAATATAAGGTCCTAGAAGCAATGATATCCCAGGAGCAATAAGAACACTTATTGCTCATATCTTGGTTTCTAAATGTTACTATATGTTACTAAAATGTTACTAAAAAGAAACATGACTCCTTGGAGAAATAACTGATTTCAGGTCTGGGGAGGGAAAGTATAAGGTGAGCTAGTAGTATCTTTTTGAACTACAAAAGGAGAGATATCAAAATGAAATGAGGACCAATATGAAGAGGAATCCACTGGATCATTTTTGAAACAATTTTACCATTAAAATAATATTAATAATAGGAATAAACCTGACCAAGGAGGTGAAAGACTTACACACTGAGAACTATAAAACATTAATAAAAGAAATTAAAAATGATTTAAAGAAATGGAACAATATCCCATGCTCTTGGACTGGAAGAATTAATATTGTTAAAAGGCCATACTACCCAAAGAAATCTACAGATTTAATGTGATACCTATCAGATTACCCAGGACATTTTTCACAGAACTAGAACAAATAATCCTAAAATTTATATGGAATCACAAAAGACCCAGAATTGTGAAAGCAATACTGAAGAAAAAGGACGAAGCTGGAGGAATAACCCTCCCAGACTTCAGACAATACTACAAAGTTATGCCACATGTAAATCAATGAAGTTAGAACACTCCCTCACACCATACACAAAAAGAAACTCAAAATGGCTTAAAGACTTAAACATAAAACAGGACACCATAAATCTTCTAGAAGAGAATATAGGCAAAACATTCTCTGACATAAATCATAGCAATGTTTTTGTAGTCAGTCTACCTAAACAACAGAAATAAAAGCCAAAATAAACAAATGGGACCTAATTAAACTAATAAGCTTTTGTGCAGCAAAGGAAACCATAAACAAAATACAACTTATGTGCCAGGAGAAAATAATTGCAAATAATGTGACTGGCAAGGGCTTAACTTCCAGAACATATAAACAGCTCATACGACTCAATAACAGCAACAAAACCAATCCAAAAATGGGCAGAAGAACTAAACAGACATTTCTCCAATGAAGACATACAAATGGCCAATAGGCACACAAAAAGATGCTCACTATCGCTATTTATCAGAAAAATGGAAATCAAAACTACAATGAGGTATCAAGTCACACCAGTCAGAATGGCCATCATTCAAAAGTCCACAAATCATAAATGCTGGAGGGGATGTGGAGAAAGGGGAACTCTCCTACACTGCTGGTGGGAATGCAGTTTGGTGCAGCCACTATGGGAAACAGTATGGAGATTCCTCAAAAGACGAAAAACAGACTTACCATATGATCCAGCAATACCACTCCCAGGCATATATCCACAGAGAACCTTAATTCAAAAATATACATGCACCCCATTGTTCATAGAAGCACTATTTACAATAGCCAAGACATGGAAACAGCCTAGATATCCATCAACAGATGACTGGATAAAGAAGTTGTGGTGTATATATACAATGGAATACTACTTAGTCATAAAAATGAATAAAATAATGCCATTTGCAGCAACATGGATGGACCTAGAGGTCATCATACTAAGTGAAGTAAGTCAGAGAAAAACAAATATCACATTAATATGTGAAATCTAAAAGAAGGATACAAATGAACTTATTTACAAAACAGAAACAGACTCATAGGCATAGAAAAGAAGCTTATGGTTACCAAAAGGGAAAAGAAGGGGAGGGATAAATTAGGAGCTTTGGATTAACAGATACAAACTACCATACATAAAATGGATAAACAACAAGGTCCTATGGTACAGCACAGGGAACTATATTCGATACCTTGTAATAACTATAATGAAAAAGAATATATATATATATATATATATATACATACACACACACACACACACACATATATATACAGATATATATGTGACTGAATCACTATTCTGTACACCAGAAACTAACACATTATAAGTCAACTATACTTTAATAATAACAATAATAATAATAATAATAGCAATGGGTTGAAATACATTGAATAAACAACTCATGAATATATAGTGACATTATGAAAGGGGAGTAGGGGGAAGTTCTTCTTTATAGAAAATTCTAATGTAAAAACACAGAATTGGAAAACCAACATTTTACAAACAGCACAGTAATAATTGCTTCAGTCAAGAATATCAAGTTATCAACGGACAAAGGCTTGAAGAACAAAACTTTCACATAGTCTACAAGTATTACCTGACAGATTACTTAATAATTACAAAGGAGAACACTACCTCTATAAGAGAAATCTGTTGGACACCATGTTAACCAAGTAATCAAACTTATCATTACCAATAATGGACATAATTACTTCCCGATGTGATGTACTAAGGAGGATGAAACATCTTCTATGTGGTATTTCTGTCAAAAATGTTCATACTAAATCTGATCATGAAGGAACAATCAGACTAGTCCCAATTGATAAACAATATACAAAACAACTGGTCTGGACTCCTCAAAAATGTCAGTTTCATGAAAAACAAATTAAAAGAGAAAATGGCTAGGGAATTATTCTAGATTTGAAAAAGCTAAAGAGGCATGTCAAAACTTCTTTGGATTCTGAATCCAGAAGTAAACATCTATAAGGGACAATTGAGGAAACATAGGTATGGCTTGTATATTAGACAACAGTATTATATTAATGTTAAAGTTTTTGAGTGTGATTATTATACTGTGTTTATGCATGTCCTTGTTCTGAGAGGTTACATGTTGAAGAATTTAGGAGTGCACTGTTATAAAACAGACAACATAATCTCAAAGTAAGCATGAAATACATTTGGTGGTTTGGGAACACACACATACAGAAAGAGAGAGAGAAAGAGAGCGTGTACAAATGTGAAATCATCTTATGTTAATAATTAGTAAATCTAGGTGAAGGGTATGTGGTAATTCATTGTATTATTCCTGCAACTTTTGCATAGGTTCAATATTTTTCAAAATAAAAGTTGTAGGGAACATATAGGTACGAGTTATATGTAGTCTGCTGATGACCTCACTACCAGATGGTACATTACAATGAAAGCTAGTACCAGGCTGAATTCTGCCACACACTATCAGGCAAAAAAAAAAAAAAAAAAAAAAAAGTCATACAATTGGTTCTTCTGTATTATTTGAAGTCTTCATCATTTATCTCCTTACTTAGACAATGCTTTGCATAAGTGATGGAGCTTTCACTTTGTCTTGTAGTAATCTATAATGACAAAGAGTATGAAAATGAATACATGATGTATGTATATGTATGACTGAACATTATGCTGTACACCAGAAGTTGACACAACATTGTAAACTGACTATATTTCATTTAAAAAAAAAAGATAGATGCACCAATGTTCTGATGGCAGAATCAGCAAATCTTCTAATTGCATCAGACAACAGATTCCCATATTAAGTATGGAGGCTGGAGATAGAGGATTGGCTGGTGGTCCAGTGTCTTAGGTTAGTGAGTTTCTTTGAAGTTGTTAGTTGGCTGAGACTTCCAGATCCTTGTACACAAGGGTGGAGGTTCCTGTACAACTTCCTGGCCAGCTAAAATTTTGAACTATTCGAATATCATCAATAAAAACTTATATCTTATGCTAATTAAAGAACCCTACATTGTACATTTACATAGAAATACTTGAAAAACTTGAAGCATATCCTTGGAATGAAACTATCCACAAGAATGTGGATCCCTTAAAGGAGTACTCCAGATGTTAACTAACAGCATCTGGTTTATACATTAATGTTGATCCACACCCATATTTTCATTACATGATTTATATCAAAGTATTTTAAAGTAAATTGTGGTCAAAATTATATAAATCCAATGTTTTACTTTTGGCAAATAATTATATTCCCTTTTCTAAGTATGATATTTGCTATCCTAGGTTGTTCACTTATTCATGAATTGATTCATTTATTGATTTATGAACTTATGAATTCAATATTAAAAACATGTTTACTGAGTGGTTATTATGTATTAGATATTGTGCCATGTGTTAAAGACACAAATAGAGATCAGACATAGTACTTGTCATCAAACTGATGGTAGAAGCTGTGATATATAATGTGCTAAGTTCTATAAAGAAAGAATCAGGGACTGTTTCACAGAGAAGCTGACCTTTGCTTTGGTTCTTCAAGGACAGGAAGACAGGCAACAGGTGGGTAAGATGAGGAAACGCATTCTGGAAATAGGAAACCGGATATGCATCGACCAAAAGGGTTGTGGCAAATTCAAAGAATTGTGAATAGTGTGATGTGATTGGAGCAAATGCTGCATGAAAGAAAGAAGGTTAGAAAAATAAATTGGGGTCAAATTGTGATGTCCCATTTTGTGTCATTTTAAATCACTTAGGTAATTAGGTTTATTTATTTATGGAGGAGGTACTGGGGATTGAACCCAGGGCCTCATGCATACTAAACATGTACTCTACCACTTGAGCTATACTCTCCCCACTAAATCACTTAGATTTGATGCCTAACTCAATCAGTGTTTTGCAAACTTGCCTATTTATGAAAATCATTTGGCACTTACAAACAATATGGATTCCTATATTCTGCCCATAGAAATTATGCCTGGGTAAGACTGAAGTGTATCTCTGATAAGCGTTAAACAGGCTCTCCACACATAGGGAGAGTCATAATGTGGCAAGTTTGGGAAATAATATTTTGTACAAAGTTCATCCCATTTTTCTGTTTGATATATTGCACTTCCAGAAGATATCTCACTCGAGAAACAAACAGGAGTCTGCTGATTTATATTTTATTTCTACAAATCACTGCTTTAGGCAGCAGAAGGGGAATGCAATATTCAAATCCATGTTTTAGAAATATAATTGGTAATAGTGTGAAGGATATTATGACTATGGAAGAATTGAGGCAGAAAGCCAACTTAAGAGCCCTCTATACGAGATCAGGTAGAATGTAATGTAGGCTTCCGTGAGGTCTCAGCAATCTGTGAGGGAACAGATTGAAGCTGTACTCAGAAAGTACAATGCACTGCGTGAGCTTTGGCTGTGAGATGTAAGAGAGGAGGTTCTGAGATGACTCCTAGGTTTTAGTTTTGGTGACTAGGTGGATGGTGAATACATTAATTGAGAAAAGAAAAATGGTGACGTAAAGTGGCAAGCTTGGTATGACAGTTCAGTTTGAGGTGACTCCAGTATACATAGGCAGAGTTTTCCCATAGATAATTGAAAATAAAAATCTGGAACTCAAGAGAGAGGGGCTGAAAATGCAAATTTACTCATCACTTATTTCTAGGCCAAGGGTTCTTAATTCAGGCTTTAGGAGTATGTGAAACTGCAAAAAATGTATGTACAATATTATACACACACACTTTTCTGGGGAGGTGGACCTCGATTTCTTATGATTTTCAAAAAGGTCCCTGACCCTCAAACAGATAAGAACTGATCTAGATAGTAATTCAAAGTGAATTTGCATAAAGTCAGGGTCTTTGAGCATCATTTGCATTTGGCTTACTTTGTCTTTACTGAGGTGTGTGAAAGCTTCCTAGAATTTTCCCCAAAACTATAATGCTTATTTATAGTGTTACACAAATGAGAAATTTAGGTTTTAACTAGTGATCTTGTGTATAAAACTCACATTATTGGTATTACAGCTACCAGAAGCTACACTGGGGATTTCTTCATATGTGTCTTGAATGTCTGAGATTACTTGGGAGATTTAAGGATAAGCCTTATTTGACCAGTTTTTCAAATCACAACAAAACTCACTGTTCTTAGTAATTACTCTGAATTTCAAAGGAGAGGTGTATTGTGGGTAGGCTTACTGATAACATAAAACAGAGAGTAGAAGAACTTATTCCATATTTTAACCTCTGAATACAAATGTTCCTGAAAATAAGCTTTCAATCCTCCTTTATGGAAAGGATTTTCTGTTTTGGAGATTTTTATTTCTTAATTTGTTTGTTATCAAGACTATTTATACGGTCATTGTAAGTTCATCACAATTTTTTCTATGATAAGCTTAAAAGAATTAAAAGCATAATATTAATATCTAATAATAGAAATGGGAATAATATGATTTCCAGTGTTTAAAACATAAGAGTGTCACTTCCTGTTAAGATGGAGTGAACAGACTTCACACTGGCTCCCCCTACTGAAAAGCAACTAAAATTCCTGGACAGATTAAATGGAGCGGCCATCTGGGGCATCTGAAAAGTAAGTGGTAGCAAGAAGGAACTAGGGAAATCAGAACTGGAAGAATGAGCAATCTGGCACTGAGTTGTGAGTTTTTTAAAAATTCTGTAGCTCCTGACTTAGACTCCAATACAGCCTATTCCCAGAATTGCACCAAGTACAGGTGGAAGTTAAAGGGAAGTCCTCTCTTTCTGGTCTGACTCAGGGGAAGGAGGATGCCTAAGGGACAGAAAGAGCGGCAAATAGCTTCTGTATTTTTCCTTTTCTGGTCTGGCCTGCAAGCAAGCCCCATTCCTGGTGCTACAGCCCTATGACAGTGGCGCAGCAATAGGCAAGAAGGCACCTGAAGCTCTGAGGACAGAAAATCCTTCTCTATTATCAGAACTATGGTCCAAAGATTGTGTGGGAAAACCCTGTTGCTTATTTTGTCTCTCTTTCTCTACCCTCCTGCCACGTGGCCCTAGAAACAGAGCCAGATAGAAAAGTTTGTGATAAAGCAGAGAGAAAAACACTCTGGCTTTCTAGTGAGATAAATAAGTAACAGGACTTTGTGAGATGGAGAATATGAGGGAGATCAGGAAGAAAAGGGAACTTGAAAATGGGATCCCATTAAGTTGCCAATGAATTCTGGACTCATATCTAAATTGTATATGCATCAAATATGACCCTGTAGAGCATACCAAAAGTCTCAGACTGGTCCTGGGTGGTGCACAGTGGGCAGATCCAAATAATGCTGCTAAAGCTTTGGAAACTGAACTTACATTAGAACCACAGCCAAATGAAGGCAAGTTGAAACATGTAGCCGAAACCTAACTGGCTCAAGCAACACTTTAAAAAAATCTCAACAGGATTTTTTAAAGACCTAGAATCTTATAATATTAAAATGCCCAAGAGACAATTAAAAATTGTTCAATATACAAAGACCAGGAATTTCTGTCAAATTCTCAAGAGAAAACAATCAACAGACATTAACCCTGAGATGACCCACATGTTGTAATTATCCAAGAAACACTTTATAGTACCTATTATAACCATGCCTTGTAAAGGGAAGTAGTATTGAAAGGGGTAGAAAGTCTCAGAAGAGAAATATAAGAAAAATATTAAAAAGATAAAATATGACTTTTAGAACTGAAAGTTATCAGAGAAATTAAAATTTCACCAAATGGGCTCACCAAAAATAACCAAGCATGCCCCATCCCCAGGATGGGGAAATAGGGACTTCTGAGAAACTGCTCACCCATAAAAGCAATGAAGACACAGGTAATAATTGTCAAAATCAAGAATTCTGTCACTATATGTGGATGACATGATATTATATATAGAAAACCCTAAAAGTTCCACACAAAAAAATACTAGAGCTGATAAAAGAATTCAGCAAGGTAGCAGGATACAAGATTAACATACAGAAATCAGTTGCCTTTCTTTACACTAACAATGAAATAGCAGGAAAAGAAAGTAAAGAAACAATCCCTTTTAAAATCACATCCAAAACAATAAAATACTTAGGAATAAATCTGACCAAGGAGGTGAAATATTTATACATGGAGAACTACAAAACATTGATTAAGGAAATTAAAAATGATTTAAAGAAATGGAAAGACACCCCATGCTCTTGGATTGGAATAATCAACATTTTTAAAATGGCCATACTGCCCAAGGCAATTTGCAAGTTTAATGTAATCCCTATCAAATTACCCAGAACATTTTTCACAGAACTAGGACAAATAATCCTAAAATTTATGTGGAATCACAAAAGACCCAGAATTGCCAAAGCAATATTACAGAAAAAGAATGAAGCTGGAAGAATAACCTTCCCAGGCTTCAGACAATACTACAAAGCTATAGTAATCAAAATAGCATAGTATTGGCATAAAAACAGACATACAGATTAATGGAACAGAATAGAGACCAGAAATAAATCCACAGACCTATGGTCAATTAATCTTTGACAAAGGAGGCAAGAATATACAATATACAATGGAGAAAAGACAATTTCTTCAACAAGTGGTGTTGGGAAAACTGGACAGCAGCATGTAAATCAATGAAGTTAGAACACTCCCTCACACCATACACAAAAAGAAACTCAAAATGGCTTAAAGACTTAAATATAAGACAAGACACAGTAAACCTCCTAGAAGAAAACATAGGCAAAACATTATCTGACATAAATCTTAGCAATGTTCTACTAGGGCACTCTACCTAGGTTATACAAATAAAAGCAAAAATTAACAAATGGGACCTAATTAAACTTACAAGCTTTTGCACAGCAAAGGAAACCATAAGCAAAACAAAATTACAACTTACAGAAAATATTTGCAGACTGATAAAGATTTTATTTCCAGAATACATAAACAGCTCATACTACTTAATAACAAAAAAAAAACCTACCTAACAACACAATCTAGAAATGGGCAGAAGAACTAAACAAGCAATTCTCCAACGAAGACATACAAATGACCAATAGGCACATGAAAAAATGCTCAACATCGCTAATTATCAGAGAAATGCAAATCAAAACTACAATGAGGTATCACCTCAAACTGGTCAGAATATCCATCATTAAAAAGTCCACAAACAATAAATGTTGGAGAGGGTGTGGAGAAAAGGGAACCCTCCTACACTGTTGGTGGGAATGTAGTTTAGTGCAGCCATTATGGAAAACAGTAAGGAGATTCCTCAAAAAACTAAAAATAGACTTATCATATGATCCAGCAATCCCACTCCTGGGCATCTATCCAGAGGGAACTCTAATTCAAAAAGATACATGCACCCCAATGTTCATACAGCATTTTATACAATAGCCAAGACATGGAAACAACCTAAATGTCCATCGACAGATGACTGGATAAAGAAGTAGTGGTATATTTATACAATGGAATACTACTCTGCTGTAAAAAAGAATAAACTAATGCCATTTGCAGCAACACGGATGGACCTAGAGATTGTCATTCTAAGTAAGCCAAAAAGAGAAAGAAAAATACCATATAATACCACTTGTATGTGGAGTCTATAAAATGTTAACCACTATGTATAAAAATAGATTAAAAAAAAGTTTCTTTTGTATAGCACAGGGAACTATATCCAGTATCTTGTAATAGCCTTTAATTAAAAATAATATGAAAATATTTGTATGTATATGCATGACTGGGACATTGTGCTGCACACCAGAAGTTGACACATTACAACTGACTGTACTTTAATTGAAAAAAAAAGATGAAATAAGCCATATAGAATGAAAAAAAAAAATCAAGAATTCTGAAAACTACAGGTTTCCATCCATCCAAGGTGTGTTTCTACAAGAAAAATGGCTGGATCTTGATAAAAATGGTGAATTTTGTGGCATTTTAAAATGCCCTTTTCCAACTTCCCCAGTTCTATAGTAGCTTTGAAAACTAACAGCCTTGAAATTATTGTATATTTGAAAATCAGCAACCTAGAAACCACTAAAAAGAGAATACTGGGTTTGGAGCTCCCAGATAGGCCCCATTCCTAGAGTACACTGTCACTATTACCTGTGTGTCAGCTCACTGGGACTTCCTTTTATAGAAGTCATATTTATCTTACCTGACTCAAAGTTTTCTCAGTGCAAACAGCCCTTTCCCTGAGAGCATGCGTTAAAAAATATCAAAGACAATTATTTCACATCACAGCTGCCTTAAATGGTGATAATAACTAGGTCAAATAAGAGCATGTGAAAAAAATTAAAAGAAAACACGGGTAGTGAAATGACCACTGGGGGCTTTGAAAAAGTCCAAAATATTTTTGGGACTCTAGAAGATCATGCACATATCTTGGGCTGTGCACAAACCCAAGGAAAACATGAAAAGGCCCTAATCTCTCACCTCTGGCTATGTTGAAGCTCTTCACAAGCAATTAAGTGAAGGCTAAGAGAGAGGAGTAAGGTGCATGCCTGGGAATCTAAAAGATGCCCCAACACTTGCATACAGGGAGCCACATAGCAAATGGTCAGATAGTTATTGTTTCAAACCATTTAAGGACATGACTGTCCAATTATTAGATAACCATGAAGTTAACAGAGATTTCACTAGCCACACATGCAAAAATACAGACTTTGAAGAATTAGTCTAAGAAAGTCACCTGAAATATAAGTGAACATAAACAGGAACACTGTATAAGTTTAAGGTGTATAACACACTGATTTGATACACTTATATATCATATCTATGATTACCACTGTCGTGTAAGCTAACACTACTATCATATCATATAATTATCATTTTTTGTGGTGGAAACAATTAAGATCTTAGCAACTTCAAAGTTTAGAGTACAGTACTGTTGATTAATACACTATGCTGTACAGTGGTTTTCCCAGAATTATTTATCTACTAGTTCCAACTTTGTTCCTCATAAATTGTGTTTGAGTGTTCTCTCCCTTTAAATTTTTGGAAGGGTTTGAGAAGGACTGACATTAATTGTTCTTTGAATATTTGATAGAATTCACAAGTGACGCCATCTGGTCCTAGGCTTTTCTGCATTGGGAAGTTTTTGATTACTGATTCAATTTCCTTACTCAGTTTTGGTCTTTCAAATTTTTTATTTCTTCCTAATTCAGTCTTGGTAGGTTGTATATTTCTAGGAATTTATGCATCTCTTCTAGGTTATCCAATTTGTTGGCATATAATAAGTCACAGTAGTCTCTTATGATCCTATGTATTTCTGTAGTATCAGTTCTGTAGTATCAGTCTCATATCTGATTCTATTTGAGTCTTCTCTCTTCTTAGTCTAGCTTAAAGTTTGTCAATTTTGTTTGTCTTCTGAAAAACTAGCTCTTTGAAAAACCAGTTTCGTTGATTTGTTCTATTGTTTCTCTGGTCTCTATTTCATTTGCTCTGATCTTTGTTATTTTCTTCCTTCTACTAACTTTGGACTCAGTTCTTTTTCTAATTCCTTGGGTGTAAAGTTTGGTTGTTAATTTAAGATCTTTCTATTTTTTAGCATATGTATTAATCACTGTAAATTTCCCTCTTAGAACTGCTTTTGCAGTATCACATAGGGTATGTTGTGTTTCATTTCATTTGTTTTGATAATTTTTTGGTGTAACTTTTGACTTCTTTAACCCATTGGTTGTTTAGGAGTGTGTTGTTTAATATCCACATATTTTTAGATTTTCTAGCTTTCCTCTTGTTGATTTCTAGCTTCATACCATCGTGGTCAGAAAAGATACTTGGTATTATTTCAATATCTTAAATTTGCTAAGACTTGTTCTGTGTCCTTTTATGTGGTTAATCCATATGCATTTGAGAGGATCATGTGCTTCTGTTGGATGGACATTCTATAAATATCTGTTAGGTCCACTTGTTCTAACGTATGTTTCAAGTCCCTTGCTTCTTTGTTGATTTTCCGTCTGGATGATCTACCATTGCTCAAAGTAGGGTATTAAAGTCCCCTGCTATTACTGTATTGTCATCTATTTCTCCCTTCAGATCTGTTAGTATTTGTTTAATACATTTAGGCTCTCCAATTTTGAGTGCATATACATTTATGATTATTATATCTTCTTGATGAATGGACTCTTCCATCATTCTATAATGACCTTCTTTGTCTCTTGTTACCATTTTTGGCTTAAAGTCTATTTTGTCTGATAGAAGCATATCTATCCTCACTTCCTTTTGTTTTCTACTGATATGAAATATCTTCCATCCCTTCATTTTGTGCCTACATATGTCCTTAAAACTAAATTGCATCTCTCACAGGCAGCATACAGTTGGGTCTTTTTTTTTTTTTAATCCACTCAGCCACTCTATCCCTTTTGATTGGTGAATTTAACCACTTTACACTTAGAATTATTATTGATATATGAGGACTTACTAATACCATCTGATTGTTTTTTGGTTGTTTTGTATTTCTATTTTTTCTTTTTTGTTCTGTTTCTGCCTACCTTTGTAAATTGGTGATTTCCCATAGTGGTATGCTCTGTTTTCCCTTTCTTCATCTTTTGTGCATTTGCTCCAGTTTTTTTGCTTTATGATTACCATGAGGCTTACATAAGATATCTCATAGATAAAACAGTCCATTTTAAGCTGATATCAACTTAAATAAAATCATCTACAGTGGTTTCAAACTTTTACTTCTCTCATTTATATTTTGATGCCATTATTTACTTTTTATGTTGTGTATTTATTAACATATTATAGTAGCTATATTTATTTGTAATACTCTTTCCCTTTGACCTTTATAGTATGGTTAAGTAGTTAACAAACTATCCTATTACAGACTTTGAGTTTTCTAATTCTGGCTGTACATTTACCTTTACCAGTGTGTTATATACTTTTGGATGTTTTCATGTCACTGCCTAGCATCTTTAATTTCACCTTGAATAACTCCATTCATCATCTCTTGCAAGGCAGTTCTAGTGGTAATGAACTCCCTCAGCTTTTGCTTGTCTAAGAAAGTCTTTATTTCTCCTTCATATATGACAGATAACTTTGCTGGACAGAGTGTGTTTGGCTACAGTTTTTTTCTTTCAACACTTTGAATATTTATTCCACTCTCTCCTAGCCTGTATAATTTCTACTGAGAAAACTGCTGATAGCCTATTGGGTACTTCTTTTGGGCTTCAATCTTATTTCCCCTGGCTGCTTTTAGAATTTTTTATTCGTCCTTAATTTTTGACAATTTAATTATACTGTGTCATGGAGAAGTTATTTTTGCATTGAGATAATGGGGTGATCTATTAGTCTCATGAATTTGGATGTCCAATTCTCTCCACAGGTTTAAGAAGTTCTCAGCTATTATTTCTTTAAATTTTCTATTCCTTTTTTCTCTCTTCTACAATCCCAATTATTCTAATATTTGTTCTTTGATAAATTTCCATAGATCACATAGGCTTTCTCCCCTCTTTTTCATTTAAAAATTTTTCTCCTCTAACTGGGCTATTTCAAAATTCCTATCCTCTAACTCTCATTCCATCTTCCATTTCCTCTACTCTACTACAAACACTCTCTATCGCATTTTCCATTTTATTCATTGAGTTGTTCAGCTCCAGAATTTTTGTTTGGTTCTTTTTTTTTATGATTTCTATTTCTTTGTTAAAATTCCATTTTTTCATGTTTTTTGAGGTTCCTTTGAATTGTTTATTTCTTGTACCTCATTAAATTTCTTCAACACAACTATTTTGAATTCTTTACCAGTTACCTAAATCACAAAATTCCATGCCTTTTAACTCAGTTATTGGAGAATAGTTATTTCTTCTTGTGATGGTATTCTTCCTTGATTTTTTTCATGTTCCTTTAAGATTTGCATAAATGCTTTCACATTTGAAGTAGCAGAAATCTTTCCTAATTGCCTGCAGGTGATGTATTCTTTTCAATGATGTCATTACTATCTGGAGTTTTCCCCAACTTTGTATGGGTATGCCTGCTCCACTTTTCTTGTTCCCTTTTGTAACAGAATTGTTAAGCTTTTATGTCCTCCTCTGATTCTTATAACTCACTGGGTTGGCTAGTAGAAACTTCCCTTTTGTTTTCCAGAAGCTTGCACTATAGCTCAAGCTTGTGGTTTCTCCCTTGCCCCATATCTGATCAGACCATACCTGATCTCTGAACGTGCTCACTATCTACTGGAGCACTCTCTCACCATTGTACACAGAGCATGCACAAAGAGCCAGTCAAAAAGTTGGGGACTGTACGTTTAGTGCTCAGAGCTTCACAGGTGCCTGTGGACCTAGTAGGGAGATTCATGGATGTAGTACTCCCAGAGGCTCCTTGGTGGACTTCATGCTGAATGCAATCCCTTTAATGCCCTTTGAAATTCTTACTTGCCTTTTTCCAAACTCACCCCTCCTCCTAGTCATGGAGGTCCCACCTTAGTATTTTGGGTACTGTTGGAGATAAATGGGTTTTTCCAGCCATAACCTGTACAACTCACTGTTATCCTTTTCCCTGTGAGAGAAGTCACTGCTTCTGGATAAACTGGCACTATGCAATGTTTCCTTGGGTACAGGTGTTGGGAAAGTTTCTCTTACTGGTGTCTCCTCTGTGACCAAATTCATATACATACTAGTTCCAGTCACATGCTGGAATCTCTCATTGGGAAGGCAGGACTTCTGCATATTATTTCTCCTGTATGGGTATTTGCCCAGGTCAGCACTCTCTGATATTTTCCTAACCATGATGAGAGAAGTCTGGGTAGATTCACTGGCTTTGCTGGTTCTGCAGTCAATACCGTGGTCTGCCTATTACTGGATGCACAGGTGAACAAGACTCCTCTAGGGTCTTTGGCATATGGTGCTAGATCCTACAACACCCACAAAGGTGCTTTTCTTCATGGATGGATGTCTATTTCACTGTTTTGAAATGGGGATAAAAAGGAGGAACATCTTATATCACCATGATGCTGACATCACTTCACTCAATTTTTAAATATGAATGTAAGTGTTTCTTAAACTAATTTAGTAACTTTCAAATTTTATACTGCAAGAGAATAAAGGTGGTAGGGGGCATGTGTGATAACCATAAAATGCAATCCCAGGCCCTGCCCCTGTAGATTCTGATTTTGCAGTTCTGAGATGTGGTCCAAGATGGGGGTCTAGGAAACTGCTTGTTTTAGAATCCTCATTGATTCTAATGAAAATGCTCAGCTTTAATAGATACACATTTATACTGTGGTTGCTCATTTTTAAGATAATCATTATTTACAGCATCTTATAAGATTTATTTAAAGAACAAACCTCCTTCTAAAATTTCAAAATTAATTTTATTTATTGCCCCTACACGTAAATGTTTGCCCTCCTCAGTAAAAGATCAGTTTAAGTACAACTTTTCAAGGTATATGGGTATTGTTTTGTGTCCACTGAAGTTCTTAAGATATAAACTTCTCTACCTCATTATAAAATTCTTTTGTTATAAGTTAAAATGACCAGGCAGGATAATTATATTATAGAATTCTCCCCTCCATGTCAATTCTGTCATTGTTGTTTTCTAATTATAAATATTTCCTATTATAATAAACTAATTTGATTAGTATTGTTTTTTAATAAAAACAATAAGTTGAGAGTCAGCACACATAAGTTTTATCTTGACACTTGTCCAGCTGTGTGATGTCAGCTAAGTCACATATAGTTTTTGGTGATGTTTCCATATGTCTGTGAATTAGGATAGATAACTTCTGACATCTTTTCCATGTCTAAAATGCTGATGATTTGATTTCTATTGGAAAAATAAAAACTTTCCTTAAATCTTTTTATTCATGTTATTGCTACAAAACTTTTTTTAAAAAGTATATTTTTTACTTAGGAAACCATTCTTTTGGAATTAATCTGAAATGATAATCTACAGTCTGAAATAGCCAAAGTAAAATAAGAATTCAAATCTTATAAAATCTTACAAATTTTGTATGCAAATTTATATAAGATTTCCATTTCCTCATCTTCTAAAACTTACTTCGTGGCCTAACAAATATTTTTATGAACTGACCAAGTGAGAAATAATACTGTTTTGGTATAAGTCTGACCCAAGGTTGAACCATTTATTAATTTTCTTTAAAATAAGTAACAAGTAAGTCTTTCTGTTGTCAGCAAAATGCTTATTCAAGCACAGGATTTGAGATGTGGGTTTAGAGCTACCAATTATGCCTCCAGGAAATTATTACAATCTTGATGTTCTGATACACTGTTCCCTGAAGATATTACCCCGAAGTGTTGATATGGTTACCAAGACAAGAAAAGTATTGCATATTATCAGGAAACTCTATAGAAACTAAACATATTTTTCTTTTGACTGTATCAACTCAGCAAGAATATTGTTTAAAATTCTGCTCATCACACCTAACAGCGTCAGCAAGGGAAGATCCAGAGAAGAACCTCTAAAGTGATAGAGGGTATGGAGAGACATCCATTATAGTTAAACTAAAACAGATATGACTCTTACAAGATGATGGCTGAGAGCAGAGGGAAAAAATTGAAAGGGATAAAATGATGAATTATCTTAGAGGTGGGGAATAATTCTTGAAGCATGAAAGAAGTAAAACTTGTAGTTGACATGTATTGAATACCTTCTGTGAGCTTGGCACTTTTCTAACAACTTTATATGTATTTTCTCATTTAATCTTCATGAAAATATTAAGGGATAGATCCTATTATTATAACTACTTGAAAGATTAGTGACCTAACACAGAGAAATTTACGTAAATTTTTGGAGGCACTTAAGTAGCAAAGCCAGAGTTTAAGTGAATGTTTCCAGAGCCTGTGTGTTTAAATGCTATTATTATATTACATATTACTGACATATATATTGGGTTACTCATTATTTATCTACTCATTCAGAAGAATTTTTGAGCTTATACTATGTACTAGGAACTGTTCTTGACACTGGGGGTAGAGAGGTGTACAAACTGAGTTTACAGGAGAAAAATAAATAATTGGAAATTTTCATAATGACTTGATACATGCCATAGAGGAAAGAGAAAGTATAACTTATTCCTAAAAATGAAAATTGTTAGTTCTGTAAAACTAAAACAAAATGTGCCAATGGGGAGAAGGAGGAATGGTGATACAAATAGAAAGACAGTAATCATATCATGAAGAATATAAGCAGTTATGAGAATTTAATAAATGTGGACTTTTATCTTTACACTTACAGGGGACCAATGTGTGTGGGGGGGAATTTAAGCAGGGAAGTTTCATGACTATATTTGTATTTTAGAAGGATTACTTTTGCTGTTGCTTGGAGAAAATTCTGGAGAGGAACTAAGAAGAAGTAGGGAAATCAATGAAGATGTTGATATTATCCAACAAGAGAGAAGTGGATGGATTAAAATATTAAAAAGATAGAATTGACAGGACTTGGTGATTAAGTCATTGTGGATGACATAATGCTGTGGTGGTTGTGTTAGGCAGTTAGATAGAAATGAGCACCAGGCAGGGGGAGAGAAACGGGGAGGGAGCAGCCCAGAACATAACAGTATGCCTGCGCTCAAGATAAGGGGCTCCAAAAACTTTTACTTTCTCTAAATGAGAGCCAGCAAAGAAGCTGGCTAGAATCTAACACTGTGGCTGTGCAATAGAGAGAAGGACCTGGCTTAACTTGACCCAATGCTCATTATAATGTAATTAACATTACAGTTTTAGCCCCCTCCCATAGGTTTCTCTGTGTGCATCATGGGTAAAAACATATGTAGAAGAAGATGAGCATGCCTGAACACAAGGAACGTGAGCTGTCAGTCAGCCCGAGCACACAAAGAATCTGAGCTGTAAATCAATCAATCATGAAAACACCCCTAAGCCAGGACAAAAGAACAGGAAAAACAAAGGAGAGGTGCCATTTTTCCTCTCTTGAATTGGCCTGCCTCCAATTCTTGGAGGTGTACCATATTTTACTACTTTTTACTACACTAATAAAGCCCTCTGTTTATAACACGCTCTGTCTCCTGTTAGAAATTCATTTTTTTTCAGGTGACTAAAAACCAAGGTGACTTCTATTCTACTCTTCCCTGTAACAGTTGGCTGGCATTAGACTTCAGAAGAAGGAGCACAGGTCAAGGGAGAAGGAGGTGTATGTTTCTGTGTTGTGAGTCAGGTGGAGAGATAAAGAGATCACTCTGTGACACTGTGTCTCAGTTATATGAGATAAGTAGGGGTATATAAAGATGTGGTTCGCAGAAGAGATGTTGTAGGAGACTAGCACAGATACAGCTTTTGTAGCCATTAGCATATAAATGATGTGGATGTGTCAAGAAGATATCTTCTAAATCCTTACTCTTAAGACAGTGGTTCATAACTTTACTGAGTCTCAGAATCATTCTGGGAAATGGAAAATGCATATTCCCAGGCCCACACCTAGAGATTCTGACTTAGTCCCTCTGAGATAGAACCCAGAAATCTTTCTCTTAATGGATACCTTAAGCGATCCTAATGCAAGTGAATCACAAAACAATGTGAAAAACATTAAAGAGCTAAACTTCTAAAAGAAATAAGGAATTACTAGGAATAATGAGTGAAAAATACTTTGCTTATTTATATTCATATTGCTCTATGTCCATTCTTTGGAAAAAACAATGGAAATGCTATTATAAATGACTTCCATTTATTTAGTATTCTAGCTAACTCTTAAAAAGTAATTGATATTGATGTTGCAGATTTAATTCCTATGATTGTTCTTTGATATGAAGTAATTAAATGCAGAACTAATCTCTGTCAAGACAAATAAGATGTAGAAGAGACTGTTTGAATTTAAATTACTCTTTTTACACCGCAAATGTTAAGAATAACAGCAACAAAACAATTGTCTCCACTACTGACAAAAGTACCATATAAAGCTGCTTCCAGGTTGCTCTCAATTTTTTCAAACCAAAGTCAGATTTAAGCAAGGTCACCCTACAAGAATGTTTTTCAACTCTGATGCACATTGCCATTAACCAAACAAACATTATGTTATTGATACTTTGTTAACAAAATCAATTACAATATAAGAAGGTATCAAAAATATTACGATTCAATTTAGTCTAGTATTGCTTAACAGTCTTGGAAAACATGAGAACAAAGGGACATTAATTGCTATCTACATAGTGATTTATTATTTCTGTTGTACTTGAAGTTCTAAATGCATAACATAGAAAAATAGAAAAAAAAAAAGGCCTAAAATTTAAGTTTGAGTAATTATCTGGTTGGATTATAGTATTATAGCATATATTACAGGTAGATTTAAAAGCTCATAAAATATATTTTAATGCATTTTTTTCTTCTGTTGCCTTTACAATTTTTTTGCTTTACAAATGTGATATTGATGTCTATTAACATATGTTGGGTCTATTTCTAGATTATATTTTGTGACTAATAATTTATAATTGGAGCTCTTAATACATGAACAGAAAGCACTATTTTGAATTAAGAAAATGCATAGATGATTATAAATATCACATTGAAACTTAGTCCTTTTGAATGATTTGCCACACTAATAATCACTTACTTTGCTAGGTGGGGTTCATAAAATATCATTAAAGTCGACAGTTACAAAAAAATCTAGGGTGAAAAAAGCAACAAATTTATGTTCTAGTAATATATTACATGTCATGATGTTTAGTCAGTTTCCTTATAAAATTAAATAACTTGTAAGCAAACTTTCTTAAGAACACTTAAGAAATTCACAGAGTAAACTAAAAATGGAGATAATCATAGTGCCTGAATAAGGCTTAGAAAGCTAACTGAATCATTTAATTATTTTATCTCAATTAACTTATTACAAAAGAATAAAGGAGCTAAGGGCTGAGGATCTGATTGACAGATTAGAGCAGGACAGAATTGAAAGGAATTGAGTCTATGGTAAGTGACAGAGTCTCATATTCCCACATAAACCTTCATTGTGTTCAATACAGTCACTTCTATTGATTTTTAGCTTCTCTTATTTTCTAATACTAGGGAAAAGAAGTACAAACAGCCATTCAACAAGATAAATAGAGACATGTGACCTAGGAAAGCTTAAAAAGTTTCAGTGAGACTGGGAATCAGTCGGACAGCAACACTGATAGGCTGGAGGATAAGAGAAAATTTGTTTTAAGAGACAAAAAATAATAGTGTATATAATATCCACATAGATGGGCATAGACAGACATAAAACTATGCATGCAAATTCCTAAGACCACTTTTACAGCAACATCTAAATGAGTAAAGATACTTTAACAGAGCATTTCTTTAAAGGTAAAGGAAATGGCATTATATTCCAGCTTTCCTTTTGCCTTTTACACATCAACCTCAACCAGCAAATATCCTGATTATGCACTTCTGTAAAACAGAAAGGCAATCATATTTGCATATCTGCTGTTCCACAATATGTTTATTTTTTTGGTTGGGAGGTAATTAGGTTTTTAAAAAAAATTTTTTTTTTGCAGGAGGAGGTTATTTATTTTTTTATTTAGTTAGTTTTTTGATGGAGGTACTAGGGATTGAACCCAGGACCTCATGCATGCTAAGCATATGCTCTGCCACTTGAGCTATACCCTCCCCCACACAGTATATTTTTAAGTCAAGGTTATCCTTTTGCAATCCTTAAAGTTCATGATGAATTTGAAAGGCACATTTAAAACTTTTCAAGACTCCTTAGGAAATAATTGAATGAATGGAAAAATATTAGGAAGCCTAATTCAATATAATGAATTACATTAGATCATAGAATAAAAGCCACATATTAATAATAAAAGATACTAAAAACCTATTTGATAAATTCCAAATCCACTCTTAGTCAAAAAAATTAAATTTTTAACAAATTAGAAGCTAAAAGAAGAATTCCTGACATGATAAAAACATGTATTCTAAACATAAAACAAACAATATTTTGTTTAAAAAATACTATGGTTACTCCACTTTAAGGGAAGGAAAAAAAAAGATAATGGGCTACAATAACACCTTGATTATTATATGAAAATATACATTGGAGATTCTTACCAATGCAATATGGTTAAGTAAACAAATAAATACATAAGAGTTATAACTATCAGTTACCGTAAGTTGCAGATAATGACTACATATAAAACACAAGAGTCAAATAAAAGAGATTTTTATTAATTTCTTTAAGTACTTTATATAAATTAAATATGAAAAATCAAAAACTTTTCTTTACATCAGAAATGGTTATAAAATTTAAAAAAAAGATTTCCTTCACATTAAACAAATGCACAAAGGAAAGTACCTAGAGATAAAATTAATTAAATAATGTGCAAGACTCAACAATTTTACTAAAGGACATAAACACTTAAAATAATTATGTTCGTTTGAAACTAAAAATGACAAAAGAGTCAGGAAATATTTTTAGGAATAATAAAAATTAGTGACAGACTTTCAAAACATACTATAAAAGGAAAAAAACATTAAAACAATTAAAACATATGATCATTTCAATAGATGCAGAAAAAACTTTTGACAAAAATTCAACATCTATTTATGATAAAAACTCTCAACAAAGTGAGTGTAGAAGGACTAAACCTCAACATAATAAAGGGCATAAAAAACAAGCCCATAGCTCACATCCTCCTCAGTGGTGAAAAACTGAAAGCATTTCCACTAAGATCAGGATCAAGACAAGGATGCTCATTTTTACCACTTTTATTTAACATAATATTGAAAGTCCTAGCCACCACAATCAGTCAAGAAAAAGAAATAGAAGGAATCCATGTTGGAAAGGAAAAAGTAAAACTGCCACTGTTTGCAAATGACATGATATATATAGAAAGTCCTAAAGACACCACCAAAAACCCATAAAACTAGTAAATGAATTCAATAAATTTACAGAATACAAAATTAATATACAGAGAAATCTGTTGCATTTTGATTCTCTAACAACAAACTGTCAAAAATAGAAATTAAGGAAACAATCCCAATTACAATTGCATTGAAAAAGAATAAAATATCTAGGAATAAACCTAACTAAGGAGATAAAAGACCTGTACTTGGAAAACTATAGGACACTGATGAAAGAATTTGCAGATGACACAAACAAATGGAAAGATATACCCTGCTCATGGATTGAATGAATTAATATTGTTAAAATGACCATACTACCCAAGAGAATCTACAGATTCAATGCAATCCCTATCAAAAAACCAATGGCATTTTTTTTTTTTACAGAACTAGAACAAAAAGTTCTAAAATATGTGTGAAAACACAAAAGATCCCCAAAAGCCAACGTAATCTTGAGAAAAAAGAACAAATCTGGAGATATCATGCTCCTTGGTTCTGATTATACTACAAAATTACAGTAATAAAAACAGTCTGGCACTGGCACAAAAACAAGACACATAGATCACTGGAATAGAATAACAAGAGCAGAAATAAACTCACACTTATATGGTCAATTAATCTATGATAAAGGAGGCAGAACATACAATGGGGAAAAGACAACCTTTTCAATAAATTATGGTAAGAAAACTGGAAAGCTACAGGCAAAAGAATCAAACTGGATTTCTTTCTCACACCACATACAAAAATATAGTGAAAATGAATTAAAGACTTAAATGTAAGATATGAAACCATAAAATTCCTAGAAGAAAACATAGGCAGTACCCTCTTTGACATCAATCTTAGCAGTATTTGTTTTTTGATATGTCTCTTTAGACATGGGCAACAAAAGCAAAAATAAACAAATGGGACTATATCAAACCATAAGCCTTTACACAGGAAGGAAAACCATCAACAAAACAAAAATGCCACCTAATGAATGGGAGAAGGTATTTGCAAATGATATGTCTGAAAAGGGGTTAATATTCAAAACATACAAAGAACTCCTACAACTATCAACAAACAAACAAACAAACAAAAACCTCCCAAAATCCAACAATCTGCCTAAAAATGGGCAGAGGATCTGAATAGACATTTTTCCAAAGAAGACATACAGTTGGCCAAAGAGCACATGAAAAGATGTTCAACATCACTAATCATCAGGGAAATGCAAATCAAAACAACAGTGAGATATGACCTCATATCTGTCAGAATGGTTATTATCAAAAAGACAACAAGTAACAAGTATTGATGAGGATGCAGAGAAAAAGAAACACTTGTGCACTGTTGAGGGGGAATGTAAATCAATATAGCCATTATGGAAAACAGCATGGAGATTGCTCAAGAAATTAAAAATAGAACTACCATATGATCCAGCAATTCTATACTTGGATCTTTATTGGAAGAAAGCAAAAACCACCAATTTGAAGATACATGCACCTCTGTGTTCATTGCAGTGTTTTTCATAATAGCCAAGATATGGAAGCAACCTACATGCCCATCAGTAGATGAATGGATAAAGATATGGTACAGATACACAATGGAATATTACTCAGCCATGAGAGAATGAAATCTTGCCCCTGTGACAACATGGATGAATCTATAAGGTTTTATGCTATGTAAAATAAGTCAGAGAAAGACAAATACTATATGATTTCACTTATGTGTGGAGTCTTAAAAATACAACAAATGAACAAACATAACAAAATGAAAACATACAAGTATAACAAAACAAGTCCTAGGTACAGAGAACAAACTGTTGCCAGAGGGATGAGGGGTGGGGAGATGAGAGAAATAGGTGAGGGAGATTAAGAGGTAAAAACTCCCAGTTACAAAATAAATGAGTCACAGGGATGAAATGTACAGCATGGGGAATATAGTCTAGACTTATTATTGTGATCATTTCATAGTGTATAGAAATATCAAATTTTGATATTGTGTACCAGAAACTTACAGAATGTTGTACATCAACTATACTTCAAAAACAGACTCATAGAAAGATCAGACTTGTGGTTACCAGAGGTGGTGGTGGGGGGAATGAGGAACTAGATGAAAGTAGTCAAATATTATAAACTTCCAATTATAAGATAAATCAGTACCAGGGATGTTATGTACAACATGATTAATATAAAACTAACATTGGTGTATGTTTTATGTGAAAGTTGAGAGTAAATCCTATGAATTACCATCACAAGGAAAAAACTTTTTCTTTAATTTTGTATCTATGAGATGGTGATATTCACTAAACTTGTGGTGATCACTTTATGATTTAAGTAAGTCAAATCATTATGCTGTACACCTTAAACTTATACAGTCCTGTATCTCAATTATATCTCAATCAAATTGGAAGTAGAAATGAAAAAAAAAAGATGAATAGCTTACATTATATGAACATGTTAAGCAGCTATATGCTATACACCCAAAGATGAAAATAAGCAGAATTTAAATGCAAATTACTATCTGGGAAATTTGCATATGGCAAAGCTGTTCCATATTGTATATGTGAAAATCTATTATAATATTACAAATCCAAGAGAGAAAAACACTCAGAAGGAAAATGTACAAAGCGCATGTATAGACAATTTGTTAAAATATATATTTTTAAAAGCTATAAACTTGTTTGATTTCATTACTAATCAATAACTGTGAATTAATGCAGAATATGTTATCACCATTCACCCAGTATATTGGTGAAAGGATGAGGAAGCAGACAATGTCATTCAGTGTTGGTTAGAGTGTAAATTGATTTGATCTTGCTGTAGAACATTTTGGCAGTATGTATGAAAAGTATATAGATTCATTGGCTGAACAATACTACTTCTAAAATTGATCATAAATGGATAATTCCATTGAAAGGACAATTTCAAAAGTATGCAAAGATGAATGTACAAAGATATTGAAATATAGTGCTGCTTATAGTACAAAAATATGTAATCATGCTAAGCATTCATCAGTGTAGTTCCAGTAAGTAAAATATATATAATAAAAACTCTATGTGGCAAAACATTATTTATACACATATACAAGTGCACAGAGATAATATGGTTTTTTTTGGAAAGATACATGTACAGTTATTATTGCTGAGTTTGTAAAATTAAATGAACGAGTTCTTTTCTTTTTTTCTTCATTTTGTTGATATAATTACTATATAAAAGTGTGTACATTGAATGTATATGATGTAATAATTTGATTAATGTATTTATTTCAAATTACCATAAGATTAGTTAATGCATTCATCACCTTACATAGTTACCAATTTTTTGGAGTGATGAGAACTTTTAAAATTTACTCTCTTAGTATTATTTGTCTTTTTATTAATAATTTGTAAGAGATTTTCATATATTGTTTACTAGAACCTTATCATACATATAATAAAATTACTTTAAAAGTAGAAACTCTAGAATTTTAAGTATAAAAACTGAAATAAAATAATTTACAAGAGGGACTCAACTTTAGATTTGAGCTGGCAGAATAAATTAGCAGTGAACTTGAATATACATTAATAAAGATTATCTAGCTTGTGGAACAGAAAGAAAAATAATGTTGAAAAGTAAACAGAGACTCAGAAACCTGTGGCAAATCATCAAGCCCACCAACATACATATAAGTAGATTCCTAGGAGAAGAAATGAAGAGGCAAAAAGACTATTTCAAGAAATAAAGACCTCCAAAATCCCAACTTTGATTAATAACATTTATACATACATCCAAGAAGCTCAATAAACTCCAAGAAAGATAAACTCAAAGTGACACACAAATGGACACATCATAATCAAACTGTTGAAAAACAAAGACAAAGAGAATCCTGAAAGCAGCAAGAGCGAAGTGACATCACAAAGCATCTTCAGTAAAATTAACAACCGATTATTTATCTGAAATTCAAAACCCTTGCATGCTCCAAAAAACACTCAGAAACTATAAACAGAAGGGAACATTCTAAACCTGATAAAGGGCAACTACAGAAAATCTACAGTTAGCATCATACTTAATTATAAAAGACTCAAAACTTTGTCAGTAATATCCGGAACAAAACAGGGATGTCTGTTCTTGCCACTTCTGTTCAACATTGGATTGAAGTTCTAGCCATATCTAAAAACAATTTCAGCAAGTTGGAAGGATATATATAACCAATATATAAAATTAGTTGTATTTCTATATACTAGCAATGAAATATCAAAAATTAAGGAAATAATTCATTCAAATAGCATCAAAAATACAAATACTTAGGAATAAGTTTAACAAAAGAAATACAAGACTTGTACAATGAAAAGTACCAAAAAATGTTAGAAGTAGTTAAGGAGAATCTAAGTAAATGTAAAGATATCAAGTGTTTATGGACTGCAAGATTTAATTTTGTTAAGATGGCAATACTCCCCCAATTCATCTACAAAGTCAATGGAATACACATTAGAATCCCAACTGGCTTCTTTGTAGAAATTGACAAGATGATCCTAAAATTGATATGGAAACTCAAAGGATCCAAAACAGCCAAACCGTTATCGAAAGAGAATACAGTTGGAAATTTTACGATTTCTGATTTCAAAACCTCCTACAGAGCTATAATCAAGTCAGTTTAGCACTACCACAGAAACAGACAAAAGATTAAACGTACATAACCTAGAGCCCAGAAATAAATCCTTATATTATGGTCAATGGATATTTGACAAGGGTGCCGAGAAAATTCAATGGCAAAAGAATCATTGAAAAATGGTGCTAGGACAATTGTGTATCTATATGCAAAGACATGAATTTGGATATTTGCCACATATTATATATAAATAGTAACTCAAAATAGATTATAGACCTAAATGTAAGAGGTAAGAGTGAAAAACACTGAGGGAAAAAACATAGGAATAAATCATGACCTTGGATTGGGCAGTAGTTTCTTAGCCCAAAGAAATGAAAACTTAGTTCACACAAAAGAATATAAGTGAATGTTCATTGAAGTTTTATTTGCTATAGCCACAAACTGGAAGAAGCCTCGATATCTTTCAGTAGGAGAATGGATAAACTGTGGTTCACTCTTACTAAGGAATACTACTTATTAATCAAAGGGATAAACTATTGATGAACACAACTTGAATCAACTTGAAGGATATTATGCTGAGTGAAAAAAAACTCAAAAAGCTACATACTACATGATTCCATTTATATAACAGTCTTGAAATATCAAAATTACAAAGACAGAAAATTGATTACCAGGGATTAGGCATGGGTGGCCATAGGAAGGTTGGCATGGTTATAAAAGGACAACACAAAGGATCCTTGTGATGTCAGAACTGTTCTATGTCTTGACTATGGTAGTGGATATACAGACCTACACAAGATAAAACTGTCTAGATGTGCATGGACACAGATGAGTACAAACAAGACAGGGGTCATCTGAGTAAGAAAAGTAACATACATAGAGTGACACAGAATACTTCCTCACAGGTCTGTTTAACAATATTCACTGTAGGTAATGAAATGTTCTAGGGCTTCATTTTACCTAAATGTAGAATTGGGCCTCTGACTTAAATAAATGTCTATATAGCAGATTCTAAGTTAGATTTATGACTTTCAAGATCTAAAGGAGATCATACAATACTACCTGACTGATATAAAGAATGTTGAATTAAATAAAACTGTATGTAATTGGATGACTCTAAAAAGAATGACATTTCTTTATAATTTAATGTTATATACACAGGCATGTTGTGAAACTGATAAACAAATTAAGTTAAATTTATTATCACAAACTTTTAGTGAACAGAATATAACTCAAGAGGATCAATATAAAGGAAATATTCACTTGTCATTTCCTTTTCCAGAATATTTTGAAAAAGGTGCCCAGGTGACAATTACATGCATATAAGACCAGAGCGTCCATGTTTTGTTTTAAAGTTTGTTTTCTACTAATATTCATTTTTAAAAAGTAATTGAATACATTACATTCACTTTCACATTATAAGTTATTATACTAAATAATAGTAATTAGAAGTTGATTTTAAGTAGGAAAAAAAAAACACAAGATACTTCATAGTTTCTCAAAACTGAAGACAAGACTTAAAACATTCTATAAAATCATGCATAAAGGATTCCTACTAACCAATAAGGAAAGGAAACACAATACTCATAAAAGAGAATATCCAAATGTCCAATAAATGTATACAAAGATGTTTAATCTCATTAGTCCTAAGGCAAATGCAAATTAAAATTACAGTGAGGTAATGGTACATAGCATCCAAAATGGCTCTCATTTTCAATACTGACATTACCAACTGTCATAGTATAGAGAGCTATAAGAATCCTATACACTACTCTTGGCGGTGCCTACTAAAGCTCAACATATATCTTATGAGTAGCAAATTGGTTCCTAGGTATATACCCAATGGAAACACACATGTGCACCAAAAGAAATGGATAAGAATATCTATAACCATATTCTTGGTAATAGACTAAAACTTCAAATAAGTGTGATATCTCATCAATAGTAAAATAGATAAATTATAGATATTTATATCTGGACACTGTATAGCAATGAAAAATAATGAACTTGCAACAACATGGATAAATTTCACAATAACTATATGTGAATTAAGGAAGTAATATATGTGAAAAAATTAGATACAACCGAACACAAATATGTACACACAAATGAGTACAAGTAAAACTGAGGAAAGCTGAATAAGATAGGCGGATTATACAAATGTCAATATCTTTGTTATTATCCTATAGTTTTGTGAGATGTTATGATTGGAGAAACTGGATAAAGGTACATGGGATCTATATTATTTTCTACAATTTCACACAAATCTACAGTGAACTCAAGATAAAAGATTTATTTAAAAAAAACAGGCCACACAATATGAAGCCATGCCTTTAGAGGTTATTATGAGTAATATGAGTAAAGAATGAGTACTCTATGATATATTCAATATGGCATAACTATTTTCATGTATTTGGCTTCACTGTTCACAGTTGGTAGTGCCACTGGTAGATGTCATGTTTTTGGTAAGACATTACTCAGATACTTCAGAAATTAATAGGAATGGTTGAGAATTTCTGTTCTTGACCACTGTGCTTTTGGATTCCATGCTATTCTCAAAATAAACATCGGTTTGAGGTCATTTAACTAGTTCCTAACTCAGCCACCTCTGGATGTATGCTAATCATAGTTTCTTCCCCAAAATAGAATTACTCTGGGGTCACAGTACACACATTAAGAGTCTATCTTTTCAAAAATTCTTTAAATGTGAAATCATCTACAGTGAAAGAGATTACAAAAGGAACGTCTGAGATTTAAAATGGCAAAACATTATCCTTGCCTAAATCATGTGTATTCCTTGCTAAAAGACATAGTTTTAAATCATCTAAGAAAAGAGGAAAAACCCACAATATTTATTTTTGAGTCCCTGAATACTATTTCTAACATGTCAGAAAAAAATAAACAAGAATTTTATTTTTTAAATCTTAGAATTTATTTATCTGGGTATCTCATTCATAATTATATACACGCCAGGTAGTTTTCAGTTACTCAGTGAGTGAATAATTGAATAAATATTTATTGGCTTTATAAGTCTGGCCAGTATTATGAACAAAAAGAAAATATTCTAGGCATATATAAGTTATATTTATATATATATTTATTATGTGTGTGTATATATATATTTAATTTCAGGGGTCAACAAGAGCCTGGCTTAATTGAAGAAGAGGTTTCATATACAGGAAAAGTGGAAGGTAAGGCTAGAGAAGTAGGAGTCCCACCTTGTGTCTGGGCATTGACCATCATGTTGAAGAGGTTGAATTTTATCCGATAGGCACTGGAGAGGCCTGATTATTTAAGTAAAAACTGAGTTAATTTCCTATTAGGTAAAATAACCTCCTCAAGATGTGAATCCAATAGGCAGATGGATGAATCAGTTACTTTTCACACATATTGCTTCTCCATTTGTACTATTCACTCTCAATAACATTTTATAAATATGGCACACATTCAGGGAGAATTTCAGTTCCTGAAAATAGTGACAGTTCGATAGAGAGGCTTCCATCTGTCTTACACTGTATATAGCTCAAACTCCCTCAAAGCCAGTGATAGATATTTACTGTAGTGATCAAAATCCTGATCTTCAGAGAAAGTTATACTCAAATTTTAAAACAATAGTGATTTTTCAGATGAACTAAAACATTTCTCAGCATTCATATCCATCTATATGCATACATATATGTATATAAGCTTTCGGAAAACCAAGGAGCATAAAATGCCACAGATTACAAGGGCACGATACTGAGCCAGATTTTTTTCTAATTGAAATATAGTTAACACAAAATATTATGTTAATTTCAGGTATACAATATAGTGATCCCACATTTAAATACATTACAAAATGATCTTTATAATAATATATTATGAAATGATCATCATCTGTTACTACAAAAAGTTATTACAGTAGTATTGACCATGTTTTTATGCTGTACATTACATCCCTTTGGCTATTTATAACTGTAAGTTCATATCTCTTAATTCCCTTCACCTATTTTGCCCATTCTCCCATCAACAAAAAACAGAGCCAGATTTTGAATGAGCAGAGGATCAAAGGAGAAACTAAAGCAAACTCTGATACTGTAAACAGTACAAAAAAGCATAATTCTATTATATCATATAATATTGTTCTATAAAAGGATGCTGAGAAATCAAGTGACAGACCACTGCTCTCCTACATATTAACTGATAATCACTAATATGTGATTCTATAGAGACCCAGGAGTGTAGAGAACATGTGACATCTCCACATGTATATGGTGACTTTTTATATTCAATATCTAGAATCAAGTTGGAAAGGATAATGTCTTACTCTACCCCATCTATTGACCACTGACTCTATTTTTTTTAACATTTTTTATTGATTTGTAATCATTTTACAATGCTGTGTCAAATTCCAGTGTTCAGCACAATTTTTCAGTCATATATGGACATATACACACTCATTGTCACATTTTTTTCTCTGTGAGCTACCATAACGTTTTGTGTATATTGTAGAATAGATAAACAAGATTATACTGTATAGCACAGGGAAATATAGACCACTGACTCTTACTCCTGAAATTACATGGTAAATGTGGTGAGCTTTTTGCCACAAAATACAAAATCCTATTTAACATTTGTAGTGGTCAAAGGATAGCAGATAATTCCACAATGCATAACAGTTACCAAGTATCCAGTGTGAAACTCTTAAAGATCAGGATGAGGCAATTGATGTTCTTCAGGTGTTAAGCCTTATGATTCTTATGATTTAAGGTTATTAATGACATTGGAGATGAGGAAGGGTTCTTGCATTGTTTTATATTTAATATTATTGGTGTAAAGAATGAAATCCTGATAAATTAAATTTGCTACATTAGGTTTTACACCACAGACATTGGGGGAAATAAATTAGTAAAAACATCCATTGTCCAGGGGAAAAAAAGTCTGCTTCACAGTTACCATGTAAAGAATGACCAACTGAGTTTAACTATAACTGCAAGCAAACTAAGGATATTGTGATGTCTGCAAAAGGACCATATCCCAGATATATCACATTGACTGCACTCTCTCCTCCCCATATCCAGTACATTACCAAATCCCACCCATTTAACTACATATTGAAAAAATATTTTTATCTATTCATTTTTCTCGTTCTACCAGGAGCTAAGGCACTGTCCTTTCTCACTTAGACTGTTGTAATTGATAGCCTCCTAATATTTTCCCCACTTCCCCTTTTGCTCACTTTCAAGTAGTTCTTCCCAATTCCACCAGAATTATTTTTAAAACCTGTAAATCTCAGTGGGACGGGTCAGGAGAATGGGTATAGCTCAGTGGTAGAGCACATGCTTAGCACGCACAAGGTCCCGGGCTCAATTCCCAGTACCTCTGCTAAAAAACAAAAGACAACAACAAAAAAACCCTGTAAATCTCAATACATAAGCCTCCTGTTTAAAATCCTGTTGCTTGCTATCATGCTTACTGAGAGATAAAGAGCTCTGGCCCTAGGGCCAGACCACTTGAGTTTGAATCCTGTCTCTACTAGTTACTAGTAACTATGAGCAAGTCAAACTCAGTGTCCCTCACTTTTTTTATCTTTAAAATGAGAGTATTGATAGTACCTATCTCACAAGGTCTTCATGGGGGATTCAAAGTGATGATACAAGTAAAACACCTACAACAATATCTGACACATCTTTTGATATTATTACTCTGGTCAGTAAAACACTTACCATGACATATAAGATTTTGTGTGACAATGGTTGTCCATCTGTCAAACCTCATCTTGTGCCACTTTTCTCCTCACTATACTGTAGTCGCAGTGGCCTTTCTATTGCTTTTGTCCAAATTCATGGAGCACATTCCCACTTCGGGAAGTTTGCACATACAACTACATCTACCTAGTCTTCCCTTTACATTTCACTTGGTTGCTGCCTATTCATATTTCAGGGGCTTCTCCTGGTCATCTAAAGTATCTCACAAAATTGCTCTCTCCTATTGCACCTAGTTTTTTTCCTTCTTAGAACATGTTTCTAATTTTATTTTCATGTTTTTCTAGTCTGTCTTTCTCACTAAACTGTAATTTCTATCATGGTAAAAAAAAAAACACTTTTTTTTTAAATGTATCTCTAGAACTTTAGAAATTATCCAATACAAAGTAGGTTCTCAATAAATGTTTACTGAAATGGAAAGAAATATTTAGAAGAAATTAATATGTAAACCAGCAGGAAATAAGACAGATTAGTATCTGTATGGGGGAATCCTAGAGGGAAAGCATCTTACACTGAGAACAAAATGTGACCAAAAGCATAGATCAGAAGATAGTACGTGTTCTAAAATATAGTTATTGACCAGTTTGGCTGGAACAAGAGGAATAGTAAGAACAGATATAGTAATGTTTAAGATTGGAGATTCAGTTTGAGGCCAAATTAAGTCTTTGTTCCTATATGTATAGTACATATATGTATCATATGGAATATTTATAATCCTCAGACACACATATACTATATATTGTGCCAAAATAGAATGATTATTAATCCTTTAGACATCAAATTTTCAATCTCAGATTTTTATTATCATTATATTTAATATTTATTCCACTTGCCCATTTACCTATTTAGTTAAGCTTGTATTTTTAAGTGTTTAAAAATCTATAGCGGAATTTGACACAACATTGTAAAACGATTATAAATCAATAAAAAATGTTAAAAAAAATCTATAGCAAGTTATCCACTTTTGAAAATTTCGCAGTATAATGTCTTCATCATCAAAAGCTATATAATACAAAAGAATATGAAAATGAATAAATATATGTATATGTATGACTGAACAATTATGCTGTACACCAAAAATTGACACATTATAAACTGACTATACTTCAATAAAATAAATAAATGCATATTTTTTTAAAAAAGCTATATAAGAGAGAAAACATGACAATTTAATGCTGTGTAAATTCCCTTGGTTGTAAATGAATGATGAGGTTTTTTTTCATAAACTTATATAAAATTATTTTTTGGCTCCTACTGACTTCCAGGGTTGATTCTTTGAAGATGATGGGAGTCTGAGTCATCATTCTTTACGGATTTCTATTTTAAAAGCAAGTATTGGCAGTCTTAGCCGTTTTACATGGAGGAATGTTATCTTTCATTAAAATAATGTATAAAAATATTGAAAGTGCTCTTTGCTGTCATTTCCAGGTGCACAATGTTTATTCTGTGTCCCAGGAGCAAAATATATTAGAGTCCTGCTGCTAGAAGGGAATTGGTTGAGTTCAAATAGTCCAGCCACCTGCTCCCAGGTAAGACAACACCTACCTAGAGTTATCTATTATATTATTAAACACTACAGGGCAAGGGGATACTTGCAATGCACAATTTTTGAACTCTAGAAATAATGATTCAGAATACTCTTACTGTTCTGGAAAAGCAGGATATAGTTCTCCTTTTGGGTGTTTGTTTAAAATGAGTTTATTCCACTCAGCAATTTGGAAATCACATCTCTTTTCTGGATTCTCTATACCCTACCCTACTTGTTTCCTCTGTAGATAATCAACCCATATCAACAGTAACCTTCTAGATCAGTTTCATATTTTATGATCCCAAACTTTATCCCCTTTGGTATTTTTCCATTCATCATCCCTTTCCTCTATAGATCTGTTGTCTGCCAACATTAGGATGGATGATAATGAGGTGACCAGACAAATGAATCCTGGCTCATGTGATGGTTAGCTAACATATTGCCTTTAATGTTTTCATCCTCTTGATGTGCAAGTAAAGTCCTTAAAGAGTGACAAATGCTGACAATAATATAAGGACTGTGTTGGAAGATTTTGTGCAATAAGACCTCTGATTGCTTTTCAAATTATCCCACTTACATTAGATTGAAAAACTTAGAGGTGATTTCATAAAAGTAATATTTGCATAATAAAGTATGTAATAAACAAAGGACAATACTGTAATCAGAAAAAACTTTTCTATTGAATATATTATAAGGGACTTCTCTAGACATACCCAGTAACATTCACTTAAAGAATATTGAAATGTCCTTCATTTGAAACAATATCAAATTTATCCTTCAAAAAAACAATATTAAAAGTTTTTAAAAGCCTGGTTATTTCCATGCCCTCAAAACTTACTGACGTGATAGCATAAATTGATATCCAGTAACAATAGTACAGTAGTATCTATGTTTCAGGTTTTTATCCATTCGTTTTTAGTGATTTCACAAACATTTCTTTATTATGATTTAAGTTGATTCTTTTTTAACGATGGCAAATTTGGAATACTTATCTCTGTCGGCACCATTAGTTACAATTTACCTTGGAAACAATTTATAGCAGATATATGTTTGAAATATAACCTTAAATAATAGTTGACATATTGGCTTTAAATACCTGTTATTGTTGTTGCCACTGGAAGAGACTTCAAATATATTATTCAGGTATTTTTATTCATTTTTTATTATTATTGAAGTATAGTTGACTTCCAATATTATATTAGTTTAAGCTGTACAACACAGTGATGGGACAACTAAATATATTATGAAATAATCACCATGACAAGTCTAGTAACTATCTTTCACTATACAGAATTACTACAGTATTATTGATTATGTTCCATATGCTGTATATTATATCCCATGACTTATTTATTTTATAACTGGAAGTTTGTATCTCTTAATTCCCTTCACCTATTTCACCCAACCCTCCACTCCCCTCCTCTCTGGAAACCACTAGTTTGCTCTCTTTATGTCTGTTTCATTTGTTTTATTTTTAGATTCCATATATAAGTGAGATCTTACTTTGTTGTCTTTCTCTGTCTGACTTATTTCACTTAGCATAATACCCATCTTCTTTATCCAAATATCAATGAATAGGTTGCTTCCTTGTTCTTGGCTATTGTAAATCATGTTGCAATGAACATAGGGATGCATATATATCTTTTCAAATTACTGTTTTGTTTTCTTCATGTAAATACCCAGAATTGGAATTGCTGGATCATAGTACTTTCATTTTTAATTTTTTAAATTAACCTCTATACTGTGAAGGTTCATCAAAACATTTTCCATAGTGAAGGCGCCAATTTACATTCCCACCAACAGTGTACAAGGGGTCCCTTTTCTTCAAATCCTCACCAACATTTGTTATTTGTTGTCTTTTTGATGACAGCAGTTCTGACAAGTGTGAGGTGGTTATTCATTGTGGTTTTTACCTGCTTTTCCCTGATAATTAGTGATTCTGAGCATCTTTTCACGTCTGTTGGCCATCTGTATGTCCTCTTTGGAGAAATACCTATACAGGTCCTCTGCTCATTTTTTAATTGTGATGTTCGTATATCTTTACATTGATTTGTGTCATCGTCAATTTCTTTCACCAATGTCTTGTTATTTTCAGAGTACAGTTCTTTCACCTCCAATTTATTCCTAGGTATTTATTCTTTTTGATGCCATGGTATGAAACATTTTTTTCTTAATTTCTCTTTCTAATTGTTATTAGTGTATAAAATGCTACAGATTTATTTATCTGAATTTTGTATCCTGCAATCTTTCTGAATTTATTCTAGTTTTTTTTTTTTTTGCTGGTCTATAGAGTTTTTTGTATATAGTATCCTGTCATCTGCAAATACTGAATTTTACTTCTTCCTTTCCAATATGGATGTCTTTAATTTCTTTTTATCATCTTAATTGCTGTGGCTAGGACTTCCAAAACAATGTTGAATAAAAGTGGCAAGTGGACATCCTTGTCGTGATCCTGATCTTAAGAGGGAATGCTTTCAGATTTTTGGCTTTGGGCATAATGTTAGCTGTGGATTTGTGATATATGGCCTTCATTGTGTTGAGGTTATGTTCCCTCTCTGCCCACTTTGCTGAGAGTTTTTTATCATAAGTGGATGTTGAATTTTGTGTAAAGCTTTTTCTACATCTATTGAGATGATCATATGGTTTTCATTCTCCAGTTTGTTATGTGGTGTATCACATTACAAATTTTAAACCATCCTTGTACCCCAGGAATAAATCCCACTTTATCAAGGTGTATGATCTTTTTAATGTATTATTGAGTTGAGTTTGCTAACATTTTGTTGAGAATTTTTGCATTTATGTTCATCAGGGATATTGGCCTGTAATTTTCTCTTTTTTGTAGTATCTTTGTCTGGTTTTGATATCAGGTAAAATTGCACTTATAGAATGATTTTGAAAGAATTTATTCCTCTTCAATTTTTTTGAATAGTTTGAGAAGAACAAGTATTAAGTCTTTTTTAAATGTTTGCTAGAATTTACTCATGAAGCCATCTGGTCCTAGACTTTTGTTTGTTGGGAGCTTTTTGATTACTGATTCAATCTTATCACCAGTAATTAATCTGATCAGATTTTCTATTTCTTCCTGATTCAGTCTTGGAAGATTGTATATTTCTACAAATTTATCCATTTTGTCTAGGCTGTCCAATTTGATGGTGTATACTTTTTCATAGTAATCTCTTATGGTGACTTTCTTTACTATTATGTTTGTATTCCTTATCTCTTTATGTTATGTGTATCTATTATCACTTTTTGTTTTGTGGTTACCATGAGATTCTTACATAACAATCTGAGTAAATAGCAGTCTATTTTAAGTTGCAGGTTACATGGTTATCTACATCTGAGAGCATTCTAAAAGCAGTACATTTTCACTCCCCCCACAATATTTTATGGTTTTGATGTCATTTTTTACATATTTTTATTTCATGCATCCCTTAACTAATTACTGTAGCTATATATAAGTTTACTAGTTTTGCCTTTTAATGTTCATACTAGCTCTATAGTTGGATAATCCACCACCTATACTACATTTTTGACTTTACTTATGAGATTTTTTCTTTCATAATTTTTAATATTTCTACTTATACCTTTTCTGTTTATAGAGGTCCCTTTAACATTTCTTGTGAAGTCAGTTTAATGGTGATAAATAAGCTCCTTTATCTTTTGCTTACCTATAAAATTGTTTCTCTGCTTCAATTCTGAATGATAACCTATCAGACAGAATATTCTTCATTATAAGTTTTTTTTTCCTTTCAGTACTTTGAACAGGTCATGCTACTTGCTTCTGTCTTATAAAGTTTCTGCTGAAAAGTCAGATGATGGTCTTATGAGTGCTCCTCTGTATGTTAATAGTTGTTTTTCTCCTGCTGCTTTTAAGATTCTCTATCTTTAACTTTTGACATTTTAATTATAATGTGTCTAGGTGTAGGTCTCTTTGGGTTCATCTTGTTTGGGACTCTCTGCACTTCTTGGATTTAGATATCTGTTTCCTGTACCAGGTTAAGAAAACTTTCAGCCAGTATTTCTTCAAATAGGTTTTCTGTCCCTTTCTCTCTCTTCTTTCCAGGAGAGATGTCCTGGCCAAGACCACGTTTTTGCCCCTCCTATCCATCTCAGTGTGGCTTTTCCTTTTTATCTTTAGTTGTGAAAAATCTTTTTTGCTAGTCTTCAGGTCATTCATTATCAGAATTAATTTCTCTGTATGTAGTTGTAATTTTGGCATGTGCATAGGAGGAGGTGAGCCCAGGATCTTTCTACTTGGTTATTTTGTCCCTTAATTCAGATATTCTTAGCCAAAATATGATGAGTTTCAATCACCACCCCCATTATGCATTAGGGGCTCTATGACTTCCAACCTTAAAATTATATACATGTATGTAATTTTATATATATATATATATATATGAGTTATATATGAGTTATTCATTTTTCTAAAAAGAAGAGTCATATCCAATGCCTGAATCACAGATGTTAAATTTGTGCTCTAAGTTTTTTCCAAGATCACCTAGAGTGTTGCTGGAATATCCTATACTAGAACCCAAGAAACCAGTCATTTCAGTGTTCTCTCCTTAATAGCTGCCACCTTTAATTCATGTGCTTTGTATTTTGTTACTCTATTTTAAATCCAATGCTATAATTTTACTTTCAATCTAAAGTTGAAACTTTCACGCACTGCTGGTAGGAGTATAAATTGTTACAAACATTAGAAAACAAAGAATGCTCTACAACTACATAAAATGTGGATGTATCTCATAAACAATGTTGAAGGAAAAAAAGTCAAACACAGAATAGTATTTACTACATGATTTTATTTATATAAAATAACTCTGAGAAGTAGTCACTGGAAGGGGGCATGGGGATGTCTTCTGGGGTTCTGCTTATTAACCTAGGTATTGATTACGCAGGTTTGTTCAGCTTGTCAAAATTCAGCAAGCTGTATACTTACAATTTATGCTCTTTATGCTATGTTATAATCTTAATGATATATAAAATATTTTTACCAAATGAGATGCTACTATCACACACTATCATTTTTGTAGAGACTATTATCAAGGAAATGAAGATATACTAACATTTACCGAATCCTCAAGTGCACTGTGTAGTAAGCATTTCCTCATGCTAGTGAGCAGATTACACTGTCCTTAGGAGAAAATAAGGTAAGTCCTTTGAAAAGTTCAATAAACAGAGCAACATGAACCTTGAGTTCTAACCCTTGCCTTATTGTTTATTCACCCATTCATTCGTCTGACAATATTTATGTAGCCACTATGTGCCTCTGTGCTGGAGAGAGATGTTATCTCTCATGGGACTATCTCCTTATCTGTAAAATATATGTATTAGTCTTAATGATCTCATTAAACTTTAACATCAAGTCTATCATTTCCTTATAACAGCTTTTCCCAAACTGGCTTACGTAGGACTCTAGTTTCCAGAACTTTTCCATTTTTTTGGATTTTGTAACCCTTGACATTTCTTGGAATATACTTCCTAAGGAAAAGTTCTAAGGAAAAGGAACTAAACACAAATTTGAGCCATAGGAAACTTACCTGGAGGTTAAGATATTTCACATTAATCATTATTTATGAGATGACCACAAATAAAAGAGTTATTATCCCCTTTTACAAATTCGTTGAATTATAGCTCTCTGTACATTCATGTAACTGACATGTGTATGTATATCAGTTATATGTATGTTATATGCCATGTAATATACATCAATTACATATATAATGCCACTACACTCTGTTCTTCTGACTACACATGAAATATTTTGAGTTTTACTTCTTCACTATTTTAGAAGCCATAGGACAATCACTCTACATATCCCAAGAGAAATCTAATAAAAATACCAAAGTGAGGCAATTCCCTTCATTTGTTTATCTAGAGGATATTATTCATAATTCTAGTGATATAACATAGTAATTTTATGACATTTTCAGGCAGTTCATAATAATTAAAATACATTTTCAAATTTATAATTGGTTAATAGTTGAGTGTGTGAGATGGTACAGTGTTCAAGAAATCATGAGTAATAGAAAGTGTATTGATTTCAATTAAAATATTATACATGAAATCCCAGTCTATCCCTTCCCACTCTCCGCCCCCCTGGCAACCACAAGTCTGTATTCTCTGTCAATGAGTCTATTTCTGTCCTGTATTTTCAAAATTGTAGAATAGATAAACAAGATTATACTGTATAGCACAGGGAAATATACACAAAATGTTATGGTAGTTCACAGAGAAAAAAATGTGACAATGAGTGTGTATATGTCCATGTATGACTGAAAACTTGTGCTGAACACTGGAATTTGACACAACATTGTAAAATGATTATAAATCAATAAAAAATATTATACATGTAATGGCATTTTAGATTTTGAATGAAATATTAAAACATATATTAAACCCTGAAGCTGTTTATACTAAAAATAAAATTAACGGAATTACCATTTATCTTTTAATAGTTCATATTCAAATAAGGATTATTAATAAAATAAATTCTATTTCAGATAGTAGAAGAAAATAACAATCATGTTATAAACATAAAGACAAGAACTATTTCAGCTCTGGATCATCATGCAAATTTTCATGGTCAAAGTGATGAGAAATAATTACAATGGGCTTTGTAATTATAAAATTAAAGCCTAAAATGTGGATTTCAATGCACTGAACATTGTGTTCCCACCTCTCAAATTCATATGTTGAAACCTTTATCTCAAAGTGATAGTATTTGGACCTTTGTGGAGGTAATTAACTAATGAGAGTGGGGCCCTCATGAATGGGATTAGTGCCCTTGTAAGAAAATCCCACAAAGGTAGCCAGCTCTCTTTTCACCATGTGAGGATACAAGTCAGTCTGCAACCCAGAAGAGTATTCTCACCTGAACTCAACCATGCTGGCACTCTGATCTCAGACTTCAGGGCCCCCAGAATTGTGAGAAATATATTTGTTATTTATAAGCCACCTAGTCTGTGCTACTTTATTATAGCAGCCTGAACTAAGACACAGACTGTGACTCACCATATTAGAAGGCTAAGTTGCACCACCTTCAAATTGCTAAATCATTTCTTCCTTTCCATTGGCCATTCCAAGGAAGAGTTTGCTCAGTCTGTCAACCTGAACTTGCAGAGCTTTCCCTTACAGTTATATACCAAATTAATGATCCAGGTCAGAATATTAAGATAGAATATTTTTGTTTATTGTGAACTCTTTGTAATTTAATTTGGTGTGTCATCTTTTACAGAAAATTTTACTACCATATTACTGATTACTGTGTGAAGATATAGTCCAAATATTTCTAATTTTAATCTATATTTTCATAGCCAAGGCTTCTGCATAGTCAGAAAAAAATCTTAAATAATCCTGCAGAGTTATGCACTTATACTAGCTTATGGTGTGGTACTTACTAAATCTTTTTGCTAGAAATAATTAAAAATCCATTTTATTGCTCATTGTCAATTTCATCGTTAACTTTATAACATTTAATTATCTCATCCAAATATTCCCTGGTTGGAGTTACAATTGAAATTTTTTCTTTTGGTGGTGAGGATAATAAGTGTTATTTAGATGCCTTGAAGTTTCATAGATAGTCAGATCTGATTACAAAATAGAGAATGATTTTATTTCCTATATGATCATAATGGAAACATTTTGAAAATTGGAAGACACAATTAAAACTGATCACTTAAGATATAATTGGATTCACAGAGCAGTAGGAAAGCTCACCCATTGTTAGTATAACATCAAGAAATTTCCCCCAACCGCTAAAGAGACATTTTGTATCCTTGGAGCTAAAGTGATGTGTTGCATAGTCGGAAAGCAGTGTTTTGTTTTGTTTTTGTTTTAACCAATATTCTGTTACCCAGAACTACATTCATTGTATCAGATGAGTCATATAACAATTTACTTATGCCAAATGGAAGAAGGTTGGAATTAATAACCTATCTGAAGGCCACTCACTTAAGAGAATATATATTATTCCTTTCTCTTTGGGTTCTGGAGCAATAATTTCAGTTAATAAAAAAGAACTCCTTATAGAAATGAAGAATTTTTTGAGACAAGAAAATGAAGAAATCTGAAAATACAATGGGTTTCAAAAATTAAATTGTAATCAGTTCCTTAGAAATCCTTTTAGGTTTATTTTTTTTTCTTTCTCCTATATCTTAAGTAGTTAGATAACTGCCTATGAGACACTACTCTGAGACAAAATAAGTTGAGGATGGAAGTAATTGGAGATAACTTGAAAACTCTGGATGCCATTTAAATCAGCAGGCCCTAATGATCAGCGACAAAGGATTCTAAAGGCAATGGTGCATGTTATTGCAAAGCTCTTTGTAGCTATTTTGAGGAAGTTGCTCACAACAGAAGTTCCAGCAGTCGGAAATAGGGTACAATGCCCAATTTTACTAAAAGGATGATCCTGGAAAATTGTAGACCTGTTAGCTTAACTTCAGTACTTGGGATAATAGTGGAAAAAGTCATTACGCTATCAATTTGAATATGCCTACAGGGGCACAAAATGCTGAATAATGAGCAACAGGGCTACACAAGGAACAAATAACATCAGGTACATTTTATTTCCCTCTATATCAAATTGATATCACTTACAGAAAGGGAAGAAAGAATCATTATATGGCTGCAAACACCATTTTAATGTTTCCATGTTACTTGATCTTTCCCATATTTTTCTCTAAGTCCAGTCATTAGAGTAGGTAGTTATGGTGTTTCAGAGATTCTGGTAAGATTTTGCTGCCCTCTAAAACACGTTACTAATATTTAGTACTTTATTTCTTTGGCTTAAGGCTCTTTGACAGTACTAAAAAGGTGTGTGGCTTTAAGAAAGTTAAACTTTTCTATGTTTGTTTCCCTGTCTGTAAATGTTGAAGCTCTCTTCCAGCTCTCTGGTTCCATTACTGGGATGAGTTATACATTCAAGGTAACATTTCAAACTGATTCATTAAATACAAGAAGGTTGTTAAAGGAAAGTTTAAGGTCATCAAATGCTGTGACAAAAACACAATTAAATAGAAGTAAAATTATATTAAAAATGGCTTGAGAGAAAGAAGATGATGTTGAGAATAATAATAATGGCTAACATGATATACTATACACTATGTGCTAGGCATTAATCAGAATTTTTACATATTAGCATTAAAAAGAGACAAAATAAACATTAGAAAGAAAATGACTTGAGTATGAAATGTATGGGAAGATCAGCCAAGATGGCAGAGTAGAAAGACGCTGAGCTCATGTCCTCTTATGGGCACATGAAAATCACAACGATTTGCAGAACAACCATCAGTGAAAAAGACCAGATCCTACCAGAAAACATCTTCTACAATTAAAGACATAAAGAAAGAATCACAATGAGATGGATAGGAGAGGTGGACTCACAATATAGCCAAGTTCCATACACAGGAGGTGGGCAACCCACAAACTAGAGAATAATTACATTACTCCCAAAGGACTGAGAGATCTGAGCCCTATGTCAGGCTCCTCAACACAGGGGTCCTTCACTAGAAAGATAAGTCCACAGAATGGTTAGCTTGGAAGGCCAGCAGGGCTTACTTTCAAGAGTCCCAAGGGACTGGGGGAAATAGAGACTTCACTCTTAGAGGGCACACACAAAATTTCGCATGGTCCAGGACCTAGGGCAGAAGCAATAAGTTGATAGGAGCCTGTGTCAGACCTACCTGCTGACATTGGAGAGTCCCTCAGAAAGTCAGGAAGCAACTGCAGCTCACCTGGGGACAGACACTGGCAGCAGCCATTCTTGGGAGCTCCTTCTGCCACATGGACACCAGTGCTGGCAAGCACCATCGTGGAATCCTCCCTCTAGCTGATTAGCCTCAGGACCCAGCCCTGCCCTGGCCCAGAATCCAGCTCCACCTACCAGTGGGGAAGCACTAGCCCCAGAATCACCTGAGCCCTGACCCTCCCATTCAGGAAGTCAGCTCTGACCTATGTACCAGCTTGAACCACCATGGAGTAGATACCAGATCCAGGAAAACCACAATCCTGCAACCTGCCCACCAGCAGGCCAGAGCATGCCCTGGGACCAGATGGGCCCTGGCCCTGCCCATTAGCAGGCTAACAGAAGCTTCAGGACACCCTGGTCGCTGTATCCAACTGTGTTAGGAATTGTGCCCCCTGAACCAGAGATCTGACATCAAATCTGGGAACCCTGGGCCCTGCAACCAGACTCTGAATCCAGCTATGCCTTCCAGTAGGCCAACACAAACCCAGGACCTGGCTTCACCCACTAGTGGGTGGCAACAGCCCCAGAGTCTCCTGGACCCTGACTCAACCCACCAGTGAGCCAACACTAGCCCCTGGGCTAGGCCCCCTGAGGTTCTGCAATCAGCCACCTTGTGACCTGACCCCACCAACCAGCAGCCAGCAGCTGGCAGCCTCCAACAAGACAGGACCAGGCAACCAACCTCACTGGAGGACAACCAAGCCTACCAGACTGCCTACAGAGTCAACCTGCCAAAACAGAAGAACACACAGAGCCCTCATAGGGGAAACCCCTATAGCATATAGTTTGGATGATGAGAGGGGAGTGCACTGCTGGGATGCATATGACGTCTCCTATAGAGGGCCACTTCTCTAAGATTGAGAAACATTAGCTAACCTACCAGATACACTTAATACAAATAGCAACTTAGGCAAAATGAGGCAACAGAAGAGCACATTCCAGCTGAAGGAAAAGAGAAAACCCTAGAAAAAGAACTAAGTGAAATGGAGACAAGCAATGTAACTGAGAAAGAGTTTAGGGTAGTTATCATAAAGATGATAAAAGAACTTGGAAGAAAAATGGATGCACAGAGCAAGAAGGTAGAAGTTTTAACAAAGAGTTAGAAAACACACACAAAAAACAACCAGAGATGAATATAATAATTAAAATTAAAAATACACTAGAAGGAATTAACAGCACACTAAATGATACAGAGAAACAGATCAGTGAGCTGTAAGACAGACTAGTGGAAATAACTGACACTGAACAGAAAAAAGAAAAAAAGAATAAAAAGAAATGAAGACAGTGTAAAAGACCTTTGGGACAACATCAAATGCACTAATACTTGCATTATGGGAGTTCCAGAAGTAGAAGAGAGGAAAAAAAGGGGCAGAGAACATATTTGAAGACATAATAGCTGAAAACTTCCCTAACATGGGAAAGGAAACAGACACCCAAGTTCAGGAAGCACAGAGAATCCCATGTAGGATTAACCCAAAGAGGAACACATCAAGACACATGGTAATTAAAATGATAAAAAATAATAAAGATTAAGAGAGAATATTAAAAGTAGAAATGGAAAAGCAACAAATAAAATACAAAGTAACTCCCGTAAGGCTATCAGCTGACTTTTCAGCAGAATCTCTGCAGGCCAGAAGGGAGTGGCATGATATATTTATAGTGAGGAAAGGGAAAAACCTACAACCAAGAGTACTCTACCTAGCAAGGTTCTCATTCATATTTGATGGAGAGATCAAAGCCTTCATAGACAGGCAAAAGATAAGAGTTCAGTACCATCAAATCAGCTTTACAAGAAATGTTAAAAGAACTGCTCTAAGTGAAAAAAAGGCCAAAAGTAGACTCATGAAAATTATTAAATAAAAGTTTATTAGTAAAGGCAAACACACTGTAAAGGGTAAGAAATCATCTCACACACAAAGCTGGAAGAAAGGTTAAAAGACAAAAGTAGTAAAAATCATCTATATCCACAATAAGTGGTTAAGGGATATACAAAACAAATTGATGTAAAATATAAGGTAAAAAACAATTATGAAGGGAGGAGAGTATAAATCTAGGGTTGTTAAAATGCATTTGAAATAAGAAGTCAGCAACTTAATTATGCACACATTGTATGCATATGTATGTGTAGATTGATAGATAGATTCCTATGTATAAACCTTATGGTAACCACAAACCAAAAATCTATACTAGATATACACAAGATGACAAAGGAATCCAAACATAACACTAAAGATAGTTAACAAATCACAAGAGAAGAGAACAAATGAGAAAGAAAGGAGTGAAAAAGGCTTACATAAATAACCCCCCAAAAAACAAACAAAATGGCAATATGCATATGTATCAATAATTACTTAGAAATATGTAAGTGGACTAAATGCTCCAAAAAGACAGAGTGGCTGAATGGATACTTTAAAAAAAAAATCCCTATATATGCTGCCTACAAGAGACTCACTTCATCTAAAGACACACAAAGACTTAAAGTGACAGGGTGGAAAAAGATATTCCATAGAAATGGAAATCAAAAGAAAGCCAGGGTAGAAATACTTATATCAGACAAAATAGACTTTGAAATAAAGACTGTTACAAAAGACAAAGAAGGACACTATGTTGATCAAGGGATCAATCCAAGAAGTTATAACAATTGTAAATATATATGCATCCAACATAGGGGGACCTAAACACATATAGCAAATATTAAGGGACATAAAGGGAAAAATCAACAGTAACAGAATAATAGTAGGGGACTTTAACACCCCACCTCATTCAATGGACAGATCATCCGGACAGAAAATCAACAAGGAAACAGTAGCCTTAAAGGACATATTACACTAGATGAACTTAATAGATATTTACAGAACATTTCATCCAAAAGCAGAACAATACACGTTCTTTTCAAGTGCACATGTAACATTCTCCAGGATAGATCACATGCTTGGCCACAAAACAAGCCTCAGTAAATTTAAGAAAAGTGAACTCGTATCAAGCATCTTTACCAACCACAACACTATGAGACTAGAAATCAACTACAAGAAAACAAAACTGCAAAAAACCACAAAAATGCGGAGGCTAAACAATATGCTACTAAACCACCAATGAATCATTGAAGAAATTAAAGAGGAAATCAAAAACTACCTGGAAAAAATGAAAATGCAAACACAATGATTCAAAATCTATGGGATGCAGCAAAAGCAGCTCTGGGGGAAGTTTATACCAATACAATCTTACCTCAGGGTAACAAGAAAGGAAACAAGAAAAATCTCAAATAAACAACTTAGCCTTACACCTATAGGAAGTGAAAAAAGAACAAATACAACCAAAGTTTATTATAAAGAAAGAAATAGTAAAGATCAGAACATAAATAAATGAAATAGAGACCAAAAAATAGAAAAGATCAATGAAACTAAAAGCTGGTTCTTTGAAAAGATAAATGCACACTGGTAGACTTTTAGCCAGACTCATTAAGAAAAAAAAAAAGAGGACTAAATCAATAAAATCAGAAACAAAAAAGGAGAAGTTATAACCAACACCATAGAGATACAAGGGATCATAAGAGACTACTATGAGCAACTCTACAGCAAGAAAATGGACAACCTAGAAGAAATGGACACATCTTAGAAGAGTACAATTTCCCAAGATTGAACCAGGAAGAAATAGAAACTATGAAGAGACCAATTACCAGTTCTGAAATTGAATAAGTAATTTTAAAACTCCCAATAAATGAAAGTACAGGACCAAATGGCTTCACAGGTGAATTCTACCAAATATTTAGAGAAGAGTTAACACCCATCCTTCTGAAATTATTACAAAAAATTGCAGAGGAAGGAATACTTCTATTCTATGAGGCCAGCATCACCCTGACATCAAAACCAGACAAAGATATCACAAAAAAAGTAAAATACAGGCCAATGTCAGTCATGAACATAGCTGCAAGAATCCTCAACAAAACGTTAGCAAACTGACTCCAACAATAATTAAAAGGATCATACACCATGATCAAATGGGATTATCCAAGGGATGCAAGGCATTTTCAGTATCTACAAAATCAATCAATGTGATACAGCTCATTAACAAATTGAAGAATAAATACTTTATGATTACCTCAATAGATGCAGAAAAACTTTTGACAAAATTAAACATGCATTAATAATAAAAACTCTCCAGAAAGTGAACATAGAGGGAACATACCTCAACATAATAAAGGCCATTTATGACAAACCAACAGCTAACATCATACTCAATGGTGAAAAGCTGAAAATATTTCCTCTAAGGTCAAGAACAAGACAAGGATGCCCACTCTTGTCACTTTTACTCAGCATAGTATTAGAAGTCTTAGCCATAACAGTCAGAAAAGAAATAAAAGTAATCCACATTGGAAAGGAAGAAATAAAACTGTCACTGTTTGCAGAGGACGTGATACTCTTCATAGAAAATCCTAAAGATGCCACCAGAAAAATACTAGAGCTCATCATTGAATTTGGTAAAGTTGCAGGATACAAAATTAATATACAGAAATCTGTTGCATTTCTATACACTAACAATGAACTATCATAAAGAGAAATAAAATAATCCCATTTGCCATCGTATCAAAAATAATGACATACCTAGGAGTAAACCCACCTAAGGAGGTAAAAGACCCATATTCAGAAAACTGTAAGATGCTGATGAAAATAACTGAAGATGACACAAACCAATAGAAGGATATATGGTGTTCTTGGATTGGAAGAATCAATATTGTTAAAATGAACATATCACCCAAGACAATCTACAGATTCAGTGCAATCCTTATCAAAATACCAAACTCATTTTCACAGAACTGGAACAAATAATTTCAAAATTATTATGGAAACACAAAAGATCCTGAGTAGCCAAAACAATCTTGAGAAAGAACAGAGTAGGAGGAATCACACTCCCTGACTTCAGACTGTGCTACAAAACTAGAGTAATCAAAACAGTACAGTACTGGCACAGAAACACACATATCAATGGAACACAATGAGAGCCCAGAAATAAAGCCATGGACCTATGCTCAAGTAATCTATGACAGAGGAAGAAAGAATATACAGTGGAGAAAAAAAAATCTCTTCAATAAGTGATTCTGGGAAAGCTGGACAGCTACATGTAAAAGAATAGAATTAGAACATTCTCTAACACCATATACAAGAGTAAGCTCAAAATGGATTAAAGACCTAAAGATAACGCCAGAAACCATAAATCTCCCAAAGAAAAACATAGGCAGAACACTCTTGGACATAAGTTGTAGCGGTATTGTCTTGGATCTGTCTCCTGAAGCAAAGGAAATAAATGTAAAAATAAACAAATGGGACTTAATTAAACTTAAAAACTTTGCACAGCAAGGGAAATGATCTACAAGTTGAAAGACAACCTACTGTGTGGGAGAAAATACTTGCAAATATGACTGATAAGCAGTTAATATCCAACATGTATAAACAGCTCACACAACTCAATGCCAAAAAGTTAACAATCCAATTAATACAGGGGCAGAAAAACGGAACGGACATTTTTCCGAAGAGAAAAATTCAGATAGCTAATGGGCAAATGGAAAGATGCTCAACATGGCTAATCATCAGGGAAATGCAAATCAAAACAACAATGAGACATCAACTCAGATCTGTCAAAATAACTATCATCAGAAAGAACTCAGATAACAAATGTTGCCAAGAATGTGGAGAAAAGGGAACCCTTATACAGTGTTGGTGGGAATGTAAATTGATGCAGCCACTGTGGAAAACAGTGTGGAGGTTTTTCAAAAATCTAAAAACAGAACTACCATATGATCCAGCAATTCCACCCTGGTATATATCTGAAAAAACAAAAACACTAATTTGAAAAGATATATGCTCCCCATGTTTATAGCAGCATTATTTATAATTATTTATAATTGCCAAAATATGGAAGCAACCTAAGTGTCCAACAGATGAATGGATAAAGATGTGGTATATATATATACAATTGAATACTATTCAGCCATAAAAACACACAAAATTTTGCCATTTGGAACAACATAGATGGACTTGGTGGGTATTATGCTAAGTGAAGTAAGTCAGAGAAAGACATATACTGTATGATATCACATATACATGGAATCTAAAAAAAATAAGCTAATGAATACAACATGAAAGATATATACCCACAGATATAGAAAACAGACCAGTGGTTATCAGGGGGGAGAGGGAAGGTGAAGAGGCAAGATAAGCAAACCATTATGTATTAAATAAATAAACTATAAGAATATATTGTACAATACAGTGAATATAGTCAATATTTTGTAATAACTATAAATGGAGTATAACCTTAAAAATTACGAATCACTATGTTGTACAATATTATATGTTATAGGTGTACATCAACTATACTTCAATAAAAATCCAATAAAAAGAGTATGGAATGTATCATTTACAGAATTTAAGAATATGACAATGGACCATAATGATAGCAGTAAGCAGTATATGAAACCCAGTAAGTAATCTGTCTATACTTGGCATTGACTAAATCCTTACTATGGACCCTGTAACCATTTTGTTTAGGATTCTGTATTTGGAAACGAATGTAGGTGTTATACATTTGTTTTAGAAGAGTGCAAACAAAAAAAGATTAAAGAAATCTAAGAGACTGAAAAGTTTAAACCACCTCTTTTGGGGATGTGTGTGTGTGTGCATGTGTGGCGGGGAGAGAGAAAAGGAGAAAGGAAGACAGGGAGGGAAAGGGGAGAGAGAGGAAGTGGGAGAGGTGGAAGGAGAGGGGGAAGTGTACTTGCTTTAGAAAATAACCTATCCTTGACTAAACAAAAGAGGAAATATTGACCAATTAATTCAGTAAATTAATGCAATAATTTTTTTTCCTATTCAATGCTGCTCACTATTGTAACAGGAAAAACTGCACGGCATTTTCTCTGATTACAAGGGGTTTGTACATTCACTAGGAAGACAAAATTAACATTGTCATCCTAAACAAAATAAGGCTGTATGAGAAAAATTATGATCCAATCCCAAATGAGTAGCTCAGACATTAAACCATATCAGTATGTAGCAGAGAGAGAGATGAAGATGCGCCAGCCCACACGTATTTTTTCAGAGCTTGGATTTCCCTTACTCTCCCTGATCCCTTCACCTGGCTTTTATCAGGTCTCTGCATTGTTGGAAACTCTGTAAAGCTGCTTCTGAACCATGCCCTCTCCAGCCTTTACAATAATGCATGTATACAACTGGGTCCTCTACCTCTGCATCTTGCACTTGCCTCTGCCTCAGTTCTTCTCACTCTTGATTATAATTGCCTGTTTGCTTGGCTGTGCACCCCAGTAAAATGTGAATTCCCTGAAAACAGGGACCAGACCTTATTTATTGCTGTATCTGTCATCTACTATGTGACTTAACACATATTAGAAAGTTAATTAATATTTGAGGAAAAAGAGAAAAAGATGAATACTGTATCAGAGCCAAGGGCATGTCTTCCATCATAGCTTGATAGCAGTAAGTTGCTAATAGATTTCTCTCAAAACGCTCCAAGTGACAAGTAAGACTAATGGGTCAAAGATCCAGTCATGATAAATTTATGAGAACATTTATGATCATTTATGTACATTCCAATCTCTCCAAGTTTATCTCTTTCCTCTCTTTTCTCCTCACTATAGGCCACATTCACAAAGAACTACTTGTAGTTTTTTTCTTCCACAATTCTTTGTAACAAGTCTTTTCTTAACAATTCAATTCTCGACCCTTCCTCTGAGTTGAATTTGGTGCCCCTGCTCCATGCTCCAGAGGATTCTGTGCTTATCTCTTTAAAAATTATTTTTTAAGAAGGAAAGAAAAGAAAAAAGAAATTGAAAAAAAATAACAAACACACATATACAATAATGGGGATATGTTAAAGGGACACAGAGTCGACTGAAACAAGTTGGGCACAGCTCGAACAACTTGAGAAACAAAATAAATAATGTTAGCATATTATAGTTCAAAGTATAAAATAAATATCCACAAGTCCACACTGGTATACGTGAATTTTTGAACAAATAAATATATGGCAGAAAAGAGACAAATTTTCCATGTAGAGGAAAACCAAATAATTTATGCAGATATTCTGCCTTCAAGAAGGCGAAGCATAGCTTACCACTCCATAAGTGTAGGGTAAGCATAGTGGCTTCTTTCAAAGTAGTCTAGAATGGACAGGAAGGAAAAAGAGTTGTTTTGCAGTGGAGAGACCTGATAAACACAGCCTCAGCCAGGAGACCAAGGTTTATATCAACAGTGATAAATCATGTTGATGACCCTTGATATGATGTAGAGTTATCCCTTGGTACCTGCAAGGGATTGGTTCCAGGACTATCACCCCCCTCAGCCTACCCCCGCCCACAGCTACCAAAATCTGAGGATGCTCAAGTCCCTTACCTAAAATGGCATATTTGCATATAATCTATGCATATTTTACAGCATATTAAATCATCTCTAGATTGACCAATGCAATGTAAATGCCATGTAAATAGTTGTAAATATAATATAAATGTTAAGTAACTAGTTGCTGTCATGGAGCAAATTCAAGTTTTGCTTTCAGGAATTTTTTTTTCCAAATATTTTCAATCTGTAGGTGGCTGAATCCACAGATGTAGGACCTGTGGATATGGCGGGCCAACTGTAATGAAAATGGCACTTTACCTCTTTGGTCATCTTTCTAAAACACACAACCCTGGTTTAATCATTAGAAAAACATCAGATAAATCCCAAATGAGGGACATTTTAAAGAATATCCTTTGGTTATAATCTACTATTTTTATACTGGGACCCAGTTGGTGTGGTGGTAAAATGTGGCAGAGTGGAAGTATTATACATAATTATGATTAAATTTCAGTCTTTTTATGGGTCTATTTCTTGGCTATGACCTTCACAGGTGGTTCTCCAGTGGTACAGCTTTTTTTCCCCCCATTAGGTGACACAGTAAGATTAAAAAGGCTAATAAGGTATCTGGAATTTTCTTCCCTCCATGTGGATAAGGCTCCAATAAAGTTTTTTTTTTTTCCCTTGGAGTGTAGGACTTTTTATAGTGAGTGCTCTGGGAATATTTCATAATGATTAATATTTACCTTCCCCTGCCGCAGCTGTGAGAAGTTCTTTCTCAGATTTTTACTGTGATAGACTGGTTGGGTATTCGGAAGTAAAACCAATGAAGGTAGAGAGAGTCCCTAAGACTGTGTTCCCCAAGATTTTCTTATTCTCATACTAGTCCATACTCAGCCTCCTGTAACTCATCAAAATTGCCACTTACTGTTCCTATCAGTTTATGGCTCTAGAGGCTTCTGCTTCAGGTAAGCTTATCTCAATTGAGATTTTTTTGTATTTGCCATTTGCCTGGGTCTTCAGATTTCAGAGTGGTGATTTGCTCTTGCAAGTCCAATTCTTTGTTGAATCTAAGTAATTTTAATTTTCTGTTTGCTCATCTTTTTCTTGAAAGGATGGGTATGACAACTTCTAAGTTGTCTGCATGTCAGTAACCAAACTAGTGAAACCAAAGTTCTATCAATTTCTTATAACCTGAAAAAATTCCTTGGTTATTGTAATTAAATATCTACCTTTGATGAATTCTCTAAGCATTTGTTTTTTTCCTGAAATCATCTTTATTTCACTTCAATTTTGAAAGGTATTTTTGTTGGATGTAGCATTTTAGTTTTACCTTAATATTTGTCCTTTGATAATTTAATTGTGCTGTAACATTTTTATGTCTCTTTAATTTCTGATAAAGATGCTGGCTTTTTTCTAATTTTTTTCTCTATGTATCTCTCTTTATTCTGGCTTCTTTTCAGATTTCTTTGGTTTGTGAGAATTTTTCAAAAATTGTTTTTCTGTACACATTTCTCTCCTTTTTATTTCAATTACATTTAGGTTAAGTAGCTTAATACTGCCCCCCAGGCCACTGAGATTACTCTTCTTTTCTTCTCAGTATTTTTCTCTCTATGCTTCCACTTAGTTTCCATCACTATGTCTTCATGGTTACTGGTCTTTTATTCTGTAATATGTAACCTACTCTTCAGTTGCCTAGTGATTTTTTAAAAATTTTACTTGAAATGTTACTTTTTTCAGTCTAAAACTTCCATATGGTTCTTTTTATATCTTATTTCTTTTACTTTCCTGAGGTAAGAGACAGTGCTTTATAGTCAATGCTTAGTGAAGGGTCTGGCACAAAAAAAAAGCTCACCATAGAAATTGGGAGATAGAATAAATGAATGGACTTGGGAGTTTTCACAGGGGAGTTAAGCATAGCTTAAATATACTTATGTGCTACTATAAACCAAGCCCTATTCTATGTATTTATATATTAACTCATGAGGTGAATTCAAAGACATTAGAATCTATTATTATCTCAATTCTGCAAATAAGGAAATTGAGGCACAGAAATCTAATTTTACAAGGTTATACACATCTGGCAAATTACAGAGAAAATGTTATTAAGTACTATACCGTATTATCTCTGTACTTAGCATCTATGCTGGTCCCATGAAAGAGATAGGATTGAGAATGAAAGAAGGCAGAAAAGTATCTTCACAGAATCCAGAATCCTTACTATGAGGCATGACATGAGTTGAAGAACAGAATATAATGTGCAAAAACAAGACAAGAGAATGATATAATTGATATTGTTTTGAATGTACTGGGAATTAGTAGTAGCAGACAGATTTGTATAGGTAAAATTTAAGATTATAGATAGAATCGAATGCCAAAATGTGGAGTTTAGACTAAATAAGAAAGGATAGGAACACAGTAGGCTCTTGAATGAGTGACATGATAAAATAAATTTTAGGAAGCTTGAGACAAGGGAATGTGCACAATCAACAAGAATGGGGAGAACTGCCAGCCTGCTGGGAGTTTTAGGCCACATTACTTTGGTAATTTCACCAATGTCCAAGGTCCTGCTCTTATACCAAAAGGTTTAGAAACTCTCCGTGCCCCCAAGTTTACACAATTCTTCTGTGACTGATTCAAAGTAATTTCAGCAAATATTTTTGAACACCTCTTCTCCATCAAGCATTGTATTAGACACTGGAGAATGGTGGTGAAGGAAAGACATGGTTATTATCTCCATGGAGTACAGTAGGTTAGACATAACCTGAATAAGGTGATGTGTCTTACAAAAGCAGAAGAAGTGGTGGAGAAAATAACAGAAGCCAGGGTCCCCTATTGGTCCAAAAGGCCAAGGAAAAATTCCTGGATAAGGTTACAAATAAGCAGAGAACTAAAAGATGACTAGAATGGAGGGTGAAAAAGAGAACGGCTCCAAGCAGAAGAAAATAGCACTTAGAAAGGACTTGAGAAGGGAGAGACAGTATCATGTTCAAAGAGCTGAAAGAAATTCTCTGACTGGAACTGAGTGGGAAGGTGATGCAAGGTGATATCAGAGAGGAAGTCTAAAGCTAGATCTGACAAGATTCTGTAAGATATTAAAATATTTTTATTCTAAATGTTATCAGAAATTATTGGAGGGTTTTCAGAGTTCAATGATCAGTTCATATGACTTGATTTACTACTTAAAACCTCAGACACACTCTTCCAATAGACTGGTGAACTAGACAAATTGACTGGCTTTTCAACTCATAGAAATTAAAAATGCTGAATTAATTTTTTCTTCATGTATTGATGAGGAAGTAAGGGCTACACAGTAAAAAAAATTAGTCAAAAAATTAAGGAGCATAAGAAACTAAAAAAGATGAACGAAGTATGGAAATAAGCTTATACATGAGGGGAGTCTTCCAAATATGATGAAGTTGAACTTCAGTTTTCATAACCTCATGGAGTTTAAGAGGCAGGTTGTACATCTCAGGGCCCACTCAAATCAGAGAGTGATATAAGACCCCCAAATAAAGCTTGTCCCCCAAAGGAATAAAACCATTCAGATAGGTTTAGAAATAAACTGGCCAAACATTAAAATTTAAGCTCTATGTTGTACCTCTGAGAATGGCTAAATAGTATACATCAGACTAACCATCCTGAAAATTTTTTAAAAACTGCAAGCACTGGAAAATATATTTTTTAAAAAACTACTTGAAGACATTGGCAAGTGAACACAGAAGAAAGGTGATGGGGGGTTGACAGCAGGATGGAGGAAATAGTAATGGGTGAGTATCCCATTTTGCATGGCTTTCAGCCTGAAGAAAAGTCCCAATTTTAGTACTGGGAGACTAAAATGCAGATAGAAACCTGACAGTTTTACTGGATTAAATAACCAGAAAACAAGGTCTGGGACAATCACAGCAGCTCGAAAGTGAAGGAGGAAGTCCCATAATGGAGAAAACCATATATAGGGAGCTCAAATTTTGTGTACAAGGTCAAGCTAATCTCTGGCTGACTTTTTAACCATGAATACATAGGACAGAGTTCAAGCAGTGAACCTAAAGCTGGATGAATTCAACTAATATTTCTGAGGTTAGGTTTTGATTTCAGACAAACCAACCATTTACCTAAGAAAACAAAAATCAGTACTTTTCAGAGGAAAGAAAATAAAATCCAGCATCTCAATAATGTATCAACCATAGAGTACAGGATACAACAAAAAATGACAAGACATATGATGAAACAGGAAAACATGATCCTCATTCAAAAGAAAAGATAATCAAAGAATACTAACACCAAGACAACCAGAAATTTTAATTATCAAAGAAAGATTTTAAAACAGCTATTATAACTGCATTCAAGCACATAAAAAACATGCTCATAGTATATGAGATACAGGAAATCTTAACCAAGAATAGAAACTATTACAAAGAATCAAGTGGAGAATATTAAACCTAAAAATACAGTAATCGACATAAAATTTCAATACAGGGGCTTAACAGCAAGTCAAAAGTAACATATGAGAGAGTCAGTAAATTTGATAGATTAATAAAAATAATCTAGTCTAGTGGAGAGAGAAAGGAGATTGGAAACAAAAACCTATTTACTCAATAATCTTCAAGGAGGGGTAAATTCCATAAAGAAGTACATAAATAACCATAAGCTAGCCATACATGAGTTTTTATCAAGAACTGGCTGGTCCAAAACCAATTCACTTCTAGAATTAAAGGTCTCTATGACTAGTATTGCTGACAAAAGCATAACCCCATCAGAAGCAGTCCTAAAAATTAACTGGAGAAATCTATGTTCACTCATGCCCCAACAAGTGACAGTGGATGTATTTCCAAGGAAAAATCACTAATTGCACAGAACATGCAAAATGAAACAACACAGAAATGTAAAAATGAGAACAAGACACTATGACCAAGAGTCAGCAGAAACAAGAGATAGCAGATTGGAACCACAATGTCTTCAGATATAAGGATCCTCAGGTTCAATATATAAATGTTGTATATTTGATAAAAGAATTTTTAAAATTTTTGAAAATGTGATTGAGTAAGAGGCTACAAAAATTAGTCAAGCAGGTGGTAGAAGTAAAAACAGAATCTATAATTAAATGTAATAATATAAAATAATGGTTCTTAGGATAAATATCAGATTTGACTCAGGTGAGGAGGGAGTCTGTAAAGTGGAAGATATATCCCAGGAGATTATTCAGATATGGAGCACAAAAAGACAATAGGGAATAAAAGATATGGAGGAAGATATAATCTTTACTTCTCAAGAGTAGAAAAGGAAGCCAAATTACAGTGAAACTGTAAATCCAGTGTGCTAAAAGAAAACACATGGTGAACTCACACTGAAAAAAAAAAAGGAAATGAAAAGTTCTATTTCAGACCTTCAATCTTGAGAAGTCTATAAAACATCCAGTAGAAATGTCACTAGGCAGTTGCTATTTGCGTATTTGCTACACAGACACATAGGAACCATAACATCATTAATCCAGAAAAGGATTCTGAATCCATTCTTCACTTTAAACCTGGGGGAAAAAATCCAGATAGTTTATTAGTGTCCATGCCTCTCCAATAACTATTGGTGAGTTTGGGAATTGCCAGCAGCAATCTGTTCTTTCAGGCAAGTTGCTGCTGTTTCCACTAAATTGCCAAAGCAAGGGTGTGAGATTTTCTCACCAGAGTGAATTTATTTTCTGCCTTCATTCAGAAAGCCCCTTCTCCCCTTCTCTGACTTCAGTACTGATGTGCATTCTAGTCAGGTTACAGTGATTATAATACCTTTTATTGCCATTGCACTTAAAAGATCACAATACACTTTTACATACGTTACTTCATTTACACCTAATACTCCTTTGAGGTAGTTTGGAAGGGGGGTTATTATCCTCATTTTTAAAGATGAGGCAATCAAGACCCCTGTTGGTAATGTGAACTGTCCAAGGTCATATAATTATTAAGTGGTAGAGCATATACTCAACTCAAAGTCTGCTGGTCCTTGAGATCTTGTGTTTATTCTACATCTTATAGTGGTTTGCATGTTGAAGAAAAGTACTAGTTCTTGCACTCGAAGGATATTTGCTGTAACTTTTTAGATTCACATAATGAGATTAGCAATTAGAATGTTTGACCCAGGTAACTAAGGTAACCATCAATATGGCAATTAAAATGAAAGGACTTTTGGTTGCTCACTTTTCTTAAAATCATTTCAAAACACTTTCTTATCTATTACTCATTTTGTACTTACAGCATTCTTATAAACTGCCCATGGCAGACAATAATTTTATCATCTAGAAAATGAGGAAATGGAGCCAGAGAAAGGTGAAGCTAGTTACAAAACAACTCCAAATAGATCCCCATGATTCTCAAGATCCAGACATTTTGCTAAATTCTACTTTTGCTATAACTGAAATTTCCCTTAGAAAATCACTACACTATGTTGAAAAATCATATGACAATGAAAGTACATTCTAGGTGTTGTCTTATGCAAAATTTTAATGCTTAAAGAGAATGCCATCCATGGTAAACAATTTCTCAATATTGATATATTCATAACACAAGAAGCATTTACAAAGGTAGAAATTCATCGAATAACAAAACGTATTTTAATGTGCTATCTAAAAAACAAATTTTGATTTTGATTTGTTCAAGAAGCTTGTTTAAAAAAAAAGGTTAAATAAATAAATATATAAATAATAAAAAGTTAGGGCTATTAAAAAAAAAAAAAAGCAGCAGCTCGTGTTTTCTCCATGCTACAGTTGTTTCAAAGGTAGCCTCAACAAGAAAGTTTTAATTTAAAAAAATTCCCTACCTAAGCTTGTCTGCTTATCTCTATTGACCAGAGTTTGAAATACTATTTTAACTGTTTATTTGGGGTGAAAATTACAGATCACTTTCATTTTTTTACCTTATATATTATTCCATTGTTTTAAGTTAAATTGTCATAATCAGCATGTATCACTTTTGTAATCAGAAAAAATACACAAAAGATCATTTACAATGTTTTGAACTGTGATGTCTTCTCTAGAACTTCAGAAATGAGTATCATTTCATTTCAGTGTAAGAGCCAAATGTAAGATAATGCACTGGAAGTTACTAGAGTTGAAGCACCATTTCTATAACTCTATGTAAGTATTATGATACATTGAATGTTTGTTCTATTTTTATGCTAACCTAATCAGATTATCTTAAAAAAATTGAGGCCCAGAAATCCTAATGATGCATTTTGAAACAAATATAGTCTTTGAAATACACAAAAATGATGTCATAGAGATTTTATGAGAAACATTTCTCCCAGCAATCTGGTAATTACTTAATTTATTCTTAAATTTAATAGTCATGAGGAACATACCCAAGCTTGCAATATCCCCTGGCACTTATATGCTAGAAAAAAAATGTACTTAAACATACTCCTAGTTTTATGATGTTAAATCTAGATTTCAGTTCTGAAACTGATTCAACATCTTTACATTAAACCTCCTGAATCAATGTTTGATTCAAGCAATTTCAAACCTGGCAGAAATTTAGAGGCTAAAGTCTACTCTTCAATTCCATTAAAGAGAACAGTGATTAGAACAGTAATTGTGGTAATCTCCTCAGTGTGTGTAGAAAAGTCGAGAATAGAGAATGAACACTTTATTATAGAAGAAAAAGCCTTACATAAGCAGCATTTTCCTTGGTTGGGAAAATTCTTTTTAGATCACTTGTTATATGTGTGGGTTTTTTTTTTTTTTTTACTGTCTTTACTCCAAATGCCCACGAAATCTCATTGCTTTTCTATTGTGCTTGTGTTAAAGACAAAATTTTTCATGATACTTGCTAAAGACAACAAGGAGGACTTCATTCAAAGGTGGACTATTGTGATAGGTGTAGGGATCTTACAGTGGAGGAGAGAGATTGGGTTCAACTCTGAATACAAGAAAAAACCGGGAAATTATAGCCAAGGAAAAAGGTGTGGTCAGTGGATGAAAAATTACTGAGAGGAAACATCATGGATAAGGGAAGATTCCAGCTAAACAGACCTAAAGGGATTCTTGCTGAAGGCAGGGCAAGGTGATTAGACATCAGTGAGGAGATGGTAGAAGATAAGGAACCTGACTGGTATCAAGAGTGATCAAATATGGAGGATAAAGGATTCTGATTAAACTGACTTAGGATTCTTTCTAAAACTTGACAATGCAAACATGAATACAGAACTCCAAAAGTTGAGGTCTAGTTGAAAAAAAGCTCAGAGGAGCCTGAGTAGAGTTTGGTCAATTAGACAATTTTTGTCATTGCACTCAGCTTTTTATTTGATTGGGAACTATGGTATACCTATGTGGGAGATAGGAACAAACCTTTATACTTTATGGTTGATAAAAATCATTGTCAGGAAATCATTGTCTGGAAATCATTTTCCCAGATAACTTGGTAAGCAATTATAAAGCAAAATAAAACTTTAAATTAAATTATAAGTTTTTAAGTCCTATGATATCTAACTTATCCAATCATACAATTGTCTGAAGCTCGTATTTTTTCACTATTGATGGTACTTTGCTTCCCTTTACCTAGAAAAGGCTGCCCTCCGAGGCCCCATCAAAATGGGCAGTTTATCCTAAAGTTGAAAGATAATTTTTGTACAAAATGAGGTACCACAGTTTGATATGCAGTAACAAATATATAATTTGAACAGCAACACTCAAGTAAAACCTAAGTAGGAAATATTGTTCTAGTAATCACCCATCAGTATTGAAAATTTAAGATGGAAATGAGCAGAAGAACATAAAATGGAAACCAGTCTCTGACATATCTTCCACCCAACCAAAGAAAATCCAACTATGAAGCAGTGGCCTATAAAAAGTTTTATCTTTGACAAGCAAAACTTAACTTACAATCAAAAGAAGGTGTTGGGCACTCTTAGCTTTTAAAAATCAGTTAGTAAATGAAAGCAGCAAGAAGAAGATAATATAACCCCAATTGTTTTAGACCATGGTTACTTTGAACTCCTGTTTGATAAAGTTAATTTGTACATTAGAACCTACAAAATGGAGGCTGCCCAGTGGCCTGGCCCACGTCACAAATGTAAACTAAGTCAGCCTACACATATGGGAAGCCCCTGTCAAGAAAACTTAACATACTCCAATCACAATCCTCCAACTGAGCTTAAGCTGGCTCACATTATCCAAGAAAACAGGACTCACTAGCCTTACCGGGAAATCCCTGACCACCTAGCCAATCATGCCCCGTTTCCATGTTGCTGCTTCTAATGCTCTGTAAAACTCGCTCTTGCCCAAAATCCCTCAGCAGGAGTGCTCCAGTACGTGTGAGGCACTGTCATCTCCCAATCCATAGATTTTTTTCCCCCTGAAGTAAAGGGTATCAAGCTCATTACTAAACTGTATTATTTTGTCATTTGATATATTTGTCCCTTTCCATATTGGAATGGCTCCAGATAATTTGAGGATCCAGCTAAGGAGAAGTAATACAGAAAGTGACATACTTAGTTTGGTTTTAGTGGGATATGTTTGTGTTTGCCCATCCTTCTGGTGACAAGTTATTGCTAGTTGTCCCCGTGTAGGAAGGCTGTGATGAATTCTCCTGCTCATCCTGCCACCCAACCATCGTGACAGGAAAGTACAGGGACAGAGATTATTTCACCCAACACCAGAAGGACATAGATAATGGAGTCCCAACAAAAGCTAGTGTGCAGAAAAGTCTCTTTCCTCTTACAACTCATATAGAAGAGAAACGATACAGCTTTTCCAAATTTGACAAGAATTTACAGTGTAATATGGAATATTAAATAACAACTTTTGAAGTTTAAGGAAGATTTTCTAATTATCAATAACAAAAATAAAATTTGAACAACTATCCTAAAGGAGAGAAAAGCCAAAAAGATGGAACAGAAATCATAAATATCATGGACGACACTAAAGGAAATTTTTTCTTCATTTTAGTTTTTTATATTATATGAGACTGTGAAAAGTAGCATTAGAGGCTCTACCAAATACTTTTATGTTGTTTTAAATAATTCCCTTAAGGAGTTGAAATAGAAACAAAATGTTAATACTGAGTTTTCAAATGCCCAACTACCCCAGTTAAAGAAAAAACAAGTTTTTTGAAGTCTACAATCACAGGCATCAGATTCTAAAGCATCTTAAAATATTCTAACAATAACATTTTCCCTAAAGATAATTAGTATTGCATCTTTTTTACATTAAATATGGTTCATTTGCGGGGAGGCACTACAAAGAATTGCAGATAGACTCACAGGAGACTTATTCAGGGTAGGGGTCTTAATTCTAGGTAGAAAAAAGCTATGTTGATATTTAATGCATTTGTGTATCAAGAAATATCAGCTATATTCTAATGCTTTAAAATTACATTATGACAAATTTTGTTATTCTGAAATGGGAAATTCAAGAAAGGGAATAAATACACTGTATATCTTTGGAAATCTCCTAAAGTTTATTTTTGGAGAGTTAAAAAAGTTTTATCATGAATATTATTTTTCTCTAGGTCAGATCAGTTGTCTCCTCCTAGTTTTTAGAACACTTGTATCACCTTAGAACTAACTGGTATATTCAATAGTGGAACCGAAAAAAATATTTTCAATGTGTTACTTTTTGTTGCTTTGCTTTTTTGATGGGATGGGAACTGCAAGCTACTTAACAAACTCAAAGTGCTTGTTAGTAAAACTATCATTAGCATTTTGAATGTCTTTAAAAATCCTATCCAGTGTGACGGCATATGTATGGGATGATAATGAAGTAAAAGGAATGATTTTAATGAATGAATAATGTTTTTCTATTCATAGGTACCATATCTACAATGACAACTACAGCTGGGTAAATGGTCATGGAATAGCTTTATTCAAGCAGGCAGAATATCTCAATGTGGGGCTTGAGGAACAAATTATAATTACAACTTGAATTACTCCAATGTTGTGCCGGTGATGAAAAGTGACACTGTAGAATAAGACAGCCTTGCTGGGAAATTCCAATTTTTATTGGAGTGTGCAAAATGAATTTTTCCTTACTGGTTATAAAAAGCAATTTGAGATATCAAACTGTTTAAATAGAGAGGTGAGAAAGAATGAAAACTTTACTTGAAATTTTAAAGATAAATTTAAAGTGTCATACTCAAAAGGGTGAGACAAGATGGTAGAGAAGAAAGATCCTGGGCTCTCCTCCTCCCATGAACACACCAAAGTTACAACTACATATAGACAGACTATTTCTGAGAGTGACCTGAAGACTAGCAGGAAAGATTTTTACAACTAAAGAAGAAATCGAAAATCTATGAGATAGGTAGGAGGGGTGGAGATGCAGTCTGGCGAGGCCCCACACTCATGGCACTACAACCCACAGGCAAAAGGGATACCACAGCTTCAGAAGTTCCCCTGAACTGAGGGTTCCAAACCTCGCCTTGGGCTCGCTGGCCCAGATAAACTGCACCAGGAAGATAAACTCCCATAATACCTGGTTTTGAAAACCCATGGAGCATCTCACATGAGCTGAAAGGGCTGCAGGAAACTAAGATTCTGCTCTTAAAGCCCAGATGCAAAACCTCACTCAGCCATGTCCCAGCTCAGAGGCAGCAGTCTGAAAAGCACCTGAGTCATATATGAAGGAGATTCATTGACTAAATTTAGAGTGTGCCCAAGGGGCAAGGATCTGTTGGAAATTCCTATGAGTAAAGAGGTGGTAGGTGTCAGTTCTTTTGTTTGTGTCTCACTTTCTACCTAGCTGGCCCAGCATTGGCAGGCATCATTTCTGACTCTCCCCTTCTAACCAATTAGCACCACTCAAACTGATCTGGGTTCACCTGCAGACCCAACAATTGGGCCTCCTCCAAAGTGGCTCCCCCTACTTCACGAGAACCAGTAGCTGTTCTTGGCCAGAAGCAGAGCACCTCCAAAGCAGCCCTCTACCCCTCCAGTCCTACTTCTAAAAAGAATCAATCAGAGCTGAAGAATACAATAATGGAAAAGAAATTATACTGGAGAATGAACAGTAGACTAGATGACACAGGAAAAGGATCAGCAATCTAGAAGATAGGCTAATAGGTTCCCTTAATTTGAACAGCAAAAAGAAAAAAGAAACCAAAAAAGTAAGAATAGTTTAAGGAACCTCTTGGACAACATCAGGCATACAAAGATTTGCATTATAAGGGTACCATAAGCACAAGAGAGAGAGAGAGAGAAACTATTTGAAGACATAATGGCCAAAACCTTTCCTAAGCTGGTGAAACAGACCTCTAAGTCTGAGAAGTGCAGAGCATCTCAAATGAGATAAACCCAAAGAGACCCACACTAAGACACATTAGAATTAAAATGCCAAAAGTTAAAGAGAGAATCTTAAAAGCAGCAAGACAACAACTAGTTACATATAGGGGAGCCCCAATAACACTATCAGCTGACTTTTCAGCAGAAACTTTACAGGCTGGAAGGGATTAGCACAACATGTTCAAAGCAGTGAAAGGAAAAAACTTACAGCCAAGAATATTCTATCTGGCAAGGTTATCATTCAGAATTGAAGGAGAGATAAAGAGTTTCTGAGACAAGCAGAAGCTAAGGAGTTTATCACTGCTAAATTGACCTCATAGGAAATGTTAAAGGTACTTCTTTATACATAAAAGGAAAGACCATAATTATAAATATGAATATTATGAAAGAAAAAAAATCTCACTGTTAAGGCAATAATATACTAAAGATCAACTTTATAACTAGTATTAAGGTTAAAAGACTAAATCATATATACTTGCAATAATTAGTAAGATATACACAAAATAAAAGATGTAAAAGATGATATCAAAAACATAAAACATGGGGGATGGGCAACTAAATACATAATGCTTTCATAACACACTCAAATTTTAGCAACCGTCAACATAAACTGCTATATACACAGATTATATTAAAACCTCATGGTATAACAAACCAAAAACTGATAGTAGATTCATCAAAAAAATAACAAGAAAGGAACACAAACATAACACTAGAAAGTCATCAAAGCACAAGGGAAGAGAGCAAGACAAGCAGAAAGGACAGAGAGGAACAACAAAAATAACCAAAAATAATTAACAAAATGGCAATAAGTACTTACCTACCAATAACTGCTTTAACAGTAAATGAAATAAATGCTCCAATTAAAAGACATAGAGTGGCTGAGTGTATTAAAAAAAAAGGCCCATATATATGCTGCCTATAAAAGACTCACTTCAGATCTAAAGATACAGACTAAAAGTAAGAGGATAGAAAAGGATTTTCATGCAGATGTACTTAATAGATATATACAGGACATTCCACCCCAAAACATCAAATGCACTTTTCAAGTGCACATGAAACATTCTCCAGGATAGATTATATATTATGCCACAAAGCAAATCTGAATATACTTAAGAAGACTGGAATCATATCAAGCATTCTTTCTGACCACAACAGTATGAGACAAAATCAACTAAAGAAAAAAATCAGAAAAACAGACACAATGAAGTCTATACAACATGCTACTAAACAACCAATGGATTGTTGAAGAAATCAAAAAATACCTTGAGACAAATGAAAATGGAAATACAGTGTTCTAAAATCTATGAGGCATAGCAAAGGAAGTTCTAAGACACAAGTTTATAGCAATACAGGCCTATCTCAAGAAACGAGAAAAAAAAATCACAAGTAAACCATCTAAATGTATATTTAAAGGAACTAGAAAAAGAACAAGCAAAACCCAAACTTAGTAGAAGGAAGAAAATAATAAAGATCAAAGCAGAAATAAATGAAATAGAAACTAAAAAACAATAGAAAGACTGATGAAATTAAGAATTGGTTCTTTGAAACAAAAAAAAAATTGACAAACCTTTAGCCAGACTCATCAAAAAAAAAAAAAAAAAAGAGAGGGCCTAAAGTAATATAATTAGAAATGAAAGAGAAGTTACAACCAAACCACAGAAATACAAAATACCATGAGATTGCTATGAAAAACTATACACCACCAAATTGTACAGCTTAGAAGAAATGAATGAATTCCCAGCAACATACAATCTTCCAAGACTGAATCAGGAAGATGTACAAATTCTGAACAGACCAATTACTAGTAATGAAATTGAATTAGTCATCAAAAACTCCCAACAAACAAAAGTCTAGAACCAGACAGCTTGACTGGTGAATTCTACCAAACATTTAAAGAAGACTTAATACCTATCTTTCTCAAACTATTTCAAAAAACTGAAGAGAAAGTAATACTTCCAAATTCATTCTTAAAGGCCAGCATCACCCTGATAGCAAAACCAAAGACACTACACACATAAAAGAAAGTATAGACCAATATTCCTGATGAACATAGATGCAGCAATCATCAACCATATACTAGCAAACTGAATTCAACAATACAAAGGATCATACACTATAATCAAGTGGGATTTATTCCAGAGATACAATGAAGGTTCAGTATCTGCAAATCAATGTGATACGCCATATTAACAAAATGAAGGGTAAAAATTATATGATCATTTCAATAGGTACAGAGAAAGCTTTTGACAAAATTCAACATCCATTTATGATAAAAAAAAACTCTCAACAAAATGGGCACAGAGGGAACATACCTCAATATAATAAAGACTACAAGACAAACTCACAGCTAACATACTCAATGGTGATAGCTGAAAGCATTTCCTCTAAGATCAGAAACAAGACAAGGATGCCCACTTTGGCCATTTTTATTCAACATAGTATCAGAAGTCCTAGCCACAGCAATTAAATAAGAAAAAGAAAGAAAATGCATCAAAATTGGAAGGGGAGAAATAAAACTGTCACTGTTTGCAGATGATTTGATATTAACATATAGAAAACCCTATAGATGCTACCAAACAATTATTAGAATAAGTGAATTCAGAAAATTTGCAAGACAAAATTATATACAGAAATCTATAGCATTTCTACACACACACAAAGGACCTATCAGAAAGAGATATAAAGAAAACAATCCTACTTAGAATGGCATCAAAATGAATAAAACACGGGAATAAATTTAACCCAGAAGGTGAAAGACCTGTACTCTAAAAACTATAAGACTCCGGTGAAAGAAACTAAAGATGATAAAAATCAATGAAAAGATATACTATGTTCATAACCAGAATTAACATTGTTAAAATGATCATAGTACCCAAACTAATCTACAGATTCAGTGCAATCCTTACCAAAGTACCGATAGCATTTTTCGCAGAACTGGAAAAAATAATCAAAAATTTGTATGCAACTACAAAAGGCCCTGAATAGCCAAGGAAATCCTGAGAAAGAACAAACCTGGATGTATCATGTTCCCTGATTTTAAACTGTACTACAAAGTTGTACTAATAAAATTAGTATGGCACTGGCATAAAAACAGACACATAGATCAATGGAACAGAATAGAAAGCCCAGAAATAAATTCACACTTATATGGTCAATTAGTCTTTGACAAAAGAGACAAGATTATACAATGGGTGGGGGGGGGGATAGCCTCTAATAAATGGTGTTAGGAAAACTGGACTGCTACATACAAAAAAGTGAAATGACCATTTCCTTACACTATATATAAAAATAAACTCAAAATCAACTAAAGACTTAAATGTAAGACCTGAAATCATAAAATCTTAGAAGGAGAAACATGCAGTACACTCTGACACCAGTCTCAGTGTTACTTTTTTGAAACTGTCTCCTCAGGCAAGAACAACAATAAACAAATGGGACTACAACAAACTAAAAAGTTTTTGCACAGCAAAGGAAACCATCAATACAATAAAAAGGCAATCTATTGAATGGCAGAAAATATTTGTAAGTGATGTATCTGATAAGGGTTAATATCCAAATTATATAAAGAAGTCACAAAAGTCAGTATTAAAAAAATCCAGTTAAGCAATAGTCAGAGGACCTGAATATACATTTCTACAAAGAACACATACTGATGGCCTTTAGATACATGAAAAGATGCTCAGTCTCACCAGTTATCAAAGAAATGCAAATCAAAACCACAATGAGATACCACCTCACACTTGTCAGAATGGCTATCAACAAAAAGACAGTAACAAGTGTTGGTGAGGATGTGGGAATGCACTATTGGTGGGAATGTAAATTGTTGCCACCAGTATGAAAAATAGGAAGTTTTTTTCCTCAAAAAAAAAAAAATTGAACTACTATACCATCCAGCAATTCCACTTCTGGGTATTCACCTAATGAAATAAAAATCACTGATTTGAAAAGATATATGTACCTCTCTGCCCACTGCAGTATTATTTAAGAAAGCCAAGTTATAGAAGCAACCTAAATGTCCATTGATAAATGAATAAAGAAGATGAGGTGTGTGTATACACACACACACACACACTATATATATATATGTATACACACACGTACACACAGACACAAAGCAATATTACTCAGACACCAAAAAAAAAAAAAATGAAATCGTGTCATTTGAGACATGGATGGACCTATAGAATTATTATGTTAAATGAAATAGGTTAGGCATATAAAGACAAATACCATATGATCTCACCTACATGTGGAAACTAAAAAAACAAAACAAACAAACAAAAAAACAAAATGGAAACATTTATAATATGGAGAACAAATTGGTGGTTACCAGAGGGGAAGGCAGATAAGGGGTTAGGTATAATAGGCAGAGGGGATTAAGAGATACATACTTCTAGTTATAAAATAAATGTCATGGGGATATAATAAACAGCATAAGAAATATAGTCAATAACACTAATAATTTTGTAGTGACAGATTGCTACTGGACTTGTAGTGGTGATCATTTCATGTATTTGATTGTTGGATCACTATGTTTTAAACCTGAAAGGAACATAATACAATATGTCAATTATACTTCATTTTTTTTAAAAAAGGACTGATTTAAAACCATACCTTGCAACCTAAAAGAATAAAAAAACAAAAACAAAACACTCACAGAAAAACAGATCAGATTTGTGGTTACCAGAAAGAGCCAAGAGGTGGGGGTCGAATAGTGAAAGAAGATGGTCAAAAGGTACAAACTTTCAGTTATAAAATAAATAAGTACTGGGGACGTAAATTTACTGTGGCAATCATTTCGCAATATGTGTATGTCAAGTCGTCATGCAGTACATCTTAAACTTATCCAGAGCTGTATGCCAATTATATCTCAATAAAAGTGAAAAAATAAAAATATAATTTAAAAAACAAAAAAAAGTGTCATCCTAAAAATATGTAAGTGTAAGTAGGAGGGAAGAGATTTCAATATTATCTTGATACTCAATTAGTATAGATTTCTCACCAGGCTAAAAAGCAATAAATTCAAAATGAAGTGGTAGAATTTAATCAATTAGGAAATACAGGAAAATTCCTTAAGGGGAACAGATTTTACCACCTCAAAATGTTCCTCTTTGGTATACTGATTATTTTAAGCCGGATATTGAGAAGAACAGCAGACATGAGAGAATCTGTGAAAACTGAGTAGAGGTTACTGTTTTGTAAGAAACATTTACATTTATAAGGGAAATCTCAGTTTGACAGGATGTCTCCCTCTGTGTACTAGGAAGAGAAGGATGACTCTACAACTTTAGAAATTCTTATCAACAGAGAAGGCCACAACTTAAATCTGCCTGACAACCTTACCCTTATTTACTTTGCTTTTCCTGGTCACCTCTCCTAACGGATTTCCTACTCTCAACTTCTTTTATTCTTTAGCTGAAGATGGTGTTTATGGTGATGGCTTCAGCTATTTCAGGGAGTTACTCAGTTTTCTTGGGTCTCCCACGTATACAGGAGGTATAAGTATTATTAAACTTGTTTGATTTTTCCTGTTAACCTGATTTTTATCAATTTAATTATTAGACCAGCCAAAAAACCTAGAAGGGAAATTTTGTCCACCTCTACATTGGCTTAGTATAAGCATGGAGTATACAGGTACAGATGTATACTGTTGGCAAAAATCTAAATGTTTTGAAGTAATTATCATCTAGGGGTATTCACCTTAAGGAGTAATATCACTGTTGTCATCTTTTAAAGCAAAGGGTCTATTTCCTAAACTACCATAGATTATTTTTAAATGAGAAAATGAAACTTTAAAAATGACTACAACCATTTGAGTTATATGGGAAACGCTGCTCTTTTCCTGTCTCCAGTGGATCATTTTATTGGTAGTTTTAATTAAATGCTACAACATTAAAAAGTCTATTATCATCAAGTCTCATTTACCGACAGACACTGCAGGCTATATAAGTGGATATCATGACCAGTTAGTTATAGGATTTCTTGCTTTGATGACATACTTCATTCTGATTATACAAATTATGATGGCTATACTTTTGCATAATATAGTTGGGAAAAAAAGACATGGCCTCATATTTATATACTGTGACACCATATTTCCCCTCAACTTCACGAATACTGAGTAAATGGCAGTGATTTTCCTCTTTAGTTTGAATTTCTTTCCTGTTTTATAAACGTTAATTGTCTGCTTCTCTTGCCAAATAAGTAACATTTAAACAGTAAGGAGTTATTTGTATTGATGTCAGGCTTTTATCCCTCAGTCAGCCACTTAAACCATTTCTACAATTTAAAAAATTACCTCAAAAAGTGGTAACTTAAGATGCATATTAAATATCAATTTGCTAGCTTCTGGTATAAAGACTTGATATCACCCTATTATTTTGAATGAAAACATGGCAGTTACAACATAGCTAGTTAACTGGTAATTTTTGAGATCAATTTATTATATATATTTTAGGCAATAGATTTTTTCTTTTCATTCTCGGTAGTAGGAACAAAGTTGGTGTTATAAAAAAATCTAATGAAATATCAGCATTTGAAAACATCTCATGTTTTTCTTATTGTTTCATTTTATGATAATGTAGCATGTGTTTACCTTTGCATTTGATTGCTTGTGTTTTTATTAAAATTGAAGCATTTAATTCTTATAAATCTGTTTCATAATACCACTCATTGGAACTTAAGTTTAGAGAGAGTAGAATAAACAAGTCTAACACCTATAAAATAGAAGAGTTTAGTATAACATCATTAACCTTTGAGGCAAATGTAAATCACTTTTGTTGACATCAGCATGGCAAAGAGTGGTTTTCCTCTGATGCGTTTCTGTGTAATACATCTATCTACTTGCAGCTCATCATACAAGCCAGGAGAAAAATTAAATTTCATTCCTTCTTGAGATATGAACATGCAGATTTGACACAGTAGCCACATTCTAGAGCAAGTAAAGTTCTTTAACAAAATAATTTTACGGGACAGCTTTTTGAAACAATGTGGTTTTTTTCTCCCTTATTTTCTGACAAAGTAGAACTGTCAAAAGTTTAAAAACAAAATCATACACGTATAAAATTAACACACGTCAAACATTTATTCAAAGCACTCATTGATGTGGGAACCAGTAAGATGGTAAACTGATTCCAAGAGAATCTGGAGAGCTAAATATATAGGTTAAGTGGATGGGCTTAAAAACACACAGCCCCCAAAATATGGCAGCTCGGCATACTGTGATATTTTAGGCTGAAGGAGTTTGAGAAGACAGCAGAAGCAGGAAGACCTTCCCCAGACCCCACCCCAGTCCTGCCCATCTCCTCCGAAACAGATCCTACAATCCTCATGCTCTCCCTCTACCTGAAAGGAAGGAGCATCCCCATCTCCAAAGGCAAAGGGACATCAAGAAGAATTCTAGCAGACAGGCCTTGCTAAGTTTCCCCCAGTTTAGTACATTCACCTCATACTCCCTAACCAATCACATTCCTCCACAACTGCCCACTCTTCATCAAGCCTAGCATAAAAAATACTCATGTCTATTTCTTTGGGTCATCGTTTCTTTACGAAGGCTCCCATGTCAAGCAAAACTTGCATTAAATAACCTTGTATGCTTTTCTCCTATGAATTAGTCCTCATCAGTTTAATTTTCAGAACAAGCCAAGGACCCTGAGAGGGTCAAGGAAAATTTTTTCCTCCTCTGTGATGTTAATAAAAGAAGCCTAGAATACAATTGTTAGGTTAAAAACAAAAGTAGTCAATGTCAGTCAAAGTTAATAAAAATAAACTGTGGAGGTTTATTTTCTATTAAAGGGAAATTATTTACATCTCTATAAGAAAATAAATTTGCACATTAAAGTGTAATTTCACTAACTCTGGGTCCTTGAACCAATAGTAAGTAGTGAGTCAAAGTACATAAACTTAAATAATTCTTGAGTGAGGCTGAAAAAAATGCCTCCATATGATATTGAAAGAGCATCCTTCTCTTTTCCTTTTGCCTTATTTCCAACTACTGGACAACGTTTATTAACAATTCTCTTCATATACAAAGCTTGAACAAAGATATCAGAAGACAAAGTTCTCATATTTACAATACATCTGTCTTTCTAAATTTTCAAAAGCCTGTCATTCTGCCCATGGCTGTCTACACAATCCATTCAGCCCAGTAAGTGAAGTAGATACAGCTTGAAGAAACATAAGTGAAAAGAACAGCTGAATATGGTACCCAAAAATCTGAGCAAAAAGATCAAGTTAATAAAATTGTTTTCCCCATTTAAATTTCAGAATAATCTGTGGGTTTTCATTGCTCCATGACACTTGGGGTTGAACACAGAAAAGTAAATCTGTAAAGACAGAGTTCAGACATTCTTTCAACATAAAATCAACTTTGGTAAGGTTTAGTTAAAATTGAATAATATGACCTTTCACTGGAAAATCACCAGAAAAATTTAATCTTTCCTCACAGATTTTGAGAAAGCATGCCCGTAACCTTAAATTCTTCCCCAACATTTCAATCACATGTTCTCTAGTCCATTACATTCCTCTTCTATTATTCACATTTTCTAATAAAAACATAGAAATTTATGTAGGCAAGAATTTTATCTTCATTTATGTGTTCCCAGGATGTACTGCAATGTTTGATCCATAATAGATACTGAGAAAATTTATATGAATTGATGGTTGGATGGATGGATGAATAAATACGAGTCACAGTCATTGATGGCTCTGTCCCATGCTGAAGGCAGCCCTCTTTTCTGAGTTTATAGCAGTGAGGGCCCTGTCCCCTTTCTTACCATATATAACTGTATTAAATATAAAGAACATGTTGGCTAATCCCTACACATTCATGATCATTCTCCTTACCTTTCCTTTTGCCTTTCTTCCTTCCTCTATCCTTCCCTCATTCTCTTCATTTCTATCATTACTTATTCATTTGCAATGCTACGCCTTCATTTCTAAGAAATAATCAATTTGACCCCAAATAATTTCTCTCATAATACCAGGATGCCTACAAGTTTTAGTTTAATAGTTCTGTGGGATTTAATGGGGAAGCAAGAAGAGGATGAAACAAAGAATGAGGATATCAAAAGTCTAAAATGCAGGGAGAAAAATCATTCATCCAGTTTTGCTGAGGACTGTACAGGAAATGTAAGTGGGGAGCTCTGATGATAAACCACCTGTACATAATTTACCAAAGATTGACTTTGTCTACATCAAGGTAATTTTTCAAGAAAAAGCATTACAAGTTGTTATTGGTGGTGTATGGTATTCAACCTATGTAGCTAAGTAACTCGAGAAATTTCAAACTTTCTGAATTTGTAATCCCTTCTTAAGAACCCTACTGGTTGGGACTTCATATATAGAAAATAAAAGAACCAAAAAGAAAAAGATTCTTACCAGGTTTAAGTTTTTCCCTTGACTGGACTTTCACTTGTTTGCTATAGCTCTGATTTCCAGACCTACCATAAAGTTATTTTTCCATTTTTATTTGCTTATGTAGTGTTTCTATGCTGAAGCAAGGGCCTAGAGTCTCCTTGTCTTCCCATCCTGCTGATGTGCCAATCCATTTATACCATCTTTTGTAATTGCATAATTTCCCTTAACACTTTTGGTTTTTTCATGTGGATTTGAATGAGTGTCTGGGAACATGGGCTCTCAGCCTGAAGGACTTCCTTCAGTATTTCTTCTAAGGCAGGTTAGCTAGCAATGAATTTTTTGTTTTTCTTTATCTAAGAATGCCTTTATTTCCTTTTCAATTTTGAATATAAATAAAACAAAGAAGAAAATTTCCTTTAGTGTTGTCAAATATATCTATCTATGATTTCTGTTCCATCTTTTTGGCTTTTCTCTCCTTTAGGATAGTTGTTCAAATTTTATTTTTGTTATTGATAATTAGAAAATCTTCCTTAAACTTCAAAAGTTGTTTTTTAATATTCCATATTACACTGTAAATTCTTGTCAAATTTGGAAAAGCTGTATCGTTTCTCTTCTATATGAGTTGTAAGAGGAAAGAGACTTTTCTGCACACTAGCTTTTGTTGGGACTCCATTATCTATGTCCTTCTGGTGTTGGGTGAAATAATCTCTGTCCCTGTACTTTCCTGTCACGATGGTTGGGTGGCAGGATGAGCAGGAGAATTCATCACAGCCTTCCTACACGGGGACAACTAGCAATAACTTGTCACCAGAAGGATGGGCAAACACAAACATATCCCACTAAAACCAAACTAAGTATGTCACTTTCTGTATTACTTCTCCTTAGCTGGATCCTCAAATTATCTGGAGCCATTCCAATATGGAAAGGGACAAATATATCAAATGACAAAATAATACAGTTTAGTAATGAGCTTGATACCCTTTACTTCAGGGGGAAAAATCTATGGATTGGGAGATGACAGTGCCTCACACGTACTGGAGCACTCCTGCTGAGGGATTTTGGGCAAGAGCGAGTTTTACAGAGCATTAGAAGCAGCAACATGGAAACGGGGCATGATTGGCTAGGTGGTCAGGGATTTCCCGGTAAGGCTAGTGAGTCCTGTTTTCTTGGATAATGTGAGCCAGCTTAAGCTCAGTTGGAGGATTGTGATTGGAGTATGTTAAGTTTTCTTGACAGGGGCTTCCCATATGTGTAGGCTGACTTAGTTTACATTTGTGACGTGGGCCAGGCCACTGGGCAGCCTCATTTTGTAGGTTCTAATGTACAAATTAACTTTATCAAACAGGAGTTCAAAGTAACCATGGTCTCAAACAATTGGGGTTATATTATCATCTTGCTGCTTTCATTTACTAACTGATTTTTAAAAGCTAAGAGTGCCCAATACTTTCTTTTGATTGTAAGAAAAGTTTTGCTTGACAAAGATAATAACTTTTTATAGGCAGATGTGTCACTGACTCTGCCTGAATTGGAGGCATCTTTGGCAAATTGGTATTTTTCTCTTAGTTCTCAATCCTAAGAGTCCAACCATGTCTGCACACCTGGTGCAGAGTGGCTCACTCTTCATACTCTTTCCCCTCCCTATCAGCAAACCTCTGCAGCTTGTTGTAGGTGCTAGATTCATGGTAGAGTCCACAGGGGAGGATGTCTGTTGTCTCTGTCTAGCTTCATGCTTAAGCAGGTATTGTGTGCCTAAGCCTCAAAGGTGGGTTTTTTTTTTTTTTCAGTATTCCTGGCTCTAATCTCCATTGTCCAAGAAGCCAAGGTAAGCATCTAATGTAATAAAAACAAATGAATCACTTTGGATCACCTTAGTTCTTAAGCAAACACTGTAGTAGAAACCACCACCTGATATGTATATGAACTATACAGTAAATGATATGCACACACATGCACACACATATATAGAAAATTGAATATAATTTGGATCCAGCTAGAAGTCAGAAATATTTTGATTAATTTCCAACTTAATGGATGCTTTAAAATCTATATGTAGAGAAGGTGCCAACTAAAAATTGTAACTTGCCATCCACCACTACAAGGATTAAGTCACCAGCCACTGTACTTGCTGACCTTCCACACACCCTGGAAAGAGTTCAGGGCAGAGATCAGGAATGAGGAACTCTGTGCTCTGGGAAAAACTGGCAGAACAGACCTTTACATAGTTATTTTCAGATTTTATGAGCCAAATTTCTTGCATATTCTTATATCTAGAAAAGCATTAAAATCATTAACAGAGACATTTGCTCCTCCTGACTAGCAGCAACCTTCTGCCAAAATGTATACTTGATTGCACATATTCCCCCTTCACTAACATTACATATACACTGACCTCCTCCCTTGCCTCTCTGGAGCAGTTCCTCAGAATTATCTAAGAGGCTGTCTCCTGGGCTATAGTCTTCATTTTCCCCCCAATAAAACTTAACTCACAACTCTCACATTGTGCATTTCTTTTCCAGTGGACAATTTTGGCAACCAACAAAGGGAGCAAGAGGAGACTTTCTCTCCTTTGCCTGAACTCTATGAGGAAATTAGAACCAGCAGAGGCCTTTGTGCCCATTTGCCTCCTCAGTGTCCAGATGAATTTGGGTGAGTCCCTTCTAGTTCTCAGATCTCCCACATTGGTTGATGATCCTGAGTTTTATTTGATGGTGTGTAACATGTACCTGGCTCCAGAGTTGAAAGATACTGGGGGGTGCCCACCCAACTGAAAGATACTGGGGAGGGGCTAGCTGAAAAAAACTGAGGGAATTCCTACCCAGTTGAAAGATACTGGGGGGGACCAGTTGAAAGATACTGGGAAAGTACCTATCCAGATGAAAGATAAAGGGGGAAGAAGGCTGGTTGAAAGACACTGGGGTTCACTCAGTTGAAAGTTATTGAGTGGTCTGGGCTGGGCTTAGTGGTTAGGTAAGAGGGTGATCGATGCCTTTCCTCAATTCAGCTGCCTTAATAGAATTTGTTGGGATAAAAGTGAGGATATTACATGAGAGTTCTGCTTTCAAGAGAGGGACAAGACTCCTCCCAGTCAGTTACAGCTTTCTCAGGTAACTGAGAAATTTATGGGAGTGGTGGAGTCAGATTCCTCATACCATTCAGTTTTCCTGTAGGGAAACCCACTCATTAATTAAAAGACTTGCTCATCCAGGGGTCAAGTATAAGAATTGGCCATTCAATGATCCAACCACCCATAGTGGTCTTAGACCACCAAAGGGAGAAACCAAGCCACATAAGAGGACTAAAACAACTCTAGGGTGATGCCTAGAGGAGTTAAACTCACAAGAAGCACATGGGCCCACCACACAATTTCATTAGTAAATTTATCCCCAACAAATTCAACTTTAAAATGGTAAATAGAATCTCTCAAAGAAACAAAGGGTGTCAGAAAGCCAGCTTCCTTCTAATACCCCAGCCAGGTTTATGTACATATAAAACTTATACGTACAAGTACTTACCTAATTGGGAATTAAAGAAAAAGTTTGCCCTGAAAATGGCCAATATGGGCTCTTTCATTGTGTATGCAGCTGTTAGAGAAAGCTGGTTTGATAAAACATCTTTTCAGAATTCTAACCCTAAGGGAACAAGTCCTTCTACGAGAACTTGCTTTTCTCTCCCTGTGCCTTGAGACCAGGATTCTCAGGAACATCTATCTATACCGTCTCTAATTCCTGAGACTGAAAAAAGGGGGGAGACCTTGTAAAATTTAATATATTCCAAGTGTTATTTATAAACTAGTGAGTTTTATGTTGTAATACCTGATTCATGACTAAGTTTTAAAAGGAAGCTGTAAGATCTGTGTCTGTCTATATGTCCATGTGTCTTTACCTTTGGATGGTATTATCAAGATTAATTTGTAAATGAGCTCTATTTAATTGGCTTAAAGGAAAGTAAGCACTTATATAAATTCTCAGAAATATAAAAGGAAACTGGCCAGAATGAATTTCAGGTTTGTAAGAACTGGGAAATATTCAATATTAAATTAATACCTGGTATTAAAGTTAGTTAAAGTTTGTTGATTTAATTAATATAGACATGTCTTTAGAGTCATCAATATTAAGCATAATATTTTTATTGTACCTAGGTTTACTAGAAGTCAAATAAGATCTTATTATATCTGTTGCAAATTTGTCAGCAAGAAAAATAACTTGATATGATAAAATTTTTATAAATAAATTAAATGTAAATGAGGTAAGAGTTTTTGGGTGAACTCTTTAGGAATATTATGTTTTAGGAATGTCTACTTTAAAATAATTTCTCCAGATATTTGGTAACTTAAAATTTTAGATCTGTACTAAATTAAGTTAAACAATGGAAGTTTATTGAATAGCTAAGTCATTCCCAAATAAAATAAGATGCTGAAATCTTAATTACTGAACATTTGCTTCCTTTTACAGAAAAACTAAAGATATTTAGGACTATTAATAAATATGTTTGATGCCACACTGGGATATTTTCTGTATGAAAGCACATGTTTTTAGAAATTATTGGTATTTATGTTTTCAATCTATAGAATGCTAATGCAAAATACAAGTCATAATTGCTTACTTCCTAGTTTTCACTAGACATTAAGGTCTTTACGAGTTGAAGATTCTAATTTAAATATGTAATTAAAGCTCCTAGAAATAATGAGGGAAACATTTCAGTGTACAGTGGCAAATTAGGATGTGTGTTTTGAGTAAAAGAAGGTATGCGAAGTGGAATTGCATTTATTTAGACCTGGTTGTTTCTAGATGGGAAAAAAATAAGGGACCAACTATTATATATACACAAAGTAATGGAGGGTTTGTGGAAAAGGAACCCTGAGAAGAGTTTTGTGAATGGTCAGGATTGATTAAGTTTAGAATAAACTTGGGTAAGTGAATTTTAAAAGTAAGCTGGTATAAAACTTGAATTTGGTTCTTCTCTCTGTGAAGAGGGCAAAGTTTTCTTAAAATGTTGATCTGCTTTCAATAACTTAAAAGGTAAAGAAACAAAATCTGTTATCTGTTCTGTATTTACCTTTGAAATTTTTTGTCACTTTGGTTAGGTGAGTAAGTATTGTTTCACAGTGACCTATGTTCCTATCTGACCAAGTGTTTTAAAACCTTTTTGATATTTTTGCCCAACTTCCCAAGTCAAATTCTAATGAAGTTCCTTTGACCTCTAGCTAACTTTGGTATGCTTCAAAGAGCCCCTTAAACATCCCAAAGAGAGATATTAAACTAAATAGGTTCACTTGGTAAGTTAAATTACATGGACAGCATTGTTAAATGAGTAATAAGTCTTCCTCGGTTATATTGTATGAGTAAATGTTATTAATATAGATATTCTAGAAATTATATTGAAATTCCTAAAAATCTGGTAAGATGTTATCAGTCATAATTCTAGTTATTATCTTAAAATCTTGTATGTTACAGCAGTAATCAAGTTTCTTTGTCAATTGCATCGTAGCCAGTTCTTTAATCATGTCTGCTTAGGTCTTTCATCATTCATAGAGTTATTGTTTTACGTCTGATGCTTTTGGAAAAATAGTTGCTCTTCAAGAAGAGTCCTAGAAAAGACTTTTTGACAAGTACATGTTTCTGATAAATTTCAGATTATACTGCTGAAGTATGTAAGAATTTTAAAAATTCTAATGGAAAGCCTGATGGCTTCATAAAACTTAACAAAAAGGATTACATAGGATTAACTGAACAGGTGAATATGGTTATAATTTTTATGGGCTCTGCCTGAAACATTACTGACTTGTAATCTGTGTTTTCCAGATATGAGGAAATATTTCCCCTCAAGCTAATTATTACTTACAACAATCTGGTAAATGATACCTTTGTAATCAGAATTAAACCATTTATCTTTTCCCTCTACCTGTTCCCTCCAGAGATTGGAAACTCTAAGGTTCTCAACAGCTTTATCAGGTAAAGTAGGAAGACCATCTCCTAACAGGTGCATGAATCTCAAGGTATTTTGGAGACCTCAAAAAGGGAGGAATTCACCCAAATCTATAGATACCACAGGCAAAATCTGTGAAAAGCCTTTGGCATGGCTTCAGAGGCTTTGAAAGGCCTTTTAAAAATTCAGTCTAAGATTTCTTTTAAAAAGTTCCAGTAAAGCAAATTTAAAAGAGCCTGTATGATCAATTACACTTACATAAATCATCAGGCCAAGTTTATTGAAGCCAGACTTCTTTGCAAACAAATCAGTCTTTAAATTGGCTATATTTAGTAGAAATGAGAGATTATGTTTCAGTGAATATTAAATTCTAGTTTTGTTAATCGCTATCTATATTTAGTGCCTAAGACTCACTTCCTAGACAAATCCTGTTGTTATATTATTGTAAAGTTTAATTGAATTATTAAAAGGACACTCTGAGTTTGTTTCTGAAACTTATCTCAGTAATCTATCTTTGGATAAAGATCAGATGCCCCATGACCTGCAACCAGGAGATTATGCATACTGTAAAAGAGATAATTTAAAGAACGATCTCCAACCTAGATGGAAGGACCCTTATCAGGTACTGTTAGCTAGTTCATGTACAGTGAAACTGAAGGGGGTTGACTCTTGGACCAATATTAGAAAGGGCCCCTGCACTGGAATGGTCTATAGAGGGGATTTCTTACCTCAAAATCACCTTTAAACAATGCTCAAGCAAAGAAGAAACCAGCAGACCAGGATGAGAAGATGACATCTGAAATAGACTGCTGGCCCAAGATGCCAGTTACTTTGATAATTGCTCATACCTTTGCTTATGAACCAAATTATTTCACAATCTTATGCAGATTTAAAGTTAATCCAACTGTTAGATTTGTGGTCAACTACCTATATCCAGTACCTCTGGGTTACCTTGGTGGAGTTCTCCACTACAAGGCTCTAATTGGAAGGCCCTTAAGAAGTTATTTTAGAAAAAAGACACTATAGTTTTGTTCAGGCCACAAGGTGGGATATCATTAGGTGGGAATCCTCTCACCTGGCCACTTAATAATACCTGCTCTGACCCTGGCAATAAACATGAATTTTCTTTTGAAGTTACTCAAGCTCAATCAGAGCAACAAGGAAAATTTTAGCCAAAGAATATAACCTCCCTTGGTTGTGGGATGGATTTATATGGCTAACACCAGGCTACAATTACTTAAATTTAAAGTTCTCCCACCTTATGTTGGGAACAATCAAACCATACTAAGGATAATCAGCCTTAATAACACTAGGAAATCGGGCTGGGTGCCTTGTGAATAGTGTATGAATGCCAATATACTATCTCCCTTAAAATAATAATTGGTAAAGAACAGACTAAGTCAGAGGACCTGGGGATATACTGGGCTGCACCTAATGAAAGTTCTTGCCTTAAATTCTTACTTATGACCTTACTAATACTATTAGCTATATTATTTATATTCTGCCCACTTCACAAGATTGCTTCTTGCATTACCAAATGGGTGACTGAGCCTTTAATAAAATGATGACTAGGTGATTTAAAGTCGTTAACCAGATGTATAGTTCTATATGAGATCAATGATTGTAATAGTGTAACTCTGGATATGGGAAGAAACAACAAGGAGTATTTTCCTGGACCATAGCAGACTAGAAAAGATAGGTGATCCAGAGACTTTTAGCTACTGTTAATAAGGCCTAATCCAGTAATAATACATAGAGTGGCTTATCACCAAAATCCTCGCTTGACCTAGGAATAAGCATTCATAGCACCATGGGACAAAATGGTTATGAAATGTCTCTCGAAACAAGGTCGAATTTATGACCATGAAGGGACACTGCCAAATAAAAACTGTCATTTGCCATCTGCCTCTTTAAGGATTAGGTCACACGCTACTGCAGTCACTGACTTTCAACACACCCTGAAAGGAGTTGAGGGTGGAGATCAGGATTAAGGCACTCTGTGCTCTGGGAATGACTGGCAGGACAGGGCTTCACACGTTTTCAGGAAAAGATTTTATGAATCCAATTTCTTGTATCCTGTTATATCTAGAAAAGCACTAAAATCATTAATGGAGATATCTGTTTCTCCTGACTAGCAGCAAGCCTCTCCCAAAATGTGTGCTTAACTGCACACATATGATTTTAGTGAAGGATTAACCTTCTTCACTAAGATCACATATAAATTGACCTTCCTCCCCACCTCTTCGGAGCAGTTCCTCAGAGCTATCTGGGAGGCTGTCTTCCAGGCAATAGTCCTTATTTTGCCCCAAATAAAATTTAACTCATAGCTCTCACATTGTGCGTTTTTTCAGTTGACAAACATAAAACCGAACCATGCATATTCTAGCACAGACTCAATTTCTACCATTGAGCCCAGAAGATTCTTATTTCAGGTAAAGAAAACTCAGCCCCATCCAGAAGGAAGAAAGTCACATGCAGAGAAATAAAAAGCAAAGGAACTCATGAATAAAACAGCTAGATTTATTTGAAGAAATAAACACGTAGGTAACAAACAAAATTTTAGGCTTTAGGGGAACCTGTGTAGGGTTGCAAGATAAAATACAGGATGCCCAATCAGATTTGGATTTTTCAGATTAAAAAATGAAAAAAAATTAATACAATTATATCCCATGCAGTGTTTGGGATACATACTAAAATTTGTTGTTCTTCTGAAATCAAAATTTAACTGGTACTTCATATTTCTATTTGACAAAGCCAACAACCCTAAACCTACCCCAAGTATATAAATAGTTGAAGCACTATACTCTCATTTGTACTTGCTGAAATATTTACATGTAATAAAAAGTAGTGCTTATCTCCTTCCCAAACACAACAAATTTTATCAACTATCAATGAGAACTTATTATAAGAATGGGAGAGATATTTACTCAGCACAAAATCTTTCCAAAGACTGTAGTTTCCTTTTTATTACCCTTCTTTTCAAAAAATGGATCATCTATGCAGGAAAAACTGGCCACATTGCCTTGTTGAATCCATGTTAAAATTAGAGAAAATATTCTAGTTTCTTAGAGAGCAGAGCAATCATAAATGGTGTCCTTGTGTGACCATGTGAATTAAATACTTTGATATACAAGTTGTGATTTTTTTTTGCTTCTTTCCTATGGCAATTAAGCTGATTTGCAAAACAAAAAAATCCTACTTAAAGAGTTTAATATGAGTATATTAGTCTCTGCTAAGCTGCTTCAAATCCTGTCACATATTTCTATAGATGTACGCTGTAGGAGTCTTGTTTTAATAGTTCTTTAAAATATTGCCAGACTTTCTCATTATTAATTTTAAGATACTTGTAGTTATTTCATTCTCTTTCAGCATTAGCTCAGGGGCAGATCTTTTATTCCCAAACACCTTCGAAGTTAATTTTAACTTTTTTATCTTAAAATGTTGAAAGCTTGGCAAATGTGTAACGTAATGAGAACACAGATTTTAGTTTATATGCTGATCACCCTAAAAGGTGCTGGGCCTTGTCAATTTTTTTTTAACTTTTTGTCTTTGAAAGACTAAAATGCTCACAAGGAGTCCCTTTGTCAAATAAAATACCAGATCTTTTAAAGTAGCAGGAATAGAGGACATTATGGGTCCAGAAGGGTAGGTACAAGGCTGCACAGTCAGGTTACCATAAAGTGAATGTGGGAACTGGGGCTATCAGATGTCTAGGCAGGTAAGCTACAGAAAACCTTAGGAGTAAAGAAGCTGTCTGGTCCAGTAGGAGAAAGGGCAGAATCCCAGCATATGTAGGAGATGAAGTTCTGGGAGATCTGCTTGATAATGACAGAGAATATATATACATATATATAAATAAAAAATATATATATACACACATATATAAAATATATAATCTCCCTCCCATTCTCTCATTCCTCTTCTCTATTTCTCTTGCTACCCTCATCTTGCTTTCTATTTGATACCTTCACTTACCTTTCCTAAAGTTTGGCCATCATTTTAAGTTACAATAACACTAGCTCCTCTGCAGCAGTTCTGCTTCACTCCCTCAGGGACCAGCAGAAGAGACAGAACTAGATAACATTTGACACAACAGTGCCTCATTACAGAACAGAACGTTGTAAAATGCACTTTTGTGTTTCAGTCTCAGTGTATCTACAATGCAAGTTTGCCAAGTTATCCTGAGGTTCACTTACCAGATTATTAAGAAATAATAAAAACCTTAATTTTGCACTATTAATTTGGGAATTAATTGGAGGAAAGTGAGAGCGACAAATGGGAATTCCTTGAATTAATTTCTTTTCTGCATTTTCATATATTTTGCCTAATATAACTTTTGAGTACAAAATACTATGTTCCTCTATCTACAAAGTCAGACTTCCAGACCATAGTTTGAGAACTAGCTCTTTTATGATGTTGATCTACTTTTCATTTTCAGGAGCTTTAGTATATTTGCCAGATAGAATGAAATTAAAATATGCATTAAATATGTACCTTTTAAATATGCCTTTAATGTAAATATTGGGAAAGTTGATTAAAATTTAAACATACACAGGAAAATTATTATTGTGTTGACCGAAAAAGTAGAGATTTGTTTTTCACTGAAAAGAATCAATGGTTTTCCACTGTAAACTTTAATGTTCTGACTCTTGGCTAAACACTAAAAGATAACCTATGGCTAGCTGAAGATGTACCTATTTCTCTGGTTACTAGCTATTCTTTTCTACTTCTTATTTTAAAAGCTTATGTTCTTCCTTCCTTTGAGATAATTTTCATCTTTACCATCTTATCTAATTTATGAAAATAAGTCCAACTTTTTCCTTTCCTTTTTCCTATGGACAAAGAGTACATAAAATCCAGCCTTCTATTTGTGCATGCCATGACACATGCTAGAAATTATAAGGCACCTGAAAGGCTGTTTTGACCATAAATGTCACTTTACCTATTTTGTCAGTAAACCTAACTTTTTCCTTTTATTCATCTAAGCTAACACATTGAACTAATTGCTCGATATTGACACATTATCAGGGACTTGTTCAATTAATTACAACATTATCAGATATTAACTACCTCAGTTCCAAGAGTATCCTATTTCAGTAACCCAGTAGAGGTTTAAGGGAATAAGGTAAAGGCAAAGAGAGTGAGTCTTATTGAAGGGAAAGTTTCCAGAAGCACAGCACAAAAAGGGGACTTATAAAAATTCCTTTCTCTGACAATCCAATTCTATTACTTTGGAATTAAGATGGGTACTGTTCCTGTCATTACCACTTTTAAACACTGAATATACAAGTGTCAGTGGATATCTCCTTCCTTCTGTATGTATACTGATACCAATCTCTTTCCCCACTTTTATTCCCCATCAAGAAACTACATACTTTCATTTATTATAAGTTGAAAAAACTATATAAAGAATACAAAACACCACCAAGTTAAAATTGTGCAAATCAAAGACTTCTAAAGAAACCATCTTAAAGATGAAAATAATGCATAAGAAAATCTTAAAGGAAAATATAGCAAGTGTGGTGTATATATCTAGCCTCCTGTTGACTCTACTTGAGGTATCAGATCAAAGCCTTTACCCTCAGCAAAGAATGGATAGAAATATTTGTGAGTTGATTCTAGTGGGTTGGATTTCTGCCATTGGAAGCTCAGAGGAGGTGGCTCTAGAGTTGTACAGAGGAAGGATGTAGCTTGACCAACACAGAGAAATGAGTCCTGGAAAACAAGTGATCACTGGGTGGTAGAGAACAAGACTATGCTTCACAGCTTCAAGAAGGAAAAAGAACTAGAAGAGAAGAGTAGAGACAGGAACTCTGGAAATCACTATATAAAATTTTTGCTGAACTAGGAAGAGAAATACATAAAATGGTCAATTTAGTTTAAAAAGCAATAGATGAAAAGGAAGTTGGCAGCATTAAAGAAAATTGTATAATAAATGTTCATTTCTTAATTATCATTTAATTCTGCATGAGTGCTTTTCCTAAAAAGCCTCTTGCACCTTGGGTAGAACCTTTAATGCCCTGATACACAGTGAGGAAAGGAATGAAAAGATCAATGTTTTTATAGCTAAGAAAAATAATGCTTATCAGTAACCACAGGATTTAGTAACTACTGATGCTTATCAGAAGTAATTTATGTCAGGTAGATTTTAGAACCAAGTGTACAGAGGAACACTAGAACACAAAGGGGAAAAGGCCCATTTTGTGGTTGACAGATAATACTGATAACAGTGAAAAAATGGTTTAACAAAAAGGTTTAACATATTTAAAAGTAAAACCATTCTGATAGGAAAAGGAAAGATAGGACATGAAAGTTACATCATGTCATGCCGCACATAAAACCCATTCAGTGGCTCCCCATATAGGGCTGTGTGTGATTTGGCACTTGCCTGCCTCTCAAAATCTATGTCCTGCTGGTCTTCCTTCCTCCCACTCTAGCCATGGTGAACGTCTGTACAAGTTGTTCTCTCCTTTTGCCTCTGTCCTTCCTCCAACTCAAATGCTGCCCACTCATTCTTCAGATCTCAATTAACCACAGGCTGGATTTGATTTTGCTTCCCATCATACCATCAGGATAGATAATACAGATATTAATTATATTTAATATGCATAGATATATTAATCAGATATCAGGGATATAGTAATATCCCATTTTCTCAAGTAGAAAACTTATTTTTAAAGAAACAGCCCGATGGAATGATACCACAGTACAGCTAGGCAGAAGATATACTTAGAAGAAAACAATATCATTCTGCTCTTATTGGAACTTGGCATCAAATATTCTTGTCATTTCATAAAAAAATTCTGCAGCAACTGAGAGGTTGTTGGGGATGGGGGTGGTTGACAGGTATGGTCTCATATTGAAGCTTCTCTACAAAGTACATGGTACTGATGTGGCTGATTCAAATGCTTTGAGTGTTGCCATCTTTGAATAAGTAGCAGCAGAACATATGCAGTGCAGCTTTCACTGTTATGTGCTGAAAATAAGTGATTCAGAGTGCCCCACCACTGCGTGGGGCATGCTTTATTGTTACGTACTTCACGCAAACAGACCATTTTAACCTCTTTACACAAAACTGGCCCTTGAGGTTGTCAACAACTTCCAACTAGTAGCAGGTAGTTTAATAAGAATAAAACCATTTCTTGAGCAAAGTAAGTACCAGACACTGTGCTAAAAGCTTTTCGAGGAAGGTATGAGATAGATTAGATAGATAGAAAGATACATATACTTTGTCAACTTTATCCACGTTTTCTCTGCATTGTGTATCATACAGTGCTTCTCAATCAACATTTGTTAAATAAATGAATGAAAAGTGATTTTCAGTTCATGGAAATCAGGAACCTATGGATTTAAAAACTTGCCCAAGATCACTCAGCTAGTAAGTGGTGAACTAGATTCATATTTGATGGTCAAAATGTTCTGGATTTTTTCCAGAACACTTCACTATACACTGCCTCCCTATTATGTGGTCATTAGGTAACAAATATTAACCGGTTTATTGTCTTAATTGTATCAAATCAATTTCATTAAAGATACACAAAATACTTTCAAAGTATCAGATTTGTTTTGTAGAGTATTACTTCACTATAGTGATTCCTTAGATATTTTAACCAGATAGCAAATAATTTACTGTTCAGGAGAGAGATCAAATGAGTCATAAGTTTCATTTGTTTCTAAAAACACTTTTATTGATACCAAAATAAGTTTATGAATTTATGATTGGAGTCAATGCCCTGTGTAAACATAATGTCTACTTGACTCCTCACACCCTGTGCACAAGGGAATATAATCAAATGCACAATTAATCTATATATATCACTCACAAAAATCATATATTTAATTATTATTTCACTTGAAGTACTTATTAATGCTATGTAAATAAAGGTTAAATGGCTACACTATCTTTTTAAAAAAAACTTTTAAACTGCTTTATGTTTTATTTATTATTGTATTATTTAATTATTGTATTTTGGTAGGGGGAAGTAACTAGGTTTATTTTTAGAGGCAATACTGGGGATTGAACCCAGGACCTCATGCATGCTAAGCAAGCACTCCACCACTTGAGCTACACCCTCCCCACTACACTATCATTGTTGAATCTAATTCTGTTGCTGAAAACAAACAACTAATGAGTAACTTTTCTCTATGTGGCAGGCACTGACTCTACTTGGCACTCTGCATCCCTCTGCATTTTAATTTTTATAGCAAAAAATCTAAAAAAAAATAGGTATTATTATCATCTCTAATTTTACAGATTAAGAGATTCAGACTCAGGGAGGTTAAGTGATTTGCTCAAGGTCAAATAACTGAACTGTAGACTCAAATCACAATTTAGTAAAATTCTTTGGGCATGTGAAAACATGTGTATATTTAAAACTAGCCACACTCACATCAGAAACTGAGTTCAGGTTCAGAGGCCAGATAAAGGAAAAAAATGTAAAGCTAGCTGCAGTACCTTAATATCATTTGCTACATTTTTAGTCTTTATATTTTCACTATTTAAATTTTGCTCTAATCAAGGGCTTAAGACTTAATTACTCCTTAATTTATTTGTTGTTCTTGATCATTGCAGCAGTGCTTTTGTTTTGTTTTATCTCCTAAGGCCAAGGAGACCAGACTAAGGGAGATAACTGAGACTTTTCATACGTGGCTGGAAGATAAGAATACAAGTATACAAGTACTAGATATACTTTAAAAATATATGGTAATGATGCTATTTGTATGACAGAAAATTTACTCAACTATATGAACTGAAACTGACCTATTAGTTTTCAATAGAAGATAAGATCAGATTTTGGCACAGATTCATCAAAAGCTCTTCTATTGATGACAGGATTCTGGACTTCTAGTGAAAATCTATTCAGTTTTCACTCATCCCTGAGATTCATCCTGGAAGGTAGAAAATGCTGGTTGTGTTTTAATAGGATTTTCCCCTATCAAGATGTTTACAAACACTTCATCTACTTAAAAGATAATTTAAAACATTATACTGGAAGGAAATTAAATGATGAACATTGAATTGAGAAATATTATCTGATTTTTCAGGGATCTATAGTGTGTCCAGTCATTTGGAATTTAAGAAATCTGTAGGTAGATTTAGTTCTGATACACACATATCTACAACCTTAGCCAGGTTCTACTTGATAAGCCTTCGTTTCCTCACGTGGAAAATGTAGATAATTCTACAAATCTATGTCACAAGACAGTTTTGAGGATTAGTGATTACTATTACATATGGAGCTTAGCAGAGTGCTTCACCCACAGTAGTAAGCAATCTAAATTTTAATTACTCTCATTAGTGTAAACACAAGATAATCTGTAAATACTATTTAGTTCCATTGAAACTGTGTGTGTTTGAGTTTTATCAAACTCCTTACACAGGAGTTTCTCCTACTTTAGATGACAATTTAATAATGTAATTATTACCAAACTGAACTCGAGTACACTTGCCTGACACACAGCAAAGCCAGTCTACTGACACTGGGTTGTAGTGAAAGAAAGTACAGCATTTATTGCAGGGCACCAAGCAAGGTGAGTGGGAGGCTAGTGCTCAAAAGAACTAAACTCCCTGATGGCTTCCAAGGAAGGGTTTTTAAAGGCAACATTAGGGGTGGGTGTTGCAGGGTACATAATCAGTGTGTGGACTTTCTTCTGATTGGTTGGTGGTCAAGGTGATGTTTCTGGAATCTTAGTCATCAACTGACCAGTTCCAATCAGTCTGGGGTCTACAGGCTTGTGATCATCACACAGTCAATCACCGTCCTCCACCTGGGTGGGGAATGTCTTAGTTCCTGCCAGACAACTCAAAGATATGTGTCAGATTTTTGTGTATATCCTTCAGGAGGAACTAGGAGTCCTGCGATTCTGTTTTATCCCTGAACTATTGTTTAAGCCATCATTACTTTTCTTACTCGACTGCTTGTCCTTTGTTTCTGCATTCCCTCACTTCTCTAATTAGTAACTACTGAAGTCTGCTCTTTGGGATTCAGGAAAGGCCTAGGAGACTAAAGCCTTTTTTCAAAAAAACAAGAAACGGGTGGCAGAGGAGCTTTTGTACCCAGGAAGGCCCCAAAAGGTCCTGCTCAGTTTCAGTCCCCCCTTTACTTTGATATTCCTCAATTCTAAGGGGAACAAGGATGGGTCAAGAATGGGAATAAAGTTTTGGATAGAGAAGTTAATCATAAATTCAGCAGGGGAACTTGATCACTGAATCAGTTGGCTTTTGCTGTGTAGCCAGCAACTTCAAGATCCCATTGGCAAATAATAAGCACTTGTTGTTTGTGTACCCAAGATCGGACTAGACCAATCTGCTCATCTGTTCTGGGTTTGCTCATACATCTGTGGGTGAGCGGACTGGTCTGCTGTCTCAGCCGGGTTAGACAGGTGATTCAGCTCTGCTCCTCATGTCTCTTATCCTCCAATATAGGGGTTAGTGCGATATGGTTGCTTTTACACTACGATAGCAGTTTTAAGTAGTAACAACAGAACTGTATGGCCTGCAAAACCTGAAATATTGATTATCTGTCCCTTTACAGAAAGTTTGACTACCCTCTAAAATTTAGCCCTGGAAATTCTCCTAGTGATGATAATACTAGAAAGGTGTGGGCACCAACTCATCTGCCTATTGTGGGCCTCTGCTCGTGTCTCATGTGCTAATATCCAGTTAGCCAAGGCAAGCCACATGCCTGAGCGCAGTGGCAAGGGACTGCGAAGTTACATGGTAAAGAGTGTGGACCCAGGAAGAGTCAAATGACTGGGGACAATATGCAATCTACAGTTAATTTTCATAATCTTTCTTTTTGAGGAATAGTCACATGTGAGTACTTATTTAGAACTTGCTACTTTCACTTCCAGCAACACTTTTAACACATAAAGGACAAATAATCTACCCCCAGGGTCAGCAAAATGTTTCCATAAGGGGCTAGATATTAAATTTTGTTTGGCTTGGTCTGACATGATCTCTGTCACAACTACTCAAATTTGTTGTTATCACGTAAAGCAGCCACAGACAATAAGTCAACAAATGAGTGTGGCTATGTTCCAGTAAAACCTTATTCACAAAAAAGGCCATCGTTCACCTGTCCCTTATCTACCACATATGGAAAATAAGAAAACTGCGACACATAGTACTTAGATGACTTGTGAAGGATCACACAACCAACTGATGATAAAACAGGACGAGAGCTATGGTCATACAGTGCCCAACCCAGAAGATATGTTTTGTTTGGTTCCAGATAGTTATAAGATTTGACTTGTTTGACAACATGTAAAAATTGGGAGAATTTATATAAACATCTGGATGTCCGTGTTTTCTTAAAAATTGGATCATATGGAAATGCTGGACTCAAATTCTTACACTGCAACAACCGGTTGGAGCCAAGCAACTGCCATCCCATTAGATATACTGTCTGTTTCATCATTAATTGAGACCGTGCGTTTGGCCCAGCCCACTCATTTACATTATTTTACTGACCCCTGTGGGCATATGAGTTTACTACCTTGGATATAGAATGCAATCCTTCTAATTTCCCAGTTGTGGGTTTTCTCCACTTAACTACTTCATCTGGTCAAGTCACTCTAATATGGTTAAGTGTGAGGTTTTAAAAACTTGTAAAGAACTCTTTTGTCTTTGAAGAAGTTTTTCCCTCCTCTGTGGATTTCTGGAGATGATGAGACTTTCTGACTTAATTAGTTTAGAACCCATAAAAACGTGTTTCAGAGAAGTGATTTGTGATCAAATCTCTTCTTTATTACAGTTGAAGGTATAATTTGTAACACCTACTGAGGTGATTTTAAACTTTGGACTATCTTTAATAAATATTTCTTAGCACCTGAGCTAGAAATATTGGAAAAGAAAGCGACCAAAAAAAAAAAAAAACTGATTTAAGGGAAAGTGCTCTCTGCACACACTTATTAAAATTTTATAGTCATTAAATGAATTTTTGGATTGAGAATTATTTGGTGCCACAACAGTTGATAGATTCACACTTAGAGATTCTTTGTCTTCATTTGAAAGTATTGAAAGTAATGGCATTCTTAGAAAATTCCACCTTATGCACTAAGGTTTGTATATGACACATCTTTCTCGTAATTAGCTTCCTTGGCTCAAGGGTTCAACCACCTGATCATGATTAAAGTTGCTTCATCTTACAAATTTACATCATATAACAAATATCTCCAACCAGCACCCCCAAAGACATAGCTAATCATACATCATAGACTGAAGCCCATGCCTGTGGAAAAGAGGAAAAGAAGAAGAAAACTAACATTCGCCTTTACTATAATGCCATTCAGCATGCTAGGTGTTTTATAGAATTTACCCTCATTTAATCTACAAAACAATCCAGTGGAATTAGTGCTTTTATTATTACCACTTTATAGTAAGGGAAACTGAAGCTCAGAGTACATTCGTAACCTGCCCCAAATCATCCAGTTAGGTGGCAAAAGCTGGATTTTTATGCAGGTTTGTCAGATTCCTGTGTAGTGAGCTACCAGGGGGTTGCATGGAAGATAACAATACTAGATGTGTCTGAGAGATAGGAAAACTGGACAGCGTAGTAATAACTTTCTATTTAAGAGCTAGCTTGACTAGATCAGAGCAAGGCTCAATCAGGGCTAAATGCAAGAATCAAAGATAAAATAAGCAGAGCTACTATACGGCTTGCAGATTATCAAAAGGCATCCCTCTGTGACTGTACACAGAATGACGCGAATGCTGTTGTTCTTATTCTGGCAGTCAAATGTAACATTCTTGCTTTGGAAGGTTTGCTCACAAAAGTGTTCCCTATTTGCAGAATTCTAATAAAAGGCTTTCAAACATTTCATCAAACCATTTTGAGCTATTGTGGCATTCTTTTTGTCAAGGATTTTGAGTGAGTTTATTTGCCTGATTATTAAGGCTCTTGTAGAGGCATAAAAAGTAAGCTCTCTTGAAAAAGAATTTAACTCATTAAGTTCTGTTCTGCCTAGCCTGCACACTTGCATTGTTTGGTCCTCCCCTCAGAGAAAATTGATGCATGCTCCCCTTGTCCTGCAAAACTACTGGCAATTTTGCTGAGAGAAAATTTCTAAGAATGCCTCTTGGCGTGGTGCAAGGTGAAGTCTTACATGAAAATAATTGGAAATTGTTTCCGAAAGAGCTATTAAAGCAGTTGAGTGCAATTTGCAACAGGATTTTGTACATACTGTTGCATGACTAATTGAGCATGAAGTTTCAAGTGCAAAGCATCAGATGTTCAAAAAAGATTCTGTGCACAGACTGACATTCTGGTCATGACCCCTTTTATCTTTGACATAAACGACCCAAACAGTAAACAAATAGCTTTAGGTATGCGTCTTGTTGTGGCAAACTCTTCAACATTTAAAAGAACCACTTTGTGAAAAAAGTGGAAGGTCACCTGGCAGGCTGGCCATAATCAAATGAGGATAATCACCAAATTCTTTATTTTTGTCTTCCTATCTATATCTTCTTCATTTTATAGTGGTTATTTTGAATATTTTTGTAACGGTTTATTTTTTCCTGATCCTCCCCTGGATGCTTTTATTACATTAACAATATTAGAATAATCAAGATTATGCAAGGCAATAAAGCTTAAGTAAAAAAGATTTATATGTAGGAGTTCTCACACTATGCAGTTGAGGCCATTCTAGATAACAGATACACTGTTTTTGGAAAACGCCACTTGAAATACGGAAAAAACTCAATTCTTAGTATACTGAAATTAGGATGCTTGTGATGTTTTTACCTATGGTACATAATTAACGATGCAGAACTTCAGAAATGGTTATAAGATGTATCCATCTAGGAAACAAATCACTCTGGCTATTTCTGAACAGAAATATTTTTAATACAGGAAATTGTGTGCTTACAAAATCATTAGAAGGGCTAAGTGTGCAAGATTTGGACTGGGAACCAGTAATGACTCCCAGTACAACACAGAATTGTCCCTCCTCAGGAGCTGCTATTTACACCACAATCGGCAGTCAGGGAAATTAAGAAGCCATTGTAAAAAGTGCTGCATAGAAGTACCATACCCCCTGAGCTACAATATGGACATCAGAGAGCTACTAACACAACTGTTGGATGCAGAACTAACTACACAGTACTCCCCAGAACTATTCCAGCAAAATAGATGTCTCTTTTATTAGCGGCTCTCCTAACATTTACTGTAGTTATGAATGTAAGTGTTGGCTAAATGCCTGATTGGTAGAAATCTAACCTTAGCTACAAGGGATTTTAGAAGTGTAGCTTTTAGCTTGCCAGCATCTGCCATTCAGAAGGATACCCCAAGAGCTGAAACAGATACTGAACAAATCAAAGTACCACATCTGCTATACCAAAGGATCTGGAAGAAACCTTATCACAAGTACTAGTTTTTAAAAAATAGAGAAACAGATTATTTTTAAGAAGGGAGTCAATACCTATAAATAATTTTAGTAGAGAAATGCTTTATCTAAAGTCCCTTGTTGGCACATTTATACCTACCCTAAATTAATGTATTTGAGAACTTAGTATTTCAAATAATATTTACTGAGCACCTGCAATATTTAGGAAGGGGTAAGGGGAGTCAGACATGGTCTCTGTCCTTGAAAAATCCACATTCTAACTTGGAATATAAGAGATGGGGACAATTGACAATACAAAGTAACATATTAAATACTGATAAAGTGCTGACTGTATTAGAGAGGACTCAAGGAAGGTTTCAGGAAGTATGTGGCAGCTGAACTTGATCTTACAGAATGAGTAAGGGCAAACAAAAGCAAGTATTTATAATTTTATAGTAATTTTCAGTTTACAGAATATGTTTACATATGTTTCCTCATTTCACCTTCCCAGCAATTCTTTCATATAACTAAAAAATGCTTTCCCTATTCCACAGATTTAAAAAACGAGGTTGAGACCACACAGATAGGATGCAGCAGAGCTAGGAAATGAACTCATGTATGTTTCACTCCAGTCCTTCTGATCGACCATATCACGTTGGCACTCCAAAGGGATTTAGAAACATAGGAATTTACATAAAGAGAAAGCAGAGTGGACTAAATAACATTGGAATAAAAGCTGTTATACCTCAGAAACTGTAAGCAATTGAGTTTGGCTGGATTGCAAAGAATACAAAGAAAGTAAAGAGACTAGAGAGCAAAGGTGGATTAGGACCAGATAGATAAGTTTGAATATCAGACTAAAGCAATAGGCATCTAATTAAATTTTTAGAAGACATGATTACTGCAGTGATTTATAAAAAGCATGCATTGATTTGTAGGACTGAAATGCTGTGTGAAAAAGACTGGAGACTGAAATGGGAGAAAGCAGGATCTCATAATTGCCTAGGTGAGAGTAATGAGAGTACAAATTAGTTTGGTAGAACTATGAATCAAGACTTCTATCTCCAGCAATATGATTAACTACATATTTTGACATACAGCCCTAACAATCTCAAAAATGCAGAAATGATGGATCAAATCTAATAAATATCTTTTCAAATCAATACATAGCTGAGCTCATAGGAAAGTAAGGAAAATTCCCAGGGATTAAAACTGAAGAGAGCTGGACAACATAATGGAACTCTGAAGCTTAGCCTACTAGAGCCTAGAAGTATTTGCCAATCTCCTTAAATAAGAGGCTTCTATTTTAAGAATCAGCCACCTAGCCATAGGTGGCATAGCTTTGAGCCAATACAGTGTAGAACATTGCAACAGAACTTCCTCACCCTCAAAAAACCTGACATAACTCAATACTCTATGAATGAGTAGACTGGGGGAAAAAAATCCACCTGATGGCAAAGGAAAACAACAGTGAAGATAGGTGTGGCTTCTGAATAGATAAAAGCTTCCTGAGAGTACGGTCTCTCAACAGACCTGACTATGTCTGTATCTTGTTCTGGTTTTATTTTATGATAGCTGCATGATCCAAGAAAACATAAACTGAGAAATTAATTTAACTTAATCATTCGTTGGCACTAAACTAAGGTATCTCTCCGAATCTAGTACACATTTACAAAGAAACAGACCCTCAAACCAGCCTTTCCAGGATTTCCATAGGTAAGTTTACATTGATCATAAATTCACAATTCAAAATCATCAAGTATATTATGACCAGGCAGGACTATAGATACTGGAGGTAGTGGTGGCAGCATGATTTTGGACTCTGCCTAAATTTACAAACACAAATACACAACACACACACACACACACACAGAGGAAATAGGCTGACAATAACAGTAACTCACAGACAGCAAATCCAGGTAACAAGGTAGCACATCAAAGCCCAGGATATGAGTTAGAGACCAAATCATTTAGAACAGAAAGATCATGAAGGACTAGCACTTGTATGGGAGTGAGAAGCTGCGTGGGAGATAATAAAGAGGACACTTGGCAATTTCAAAAGCTGGGAAACACAGAAATCAGGAAGAAAAAAAAAAAAAGCTCACTCTCCAAAGGAGCCTTCTCCATTCAAGGTGGAACACTCTGAAGGCAATGTTGAGAACAGATGAAACTGGGAAGGACCTTTGCGGTCTCCAACTTGCCAAAGGATATAAGGAAACCGTAAAGGGTGCTAGGGTAACCTGAGCCCTCAGGGTTTGGAAATGTCCAGTGAAAGAACTTTTCTAGAAGACTGTAACCATATACTAAAAAGAAACTGCTGAGAGCAGAATACAGATGTATTGGGGTAAGAACACTTGGAGTAAGAAGAGGGAAAATTCAGATGCTAATGAGGGAAAGGACTAAAAGTACAGGCAATGTATAGTACCGAAGATGTGCATGCAGTGAGAGGGCATTTTTTTTTATTACTTTATAATAAAATAGAAGTCCTAGGACAATGAAGCTAGAAGAGCCCACCCCAAGTCCCTGAAGCTTAAAATGTACAGGTAACTTCATCTCACTGAAGCATAAAAAGAGAAAAGGAGGGTGCTTGAAATCAATACAAAGAAATAAGAAAAAAAAAAGATAATGGTCCAAAATCATACTATAGAAAATGACAGCACATCAGAAAATATGTGCATATACACATGCACACACACACAAAGCCAACAAAAATCTAACTTATCCTATTATTTCAAAACAAGCTAATTGCAATTATGAAATAATATTAGTTATAGCAGAACAAGACAAACGAGAATGAGAAAATTTAATAAGTAAGAGTTTGGCAACTTGAGCTGACAGAGCTCAGGTAAGAATTATAAATAGGAAAAAATGGTAAATTGAGAAAAAGTATAAAGAACACAAAGGTGAACAGACAGAATTAAAATATAGTAAATGAACTAGAAAACAAAGTAAAAGCAAAGGCAAGTCAAACATATATTAAGAAATATAACTTTAATAAATGAGAGAAAGTGATAGATAATGAAAACAAAGAAAATAAAGTAGATATGCAAAAAGAGGGCTAGAAGAATAAAACCACAATGGAACCCTACAAATATTAAAAAACATAGTCAAGAATACTTTTCTGAAATTAAAGAATATTTGAAAGTTAACTGTACCTAAGAAAAATCACTGCCAGATGATCAATGTAAAGATATATTTGAGCAAAAGTTTTATATATTAAAAAACATTTTGGGGATACAGGTAAAATCACCAAGCAAAACAGTTGTAAACACCAGATTAGCATCAGAGTTTTTGACTGCAATGCTTTAAGCCAGGCGTTCCTAAAGTCATTTAAGAAACTCAAAGAACATGTGGAACACAGACTGCAAACAAATTGCTGTAAACTAGCAATATTCAGGAATACAGTACATATACGCTCTTTCTGAATAATCTACTGAGGAATGAGCTTCACACTATCAAGGAAATGTTGAAATGCTTGTGAGCATTAAATATATTTAACTATATCACTAAGAATAAATAGTAGGAATAAGGATGAGGGAATACATGTAAGTGATATGGGTTCTAATGACAATATATTGCAACTATCAAAAATGATAGTGAGAAGGAGGGAAATCAATGGTAAGTAGAATAAGCTGGTTAATATATTTTTATTGGGGGTACAGGAATATAGCTTCAATTTAGATAACTGGGGAAAGGAAAGGAAAAAAAAAGATTCGTCGCTATTTTTAGTCACGCTTATGGTAAGAACAAATAGAAAGTACCTTAAAAGAAAGAGATTAAGGATAGTAAGAATATATAGCAATTATCCAAACAAAAAGTAAAATCTTCCTAAACAGCAACATTAGTATGAGAAAGAGAAAGATCTCATAGAAAGAAACTTTAGATACAGAGTTTGATAGAGAACAGAAATGACACTAAATATATTACACATAATACAGTCATCACTCACAGATTAAAAGGAAAACATTTTTAGGTTGAAGAAGCGGAATACAAATCTATACTTTATACAAAGACAAAACTAATATAAAGAGATTCAAAAGGTTAAAAATAAAAAGATACTTACTTTCATACCAAACAAGTGAATATAAAGAGCAAGAGGCAAGATCTTGATATCTAACAAGGTAGAATTCAGATTGAAAAGCACTAACAGAGACAAAGAAATATTTCACAATGCTAAGTCGACAATTCATAATGATGTAATCAATATTGTACAGGTAGATAGCTCTGGTTCCCTGGATAATAAAGAATGTTATCTTTTTTTTCAAGTGTACATAAAACAATTACAAAAACTGACTGCATATTTGGTTGTTTTGAAAAAATTCCAAAAATTGGAGAAATTCTTACAAATAATAATGGAATATAGCAAAAGCAGCTACCAAAAGCAGATATGGAATTAAATATCTCTATCAACAAAATTGAAAAATCAAAATAAATGAACTACTCAACTAAAAAATTAAGAAAAAACAATTAAGGAAAAATTAAAATCAGATATTAATGAGCTAGAAAATAGAAAACTATAGAAATCATAAATGAATAAAAAATCTGGTTCATTGGAAAAAAACTTAATGATATGTTACTAACCTAATGAAAAGGGGGAAAGGAACCACAAATACACATAACCAGAAATGACAAGTGGAAAAGAACCACCAATTGTTTTAAATGAGACTATTTCACACAAATGTATGCAATTCAATTTTAAAATCTAGAAACATTCCCTAGGAGGTATAGTTTACAGAATTTGACTGCAGTCAGAATAAAAATGGTAAACAGGCTGTTTCCCATAAGAAAAAAAAAATAGAGATAGTCATAAAGAATTCACCTGTGAAAAAGCACTATATATATATAAAAAACTATATATATATATAAAAAGCACTATATATATATATAATCTTACCAAGGGAATTCTAAAAAAACCATTAAAGAGCTGTTTATCATTTAACCTCAGTGTTTCCAAAATTATTACAAAGCATATAAAAAGAAAATGTCCAAATTATTTTTATATAGCAAGTATAACATTGACATCCAAATGAAAGTTACATTTCACTTGTAAATATTGTATCACTGGTATCACTTGTAAATATTGAATGCAAAAATTGTACATAAAACATTAGCAAACAGAATCCAGCAGCACATTAAAAAATGACAAGTTATTTGAGATTATATAACTAATTAGGTTTTGAGTATGCAATGGTGTTTCAAAATAAAGAGCAAATGAACACAATTATCATATTAATAGAACTAAGAAAAATTCACCATCTTTATAAGATGCCTAAAATGCATTACACTAAAATCAGCAACCATTAATTTTTTAAAACATTAAATTAAATAGAAATCTATGGATACTTTCATACATACAAACATCAGCCCCAAAACCAGCATATTTCTCAATTAGTAAATGTCACAGACTTACCTTCTAAAGCATGCTCATGTCTCCACTACTAACATCGCATTATATATATTAGCCAGTAAACTTGGGTACAAGAAAGCAATTATAAGTATAAATCTAGATGAGGTAAAACTATCTGTATTTGCAGATGATATGATTCTACAACTGAAAATCTTTCCAAAAGAATCAATGGAAAATTATAAAAAATAAAAGAAATTAGGCAAGTAGCAATATATAAAATTAAGATATGCAACACAATAAACCTCATATATAACCAAGAGAGTAAAAGATCTATATACTAAAAACTATACAACTTTGATAAAAGAAGTTGAACACACAAGTAAATGGAAAGACACCCTATATTCATGGATCAGAAGACTTAACTGTTAAAATGTCCATACTACCCAAAGCCATCTATAGCTTGAATGCAATTCCTACCAACATTCCAATAGCCTTTTTCATGGATAGAAAAAACCATCCTAAAGTTTGCATGGAACTACAGAAGACCCCAAATAACCACAGCGATCTTGACAAAGAACAAAACCGGAGGGCTCCCAGTTCTGGACTTCAAACTATAGTACAAATCTATAGTAATCAAAATAATATGCACTGGCGTAAAAATAGACACAATGACGAATGGAACAGAATTAGGGCCCAGAAATAAACCCTCACATGTATGGTCAGTTAATATTTGACAAGTGAGTGAAGAATACTTAATGGAGAAAGGACAATCTCTTCAATAAATGGTGCTCGGAAAACTGGATATTAACATGCAAAAGAAAAAATTGGACCTTTATCTTACACCACTCAAAAATTAACTCAAAATGGATTAAGGGCTTACACTTAAGACCTAAAACCATAAACTCCTAGAAGAAAACAAGGAAAAAGGCCCTTTACATCGGTGTTGGCAATGATTTTTTTTTTTTATGTGACACGAAAAGCACAAGCAACAAGAGCAAAAACATCAGTGAGACAACATCAAACTAAAAAGCTTCTGCACAGCAAAAGAAACAAAATGAAAAGGGGGAAATGTTTGCAAGCCTTATATCTGATAAGGGATTCAGATCTAAAATTTATAAGGCACTCTTAATTCAATAGCAAAATAATAAGTAATTCAATTAAAACATGGTCTGAGGACTTGAATAGATATTTCTTCAAAGACAACAAATACTTAACAAGTACATGAAAAGGTGCTTAACATCAGTAATCAGGCAAATGTAAATCAAAACCATGATGGACCATCACCTCACACCTGTTAGAATAGGTATTCATGAAAAGACAACAAATAAATGTCGGTGAGGAGATGGAGAAAAGGGAACCCTTGTGCACTGTTGGTGAGAATGTCAACTGGTACAGCCACTATGAAAAACAGCATAGAGTTTCCTCAAAAAATTAAAAGTAGAACTACCATTTGATCCGGCTTTGGGCTGTACCCCCAAGATCTGCGAGCCTTGTAACTACCCAGCCTCCAGACCAGAGAAAGCGCCTAGAGCCAGGCTGCTACTTTGAAACTGGAAGGAGACTCTGCGGTTAACAGAATAGCAATATAATGAAGGAGAAAGACAAAGCTCACGGTGGCTAGCTGCCACAGCCCGCCCCGCCCCCCCCCCCCCCACGCCGCCCCGCCACATGCTAGTGGTGGCCACTTCGAGATTACCCCTTCAACTTTTCATTTCCCGTCCTTATTTCTCAACATCTCGGCACTCTGGGAGTTTCCTCGGCCTCTTGGCTGGCTCACCGACTGTTGGGCTGTACCCCCCAGGCCTGCAAGCCTTGTAGTTGCCCAGCCTGGAAACCCAGCAAAGAGCCCGGAGACGGCGAGAGACATAAACGGTTTATCGGAGAGGGGATCTTACATGTTTGAAGCAAAAGGTCCTGGAGTGACGCTCCCACTGTGTACAGCAGACAGCCGACAGGACACGGCAGCAACCTTCGCTACTCGGGCGGAAGGGGGGTGGGGAGGCGGCTACCATTTATAGGGGTAATTGACATCACGTTGGCTCATCATTTACCAGTGAAACCAGCTGGGCTATGTGCCTCACAGCACTTCGGGTTAACGACTATCACGAGGTCAGTTGTTTCCCTTTAGTAAACTAGCAAATGGAGCTGTTTTGGCCTAAGGACTAAAACAATCACTAGCTGGGGCAGGAGGCAAGCATGTTCCCGTAAGTAGGGTGTAGGTGAAGCGGGGACTGGTTGAGCAGGGGATGTAGAAAGAGAAAGAGAACAGTCATCTTAAATGGCCCGACCATACATCCAGCAATCCCACTTCTGGGTATATCTGAAGAAAAATAAATCACTGTATTCAAAAGGTATTAGCACCCTCATGTGCATAGCAGCACTATTTACAATAGCCAAGACATGGAAACAACCTAAGTGTCCATGGACAGATTAATAAAGAAGTTGTGGGGCGTGTGTGTGTGTGTGTACATGGTATGTATACGTATATTATTCCAGCCATGAAAAAGAAGGAAATTTTGCCATTTGGGACAGCATAGATGGACTTTGAGGGCCGTATGTTAACTGAAATAAGTCAGACAGAGAAAGACAAAGATTGTATGATCTCACTTATATGTGGAATGTTTAAAAAAGAAAAAAACCTCATAGGAAAAGAGATCAAATTCGTGGTTACCAGATGCAGGGTGTAGGGGAATTGGATGAAGGTGGTCAAAAGGTACAAACATCCAGTTATAAGATAAATAGGTACTGGGGATGTAACAAGCAGCATGATGACTATTAAGTGACCAAGTCTAAGACACGACTGAATATAAAAATAATGAAAGGAGCAAAGAGTTACAGAGAATAATCTGCTCAATATTGATGTACTCTCTTCCTCACTAAACATGCTTTCAGAATTGTATCTGAAAAAGATAAATGTGTCTACTTGAAAGTTAAAACGATGACTCATTTTGAAGTCACATTGAAACTTGAACGCCTCTCAATTTGTGCAGGTCCTCAAGTGTTGCAGCCTCTGTCTACTGGCTGCCACCCAATGTTAAGCCATGCAAGCTAAGTAAGAATATGAGCCATTCAGGCACATATCTAAACATTTCTGAAGCTGGCTTCCATTTTGATGTGTTTGGTCTCTTTTAGTAAATAGTTGAAGCTCCACTTCAAAATTAACCTTACATTAACTGTCAGAAAAACATTATTATTTCCTGGCTTTCTGAGAAAAACACAACTGTGTTTCATTGGCTGCTAGGAAATGATTTTGGCTACTATGGATGTGGAGCAGGGCTCTTTTACCCTGTCTCGTTGCTTCCTTTTCATACCAGAAATGGCATCTTCAGACAATATTTGACTGGGGACACTATTGCCCCAGCAAGTGAGTCACGGATGGATGTGTACTTCTGCATGTTACTCATCTACAGAATAATAGCCAACATGTTTTAAACAAATAGATACTAATACCCTTCCCTTTATCAAGAAGGTGTTTCCGAAAAGTAAAAAAAAAAAAAAAAAAATGAAATAATCACTGATTATGCAAATCCCGCCAAGCATAAGAGAAAATAATTCTTCTAGTTTCCCTATTACCCCTTCAAGCTATGTCCTTTCTTTCGCAGCTAAATTTGACAGCTAGTGAGAAGAGTTAAAAGTAACTGAAATATCAAGACTGGGTGACTGAAAAGATGGTGGGACCAATTATCTGAAATAGTGCAGCAGGTTTACAAGAGAATTTGATGTGATACTAGTGGCAGATAGATCCTGGAAAAAGTTGCTGAAAGAGGATACAGAACTCTCCATATGAAAATATTGTCCCATAGAATAAGTTCTCTTACAAGGTGTTCAACATTAACAGAAAATTCAGAATATCAAGTACTCATATGAATATTCAATATTGACAGAAGGCAGGTAAAATTAAATGACCTTTCAATTAACTTTTTTCAGTAACATAATTAATGTTCCTTACAGAGCTTTCTGCTCCCAAACCCCAGAGTACACAAGTAGACCATTAAAAGTACCATTGAATGCTTTCAAAATTCTGACTTTTGGTGGGGAAATGTTAAGCTTTTGAATTAAATCAAACTATGACTGCATTACTTTACTTAAAAAAAAAAATCTTGCCACTTATTTTCATTCTCCATAATAGTGTGGTTCATTAATTTCTATTTCCTAAGATAACTACGGATGGCACTAGCTTTATATAATTTCTACATACACACAATGAGTGTTTTCACCTTACTAAACCTAATACATAGAATTCAGACTATTTATTAAAATAATGTCACAAAATTCCAGACTACAGTTTCCCAAAATAAAAAGTTTACCTCTATGATTTAAAATTTCTTTCTATGTCATTATTCCTCTTGAAGTTTTATCAGAATACTGGCTGTGAAAGAGAAAGCTACACTAATGTTGATTTCCATAATCAATAATATGATTTCTACCTTTTAAAAGAAATGTAAATTTTCTCAACCATGTGCAAATAGAATGAGATTTGCCCTCATTTATTTGGATTGAATTTTAAAGGTAAGCCCAGTAGAGATTACTACTTTTCCCAGAGCTACTATCTGTAATTGTGATAGCTGACACCAGATGATACAGGACACCAATATTACATTTACACTCAACTGAGTATAACTTCAAGATGTGAAACAAAGTTTATGTGTCCATATGCTTCCTATTACAAATTTTGTGATGCTGGTGATGAGTATAATGATGATGGTAGAAGTAACTCATTTATTAAGCACACTATTAGTGTACCAGGCACTGTGCAAGATGCTTTACATCTAGTATCTCATGTATTTGGCTTTTCTATCTCACATCACAACAGTAGCCCTGCCAGAATTTTGTCTGAATTTGTCAGAATTTTTGTAGGATGCTTGTAATGTATTTTGCTTTCCCACATTATTCACTTCAGCACTATTGATAGAAGATGGGTCTGTCTGACAGTCTATGTAAGTAGGTTATTTCATAAGAAGAATTAACCTCAAACCAGCCTTTTCACATGATCCAGAATTTACCCTTTTAAAAAAAGCTTTACAATTTAATTTACATACCATAAAATTCATCCATTTAAAGTGTATAATTCACTGTTTTTTATATTTATTTACACAGCTGTGCAACCATCACTACAGCCTAATTTTCGAACACTTTAAACACCCCCAAAAGAAACAGTCACATCGCATCTCTTGCAACAAGCCCTCAGTCCTAGATAACCACTAATCTACTTTCTCTATATATAGATTTGCCCCTTCTGGACATTTCATATAAATTGGATCATATAATATGGTATCTTTTGTGACTGATTTCTTTCACTTAGCATGATGGTTAAGGTTCATCCATGTTGGAGCATGTATCAGTACTTCATTCTTGTTCATTGCCAAATAATATTCCATTGTATAGATATATCACATTTTTGTTTCATTTAAATCAAGATTGTTCTTTTGTCTTTGATTTTTCCAAATTAGTCTGTGTGATTTCTTGAACATCAAGTGAAAGGGAAATAATCTTTTCAAAACACTTAAATAGAAAAATGCAGGTCAAATTCAGGAATGGTGATGTTACTATTTATGGTTCTTTTCAAGATGTGACAAAAGTACAATTGGAATATTATGTTGGACTAAAAAATTAAAACTTTTAATTAATGTACCCATCTTCTAATTTCTTTTTCCTTTTTATATAGCATGGGAGATATATATATATATATGATTTTAAAAGAGCAAACTATTACCAATATATAAATATATAAACCCATCAAAATGTTTCACATGAAAATGACTCTTATTTTGATATTTGGAAATTAAGTTTCATTTTCTAAATGTTATTAAAGTTGGTCTTAAGAAAAGACTTTCCAAGATGATGGTATCATATGAAGCATCTTCTAATCTTTATTGAGTGAATAACATTTTAATTTCAAATGAAATTATATATAAATGATGTAAATATATAACAGGTGCAAAACTTGCAGCACAAATTGAAACATAAGTGCTGTTATTTTCTGCCTAGACTGTAAGGTCCTAAAAAGAGGTAATGAAAACATGCCGAGGTAAGTTTAAAAGAAAAATATCTTGTGTTTTTTTAGTTGTTGTAGTAATCAACAACTACGTTGTTTTTATATCAAAGTCTATATCTCACTGGCAAATGATATATTTAAAAAGTAAATAAGAATTAAAAATAATAATAATACATAAAAATGTCAAATAGAATTATTTGAAATTATGTCAAATTTAAGCCAAAGTTTACACACGAAGAAATATATGAACAATGCATTATGAAAAAATAAATAAATCAACACTATAGCAGTGCTTGGGGAAAACATAACATATGAATAGTATATTTTTCCTATGTTTTTTTAAATTGTATGTTAGAAATGGCTTGTTGCACTCAATTTAAGAACTACTATTAGGTCCTTATGAAACTTATTCTTCCTATGAAAGAGGTTCATTTCTCCCATTTGTATTACATAGCTTATATTATTCATATCCTTTTGGCTATATATTGTTTTTTAGGACTGGATGTCTAACACTGCTTAGAAAATAACATTACCTCTTACCAACATAAAAAGTTTGGTTTTTTACCTTGTTTTATATCTCAATATACCACCAAAGTATATGTCTCTTATTTTTTTCTTTGTTCCAATCCCCAAAATATGAGCTACTTGAGTTATTTCCAATGTATTTTTTATATTTTTAAAATTCTTCAAGTACTTACCCCCATGAGTACATAGTTTTAGGGTAAACAAACATAATTGTCCAAGACAGTATTTCTCAAACTTGGCTGCACATTGCTAATATCTGGAAAGCTTAAACAAATTCAGGTGCCTCATTCATACTCTCAGAGTCTTGTATTATCTGTGTGGTGTGTGGTTTGGCATCTGGATTTTTCATAGCACCTCAGGGAATTCTAATGTACAACCAAGCTCAGAGCCACTGCTCTAAGTGTTTACATAAAACAGAGGCAACTTTCTGCAGCAACTTTCATGGCTAACAAGGTATGATATAACAATATAATCCTACCAGCTCTTACATTTGGGATGTCGATCAAAAACAGGAATTGAAGTTGGGAAGGTGAATTTTGTCCACATGGAATCTAGTTGTTTTCCTAGAAGACCCAAAATTTCAGTCAAATAATACTGAGTAGAAGTGCAAGTTTTATTGTTACTATTGCTTAATTAGCTAAAATTAAAATGCTTCCTAAAAGACAGAAAATTCTGCCTCATCATTCAGTAATATGAAGCTCTTTATAAGCACTTTCTTGGTTAGGATTTATAGGGCAAAATTTTAGAGGCTTATTACTTCCTATGTGCCATCTGGAGATGTGCCACCAGATGGCATGTGGGTGGCAATGATCATATGGCTTAAATAGAAAATTTCAAATAAATTTTAGGTAACTAAATCAAAGAGATTATATCACGTTTTCCCAGAGACTCATGATTTCTCTATTGAACTAGAGCTGTATTCAGTCAAACCTAAAAATAAATTAAGCACTAATAATTATCTGTTAGGGAGTATCACATAGTTTTGCTTAAGATTTACATTATTTTTATAATGTTGTCTCAAAGTATTTAATATGTTTACTCACATATAAAGGGCTTATAATAAAAAGTAACAGTTCCTTACTCCCCAGAAGGAACCATTGTAATTGTTCTTCTGTTGGTTACTTACATGTTTCTTAATTTGCCCAAATGTAGATGAAGATTTAGAGTGTTTTAAAAGAATAGCAAACATATATGTAAAAGTTGGTAACTTTAATGGCTGGCAATTCCTGCTTCAATGTAACACTGGCTCTATTTCTAAACTAGGGAAGAAATCATCCTGATTTTATATTGACTTTTCCAGGATGTAGCTCTATTCCTGAGTTAGAGTTGCATCTCTTATTGAATCTCATTGAGATATTGAAAGTATTACAACATTTCTTCTGCTACTGACACAAGTCCTTTGACTACTATAGACTTTTTCTCCCCTTTTAACTGGTCCTTGACTTTCACCTTGTAAGTTAAGTAACTCTCCTCTGTTTATTTGGCTGTTGTAGAAATTGACTTTTTCTCCATATAACTTATCAAAATCCAGTGATGAGAGAGGTGTGGGTTCACAGTGCATATGATGACCAGTTTCTCCCCAGTTAGGAAAAATGTTATTCAACAAAAGGGCTGGGTTTATTCTTTTCCAACAAGGTATTGCTACTAGATGTTTACTGTTTAATTATTTAATCCACATAGGGAAAACAGTTTCTTCACCAACAGTTTTAGCAAGATATAAGCTCATTTCCAAATTACCCTTGAGCCATTATGTTTTTGTTATATCATGACCAGAGTAAAACTTTTTGTTTCTGTGTGTGTGTGTGTGTGTATGTATATATATATATATATTATATATATATAAACATTTTGAAATTCATTATTCTAGAACATAGAGTATTTGAAGACAGATTTAAACAAGGAATCATAGTTTTTCTACTGAATTATAAAATAATATTTTACAATAGTGAATCAAGGAAAACTGCTTCATTAGCAGAAGAAAAAAGATAATCCACTGGGGCTATTCCCCAAGCAGAGGTAGAGGCACTAACTTTTGTCCCTGGAAAAGTATGGAAGATAATGATGGTGTCAGAATAAATAGGGTAGGAAAAATTTAAACCTATGAATACCATCTACCACAAAACTAGGCTTAAAACTATTCAACAAACACCCAAAAATGAGTGGTGAGGGGCAGACGACCTATAGGTACAAGATCTACATAGTATTAATACAGTAAAATAAAAGTGTGGATAAGCAACAGAGCATATGACAGGCACAAGAGGAGGGGAACTTCCAATCACTAACAGGTTCTCACCAGCACTGGATAGAGTGATGGGCAAACTTGAGTACAGGTATGGAAACTGGGAAGGATTTTTGTACACTCCAATCTACATATAAAGCAAAGGGTCCTTGGTGAGATCTGAAGTTACTATAACAGTCTAGATCTTATGAACTCTAGAAAACAACCAGCTAATGCCAACCTCAAAGACAAAACTTAACATTAAGAATAATTTGTAGAGTAGAAGCAAAGTGACAGTAAGGATAAGGACAAAAGGTTCAGACAAAGTAAGTGGAGGATGGCCTTTCTAACAAATTATGCTATGCTTTTAAAATGTTAAAAGAAAACTACAGATGATTATTGCTAGAAGAACAAGGAAACTTAACCAAATGAAGTAAAGACTTAAAATGTTTTAAGGTTTCTGAGCAGCAAATCCAAAACACTTGTGTTAGAGCATGGATTTATTTTTGGCTTGATTTCTCCTAGTTGATATCGTTAGGTAATTACTCCTCTATGCCATAAAATAATAGACTCATTGGATACAGAATAAAGACTAAGATAACCCAGCATTTATGTAATAGAAATTCTTCTTTAAAAAACTAGAATGGAACATCACAGATACTATAAATTGTAACTCAATAAAACTTTCCTTTAAAAATAAAAACAGAGTCTTGGAACCATGTATTGAAAGGGCACATCATGTTTCTGGGAAAACTGAGTTAAAACAGCCAACCTTGAGACATTTACTAGTAAAAAATATTTTATGTTAAAGAAGCAAGAAAAATATCCATCTGGGCAAAATTACTAAGTCAAATCAAGTTATCATCAGCCATTTCAAGAGCAGTGTCAAATATCAAAAGGGAGAAAGGAGTAATATACTTAATATACTCAAAAAAAATTAAACCAAGGATTTGATATCTAATCAAACTGAGTTTTCAATTTATGAAGCCTACAGACAAACTGCTAGGCAGAACTATCATGTGTAACTTATGAATGGATAGACATCCACGTACAGACTGGTGGTGAGCTTTAAATTTATTTTTACCATTTAACTAAGACGGAATAAAATTGTGAAAGTATAGAATGTGGTATACAGTGACTATATGGTCTAACGATTTAGATACAGTACAACTGTAAAGAAAGAGGGAGACAATGGAGAGAGCTTACAAAAAATAGAGAATTATAATAAACTTGTTGTTCCCATATAGTTTTGACCATGAATAAAATGATGTGACTGTAATTTAAATTCTAGTGAAAAGAAACGAGAAAGAAGAGATTATTAGCTAATTCTAAAATTGTTCATAGTAGGGAATTAATATTCTATAGCCCAAAATAGGATGGAACAGTATTATGTAAACATATTGCTATCAAGATACAAATTAAAAGCAAACAATCCTAAATACTTAAAATATACTATACTCATATTAAACATACAATGGAAGGATATACCATACACTTTTAAATGGTTACTGATAGGAGGTGGGAGAAAATAAGACAAAGGGGAAGAAATAAAAGGTAGTCTTCTTAAGAATATCTTGTTTTCTGTATTTGATTTTAGAACCACATAACATTGCATATAGTTATAAACCCCCCCCAAAATTTAAAAATCCATAGAAACATTTTTTAAAAGAAACTATATTTTTGCCCTATTGGTGCCCTAACAACACAGTAAAGTACATTAAAACATTAAATGAAGTGACATTAAAACAGTAATATGATTAAATATCCCTAATGAGATAAAACCTAAGGAAGAATATAACTGCAACACAAATCTTAAATTATATTCAGTAATTATACTATAAATAATAATGTTAGTATTGTTTTCTGAGACTGGAGTTTGGATATTGTGGTATAAAACAAATGAGGGATATTTAATTCTGTCATCCTCTTTATCATTGAGAAATGAGATTCTTGGCATGGGAAAAATAAAGATGTAAGGTAAAGGGATCAAACAAAAATTCTGTAGACCAGTTTTGTCCATGGTAAAGGCTAAGAAACAGTGACAAACCCAATAGCAATGAGCCAATAATCTACCAAATAATGGGAGAGCAAATAAAGTTTTCAGGTCCCCAGAGAACATATAACAAGATAGAATGAGCCATAAAACAAACCTCAATATATTTAAAAGAGCTGAAATCAAACAGAGTGTACACTCTAACCACAATGAAATCAAACTGGATATCAAAAACAGAAAGAGGAAAATCTCCAAACACTAGGAAACTACACAACACATCTCTAAATAATGTATGAGTCAAAGAGAAAGTCTCGTAGAAATTAAAAAAAAAAAAACAAAACACTGAACTAAGTGAAAATGAAAAAAAAAAAGTCAATTCTACATCCATAGTGAAAAATATGAATCTTTGAATGATGTCAACAAGAATGGCAGAGGAAAACCTTTCAAAAAATTTTCTCCTCAGTAAAAGATATTAGAATATTAGCAAAAGTTTTCAAATCAACTTTTCTAGAACTCTGAAAGTTAACCAAAACTTGGAAATATCAAGGGAGTGTTTATTCAAGAAGATAGTGCTTTGTGGATTTTCATTTGCTGTAGTCCCATCCTCCTCCTCCCAGAACCATGGTAAACTCCACGACAAATAGCCCTGCAATTATAATGAGAAGCTGCATGGGGAGATGTTGGTCAAGGGTGCAAACTCCTTGTTTTAAAATGGGTAAGTTCTGGAATCTAATTTACAGCATGGTGATTATTTTTTAACAATATTGTATTATATACTTGACATTTGCTATGAGAATAGACCTTAAATGTTCTGCTGGTGCATTTTCATTACAGAGCCAAATTCAACTGAGTCATATTTCAAATCCTGTATAGAGAAATTCACAATTTTATCCTAATGAAATTTGTATGTTTGGGTGAGAACATTTATCGAGATTTGAAACCTTCTCTACTGCCTTGAGATAGTGAGAATTCTAGTGTGGGTATTAAAGAATAAGACAACGTGATCTCTGCTTTCACGGTTAGTGATTCCTCCAAAATGATTGGAGCTTTTGAAGATGTTGAGTTACTCTAGTCATATTTCCATAGAGAATTTAATTTCTAGCAATTCTCTGCATTGTGCTACAATGATGAATGAAGTTCTCCAAATATTTTACATTCTGAAAAACACCAACCTATCCAGAGTTTTAGGAATGGGACGCCAAAGAAAGTCAAAATCTTGGAAACAGATTCTGTGAAGTAAGAAAAGCCCAAAAAAGGGTAAGCAAAGATACAAGAGGTAAAAGGCCTCGATATTTCCAAATAAAAGACTTTACCAATAGTTAGTGATCTCTACTGTGGTAAAGAAATTCATGTTATTGATGAAACCTGTAGGGAGCTAGCTAAAAAAAACACACACACACACACACAAAAAAAAAACAAACACACAACAACCACCAAAAAAACTGCTAATTAAAAAAACTAACTGATTCCTTACAGGAGAAACAAAAAAGAGACACTGAGTTTGTGAAAAGGAATCACAAAGATCAGCAAAGATGAGTAAAGGACATCTATCTCTTTCTCCCAAGGGATGATGTAGGATTATGCACACATTATACTTTTAGGACTCTCAAGAAGTTGGTTTTGATAACTCAGTTAATTAACAATATCTCTAATTGTTTATATTCTTTCAATACACTTTGTCATCTCTATTGGATGCAGTCCTACCATCCCCCAACTGTGTAATGTGGTGTAAAAGATTTTTAAAATAAAAGTTTGAAAATATATTTAGCAACAATTTGTACTGGTTCCAGTCTAAGGAGATACATCTCCATTCAGTGGATACTCAGCACCTGGGCACATTAGACTATTCTTCAGTAAGTACAGATGTCTCTGGGCCCTTGTATCTAATACCAACCCACTTACTACAGTCAAGATTGCATAATTATGTCAAAACTCCTCTTCTACATAGGGCAGTAAATTTTGTGACATTCAATTCATTCCATGTAACATTATCAAAGTAGAAAAATGTCCAATCACTATATTGTCCTTCAGAGCCTGTCATCCCTTTTTACCTCCAGTATGAAACAGTTTTTTTAAAAAAATAGATCCTGTAGCTTTTAGACTTCTTTCAAATCATCTACATAAACATGACAAATGTTAATCCGTGGATTAAGATGCAAATCTCTCTTCAGCACATTATCCATTCCCTTCTGATTAATTTCTCCAGTCCTAGATATCCCAGTGTTCAGCTTTTAGTAACAGTGAATATCAACACTATAAATTTTTCCCCTTTTTTCTTGCATTAACTGTGGCTTTGTCAAAGACCTGAATAAAAAGGAAGAGTGTTTAAAAAAAAAACAAAACAATGACTATAATGAAATGATAGTCTTGTGTGGAAGAAAAGGAACAACTCCTGAGAGAATCATTGCAGACTGACATTACAGCACCAGTACCAGCATCTCAGAAGTCTACTACTGGATATTTACTAACTAGCTTTTTGACCCTAAGCCAATGACCTCTCCTTTCAGGACCTGAGGTTCTGCATTTGGAAAATAACAGAGCTGAATCTCCAAACCCTAAAATTCTGTAAGTTTGGAAATATTATGTTTTGATAGTATCGCATCTGGTCATTCTAAGATAGAAAATACGCCATTTTTTAAAAAGTCATAAGGCACCATTGCTTGTTGTATCATCCATGTGGTTGAACATTTTCTCTTGAAAATACTTATTAAAAGTCTACTGTATGCTTACCTATGTGATAGACATGAGAGAGAAAACAAAAAGGTCCATGAGACACAGGACCTCCCCTTAGGGAAGCTTACTTGCTAGAATATAATAGAGGAATATATATATATATATATATATATATATATATATATATATATATATATATATATTATAATACTTTCCGATGCACAATAAAAGAGAGTAAGTATCATGAGACAAGTAGAAATAAAATGCTATGGAAATGGGTAAAATGAAGAAGTCCTTTCAGCTAATAAGCTCATTAAGGGTTTCATGAAAAAGGTGGTAGCTGAGCTGGGTCTTGAAAGATTCTATGTATGACAAAAATAGAGAGTGAAGGAGGGAGCTCGGGTAAACAGAGAAGGAGAGTTAGGAAACCATGAGGATTTCATGGGTGCAGTGAAGATTTTCGTTTTGTGTGCTGAAATTGTTATAGCAGTGAGGAAATGGAAGCAGGGAGAATTGTTATTTTTCATTGGAAGCAGCAGTTTTTGCTTTGTGGATTCTGACTCAGAGATTGCCTACAGAGTATACTCAATTATTCTGGGCATTTCTATGTTAGTCTTCTCTTTGTTTGTGTATACTACACTATATTATTTAAAACAAGCTCTACTTGACGTTCATACCTCCATTATTATACAAATAAATATGAATTTTTGAATAGATAAACACTTTTTTCATTTAGTCCTTCAACAATAAAGTGATATGGTTAAAATAAGTATGGGAAGGCAATTTGAATACCAGAAATGCTTTGTATAGGAATGGTATAATGATCCACTTTCCATGACAAAAGTTGTCTTTATATGTTGTCATGTAGAGTGTTATTTAGTCGAGTATATGGTTAAAAATAAAATTTGCTGTTGTTTCTATTTTAAAATTTGATAGCCCTCTTAGGTTAATCAGTACTTAGTGGAACAGATTTTCTGAAGCAGTTTGCACCCTAGGAGACCTAGTCATTTTGTACCCTAGCACACACACAAAAGTGTTATTTGCTTAAGTGAAACAGGCCACCCCAAATATTAGAGGAAAGCAATCATCTAACTGAAGTTTAAACAACATCCTCCACATGATTAATTGTGTTTTGTCTTGGTTTCCGTTGGACCTAGAATCCAGGAAGATCTCACTTCCCATTACTTCTGTTCTCTAGAGTCCTTTCGGAGAACTGTCATTCTGCAAATACATTGACTAAGAACAAGCCTATACTAAAGCGCATACACTTTTATCCCACTCTCTTTAAAAGTGGGTTAATATTGCTTACTTTTTCTGGTTGCTAGGTCAAAGAATTTTGTGGAAAAATATGACAAATGCCATTTTCTCAAATGCTAACAGCTTTAACTCTGTGTGTGTGTGTGTGTGTGTAAGTGTGCATGATCTCTTTGATCACCTCCTTTCTTCTATTTACTTCCAGAACCTGAAGTCTGGTTTTCAAACAGTACAACTTCAAAATTCTGAATGGGTTTATTTGGATGAAACTGCAGTACATTTAGCAGAAAAATGGACAAGAGGGGCTAAAGGGCAATGGTATCGAAAAAGGATGGATATCACTTCTGTGCCCCAAACATGACCTCTGAGTCATTTGATGCTACAAACCACAGAGATTTTGAGAGCAGGGTCTTCCAGAAGAAACTGCCTTATAGTGGCTTTCAATTTTTGACTTCTTTGAAAATCCAGGCCTTCAAGAATGAGTGATCTAAGCTTAACTATCTCCAAGCATTTGATAACTCACGAGCTCTAGCCAGCATGGTCTGAATTTAGGTTAGGGGCTCCTTTTGAAAGAGGATACTTTTTGTATGTCTCCTTTATATTATTCTGCCAGAACTTAAAACTGGTAAAGTGCTTAGAGTTTAAAGTGACAGATGTTACAGAAGCAGCTTCTGAGAAGCTCATGTATCTTTTTAAAAATCACTGTCTTTTCTAACTTAGATTGTATTCATTGTTGTATTATGTAAGATGAATGCTTACTGCTGTATGGATTTATTGGAAGAGCTCAAAGTGCTACTTTAGTGGCAATTTAGAAATTATTGAATTCTACTTCATTGTACCTCTCAGGTCCCTGTGGCAGTTTTTAAAGGTTTAGCCACAAAAACAGGTACCTACTAATAAGAGCTAAGTGAAAAGCATTGATCTGAATGTTGAGGTAGAATGGTATAAGATGAACTTGAGATGCTGTATGCTCTCCAGGAGCTTACATTCTGAGTGAGATAATGAGACAAGCAGATCTGAAAGGCTAGCTATAATTTTGGGTAATACATGCTAGATATCCAGACAAGTACCCACTATAAGTTCTGCTTGAGTTCTGAGGAGGCAAAAAAAAAATATTCAATAAATCTGGGAATGGCTTCAAAGAGAAAGAGAGGTCTAAGATGAGCCTTGAAGCATTTGTCAAGGCCATAGAAGGATGAGTGATGCCTAATGATAGGAGAATTGTGATGGGCAGGCTTTACAATGGCCCCTTATGATCCCCATCTTCTGGAATTCACAGCCTTGTGTAATACCTTCCCGTTGAGTGTGTGCTAGACGTATTGACTCATTTCTGATGAACATAATACGGCAGATGTGATGGCAGGACACTTCCAAGATTAAGTTACTATGAAACTATGTCTTCCATCTTGGACACCCACACTTGTTCTGTGGAAAGTTATCTTTCTTGCTATGAGAAGGCTCACGTCTACAAGGCAAGAACTAATACCTCCAGCCAACAGCCAATGAGTAACTGAGACCTGCCAACAGCCACATATGTGAACTTGGGAGTAGATCCTCCCCCAGTTGAGCCAACCACAATCTGGCCAATAGCTTGCTTACAGCCTCGTCAGAGACCTTGAGCCAGAGGCATCCAGCTAAGTGACACCCAGATTCTTGACACAAACTTAGGTATTTAACATTTGTTGTTTTAAGCTTTAAATTTTGGAATAATATGTTACACAGAAATAGATAATTAATATAGGGTTGGGTTTGCAATGGATTAAACCAAGGTTCAGAGGTTTAAAAAAAAAAAAAGGAAGCAAAAAAAAAAAAAAGAGAAAAATAATCTCCATGACTAGGCTTGGCACTGTGAGGATAGCAGTTTTTTGTTTGTTTGTTTTGTTTTTACTTGATTGTTGTTTGTTTTGACTGAGTCCATTCATATGAGAGAACAACATAAAAAGTAGAGTTAAATGTCTTTGTCCTAAGGACTGATTTAAGGAAGTGGATTGGCAACTCAAGCAGTTCAAAAGTGATGATTTTAAAGAGATAGATCCCAATTTTGTGAGCACCTAGGTAAGTAATGACATCAAATTTACAAATACTGGAGCCCAGAATAAAGGAGGCTTACAAGGCATAGAAATGCTTTACTCTTTTTGAGTAGCTTGGTTTATTTTTGTTCATTAAGGAAGAACTGGATTTTCTTCTCTTTATCTGAAAAAAAATTGGTAAAACACATTTTGTTTCATGTTGATAATTGTCTTTTGCTACTATCCACAAATGAAGAGATAAATGCAATGCTTCATGTTTCCTTCAATGCTGTCTCTTAAAAGAATTAGTCAAACCCAGGACAAGAGTAAAATTTTGAAGAAAGCTCTGACTTAGCTGAGTTAACTTTTTGAGCAAAATCTCTTAGGCAGTCAAGAATTCAATTCTCTCACCAGCTTGAGATAATCCTCTAGTGCACAGCCAGCACCATAGCCCAAGTGCAGAGTCTATCTGCTTGGCAAAATGTGACTTCAGCAAAAGTGATCGCATTAAAACTTCAAGTATACTTGGCAAACTTTAGGCTCAGTCATTCTTGGGAGAAGTCCAGGATAGTCAGGTATTTACTGAATCTTCTTTTTGTGTCTTACTCTCTGCTGATGGTGTCACGTTTTCCCAGCTTAAGTTAGAGCACATTGATTTTTATGTTTTAGACTAGCTGATTCTCACAGACAGAACAGCATGACAGAAATTCAATTATGCTTCAAACTGATGATATGCTTTTGGAGAAAGTCATGGAGACATGCCGTATGTCTCAGAAGCAGTACGTTCCTGGGAATGCAGAAGTGTTAAGAAAGGATCCTCCTTGTTGGAAGAATGTGTCCCACTCAGTCTAGAGACACTTTTATTTATTTAAATTTGAGACTTGAACAAGATTTTTTAGTGTATCTAGTGCTGCTGTTGTTATTCTTTTAAAAGAAGAAAAAGGTTTATCTCCGTTATCTCCTAATACATGCCTCACTAAAGTAAAGCTATTGCTGAAACTTAGAAGTAACGAAGAAAAACTTTAACTCTTTCTTTTAGTCCCCAGGTACAGCAAAAAGCCCAAAGGTAGAGGAAAGGTTGTTAAAATACAACGTTCATTTTTACTTTATTTTTAGCTTTAGAGCTAACTGGTGAATCCTTAAACTGAAGATACTGTATCTTTTCTGAATGCAAGAACATACTGTGGATATGAAGAGTGATCATTGGGTTAAAATTGCATGTATCCAATGTCTGTATGTATGTAGACAGGCTTGCACTATATCACTATTCTTCTCATCCCTGAGAATGAACAAGAAGAGAGAAAAAGTCCCTATCCTTTTATTTATATGGCTGTTGTCACCATTGTATCTAATTCATGGTAATTCTCTTCTTAGTAATGGGATAAAACATATAGTATTATAGAAAGTTAGTTTTGAGAACTGGCTGTCCAAAAATTCCCTTTAAAAAAGATCAAGTGATCTTCCTAAGATTACAGAGAGAGAAACTGAGTTTTCTGGCCCCCCGTCTACAACTTATTATGTTATTTAGCAGTTAACTAATTTAGAACTCACAAAATTTTCAGGAAACATATTATTCCATTAACAATTTTCAGTCTGACTTCCCTTAGGCTACTTACTAAATGGAAGCACTTGCTAGTTTTCTCATTTATTCATAGAGTTATGCCACAAATAATTATTAAACCATAATCTATGAGATAGTTATAGTTTCTGATACAGAAATGAGCAAGGCATATTCCCCTATACTGTGTATCTTTGATGGTAAATGAAATGACTGCTTCATTCAATTTTTCTCACCATCTTTTAAAGAGGATTGAAAAAAATTAAGGTTCTGGGAGCTTATAAATTCATAGCTGAAGTGTTTGGCTTTCTCCTGTGTTAGGACAGCTAGTGTCAAATTAACTCTTTTGCAAAGAAACGCTATGAAGGTGGAATAAATAAATAATTGGCTATATGAAGACATCAGAGAAAAATAAAACTAGAACTTGAGAGATCACATCCCAGAGAGAAACACATTGAGGTGATCCCTGAATTCTCAGTGTATTTTTTCCTCAAATTATTTTGCAATTAAGTGTATGGTAGATAGAGGCTAAAGAAAAAGGCTTAGATTATACAGCAATCTTACTGATATTTGAAATTATGTCTTCAATGTCATATAAGGATAAGATAAAGGGTAGAAACTGAAAAAAATAGAATAATGACATAAAACTTCTCAACTTGAACAAAAGACATAAATCTGCAGATTTCAGATCCAGAGCAAATTTCAAACAGGAAACACACAAAGGAAAACACACCAAACACATCATAGCAAATTTACTGAAAACTAAAGACAAATACCAACCACAAATTTTACTAACTGGCTGATAGACTCCACCAAGAAGAGACCCTCCTATAAACCCCATGGGACACCTCACCTGCCACCCCCCCCCATAATTGGCTGGCATGTATCCCTAGCACTCTGTGTGCCCTGGGACAGCACATAGCCTCTGCATTCAGTGTGCACAAACCTCCACAGAGAGTGAGTGCAAGCTCTGCAGAGGGGGAGCACAAACCCCCCCAGAAAGCACATTGATATCAGCAGTCAGTTCAACTCTGCAAGATTGGAAGAAGGCACACAACCTTGAACACTTAAGGGCACTACCTAGGGAAAAAAAAAATGGGAGGCTTTCAACACCTAGCCTGGTTTTGTGGGATTGAGAGAAGAGATACAATCCTAAAACTTCTCCCTACAAGAGAGAACAAGAAAATTGGAGCAGGCACATCCATAGAAAATGTGACAAAAAGGAATCATTTTCCTAAGCATAGGCCCTTTTAAACTAATTCACCTGAGTCTGAATTTATGCCTTCAAGATTTTAGTAGATAATCTGCAAAAGCATCTTGTTATTGCAATATGCAAAAAGAGGATTATTACTTCCCAAGAGATGCTTAAAATATTTTTGGATACACTAAGTGGAGTTTATATCTTGGAATCTCCATCACTCTTAATTGAAAACTCTAGTTTATTAGAATGGTTTTAATACACTAAACCCCAAACACAGTTAGTCCTGGTAAATTCATTTCCTGGGAATGTAAGATTAAAGAATTTTCTCCCTCTTTTCCACTCAAATCTGAATTCATATGATTTTGGCTATAATGGCTTGAAATAGTAGGCATTTCATTGACCTTGTTGTTCATTTATTCCAATCTTTAATATCCTTAGCTCTTGACAGTGTATCACATTGTCCTGCCCAGTCGAAAATGATTATCTGGAAATGCTCTAAACACCTAAACAAGATGAGCCTGTATCGAAATGGTAAATAAGAAATTGGAGTTGAGTTTTGATTGAGGCAACTACTTCAGGTCCATTGGAAATAATTCATCCTTGGAGGATTCTCAAAATTTTTAGATCTGTATGCCTTATGCAGCTAATGCATTTTCTAGTTCTGAATGGATTATAGTAGTAACTCATATGTATTTATTAAAATTTGATGTGCCATCCAGACAAGAATTATCCCCATGAGGTAAGAATTATTCCCATCGGGTTCCAATGAGGTAAGTTAAAATATAAGAAGGCATTAGACAAAAGCAAGAGAGGAAAAACAAGATCAGTTCACAAGGCAGTACCACACTCAACTGATGAATAAGCAAGGTGGTAGTGCTTGGCTTTTTTCACTTATATTTCTATATGTAATATAATACCACGGTCCCCATAGAGAAACCTGAAATCATAGTCATTCTGAAATGGTGGTCTATGATGTAACCTTCTGTATCCATGGTGAGTTTTTTTTAAGTAAACATATAAAATTTGTCAACGATCACTCTCTGAGTTAGACATCTGGGGAAACTGAAGCCCACTGACACTAATTTACATGTGAAAATCATGTGGCTGATGATTAGGCCTGATTCCTAGTTTCCTACTTTTTCCGTTATTCTACGTACAAATATTTTATCCTTGCATTGTTGTAAAAGACTTTCAAATACAGCCTATTTACTTGAGCACTTGCTTTTAGTGATAGTTGTATATTGCCTAGCAATGGAAGAATAGAAAACTATTTTCTAGGAGTGTAATTATTTCTTTCAGAAAGAATGTATATCTCATTCAACACAAAAACTCAAGGCATACTCATTGAATTGGATAAACTTGAATTGTGACTAATCAGGAAGGATTAAAAAGTAATCCATAGAATTAATGGTAGAGAGCTTGTGCAAATTCATTGAACTCCATTTTGTCTCTGATTTGAACATTTTTGGAGATTGAATTGTGAATTTGTGTTGACTCATCAGCAGGCCACAAATGCTTCCCTGGGAAAGCCTACGTACCACACATGCTGAGTTTTGAAATGTTAACAGGTCTGTCCTTGATTTCATTTTGAGTAAATAGAAAGCTAAGAAAGTCAATTAAAATTACCACTCACAGGAAATGCAGGCAGCAAGGTTGATGAACTGTGAGAGAGCCAAAATTATTCAAATGGAATGTATTTAACAGGGTTGTTGGCTACAGAAGAAAAAGGTAATGCCAATAATTATATGAATTGGCAGAGAGCACTACCATGTAGCGCTAGGCAAATAGTACAGAGAATTCAGCATTTCCCATGGTGTTCTCAATTGCAGCCTTTTAAAATTGGACATTATTTTCCTTGGACTGATAATTGCAGCCTATGACTAGTAGTGAACATTGAAATAGCTTTCTTCTGGACCTCCTTACTGGGGACATATGTTCCCATAACCACCAATGTTGTGCATAATGTTGATAATAATCTAATTGACAGAACACTCTAATTGGGCAAGGAGGAAAGACTAATTGATATGTACATGGGACTGCTATATGGACCAGTAGTTCTCAGAAGATTTAGTATAATTGAATAGATGCAACCTTGCAATTGGAAGAATCAGTTAGATAATGAGGAGATGTTCATTCATTCCCAGTAAACTACAACTTCATATCAAAGAGAGCTTTCCTGTAAAATAGTACTATGAAGTCAGATTATTGATTTTAGGAAATTATTAGTAAGGCATTTATCTAATTCTTCCACTTAACAAGCCAAATAAAATAGCCCTAATATGTAGTAGATCACATGATCAGATTGATTTTGACATAACTGTGTCCAAGACTGTGTGGTGGGACAACAAATTCTGTCTTTATTCATTCCTAGCCTGGCAGATGAAATGAAAACAGGCTACAAGTAAAATTAATTTAAAGCAGAAAAACAAAAAGTTTATATATGTTGTGTGATCTGAAGTATACTTTGTAGAATAAGGAATTTGAGTTACCCAGGACCTCATTTTGGAATATGCAACAGAAATGTATGGATACTGCCAGAGTCACAATTTATTATTTTTAAACAATTATTTGCATCAAAGGTATACTTTCTTAAGATGTTTTTAACTGCAAGGCCTTACACATCATTGCTGTTTCCAGTTTAAAGATGGTTACCAACAGAATAGCACATATGAAAAGTCAGAAAGAAAAATCAAAGGTCTGGTGATAATTGGTCTCAAGACCTGAGCAGATTTTATTTTTCTTTTTTTCATATATGTGGAAAAGTCGGCTGCAAAAAATAGCTAGAATTTACAAATGCACTGTTAAAGAATAGCACCAGTCTCTGTGTTTTTCCCCCATCTCTTTCTCTCTCTCTCTCACAACCTTTGCCCTCACACATGCACACAGACACACACACATTCATCACCATGATCAAACTCATGGACCAATAATCTATAAGAATGAATTTTATCATTTTGATATTTATGGGAGATTAATATGGCATTGTGCTATTTTATTTGGTACTGGAAAACTAAGCCAAAATTTTTGGTTTCTAAAAATCAGTTTAGAAAATTAGATAGTTCATATTACATAGTACATATTGTTATATCAATATCAATATACCAAAATAGGAAAATTAATCTTCATTTAGTTGTATTACTAAGGTAAATCTCATTCTATAAGGACTTTGGTATCCTACACTACACACTTTCAAAATATACTGTCCAAATGTCTTGGGATTTCTATGGAATTGCTTACTTTTGGTGGCTCACATAAATGAATGAATGGGTGGACATTTATGGTAGGTCACAGTTTCCCCTCTAACAAACAAGGATAACTATATTCTCCTAAATCTACTGTCTAATGCTTTACTTTATCTAGATATAGTATATAATCTGAATCCCCTCCCACTGCAAAGAAAACCCAAATTGTTCTGTTTCTAAATTTTAAGTGTGTTGTAGTTATTTTATTTTCTATCGTGCCCTGTGTATAATTTCAAAATCATCAGTACTACATTATGGCAAAGAAATACTTGAGGAAGGTATTAATAATTTAAAACAGATTTTGATAATCAAAATTCAAATGTGGAAATTATTTCATAACATTTATGCTATATTGAGAGGAATGTCTCAAAAATTTTACCTGATATGGTTGTTAGTATGCAAAGTCATATTCACATTCTGAAATATTTTGGTTTTACTCCAGGTAAAGAAACAATAATGAGAGAGACATTTTGATTAACCAGACAAAATGACTTTATTGGAATATGTTGACTTCCTTTGGAAAAACTAAATCATATAAATTCAGATCCCAGTACTTAATCTGTAGATTCTCTTGTTGCAAAAATTATCAATTAGACTTAGAAAATCTTGGATTTTTAAAAATCCTATTTGCAATGATTACACTAGAGACTAATTCAGGTGAAAGAGATGTCTTGAGGAGACAAAATCTCCTGGGGTTTTCTCTCTGAACTTGTGATTAATTTTTTGAAATGCCTAGCTTGGTTCTGACAGAATAATGCTGGCTACACATGAAAAGGCAAACAATCACCCAAGGAAGATGTCATAGGGACTCAAGCCAGAGCTTTGGGCAGTGGGGTGGAATGGAAAGCTGAAATAAAACACCAGGTTTTCCTGTTTATCTCTAGCTATCTTATGAATAATTAATATAGACAGCCACAAAATCAATATGGATCTAGGAATTCCTGTTCTTACTAAAAATTAGCTAATAGAAGTATAATATTTTGATACATTAAAAACAAAAGCCTCTGGTATTTTAACCAGAGATCCCTTTTTTCCCCCAAGCATTACTTCCATCTGTTTAAAACAGTTTTTGAACTAGTAAGGCTAATACAGTTGACACTGTTTGTGATTAGATGTCTATGGTCTATTTGTGTGTATGTTTGTGTGTATGTGTGCTTTGTTTTGTCTCCATAATCACTCAGTATGAATTGGCAGCCTACCAAATTGTTTCCAGTCAGTCTTATGTTCTAGCTTACCGAAACCTTCAAAAACCTTCACATAGTTTTCAAAATCATCAATTTGCAATTACTTCATGCTATTCATGAATATAAAAGTTCAAAAGAAGTTCAGTATGTTTCAAAATTAAAATGATCAGAAATCCTTTGTATGTGATAGCAATACTGGGAATAACTCTCTGTTTTCTAGCATATGTTTAAGATATTTCATGCAAATGGAAATAGCAAGAAAGTGGGAGTAGCAATACCCATATCAGACAAAATAGACTTTGAAACAAAGGCCATAATCATAGTAGGAGACTTTAACACCCCACTAACATCAATGGACAGATCTTTCAGACAGAAAATCAGTAAGACAATGGAGATACTAAATGACACAATAGAACAATTGGAGTTAATTGATATTTTTAGGACATTACATCAAAAAAAAAACCCTGAATATACATTCTTTTCAAGTGCACATGGAACATTCTCTAGGATAAGTCACAAATTCAAACACAAAACTAGTAGCAGTATAGAAATTATTTCAAGCATCTTTTCTGACCACAAAGGCATAAAACTAGAAATCAACCACAGAAAGGGAAATGAGAAAAAATTGAACATGTGAACTAAACAGTAAGCTACTAAAAAACCAACAGGTCAACAATTAAACCAAAGAGAAAATTAAAATATAACTTGAGACAAATGACAATGAAAACACAACCACACAAAATCTATGGGATACAGTAAAAGCAGTCCTAAGAGAGAAGGTCATAGCAATACAGGATTTCCTCAAAAAACAAGAAAAATCTTAAATAAACAACCTAACTACCACCTAAAAGAATTAGAAAAGGAACAACAAACAAAACAAAGTCAGCACAAGGAATGAAATAATAAAGATCAGGGAGGAAATAAATAAAATAGAGAAAAAAACAATAGAGAAAAATCAATAAAATCAAGGGCTCGGTTTTTTGAAAGAATAAAAAAAAATCGGCAAAGCTCTGGCCAGGCTCACCAAGAAGAAAAGAGAGGGGACACAAATAAACAAAACAAGAAATGAAAGAGGAGAAATTACAACTGATAACACAGAAATACAAAAAAACCATAAGAGATACTATGAACAATTATATGCCAACAAATTGGACAACCTAGAAGAAATGGACAAGTTTCTAGAAACATACAGTCCACCAAAACTGAATCAAGAAAAATGGATAATTTGAACAGACTAATTACTAGAAGTGAAATAGAATCTATAATAAAGAAAACTCCCTAGTGTATGTTTAGAAGTCAATAGTGTCTTCTTGTGACTTACACAGGAAGCAGCCAAATGCCAGGCTGGGTGCTAGTGCCACCTGCAATGAGGGGTTAACGTTTATGAAAGGAGTTTCATTTGTACTTCTCAACAGTTTAGGAGGAAATGGGTCTTAACAAATCATATATCTGATAAGGGTCTACTATCCATAATATATAAAGAATTACTTCAACTCAAAAATAAAAACACAAGTAACCAACTTAAAAATGGATAAAAGAAATGAATAGATGTTTATCCAAAGAAAATATAGAAAAGACCAATAATTACATGAAAAGATGCTCAACATCATTAGTCATCAGGGTAGGCAAATCAAAACCACAATATTGATACCACTTCAGAGACATGAGGATGTCTATAATTAAAAAAAAAAGAAAAATAATGAGTGTTGAAGAGAATATGGAGGAAATTAGAACCCTAATATACTGATGGGAAATAAAATGAGGCAACCATGTTGGAAAGCAGTCTGGCCATTCTTTTAAGATTAAACAGAGATATCATATAACCCATCAATTCCACTCCTAGGTATGCACCCAAGAGAAATGAAAACATACCTCCACACATAAACTTGTACACAAACGTTCATATCAACATTATTTATAAGAGCCAAAAAGTGAAATACTAAATGTCCATCAAATGATCAATGCATAAACAAAATATGCTATAATCACATAATCAAATATTATTCAGCCATAAAAAGAAATACAGTTCTGATATGTGCTGCAAAATAGATGACTCTTGATGAAACAGTGTGCTAAGTACAAGAAGCCGGTCACAAAAAACAATATATTGACTAGATGTCCAAAATAGGTAAACGTAGATAGACACTACTTTAGCCATTGCTTTGATATGAGAATGACTTATAAATGGGATGACAGGATGATGGCTGAAGGGTATGGGGTTTCTTTTTACAGTGATGAAAAGATTCTAAAATTGATTATGATAATGGTTGCATGACTTCGTGAATATACTGGAAAAAACATTGACTTGTACTGTTTAAATGGATGCAGTATATGACATGTGAATTATATCTCAGCAAAGCTGTTTTTTAAAAGGGAGAAATAAAAACACTATGCAAAGAATACTGTCTATTTCAAAGAATGAAAAAAGGATGCAAATGTAAAACAGAAACAGACTCACAGACATAGAATACAGACTTGTGGTTGCCATGGGAGAAGGGGGTGGGAAGGGATAAACTGGGAGTTTGAGATTTGCAGATTCTGACAGGTATATATAAAATAGATAAACAAGTTTTTACTGTATAGCACAGGGGAATATATTCAATATCTTATAGTAGCTCACAGTGAAAAAGAATATGAAAATGAATATATGTATATTCATGTATGACTGAAGAATTGTGCTGTACACCAGAAATTGACACAACATTGTAAACTGACTATAACTCAATAAAAAAAAAAGGATGCAAATGAACTTACAAAACAGAGACGGACTCACAGACATAGGAAACAAATTTATGGTTACCAGGGGGGAAAGAGAATGGGAGCGGGTGGATAAACTGAGAGTATAAGATTTGCAGATACACGCTACTATATATAAAATAGATAAACAACAAGGTCCTACTTTATAGCACAGGGAACTATATTAAATACATTGTAATAACCTATAATGAAAAAGAATATGAAAAGGAATTTATATATGTGTATATGTATAACTGAATCACTATGCTGTATATCAGAAATTAACACATTGTAAATCTATTTCAACAAAAAAACCAAAGAGTAAAACAGAATGATGAATACAAGAAATAAAGTAAAATGCTGAGTAGCATGTAGGATTTCTTAAAATCATTCAAATCTTTCTGAACTCTGTGATTTACAAATAACTGAAGAGCTATTTACATGCCCTAAAATTTTAAACATAATTTCTAATGTATAGACTTATTTGATTGACAATGCATTTCTTCTCTAGCATCTGTAAAATCTGTTGTTTATTTATCTTTGCTTAGATCTTTGCATTTTCATTCATCACTTCACCACGATTGCCTTTATACCTCCATAGTTGGTACATTACAAATTAGCAAAGATAGCTATTATAATATTTAAGAATATTAAATTTAGAAATTATTTTACATTTAGGATTTAAGAAAAAATAGAGCTGAGTTACTTTTAAAACAATTACATCCTTGTTAGTGTTATCAAGGGCCTCCTAGGCAAAAATTGTAGCTAATGTTTAGAACAAGAGTCTCAGCACACAGTATGAATGTCAGGTCACAAAATACTTGCTGCTGTTGCTACTAGCATTTTATCATTATTTACTAAATTCTAATAAAATTTTTATAAGCCATTGAACTCTTCACTCCTTTTATCTGAGACGATGATGGAACACTTCAAATATATTCAACTGGTATTTAATGATAAGTTTTAATTCTGAGTATCCAATAACCATGTGCTACGTTAATTCCTTTTTCGACTCATTCCCAAACCACCACTACTGTGCCACTCATATATCCTATTTTAATTTGGCTAAAAATCCATATTCTCATCCTTCTATGCACATGGGAAGAATAACAGGTACACATTTTACAGGCACTTGTAAAAGTCATTTTAATTGGCTCTGTGCATCTAGTGAGTTGACAGTGCATAGGTTTTGTTTTTAAATCAGTGCCTTTTTTTGACACACACAAACATTTGTTGAAATATAACAACCCAGAATGCAAATTTGTTCTTATTAGGAGCAAATATGCCATGTTTGGTGTCATACTAACAACTAATTTGGGGGGTGAGAAGTCATTTCAGAATCTTAACTTCTTTTGATTTTACTACCATAACATTTTGTCGAAATTCACTGTTCCACAGGCATATGTCTTTGTGAGAGACAGCAAATCCTGAGAGAAAAATAATCTAGCAGTCAGTTAGGGCATGAAAAGTTATTAAATTCTCACAAAAGCAGTTACAAAGGTGTTAGTAAAAATCAAATATGTCTCTGAGAATTTTGAACAGAGGAAGGGACAGGCAGGGACTGAGGTAAATTTGGGGATGTGGCAAAGAGAAGCGACAAAGTAGAGAAAGGGGTAGGACAGCTAGGGAGAACTGGACTAGCCTTAGACAGGTAGGGGTGTAGGCCCTTTATGGAAAAACCTGTGATGAGGGACTCAGGTTCTGCCTTCCCAGGAAGCTCTTAAACTGAGGTCTCTTATCCTCCCCCAGAGAACATGGATTCTAATCCCTAAAACGTTCAGAAAATTTTGAAGCAGAAAATGACAAAATATATAATGAAGCAGCCTAACAGCATTTAAAGTGTTAAGCAATTGCAAGAGAATGAGGAAAAATCATGAGAGCAAATCACGAAGCTTTGTGTCAGATTTATCAGAGAAACTGTATCAAGCACCAGAAGCATAAAAATAAGCGAAGGGGAAAAAGATGAAGGGAAGTGATTATACTTTTTAAAAGATTGAAATGAAAAATAAATGGCAAAGTGTAATTTATTTTTAAATTCTAGAAACCTGATAAAGAGAAGTTGTGCATCTATGATGTCACCTAATACTGTTCTTTCTCATACCTAAGACACAAAGAAAATGCCAGTGACCCATTCATTTTGGGTATGCCCTTGGACCTATTTTCAAGAGCAGTAAATGATTTGTACTTATCTTACCAAAATTTTTTGCTCAATTGTCCTTGTTACCTCCTTTTAAGGGAGCTGGCCAGAGTTTCAAATTAATAATGGTGATGAAGAATGAGGAAAGAGAAAGGTAGAAATTAAAACCATGATATTTCACTAGTCCTATGATCTAAATAGTGAACTGAACAGGCACAGATAAGCTTACAACTGGCCATGTGAAAATCCAACCCACTATCCTAAATTTAGGCTATCTGGACCAACAATATGGTTAATAAAATGTGCATACCCTACTTTTCCTTAAAGCATATTTTATGGTACTGAATCTTCATTACATTTCTCATTGTACCATATGCATAAGAAAAGTTCATCCTAGGCATATAATAACAATGAAGCATTAAGCCCAAAAAAGTAAGCACCATTAAAAAATTAATGTTAAATCTGAGATAACTTTTAAGACAGTGATTTGAATCTCAGCTTGCTCAATAAAACCTTTCAAATGAGTATCTGATTCAGTTATACTTTCTGACTGATAGCACAAATAGAAACAAATTTTCCCCAGAACACCTTTACTCCAACCTATATACAGAAGCAATTATTTACCATTTAATGCAATAGATGTCAATGAGGAATCTCAGCTAATGCAGTATGTGTTTGTGCCAGTCAATTTATGGATAATAAGAACAGTGCAAATTGTGCCAGTCAATTTACAGATAAAAAACAGTGCAAATCATTAACTAATCTGGCTGAGAGGCCAACAAAGTTGAATTGTCTTGAAAATGTCCATCCCCTTGCAGCTAAGTAGCAAATGTACATTACATCATTATTTTTCTGCCCTTCTGCTTAAACAAAATCCTACATTTAGGAAACGATATGAATCATAAATGTGGGTGATCGCCTCTGGATCATGATTTTCTTTTTTACAATTCTATGGAAACTGGATGTCATTTACCCAGTCTAATGAATACTTCATCAGCACCTCGAAACCAACTTCAGACATATTCTTTCCATAGGCCATTCAGCTGAAACGCATCTATGATAGAGCTACACACCATTCATATTTCCCCATTCATCAAATAATATCCAATAGTCATGCTTATATATTTAGAAGGGATTCACTTTCTGCTAAGCTGAAGCTGTATACTGGTTGGGCAAATTTCATGTGACTGAATCAAGTTGCTTTCAGATACTCCATAAAGCAAAGAGAGTATGAGTGAGTTTTGACATATTTGAAGAAAGCTGTCATCGTAATGTGTACTACTCATAAGCCTATGGTTTTTATTCTATAGACAGCTTAAGTTTTTATTTTTGACTAAGTTCTGATGTTCAAAGCTTTCTACTTTCTACTTGCGTTCAATTCAAGAACAAAAACATCTATTTTTTAGTTTTTGTGAACCCTGGTGATTCACAGAAGAAATGATTAAGATATCAGAAATCAAAGGCCAAAGTAGTAAGAGAGTTCATTTATTCTATTTCACATCCTCGATTTCCAGCCCTGGATAATGGAAACAGAAACAAAAATCCTTCTAACTCTAATTTTGCTGGAACATAGAACCTGCACATTGTCTATTAAACTTCTCGTATGACCAAGGGAATAGACATATGTTTTCTGAATATTCACGGAGTAGATATTTTGACTCAAATTTTGGAATAAAATACATCCTTTCAACTCCATGGCATTGTCTGCAGCTTGGAAAAAAACTGTTCTCAAATGCCTTCTGCACATATTTTCTTAGTCATTTTAATAAAGAAAGGCTTCTACTACCACTTCTTCATGCTTCCCTACAATTTTTGGTGAATGAAATCAAGAAAGGGTGGCCATCTCTTTTCCAGATTATTTTATATATATATCCATATAACACATATTAGTTGAACTAACTATTCACACTAAGGCGACATTTTGTTGTCTTCTTTCACTTCTTACTGATCTATGCATTATTACAAAGCTCTTTGTTATTGACACAGTTAAATTTAATAAATATTTACTGAGTACCTATTGGATACAAGGAATCAAAGAAGCAAGTGTGATGCTTGGGGTGGGTCTCAAAAGATGTAGCAAATTTGATAAGGAATAAAGATAGCGAAGGCAGATGGAAACATGGGTGCCAAAACATAAAGATAGGAAAATGGAAAGTGGGTGTGAAAACTAGAACTGGAGCTAGAGACAGATTTGAGAATAACAATCTGAGTGATAAGATACAAGGAGGGGATCTTGGGAATGTTAGCCCATTGGCACAGATGCTTTCACCATAAAATCATGCCTCATTCAGAAGCAATGTTGTATGGCAAATCATGATAGTGACTAAGGTATGCACTAAGCTCATGGACAGTGATGCTGGCAGAAGCATGGCTAACACTGAAGGAAAATCCATATCCAAAATATCTTTCAATGAAAACACCCCTCTGTCTACAACCCCCCCCCCCATAATGGAGGGTAGCTGACAGATCCTCCAAGGTACAGAGGGGGCTCAGGATTGATCACTGCTATAGACTGACTGTGAACACACAGTGATGATACAAATATCTTGGGGAGGGAAAGTCTATATAGCTGAGCACATGCATAATCTCCATCCCCACCACCAGAACCATTTTTTCATGGGTTCTTTTGAATAACGTCACGATTGCTAGAGATAGAAGTTGACTGACATCTACTACATGGGCTATTTTGTCTGCTTGATTATTGAAGACCACCTCTGCAGTAAGTGCCTTTTAGGAAGAATTCATACAAGTCACAAATATACACACACTTCAGACCATTCTGAGAGGTCCATCCAAATTTCTCTTTCCTAAACCTCTTATTATCAGTCCTTTAACCTGGTTCCTGTTAAGCCCATGACCGTCTGGTCATTCTAATAGCTATTGTCCATGGATTAGTGTAGATCCATTCTTTAGGCCATTTTGCCCTTCAGGCAAACTGACCTCTAGATAAAAACTGGAGCTTGGAGCTCTGCCTACATGGCGAATAGTCCTTTCCCATTACCCTTTAGGGATATCCCCTGAGTGGGGCTGTAACATGACAGTAATCCACTTCTGTCTTGTTATAGCATACTGTCTGACAGCAGAACCTTCTATAAATCAAAAGTGAGGGTTTTTTCCCTCTTAGGCCAGATGATCATGGCGATCTCCTCATGAGGCCATAGAAATGGATTGAGGGAGAAGTGGCAGCCAGGAAGAGTAAGCGCTATTGGAGTGAAAGTAACCTACTTGTGCAAACTATTTGTGATTTGAGGACCAACTTGAAAGAGACTACATATTTCATTTCCACTTGATGTTGGAAGACTGGTGTGCATACCTAACTTCGTGGCTTGGTGGATCAACTATTATCATTTTTAATAATGGAAAGCTCCATGTGCATACCTAAATAATTGCAGAGTTATGTCCCATAGTCAGACATTCCATCTCTACCAAAGCACAGATGCTGTAATGGAAGTCCTGAGAGCGCCTTAAAAGACGTTCTTGTTAAGTGTTAAGCAAACCGGCAGCAAACCAGCAAGGTACAATACAACATTGCTAAACCCTTTCCATTATTTGAATACCTTTTCCTCTAAATTTTTATCATCTAAAATTGTAAATAGAATATTTCCTTATGTTAACCACAAATAACCACCACAAAATCCCTATATCCACAAGAAGACAATGGGTTTTACTTAATGCACTAGCTTACATAATTACTTTCATAGATAAAGTTGAGGACAGATGTAGTCTGAAACGGAAACACCAACAATGGTCCAGACTCTCAAGGCGTATCCTATCCAGAGTAGCAGTCTCTTAGAATAAACTTAACTCACCACAATGGCTGTCATTAGTTAATTCTCAAACTTGTCAAGTAATGTATGTATCCTTCTGGATGGATGTGTGAGTTTTCTAAGACTTTCGATAGACATTTTATTCATCATGAAATGCCAAGGAAGACTCCCTCATGTAATAAGAGAGTTAGGTGTATTTAGGACAAAACACTACATGAAAATAGCTAGAGTCTTCAGGATTGTGTAACTCAGGCCATACTACTGGTTTCTCTTATTTATAGCCTTTTTCATATTTTACATTCATATGTAGCTCTGATTATCTAAATGAAAGATTCTGGTTTTGAAAACTAGTCTTGGTTCTAATATTTCCTAAATCTTGTTTTAATGTATAGAAGCAGGAGAGGAGTAAGCAAAAATTTATATTTGTAACACCACTGTGAAAAACTGGTCTCAACCCAAGTTTCTCAAAAAGTTCTTCTATGCATGTTTTGCTTTTATGTGTGAAATGAATTATTGATGTGTGAAAGGAGAAAAATCTTCAGCAGCGGTCATCCTGATATCTAGACAGGAAGATCTGGGTATTTAGGCAGCCCCTAAATTTCTTCTTAATTTTTACCAACTTCCTTGCAAAGCATGCTGCATTGTAAAAGCCTGGTGGGTGTAAATCTCTTGTGAGGGCAGGAAAACTCCCACTGGCTTAGTGGATGTTTGTTTGCAGACAGAGAATTGACTGAGAAAAAAAAATATCTCCTTTACTAAGCGACTTTGCATCAAGGAGACTAGGTGATGCAGAACAAAAAATTGTATATTCATTGGCTGTGTCGGTACAAATGAAAGTGTCAAACTTATCTTTTGGCAATGTAAATTTACTCTACAGGCAAATAAACTGCAATAATATTAACAGGCCTCACATAAACAGAAGAAAATTGCCTTCCTAGAGTCATATATGCCAACCCTGATTCAGAACATGGCACATTGCCTTGGAATTGTTTTTGTCTATAAGTGTCCTTTACTCATAAAGGTTAGGTGCGGGTATTTACAGCTACTCCTCAGTATGGTGCAGGGACACTTATGATGCCACAGGAAGCATGATTTATGGATCAAGGCAGCTACCTTAATTTTACTGAAATGCTAAGAAAATAGGGTGCTCTGAATTAATTTCTGATTAGTAGACAATTGAATAAAACTCGTGGGCCTTATAGATATAAATCTTTCTGAAATATGCTGGATCACATTTCCACCTAGCAGATACATGGTTAAGGGTTTTGTAGGACTTCCTGATTTCTGTCAATGATTCAATAATTTTGCCAATCACCCTTTTTATTAAGATTTCCTGCTAGGTACATAATACATATTAATTCACTTCATCTTCACAAGGATTTTATAAGGTAGTTCTTTCCATAAACTACAGTTTACAGTTGAGGATACTGACACAGGAAAAGGTTGAACTTGGGCACTTCAAATGTAGAGTCCACATTCTTAACCACCATATCGTGCTGCCTCAAAAGTATAGCACACAATCACTTGGACGTGGAATGCTGCATATCTTTGTTTCCGTCTACCTTGGTTTTCAGAACCAGTTTTCAGGTCATCATCAGTTCCATATCATCCTTTAAATTGCCACGGCTTCTTACCACCCAATTCCTGGATATTGTCATATGTTCACAGAACAAACACGGAGTGTTCTAATTGAATGAGCCATCTGTCTTCATTCTTCACCTCTCGTTCATCACATACAATGCTACAAGATTAATGTTTCTGGAGCACAGCATGAATTTTATGCCTATACACCTGTTCTTTGCTCTAATATAGCAATCCTTTGTTCTAGCCAAACCAATATCCTAATTCTATCATTGTATCTTTGTCAGCCAACCCATTTGTACCATTACACTCAATTGGAATGCCTTCCTCTTCCCTTTCTACCTACTGGAAACCAATACCCATATTTCAGATCGCATTTTATGGCTTCCCTGATCTCCATAAATAATATCAGGCTACACAATCTACACATTCAATACAATCTCTATCAAGTTATCAATGGCATTTTTCACAGAACTGGAACAAAATTTTTAAAATTTGTGTAGAAGCACAAAAGACTCCCAATAGCCAAAACAATCTTGAGAATGAAGAACAGAGCTGGAGGAATTATGCCCCATGACTTCAGACTATACTACAAAGCTACAGTAATGTAAATGGTATGGTACTGGCCCTTATGGTCAATTAATCTACAACAAAGGAGGCAAAAATATACAATGGAGAAAAGACAGTCTCTTTAATAAGTAGTCCTGGGAAAACTGAACAGCTACATGTAAAAGAATGAAATTAGAACATTCTCTAACACCATATACAAAAATAAATTCCAAATGGATTAAAGACCTAAATGTAAGACCAGATACTACAAAACTCTAAATGAAAAACATAGGCAGGACACCCTTTGACATAAATTGCAGAAATATTTTTTGGATCCATCTCCTAGAGTAATGGAAGCAAAAGCAAAAATAAACAAATGTGACCTAATCAAGTTTAAAAGCTTTTGCACAGCAAAGGAAACCATAAACAAAACAAAAAGACAATGTATGGAATGGGAGAAGATATTTGCAATCCATGCAACTGACAAGGGATTAATATCCTAAATATACAAACAGCTCATACACTCAATATTGAAAAACCAAATACTCCAATCAAAAAATGGGCAGAAGCCCTAAATAGAAATTTTTCCAAAGGCATACAGATGGCCAACAGGCACATGAGAAGATGCTCAACAGCACTAATTATTAGAGAAATGCAAATCAAAACCACAATGAAGTACCACCTCACACCAGTCAGAATGGCCATCATCAAGAAGTCTACAAGTAATAAATGCTGAAGTGAGTGTGGAAAAAAGGGAACCCTCCTACACTGTTGGTGGGAGTGTAAATTGGTTCAGCCACTGTGGAGAACTGTATGGAGTTTCCTTAAAAAACTAAAAATAGAATTACCATATGATACAGCAATCCCACTTCTGGGCATATGTCCAGAGAATATAATTAGAAGACACATGCATCCCAATGTTGATAGCAGCACTCTTTACAATAGCCAAGACATGGAAGCAACCTAAATGTCCATCAATAGATGACTGGATGAAACTGTGATATACATACATAATGGAATACTACTCAGCCATATAAAAGAATGAAATAATGCTATTTGCAGCAACATGGATGGACTTAGAGATTATCATACTAAGTGAAGTAAGTCAGACAAAGACAAATATCATATGATATCACTTATGTGGAATCTAAAAAAAATGACACAAACTTATTTACAAAATAGAAACTAACTCACAGACAGAGAGAACAAACTTATGATTACCAAAGGGGAAGTGAGGAGGGATAAATTAGTTATTTGGGATTAACAGATACAAACTACTATATATAAAATAAATAAACAAGAACCTACTATACAACACAGGGAAATATATTCAATGTCTTACAATAACCTATAATGGAAAAGAAGCTGAAAAGAATTATATATATATAACTGAATCACTTTGCTGTGTACCTAAAACATTGTAAATCAACTATACTTCAATAAAAAATAACAATTTTTTAAAAAGAATCTCAACCTACAGCTATTTCATTAAGTACCCCCAAACATTTGGCAGCCATTCAGCACAAGATCAAGCTCTCTGCTTTCACTTTGGAAGTAAAAACTCAATTTACAGTTGATGGTAGAGTTCTGGGGTTGTAAAGGTTTAAGTAATGTTGAAGTGAATATTAATTGACCCCAAAACATTCAGCAAAATTTTTCCCTTTACCTAAATTTCTTCTTCTGAAAGAGAACAGAAAATTCAGGTTAATTTACATTTACATTATTTTGATTCTGGTTAAATAGAAGGATTGCTGTTTTATCCATCCAGAGCTCACTTCTCTACTGCATAAAAATTTAGTACTAGAAATTATTTGCGTTTAACCGTCTCCTTTAAAAGTTTAACCAGACCACTTAAACATTTTAAAATTACTAACAGTATATTCACTCTGTGCTATGAAAACTACTTATTCCTAGAAAGAGGAGAATCTGTAAACAAGTTCCAATTTGAGAAAGACCATAATCATGGATACTTCAATGTGTGTGTTTTGGAAAAGGATAAGGAATTGAGAGAAGTGGTGAAAATGGAGTGATTAAAAATCCAAAGTAAAACCAAAATTCATTTCCAACCCGTGCACACAAAAGGATTGTTTTTTTGACTTGCGTATGCTGTCATAATTTACCATTCTTTGGCCAACTGTAAGCAAGGTATCCACAAACTTGTAAGACTTGCTGGTGAAAATCAACAATACAGAAATCAAGGCAGTATTTACTGTCTCAAAAAGAATTTACCAGAAAAGATTTTGATCCTGGGAAAAGGTGAAGTAAATCTCATAAACATTTGGGAGAGAGAGCAATACAGTAAAACCCCAGTTTCAATGAAAAGTTGGAATGTAATTGCAAAAGCTTTCTTTTAGGAGAAGATTTTACTTACTTATGTAAACATATGCAGTTAATAAGTTTGAATTACTTGATATAAGAAGTTATCATAGAAAAGTTGACAGAAGATTGAAATGTCACAAAAAGCACCACCATTATCTAATGAGGTCTTCACACCTGGTGACAAAAGAAGTGATGATTAAAGTTACATTCTCAAAATCATCTGTCACTCCCACGGGTTAACAATTTTCCCATGTAATAGAAAATGCCTGTGATAAACAGATTTGTCACATGTCAATTAAAGAAAAATAAAGATAAAAGTCCTCCAATAATGTACTGGGAGAAAAAAGTAACATGTTTTGATTTTTTTTAGCATTACTAAAGTTGACATTTCATTTCAGAACTGCCAGGAAAGTAATGAAAAGTACTGTGTGAAAAACATGATCTTTAAATTCAATTTCCCACTGATGTGTTAATGAACTTGAAAAAAAATCAAAGTATAATATAGAAGGCACAAGGCAAGTTACAAATAGGGCAAGACGTTTTTAATAACATACTTCAATAAAAGTAGACATTACTCTTTTTATATTTTCATTACTGAAATGTTTACAAAGATACTTTTCAATTAACAGCAAATCTGCCTTCTCTGTCCACTATATTCTTAGAATTTAGAAAAATTTACCCAGAGTCTAAATAGAGCTAACAATAATCAGTATGAATACTGATGAATGGAGACTTCATGTAGGTACTCCTTGCTTTTTGTGTCACAAATGTGCAACTAGAAGCATAGAATTTTCCTTTATTTATTTCTTACTTTTAAAAAAAGCAAGTGAAAGTATGTAGCAAATAGTTTTGTAAATCAAATCATCAAACATTGGGCTATTTTTTTTCTAGTCAGTTCAGATTTTCACATAAAACAATATCCCTGAACAAGTAGGAGGTGTTTGATGGATAGAAATTTGCCAGAAACTTTATCGTCAAAATTGAAATAACAAAGGCAGTACAAAGACTGATAGAATATTTTCTGTGACAGATGCAAGCGTAGGCATTATATTTTTAAAATTTAATTATTAAATCAGGTACATGGTTCTGCTTAAAAATTAAACTGCCTCATGACAATTTTTTTCAACCTACAAGGCTACTTCTCACTCTTCAATTAAGAAAGTAAAATTCTCTTCTCGTAATGTTTCTTTGTGTAGCAGCTATTTGCTTGCTGTTATTGGACATTTAAATTCTTCTTTACTTATCTTAAGCTTCTTTAGTTATTTACTCCTTTACAGGTTGTTGATACCATAATGGGAAAGTTTTCACAAGGTGCTGACTCAGCAGGAAAACTTCAAAAACTATCTAAAAATATCTTGAACACTGGTAAAACGGGGAGGGGAGGTTCATCAAAAAAAGGGTATGGAGTTTTAAAGTGAGCTTATGAAGCAGATTAAAACAGTCAGAACTTGCAACAGTGGAAAGTAATTACTTTCAGATTTAAGGACAAATTCTGTAAGAGAATGTGAAAGAACTTCAAATAGGAACTAAATGAGTGAAACTGATGTACATTTCCATACATAAATCAAGTTCATTTCAAATATTTCTTCTGAAATTTTCACACAATTACCAAATATTGATTCAAAAATTAAGCTTCAGTCACATATAAAATATCCAGATCGTAAGTTGCAAACAGTCCCACCACAAGACAGTCAGGTCATACCTGCAGTAGTCTATGCAATTCTTAGCACCATAAAACTTTAAAAACAAGTATTTCCAGAAGCAGGCAACCAACATTGTGAGAAAGTTTGAAACCCTACAGTGTTTACAGTGGAGAAACTTAGGGGACGCTGTAATCTCCATTTTCAAATAATTTGACTACCATAGAAGAGAAGGAATTATTTACTCTGTGAAGCTGCAGAGAGTGAATCTGAGAGAAATGACAATTCAGTGTGAGGAAACATCTTATGAAAGTCAAGAGGAATAGGCTGCTTCCTGACGTAGCCAGCAGCTCACCATTGAACGAGAGCCAACAGGCGCTAATAAAAGATAATCTATCAGAAGTGCAATGCTTCAGTAAGATTACGTACACTTAGTTGTTTTGTTTGTTTGGTTTTGGTTTATTTAGTCGTTGTTTTCAATAAGCGAAATTCATAGGACAACTACAGAATTGCTACAAAAAAGTCCAAATGATCTCATATGGTTTATTAACCTATCAGAATTTCAAAATCCTTTTCCACTATCAGAGTGAAAAATGCACTTTTTGGAAATAACCATAATTAATTTCCACAATTACTCCATGAATCACTATTTTCAAATGTGTTTATAGTTCTTATTTTGGTGAGATCTGACTTTGGACAGTTTATTTTTTTAGGCCATGGGCCATTAGTTCAGGAGTTAACTATATCATTTAATTATATTAATTTATATTAAGAAATGTATTAATTATTAAGAATATACAATGGGGAAAGGATGGTCTCTTCAACAAATGATGTTGGGAAAACTGGATAGCTACATACAAAAGGGTGAAACTGGACCCCTATCTTACACTACTCATAAAAATCAACTCAAAATGGATTATAGACTTGAACATACAACCTGAAACCATAAAACTCCTAGAAGAAAACATAGGAGGTAAATTCCTTCATCTCAGTCTGGCAATGATATTTTGGATTTGACACCAAAAACAAAGGTAACAAAAGCAAAAGCAAACAAATGAGACTAATCAAACAAAAAAGCTTTTGCATAGCAAAAGAAACCATCAGCAACATAAAAAGGCAACCTATGGAATGGGAGAAAGTATTTGTAAACCACATATCCACTAAGAAGTTAATATCCAAAATATCCAAAGTATTCACGCAACCCAACAGTAAAAAGAAGAAAAAGAAAGAAAGAAAAACAATAGAAAAAGGAAAAAAGATCAATTTAAAAATAGACAAAGGACGTGAATAGACATTTTTTCCAAAGATATACAATTAGCCAACAGGTACAGGAAAAGGTGCTCAGTATCACTAATCATCAGGGAAATGCAAATCAAAACCACAATATCACCTTACACCTCTTAATGTCCATTAGCATTGAAAAGACAAGCTAAATGCTGGTGAGGATGTGGATAAAGGGAACGCTTGTACATTATTGTATCAAGGGAATGTAAAAGGATACTGCTGCGATGGAAAACAGTATGGAGGTCCTCAAAAAATTAAAAATACAACTATCGTAGGATCTAGCAATCCCACTTTTAAGTATATATCCAAAAGAAACAAAACCATCATCTCAAAGAGACATCTGCACTCCCATGTTCATCGCAGCATTATTTACAATAGCTAAGATATGGAAGCATCCTAAGTGCCCATCAGTGGATGAATGTATAAAAAAAATGTAAAATATATATACAATAGAATATTATTCAGCCTTAAAAAAAAAAGAAGGAAATCCTGTCATTTGCAAAGACATGGATGAACCTGATGGGCATTATGCTAAGTGAAAAAAAACAGACAAAGAAATACAAACAGTGCATAGAATCACTTACATGTGCAATCTCAAAAAAGAAAAAAAGTCAAACTCATAAACTTAGTGAGTTGCCAGGGGCTGGGGGCTGGGAGAAATAAGGAGAGGCTGGTAACAGGATACAAACTTTCAATTTTATGATGAACAGGTCTGAAAACCTAACATGGTGACTACAGTTGACATTACTGTATTGTATAATTGAAATTTGCTGAAAGAGTAGAACATAAGTTTTCTCATCACAAAAAATGGTAACTATGTGAGGTGATGTATTTATTAATTCAATGGTGGGAATGAAAGTATATGTATATCAAATCATCATGTTGTACACTATATATTATACATATATTACAGTTTTATTTATCAAATACACCCCAATAAAGCTGAAAAATCTAAAGCAAAATTAAAATACCTAAAAATTGAGCCCTGAAGAATTTACTCAACTTAGTATTCTAAGAGACTTTAATTCTCTATTTGTCTCCAAACATTCTAAAATATTTTCAACTTAAAATTTTTGACAAGTTCTTCCAGGAAAGTTCACAGCTCAGCTTGCAGTGCTCAGATAGACAAGTCTTCATTAGTTATGTCTAAACCCAGAGCCAAGCACTGCATGGGAGAAACTAACCTGATTTATGGCTTTACTTTTGGAATTCTTGCTACAATTGGGTCAGTTTGTTCTTCCAGTTGACCATTTGCACAAGGGCAAATATTCACATGAAACAAAGAAAGCTGAGGCACTATATGAATCCGAGAGTACAAGAAGTTTAACCCCTTCCAAGTCCTGGACAAATTCTACTTGATATATAATAACATTAATAAACATATTAAACCTCAACTATGTGCTAGACCCATCGAAACACTGAAGATACCTAACAACCAATATACTGACTGTCTCTATGCCCGATGCAGTTCAGATTGTGAGAAAGACAGGCAAGTAATAAGGGCAATATGACGCAGTATGCACTGTAATAAGGGCAGTTACCAAGGGTCCATGTAAGCATAAAAAAGGAGTGCAGAACATTTGTTACAATAGAGATTATATTTGAAAATGATTAGGTGGACTTGGCAAGGAAGAACATTCCTTCAGAAGAAATACGATACAAACAGACTACGTGAAAGAACATGAGTTGTTCTTACAGAGTGAGTGAACTTTATACAGAGAAGTGGTGGGAGATGAGGCAAGAGATACAGCCAAGGGCTAAACCAAGAAGAGAGGGTTTGTTTTTTTTTAACTCATAATTAGAATTTTTACCTTTACCCTACACATCCAAGTAGGAGCCACTGCCAGATTTTAAGCAACCGAAAAGACAACAAAATTCATATATTTGAAAGGTAATTTTTTAGAAGCAATGTGGAGAATTAACTTGAAGAGGTGAGACTGGAAGCAGGAAGAGGTGCTTGGAAACTAATGCAGTAATATTCCAGGGGAAATATAATGTGCGCTGAAATAAAGCAGTACCACTGGAGATGAAGAGGAAGCGACTGATTTGACATATTTCTGAGGTAGGGTTTATAGAATAATTGAAAAATTGGGGATGAGGATAAGAGAAGAGATGATGGGATGATGTCATGTATGAATCACCGTACTCTCTTAGGCTTATTGCACTGGTGGGGAAAACATTGACTCAGGATGAACAACTGATTTGAGAATATTAGAAATAATTTTGGTATTGAAAGGCTTCTTGAGGTTTTGAGGTGCTTGTAAGACATGCATGTATTTTGGTAAAAGTGCCCAGTAGGAAGTTGGGATTATAGATCTGGAGTTGAACATTCCTTCCTCAAAGTGGCTTCTTAATTACCCAGTGTTGGCATATTCAAATAGCTGTGTAGCTTAATGCATTTACTGTCCTGATATACAACATTTCCCACTCCCCACTTCTGATGATGACATACTGCAATTAAGCAAGTTGTTTATTATAATAAAATGTGCATAAAATTATAGGGCTGAAAGAAACTTCAGAAATTATTATACTCTTCTTTTTGTTTTGAATTGGAAACTAATGTACCTAATGTATTCCCAAAAACACCATTGACTTCTTTCAAATCTCTAGCATAGATGACGAACAACTCCCTTCATAACATGGTCTAGTATCTCACCAAGCTGATAGGAGGATTTTGCTAACATTAGTCTATACCCTTCATTCTGCAAGTGTAGTTTGTTCTTTCTGATCTTATTCTTAGTGGAAATGGAGAACAGCTGTTTAATGCTAATGGCAAAATCAGCACATTTAAAATTGTTGAATACACACTTCAGACTTTAACTGAATTGTGAACTTGGCAATATTTATGAATTTAAAGCATGAAAATATAAACTAGATTCATCACGATATTTTTCCAACTTCAGGGAAGTGTGATAAAACAGTGTTCTCAACATTAAAGGCTCAAAGCACTATCCTTGAAATAATGTTCTAGAATCCTAAAGTGATTAAATATTTTCAATAAACTATATGAAAATATTTTATCCATACAGATCTCATATGAAATGGGTAATCCTAAAAAAGAAAAATAAATCACTATTTGCATTCTGAGCTGTGATAGCCACCCACAATCTTCAGAACCTCCAATATTGTATCCAACTATAAAAATTATTTGTCCTGGAGGTTTATGTGTGTCTTAAATGAAATATTAATAAATTGTAATCATTTTAATGCAATTCCAAGGGGTAAACATAATACCCATTTTTTTCCTAAGAAAATACAGCTGATCATTGTTAGTTAAGGTTGGTCACTTCCAACCTCTTACCTACTTAAACTCTGAAGGGATGAAGTACAAGGGAACATAAATGTTATGAATGATCTATTTCAAAGGTAGTAGTTTTGTTTACTTTCAAATTTAGGTGATTTTGCAGAGTTGTAAAATGTTGTAAATAGACTGAACTCTAGTGCAGACAGTGAATAAAGGAAAAATATTTCTCTTGAAAATACCCCATGAACCAGAAGTCCACATTGACATTAAATGCATACACAACCAATATAAAAAGTATGTAGGATGAACTTATTTGCTAAATGAACTTATTATCTTCTAAGTGTATGGGGGAAAGAGAGGAGTCATAAACAAAACCAGAAAACACAACCAAAGAAACACATGATCATGGCGAGTATCCTAAACCTTTGTATGACTCCACATTTCTACGACTCACCAAACGACCTCTATCAAGTCTATTGCTTTTAAAAGTGTCTGAGAACCCAGGTCCTGGAGTACCCTCGACCTAGGTTTATAATCCTGGCTCTACAGTATACTTCCTGGGTGATCTTAGTCCAGTCACGAACTCTAATCTTTGGTTTCCTCATTCATAAATAGAGGATACTAATACCTACCTTGTAGGGCTGTGTGATATCAAAATGTTATAATGCATGCAAAATTCCAGGCACATAATGCTAAATTATTATAATTATTGTTATGACTTCATTGTGATATTATCAATCATACTGTCCCCTGATTAGCTTAATGTTGTTGTTTATGTTGGACTACATTTTCCACTGTTCTTTTATGACTGCATTTTTCTTAAGTACACTGGTCACACATCTGAGGCACTCCCATATCAACCCATACACAAATACCCAGCTACTAATACAGTGTTTTAGTTGCACACCCATATGTATTTGCCAATTTTCTTCCTTGTAGAGAATGTTTCTGGGTGTAAACTAAGAAAAAGACTTACGAATACTCTATCACGTTTAGAAGTGACCAAACTACCACAGCTCACAGTACCTATGATTATGAAAAGAATAATTATTAAAATTGCATCTTTGAGCCCCTTTCTAAACTGCCCTACAAACCTGTGATATTTGTTAAAGATTGGCAGCTTATGTCTACTGCTTTTATTCAGTCTATCATGCTGGTATTGAGGAAACTAGTTCAGTGTCATTCTAGAGGAAGTAGAGGTGACAAATCATAAGTGGAACTAGATGCAACAAATCACCACATACTATATTTGATAGAGCATTAGGATTATTGAGTGCTCCAAGTTCTTATTCATCACCCAATACACATTATATTTCTAGACACCAAAGGATAAGTCCTGTAATAATTGAATATTCTTGAAGATTGTACTAAATTTTAATATCCTAGAAGTCCAGACTGTCTCTCCAGATTTGATAGGCCAGTCTATAATTTAAGAAATACGATGTTGCTAATGATAGCTCAATGTTTTACAGTGACCATCAGTATAGCAAAGAAGAAACAATTACTAAAATAAGCTACCATCTTTATAAGGACTTCTAAAACTCATGACCTATAAGTTGCATTTTAAAATTTAGAAACCAAAATTGGATAGTAACGATGATTTCAAAAATCTGTGAATATATAAACAAAAACACACTGAATGGTATACTGTAAATGGGTGAATTTCATTATTTGTGAATTGTATCTCACTAAAGCTGTTATTAAAAAATTAGAAACCATGTTTTATAGTAATAGGAAAAAATTTGAGTCCCCTTAGAGGGAACAATGGAGCTCTGGTTTCAGAAGAAATTAAAATTGTCAGCTATGTTTTAGAAATTTAAAGACAAAGATGATTTCAACAAACTTTTCAAGCACATTAAAGACATTTTACATGTGAGGATTTTTTCTAAGTCAAATCTAGGTGATTACAAATGATCTAGGTTTAATTGTTAGTATCTGTAAAGTTATATAAAAATAAAAAGGCCAGCTGCTTCATTTTCTTTCCCTGTCATCATTTGGAGGGCAAGGGGAGTGAGTACAGAAGAGAGCAGATACAGGAGGAAATAGTGAGCCAAACGTTTATTAAATAAGAATGAATTAACATTGCCCCAGGTGGTCTCTAGAGCTCCAATTACTTACCTTCTTCTTTCTGAGTTTAAATCTGAAGCTAGGGGAAAATAAGAGAGAAAATGCAAAAATCACCCTCAAAGGCAATGTAGAAGTAAAGAGGCCATAAAGTTTTAAAAAGGGAACAGTGAATGGAATCATAAATGGAAGACTACATCAACAGAAACTATTTCAAGTTCAAATTGGAGTTTCCACTTCCTGAAAAAAATCTCAAAATAAGACTACGTGAACAGTCACTCACTTCGTATCTTGAAAATATAGCAAAGGTATTGAAGTTTTGCTTCCCCTCTTTAGAGGTGTTTAAATGTGATTGGCACTGTATGTAGACATGGAAATTTCAACTTTACCTTCTCTTAAATTACCGGAGTGATTGATCTGAAGTTTCTGATATTTAACATCCAATTGATTCACCATCCAATTTGGACAGATTTGACTTTTGCCCTGATCATTAGAGAGTTTATCATAGGGGTTAGGGATACCAAGATTTTAGAGCTTTTGGTTAGGAAGAGTGCCACATTTTCTTCTGTAATTATTTTCTGGTGAATATTCTATAGCTAAGAATTTTCACTAAATTTTATAGATCTTATCCATATTAAGGAAAATAAGAAACTTAATGTTCAATTCTTCTGAGAAAGGCTTTACATCAACACAAATCTTTCAATGCATCAGACTTTATAGCTTCTTTGTATGGAAATACAACGTTAATGGAAGGTTAGGTTGTCATATGGGTTGATTGCAATGCCCGAAAAAAATTTTTCCAATCATCTCCAATATTAAATTTGGAAAATTAATTATATATTTTATGCACTAATAAAGAGAACACAAATGAAACATTGCTGCTGCTCCTTGTGTAGTGTTGACTTCAAGGGAGAAAGGGACACAACTTTATAACTAGCTGTAAATGAAGAGCGAATAAATCACTTATATCAATTAATGGATTCTGCTCAGGAGAATGTTGTCAAGTCTAACAGCCATAACTTAAAAATTAAATTATCTTCAAAAAAGAAAAATTATCATAAAGCTCTACTTTTCAAATGATCAGGAGACTCCAACAAGGTTTCCAATTTTACTAAGAATTACTGCATTTCCAAAATATTTCATAATGCAATTCCCAGTGTAGTAAGACACATTATAAAACCAGTAAAGCCAAGGTCTACACCAGCAGTCATTAGTATACATGTCAGAATAAGAAAAGGAGAAGGTTTTTGATAATTTAGTATTCTTCATTTTAATGATTTTTGAAGTTCACATTTCTTTTTTAAAAAGTAATAGATTGCATTTCATCTATAATAAGGCCCTGTCTACTTTGATTTGCATTTTAATCTGGTAGCTGATCAAACTATCTCTCTCTAATCATCATTTTTGTATCACGTGGTATATATTTTAGCTTCCTTAGATAAGCAGTCAGACCTGAGACTTTGCAACAAAGTAAGAAGTGAAGCACTTACAGTTTTTTAAGAGTAGAGATGATTGAATTGTGGTACACTGTCTGCAATAACACAGAGGTGACTTTTTCAGAGAAAATGCCTCTATAATAAAGCCAATAATGTTCTTTAACTCCAAGCCTCTTTTTCATTCTAAATGCAATGAACAGACAGCCAGCATTGTCAGTATCAAAACTGTAAGTCAGTTTGTGTATTAATTTTGGATTCGGTCACTAAATTACCTAGTGCTCATTTTTTCCTAATGTAAAAACTTTCTTAAGTAACCTTATTAATTAGCTTTGTGAGAGATCATATATGTACTTTAGGTTCTTCGACACATTTTCACAATTATTTAAAGCCCTCAAATTTAAAGGATTGCTAGTCATGGTTCCACTGTGAAGTTATAAATATTTCAGGGTACATGGCATGTAAGTTAATGCTGAGTAGGGCTCAGCAGTTCTAATTTATGTTATTAATTCATTCATTCTTCTGAAAGGGGGAGTCTGAGGAGATGTACTTATTCCAGTTTTACTAACTAATATAGTTAACAGCCAGATCAGTGATATGGGTTTCTTGCTTCAATTTTTGAGTGTTATCATTGTTGACTGCAAACTTCCAGGAAAACTTACATCTTAAGTTTCTACTAGAGCAGACATAAGGAGGTAGACCAAATAGAAGAAAACTCTTGCCTACTCTGGGATAAATTGTCACTATAAATAAATTACATAAGCAAGGTTTTTTTTTTTTTTTTTTTTTTTTGCTCCTCCCATGAGTTTTAAGGTCATGTGTCTTTTCTTAACTTGATAAAATTTAGGGTCATAAAACTTTAATCACCAGACATAACAGTTAATGACGTTACAATATTACCAAAAATTCGGAAGAATGGATCATAGATTCTTAAGGCAATTTCAAAAGAGATGTTAAGAATTATTTTGATGAATCATTGAAATAAGTGTCTAGTCTTTGAAATGCAAACAATTATTTTTAGATGTATATGTTCTGTTGGGATTTTTTTTTCTCTAAAGAGTGGAATTGCAGATAACTTTGTTGGGAATTTTTAAATGCCATATTACTTGATTACAAAATCAAAAAACAAACAGACAAAAAAAAAAAAAAACCTCTCAGCAAATCAGGATTATTGATATAATCCAGCCACAATATTTTGTAATCAAACCAGGCAATGAAGATGCTGCTTCCCACTGTGTCATCTGCCTTGAAATAATATAATGATCAGTACTTCCCTTCATCTTTAACTTCCTTCCTTGTGTCTTTTGAACTTCAGCTAAGTTATATTGACAAAAAGATTGAAGTCATCATAAAGTCGGAAATGCATAGACAAAGATAACGATGATAGATTAAACCATCCTCAATTCAGCAGCTTTTTTTTTGTTACTGTGTATAACACTCTAAAAGATAAAGGTTTATTTTTGTATCATATCTTAGTAGATGAAGATTGCTGACCAAACAGAAAGCCAACAAAGTTGAATTCTCTGACAAATCTTGCCCCCAAGCTTTGCTCTACCAGCAGTATAAGCATTCATTAATTACTCTCAACTACAAGATGATCTAGTAAAGATTTTTACTATCATTTTCCTACTAATAACTAGAAGATGCCCAAATAGTAAAATGATGTGACTTCAAAAATCAAGAAGCCAGAAAATCAATTTCTACTCAGGCAGTTCTGCTGCAGGACTCTCATTACATAACAATAGGCATCTAGTCATTGCTGTATTGGCTTTTGCTTCAAATTTAACTCTACTTTGAAAGAATGAAGGATTTTAAAACTTGTCCATAAATAAAAAGTATATAAAATTTTGGTGATAAGGAAATATTTTAGTTAAGATTTTTTTCCTTTAGTCCTAAAAGATGACATTTGCCGTCACTCACCTTCAAAGCATGAGCTTGAGTAAACTAGTATTGTTCCAGGCATTGAAATGTGTAAAGATTTAGTAGTTGGTGAGGAGAAATCATTTCTTTGATTTAATGTTACAGTCTATGACAGAGACTGCTTTATATGTACCAATACAGTCTGATTTTATTAAGTAAGCATAGTTAATAGGTTATTCATAGTAGGATGGGTAAGAAAATATCCTTCAGTTTCCTCTATTTCCATTACAAGTGAAGCTTTTTTGAGAGAAGGGAGATCACTAAAATAGGGGAATGATACATGTCTTAGTTCTATCTAAATATGTCACAACGAGATGAGAGAGGGGCAAAGTCGGACAAAGAGAACTTCCCATCAACAAAGCAAATGATTGGTGCTTATCAATCAACCAAGTAATTTTTGTCAGCCAGCTTCCCAATGATGATGATGGAAAAGCTGATGAGATTAGTGGTGGTGGCAGTGTGCTGTTAATAGTTGGTCTGGTTCTGCTATGCTAAAGCTGGTATCTTCCAGTATACCTTATCTGTAGGAGATGGCAGACGTTAAGGGTTTGCCAAACCCCCTTTGGTAAACCTGATACCAAAGATGAGTTATAATATGGGATATGGAGTTCACAAGCCACGTTATCCAAATGAATTAAACTCAGTTGATTATGTTGTTTATTGTGGATGGTACAGGTATCAGGCAAAACAAAAATTACATAGCTGTGTGAGTTCTGTAGTGAAGTTGATTATTGCTTAAAATTTTATGTTCAAGGTTTTTCTGTTAGGGAGCATCTTATAGTAAAATGTAGACTTCATTATTCATATTCTTGTCTAATGAATATACATAAAAAGGAAAATTTTATCTTTTTCAAAAATACTGAAAGTTTTCAATAAAGGAACTTTAGAGAGAAAAAGTGCCATATTTCAAACATTAGTGATAAGTAAATTCCTTTTTATCTTTGTTATCCCATCTGTAAGGCAACTGTTAAAAACATTCAAAAAGATTTATAAACTCAAGCTTTTTTCCCTCCTGTTTTGAATTACAAATTCTAGTTTAAAGAACTCTTCCACCTTGAGATGTGCTTGGCTCCCATGCATACTGGAGTTACGGTATATGTCTAGGTATATGTCTATTTAACGTGTAATGTGTTCATTGCAGCCTCAGGGAAATCAAGAAACAACAGCTCTCTGAACTAAGCTTAACTTTACATCATACTGAACAAGCGGCCTCACTGGTAATGCAGCTTTACGTGATGATAAAATCATTTATTGAGTTTCAGAAAACATTTTGAATATTAATTTAAATTCTATCTTTAAAAAAATCTGGCAGCCCTGAACGAATAATGAATAATAACTCTTGGAACAAGAATAAAAGAATAGAATCAAATAAAAGCAGGTCACTCAGTTATACAAAGATGGCATGATAAGGTATATATTTTCCAAACTCCTTAACTTTAGGTTCTAACCTTGATCTGAGCTTAGTCTGTAACTTATTCTTTACTCCGATTTATCATATCTTAGTGAACTATATCACTTTTGACATAAAATAATGGTATAATCAGAACTTAGTTCAAAGGTATCTTTGGTATGGTAGTGTGCCTGAAATTCTTGCCAATTTGTTCAGTTACATAAAATGATTAATAGGGAAACAAAAGAAGCTTCCCAAAACATTATTCTCAGGTATGTTTCAAATTGTTCTCTATGCCAGTTATTAGTGAAAATTTTCTTTGTGCAAATCTCAAGAGTCTTAGGCAAAGATGTTACTAGAGAAGACTAAAGTCCATGCACACATATGATACAGGTTAATCAAAAACGAATTCCATTAAAAGTTATTACAAGATAATGGCTATTATTCCCAGTGCTATACAATATATCCTTGTTGCTTATCTATTTTATAGATAGTAGTTTGATCAGTTTTGTATAGTATTCTAGAGTTACAAGGAATGTTAGTATCCCAACATAATACTGTTGCTTCAGGATAATAAGCTTCCCAGAGCTTATTTTCCATGGAAGCCACGAGCTAGTAAGTGCACCGGGCTCAGCAAAAGCACCTTGTGGACTCGGTAAGAAGCTGCTTCTTTTCTGCAGCAAAGCTGAATCTGTGGCAGGCCTGCAGTGCGTAACTTCCTCAGTGTTTGTTTTTCAGAAAATTCAATACTCTATCCCCTAAAACTTGATTGAGACAGCATTTGTGGACTCTGTAAGATTTAGGATTCGAAAGAGCTTTCAATGTCATTCATTAGCTACTTGATTTTTTTCCTTTCCTCACCCATGACTCTGCTTTGTAACATCCCCGTGAAGCGATTAACCTTGTATAGGGTTGAATACCCCGATGCTGAAGAACTCACTGCCTCCAGAAACAGCTCACTCCGATTTTGACCAGTTCTAAATGCTATAAAATCCTCCTATAGAGCCAGATTCTGTAGGCTCCACCACTAATGCCAGTTTCATTCTCTTGTGCCTATAGTTTCCTTCAGTTCACAAATATTTATTGAACATCTAATTTGTGTCAGACACTGGGCTGGGCACTGAGGAAACAAATACAAATGACATATAAATGCTGACCTTTTCCCATTAAAAAAAAAAAAACCCTCAAATATTTCAAGTCAGCTAGCATATATCCCAAGAGGCTTGTGTTCCAGAGGATACAAAGCCGTAGTTCATCATATAACATGATTCAAGCCCCCTACTGACCTGAACGTGCTTGTAGATGGACTCCAATCTACTAATTTCATTCTTAAGATAAATACCTGGGAGCACCAAAAAGAGCTTAATTATATCCCTACCCTTTCTATGAAAGTTGCAAAAACCCAAGGCAATGTTTCCTGGCTAACATATCATATCACACTGAGGACTTGGTTATCCTGATGCCAGCTAAAATCCACCAAGTGTTTCCTTCTTCTGTGACCCAGATTTGTGCAGAGAACTTTGGTACCCAAAGTTCATCATCTCAAATTTATTCCTATTAAGTTTCATCTGGGTCAGTTCAAATTTTCATGATATCTTTGCATGATGGGCCAATTTGGTAAAATAACTTCTATATTTATATTCAGGTCATTGAGAAATTCAAGTTTTAGCAGCCCTGTCCTTCTCGACTTTCATCCTTACCTCTTTTGTGTCAATGATTGGTAGTTATCACTGTGCCCAGTATTAGGCTAGATGAGAACAAAGGGTATGAAGGAAAGAATATGACTAAATCCTTGCCCCTGAAATAATTATAATTTGGTTGAGGATAGTTCTTACAAAAAGAAGAAATTAGATAGCAAAGCAAGTAGATGTGCCTTATTTGAAATTATGTAATAAGGTTGTTTTATAGACCAAGAAAACCAAGCCCATTACTTTAGAGATGACTCTCAAACAAGCGGATGTTTTGTTGCATGGTAAAAAACCCTAATTACTACAGAAATGTGGAGTCGAAATCAAAGCGGTCTAAAAGAGTCAGAATAAGATATGGAAGTAGCAAAAATGCTAGTTCAGGGACCTAATAGCCTTAAGCTAGGAATAAAGGAAAAAATCACGTTGCCCTGGCCTTTCAATCTCAGTTTAATTTAAAGAAAAGGTCCTAAGTGTCATCTTTCTCATTCTATGCTGGAAGACTGAAATGCATGCCATTATATAAGATGCAGTCATCATAGCAGGAACGTGCTCCATGACAACACATATTTCTCTAAAGAAATGACATCTAGGTAACTTCTAGTTTTTTCTCCTCCTTGGTGAGGTTGCTAGATTCCACGCCTTTCCATACTCAAGCTTACATGTAAATAATGTTGTTTTTTAAATACATATTTGATTACTAGAAGCTACAACTACAAGAATGTCAGATACAATTAAATTAATTCAGTAACATTTGTTTTGAAAGAAAGTAAGCACCTGTTTTTAATCTTGATATACTCGTTTATTCCAAAAAGTGGTAAAAATATGTAGATGGGACCATCCAAATCCTATCAAAGAGTTTTCAGTTTCTGTCTCCTCCCATCGGTGAGGGTATCAGAGAACCAGAGCTGATGGTTGTTTTTCGCTAAAACAGGGGATCTTTCCAAAAAGAAGTTGCACTCAGAGAAAGGCTGACTCGATCACAGACTGCCCCCTACCTTCCTACACAGCACATAGAGATCAACTGCTTTGCTTTTCATTAAAAATAATCCTATCAACTTTGAAAAGACTTCATGTATAATGAGACATCTGTATCTAAGTTTTTTTTTCCTATTCAATGACCCTGCTTGAGAAATAGTAAGAGAGAAATTTGCTGCTTAAAGTATTATGAAAGTTTATTGAAGGTATATCATAGCTCAGTGATGGACATTATGGATATGATCCTGGGTTTTTCTGGTTAAGAAAATTATGAAATGCTAAAAACATTATTTTATATAATTGTATAATTACCAAAAAAAAAGAAAAAAAAGAAAAAAAGAAAACCTCTGGCTCTCAGGATTTATTTTAAAACTGAAAAAAAAATGGGTGAAAATATTATCAAAATGCCTTGCATTTATGTCCTGTGGTAAACACTGGGGGGCAGGGGTGGGGATGTCCAGGTAGAATTTTTGTGTAGATACTTTTTCTCTGCAAAATAACTGCCTTGGAGTATTTTTCTAGGACCTGGTCACTCATTTTTTTTTTCAATGGATCACAGTCTATAATCTTTTAGGTTTGTTAAAATAGGTTTTTCTGAGAAACTTTTCCAGTCGTTAACTATTATTAATAAGTTCCCCAAATCCTAAATGATGAGAAATTTTTTCCTACTTAGTAACAATCTTCCTTTTTGCCCTGAATTTTTAAATCAGTAGTTTTAGAAAGGTATGTATTTGAGGTGGGGGGAAATTCCGCTGGTTCGAAAGTTGCAAAATCAGGTCTATATTCTTAGAAAATGGGCGAGTTATTGGAAACTGTGTTGGGGGGGGTGGGGAGGGTGCCCTGGGGATTTGCATCAAACCCGAGGATTTCACAGTAAGTGACTCCTCGTTCCAGGGACAACTTTCATAAGGAAGGGACGGGAAAGCCATGAAGTCTTTGGGCTGATTCCCCAGTACACTTCAGGCAGGGATTCGAGAAAACCTCTTTGGCGACGACAGAGAGCGCTGGCATGTACTTGTTCTGAATTTACTTGCCTGATCTTAAAGTGCGCCCTAGACTTCTCCCAACACTATATTCTCCGGACTAGAGTCGCCAAAACCTCTAAAACCCGTCGGATTCGCCAGCGCTCGGCCAGTCGGCCGCCTAGAGAACCCAAAGAGGCTGTCTGCGCCGCCAGGACGGGAGAGCGGAGCCAGCGCTCCAGGCTGAACCCCGCGCCCCGAGCCCGGCTGCGTCCCCGGCTCTGGCTCAGCCTTATCGGCTCCCAGCCGCTCAGCGAGCGCCGCTCAAAGGCGAATTTGCCTGCTGTGTGTCTACCCCGATTCGGAAGCCCGGGCGCGCTTCAGTCCGCCGCCGGGCTAGCTAACTGTCTCTCTGCGGCACCGGGAACCTTCCCATTCCCTGAGTGGGCTTCACCCTAGGTCTCTTTGGCATTTCGGTTTTTCTAGGAGAGAGTGAACAGCTTAAAGAGCGAGCTGTGTAGTAATGATCTTGATGATGATGATGATGATGATGATGACGATGATAACAACAAAAATATTATTATTATTATTATTATTATTATTATTATTATTATTATTATTATTATTATTATCCTCATCCACCCTATCCTCGTCATTGTTATTGCGGTCAGTGGCTCTAAGCCGGTTCCCCCGGGAGCTGGTGAGAGTGAAAAGGTCCCCGGCTTCGGAGGATGCTATCTCTCTCTCGGCTCAACAGAATCTGTTGTGCCTTAGCCAATATATTACAGGGATTAATATTAGCATGGTTTTTCTTTTAGTAAAACCAACGTCTCAGCCTCCGACAAAATAAACGTTAAGTCCCGCCAGGCAAGTCAGGACGAAACATTCCGTGCTCACGAGGATAGAAAAAGAGAACACGGGAAATTTTTTAAGATGAATGCTTAATTATTTAAAATGAAGACACTTTTTTTCCTCTTCGATATTTATAAATTACTATTGGCTAACAAAGCATTTCTAAAGATGCGAGCGTTGAGCAGTCCGTGAACTTGGCAGCGCAGTCGGCGCCACCTGTGCGGCATCATACAGTAGCATTCAACAGATGCTTCAAGAAAATTGCGAAGGATTTTGCTTTGAGAAACAGAACTTGGGTGTGGACAGTATGCTCACTGCCAAATTAAATTTCAGAGCCCTGCAAAGTGTCTCAATTCAGTGGGGATGGAGGGAATCGAAGGATTCCCGAATGGCCCTATCGGACTAAAACAAAAAATTCCGTTTACAAATCGGGAAACCAAGGCACAGAGAGAAGTGACATAGAATAAGTAAGGAACCTGATCATTACTTATCAATGCTCCCGCCTCCTTCCTCATCCCTAACTTTTGGAGCTACTGAGACAAACAGTCCCCAGAGGGGCAGCTCCCTTCCCTTCTGCGATCTATGGGTTTCGAGCCACCAATCTGCTGCACGGCCTCCAGCGATTATAGCCTCTACCATATAATCGCTGCTCTGCCGACCGGTACCAAGTAGCAGAACCAGAGTCTTGATCTCTTTCTTAGGTCCAGATACCTCGGACTGGCTGGGAGCCAGTTCCCACTTGTACCCATGGCCCTCGGTACAGTGCCACCAATCCTCTTCCGGAACTTAAGGAATCTGCTCTGCCCTCCTTCGCGGTGGGAGCACCTCCACTACTATACTTGGTCTTGGCGCCTCCTAAGCGTCTCTGCCAAGGTGGCCCTGACCGCCCTCCTCTGCGCTGCGGCCAGAAGAGCTGTTTTCTGAACTGCGGCTCGGCCTCCAGTTAGTGCCAAAGGGAGTTTTGTGGTTCACCCCTTGCCCTGCTGCCTTGACCATGTCATAGCAGCCCTCGAAGCTGCCGGGCAACCAGCTGACTGTGGGCCCCAAGCTCTGTGCAGGAAAAAGAGATGCAGCCCCACCTCAGAAACCCGAGAAGTAGCCTTCAAGGTGTCATTCTAAGCACTTAGCTGGGTTTTGTGGGTTCAAGAAGGGAACCAAGCTGTGCCCTCTTGGGGTACGAAGGCTGAAGACTTTACTTTCTTCCTTCTCTGCATCTGGGGCTGGGGACAAGGGAAGGGAATCGAGCCTTAAAACAGGGCCAGGGCCTTTGTGCACTAAATGTAATTTGACCTTGTGAATGCCTCAATTGTCCCACTGGGGAAAGGGACAGGAGTCGGGGAGAGACTTTCAAAGCTCGTTGGAACTTCCAAGACTTGAGAAGTGTTTGTTGAACTGAAATGTTCAAGGGTGTGGTGTGTGTGTGTTTGGGGAGGGATGTTCTTTGACTCCTTAATGGTACATTCTTGAGGACCCTCTCCTCCTGGCTGACCCTGGTTCCCTCCAATCTCCAGACCTTATGAATCAAGTTAACCACCATCATCACCACCACCACCACCACCACCACCGCATCTCGCGCCCCCTGCCAGTAGGCTCCAGTTGCACCAAGAGACTGGTCCAAACAGGCCGGGGGCAGTGGAATGCTGAGCGCTGATTGGCCACTCTTGGCTCCGCCCCTCATCTCTCGTTTAGCCCAAGAGCGCTGTGCAGCTTCACCCGCGCAGAGTAGGCGCTCTGGTGCTTGCCGAGGACGCTCCACTCCTCGGGTGCACTGATCTTTCCGATCCTGCCATTGGAGCAGCTAGACTGCCAGCCTTGGCTGCTCCATCGGCCTGCCTGTCTCTTACCTGCGATTGCACATGAACTTTTCTTCCTTCTTCTGGCACACCGTTGTCGTCGGAGTCGTCGAGATCGTCGTGGTGCTCGCGTGATGGCCTTCGTCCGTTTAGAATAGTGTAGTTAGTTAGGGGCCACCGAAGAAGAAAGAAGATGCGAATAGTGCAGAGATGCTGGAGGTGGTCAGTTACTATGCTAGAGTAAGATAGTGGAGCAAGAGAAGCCAAACCTATCCGGGGGCGCACGGTCGTCCGGAGGAGGTCGACTCGCCGGCGCTTGCTACCGCGCCGAGCTCCCTCCGTCCCTCCCTCCGCCGAGGCGCGAGATTGCGGCGCGCAGCGCAGCGCAGCGCACTGACTGCCGCGGGCTCCGCTGGGCGATTGCAGCCGAGTCCGTTTCTCGTCTAGCTGCCGCCGCGGCGACCGCTGCCTTGCCTTCCTCCCGGACGCTTGTGGTAAGTTAGAGCCCCAGGCGGCATTGCTAGCCAAGACCCTAACGGTTTAGGAGGGGGATGGGGCGGGGAGCGGGGACAGGTCCCGGATGGTTGCAGCTTGCAAGACCGCACTGGCCCGGGGGCGGGGGCGGGGGAGCGGGGGTTTGGGAGGGACTCTGAACGCGCACATCGCGGAGAGACTGGGGTCTCAGGGAGGAGTGAAGGGCTTAGGTTCCACGGGAGGGGCACCGACGTCTCAGAGGACGTTGGGAAGGAGGGAACTCGAGATGAGGGAGCTGGGAGGAGGCGGGGGTCTCGAGAACACCGCGCCCGAGAAGCCTGGAGAGAAACAGAAGGCGGACGTGGGGTCTCAGGAAGTGAGGAGGGAGGAAGGAGAAAGAGAAATTGAACGTGGGTATCTCTGGGCAAAGGTTCGGGCTGCGGAAGGTGCAATTGAATTGGGGGTACAGACTACGTTTTTAAGAAATCAGATAGTGGGCAAGTGGGAGGGGTCTCAAGGCTTGGGACAATGGGAGCAGAGGAGGGCGAAGGATTCTCTATTAAGTTCTCATTGAAAAGCGACCCTAATTTTCGGAGGGTTTCAGTGAACACCGGTAACTCAGGGGAGATAAACAATGCAGATCTGTCTTGGTATAACAGCTGTTGGCTGAATTTGAACAGCGCTGCTTATGGTCACGTAAGTTTAAGAGGAGAGTATAAGGGTATAGAGCGAGCCTTTTTATTAGCTTACCTAAGTCACTTGGTGACAGTTTTATATTTTGAAAAGGATTGCCGAGAAGTCTCCAGCACTGCCTCTTTTTCCGGTTCCTTTACTCAGTTTAACCTGACAAGCAGCCTTAACAGCGTACCTCGGAATTGCTAAACGTGAGAACAGGTTGCCGTTCCTGATGTCACATAAAGTTCGTCATTGCAAAACGTGTCTGTGTGTTTCTTTTCTGCGCCATGCCCTTTGCTTTTTGCTTCATGTTGGGTAATATGCGACCAGAGGTGACAAACATTGTATTGTGTTCGAGACCCCTTTTAAGCGACAAAAGTCCTCCACTCAAATCCAGCGGGCAACATTCGGAACTTAGAGAATATTTGATTTGTTCGAGCATCATTGCCCGTACCGAGCAGCTTTTTCATTAATATTTACCATCACAGGACCCATCCAAGGAATCCTCTGACTGCAGAGCCGCTAAGTGCATGTGCCCCTCACTGCATACCCTTTTAGGCAGTCTAACCGAGGGAACCTCCCTCTAGGGGGAACTAGCACTGAGCTAAAATGATCGGGGTTGGGGGAGATGCTGCGCAGTAAGTAACCTCTTGAGCTCCCCCGTTTGCAGACATTTGTGACCTCACACACACAGTACTACAAAGGACACTTGTGTTCCAGAATTTAAGTTTATCTACATAACAGCCATTCTGACAATCAAAATATGAACAAGGTAGAAACCAGGTGTTTCTGTAGTTGACTACATATGTGTAGGCACAATGAAAAAGGCCAACTGACATGCCCCACAGGGAAAAAAAAAAAATTTCTACCATGATAACTTCATTTCCTTTGTAGTATTTAAGTCACACTGAATACTGAATACTATCTTTTTGGAAAAGTATAATTTCTTTGCCCCATGATACCTTGATCTCTGGGAGTCATCTTACCTCTCCCCCATGGGTAGGGGGAATTAAGTAATTTTTTCTATATTTGAGGAAGATGGGTTATAGAATATTTAATTAAATTTCTCATTCCCTAAATATGTTCTTCTGGTCCTCTGGAAGGAGATAAATTTGTTTTGTCCGCACCATTTTTTTTCCTTATAGCTTTTATCATCTATAGCAACAAGCCCAACACAAGTCCTGAAATTCAGAAGGTGGATAAGGCTTGTAATTGCAATATCAAGGTAGGATCTGGGCTGCTTAAGCCAATACTGGCAGTATTTTTCTGTCTGCATAATCTAGGTTATTAACCTTTCCTATGCTTTCTTGAGAGGTCTATATCTAGAACTGTCACGAATGACGGTGATGACTTTTTCAGATGACAGGCTTTGGTGCAATATGAATTCATGGGAAGAGAGGTGAGAACTGATATTTTTGCAAGCCTACTGGATGCCAGGCATGGAGCCAAGAGCATTACATATATACATTATTTCACATAGTCTTCATAAATAGCCTATGAAGAGGAAGATATTCCTATTTTATTGGTACCATTGGATTTTCCCCTTTCATTTCTCAAGGTATTCTTGTAGATTAATTTAAGAAAATGGAATAAGAAATATAAGAAATATTTCTTTGTGCTTTCAAGGCTATATGGGAAGTATGTGCTTATTACTTTAGCAGTAAAAGTAAGATCTAAAAAACTAACATCTATGATGTAATGTTGGGCTAATCCATTAAGGGTTTAAACAACATGGACACCTCACCCACAGAGATTTACAAATTGCAGATTTCTTGTCTGGAAAATAAATTTTAAAACCATGTTAGATTTGCAAGATTATCACTACCCTTTGGAATTTAATTATTCAGGAATATTTCTGCATTTACTGGTAAATACCTAAATCTAAATAATCATCTGAAGTCTGCATCAAACTCCAATTATGTTAGTGTTCCATTTATGTCCTTCAAGTAAAACGTATTACTCTCCAACTAAAGGAAACACAGAAATTAAAACAAAATTAGAAGGAGAGGTTATCAGTAATCAATATTAAGTATCCTTGACTACTTTTATTAAATTGTACAAGGCCTGAGATTGAAGAAGGTGTCTGCTTGCTGAACACACTGGCAATTAAATCTCAATTTACAAAGACTCCAGACTCTTTGGCCAGTATCATTAAAGAATCTCTTTCTACCTTCCCTTTATAGCAGTGGAATATCTCACAGAATGAGAATGTATAGTGTTTGTATTGAGATTATTTTAGTAGAGCATCTGATAAAGCTTAGTGACCTAACAGAAGAAATAATAAATTATGTCCTACTGCGTGGATAACCATGAGCAAACTAAGAAAACTTGACCGTAAGTTGGGGTTAATAATATGTTATTTAAATATAACAGTATATATTAATGTCACATGTTAATGTAATAGTATATTAATCTCATCTGATGTGAAACACATGGATATCAAGCATTTAAAATTTTTTGAATTACTACACAAAGCCATATTTTATTATTATTATCATTCATTTGTCACTGTTCCAAGATACTTACATTATCTACAACTTTTATACTATTGAATCACAGAAACTGCCAACCACCAGATTAATGAGTGTTCCATCAACTGATCACTCCATCTCTGCCTTTCTTAAAAACACATTAAAACTTTCTCATATACTGAGAACATTGCTGCAAAACAGCCTCGTAATCTCCATTTTAGACAAGTAACTTTGAAACCAACCAAGAGGTTAAGCTCCACCATCATTTAGCCAGTTTCTAGCAGATTTAATACTAATGCTCATATGCAACAACTCTTTGGTAATCACTTCTGAAATTTCAGTGCACAAATAATTTAGTGAAAACAGGATTTCAAATAAGAGGCACATGAGCAGGAATCTGAATTATGTTTTGTCTCCCTGTACACAACATCTCTACTTCACCCTATCTATTCCTTCCTCCCTTCAGTTGTAGTAAGACTATGCCATCTGCAGTTTACCCCAATATCTTCATATTTGCTTATTACAATGTGGTACATGTAGTGGGCATTTAATAAAGTTAATCTCATTAATTAAGATTAACTTTATTCATAGATGACCATGTAAATGGTCAAATTTGAAAGGAACTGGAAAGGATTTTTGGCTCCCAAACTTCTTTAATCTTAGTCTTTGTCTCCTTTAAATAGAAACATACACTTAGAGGGGTAACATTTTATCATTACCTATTAATAACAAGGCATAAATTTATTGACAGCTATCAGAAAGAACTTAGAACTACATTGACCAATACAGTAGCCACCCGACACACGTGGCTATTTAAATTTAAATTAATTGAAATTGAAAACAATTGTAAATTCAGTCCCTTAGTCTCGAAGAACACCTCTCAGCTACTCAACAGCCACATGTGGCTACTGTTCACTTATTGGACAGTCAGATACAGACCATCTCTATCACTGCAGACAGTTCTTTTGGACAGCAGTATACTAGAAAGTAGGGACCCTCAGCCATTTCACTGAGCACTTCCTCTACCTCCTTGCCTTAACCAAAACCTGGATTTCTCCTACGTGGATTCCTCCTACAGAAGTTTTCCTACTTCCTGACAGATCTCTAAAATGAAGATGAATTAATTCTTATCCTCTACCTCTCCCCACTTCATGAATCTTATTACTCCTCCACATGTAAGGGCTTAAAGCTACAGCTGAAACTCTCCTAGTTCCATTTTTTTAACTTCCAAAATGCTAGAACATGTCTCTTCTACTTTTGTTTAAACAATACTTTATTGAAACATACATCATTTGAACATTTCTTTCTTGTCTCTGCTATGTACACCTTCATGGAAATCTTTGGTACCTGGTTCTTTCTTACTATTCATTTTTAATCTTTCCATTTTCTGGAGACTTCAGTATCCATGAAGGTTGCCAGTTAACTGTGTAGCCTCATCATTCCTTGACCTCTTATTTTCTATTGTCCTCAACTTCAGGCCCATGGCCACACCTGAAATGCATCGATTTCTAAAATTTTAAGCTCAGGAATACTACCCTCAGATTATGACATTCAGTCCCAGCTCCATCACCACTTTTGCTTCCCTTGTATCTGCTCTTCAACCTCATCAAGTCTTGCTGGGCCCTTCCAAAAGGGCCTTAGTTATAATGCCCGCTCTTTGCTTAACTTCATTATCTTCCTAGTCTGACCCTGTCAGTCATGCCTGTGTTTCTTATCATCACCCAACACACGCTCCTCATTGCCTTTTCATTGCACCCACCGTACCCACGTTTTACCTCCACTATTTTGAGTTAACCTGTCCTATTTTCTACTCTGATTGTGAGCATTAATGGAGAAAACTAAGAAAACTACACATTTATAGTTATTAAAATGTATTAGCCCCCAAACTGCTCACTGATACAATGACTCTTTTTTCACCCCTTTGGAAGTTATCTTTTTTAGGATGATTATTTCTTTTTTAAATTATTTTTATTGTGGTGAAATGCACATAGCATAAAATTTACCATTTAACCATTTTTTGAGTGCACAGTTCAAGAGTATTAAATACATTCACATTGCTGTGCACCCCTCACCACCACCTATCCCTGTAAACTTTTCATCTTGTAAAACCAATTCTATACTCATTAAACAATAGCTCCCCATTCTCCCTTACCCCCGGCTTCTGGAAACCACCATTATACTTTCTCTCTGATACAATGACACTTAATTCTCCAAAATCTTGAGCTAGCAAATGCATATTCCTTAGTTTGAAGGTTCATTACCTTCCCATTGGATAATGGTCTACCTCAACTTTTCCTGCTTCTATTGCCAAACCTCAGCCAATTATCTAAATTTTTTGTGAGTAAATTTACAGAATTCACTATCCATGTTTATCTGCCAAATTAGTTAATTATAAGATGAAGGTGAGTTTAAAAGCCTATAAAAATTATGGATTTCAGTAAGTGTTTGAGCCCTACTATAAGTCCAACACTTTGTTGGATGTTAGATAGGTGATAACACACATTACCCAATACTTCCCTAAAGACGCTAACAGTCCTATTATATAGAAATGGCAACTCCATGTAATAATACAGTTCTTCAATTTATGACCCAGGCATCACTGACTTCTCTCTTTCCTATCCTCACATTCAGGATGAATCAAATAAAAGTGGGTCAATCACTTGCTTGACTTGGAATATAGTTTTTACAACCGTAAAATGAAAAAGTTGAAGTAGATGATCTTTCTGTAAGTGTTCTTCTAATTAACCTCTTTGTTACAAACAAGAATGCAGAAAACACTAAGGCTAAATGACTTACATCTCTAAGGTTATAAATCTACAGGCACAAATTACATGAATATATAAAATGGGAAAAAGGATATGGAGAAAACGGCCACAAATTTTACCACTGCAATAAAAACAGTCAGAATTCAGAAGTTAAAAACACTGAAAACCTTAGAAGATAATATATTTCTATAAAGTAATTTGATTTTTTTGCCTTATATTAGTACCATTTTCAGAAAAGCAGATAAATTTGTTCATATCCATAGTGGATATTCTGAGTCTCTTGATTCAGAGTGAAGCAATAAGATCAAATAAAAGTACATTTATTTCTGCAGCATAATATAGAATACATTTATGGCAACACCCATATTGTTAGATATTTTTTAAAGACCCCTCCTCCCAAATTATTTTACTTTCATGGTAATTAAGATAATGCTCCTTCTTTCTGCCTTGGAGTCATTCTTGGATCACCTCTCTTCATCTACTCTCAATTAAATCCATCAATACAGCTTCTGAAGATTTTTGGCAAAATGCTGCTCAAATGTGTCCCCCTTTTCATTCCTATTGTGATTTGAAAATCTCAGGGTAAATGTTTTAAAGTTCACTTCACATAACTCCCCAGTTCTATGTTTGAAGTCTGCATACTCCCCACTCACACCACAATGGCACAAAATAATGCTGTTCAACTCCTAGGCAAAGCATATGTAGGGTTAATAGTAACCAGATGCCAAAGTAGCTGTCAAATGCCAAGATGAAATAAACAGACTATAAGGTGGGTCATTAAGTGATGATCTCCAGGCAATGGGGGACATTGGGAAGTGACTGAAGACAGTCTTATGCTTCATTCAGAGAAAGATGCACTGTCTTATTAAGGCAGAGAAAATGTAGGGAGAGATGAAGTTATTATAAAGCCAAGATATGCTTAAAATTAAAATGGGTTATGATTTTGTACATGCAGTGTAAAAAGACTACTGGCCGTATAAAGAATCATTTAGGTTGACTGCCACTCCCCCACATACATAAGAATACTAGAATTTGTATTTCAATATTGAAAGAAAATAGACACTTTCGTTTGCACCACTAAGCACACTGGACTGCATTTTGTTGTTGCTATTTATTTTTTAGATTTCAGGGTCTCCTATGTGCCAGGCATGGTGTTTAAGTTTTCATAAGCATCATCTCACTTTTTAATCTCAGTCTTCTCTTTCCTATTGGATTATGAATTCACATAGGACAAAAATAATATATTATTCATGTTTATACTCCACCCCAACCACCCTCTGCATACATCATTACACATTGTGGGTTCTTTCAATATATATTTGCTGAATAATTTATATATAAAAGTACACAAGCACTATGGAAAGGGGGTTTTATAGTGCAAATTTAGAATTAAATGACTTGGGTTCTAGTCTTTTATGAGCCTCTGTGTTTTCACCTGTTAAAAAAGTAAATCAAACTCAATGGTTACTAAGATCATTTCAAATGCTACAATCTTATAAAAATACCAAAAGTTTTCTAGTTCTGAAAATCCACTTCAAACAATAACGCTCAGGTAGCTAATTTTTATAGCTCAGAAAATAATGGTTATGACTCTTCAACTACATAAGAAACCTTAAAAAGGTTAAAGCCAATTCTCACGTCAGGTCTTGACCTTCTCGTTTTCCATTCACTCCACTGTCCTACATTTGAAATGATTTATGTTTTTTTTTTAAAGATTACTGAATGAGTGAAGCTATCCTTTCTTTTTGTCTTTTATTACTTAAAATTAATTTAAGAGATCATTGGCTTGCAATAACAGATTAAACATGGCCATTTTTTGGTGGTTTAAATTAAACTCTCTGTAGTTACAAACCCTCCACAAGTTACTTAATGATTTAATAGGATGAATAATACCCTGCTGTCTTTCCAGAGACCATTGATTTTTTTCTCAATAAGATTTCTACCCCATCTTGAATGACGAATCATAACATGATAGATATTTTACTTTTTGAGGGAGAGAGGGAAGATTTTAAAACTTTTTTTTAATTGAATGTTTAATAGATACACGAATTTGAAAAAGAAGTAAAGGTCAAATGGATCAAAATGATTCAGCAAAAGTCTTTTCAACATGAAAGCAATGCAGAAATACAAACAATTCCAGTGATTCATATTGTCAACCTTTGAACATCAATAACTCCTTTACCCATAGTAAAGAAGAAAATTAGAAATATTTATGCTTTCCAATTTAAAACTTTCCATTATCTTAACTCTTGGAGCTATAAATTTTCCAGGATGAATAAATACATATCACATACTACCTATTTGATAATATAGGTACTTTTATTGAGATTCAACCCAGTATCTGTTTTACATTCTCTTTTATTACTTTTTATATTTGCTATGTCTTTTTAATTTTCTATATTTGCTATTGTTGATTTTTTCAGCCTAAAAGCTACTCTTGTATTCTCCTTTCCCTCTTTTTTCCCCTCATTATTTATTTTCTAACAAGGCAATATATGTAGTGGAAGTTTTTAATAACACATTCACTGAACATCCTTATTATTCATATATCTACTTCTCATATCATAATAAAATTTACATTTGTAAACATACAGAGTTTTCACATATTTTTCTCATATATTTTCTCACTTGATTTTAAACATACCTGGGAGTTAATTATGGCCAATATTATTACAATGATTGCACAAATGAGAAAATTAAGGGTAAGAAAGGTTAAATTATTCATCCAAGGTCACACAGAGTTAGTTGTATAGCCAGGATTTAAATAAAGCCAGGCTTTCTCATACAAAATTTCAGTCTATTTTTAGTACATCCCCTTCCCCTCATGCCATGGACACTTAGTTCCAGAGGATTTTATGTGTTCACAAATAAATGGTGCAATTGAGAGAGAGAGAGAAAGTCCTATTAATTAAAGAACACATGATAAATGTTTATTTCTCTGCAGAGGAGCGGACATTCATTTGCATATGCTCAAGGTTTAAATAAATATAGGCTGATTGATGAGCAAGATGACTTTGATGAAAACAAAAAATTCCGTATCAGTTTCTGCAGAATATATTGTAAGGCTAACTGTCCAGTTGTACTTTAGTCAGTGAAGGTTTCTTGAAAATCAACCAAGCCTGCTTTGATTTCCCCTTCCAATATTTCAAAAGAGTGCTTCAGCGTATGTCTTCTTCTTTACGTTTATAACCATTAGCCCTACCCAGTTCACATTTCCTGTGATATCCAGAGCCCTGATAACAGAGGACACCTTGTACGTTCAAAATAGCATTAAATACAAGTATTAGGAAAGACTTTTTATTTCATAAGAAAATTCTGATTAGTATAGCATGGTTCTATTAGTTCTCATTAAAATATTGACAAAATATTGAATTATTTTATCCCAAATTCAGCTTTCAGTGGAGAATTTTAAATGGGACTTCATTAATATCTTGCTGAAATATCAGTGTTGTCAATGCTTAGTTTATGATTGAGTTTCCTAATTAGAAATGACATTATTCCTTTAATATATTCTTAGATTTCATTGGATATGTAAGCTATTACTTTATAAAGGACTTCAGAAGAAAAAGAAATTTATGGACTGTTATTCATCTGCAGGCCTTTAATTGCATTTCCTATAATCTTTCCCCCTGTATCACAACCTATCTTTTACGAGGAGTATTCAATTTACTCTATTTGTATTCAGAACTCTTCAGTCTTTGAGGGTGACCTCAGATGATAGGGAGAAGAAAAGGAAAATTCATTTATGGCTTCTTCATGACTTCTCTTTGTGTTTAATTTGGTCTCTAATTACATCCCCCTGAAAAAAAATCTAATTCATTTATTACCATCTTTAGTGAATCTAAAGTTATATATTTGTGTTGGAATAAAATAATTTCAAAAGAATTATTCAAACTTTTGTACTGAGCCAGATTTTTATTTTTACACTGAAGCCTACTTTAGATCTAGCTGAGTAATCATGTAGATTTATATCGTCATCATCAACAACAAAAAAATATTTTTTGACACTTGATTATGCATAACATTGTAAAAACATGGTAGAGAGTATAGTATTTATTCTTAGCAGCACAGAACTGCCAAGCCAGTATTTAATGAACGTTTCTTGTGTGGTACGGTTCTTACCATGGAGGGACTTACATTTTATTTGATAAGATAAAATACATAGACATTCAACAAAAACTGAGACATTACATAATGGAGTACTAAATTTTGTGCCATTTGCAAATGAAGAGGGAGAAACAATTACGGGAATTTTATTGTAAGAGATAGGAACTGAACTGGATCCCAAGGGTAACCAGGGTTAGAATTGACACAGAGGAAGGGAAACATTCCAAGGGGGATGGGACAGTCATGCTTCACAGCATGAGAAAAGATAAATTAGGGACTAGTTACTGGCCTTGGATTTAAGTATATTTAAGATAATGGTGAGACATGCACCAGCAGATGTTCTTTGATAGCTGAAAACATGATATTTGATATCTGGAGACAGGTTAAGCCTGGAGGTAAAGGAATTTGGAGCAATTCATACTACTCTGGTTTAGTTGAATTTCAAAACTTCCCAAGGGAGAGAAGGTTGTAGACAGAAAAGAACAGAGATCCAAACTTTAAGCATTGATTATTCAAAGCTCGGGGAATATCTAAGGATCATATTTATCATAGAATCTTCCAAATTAAACACTTTCTCAGTTTTCCCCCCAACTTTATACATTATTACGTTCAATGATTGTTAAGATTCTGCTCTGTGTAAGACATTTGACTGAGTATTCCAGGGCCTCCCAGAAGAGGAAACAATGCTTAGTTCTTATTTCCAGTAGTTTGGAGTCTACTTGGAGATACAGTATATGGACTCTACGTAAGGGATTTGGCAGAAAAAGGTCACTGTTGAACTTAGAGAAATTTCAGGGAGAAGAGTAGATAAAAAAGAGATTGTATGGAATTAAAATACTAATATAAAAATCCCATTGTCCCAAAGCCTAAAGAAGAAATGTGAATTTGGATAAACTCCCTCAGGTGCCTTTTTCACTATAACCTAAACACATAATGACCAAATCTCTTTTTTACTGACTCATTGAAATTTTCAGATGGATAATATTTTTATAAAAAGAAAAACTCCATAAACTTAGAGTCATTCATGCTCAATCCTGTTGCTCTTAAGTTACTTAAAAATCCATCAGCAAACATGAGTTCAGCACCTCCTTTGTGTCCAGAAATGGGTTAGGTTAGTTGAACAATGCAGATGGAAATAGTAAGATTTTTAGGAGTCATGAATTATTTGTTATTAGCAAGCCCTTAGATATCTGAAATACACCTTGGCTTATATTGCAAATAAGTAAATGATGAGCTATAGTTTACCCTCTCAGATAAAATCAGCTGTCTGAATATCAATTGATGATTAGTTCCCAACACCAATAGAGTTTTTATTAGATTATTTATGGAGTTTGATAATTTTGATAATTTATTAGCTTACTTGTGGGGTTTGATAATTTTAAGAATATTAGCAAAGTACTTTATGATTCCTAAATGTGGTTATGAAAGCAACCACACATTAAGTACTAAGCATTTTAGTAAAACAATAGAACAAAAGTATAATGATAGCATTTGTAACAACCTTAATATTGTTTGTGCTTTAAAGATGACTAAATTAAGGCCTTAGCATCCCCAAGTTGTTCCAGGTCACACAGCTCATTACTGGCAAAACTTACAAAGAAAACCCAAATCTCCTAAACCTGAAATCAGTTTCTTTTCCATCATGGCTCACTGCTTCTTGAAGGCTATGTGGCATATTAAATGAAAGCCTCTAAAAATTTGACTACATCTTATTGTCCTTGAGAAGCATGTCATGCTTAATAAATTCAGAATGAGCAGAAAATGCATTTATATTCTTGGCTTCAATAATTAGAAAGTTAGTACACGTATGTGAATACTTTCAACATTGACTTTTATTCTTATTGACATATAGGTAAAAAATGCATGTGTGTGTGTGAGATATGATATACATTACATAAATATATACACAATGAGAGAAAAAAACATGTGAAATAAAAATAAGAATTTTTTTAGGTTTAAATTAGATGACTGACCAGTTGACAGGTCATGCACACTTATTTATGTTAACTTTTATTTCTTAATTTGTTAGAGCAACAGAAGTCTGAAACAGCTCAAGGCTGGGTGTTTCCTTTCTATAAATTACATCTTTTAAAATGGACAAATGCAAGTGTTAGTCAGTAGCTACAGAATTTCAGCTTTAATCCATTATGTCATTTTTATAAGGAAACAAATCAGTGACCTTCATGTGATTTTAAAGACAATGAATCTGTGAATAACAGAGTCAGTAAAAGATGAAATCATAACATAAACAATCATGAGTTCCATGGCATGATCTGAAAGGTAAAAAAAAGTACATTTTACAGAATGATATCTGTTTACTTCTATGATTTTTTCCATTATTCACTTGTGGGCCTTATATATATTGGATTGACTTGAAACCGAATTGAAACATTGACATATCTTGCAAGCAAATTTTAAATAGTTACCTTTCATTTAGATGTGCACTAGAAGAAATAGTAACCAAAAGGAAAATGGCTAGATAGCTCAAGAAAATCATCAATTGTATGTTTTGATCAGTGGTATCAATTTTCTATTCATTCAAACTTTTGTCAGAACTTTTATAGTATTACTGAAATTGTTACATAATATTTACCATTCCATACAGTAAATAAAGAAAAACTCTTTGTGGTAGGAGGCTATTCAGGGAAGAAATCATGGGAACTGCTCGAAAAAAGAGTAGAGGAAGGGAAAGGAATTAACTAGTATTGCGACCCATCATATCCTAGTCAGTGCATTTGGCGAAGTACATATATTATCTTATGTAGTTATTACAACCACCATAATAAATAGGAAATGGAGACATAGGAAGTTTAAATCACATTTCCAAACACATAGCTAATATGAGTAGAGCCAGGAATCAAACCTAAGTCTGTCTGACTACAAAGGTTGTGTATACTTTTTCCAAGGCACCTTGATTAACAGCCTTGAAGTTTTAAAATATCCCAAATATTCATGGAAAAAAATACATTCTCAGTATAAAAACTACTTAGTCACCGACAATGTTCTCAAAGAACTTAAATGGAAGACAAATCAGGAGACATTAGTCATATATTGGCTTCTACAAATCAAGAATGTGTGAATTTTCAAAGATCTCAGATTTATTTTTAAAGATGAGGGAATAACCATTTACTAATAGAAATAAAGATGGAAAAGTGTGCAAAATGTTACTCAATAATAGTAATTGGTAATGAAATAAGAAAATGAAAGGAATGAATCACAACATTTTTTAAAAAGACCAGACACAAATTATTTGGAGGTCTTTGTGGTTAAGAGCATTGGAGTAGGTAAAGGTGAAAAAAACATAAATGTAAAGCTGTGGAAGATGGTGTTTATTAATGAGGAATGTTGTTATATTTGGACAGGTTAATATTGTTATCTATATACTCTTTTTTAAAACTTTTTTAAAATTGAAGTATAGTCAGTTACAATGTGTCAGTTTCTGGTGTATAGCATAATGTCCTAGTCATGCATATACATACATATATTCATTTTCTTTTTTTTCCTTTCTTTTTTTTAATTGAAGTACAGTCAGTTACAATGTGTCAATTTCTGGTGTACAGTACTATGTCCCAGTCATGCATATACATACATGTAATTGTTTTCATATTCTTTTTCATTAAAGGCTATTACAAGATATTGAATATAGTTCCCTGTGCTATACAGAAGAAATTTGTTCTTTATCTGTTTTTATATATAGTGGTTAACATCTGCAAATCTCAAACTTCCAAATTTATCTCTTCCCATCCCCGTTCCCCCGGTAACCATGAGATTGTTTATTATGTCTGCAACTCTGCTATATAGTAAGCAAGTGCTTTAAGAGTAGTTTGGGGGACAGTTTTAAAGAGCAGTTTAAATATGTTTTAGGATCTAAGCTCTCTTATCTTAAAAATGAAGATAATAATTTGTGCCTTGAAGGATTGATCCAAGGATATATAATGTATAATAGATATGAAGAATCTATCACATAATAAACTCTCAAAAAAGAGTGAAAAAATACACAAGACAGATTCACCTTAAGTTACCCAAAATCACATTTACTAGGGAAAAAAGTCAGTCATAATAACATAAGAAACATTTTGACTACACATATCTTGAAATTCCATTCTTCCTTTCATAACATAATAAATGACTCTATTTTCATATAATTAGTTATATATTTTCATAATTAACAAACTAATCTAAACATGGCACCTGCATTTTATTTATATTTTTGGAAAGAGGGGAGGTAATTAAGTTTATTTATTTACTTATTTATTTATGGTGGTACTGAAGATTGAACCCAGGACCTCGTGTATGCTAAGCACGCACTATACCCTATGCACCCCACCCCCACACTTGTGTTTTAAATGCAAATCATATTAACATCAAATTTTAAAGCCCCATTTTATGTCTTCCTATAATTTTAAAATGTTTTCTTCTGGTATATAACTTCAGATTGATTATATATTTTGTATAGAGTTTTGTAATTTTTACAGTGAAGTTTGTCACTTCAAGTTGGGTAAATATTATAACTAGATGGTTTTTAATAAAAATAAGGCATACTAAATAAATCTACCTGCTATCTAAAAATATTTTAAGAATCAGTTTCCAAATACTATTCAGAGCTAAAGCCTATAGAGTATTCAGAATCTATCACTAGTTTCTAACTCAATTCTAAATTCATTAGCTTAAATTTCTTTTTAAATTAAAATCACCAGTTGTATATATGCTGGTTCAATTTAAACAAAAAGAGAATAAATAACCTTTAATAAACCTTTAATAAAATAACCTTTAATGAATATCAAAGTGCTTAGAGAAGCTAAAATCAAACACAATTTTTGGCCATACTAAAGAATGTATTGCATTTCTTCCACTTGGCTATTTATTGAATGCTTAGAGACTTGACATTTTCCTCATCAGAGAAGTAACTGGAATGTATAGCTTGGTGTTAAGATCAACGATCAAAGAGTCATCTCAAATAGAAAAGTTCACATCATTCTCATTATATATAAACACTAAATATTTGCTGATGCAAGAAATAGGCCAGAAAAAAATTGACCTTTGAATGTATCTTATTCAATTAAATAAAAGCCTTTGTAATGCCTTAGTTATCTCGCCATGTTTGTCATAGTTTTAGGTTTTTTTTTAATGTCCTGTCCCAGCTTCTACATCACTACAAAATGACACATTTTGTTTACACATGGAGAGCTTCTCATATTAAAATTATTTTTAAGTTAAAGCCTTTTTATGATTCTTAGATGTATAAATGTTTATACTATTATTATGTGAAATTAATGTATTCCCCAATAGATTTTTAAGCAATACACTCAGTATATCTTTCAAAGTTATTTTAAGATCTGATTTTTTCATTTGAAGTAGTGAACTTAACCCCCCAAATTTTTTTTAATTTATTGAGAGATCATTCACATGCTCTACAGTCCACCCATTTTAAAGTACACAACTCAATGGATTTTAGGATACTCACAAAGTTGTACAATCATCACTACAATGTAAAATATTTTTATCATCCCCCTAAGAAACCCTATACATAGCAGTCACTCACGACTCCCCTGGATTCTCCTCTCTCCCCACAGCTCTAGGCAAATGGAAATCCTTTCTGTCACTATAGATTTTCTTATTCTGTAAACTTACAAACTTTTAACATATGTACATACTGGGAATGTCAGAGAGGTTGTTTTATACTAAGAGAAGCTGGTAAATAAAATTAAAGAAAATTTGCAGTTAGAACCAGGCAATAGGGTCTTGACTTCTCTGGTTAAATCTTTAATTGTTTCACACTTCTGAATGTAATAAAATTTTGTATCTGAGCTTCTTTTATGCTTATTTTTGTTACTCAATTTTATTGTAGTCTTGCACAATCAATAAAAAGGAGGCATCCTCAAAATAATTCCCTGTTCAAAAGCAATTGATTAGGAAACCTAAGTTTCAAATTTGAAAGTTAAACTTCTAGTCCATTTCTTTCAGTTTTCCCATTCTATCCAAATAACACTTGCCAAACATGACTATCCTTTCCAGAAATGCACCTTTTACATCAGAACAAAATTTGTATATATGCTATTTGCAGTTGAATGCCATAAGAAGCAGTTGATTCAAGCTTGCCATCTGTTTTTTTTCTAAATCTCTAATATGGAAAATATTTCCTTAAAATCACACCTATTCAGAAGATTTTTATAAAGAAAAACTGCCTCTCCTTATTGGATTTGCATTATTCTTTTACAATAGTGATGTAACATAACACATTAGTAGGAACTTTCAATTAGCATATGTTTTAGCTGCCAACATCAAAATTTTTTTAAAGTATGTAAAACCTGAATACAAAAACTAAGGCATTCCAGGCAAAATACGATACGTACTATTAATATGCCCCCCATTAAAACAATCTCATGATGCCTATTTTATTTAAATTTGTACGAAAAATCCCATTTACATCCCCAAATACATGTTTTATCTTTTTTCTGTATGTGTGCTCTATACACACTAGAAAATAATTGTTTTTGTTATGTGCATTGTACTAAATATAGGATGTAATGGAAAATGCATCACTTTGTATTTGAAAGTTTTCTCCAGTGGGTTTGCCTTTTGTAATTGCCCTTTTGGTTTGCCGTGTTCTGTTGGACTTTTGATTCATTGTTCTAACAGTCCACTTCACTGCTCTCTTTGACATGACACGGTAAGTTTATTGTGTTAGACAAAGACTGAGATAGTAAAGAATCCATGGTAGTTTGAAGAGAAAGTTAAGAAAATTTAAATGAATAAATCAACAGGATAAGGCAAGAGGGTATGTTTCCTTTAAATAGTCTATAAATAAGACTCAGTGAAAGAGAAAATATGTTTTGAGCAAAAAGTAGAAGAAATAGAAAAGGAGAAGAGAATACTGATGGTTCAATTTATCTAAATTTCTAGAACTGGCAAAAATAATCTATAGTGATAGTAGTTAGAAAGTGGTTGCCTGGAATTAGGGGCTGAGGGTGACCACAAAGGAGCAGGAGGATGGAAGCATTCTATATCTTCATTGGCATGGTGATTACACGGGTCTGTATATCTTTATCAAAACTGATCAAACTCTACATTTTAAATATGTACATTTGATTATATGTAGATTATTCTTCATTAAAGTAGTTTTTTTTTAATATCAAGGTGAGCAGTAGAGTATCTTTTGTTTAGAATGTGATCGTGTTTTAATCCTGAATGACAGATGACCCCTTCTTTTTAAATATGGACTGTCCATGTCATTCCAAAGAAGCACATTCAGCTCTTTTGTAATGATAGCATTTACTCACCCTGCTCAGGATTGAGTACTGGCATTTTAATGATGACTCTTAGCCGCATTAAGATAGGCATTTCTATGGTAGACATTCCACTCTAAATGCCTACTTTTTCCCCATTCCAACTAAGGAAAAATAAATCAGCAAACTTATCCATTAAATCTTCACAAAGTTCTTACAACTTTTAAAACACAATTTTGAATTGAAACTACTGTTATATAATATCCCTTTTTAGGGTAAGCTGAAAGCAAAATAACAACACTTTTTGTAGGAAAAGTATGATAAAATCTGTCTTAATCACAAAATTACTCTTAATGTCACTTTATAAATCAGTTATAAACAGCCTCAGAGGTAATAAGATTGAACATATGAAATTCAAAAGTACCCTATGCACTATTTTTCTAGGAGGGAATTTTATAGTGTTTGGACTGATACGTAGAGCGAAGTTGTGGTCAGGGGCAGCTTTCTTTTCTATCTAGAATCACTAGCCTGTAAAGGAGAAAAATCTGTTAATATCATGGAGGAATTTAAAAAAGTAACCATTCAGTAAAATGGATTGAAACTTGAAATGATAGAACGTTGATAGTAAAATATACTTCAAGTTTATGTGTAAATAGCTGAGAGAAAAAGACAAGGAAAGAAGAGTGTATGATAGATGGAAAACATTAATATATGATAGATGGAAAACAATAATATAAAGGATGTCACGGTCGTGGGGGAGGGGCAAAGCAAGTAGGGCTAGAGAGAGAGAAAGAAATTGTGAAAAATTTAATTTCACCTGGGGTATTCCAGACTTTTCAAAACGAATTAAAATTTTACAAATGTACACTAAAACATTAGAAACATCCAAAAACATATTTTCATTTGATAGCTCTTGAAGGAATTTCTTTAGCTATCAGATCGGTTTTTTTTAATGAAGAAGCAGAAATGTTTCATTAGAAGACATCTCAATCTTTCCCCAAGGGAAGGAGGGGCGAGAACTTGCAATAAATAAATCCTTCTTGAATAAACGGCATAATCACAATCATAGCTCACGTTGCTCTGACTGCAATAGTCACAGTTAATCACTAGGGGGCTGTAATTCCATTGGCAGCAGTTCTCTGTCTGACCACAAACGTTTTATTCCCTGCAAGGGTACTTGTAAAGGTAGGTAAAATTAAGTGGGAGCTACAGCAGGTAGAGCAGGTCAAACATTATTAAGACGTTTTATGCTTTACTGCAGTGCTATGTATAATTCTTACTGTGTAGACTAATAACTTGGTGACCAGTTTCCTCACCAATCACTGAGTCTCATCAATGCTCCAAGATTGCTATTAACTTTGTACCTCTGCTTCTTGAAACATGGTAGGAGAACCAGTTTTACATTCTTTCTCACCAAGAAATTGTTCTTGTAAACTATAGGGTTCCTATCATTTCATTAAATAGAGGTTTAATGTAATCGTGTGTTCTCATATATTTATTTCGATAAATATTTGTGTTATTTGGAGCTGTAAAAGAGATAAAAAATGCTGATTCAACTTTATAACATTAAATGCATTTTCTGAAATTTAGGTGAAAAATAAGAAAGCTTTCATCCAAGTTGTTTTTTACTAATTTGAATTCAGAACTGTTTTTCAACTTACTGTCATAAGGAATGAAAATATAACAATTTGTTGTATAGTCCATTGTATCTTGGATGATTAAAGGGGTAGTTACATTAAATTATTTAAAGTGTGGCTTTAAAATTTATCACATTAAAATTGTATGCTATGCTTCAAATATGCTAACTAGTATTGATGTTTATGAGCCAATAAATATCTTAATATATTCAAATAATATGATAATTATGTATTTCTCATCACTCCAATGGTCTTTACATTACTCCATTTTACTTATTTGGCTCAATGGAAAATTTAGCTTTGTAGGGGATAAAATATTTTTTCTCTGCCCTCTTGGGTTCAATAACTGAGGCCTGCAAATTAAACTGACAAATGAGAGATTCAAAGGAGTAAAATGTGTATTTTATATGCAAATGGGAGCAACAAAAGAAAGCAGCTGGTTTGTTTAATGGTTCAAGTTAAAGGCATATGTATGTACCTAATTTAGTAGGGAAAAAGGAAGGATAAGGAACAACTTCTATGGGAAAAACAAATAGGTTTCTTTAGGAAAGACAAATGGGTTTTTAAGAGAACAGACAGGAGATAAAATTGTGATAATGTTTGCTATACAGGTATGAATGGTCTTTCCATCTTCAGAACCATAAAACTTCCCTGGAGAGGGGATTTATGGTGGCCTCATTTCCCAGAAGTTGCTGCTTTTAGTCAGATAAGGGACGCTCCAAGGTAGCATTTTTTTCACATCTGTTGAGTCTCAAAATGTCTTCAACTTAAAATAATTTTTATACCAACTGTGGGGTTCTTAGTGGGTTCCCACAGCCTTATATTTTAAGAAAATCTCTGTATTTAAAAGTTTTGGGTCATGTTTTTTGTGCTTTGGGAAACTTTTTATGCTTAAAACATGTTAAATATTAATGTTGCTACACCAAATTTATTTGTCCTACTGCAAAAATGTAGCCAGCTAATATTTGTTTTAATTTTGTTTCCACATCCCAAAATAAACTATCAATTGACATTTTTAAAATAATTGATATTGAAATGGTGATTTTTCAAATGTTATTTCTCCTTCCAGCTTCTAGTATTGTTTTATGGGTAAAATAGCATTTAACTACTCCTGGTCTGTAATTATTTTATGTGAAATTATGTTTTAACTTAATATTTGACTCGAAATTTTGCTGATTCATTTATAATATTTAACTGATCTTTCATTTCTTCTTTAACTGAAGGACTGACACTGATATACCTGCTATACTAATGTTTGTTTTTCTAAAAAATTCATTTTATTTAAATAAGACTGTCTTTATTCTGGCACTTATGGATATCAGCCTCATTACTTTTTAGTTATGCTTTATATGTGAATAGTATAGTTTCCTTACTTATAGAGTTCTCATTGCATTTTTCTAAATGTTTGTTTTTAGGGTTATCAGCTAATATCCATGAGCATCTGTAGGCCAACCATCACTGTCCTTCAAAAATAATTGTAAGTATATCCATAAACATGCTCTAGGACTCTTATTTTGCAATAATATTCAACCATTATATTTATGTGATTCCTATTATTTAGCTAATCTAGACCTACTTCTGAACTAGTAAAATATTTGCCATTAGTGACTTACCATATCTGAAGAATATTATTTAATTGGTAAATGACATTTTAATGCAACATAAAAAAATCTCAAGTGAAAAAGAATATATATATATGCATATATGCATAACTGAATCACCATGCTGTACACCAGAGACTAACACAACATTGTAGATCGACTATACTTCAATCAGAAAAGGTTTCAGTCTATCTTATTACCAAATAATGTGTTGAACAGACATACCTGCCAAAGTGTTGATCACCGCCTGACTTTATATTAAATACATATAAAATAAGATAGCATAAGAACAATTAGATTAGTGAAGACAAAATATGAATGTTCCATTTTCTCCTTAAGAAACAAACTCTTACAGCCAAGATTGGGTCTTAGGAAATCCAGCTATTATTTTCCTATTATAAATTTTAGAAAACAAAGCTCTTAAAAATACCTTTGATGGATCGATCTAAAAATCTGAAGAGGAGTAGGAGGGAATACTGTGGACTTTATTTATCAAAAGGGGGTATCAAGTTATAAATGCTAAAAAACACTGCTCTGGAGAATGGACAACTCTGCATTCTATAAGGTTTCCTGAGCCTGATTATTTGGATAAACATATTACAAATTAAGAAAGGGTGGTCAATATTTGATTTCTTATTTTAAGCTCCAGACTGCACAGGGGATTCTCAATTAAATTTGTTTTTTCTCAGAGTCATATACATATATTTAATACCACAAAGGGTTTTTAGAATAATGATTTTGGAGGAAGAACTGATATGATGGTAGAGGTTAACTCACTTTGACAGTAAAATTTTAACACTCTTTTACTAGAAAATTAATATATACTCATTATTTAAATGAAATTCAATAATACAAAAATAAAGTAGAGAGTGGAACTCTATCAAAATTGGAGAGAGGTTAGGGATGGAATAGAGTTGGGAATGTCTGTTGCATACATTATTGATGATCAAAAAGTGGAAGAAGAGAATGGTGATTTTACATCAAGACAGTTGCACCAAAATGGCTGCATTAAAATGTACCAGTAGTCAGAATGGCAAACATCAAATTGTCTTGCTTTGTTATTTAATGACTCAGCATTTACAATGATGACAAAGGCTTCACTTCCTTTGTTTAATATGTATTGAAAAAGTTATTGAAAGCCAACTTTCCGTAGAGGAAAAAATGAAATTTAAAAAGTGTAAAATGTAAAATTTTAAAAAGCCCTAGCAGCTGTCCTGAGAGTGCACAGCATCTGAGTTTGCCTGTGGATGTTTTCACTGCGTGAGTGAAATAGGTTAACATGGACACGCAGGTAAGTTTACATTCTAAGCTTCAGATTGTGCTTACACAAGACCATCTCACATAAATCAATGGCCTTCTAAACCTTGACTTATCACCAAGTAAAGACCAAGGTAATAAAGACCAGGGTCAGCCTTAGTAGAATGTGACGTAAGTCAATTTCACTTTTAGTATCTCCTTTTCAGCACTGTTCCATCCTTACCGTACTGTCTCCATGATAATTGCTCCTTGCTCTTCTCCCAGGCCTGTGCACCCCTCTTTGTACACACACCTGTTGACAGCTTGCTTTTACCCAGCTGTTAATTGGAGAAGATTTGATACACAAATTCATCCTAGGGTGGCAATACCTAAAAACTCCTATAACACCCAAAGAGGCATGTTTTAACATCGAAAGTGTGACTCCAAAAATTGAATTTCTTGATGGGCTAAAAAAGGAAATATGCCCAAGATCTCATCACATGGGTATGTAAGGTTGTTGCCTACTTCACTTCTCCAAAAGACTGGCCTCATCAGGGCATGTTAGTGACATGAAAAATATATGTACAACCTACTTAATAGAAAAGGTTAGCGACTGGTTATTTACAGTAAATAATTTTCTTAATGTTGTTAAATGTATTAATTCTCACTGTATATAGAAGAGTACCAAGAGTTATATAATGTATAACGTATATATATACATTCACAACATGATATCCTCCAAGTTCTTAAAACATTGGGTACCTGGTGATTTCTGTGGCTATTTTAAGCTATATAAGATTCAACTGATCTTAAAAAATAAGTCAGTTGACCTGATTTGTCTTCAGCTGTCATTCAAATTTAGTAATACCTTCCCTAAAGCCCTACTTATGCTACCTATGCTACTGTGAAATATATATGTCACAGTCAAGGTAATAATTTAGGTAATGTATTCAGTCTCTCCTGTGAAAAATGATCAGTTGGACAACTGTGCTCCTCCTGAGCTGGATAAGGTTTGTAATATCAGTAAGTATTAAAGGTAAATATTATCTTTTTTTTTCTGTAAAACCCTATCAGCATTCAAACTTTCTCCACAGAAAAGGCTAATGTAATGAAGAAATGGCATACATACATTGGCTCTACAATGTCATCGTATGATTTATATTTGTTATTCTGTTGACACATTAACAATTTAAGGATTTTATCTTTTATCTTTTATTTATGTGGCCTTGTGTTGCTACAAATAAACACAAATTCACTTAGAATTTTTTCAATATGGGTCCTCTGATATATAACTGAATATTATTGCAGAGTTCTTTCCTCTTGGTTGAATTACTTTAATTAAAATCTAAATAGACTATAACCAAAACCAGATATTACTTAGATTGAAAAACAATTCCACTATTTCGCTTTGCAATGTATTGTAGTTATTTGCTTTATTCACAAATAGTTGAATTTCTTGGATTTGATAAAATAAGTATATTTTAGTACTCTTCAACACTTCATTTGGTTAAAGTAAATAATACTTAATTAAAACTCATGAAAGGTGTACAGAATTGAATGTTAAGGTACAGAATATAGTGTGTCTTGTGCAGAGTATATGCCTTTTATATCACCTACAGGAATGAACATAGTGTCTTGCACATTATATGCATTTAATAATTTATTCAATAATTAGCTCAATAACAACTATTGAACTAGTACTGGTAAAATGATGGCACTTCTAGAAGAGAGGTACTCAATCAGACATGCTTTTTAGTAAATGAATATATATATATACATTTAAAGCACAGGAAAACCTGAGCATTTATGAGATAATTCCACATTCCTTACAGTTTTTGCTTTTATTCATATTCCACAAATTTAAGTGGCTCTTTGTAATAATCAGTTGAACAGCAAAACATGGCATTAACTAAGTACTTGAAGAAATATTTATTGATTTTAATAATCTAATTGAGCCAATTCATAGCTGGAAAAACAATATACCCTACAGACTTTTCACTCTGGATAGACTGCACCAAAATCCATCAAAGCTGACAACACAGTTTAGAATGCACACATTCTAAGTAAGCCATTTCAACTTTTCAAAAGAAGTGAAAGTAAGTAGCCAGTTTCAAAGGAGAGTTACGTGTCCATTCATACTAGATAATAACAGTAAAATAATTTCACATATATGTTTTCCGTCTTTGAACATATGCCTTTCAAAAATATGCTTACATTTTTAAACTATACATTTTCAAAATATTCCTATCTCTTTAAATATAAAATATGGGTACAACTTAAATAACTGCAGTAAGTAAATTAACATGTCATATAAGAGGATATCTGGATGAAAGAGTTTATGACATAAGCAATGTTGATTTTTTTATTTCACTCTTTAAAAATATTTATTAGTCTTAACTTTAATACATATTGCTCTAATTTAAATGATAGCACACATTTTTCAAATAAAAGATGGATATTTTAATGGAGTAGAAGTTCTTACCTGTTGTGTGAAATGAATATTTGTGTATTGAGTCATGCTTCTATTGCATTTTACTCTTATTTAAAAATTAGTTTACCTCCTCCAAAATTAAATATGTGATCCAGGCAAGTAGTACATTGCATATGTGAACTTGCTAACAATTGCTTTCTGAAATATTCCCTCTTTGCAAATCTAAATACGGTTGTTCATTTAGCTTTCTCAAAATTAAATATCTTTATTTGTATTTTTAGAGATACTAATAAACTAATATCAAACTAATAAAGTGATAATAAGAACATATGAAAATCAAATATTTGTGGTATGTTCACTAAAATCTGTATATAATTAATTGCCATTCCATTGAGTATCCCCACTGACTTCATAGGGTTTTGATTATATGAGAACACACTCTCAATGTGCTGCAAGTTTCTTAGCACCATTGCTAATGACACTGTCATTTAGATAGTTGGATTAGGCAAGAAACTGTCAGTCATTCTTGAACATCTCCCTATCCCTTATGTCCCATAACCAAATGCATCACTAACTGCTGTCAGCTTTCGCTCCTAATTATCTTCACTCCATTTCTACCGTCATTATACCACATTGGCTTTCTATCATTTCTTGTCTGAGTAGTGGAATAGCCTTCTAACTATTGCACATTTGCACTCCCAGATTCATTCTCCTAATTCTTATTGCTCTTAGAATAAATACTGTTATCTTTTTCATGGTTTGTAAGAGACCAGCTGATCCGGCCCTTCTCAATCTCTTTAGCATCGTATTTTACCCTTTCCCTTCACTCCCGTTATGAATGTTTCAACTACACGGTCTACTTTCAGTTCCTTGAACACATCATGCTCTGTCTTCTTTGTGAAAACTTCCTTGCGTTTCCCGCCTCTCCTAACACCTCACCAGTGAACTTCTATTAAGCCTTCAAAACATAACCTAAAAGATATTTCTTCTGGGAACAGAGAAGCCTTCCTGCCCACCCCACCTCCCAAGACTAGGTCAGCTTTCTCTGTTATATACACTCAGAGATAACACTGTGCACCGTCCCATCATAGCACTTATCACAGTTCATAATTACACTCTTATGTTTGTGGTTAGGTGAGGATCGCTATGTCCTTTGCTAGGTGTGAACTCCGTGAGATCAGGGGCTGTACTGGCTTTTGCTCAGTATTACATTCTTAGCGTCTAGCACAGTACCCAGCACAGTAACCACTCATTGACTGAATAACTGAATGAACAATTAGGTATTATCTATTTTAAAGTTATTTGTGTAACTTTATGAGATGGTTAATCTGTGGTTGTTTAATTGCAGAGGCTATTTTTCTACTCCCTCCCCACCCAGTGGTAGCTATCTGTATTGCAGCCTGGTGAAAAATTAGACCCATCAGTTACAAGGACCTTAACATAGGCTTGCAGTTGTGAGCTATCAACTAACTTTGACAGCGGCAAAAATATTGCCATGACTTTAAATGTAATATTAGCTATACCAGCAGCTGACGCTTATAAATGCCTGATACCATATTTTAATTGTTAAACGATCCAACAGGGATATTGAATAGGTGTCTCTTGCCCTGTTTCATGCACCAAGAGCTTCAAATTCACATAACCAAATCATATCACTGCTGTGCATTATTAAATAAGCAAATTCAATGAATTATAGCATAATCTGTTAAGTATTAAGGATTATGGATAATGGGGCTTACATTTCACACTAAAAAAGAATATGTATATATTTAATATATGTCGAATTTACATTATGAATATTTGAATATATAGACTATATAGAATGTGTATTGAATAATATATGAATAGAACTGAAATGTGTTGCTACTAAATGACTACATTACTAAGTGGTTTAATTCTTATTTATATTTCCTCCTGGCTAACTAATCTTTCTCATTTCTGCTGTAATTTCATACTGCCTTTATTTTTAGCCCACTGGATTGCACCCTGCTGTTTTTCAGTGACCCAAATTTGCTTTAAATTATATATATCTACCATCACTCATAATTTTAATATCTTAGTCATGTTTCCATTTTTTCACCTGTTAAAATATTGACAAACAATTTTAAGACAGCATGGTGAGTGTTAGTGCAATGTTTCACAAAAATTATGGGTAGAATCATCTGGGGATCCTGTTAAGCTGCAGATTCTGATTCAGTAGGTCTGGGAAGGAATCAGAGTCTGTGTTTCTAACAAGCTCCCAGGTGATGTGGATGCTGCTGGTCCTCTGACTGCATTTGGAGTAGCAAGGGAATAGAACAGGAGTTGACAAATTTTTTCTGTAAAGGGCCAGGTAGTAAATATTTTTGATGTTGTGGACCACACGGTCTCCTGCAACTTCTCAGCTCTGCTGTTGTAGCATGAAGTCAGCCATAGGCAACGTGTACATAAATGGGTATGGGTGTGGCTGGGTTCCAAGAAAACTTTATGAACCCTGAAATTTGAATTTCATACAATTTTCACTTAGTATGATATATTATTCATCTTTTAATTTTTTCCCCAGCCATATAAATGTAAACACTGACCATTCTGCTAGGCCATAAAGTACCAATGGGTAACTTTGCTAGAGGCTGGCGGTGTAGGATAGCTTAGATTCTGTAGAGAAGATTACAATTGAGCTGAGCCTTGAAGAAATAAGGCTTTTCTGGACAGAGAAGTGGGAAGCAGTGAACAACAGAGATATAGGCAAGCAACAGCATTAGTGTTCTCTAAACTGAAAGCATAGCTGTGTGTCCTGAGAACAGCCAGCTCTTCCGGATTGAGAAGGCTCGAAGGAAATGGGGATTCCTTATACGCATGTTTAAATGACTTCAAATTCTAGTGAGTAGTGGTGTCAGGTGAGCGTGCAGAATGAGAAGCGGGGGATGCTATTAAGTTCCACATTTTGGAATGTCAAGAGAGGACTGGTCCCCTGGGAGAAAGAGAATGGAAATTATTAAGGAAACCAGGGGAAAAACTACATTTGAAAGGTCAGGACCCTCTTCAGGTAACTGTACACTGTTCTCATACGAAAGCTTTGTGGAAGCATTGTTATAAATGATCAGGGTTTGCAAACTCATTGATGAATAGTCAAATGAGCATCACAGAGCCAGGCAGAGCAAGGCCGTCAAGCCACTTGTTGATTGTTACGAAGCACACGGCAGACTAAAAAGGGAAGCTAAGAACTGAGGCTTGACGATTAAAAAGATGGTCTCTACAAATGTCTCAGCGTGTGACAGCCTTTGCTGATGAGCTAGAGAGTAGGCATACGCACTGAGGGGCACAATGAACATACACATTTTATAGAAGATGTTTCTTTTGTTTCTGTGGAAGTGGCAGGGGAGTAAGACAATGAAATATTACAAAAAAACACCGGAGTTGGGAGTTGTGAAAGATGGATTATCAAGTACAAAATTAACTTAATCCCAATACTTTTTGGAATTCTTCCTCTTCCTCCAATTCTCTTTCCATTTCCCATCTCATCCCTCCCAAAAGAACTTTGCCCAGTTGTTTGGAATCATGTTTCCTTGGAATGCTGGAAGTGAATTATGATTTGCTGAGAATTTATGATTATACAAAAGAAACTTCAAGAATTTTTTTTAATTCTCCAAACAATGTAATAAATGGGGAATTTTTACTACCACTTATTGACCCAGATCTCCCCCAAAACAAGGAGTGCATCTACTAGTAGCTGTAGCTTAGTCATAACCACTGGGTAAAAAAATGGGAGGCAGAGCAGAGAGTTTCAATTTTTATACAATAGATGGAAAACCCAAATTTTGAACAGAAATTTAGGTAATTTTTAACTGACTAACCATGAGAGGAAAGGCAACATGATTTTATTAATGGAAGTTAGGAGAATAGCAAACATAGACATAGAAAACTACATTATTATTTTTTTAACATTCAAAGGACCTGTGACCAAGTTTCCCATCAAATGAGAAGAGATGTCATACATAGTTACAAAGCATCAATTATTGAGTACCTACTCAATATCAGGCAATGTGCTGAAATTTGACAGTGTGAAAATTATGTGAATTATTCCATTTAATTTTTACAACATTCCATTGAAAGTGGTTATTATTACTCATACTTAATATATGAGGCCTCAAGGGTTTAAAGTGAGCTACCCAAAGTCACCTGAGTCTTGTGGACTTAGCTAAGAAAAAGTGCTATTACATCAATCTGGTAATAAGTACCCAGCACGTACCAGATACTAGACAGACATTAGCTACTGTTGCTTTTTTGCTATCATTGTCACTAGTATTACTGCCATTTACTTAACTCCTTGAAGCCTTATTTGCCTCAGCAATAACATGGAAGTCAGTATAATACAAATTTGCTGGAGGAATTGCATGAAACAACCCACTTAAAGCTTCTAGCATATAGAAGACACTTAGTAAATGTCAAAATTGTACAAACTTTTCCTTAAAGGATGCTTTTTATCTTTAAATGAGGCCAATTAAGACAGTAGATATTGATACTTCTAATTATTTAGTGGCATGCTCCTGGATAATGAACTTGACAGTTTGACTTCAGAAAATGTTTGACTAGAAAATGACTGGTTTAAGTGCCTGGAATCAGGAAGTTAAGAGTTCATGGCGGAAATACTTAGCATATACTTCAAAGTTTCAGAGATTTTTTTTTTTTTTTTTTTGCTGCTCCATCCAGTACTTCCTACTGTTTGTATCTCTAAGGACTTGTACAGATATTTCCTAAGTATTTGTGTATTTAACAAAATAGTATTATTCATTCATTTGTGCCCCAGTTTAAACACTGTCTTTTAATAGTTGAAGCAATGTTTACTGATGATAGGAAGTGCTCCATAAATGTGTTCAATAAATGTTGGATGAATGTGTGAATGAATGACTCATTTCCATTATTATTTATTATTTTTATATCTTTAGATTTCTGCAAAGAAAGCTTCCTTTAAATTGGATATACACTTATCTCTGCAAATTCATTTTAACAAAACACATCATGTTCCCCGGGGTATAAATGCATAAATGAATTAGTCTTTATTACACTTTGCGTTTTAAAACTATATTTAAAATTGACTTTGGTACTTGATGTGCTAACATTTAAGTACAGCACACCTTCCTTACATTGTTTGCTCCTTGGTGCTTTTCTTTATTTAATATTCATTTTCATGAGTTTGGCACTCCTTGTGCCTTTAAAGGGTAAGCCAAATTTTCAGTTTACAAACAGATCTTTATGTTATTGGCTAACAGTAACCTCTGCTTCTAAAACGAAAAAAAAAAAAAAATGACCACGTATCTCTAGCATCCTCAAGAAACCTAAAATTTCAGTGTCCTCCAAATTTGTCAAATAAAGGCAGAGCTAGGTAGTACTTTTTTTTTTTTTTTTTTTTCTGCTCTAGAAAAGAATTTGGTGGAGGGGGTTATAACTCATGGGTTAAAGAAGACTTAGACTTTTCTGTGGAATTGACTTTTTCAGGTGTATAAGGAATTTATTTATAAAGTAAATTCTGTTTCTTGCCAAAACTGTAATTTATGAGATCAGAAAAATGTTCATTGGTTTTGGTACCAGAAAAATCATTGTTGATCTTGATAAGAGTTTTTGTGTAGCAGTGGGGACAAGCCAGATTGGAGGGGGTGGGACGTAAAGAAGTGAAGACAGCATGTCCAGACAGCATGGTGGAATGGGTGGTATGGGACTTGACAGGAGTTGTCCTATTTGAGGAGCAGGACTTGGTGATTGGTTGTGAATAGTAAGAGAGAAGGAAGAGTCAAGGATGACTCTCAGGTCTCTGGCTTGCACACTTAGTGATATGTGATACATTTTGCTTAGATGGGGTATACAGGAAGAGGAGGAGCAGTTTCATTTAGGGGAGGGGACAGAGACAAGTTTAGACATGTTGAATTCGAGTTGCCTCTAAGATGCCCATAGGGTGGTATCTAGTAGACGTGTGGCTAGGAAGTTTCTCTATGGCTTCCACTTCCATCTTAGGTATCTTCCATGCTGACACCTTTCTCATCTCTGATGCACCTGTCAGTACAAATACAACAAGTTCTTTCTTCTAGAAATTTGTCTCTAGTTCAGTTCTCTTTCTGATGATATTCTCTTTTTAAATTGAGATAATTGACATATAATATAAGAAAGTACATTTTTAAAGAAAGTGATTCAATGGGGGGGAAAATGATTACTTGAAAGCTTATCACTGAAAAGCCAGCTCAGGGAAAGAAAGCTATAAGTCCAATGAGGGAAAGCAAGTGAAGAAAGGGTAAGATTTGCTTGTGGTGTAACAAGGTATAAGAAGCGGCCTCTGAGCTCAGCATTGAAGATAGAGTTGAATTTGGAGTGTGGAGAGGGCTGGAGGAAGAGCCCTTCATGTGTGTGTGGTGGGGGAAGGGGAGTTTCATGAGAAGGTTGGAAACCAATGAGCATTGAATGAGGTAGAGCTAATGGGGCCCGTGACTTTACTGGGTTATAGTCAGTAACAAAATAAGGTGGGACAGAAAAAGTGAGAGAAACATGGAAAAGATAGAGGAAGATGCTGATAAGAGATTTTGGTAATATTTATAGCAGCTCTTCTAAAGAGAAACTCCTGTAGGTACTTAGAAATCTGAGACTGGATCTCTCATCTTTGTCTCACAGTTCTGGTGCTTTGGTGTTGTGCCCCCCAGTTATTGCACCTGTAACAAACATCCCCAACCACCAGGTGGATATAGAGTCATGTCATGCTAGGGTCATTTTCAGATGTTTGAGACTCTGGTGTGGTGAAAGTTTTTTCAAGCCACAACTTTTAAAATCTGATCATCTACTATCTAGACAACCTTTTAGGAAAAGTTGAATTAAGATAATCACTTCTCAGTATTCATAAGCTTAGGGAATTGATTTGTATGTTAGATTCCCAAGAGAAGAACCAAAGCAAATGAAACAGAAGGAACAAATTCGATCTGTATTTTAATTTCTGTATATCCCACACTATTAATCCATGACTTGTTCCCAGACAACTTTCTTTACGTTTGCTATCTAACATTGAATTCTGCCACTTGAAAAGAATGTTTTCCTCCGCTCCCACAGTTGACTGATTGAGATTCCCTATGGCAAAGTTACAGCTGTGAGAAGGAATATTCACTGAATTAGAGGAAAAGAAAAGTGTAGCAAGGCTCTCTAAAGCCTTCAGGGGAAGGTCAGTGGCAATTTGGATGGTAAGAGCTGGCAGAATACAGATTCAGTAGCGCTGCCTTCATTATACTTTATGATATCATGCCCCAGAGAACATAAAGTTCTCAGTTTATTTTTTGGGAAAAATATATAAATTCAAGATCATTATTTTTGACTCTGCATATTAATAGGTAGTGCATTAAGTTTGCATTAGAACTAAAAATGATGTAACCTAATTTTTAAAAAGCAAAACACTACAATTAACATATCAAAATACCCCCTCACAGGAAAAAGATATTTATTACTCTAAGTCATTCTGCTTTCCCACAACTTGCTGTACACATTTGACTAATAGAAGAGTCCACAACCAGTAGTTGATGGTGATACACTGAATTTTACTTTTTTCTCTTTCATTTGAGTCCTGGAGGTTAGAATAAACAATGAGTAGACTAAGTTATCTGGATAATATACCTTTGAATATTAGATTAATTAACCAAAACAATTATGGAGAATTACTATGCCTTCTGCCCTATGCCAGGGATTACGATGGAGGTTGCAGGTAACTCTTGGCTAAGATCTATGACATCTCAGGTTGCTCATAATGCTATTGGTGAGATAAGATGCATTATGGTAACACAAACAAAAAAGGCAGAATGTTACAAAGAGCCAAATAGTGTACTCTAAGCAATAAAGATTATACAGGTACAAAAGGGAGGAATCAATGAAGCCCGCATTTCCCCAGGAGAATCTTCAAGAAATGAACTTATATATTGGAATGGACTGTATATATATTTTCCATCTTTATCTTTTTCATCTCATTAAGTAATCTGTCTTTTTATGCCCTATCCAGGCACTCACATAAATACCTTGTACGTAATAGGTACTCTATAAATATTTGCTGGTTAACCAATTAAATTTTTGAGAAGAATATTAGTAAAAGTAAGCAAAAGAAAGACATTTTGGTTTTTTGTCCAATGTATAGTTATCTTGAGAAAAAATCTGCATTGACCACAGATGGAGTATCTTATCATTAGATCACAGTGCTGATCTGAAAGTAAAGCTTATAGATCTTAAGTGCCTGATAACTTACACTTACAGCATTGATAAATGAAGGTAAAAATTTGAAAGCTTTTTGGATTCTGCAAAAGACTTTGGTTCGCTGGTCTGCATCAATTAATCATGACTTATAATATCAAGATTTTAATAAAGCCAGTAGTTAACTTTTCAGCAGAAATGTTTCTCTAATGCTTCATGTATCCAAAATTGATGTAAATAATTAAATAGTGTAAGTTTGCTCTCCTTTTTGGAGCAGTATTTAAGTAGTACCTATCTTACGCCTAAGAAAAGCTGAATTTTTTTCATCTTCATATCTTTATACTAAGGAACTTTTCTTTATTTAGACATGCCCCTCTTACACAAAAATGAGGTGTTAAATGCTATTGTTGCAATTAATATTTGGCAAGTACATTATGTTATTGGGCCATGGTTAAACAGAATATCACAGAACAGGCACATCACCAAAGACAGGGATAGAATGACTGCCACTGATAAAGTAAAAACCTTGACTAAATTTCTTTTAGGTGAGTTATCCCTACTACAGCATTGAGTTTTGATGAGTATGGATATTGGAATAATATTATGATTTTCCGTTAATACCGTTGCAGCCATACTTACATATAAAACAATTACTCTGGGAAACAGCAACTGCTTTTCAAAATTGTGGAATAAGAACCATGTATTATTCTAAATGATGAATTAAGTGGAACCACAACTTCATAAACGAATGGTCTTTCTAAAAGAAATGTGAACTATTAAAACTCAAAATTAAGAAGTAATTTGTTGCATGTTATTATCCATCTTTTTGTATTTATAACCATCAAATAGTCTGCACATTCAAAAATCTATATTCTAACCAGTTAACCAGCAGTTTGGAAATGTCTCCTTTGTTGGAAAAATAGAAACAAGTGTGAATTCATATTTTTCTCTTCAATTTGCCATTATTCTGTAATTTTAGGCAGGAAAAATATGTTCTTTTATGAGTTGCAGATAAGCCTCTATATGCAGTTTAATTTGGGGAGTGCACTTTTTTCTACTCTTAAATTAGGTACTGCTTACTTTTAAATTGTTTTCTTCTTCTTCATTTCTAAAAACCTTTAACCAACAAGGGCCTAGTATATCACCTGTAGTTCTCATTTTACTGAGAAAGTTCTCATATTTGATTCCATTCTGTTTCAAGTGCCTAGGAAATGTTCTAAACCTCAACTTTGGTTGAAACTTCCTTATCTAGGGAGGGCAGGCAAGAAGAAAATGGAACATTTCTACCTGCTGTATTGATAAAATTTTAAAAGTCTGAGGGAATGTGAATGTGAATCAACCAGATCTCTTACGCATTACCGGCAGAAGTATACATTTGTGCAACTGCTTGAGGGAAAAAATGTTTGCATTATTTCCTAAAACTGAATATTCACAATGTATATCAATGCATTGTTTTTGTTTTTGATTGATAATTAATTTTGTCAATGGAGCCATGTTTGATAAGATGATAATCGTGATTCACGTACCAAGGATTATAATTAATCCAGTCCTATGCACTTAAGGTCAGACTATTTTTAGAATTCCAGGATGGCTGAGCATCCAAGGGGGTATCATTTGGTAAGGCAGCATCATAGGCTAGGGCAAAAGTGGAAGGGGTATAGAAAGGCTTTCTTTAAATAGGAAAACTCTACATTTAGAGTAGTAGTTGGTTCATGGAATTTTATCAATGACCTTTATCAATAGGTAATGATGATGATTTGCCAGTGGTTCCTTGAAGTGACACATTTTTAGTCATAACCAGAAGAAGAAATGGGAAGCACATCAAATGGATAGTTTTCTGTTTTGTACATTTGGGAGAATGTGAGTTCCTTCCAGATACACAGAAAAATGTGTCTTTGTCTTTTGCAGGGTCATGATCTACAAATTCTCATCAGGAAACTTTTGGCAATTTTAAATAATTGTAGTCAACATTTAAGCCAACACAAACAATTAGGTATAAAGCAACTTGGCTTTTGTAAGGGAAAAGTATAAGACAAATAGAAAAATGTGGAATTATTAACTAAAAAATACAAGAATTTTAAAGCAACTTCCTTACAAATGGTAATTTGAAAAGAAAAAGAGAATTACCACTGGTGATGTGGGAGATGTTTTTTTTTTAACATTTTTTATTGATTTATAATCATTTTACAATGTTGTGTCAAATTCCAGTGTTCAGCACAATTTTTCAGTCATTCATGGACATATACACACTCATTGTCACATTTTTTTCTCTGTGAGTTATCATAACATTTTGTGTATATTTCCCTGTGCTATACAGTGTAATCTTGTTTATCTATTCTACAATTTTGAAATCCCAGTCTATCCCTTCCCACCCTCCAACCCCCTGGCAACCACAAGTCTGTATTCTCTGTCTATGAGTCTATTTCTGTCCTGTATTTACGCTTTGTTTGTTTGTTTTTCTTTTTCTTTTTTTAGATTCCACATATGAGCGATCTCATATGGTATTTTTCTTTCTCTTTCTGGCTTACTTCACTTAGAATGACATTCTCCAGGAGCATCCATGTTGCAGCAAATGGCATTATGTTGTCGGTTTTTATGGCTGAGTAGTATTCCATTGTATAAATATACCACCTCTTCTTTATCCAGCCACCTGTTGATGGACATTTAGGCTGTTTCCATGTTTTGGCTATTGTAAATAGTGCTGCTATGAACATTGGGGTGCAGGTGTCATCCTGAAGTAGGGTTCCTTCTGGATACAAGCCAAGGAGTGGGATTCCTGGGTCATACGGTAAGTCTATTCCTAGTCTTTTGAGGAATCTTCACACTGTTTTCCGTAGAGGCTGCACCAAACTGCATTCCCACCAGCAGTGTAGGAGGGTTCCCCTTTCTCCACAGCCTCTCCAGCATTTGTCATTTGTGGATTTTTGAATGACGGCCATTCTGACTGGTGTGAGGTGATACCTCATTGTAGTTTTGATTTGCATTTCTCTGATAATTAGTGATATTGAGCATTTTTTCATGTGCCTTTTGATCATTTGTATGTCTTCCTTGGAGAATTGCTTGTTTAGGTCTTCTGCCCATTTTTGGATTGGGTTGTTTGTTTTTTTCTTATTGAGTCGTATGAGCTGCTTATATATTCTGGAGATCAAGCCTTTGTCGGTTTCATTTGCAAAAATTTTCTCCCATTCCGTAGGTTGTCTTCTTGTTTTACTTCTGGTTTCCTTTGCTGTGCAGAAGCTTGTAAGTTTCATTAGGTCCCATTTGTTTATTCTTGCTTTTATTTCTTCTAGGGGAAAATTTTTGAGATGTATGTCAGATAATGTTTTGCCTATGTTTTCCTCTAGGAGGTTTATTGTATCTTGTCTTATGTTTAAGTCTTTGATCCATTTTGAGTTGATTTTTGTATATGGTGTAAGGGAGTGTTCTAGCTTCATTGTTTTACATGCTGCCATCCAGTTTTCCCAACACCATTTGCTGAAGAGACTGTCTTTATTCCATTGTATATTCTTGCCTCCTTTGTCGAAGATTAGTTGACCTGTGGGAGATGTTTAGTGGTGACAATAGTTATTATTTATTGAACATCTACTAATATCAGGTACTGGACTGGACTCTGGAAGTTATTTCTAATTCTCACAACAGTCAACAGTCTATAAAGTGGTTATTATTGATCATTTAACATATGAGGAAACATAGATCAGAGGGGCTTAAATGAATTTCCAGGTTTCCACAGCTAGCGAGTGACAGAGCTGGGATTCTGAACCCAGACCTGCCTGATTCTAGATTCACATTTCCTTCCCCTGAAGTTGACCCATGTATATAGTAGCCACACTGAGTGAATGAAGCAATGGATCCTGAGATGTTTTAGGTCTCCTATCCACCCTCTCCTTCAAGATATTTCTTTGGCACAAAGCACAGTGTCTCAACTCCAGCTCCACTGTCTACAGCACTGGCAAGTGACCCATTGGGCTCCTCCTTGACCAAATGGGCATCGAGCAGTGCAAAAGCAAATCCCCCCACAAAGCTGGGAGAGTCATGCTGTGGGCTACTCCTGCATGCAGGGGGATACATAGCACCTGGGTCCTGGGACCGTGCCTAAGGAAAATGAAGGGGTGAAGAGACAAAGCAAGCAGCTCAGAATCTGCTACTACTAGATAAAAGTGCCCATGTCTGTATCAGCTCAACCGCAGGTACACAATAAATGTTATAACCCTTATTGCATTATTATCATTATTATTGCTGGGTGTGTTACTCTTAGCAACTCACATTAACCGTCTTAGACTCGGTATCCTAGTCCATAAAATAAAGCTGACACTAGTGGAATGATCTAAGATTGTAGTGGTGATTACATTATGGATTAAATTCATTTAAATTCCCTGGCAAAGTGCTCATTGTTAGTGGGACAGGAGAGATAAGTTGTTTTCTCCTAGTGACGTGACAAAAATGAGATTACAATTATCCCGCAGATGTTGACTCCTGTGTATTTATTTGCCCCACATTCCTGGCAGCTTTCTGACTGACTAGCCTTCCTCAGCCTCCTCATTCCCTGTAGATACTGTAACAGTCTATTTAAACCTACTGTTGACAAAATTCCTTTTCCAATTATTTCTTATGATTCAGATCTACACTTAAGAGCTATTTCTAGTCCCTTATTTCTTGTGTAATACCTTTGAATACTCAATGCTCCATGAATTTCTCCCATTACCACACAGTTTGGCAATGACCAATTTCCCATTTTTGTATTCACTTATGTTATTATCTTATTAGCTAAGTTTGAAAGCAAAGACTTTATCTTCTCATACATCTTAGTAGTTACTGCAATGCTTAGTCCAGTGTCTTGCATAAAATAGATGCTCAATAAATGATTACTGATGGATAAAGTTACCTATGAAGTAGGCATTAATTCTTATAACAAGAACTCGAAGAATGCTCTAGAAAATTGAATACCATAGCTTTAGCACCATATAAAACATGGCACTGGGGGTGGATAATAGCTTAGTGGTAGAGCATATGCTTAGTATGCATGAGGTCTTGGGTTTTATCCCCAGTACTTCCATTTGAAAAGAAAAAAAAAAAAAGTGACACTGTTTTATGTGATAAATAAAACACAGATGGAAAGTTAATTTAAAATTCAGAAAAGATTAATTTGTGAGAGATAAATTCGTGATAAGTTATTTAAGTGAAAATAATTACTTTAAAGGAAGACCTCACACTTTTTTTGTGTTAACATTATGTATGGTAAACTTGACTTCCTAGGAAACGTCTTTAGGGTCCTCAGCCAGGAAGGACTCTGGACTCATAGGTCTCAATTCAGGTCATGGCTATGTTCTGATAATTAGGCCAGCATTATAAAATAATGTACACAACTTGTAGCTTATAATTTTCTTATTTTCAGACAATTGAGAGGAAATGTATCAGTGAAAAATATATATCAAACTAAATAAATCCTTGTTGATTGAAATACAAAACCCAATAAAAATATGACACCTTTTTCCTGACAATTGGCAAGGAAAGGACTTTTTTGCACAGTATTTTTTAAAAATTATTGTTGTTTCAACCATCATCTTTATTGACACTATTGAACCAAGGATAAAAGAAATTTAACCATCAGGTATGTGGGTAATAGAAAATGAGAGTAGAAAATGGGCCTTGTCTTGAGGTTCCAGAAATTGGTCTCTTTTTAAAATGAAAATAAATATTGTCTTTCCTACACTTGTGGCAAGATGGTGTTCACGTGACCTACCAACCTTATAAATGAATGTGTTATAATGATGCAGATTTTAATTTTTCCTCTTACTATTTTAATGCAGAATAAATGCTATTTGAACATTCCCCTGTCTTTCTGAAGCCACATACACACATTTTACACTGATAACAGGATGTGGGAAGACAGTTATTTAAATAGATTTTTTAAACTTAATTTCTTAAAATAATGTAGTCTAGGGACTTGTCTTGGAAGTCCATGTTGGTAGATGAGAATCTGTCAACATAATGTCTGTTCTCAGCATTTTTCCTAAGGGCAACATTCTATTTTGTTTCCCGTGTAATTATTTTTGCTTTTTTTCCCCCCTGCTGGCGTACTTCAATTTCATTTAGAACTTTGAAGATGGAAAATTATGATTGTTTAGATTCTCTTATAATATATAAACAGTTGTGATAAAGACTATGAATCTTTTTGATAAACATCTACTTATAGTTAAATGAAGTTTTATTTAGTATAGAATGTAGTACACAAAAGAAAAAGCAATTTATCTAGGAAATACTTCTTTCCTTGTTGCAGTTACCCTCTTGTTGGCTCAGTGTATCTATATTTCCTATTTGTTTTTTGTTACTGTCAAGACAGCAAATTTCTATCTGGAGCAGATGGTGTAACTGCCATTGTTCAAGTACTTAAAATTCATTCTGCTGCAGGGAGTTTTTATCATTAAACTTCTAATTTGGCAATATTAATAAATTGAAACTATGGACTATTCTGTCTTGGATGTCTGAAACTTTGTTATATATCTGAAGAGAAAAAATATATATATATTGAAAATTGTGCCAAAAAACTTTGATTATTTCTTAACAAATCAGTGTAAAGATTCATTTTATTAATATATAGTATGATGGTGGGTAAATGCTATAAAATTTTAGTCGGCCATTAGTTGTACATGAATTTCTCATGGACTTTAATTGTCTCCTTTATCAATGTCTCCATAATTTACCCCAAAAGAAATTTAAAATTATGATGTCTTGATATTTTTTTGAATAGTGTGCTTAAATTTAAATCTATTTTTAAACTTCAAATTTAGACCCCACCTCACCTAGCCCACATATTTTACCATCAGGAAAGAATGAGAGAGAATGCCATTTTTTTCACTCTTAGCCACATTTTCAATATTGGAATGATTAAAACTGGACCAACAGAAGTTTTGCACTTAACTTTATTCTTACAACTTTAAGGCAACAAATGAATATTTTGTGGAAATATTCATAATAACTTATAAACATATAACATATACATGTAAGTATTCGATACATATAATTCCATAATGTTTACTATTTTTCAGTGATTACTACTTTAGAAAGATTTCCACTCAGTGTAATAAGGTAAACTGTGAACAGTATCCCATAGTTGGACAATTGTACAATCAGCAATGGAATGATTCTAATTGAACACGTGTTGAGCAAGTCAGCTGTTGTTAGAGAGCCCATACATTCCAGATTGTCCAGGATAATCACAGTTTACACCTATGGAGCAAATATGAATACGTTCTCTGCGTCTCAAAAGTGTCCCAATTTGGATGCTACATTACATGCTTATTCTATCCCTTCTGCACTTGTAACGTAAGAATTACATGCTGAGAAATAGGAAAGAGCTATAAGCAAATGTCCCTTACCAGAGAAGCATGCAAATATATTAAGGATACAATAAATACATATGAAATCATTGCAAAATAATCTGTGATTCTTTGTATTAAAATTCTAAATATGTGGTACAGGCAGTAAGCACTGGGGGAATTCAGAGAAGACATAAATAGATATGGAGACTAGAGTTGTTCTGCCAAAGGGCCTTGCAGGCATGTGATCACATGGGCAAAGTTCTAGGGATGCAGATGATTATAGTTCACAGCTGATCAATTAACAGTAGAAATGACTGAATACAAAGAAGGGTATTGTAGAAAGAAAAATCACTAAAGACTTAGAAATTCTAGTATCTCATCCGGGCTCTGCCACTGGTCAGCTTTATGTTATTGAGTAAATTACTTCTTCCCTTTGGCTTTAGTTCCTTCACCTGTGAAAAGAGGACGTGAACTGGAGTCATCCATTCACCTGTTATTCACTGAGACTACTTTGTGCAAGGCACTCTGCCAAGGACTGTGTAACTGATCTCTAAAATTCCTTTCCTACCCCACCTTCTGTGGCAATCACTTTCATCACCAGTGGTTCCAGGGACATAGTTGTAACTGGTTTGGGATCATGTGCTTCTCTATCAAAAAAGAGTATTTCTTGCAGGCAAGTGAGCCCAAACCAGCAAATATTTGCTGTGTTAAGTTGGTTTGAAACTTTTCCTAACAAGTGTCCTTTATTTCCTAATTGGATTAAGACCATATTTTCATTCCCTGTGATAATGATGCAATCCCAGAATGGTAGAGGAGTCTTCCGGGAGAAGTTGGCATTGTGTATTTTCAGAGTGTAAAAGCTGCCGTTATGCTACAGGTGACCGAGGCTACAGCCAGCTCAGCTGGGAAGGATGGATACCATGCACTGGTCTCCTTTGTCACTTCTCACAACTGATGCCTGTCCCCTCAATTGCTGTACCACCCTGGTCTCAGGAAGCTTGCTCTTGTTCCCAGTTCTAATCACCTAACAGGAGAGCTCATGCTCTCTGGAGTGAAGATGTAGCAACTGAACAAGGAACTCTACCAACTCAAAGAAGCTGAGATGTCCTCTGTAAATCCAGCTGGTTCAAGACTGTAAGCCCACTTCGCTGGCAGTTTTTCCTACTGAAGGGAGTAGAGAATGTGGCCCTAAACCATCAGAATAGATTATACATCACTTTTGGTAATACACATGGATGCTCCACTCTATTAACTGGCGAAGTTGGAGGTAGATCTAGTCTAAAAGGCATCTGAGGAGCAAGAGAAAATTTTTACTGGTATAATATTTACTCTGTCCTTTAAAATCATGGTATGATAAAAGTAGTTATGTTTATCCAGAAATAAATCTGAGCCTTCTTAAAATAGTAGATATAAAATATAAGATTAAATATTAACAGAAGTTGTTAAAAGTTAAGTTGCTACTTAGGTCATTTACCTTTGTCACATCATGAAACAGAGACAGATTTTTTTTTTTTTTTTTTTTTTGGTAGAAGCACCAGGATATATTTAAATTAAGTCCAGCTGCCAGTCTGCCTGACTGCTTTCAAGATTGTTAGTGGTGGTCATTGTTATACTGGTTGGGGATGAGAGGGAGAGAGGTCAAGATTTTAGAAAGAATTGTTGAATATGCAGAAGTAACAGAAAATAGGAGCTATAATAGATGGTTGATCACAAATAGTTGCTGCGAGGAAAGCAAATTATTGAAATTCAGAACTGAGGGTATTTATTTTTTTCCTTATGGTACCTTTACACACGGGACAGTTGTAAACATTACTATAAGGGGTTTCCACTTGCTTTTCGTGTGGTTAGGTATGGAACGGGGAAACTCAAGCCTTTCAGGAAAATATTCTAAGTGAATTCCAAGTGCTAAGAAATTTCTACTAGTTTTCCAGGTAGTCCCATTACAAATTTTAAGCTTTCAGTGCATTTTTTTTCAGAAATATATACTCCTGTATATTTAAATTTGTACATGTGCTAAGGCAACTACATAAAGCGTTAAACCAGAGAGATGAACTCTGATAGGAGCTGAAAATAGAGTTGTTAAGTTAATCATTGGGAATCTGTCTTTTCAAATATACTGCTTGTCAATTTTAAATCAATCTGTTTTATTCTGCCAGTCATATTAGACTATTCTACCCACTCGATTTACAAAACACTTAAATTTTGAAAACTTCTGACTAAAAGGGGGAAATAACAAGAGGAAAAGCACAAGGGCATATAGAATCACTTGACAATGTGTTGAAATATTAATCCACAGACATCTCTGACTCGGTTTATGTTTAAAATGAAGGCCAAATTTGAAAGTAGATTATTTCTTTTGAAAATAGCCTCAATTGTTTCAGGGTGTACAAGCAAACACAATTCAAACCTCGTTTTCTGTGTGTGTGTGTGTGTGTGTGTGTGTGTATTCATTGTTCTGGCAAAAGGTGGGGAAGGGTACAGCTCAGTGGTATAGAGCCTGTCTAGCATGCATGAGGTCCCAGGTTCAATTCCCAGTACCTCCACTAAAAATAAAAAATAAAAACCTAATTACCCCCCCAAAATTAAATTAAATTAAATTAAATTTAATTTAATTTAATTTAAATTAAATTAAAAATATATATATTGTTCTGGCAGAATAAGAGCATGACCCAAATTCTATGCCTCATTCCCAAACTTCTAGAGATTGGTAACACCTTACCGAGCTGTTGAAAGAGGCCAGGCAAAAGACAGGAGGGATGAGAGCTCACACTGAGATCTGGAAGGACAGGTAACCAGCCATCATAACCCGAAAAGCTGAGACTCTGAGAAAGGCAAATTTGCTTTTAAAAAGACAATAGAGAGGCTTCATTTTTTGCAGTTGAAGAAGGCTAGAACTGCCTAAGGGAGAACAAGAGTCAAGACAAAAAGAAAGGAATCTGAGTTGAGACCAACAGAATAATGCGTACTTCCTTTCTTCCTGATGAGTTAGAAAACTTTTCTAGGGCAGAAAGCATAGTTGGAAGAGCTTCAGGGCACAGGGTGTTTCAGGGCAACTGACTGAGCTCTATAACCACAGTATAGACTACTTTGTGTTTTTAATGTAGAAGGAAATGACTGATTAAGTAGAATGTTTTGCTGATTTTTCTAAACAAAACTACTTAGAGAATTTCAGAAATGGGGAGTGCCTTCTCAGATGAGCTAACATGAACCTACTCATTTCCCGAACTATGTATTGAGAACAAGTTAAGACGGGGCTTGACAGTTCAATACAATATAGAAATTCATAGTTTAAGGACAAATTCTTTCAGTTTTAACATCTTCAAATAGGGATTTAACAGCATTAGTCACTATCCATTTTTGAAATGCAGAGGCATGAGATGTTATATTACCTGAACTGTAGGTTAGTAAACATATAGCTCAAATTGGAATGGAATTCTTGTACAACTTCAAAAGCGATCATTTGTAATATATTTTTGACCATTATGTAATACTATCTCATTACATTATGCAATACTATGTCAACTGATTCAGTAACATTCTAAGGGAAGAATGAATATCGTTACTGATCTTAAAATTTTGGGTTTTGCTTTTACTTGAGCAGCTCCATAAATTAATTCTCATTTGGTACATTATTTTTATTATGAAAAGAAAACTAAATGGCTTCTCTTGTTACAAAAAGTAACTCTGAACATTCTGATCAAACTTTCATTGATTTCTATTGTGATAAAACAATGTGAAATAAACATCTCAAATGCTATTTACTGATGATTAAATTGTACATATTTTTAATTCCATTTACAAATTCTGGGAGGAATTTGTCTTTTAAGGAAAACATGATCAGAAAGTATGGACACATCTGTTAGGGGTGTCCCAGCCTTTATCAGACGGTTGTATTCTGCCATAGCATGAAGAATCCTGATTTGCTCAAGCAATATTTCAATCTAAAATCTAGGAGGCAGGTGCTCACTTGTCCTCTTCCATGCTTAGAAGATACAGGGAGGAGGCCATAGTGGCAACTGTCACCATGATTGATTTCATTGGAATAGAAGTTTGACCAGCTGATTGTAATCAATGGGTTGAAAACACACTCCGAAAAGTGAAACTATTATATTAAAACTCCAAAAGATAGAACAAAGCAGTAGTGTTTTGAAATGGAAATATTTTGAAATTGAAGATACTTTTCTCATGTCTTCTCTTCTTCTAAACAGCACAATTAATGTTTAAGCTATGTGTTGTTCACAGATTATAATGTTGCAAAGATAGAATGTACACCCAGTGACAAAAATAATGATAAAATGACTGAGATTCTTTATCTTAATGTATTATTCTACTTGGGAAATTTTTGTAGAATTATTAGGACATGTAAGAATATTCATATATGATCAAACTATTTTACAGTCTTCCTGTCTTTGAGTTTGAAGAGTATTACAGGTTAAACTCAAGCCAGGAAGTAAGATTGTTTTATAGAACACTATGACTCTCAAAACTAAAATTTGAAGTGACTATAGTACACCATAATGGTAAAATAGTAATTATAAATTAAATATAATCATAATTAAAACATAGATTTATCATTCATTTTTATTCAACGAATAGTTATATAATGCTTAATATGTACAAGGTATTTTCCATCAATAATCTATTCTTAATGATAACCCTCTCAGCAACTTAGTAATGCAGGTACTATTATCTTCAATTGACTGTTGATAATGCATCCCTGAACCACAGAACGTACGACTGGATGTCATCACTCTACATTTCTGCTTAAATGTATTTTACGCTCACTTTGAATGAAAAGGTAAAACATAAATATCATTAAGAGTGGTTAAGTAAGAACAATCAAAGGAAGCTTCTTACATGACATGGACCTCTGGCTAGAGTCAAGTACGTAGATGGGCCATTAAAGACTGTCAATCACAGCTTATCTTTTGCAAGACCACAGGTAGAACTGTATCCACATCTTGAGATTACTCCAGTCTCATACTGCACAGAGTGTGAGTGTCACAGAGTGTTTCCACGCTATGCCAAGTTACAGTGAAGCTTGAGAGCAAATGTTTAACAGCTGCAATTTTGGTAACAAATTACGCACATTTTTTGAAATTATTGAAACATTTGAATTTGATATTCAATGCAAGCACACAAACATCTTCTGAAGACTTAGTGAATACCAGGCTCTATGCTAAACACAATGAAGACAGAAGCATATTCTGTGTGTTCAAGTAGTTTACAGTCTGGGGGTAGAGAGCTCCTGACCCTCCTTTTCAAAAGTAGGACTTTTCTACCTTATGTATTTGAGCTACACCATCTTTTATTTTATTATGCTTTTTGTTTCTCTTTGTTTCTTAAACTCAAATGATTAAGTGTTCATGGGTAGTAGATTTTCTGCTTAAGTGCTACCTGAGTACTTTAGCACATAAAACTCACAAATAGACTCAGATATTTTCTCCTAACATAAAACTGTTTTCTGCTTTTGCTGAGTCCCTATATTTAAGAACATGAAATCAGGGCCCCTGTACTCTCTTGAAGGCTCTTCTGATATAGAAACCTTGGTTAGTATATTCTCATTTAAAGGTGAAGAACTGAATCTGTGAAATGCTGAGAGTGATTTTCTGACTAGCTCTTCTGCTGAAGGGTTTTTTCTGTAATTGATTAGCTTAAAAAAATTCTTGTCATTCCAAATTAGACTAGATGCCAGTGGTCATTCATATACGACAAAGGAAACATTCATCAACAAAGGAAAACATAATTTTCTTTCAACAATTATTCAACATTGTACTTTTTTTCTCAATAAAGGTCGAATTGCTCTCAAGAACAAAGAAGTATGACTACTTCCCAGCAGATGATAATGAAAAAAAATGGTTGAGAAAGAATATTACACCATTCCATCAGGATGTGGACTTCATTCAGGCAGTGATGAAATAAACTGCATTCATTTTTACACATCTTTGAAAATATCAAGTCTACATTTTCATAGCTTGGTCTTAGTACTGTACCTTGCATGAAAAAAACAGAAAATTTTAACTGAGTTTTTTAATATGTGATATCTATATATATATTTCTTAGATTGCTCATACATTTTCAGTTTACTGCTGACACACGTTTACTAGGGAACATGATCTTTTAAAAAGGAGAAACAATGTTATTATTAATGAAGTGGATGTGACCTTCGTAATATCATATTACTTTTGCTTCTTTTCTGGCTTGTAATTTTGTTCTGTATAAGTGAGGTTTCTGAATAAATTAGTTTTTGCTGCTTACAAAGCACCTAAAAACATATCTCACAAGAATCCTAGAAGTTATGTTACTGATCTGTGTCTTAGAAATGAATGAAGAAATATTAGTTACTTTAAATTCTCTGTTTTGTTGTCTTTAATGTATGTGCTGGTTTTTTTTAATGCAAACTTCTCACTGCTGTAATGCTTTGCTAGCCTTCACATAGTATTCATTAACATCTTGTGTTTTTTTAAATGAAAATATGAACCATAGAAAAATTAAATGATTTAACTTAGATAGTACATGGTGAGGAAGAACCTTTGAGCTTTGAGTTTCTGTCCTCTCTGCAAAACCAAAATTAATCTGTTTTAACAGGATAAAGCTCTCAGTATGAAAGAACTTTGCTAAGAAATTATGAAAGTACAAGTTAATTAGAATACAGAGCTACTGGCATGGGCTGACAGTTATTAATTACATGTTGTTGGGCTGGCTCGATTTCAGGCAATTGCTGCTAAAACAAAACAAAAAAGTTTCTGTTAGTTTTCAGTCTTGCAGAGAAAAATAAGCCCTCAAATCACCAACCAGGAAAGATCTCTATAAGGTATAAAAAAAGCAGATTTTAGATTTAAATTTTGGGGACAGTGTTTTGGAGGTTTATTCTCTTTGCTATATATTACAACTCTAACTATAGTTAGTGGAACAATTTGGGAGCTTGTGTGCTTGCTTAAACGAATAGCTTAAATTGTTCAAAAATCAGTGTAGCCAGTGGGAGATAAGTGTGAGTTTGCCTTATATTAGGCAAATGATACATCTCTGAGAAGTTAAATGTGACTGAACTTTTATCAAATCAGTCATATTTTAAGCACATGGGAAGTGTTTATAGAACATTACGAGCTTCCTGGATTCATGCAGGAGGACTACTTGAACTACTTGTTAAAAAACAAAATTCAACTCAGTAAATTTTAAAGATCTAATTGGCCTTACTGAATGATTCATGAATCAGACAACATCCCATCTGGCAAATAGAAAAGAGCTCCAAGAAGCTGTACAAAACGGAAGGCTTTTATAGAGAGAAGGGGGAAAGAGTGGATTGTTTCGGGCTCAGGTAACCTACCTGTGGGGAACAGAAGGAGACTATGTGGCAGATTATTGGTTCTGACTAGAAAAGTCCCAACTGACCGGTTAAGACTGCATTTGTAGGGGGTGGTTGTATGCAATTAGCTTAAGTATTAAGTCTTGGTTTGCTGACATGGGCTTACCACAAGTGACTCCATTTGGAGCCAGTCATTTCTTTTTTAACATACTGCATTGTTCCCTTTTAATTTTTCCCCCTCATACTTTAATCAGATTAGTATCTTATTCTTGACAAATTAGATATGTCCCTCCTGTTTAGTGGTTTATTAAGTTGGCATATCATCTACTTACGAGAGCTGACGATTTCGGTACTTGCCCTTACCGTTAGAGGCTTTGAGGTAATTATTTTCTCAGAATTGAAAATATTGAAAATTAGTGGCAAAATATTGTAGAAATAAGTGAAGAGGGAGTGCATACTAAATAAGGTTTTAGTCCTCAATGCTGAGTTTCTTAATTGTGCTTAATCCATAGTCGTGATGTTAGTGGCTGAGGGCCTCAGGGTATGGGCTAGACATACAGTGAGAAGGTAAGTCAACAGAGAATGGCCGCTCAGATAAGCCCCAATGTGGATTCTCTATGAAAAACATTTCAGGTGGAGAGAACCAGAATAGAGCATTTTCCAGGAAGGGACTGTGAGTATCTGGAGGGGAAAGACACATGAAAACAACCAACAGAAAAGCCTAAGAAAAGACAGTATTTAATACCTCTATTGTTTGGGGGGACAAAAGAATTTTTGAGCTGGTAACAATAGTTCCCATTCTGTTGAATGCTAAAAAGCCACTTAATAGTTACAAGAGAGAGGGAAGGAAGTACGGGGGAGCTCAGGAAGAAATAGAGGAAAAGAAATGTAAATATCAGGTGGTGACAGAAATGGAAAATGTGGAAGAAAATAGATATAATAAGGCTCATGTAAAGAAAAAAAAACGTGCCTTAAGAAAACAGCATCACAGCCGTAGCTCCATAGAGGAGAAAATACTGAATATGAGAAAATACAATGGGAAGGCTGAAAAACAGCAGCTTCCCCAGGGGAGCCACTGGGGGAGCAGAAGGAGAGGTTGAGGAAGGAAGGAGAAAGAAAAACTTAAAAAAAAAAACAAAACACGAATGGATGACCAAGAATTAGGGAAACAAGCTGCCCTAGTTGGAAGCTGACTTCGGAAGCATAAAGGACAAAGTTAAGAGAAGTTTTTTTTAACATTTTTTATTGATTTATAATCATTTTACAATGTTGTGTCAAATTCCAGGGTTCAGCACAATTTTTCAGTCATACATGGACATATACACACTCATTGTCACATTTTTTTCTCTGTGAGCTACCATAAGATTTTGTGTATAATTCCCTGCGCTATACAGTAAGTTAAGACAATTTTTAAAAGTTTAAGGGAAATCTTGACGAACTAGTTAAAATCAGACAACCAAGTGTAACACAGCTGAAAGCACCTGCATGCACTGTGTAGTAGAAGAATACAAAAGGCAGGATTATACAAATGCAAAAAGTTGCGGTGATTTATGCAATTTCAGGGCAGTAGATCGGATTTAGTGGTGAGAAAAACATTTTTATGAAAAGTGGTAAATATAGATTATTTCTGAATGAACTGTCAGTAGATTTTTTTTTTTTTTTTTTTTTTTACAAAACAAACATAGAAGAGCTATTAAAAATGTAGGAAATCTAGAAGGGATGATGGATAACTGTGGATGAGATGGAAAACAAACAGAAAATCAGGTTTGTGAATATCATGCACCACAAAAGGCGAGATTGCATCTTTTCTACGGACAATCAAAAGTTACAAGGATTTTTCACTTGTTAAAAGAAATACTCTAGAGAATATAAAAGAATTTATGTATGTTATTTAGTTTTCAGATTCACTGCAGTTCATTGTCAGATCATTAAAGAAATAAACATTGGATAGGTCAAATTTTATATCAGTTCAGACAAGTACTTTAAGACCTTATTCACTGACAAATATTGATTGAAATTGTTTGAATTTTCCAAGTTATTAAAGTCATTGAAAGAATATTTAAATTGTTTTGATATTCATAGTGATATCTTTGATTTGACCCTACGTTTGAACATTTTATTTTTAGTGCATACCAAGTATTTGCTAATGAAGGGTAAATTGTCTTTACGTTTAGGTTCTAGTTTCTGTCTTAGGGAGCTATAAGAAATTTAAATTGACTTTACAATTTTTCCTCAATCCATATCATAACTTTAAAGTTGCTTTAGAGACACAACATTAAATATCCTTTACACAACTGTCTTTTCATGCAAAAGTACAAGTTTTCTACAGTACACACACTTCTCAAGACAGTCCATTATAACTTAAGATCTCTTCTCTATATGAAAAAATAATATTTTGGCAACATGCTTTGATTCTCATTTTTCAGTATGAAAAAAGATCTTTACAGTCTATTTTAAAATCAGCATTTCTCTTTTCCTCAACTTTAGGTATCTACACATAGTTTGCTTAGCCCTGTTCAGTAACAGTTTACTAAATGCCTACCGTGTGCCAGGCACTGCACCGGGTGTTGGGGACCCAAAAAAGATTGTTATATTTGTTTTTAATTAATTGCTTCCAGTCTCATAGAGAACACAGATGTGCAGACAAATAATTAAAATAAAATGGTATGAAGGCAATGATGGAACAAGTGTGAAGTCCACAAGCAATCTAGAGAAGGGAATAGTTGGGACTGTCAGAGCTGGCTTCACAGAGGACATGGTGTCTAGCAGTGTTGAGATGGCCATGTATAGAAAGGGTCGAAGGTCATTCCAGACAGAAGAAATAGCATGTGCCAAGACAGGGATGTCTTAAAACAGTGTAATCTCTGTAGAAAAGGAAAACATAATTTTCCCTCTACCATTCTGAGTTCTTGACTGAGACCCTCCGTAGTAAGAGACAGATTAAGAACTTTATTAACATGCATACCTCTTGTATAAGTAAATGTTTACTAGGCCATGCAGAGACAATGGGACACAGAGTGGACTCCTATCTCTAGACCCTGCCCCTAGATTTCCCCACCACACCCAACCCATAGTCTTTGCAGATACCACTGGTGATAGCTCTATGCTGGACTAAATTCTTTCAGGCAGTTAGGGGAAAGATCAAAGTTTCTTCCTGAGTCTTTTGGGCCTGAGTCTTTTGATTGTTTTCAGCTTGAAATAATCTACATGCCAAAGAGATATTTTGTGGTAGCAAGTTTTATTTTTTATTTTTTTGTTTGTTTGTTTGTTTATTTTTTTTCTGGCTGTGTTGCTTTTTTTTTTTTTAACATTTTTTTATTGAGTTACAGTCATTTTACAATGTTGTGTCAAATTCCAGTGTAGAGCACAATTTTTCAGTTATATATGAACATATATGTATTCATTGTCACTTTTTTTTTTTTTGCTGTGAGCTACCACAAGATCTTGTATATATTTCCCTGTGCTATACAGTATAATCTTGTTTATCTATTCTACATTTTGAAATCCCAGTCTGTCCTTTCCCACCCCCTGCCCCCTTGGCAACCAGAAGTTTGTATTCTATGTCTATGAGTCTATTTCTGTTTTGTATTTATGTTTTGTTTTGTTTTGGATTCCACATATGAGTGATCTCATATGGTATTTTTCTTTCTCTTTCTGGCTTACTTCACTTAGAATGACATTCTTCAGGGACATCCATGTTGCTGCAAATGGCATTATGTTGTCGGTTTTTATGGCTGAGTAGTATTCCATTGTATAAATATACCACCACTTCTTTATCCAGCCATCTGTTGATGGACATTTAGGCTGTCTTCATGTCTTGGCTATTGTAAATAGTGCTGCTATGAACATTGGGGTGCAGGTGTCATTTTGAAGTAGGGTTCCTTCTGGATATGTGCCCAGGAGCGGGATTCCTGGGTCACCTGGTAAGTCTATTCCTAGTCTTTTGAGGAATCTCCATACTGTTTTCCACAATGGCTGCACCAAACTGCATTCCCTGTGGTAGCAAGTTTTGCTCCCCTAAAACATCAACAGTCCTTGGCTCCAAAAGAATAGTAATGCATCAGTTCAGATGCAGGAATTATCTTCTCCATTTTTTTGGTAATTATTTCATGTAGGTATTTTACACATATGATCATGACAATTATAGTACTAAATCCATAGTGCCTACTACACTTTTCAAGCACTTGGGAGAGTACTTACTCTGTTTTCACTTATCAAATTCAGAGTTTTTCAATGCTATTTAAATATTGTGCAGAAAATATTAGCTGTTGGGGGCACACTTTTGTCATTTTTGACTATTGGCCAATAATGCAAACAGTAGTTTTTTGTGCTGTGGGTTTTTGTTTTCTTGATGATTAATTTATTTTGATTATTCCCGATTCAATATAATACAGCAGTCTTTTTTTTTTTTTTTAGTATAGAGAAACACAGTATTTATTGTATTGTTACTTGCATTTTTATTTGAAAGAATGCTCTGTTTTTTCATAGATGGAGCATGGGTGGGGGAGGAGAGAGGATGTCAGCAAGGCTTTTAGCTGTAGTTGTAGCAACCTGAGAAATGCAAAAGTAGTCTTTAGTCTTTCTTCTTTGGTTTTAAAAAGAATCTGTATATCATCGTTCAATCATTTCCTCACTGAATGACAAGTGAGAAGTAGGTAACACAGAATGGCTCTGAAATTTTACATGACTTCTAATGAAATGGATATAACACAGGACTGATATGTCAGTCTGTTTTGGCAGATCTGGAGAATGGGGACAAAATGGATGGCCTAGATCTCTAAGTTCACTAAATTTAATGTCAGCTGTTATTCTATTGCAAAGTATCATATAAATAACTAATTAACACTCACTATGCTTACTAAACAGAGATGAAAAGAAAATCCTAAAGTCCAATTTGCAGATCGTGACAAAGTAAAAGAAACCTAGGTGATTCTCAGTTAAATGTATTGAGAGGATTCAGAGATCACTCGGTAAGTCCGAAGGTTGCTCTTTTAGTTGGTTGTAACACGCCGTTCCATACTTAAAACCATCCAATGCCTTCTTATCTCAACTCTTTGCCATGACTTAAAACACCTTAATGATAGGGGTCCCAGACTTTTCTCTCTAGCTTCTTTTTATATAACTCATTCACTATTCCCCAGCCACAGTGGCCCACACCCATCTTAAGTCATTTGCACTTGCTGTTCTTTCTGGAACGCTATTCTCCCAGATCCTCAACTGACCCTCATTCTTCAAGTCTCAGGTCATATGTCACTGCCTCAAAACGTTCTACCCTGACAACCCCATCCTAACTACTCATCCCCACCTCTCATGTTTATCTGTTTTATTTTAATTTTCACAGCACTAATACTATATAAAATTATCTTATTCGTTCACTTCCTTATTCACTCTCTCCCTGCCCCTATACTGTAAACTCCATGGTAGTGTGAACAAAAAATACTGCAAACCGTATCAGTTAACAAAGAATGCTGAAACCAAGTCATCAGCTGCTGCCGCCACCCCCCACAGTGAGGACAAGCCTGCAGCCCAGCCTCTGCAGCCACTCACAGTGGTGCACCCTGAGGGGACTCCGAATAAGAAAGGACAGGATACTGGCCCTAGATGGCTAGGTGCTTGTCAAAGGGATGAATTCAGTGAGCCCAAATGTTTGCTTCCTCCCATACATACAAAAGCGCTAAATTCCTTAACTTGAGATGCCTGTTTTTCTTTAAATAATAAGTAATCGTTTATTGTCCCAACTACCTGGTCTTTGTTGTAAAACTCCTATATATCCTAGCTCCTCCCCTACCTCTTCAGAGCAGTCCCTCAGAGCGATCTGGGAGGCTGTCATCCGGCCAAATAAAACATAACTCTCAACTTTTAGGCTGCATATTTATTTCAGTAGCCGGGACCTTAACTGTCTTGATCACAGCTTTATCTCAAGCAACCAGTTTGCGTGTACATTGAGGCAAGAATGACAAGTCATAAAAATAGATCTCAGCCAACTAATTAATTAAGTCTTAGGTGTAGCTCAGGATGGTGAAATTGGATAATGATGTAAGAGCCCTTGAGAAGATTTCAGGGAAGAGATACAAAGATGATGAAAGGATTAGAAAACAAGACCTATGAAGAGGAGAAAATGGCGATATGAACTGGAATATTACTACTCCAGAGGAAGAATCCATCGTAATTGCTTGTGTTTACTGATCACTTTTGCCTGTATAAACTCCCTTAACTTTTTACATAATAAATATGCAAATTTGTTATTATCCCTGTTTTACAGGCATAGAAATTGTGACACAGAGAATTTAACTGAATTGTCCAAAGTCACATAGTGATAAGGTATAATTCATATGTTCTTAGCCTCATGTCCAATATTTTTTTCATGTCATCACCTCTGGTTTAGTCTGCAGAGCAAGGAATTTAATTTGGATGTAATAAACAAAGACATTTCTTTTCACAGTTTGTAAATTCTGATTAGAGTTATCCCAGGTTGTTTCCAAATACCATCTTCCAAATTCATCTGGAATAGATATTCATCTGTCTACTGTGGTTTGGAAAAAGGTAAAGGGTATGGCTAGAGGGTAAGAGATTACTTCAATATGGTCTCTCCAAGTGCTAAGATTTTAGTGTAGTCTTTTGGCCAAATTTTCAACTTTCAAAATAAGTCATTTCAAATTTATTTAACATTTAAAATTTGACCAAATGATACTACCATTTGAGCTTTATATCACAACTGGACCTGGCTCTAGGATGTGCTCATTGCATGGGCTGTGTATATTTTTATTCAATACCCAGAGCGTGCAGTGTGAACATAATAGAGATTGAAAGACAGCCAGAAGGGTTAAACATGAATTCTCAAAGAGTAACTTTGTACTTCGTGTAGGGCTATTAACTCTCCGTTTTAAGCATTATACTAAACCTGCTTCTGAACTCTCAGTTCCACAACCTAGATTCCAAACTTATAACTGGAATCTGCATACTGCTTCTATTTTCATAATAGATTTTTTAATTCCTCTTTTATTTAGATTAAAAGTTTGTTAAAATTTCACATGGGTAGTCAATGTTAACATTCAGTAACAATTAGAAGAAATTTTTTAGTAGAACTATAAAAAGTGCATTTGGAAGAACATAATTATTATGATTTTTCATCATTTTATTGAAATTTATTTTGCTGATGTCAGATGCTATTTACAGTTGATAATTGAAATCTCCATTATATGATTTTACCCCATGATAATATTGGTGAACATATCATGCTATGACCAGCTAGATGGATGTTTCTTTAACCCCTTTGTTTAAAATTTTCTATAATTTCCAGTATTTTTACAATGAGAATCTATTACTTCAATAATTAGAAATTGATCTTATGTCCTTCAGTTGAAATGGAAAAAAACCTCCTAGAATATTAGAATGAATTAGTTTGATTTGAAAGCTGTGTGATCTTTGTAGAAAATTCCAAATATAAAATATGTTTTATAACCAATATATGTGACTATATTCTGATAAATAGAATATTGTTTTGTTATTCTTACTTTGGTATCTTCTTGCTCATATGAAGAAGCAACAAATGCATTTAGACATTTAATAGCAAAATAAATATTAAAAGTGCTTATTAAGAGACCTAGTTCAAAATATGAATAAAAAATGTTATAGAAAAAAAAGATAACCAAAGTGAATTTGGGTGAACCTATAAGTAGAATAGAGATAGAAAATGCGTTTATAGGGAAAGAAGAATTTTAATAAATGCTGATTAGAAATATTGGAATATTTTCTATAATTTATCAAACAAAATTATAATGTAATAGTTTTAAAGAAAATGTCAGAATATATTCAACACATTGTGTTTCTTCATGCCTGGCATATAGCAGGTCCTCAATAAGTATTTGTTGAAAGAATAAATGAACCAACAAGTCTTATTTGAGCACCTGTTATGTGGAGGATAAAAAACTACGACCCAAACAGAGTTTATGATCTAATATGGGAGAGAAGAAATATAAGGCGGATGCACAAATGACCACCACATAAGAAAGTTTGTGATAAGAATAAACGTGTCTTACAAGGTCAGAGGAGAGCCAGATCATTTCCTATCTGGGAAGGTTTTAGGGGAGGAAAAAGGACTTGAGTCTCAGAATTAGTGAAAATTAAGTGAGCAAAATTATTTGCTGTAGAATTTAAAGCAAATTATAAAGATCACTAAATCAATATTATACAAGACATTTAATAAATCAAAAACAAATATCACATCATCAAGCAATCTTTATATAATCACCCATTCTTTAAAATTCTATTTGCCTTTTACATTAATATAATATGAAATAGTCTAAGTTCCTGCAAGCCTCTTTGTCTCTTGGCTTTTTTTTTTTTCTTTAACATGTTACATACATCAATTCTAGTGGAGCATATTCAAAATGTTTCAGTAATTACCCTGTCAATCATTTTGTTCTTCAGGTTAAACTTCTAGACGAGGCTATTAGAAATTAACCTAAATAATAAAAAGAGCATTAGTTGTTTCTAGTATAAAAACTTGTAGACGTTTTCCTTCCTGGGACGATCAAAGACTTCAATACTCTTCTCTGTATTTCCTCTTTGGTCATCTTTGTGAGAAGTACCTGGTTTTAGGAAATGTTGATTTCATCAGGAAGAGGTGTTAGGAGTAAAGCAAGCTGATTGCCCCACCCAAGATATTTATGCCTGTCATGTGAATGATATGAAGATCACTTGGATTCTAAGCTGGTTTTCTCACCCCTTTCACATATATTACTCCTAACCCACTTCCCCACTTACCAGACAGAGTCTAGCTATACCCATTTTCTGCTTCCTCTTTTTCCTTCTTGTTTCTTCTTCTTGTTCTTCTTTATTTATTAAGTGTGCAGGGATCATGCAGGTTTTGTTCAGTTTTCTATATCCAACTACTAACACAATCCATGGGCTTGAACAGGCATTCATATAAAGATATGTTGAATAAATTATTAACTACTTGATCTGGAAAAATAAACCCAATTAAATATAGCAATCTAATCTAAGAAACACAGTAAAGGAAGACCAATCTGACTCTTGAGTATACACAATACATACTAAAATAAAATGGAAATGCATTTTTATTTTATTAACTCTTTTTAAATATTTCTACTATTGCTTCTCTACCCAACTCTGCTTAAGAGCACAGAAGACTTAAGGACTATCTGCCCCACACCCCTTCAACACTTCTTAGCTATGTAACTTGAGCCAGTGAATTAACACTCCTGAGCTTCAGGTTTTCTCAATATAAAATGTGACTAATAACATCTTGTCTGTCTGAAGGCAGTGGATTGAATGAGAAACTCTATTGATCCTACTTACTATGGATGAAAATATGAACATAATTTTTAAAACTTTATGTGGAAAAATGCATGCATTGCTCTTTGCTTATTAATTAAAGCTAATAAGTTCCTGTAACTAATTGCACATGAGATTCTAAAACATCCTAAATTAAAAATATAAATAAATAAATCTATATTTACATATGTTTAATAACAGAACTCATGACACCTACTTAGTAATGATGATTAATAGTATCATTTAGAACTATGTATCCATGACATTTCTAAACACAAATGAAGATCAAAAGCTTTGTCAAACATGATTGTATCCTTAGATGTTTAATGATATATTTTGAAAGATTAAAAGTTAAAGAACCATTACTAATGGCCCTTCAATTGCAGTAATTGTACAATACTTTTTATTGGTGAACTTTTTTTTTTTTACTTGCACTGAAAATTAACTCCATACTGTTCTAATTTTTTTATTCATTCAATAAAGTTGTACCTAATGTTTGGTACTGTGCTCGGAGCTACAGATGTAGCAATAAATAAGACACAGTCTCTCTCCTCAAAGAGATCAGATTTTATTGGGCAAAGCAGGCAAGTAAGCAGACAATTAAAATACTGTGTTGTAAGTGCTACAGCAGGAGTAGCCCAGGATGTCTTGGGAGCCCATGAAAGCTCTCCCAATTCAGCCTCCAGGTGGGAGAGTCAGTCAGGGAAGCCCTCCGAGAGGAGGTGGAATCCGTGTTGCAGGTCTCCTGCCTATTCATGTCCTTCCCAGGGAGGCTGAAATGTAAATTATTTAAATACTTAATGTCCAAGTGAGAGATATAGTAAGAATTTATTGTTTGATTCCCTTAAGTTTTGTACTACATGGATTAACAAAACACATTTCTGAGACTAGAGGTGGAGATGAAAAGATAAGAAAAAAAAAAAAAACAACCCTAAGAAACAAAGAGGAAGTTTTCACGAACCTAGAAAGTAAAAAAGATATGATGAGGAATCAGATGTTCACTTGGACAGTTCCTGGAAATGAAGAATTAGGAGGTCGAATGCAATCTGATTGGTGACAATGCTAAGTAGTTTTCTTAGAGGTCGATGGACTTAGATTTTTTTAAAGTAATAAATAAGAAACAAATTTTGAGTTTGTAATGCTGATGAACACTATCACTTAGAAGTATGTACTCCACGACATTTGTTTATAGAAATGAACACGGCTGTGAGGGCAGTTTGCCTTTGCACTACTTTTGTCCAGTCTGTTAGCCAAAATGTGTTGGTGTGTTATAACAGTTACTCTTAATTTCTTAATTACACTCCTACAATGTGCTCTCAACCCATATTAGTGTATTGCTAATGAATTATGTTGATACTCTTTTGCTATCTATGCTCATTTTATAGTTATCAGTTACTTTGTTTCATTGTTCAAATTCATATGTATTTTCAGTACATATCATCAACTAAGTGTTCCTTTACTATATTTTTATAATTTTACAACTGCCTCATGTACCAAGCCAAAAAGATGTTAGTTAAATGACTTGGCTTACTGCAAATCCTAGAGAAGCTTTATCTAGAGCTGCCATTTTACGGGACCGATGAGGCTATGCTTTGTAGAATTCTTTTCTACCTCTTAAATTTCTTTGACTTGACTGGATTCTTTTGGAAGATACTGTACCTTCTCAAGTTTTAATTGTTCAAAACTCTACTCATTTGAATTGACCTGTTAATTAAGGTTGCAAAAATAACTTGCTGAGTCATGGCACATTTATTTTGATTACTCTCATCTTGGCTTTCTTCATCTCTTTATTATCATTTCAAATATGCATTTAATTTTTGTTTGCATGGTAATTTCAGCCAACTTACCTTCATTTAGGTCACTTTGTACAAGAAAATGAGTTATCTCATTGTTTCATCCATTTGATTGATTTCTGCTACTGTATATACTTATGAGCTGTCCCAATGAAATTTAGAGACATATATCCTCAAGATAATTCAATTAGTTTCTATGTCTTTTGTCACACTTCTTGATTTTCCACATATTAGTTCAAAATAGAAATATTTTTGTACATTTTCCATAACCTGATTGCTCTTTCATTCCAAAAGAAGAATAGAATGGAACCAGAAAAAAATCATCTCATAAAAAATATTCATTCATGTGGCATTTTATATTTCTAAGGATCATTGATGTTTTAGGGTATTTACCTCAATTACCTTTCATTTTCAATTGTTTGAATCTTTATTTGTTGATAATCAATAACGATCACATGGATAAAACCATGGATAATAAGAATATGAGCAAAACTTTTCTACTTTGTAAATAAGTCATGCCAATTCAGCGATGCACCCTGAAAATGCATTTTTATAATCTACATGTAATACGGAAAGTAGTGATATTAACAAGTAAGCAATTTTAATGAATAGAAGAAATCTGAATGTCATTAAGTCTACTTCCCTTAGGATACAATTTGTCTAGAGCAGACATGAATATGTTTCTATACATCATGACCTACCTAATCAAATTCTTCAGGGGAGGTATTTATTTGATTTCATTTTCATATTTTTAGAGTTCATAATTTGCATGAAAAAAATCCTGCTTATTGGTATCTATACCTTAGAACTCCTGAAGAACAAGCCAACAGCTTGTTCTTTTCTTTTGATGCCTTCTGTAAAACTATCGACCCTTGTTAATTAATTGATAGATGGTTTGTGAAGCAGTCAATCTTGCTGGGAAGATTTAATCCATCTAGACTAAAAACCAAGGTACCTCAGTTTATAATCTCTTGGTTACTACTGACAAGGCCCTTGATTTATTCATCTTTGAATTTTTCAAGTATGCAGATCAGTATATAGTAGTTTCTCATTACATGTTTATTGGATGAATTAAATTAACTCGTTCCTTTCAGCAGGCATTTATAGAGCACCTGTTATTCTGTCTTCTGTCTCTGAACTCCTACTACACTTCTTGTTTGTACTGTTTGATTACTACCTTAATACATACCTTGTTTTATGATTGTTTCACAAAATAATGTAGCACTTTTTAATTCATATGTAGCTTATCAACAATTAAATTGTTAATATGTAATGAAATTATATATTCCTTGTAGGCAAGAATCAGGTCATTCATTTCATTTGTACCTTTCATAAAGTCAGCTCGTAAACATACAATAAATATTTTGTTGGTTAATTTGAACAGTATGAGTGAACATGAAAAAACGCTGCCACATTGCCTTACACTATTCAACAAACTATTCCATAAAAGAATATATGTTTTAAGGGAAATAATAATTTATATATGTTATAAAGTAAAATTTATTTTTACTCCAGAATGTCAGTTAGTAATGCCAAGAACAAAACTTGCATAAAATACTTTGTTTAAAAGAAAAAAATCAATGCTGGAGGAAGTCTTCCATTCTTTATCTTGCAGAATATTCTTGTTTCTTAAATTTGGAGTTAGGTTTTTATTTGAAATAGAGTTATAAATTATATTTATTGCCTAATTTTTTGTGAATGGTATCTTGCTCTTCTGTTCCTATTAAGTTTCCACCTAATATTAATACTAGAAGGCAATATGTATGCACTTTCATTGTTCTGTCTTTATAATCTAATGTTTCATTTATTTGGTTACCAAAGAGGTTTCAGTAATGTGAAAATAATGTATTCAGTGCACAGACTTTTTCTATGCATATTTTGATTACCCAATGCCAAGATTGGAGATTCATAGAATAGATTTTATACATTTAAACCTAGCAGGTTTATGAGAGTATGACTTCGTAGCATCTATAATCTCCTAGGAGACCCAGCATGAGAATTAGCAACAACAGCAGAAAAGATTTACTTAATCTTTCATTCTTCTCATATTAATCAGTATTCCACACTTTTCAAGAAATCTAATTATAAATAACTAATATTTCTCACACATGTATCCACATTCTGCCCTCCTTTTGGCTTCCCATACTCTCAAATCTCTAAACTGTTCTGGGACCAATACTGTAATGCTCAACTGCAGTCTTGACTTTTACTTAAATCTCCCATGCAAACACACACATCAATCAAGTCTTACATTTCCTAGGTCTTATTCTTTTTTAAAGTTTAATTTCCAAATTAATCTACAGTGCTATATTAGCTTATTAGCCCTTTCAGATAGACTCTTACTGCAAACTAGTTAGCCATTTCAAAGTGTTTCAATATATGCAGTGAATTTTTGTGTGTTGTACAGTTGATATGTTGTTTCATTCTATATTAATTTCTCTTTATTGGTAATTGTCTTCCTCTTTGGGTCTAAAACAAATACTGAAGTAAAATAGAGTCGTTCAACATTCTCTGGGAATACCAGATGAAGAGACTGCCTTTTTGAAACAACAAGGCATCTTAATACCTCACTTAATATCACTTAAATTTCATACTTATCACATGCAGGATAGAGAATTGTTGACGTGTTGATGAGTATATAGAGTCACTGAATATTTTGCTTAATTTTGATTACATAGGTTTGACTATTATAAAATTACATCTTTCTTTGACTGGAGGAAACAATAAAATTGAGTAAGCCTTAAATTATGTTCAATTTGCTTTCATATGCAAATACTTTCACAACTTAGAATCAATTTGAGGTGACTTGGTTCTACAGTATGTTCTATCTATCTACCTATTAACACACACGCAAGATGTAGATCACATATACAAAAAAAGGAAACTGTTCCCTTGATTTAAGACTTGAAATAAAATCAAAACTTCAGGTGAGTAAATGATTTGAAAATAACTTTATAGGTCTTTGCACACATTATATATCCCAGGGGTTTTATATTATAATGAATAAAGAAATACATTTTTTTCTAAAAGACTATTCAGACATATGCAGAATCCATTATACATGAAAAGGACCAATAACTTGAATCTACGATGGTAATAATTCACATAGTCCAATAAATAATGCTAACTTGCCGAAAGGAGATGATTTCTTAATCTTTTTGAAATTGTGACTGAATCAGATAATACGTCTTTTCTGTTTTAGGAATAAGTGAGGAATCACAGGGAGTAAGGGAGAAAATCAACCTAAAATAAAATGCGTATAATAGTATTACCTTTTATTGTAAAGTACTTGCATAAGTAACAAGAAAATCATAATGTTGAATGTAAATATCCCAAGTTTAGTAAGAGTGGCTAATCACGTGATCTTTGTCTCGGCAAGTAGGACTCTCTAGGAAGAGGAATCAGTTGAGATCAAGAGGGGACAGGGCAGATAATTTACTAAGGTCCTCATAGTAACCAATAGGAGAAGCTCTGATTAGGCGCGTTCTGGAGATTGATAGCAGTGAAGGTCAAGAACAAACCTAAGCAGCAGGTAGAAATCACAGCAATTAGGCAAATCATGTTATCAGTGGAGACTAGATAGATATCTCTCTTCCCATCTGACATACACCTGTATGAAGTCTTTTGGTTCAGCAATAAAGTTTTTATTCTCCAGCCACAATCACTGTGGCTACCGCTGGCTGTGAAAGTCATCTCACTTTACCCAAGTACTTCAAAAGCTGTACAATGCTGTAAAGTGTTCAGATTTCTGTTGCTGATTTTCATGTAAATTTTTGGTTACTTTTTCAAACAGCCTTCTTGAAGTGTAATTTAAATATTCATTTAGTTTTCAATATGCCTTTCTTCTTGGCACATATACCATGTAGGAAACTAAGGGCCCCTTTCTTTTATTAGTATCCATAATACATTATTTTCTGCTTTCCTTAAGTGAGATTTTCTTCTTAAAATGTATTCTTTTTATAAATTTGTTTTTTTATTTTTTGGGGGGAGATAATTAAGTTTTTTTTTTTTAAATGGAGGTACTGGGGATTGAACCTAGGACCTCATGCATGCCAGTACGTGCTCTACCACTGAGCTGTACCCTCTCCTTTAAAATGTATTCTTTTTCTATCTGATGTGACACTTGTTACTTTTCCATCCCTATCATTTACAGCCTAATTATTTCTTGGACTAAAACCTGTTTATGAGGAGATATGCTCACCTGGTTCATACTGCTGACAATAGGTTCACAGCGATAGTAGGTAACACAGCATGTTCAGTATCAATATAGTAACGCAGGGGAAACATAGTAGAAATAAGATCTAATGACCTAGTGACTGAGCGGCAGATTGAAAACACAAACTGCAGTTGTGAGTATGGAGCTCAGTTCTGTTCCGAGCTCACTCTCTTTGCTTCAGCTGTCCCTGCAGAAGTGGAATGTCATGCTAACTAACTTTCAGAGATAGTTGTGAAGAATGTTGCCAAAAATAATAAAAGGTAATAGTCACTAATATAATTTTCTAGAGAAATTGAAACGAAAAGCAAACTGAGTATCTAAGACAGTTTTTCTTATGTATGGCAAAAATTACTTTCCTCTAAGCATGGTAAAAATATCACCTATATCTGCCCGTATCTTAGAAAAGAGAGGACACACTAAATCTTCTGTTTATTGATACTGAAGAACAATATCTGAATATATCCAGAATACAAACATAACTTAGATTTACTAGGCATAGTAAATAACGGAAGGGTTTTAATATAATAGACTCTCAATAATAAGTCCTGAGATTTTTTTCCTTCTCAGTATTTCTTCCTTTGTAGAAGATATTGCCTTGTGTTTCCAAAATGAGACTATTAATGGGCTTAGCCTCCTAACATAGATGCCTGAACTGTGCTCTTTTTGGATTAAAATAAATTCTTTAAGCAAGAGCCTTACACAATAGATTTGAAGGTACTTTGCGAACACATCTTAAGAATACCTGAAATTCATGAATAATCATCCTAATCCAAAATGACAGGTACTCTGATCTACTTTTACACCTCACCCACACATTTTTGCTTTAAAATTTTTATTTAGCTCTCAGAGATGCTGGAGGGAAAACCATTCTCTGAAGAACCAAAATTCTGTAATTATTTAAAAGATGTATAATTATGGTTAGATTTAAATTTGAGATAAGTGTGTACAGAACTTGAAAAGGCATAGCTAGAAGGAATAAAACTAGGTTTTACAGTATGTGTCCCAATAAGTAAATTCCACTCCATAAATTTCCTTTTTGCAAATACTCTAAATCTGGTGTCATTCTACAATATAGTTGCAATTTACAGATCTCACAAACACCAAAACAGTAATATAATCATTAGAATGGGTACCAGGAATGATTTTTCTTTGCCTATAGTATTTCATAATGATGCTCTTACATAACCCTTCAGCTTGGGAGGATCTAAAACTCAAAAGGGAGATTATATAGCCACAATACCTCTTTGAAATCATTTAGCTATTTCAAGTAATGTTAAATACTTAAGACTAAAATTAGCTTCTACTTCAATTAAAATGTATAATATACATATATATGATATAGCTCAGGTTATTTTTAAAACCAAGTAATTTTTGAAGGGTAGTGAACAGATATTTCTGTTTGAATCAGCGCTTGGGCAGATATTTTCTTCCAACTGACTTACAGAGGTCAAAAGTAAAGCTGCTTGTGTTACTGCAGTAGTATCTATGGTATATTTTCTATATTTGTGTCAATTTTTGATATTTAAATGAGTATAGGACTAATTTGCCTTTTTCATTCTATTTCCTTTCAACACGTTTATTATAAAGTACATTTTAATAAGTAAGATGTCACTGTAAAAACTGATAAAAATGGTAGCAAATGTACAGTGACTTTTAATCTTACAAATTAAGATAAGAACCATATTCACACATAAATAATTTGCTAGTAATAAGTTAGAATTCTCTCAGCATGTGAAATGTTACTTTAATTTGATGAGAAGGTTGGAGCTCTTTTATTGGAATAGGAAAACTTCATAAAGCCTAATTCCCTGGTGATTTATGTAATAGTGCCCAAACCATTACTAAGACCCCTTTGTCTATTAATTAGAATTGTGATGATCAGATAAATTATGAGTTATTTAATTGAGCATAATCATGGTCATAAGCCAGTGTGAGATATGCCATTGAACAAATTAAACTTATTACCATTAAGAACAGCGATTTCAAACTAATATAATATTACAAGTCAATTAGACTTCAATTGACAAATAAAACACTGATTTCAACTCTCCCCATTCAATACTTGCCAAACAAAATTGTATTTTTTCTCTTTAAAGTTTTCTTTGCAGAAAAAAGCATAAAGGGTGACCTTGGCATAAGAATAATTGGGTATTTCCAAGACTCTCCAAACCTAAAAACCACAAATCAGTTGAATCTCGGAGCTGCAGAACTTTCCATGCAACTTTCATTCTCTTCTTTATGTACTCAAAATGATGTGAACAGCTTTTTACTGTTTGCTAAACTAAAGAGACTTTTAGTTAAAATTTACTTTTGAGTAGTACTTTTGAAAAGATATAGCTAACTACTATATTGATGAATACATACATTTCTATCTTTTAAGCACAAAATTGAAAGAATACTTTTGTGCAATGAACCAGGAGTGTTTTGCACTGATAACAGCTCACATTCATTGAACACTTACTGTATGCTCAGCATCATTCCAAGAGACTTACATGCATTTTTCACTATCTCCTCCAACAATCTTTTATGATAAGTTTCATTAGTACTCCTATTTAAAAGATAAGGAAATAATCACAAGAGAGGTCCAGTAACTGGCCCAGGATCATACAGCTTGTACATGACAAAGCTGAGCTAGCTCCTTTAGCAATTTCCTACATAAAGTTTTCCATTTTTATGCTCAGAAAGTCATTCATTTTGTTTATGGCCTTTATTAACTATGTATATATCATACTGACCTTTGCCCCAAAGCAGTGCATACTTACCATGAAATACGCAGTTAAGCAGTTGTACGGTTAAAAGAGAACTGATTTCTCTTCTTCTGAGCCTAGCATGCAATAATACATCTTATGGTGTTTACTAATCTAATAGTGGGGGTTCACTGTGTATAATGACTGTATATTGACCAAAACTGAAATTTATTCAAATACATTACATTTCCCATTTAATATATACATTTGTGGCAGATCGATGATAAATACTCCCTGTAAGCAGACTCACAGACTTTATTTTGAGTTGGCCATGTGTTTGCTTTTGGGGGTTTTGCCTGAATAAAATGTATTCAAGACCAAAATATTCTTCTCTTTCACAAAAGTAGTCTGTTTTTATAATTAACATGGGAGTTTAACTGGAGAACAGACCTGAATAAACAATGAACTTAAAATATATTCCTATTTAAAGTTCCTCGATGCGTTCAGTGAAGTATCTATTCTTGGTTTTGTATATATGTGTGGTGACATACCATGTAAACTGTGAACGAGCCTCATCATCAGATTTATGTCATTTATTTGATCTGTTTTGGTCAATGATTTTAATTAGGATGTATTCAATATCTTTCCACTTTGCAAAACTGTTTCTGTTCAGTTCTTAACACACTGTGGAGGATATCAAGCTGAGATTAACATTTAAGTTTTCATGTATGCCCACTAGTATACACAGAAGGAAAAATTCCTAGAATCCTTTCTTTACCAAAATTTATGGATGATTCTTGACAGATAGATAAATTTCAGCAATTTCAGATATCTAAATCTAAATCTAAATCAAACAAAAATGAGAAAAGCAATTTATATGTAAATATAGTTATATGCTTTGTTTTCAGACCCCAGATGCCTGATCTCCAAATTACATAAAAAGTATTATTAATCTCAGTAACAAATATTAAAATGAGCACTTCTCTGTGTTACTGGTATCTTGCACTTTTTAATCAATAGACTGAAAATTCAGAAGATTTAGGCTTGTAGCATTTAGACTGCTATGGATTTGACATTTGCTTTAACTGTTAATTCAGTTATTTTTGCATTTCCATCATGATTGACATTGTACAACAATATGGTGTTTATTTCTTCAGTTTTAAGTTGATCCATGATGGCTTAGAAAATTTGTAATATTCCTTAGTGCAGAGATCTTTTGAAATACCATAAAACTTTTAGAATATTTCTTTGATCATTAGAATTATTAAACTGTAGCCATTGACATTATTAATGGAGACTATTTTTTTTTAAGAATTTGGCATGCACAGTATTGGGCTCAGGCATTACCATTATTCACAACTGGCAGTTCATTGGAAAGTAAAAATAAAATATTCAGATACCATTATCATCTCTTTAAAAATACAGACAGTCCTCAACTTATGTTGGCTCAATTTAATGATTTTTTAACTTTACTGATTGTGCAAAAGTTATATGAATTCAATAGAAACCATACTCTGAATTTGGAATTTTAATCTCTTCCTGGGCTAGCAACATATAGTATGGTACTCTTTCTTGATGCTGGACAGCGGCCACCACCATAGCTTCTGGTCAGCCATGAGATCATCAGGTGAACGACTGATGCATTTACAACCATTCTGTACCCACACAACCATTCTGTTTTTAACTTTCAATATAGTATTCAATAAATTACATGAGATATTCCACACTTTATTATAAAATAGGCTTCGTGTTAGATGCTTTTGCCTGACCATAGATTGATGTAAACGTTCTGAGCACGTTTGGAGTAGGCTAAGCTAATCTATGGTTAGGTGTATTAGTAGGTTAGGTGTATTAAGTACATTTTTTGACTTAAGTTATTTCCATCTCATGATAGGTTTAGGGACATAACCCCACTGTAAGTCAAGGAAGAGCTGTGTAGATAGTTGCATTCATTTGCAAAATACTTGAGAATGAGTCTAATAAGCACTTGTCATAGAGCCTGTTCGTAGAAAATGAGCAATGACAGTACCCAAACATTCATCTTTTCCTTTCTAAATTACAGAAATGAAAAAGGCCACTGCTGATTTATATCAATATGTACCAGAAATGTCAGGATTCTGTTAGACATAGGCAAACAAGAAACAAGTAAGTATAAAAACCCATCAGGAACATTTACCTTTATAAGAGAGGAGTGTTAAATCTGAAAACTAGAGAACCTTGGACTACAAAATTAAAGTTTGTGTGAAATATACTGTAACATAATATTTCATATCACTTGGATAAAATCTCAGAAAAATTTCACCTCCATTTTATTTTCTGAATTGAATAAATTCTCATGTGAGCATTTATTTATACAAAATAATTGTTAAAGGAATATGCTGGCTGTATGACCTTGGGCAATTTACTTAGCTTTTCTATAAAATGAAATATTCCTTATCTTTAAAATGGAGATAACAGCCCTGATACAAAGATTAAGTGATATAATGTAATTATGTACATAGTTTTAAATAGCTACTGCTCATATCTACATTAAGAATATTCGCAACATGTACAAATGCATACAGACAACCAAGACTTCAAATTGAGGCACAAACACTTATTCTGTGGCTTTTCAAATATGACTTTGGGAAAATGGCAGCCATATGTACACATATATATTAAAGTTAATATGCAGAAATTGAGATTATTAGACTATGTTACAATTTACTCTTCTTAACTAGATTGGTCAGTGATTCCTGCCTTAAATATTCATTATTAAATTAAATATGAACAGCATAGCTATGAAAGAAGGTTGTCTTCATTTAACTGTAACAAGATTAACATGGATCAGGAGACTTATCTGATTGCAGCCTTAAAATCATCAGGATTTAAAGTGCTGCTTCCCCATGTGTAACTGGGCTTTAAAATTCTATGATTCTCCATCAGTGAGCCAGATATTCTCAGGACAAAGGCTCTTCCCCAGTTGTCAAGCAGGTACACTTAAAAGCTGTATTAACTCTTAAGGTTGCCAAAGAACTATAATTTGTCTAAGGTAATAACTCACTGAATCTCACTTTCATGACCAGAATTAATTAGAAATTAACTTTAGTTTGGGATAGGCCTTATATGCCTATTTTTAATGGATTTGGTGGAAAAGATGTAGATTGATAAATTTGACAAATATGAATGCTTGCTTCAACAGCACATATGCTAAAATTGGAATAAGACAGAGAAAATTAGCATGGCCCCTGCACAAGAATGACGTGCAAATTCATGAAGCGTTCCAGGTTTTCAAGACCTCTGGACTGTAAAAAAAAAAAAAAATTGACATAAGGTAAACAAATTAAGATTTAAAAAAATAAGGTTAAGAAATCTGAGGTTGTTATGACTCAGCTTTTTCTTCATATAAACTCAAAATAGCTGCTTGGCTATTGCAGACTCTCCATTCTTAATGGAGGGCATCCAAATAAATTCAGAAAAGAAGACAGACATTTATCACTTGGCGTTTGATACTCTTGAATCCTACTCTTCTTATTATAGACTATCTGGCATCATATGGCAATGTGAGGTTTTATTTTCAATGCAAAAATCTCAAAATTAAGTAGAAAAATATGGCTATAAAATTATACATTTTCTATTTCCTCTATGTGAAAATATACAGAAGTTTAAAAGTCATTATATATGAGTGTTAAAATCACTTGGGACTTTTATATACTTTCTCTTTTGTTTTTCAAATTTTATATGCTATACGTGTATATTGTTTATAAGCAATGGAAATATTGTGATATTTGAAAACATTGGTAATTTTTTTGCCACAAAGACCAGAAGGAATCTCAAAAATTCTACTTCTATAACCAAAATTTTCTGTCTCTAAATCTCTCCAGGTACTTACATTAATAATATATTATAATATATCCCAGTAAGAAAACACATTCGCCTCTAGCTGCTTCAAGGCTATGTTTGATGAGTCTTTGAGCTTCCAGCTTGTTATGGACAGTAGAGAGAATCTCTCTGTTCTCGGTAGTCATGTTTTTCCAGACAGTAGTTCCTCAGGGCAGTGCAGGGCGACCTTTTAACACGTGAACAAATGTGTTTGTTGGTTAAATAAGGTCCAGGCTCTGCAATTATGACCCACCAAAGAGCTTCATAACATATCTTTCCACCTATTTCATAGTGTAGTTTTTCCAGGATATTTTTCCTAAGAAAATCTTTATCAAAAAAAAAAAAAAAAGAGTGGCATATGGTTTGTTCTATCCAATGTCTGAAGCTGTGTTTCTATGGCAACATTTGGAATTTGAAACAGTCCAAGGGCTACCATTTCTCATGTTAAACAACAAACTTTTTTAGGGAAGCTGCTGAACTCATAGTAATGACTTCAAAAAAGAGCAATATGTTTTCAAGAATTTATTTTTCTCTAAGTCTGCAGTAGGCAGGAAGAAAAGGGAAAATGTGTCTTCTGGTACTTCTTTTCCTTATCTGCTTTCTCACCCAAAACAGGTTTCTCATTGTGTTTCTGCCCATATTATCCCAAATCCTAAATCTGAAAATTTGTGATAAGTCATGGAGGCTGATCAATGTCCGTAAGTCACAATGTACTTCATGTTGCATAGTGTCTTAACCTTAAAAAAATCATGAAGTCTATTATTTCATTTAAGCCCCCTGATAATTCTCTCAGGTATATAGGACAGTTATTATACCCACTTAACAGATGTGTAATTAAGTTATGAAGGAGCGTTTTCCCTAAAGTCAAATGTGTGTTATAAGCAGTGGTGGTTCTAGAACCCATGTTTTCTGACTTTAAACTCTGCCAGTCTTGTTAATACTCTATTTATTATTGTGGTCTAAGAAGGTGTTAGATCTCAAATCCTATTTCATAGTTTCATACTCTGTTCACAATGAAACCTGACTGCAAAATCATATTTATCTAAACTTCAAAGAAATATGGAACTACAGTTGGTCTGATGAGAGCTAAATATAGGAGGCACTGTGCCAGTTGCCGCCTTTTGCTTTTATGTTGTGTCTATAAAACAAGCAAACTAGTGGCTTTCTCAATATTACAGTAACATTTTCCTCAACAAGTATGTATTATAAATAATCTAGTGGCATCATTATGAGAAAAGCTTGCACATTCAACAGCAAATATTCTGTATTATTTAACACATCTGTGATTAGCCAGGTTAAAAGGTTGTATGTATGTGATATAGGTACAAACATATTCGTTCTTATAAATATTAGACAGATTAGCCTCAAAGAAATTTGACTTTGATTAGCTGGAATAGTCCAGAAATACAAATTGTAATTAATTCCTTTTTGTGTTTTTTTTTAACTTAAACACTTATAGTTGTACATCCTTCTAAAATGCATGAGTCTTCTGTTCTGGCTTTTATTCAAATATCTAATCTGTCATTTACATTAATGGAAGAATTCCAAGGAATACCAATGAGGTATGCTAATCTATATGATAGGCTCACAAGTAGAAAGGGACCTGTGGAATGGCACAGTCTAATTTTTTCTTTATGTGTTGTGCTTAGTCTAACGCATACTTGTTGAAAGGGTATTTTATGTTCTCTCCTTGACAATTCCAGTTTAGGGACCTTCGGCATTTACATCATTACTTTTATTTCCTTGGAGTTTGTTGCAGTACAGTGAAATAATGAGTCATCAAATAATATGTGATGACCTGAAATAGTTTCTGTAGCTTCCCAAGATACCAGATATAGAAATAATTTAAACCCTGACATCTAGATCACTTCATTGAACAAAAACTGAAAGTAATAACAATTGTGAAAAAATATGAAGAGTTATTGTGATGTTGAGAGTTTTTTTTAAGTTTTTAAGGAGTGTTTTGATAACCATATCTAATACTGAGTAGGTAGATATTAACTCTGAAAATCATTTGCCTGAAATCATAAGTTTTGTCTGTGGGTAAATAACACATATAAGAAAAAAACCCACATAAATTAAATTGATTAATTGAGCAAAATGACTAAGCAAAAAGGCTCCCTCTCTAACATTCAGAATTCTCCTTAATCTTGTAATATAATCACCTTTGATTGTCCATAGCCATTTTTATGCTGAAAATAGAAATATGTTCCACTTCTGCTTTTTGAGGGAAGAAAAGACCCACTTTTGAAAAGGAAAATTAAAAGTTTATATGGAACTGCAAAATATTTCCATTGTTATGCACATTGAAATAAATCATTGCTAAGAAATCTTTTGGAAAGAAAGAATTCATTGTGATCTGTAGGACTGAAAACTTTCAAATTGCAATATAGATTTTTTTCTTTCTTCAGGATTTATTAATTGCTAAAAGAATTACTCATGAGGCTTTTTAAATAGAAATGTGGAAAATCACTTTTTCCCCCAAAAAGGCTTAAGCAATTTATTATTGTTGCCCAATGAGGCTTTTTTTTTTGATTGATTGATTGCTTTTTTACTTTTAGATCAGAATAAATATGCTCCATATGAAGTATTTTTTTTTTTTAATCCTTAGAAATGCATCAAAAGACTGCTCTGGAATTAGCTGCTGTTGAGCTAAAAACTAGTCAGATAACAGGTGGCTTGAGTGAGTGAGTGTGAAATTCAAGGACTAGAAGAAAAGGGAGATTTGCTGATTTGAAATCCTCCTCGAGTTCAGTATCTGAACTTCTTAATTTAACGAAAATATCAAGCAATTGTATTTTATTTCCTCTCTGTAATAATAAAAGCACAGATTCGTAAAAGTGCCTGACACTTTCAAGAAATAAATTGTGGTTTGTGTTGGATGTATGCAGATGTGTGCATTTGTTGTGGCTTTGTAGGGCCAGTATTGAAGGGGGAAATGAAAAATGGACTGTGGGAATTTTGTGAAGGGCTAAAGAGTTTAAACTTTATTCTGTGGTCAATATAGATTTCTTGAGCTGATGGATAACATGATCATATCTCATATAGGAAGCAAGCTATAGTGACAATATTGAGAAGAATTGGAACGAGTTAGAGTCTTGAGCCAAGGAGAACTATGTGGAGACTATTGGAATAGTCTGAACAAAAGTTGATGAGGGCCTACACGAAAGGAGTGAACAGATTCAAAGATATTTTGATAAGCTGATGCTTAAGCTTAAATCATCTGGGAAAACAACCAGTGTGTATAATATCTCAATGAAGTATAGGTCGCTTTCTTCTTCCCCTTGGAGGGCAATCCTCACTGGTACTTTAACCATGGCACCATAAAACAGTATACTGGACAGAGTTAAAAATTCTATTTTCTGGTCACCAGCTTCTTAATGACAAAATAAAATCTTATATTTTAAAACATCAAAAGACTTGGAGATTTTAAACATTGAAGAACTTAGAAGATAAGCCTTCACTAATAATAAATCACAGTGGGCTTTAATGGGTAAACAATCTTCAGTACTTGTCAATAAACGAGAAAAGAATGATAATTACAAACAGGCTAAACTTTTTGCAATATCATCTGCCTTCCTAAACAGAACATAAGTGACCTCAACTCTGCATCTAAGATTAGGAAAAAATAAAAATATTACTATACCCATTTCTAATATTACCACTTTTTCCTTTTATGTCTTGTCAAATCATCAAAATGATTCTCTAAAAAATGGCTAAAAAAAAGATAGTTATCCTAAAGCACTCTATTTTTTTGTTTTCTGGAGTTCTTATGACATAGAAGGACATTCAGTACTGCTTTGAAACAATGCCATTTTACAATAAAAAATTTATTAAATTACTTTTGAACCAGAAGGTCTGGCCATTCTCCTCTCTTTTTTCCTGTTCTTTGAATCATGCTTGGACCCCAGCATAAATCAAGGTAAATAGACCCTGTGAATAGAATATGAGCAGAATGATTCTTCTTCTCAACATGTAGTAAATATTTAAGGTTGATCCAACAGTGTGTGCTTGAGAAGGTATTTTAAAACTGCATATTTGGGCTCCATGCATAAACACATATAAGGGCACACACACACACACACGCACACGCACACACACACATGTACACGCACACACTTAGAAAGACTAATGCAAAATAGACTTAAATTTAAAGGATCAAACTAACCCCCTCAAATTCTGTCCACCTTCCCACTGTTTTCTTACTTCCATATTCCTGACTCAAACTAGAAAAAAAAAGTGATAGACATAACCAGAAAATGCTGCTGTTGATTTGGTATTGAGGATGGGAACAGGAAAGAGAAAAAGTTCTAGTGTCACAGTGGTGTGGAGGATTAGCAGCCAGACCATTCTAGGGGATGAACAGAGCCTCAACACTAATTATTGAATAGAAAAGATGACATTTACTTTGCTTCTTTCCCTCTTGTTTCACATTCTGGTGATCTTGATCTTGTGATGTTTAAATGAGATGATGAATGTGAAAGTGCTCTGCCAACTGTAAAGTACCATGGATTTTAGGAACATTATACATTTGGGTTTAGGTAATGTTTCGTATGATGAAGGAATTTTCATCTTTCCTACCCAGATTTAGTTTCTCAGCTACCCACGCATCACTTTGAAAATGTTAGCCTTAAGACATTTCATTTTTATTATGTAACTACTTAGAAGAGCTATGAACTTAGCTAATAAAATGTTCTTGCTACCTCAGTAATCTGACAATTAGAAGGGCTTATTTTTACCCACAAAAAAAGTCTTCTTAGACTTCCACAAGAGTTTCCTAAAGAAAAAAATAAAAGTAAAATATAAATAAAACAGGCAGAAATATAAAATCCTAGAAAAACAAATCTGCTAAACCACAAATTGGAAACACATCATTAGATTGCTCAGTGAAATGATTCTGTGAACAACACTGAATTGAGCCCCTTCTGTAGTCATGGGCTTGATCGTTTCCCTGTTTTTCTCATTCCATACTTAATGTACAGTTGTTACATGCCCTATGTCCTTTCTTTTCCTACATGTAGTGCTGGTCAATCCTTGGAAATCTGAAAGAACATAACTATTACAGATTTTTAAAAGTGAATGGGAATTTAGGGATTGTCAACTAAGAAAATCACACCCATCTGGAATGTAAGCTCCATGAAAGTTGAGGTCATTTTATACTTCCAGCTGTATTCCTAAGACTAATAGCTTCTACATGATGCCTAATTGATGTTTATGGAAGAGGAAATTAAGTTGTAAAAAGGTGAGTCTACTATATATACTAACTACTATATATAAAATAGATAAACAACAAGGTCCTATTGTATAGCACAGATATATTTTCAATATCTTGTAATAGCCTATATTGAAAAAGAATATGAAAAGAAACATATATATGTATATATATAACTGAATCGCTATGCCATACACCAGAAATTAACACAGCATTGTAAATTGACTATACTTCATTTAAAAAAAAAATTGAGTCTTGCCCAAATTCACAAAACTAGAATCTAGATCTTTACTCCTAGCTCAGTGCTTTGCCTGCCTTCTAACATTGGATTTCTTTAAGGATCTGAGATCATCTTTGAATGAATAAAATTTAGGTTATAGAATATTTTCTTGATTATTAATATATAACACACTAAATTCATAACTCTGAAATTTGATTATGCTTATATATACTCAATAAATTACAAACTATACCTACTTCCCTTAGTTTATAATTGGAAAATATTCGATTACAATTTCTCTACTTACATTTGCGACCATGGGAAAGACAATAGAACTAGGTGACCAAAATCACAAAAAAGGTATTGTTGTCCTCTTTGAACAGGCAGTAATTAATTACTAGATTTGAAACCACTTCTAATATTCAAGAAGTTTCTTAATTATCTTGCCAAGAATGAAAGCTAAAAAAAAATCTCCTGAAGAATGTTATACATAAGATTAGTTGATAGATTATATTCTGTGAAGATTTAAAGCATTTAATTAAGTGAGTACTATATACCAAAAGACTCCAACAGAGGCTCTTTGTTCAAAGAAACCTTGGGTGATAACATAAGTATTGTATCTCCCTGTATCTTATTTGTCCCAAAGTTTTGCAATTTCAAACTTAATTCTTTTCACAGAAAAAGCCTGCCATTGCCTTCTACTGATAAAAATATTGCCATGCAGCTCATGGTGCCCATATTCAATGTTTAGTTAATTTAGACCTTGGCAGAGGAAGTGTTATACTGTACTGGTTAACACTGGTGATAGCCACATGGAAATCTCATTTGGTCTCATTATCAGTTTTGTGCTCCATCTGGAAACCTATGTCAATATTGACTATTTTCCAGTATCTTTCCTTCTTATGTCAAAGTTAAATGTATGGTGCCAAAAAGTTCTCCTCCTTCACTTTCTATCCCCTGAGGAAATTGAGGACAGTCGGTCATCTTATTCTAAATGAGGTCATTATTTATATTTAGATATCATTATTAAATTACTCCCTTAGTCATTGCCAGCCTTAATAATAATTATTATAACATACATCTATTGAATGCTTACTAGATACTACGTACTTGCGGGATTCCATGCTTCCCACAGCGCTTTGAAGTAGATATTACCTCTATTTTAAAGAGGAGGAAGCTGATGCTTTGAGAGAATGACTTGTCTTAAATCAGCAAGTGGCCAATCAAAGCTTAACATCAACTAAGACTGCGAGAAACAAGAGGATAAAGGGGGCTCAAGTTATGATTTGCAGTTGGTTTTTCTAATTTCTAGCTCCAAAGTGAGGAAGAGGAAATAAGAAGAGGTGATGGTGCCATCAGTAAGTTTCATTCAACTTTTTGAATGAAGTGATCACCTTTGATCATGCTTTCCCTGGTTTGTCTTTTACCTCTCAGATTAATGTGAAAAGCACTCTTCTGCAAAGTTTCAGGTATTTTGGTGATCTAATACCAGGAGGTATTCATGATAGTCAGCCCTCTTCTTTCTGTAGTGGAAACTTGTGCTGAAGGGATGACCCCTAATGTTTCTGCAACCTGTTAGAATAGAGTAGCGCTCTCTGCTGTTAAAACATGCTCCTCTCCACCTGTCTGCTTTCTGTTAACCACGTTCTCCTTTCTTTGAACATGAGGCTTCAAATACACATTTGTATGGCTAGGAATGTAACAAAGAAAATGCAATCAACAAAAGTAGGTTAGGGGACACATGGACTCCTTATTTTAATTTTTAGGAGGAGTTTTTCTATCTTTAGTATCTGAGCAACCTAAACTAAGATTTATTTTTAGTCAAGTTTTGCCACGTATAAAAAATTTTCAACTGTTTAGAATGTGTACATGCCATTGATATATAATTACCTTGCATTCAGAGAAAGAAGTTAAAGATTAGGAAATTCATTTCACAGGCTAACACAATTTTTCAATAAAACAAGAAATGAATACTTAGAACCAAGAAGAAGCAGATGTTAAAAGCATTAATGGAAGAAAGATAAATGAATACCTTTAAAATGCTATGATTGACAATTGATTAAAAATAAATTGGCCATTTTTCGCTCAACAATAACTTTTTAGATGTATTTTTTAAGTGATTAAGTACTATTTTAAGTAGAAACTGAATCTTTTATAAAACTGGACTACTTAGTATCTATAATTATCAGGTGGTAACACATTTATATTGAAACTTCTAGATGACATTTCTGTATGTAAATGTGCTTTTTATATCATTTAATATGCTGCTCATTTTAGAGTTTCAAAGTTCAGAGGAATGAGGCTGCCTTAGAAATGAGATTTATTTTTCATTCTCTTAAAAGAATATTTCATTAGCTTTCTGCTGCTTATTAAGTTTTATAGTAAGAGCTCCTGACATCTTCATTGAAATATACCTTTTTTTTTTGCCTATCCAGAAAAAAAATAGAAATGTACGATTCACTTCGATTCACTTAGAAATAATATCTGTCTTCCTGTCTCCCTCCCCCTTCCTTCACACCCTCCCAATATCTTTTCCTCGTGACTCTGAAACCTGATAAAATACCTGTGTGTCATAGGCTTCAGCCAGATTTCTCCTTAAGCTTTTATTTTTTTAAGAAATGGAATAGTCTATTGCACATAACTATATGAAAAACAGCAATATGCCCTTATTCACTTCATTCAAAGGTTTCCATTAATTTAACATTATTCAAATGTAAATAGAAGCTCTTCTTTCTGCCAAATTGGAAAATATGTACTCATACTCATGACACCAGGTAAGCCGAGCTGGCTCCCTATCTCACTGATGTTAAGTATAATATAAGGTTGTAATTATGGTCATAAGATAAACAGAGCAAGTGTGGCAGAGATGTAATGACTTTGTATCACTCTTGGAAATGTGATGAAACACTTCAGTGTTTGAAACACAGGTTGACTTTTTTTTTTAAACTATTTTTAATCCATTGGTGGTTGGAACGTACGCAAAATATAAATGTTCTCTCTGTGATTTTCTTTGTAAGACATGTTGAAATACAAATAATGAATATAATAGATTGAGGATGGAAAGAGATAACTTATCTTTATATTGCTATTCATCTATGCTAGTATGTCATTTAGTCATACAAAGCACTTTCATACACAAATGTCCCTGAATGTCCTATTTGTACATCCAAATTTAGTATTCCTAGTAAATGTAAGCTGAAGTTTCACTGGAGTATGGGGTGGGGTGGGGTTAGAGGTGGGATACGTCATTCATAAAATTTGTACACTGGCAAAGAATAAGCTTCTACTAATTCCAGACACTCTATATTCAAAATGCTTGACTTTGGAGAATTATATTTTTGACACTTAAAAAATTTGTTATGAGAATTATCTTTTAAAATAACAGTATTATCTTTACAAATTCATCCACTTGCTAAAGCACATTCTATTCCCTAAAAAAAAAATGACCTTTGGCAGCAGTGAATATATTTCATAAATATAAATTATATTTTATAACATAAGCCAGCAGCTTTATATTGAGAACCTCTTGAGATAGTCTATACCAGTAGATTAAATAAGCCACTTGGTTATTATTAACTACTTACCAATTTAGTATTTTATATTATTGCATCAGTGTGTTTGTCTTAGAATTCCACCAAAGTATTCTAATCCTTCATGCTTTGTATCATGATTGCGTCTCACATTTTGTAAAATGATTTGCTTACCAAGACTGAAGGCTGCAATTAAGATGACGTTAATCACTGATCTTATGTAAAGTTTTTGCTCTAAGAACTTGTGGCCGAGCATTAAATGTAGCCAGACAAGAGTCCAAAGATTGCACTTATTTAAAAAGACGCGTTGAGTAAACTAAAATTAAATATTCTTTACCAAGAAAAAGTATGCTTTGGAATATGCTTACATTTTCTTTTTCGAAGGCAGGTGTATAATTACAGAAAATCTCTCTCTCATTTCACAGTCTTGAGCTTTGTAAAACTTCCTTTTATTTAGTTGTTACCTTGGTTCTCTTGCTTATTTGGTGAGAGGGGGGAGATAGTTTTCTAAAGAAAAACAGGCAGATAATTTCCACTTTCTTGAGACTAAACACACACTAAGAATAAGTGCAAAAGCATTTTTGGCATATAAAGTACTACAGCTTTTTGCAAAATATGAAATTTATGAAAATGGGAATGATAGTGGGAGGATCGTATTTCTCCTCATGTACTTAAAAAATATGTATTTATACAAAAAGAACTAAAACAAGATACCTTTTTAAAAGTAACCATGATATAAATGAATTTGCTATTTTAAAAGTTTCATCTGAAATAGCTCTTTTTAATCAAAAACCTCTACTGTAAAACTTTTATCTCTAAGTCCAGACAGGTGAGACATTTATATAAATACTTGAATAGATACAATAGATTGAAAGACTAAAATCTTTCAATAATAATGAGATGTAGTTTGATGCCCTGGAAAGAAAACTAGAAGAGTAATAATAGAATTCGTGGACTGCAGTTAAAACACTTCAGTAAACTAAAGTTTGGTGGGTATTATTTTTCTAAAGGTCATACTGATGTTTTAAAAATTATTGTTTTTTTTAATTTATACCATTTATACTACGAATGCTATTAATTTGTGCCACTTATAAATACCACGATCGTGTGTTAGTGAACCAGTTAACAACAGCTGTAAGACTGATGAATACATAAACTTTTATTAATAGTTTCTAAATGCCTTGGACTAATTAAATCTTCTCAACTCACAATATTTAATTATCTTGACTATACAATTTATAAGCAAGATATTAGTAGAGTATTCTTGTTTCACATATTCAGTGGTACTTTGACACTTCAGTATTTTCAAAAGCCATGAGATGAAGGCAGCATAGTCATTTATATCCTTTAATCATGAAGAACATGGAGACTCGGTCAATAAAACTATCACTTTGTATTGGTGGCACTTCATTGCACTGATCACATGAATTTTGAATTTGTCAATGAAGTATTAATCTACTACTGGGACTGACATAATTTTGATGATTACTATATGTGATTACATGTGCTGACACAGCTTTCAGGAGTTGATTTCTCTTCCTGAAACAAATAAAACTGAAATTAGAGGAACCCATTACCAGGGGGATTGTCAGTCCCTGGATTGCCTGACAGTGCCACACATTTATCTGAGACAGGTTATAACAGTAGATTATCATAGATTCCTAGGACTTTATAAAAGAAGGAATGTAGTCTAATTGTTTCATTTACAAACAAAGATCCAATTATGTGTTTCTACCTAGCCCCTACTTTTTCCCCATCAAAAATGTTACTAGTCAAGTCAATGAAGTTTAACAATATTAAGCCTTCAGAAAAAAACAGTCCGTATAAGGCAGATCTTTTTAAAATCAACAATGTAAATTAAGGTCATTTTGGTAGTTCTCTGATAGAATCTCCCATTAGCATTCACCATTCACTATAAATATGTTATTGTCCTCAGACACAATTACAATGCATCTTTCATAAAAAAAAAACTTTATTGTCTAAAACTTTTGACCAGATTAGGATATGAGATTCCTCTCGCAGAAGGAAGAATTTTTAGCTCCTCTACTTTACAGCATGTTTCATAAATAATTCTCCATTGGTTCCACATTCCCAGGACCTCCCTTCTTCCATGGGCAAATAAAAAGAGAAACAAGGATGGAGGCACTTTGATGCTACTGAGTACATACGCATTTTGGGAGTGTTTTTCTCCAATCAGAAAGCACTAACTTTCTACTCTTACTTTGAAAAGCTATTTCCAGTGGTAACTTGACGATTTATTGGTAGAATATTCATCTTCAGTTGAGGCTGAAGTTTCAGTGTGAGAATGTTTTAAGGACTTATTTCTGAGAGAGCAGTAGGTCTATTGGGGGAGGAGCAAGTTTGCTATTTCTAATTTAGCATCTTATGAATTATTTTCAAATGTAAGTTTGTTAAAATGTCCACAATTTAAAATGTTTTATTTAATTTGGAAAGTAGATAAAGGTAAAGAAAGGAAAAGTTTACCCGTATTACTTTCATCCAGCATAATTACATTTTTATTAAAACAACTTTTTAAAATAAAACTTAAAGATTATAAAAGCAGGCTTATGATACATATCAAGGGACATAACTGTAAAATAAATATTAAATAGCCATTGTACAATTGTATTATAGATACAATCTTACCTTAAATAAAAGTAACAATATCTTCAGAATATAATATTTCCAATAAGAACAAAATAAATTAAATTAAAAATCTTATGAGTTTCATTTTATTTGCTTTTTGAAAGAAGAATGAGAACTTTTCAAAATTACTTTATTTCAATATTTGATATATCTTATATAGTTGAAGATTTTCTTAAGATAAATAAAATTTGTAATGTAAAGTTAGTGCCTGAGATATCATCTTGAAAATACAGCCAAGTAGAATTCATGGCATTGACTTTATTATACTGAGGTTCAGAAGAGATTTTGTGAATTAAAAAGATTATTCCTGTCATTGACACCAGTTACATTTTCTTCCAGTAAACATTTAAAATGTTATGCAGAACAGTTACTTGCTATGTATTAGAAGAGACCGAAGTGGAAAATACAGTCGAAAAACAATATTCTGAGAACTTAAGGTGCTCAGAAAGCAACTAGGTTTAGTGCTGGTTCATAGACACGATTATATATATTTGTACTTTAACAATACATTATTTTGTGCACTTTTCATCATTTAATAATGTATCCATGTTTTATATGTTTTGTGTACTTGCACTGATTTGGGAATTTGAGTGTCTTTCAGCATCACCTCAAGATATCCTAAACCCTAGCAATTAGTAGTGCATTGCTTACAAAATGTCACTTCTGTTATATATTTTCTATAAAAGCATTTGTAATTCCTTTAGTAGAGAATAGACAAATGTTTAAAATGTTTTTACTTTATTATGAATTTTATATAACTAACAATTAAGATTAGGTTCATCTAACCTCAAGACCAACCTGGTATGATCTATAAAGTTTAGGAGTATAATGTCAAAGTAATTTAAGTTTTGAAAACTATTATTTTTTTAGTCAACTAAATAATGGGATAGACGACTTATATATAAATGTAAAGTGCATTGGAGATTCTTAACTTTATGGGCTTTTAATACAGTTTATTTTATTAGCTTTCCTTCATAAATAGCAACTCCATTCTTTGTCAGTTTTTAATGTCTTAGGCTCTTCCTTTTGCACTAGGCTTCTTATCTTCATGACAGTTATCTGTTAGATTGCAATAAATGTTAAACTAGTCATAAATATTAAATTCTGCCCCAATTGTTTTATAAAGCACAGTACTGTTTAAAAAAAATCTGGAAGTGAAATTCCCATTGGCATCTGGAGAAAGTGGTGTGGCAACGCTGTAGTAATTGGCCTACAGTGCACACAGCTGGCTAGAAAATGAATTATGATCACCAATTAATGATAAATGTACATAACGTACTGGGACAGAATTTAAAAAGTCATTTTATAATTTAAAAGTCAATTTTAATAAGTAATACACTTAATTTAGCTGTTACTATCTGGGAATAGAAAACTATTTATCACTCATTCTTTGATAAAAAAACTTCACCGAATTAAAGAAATTGAATAATAGATAGATGAGGAGAATTCTAATTTGAGCAGATTTTTATTCCTGGTCATAGAAGTGTGGATGAGAATTTCATCTTCAGATCTACTTATTATGTGGAAAGAGCAGAAGGGAAAAAAAAAAAAAAAAAAAAGGAAGGACCACAGCTTCAGATAACATGCTTCTCCCCCATCCCAAGTCCCTTTTTCTAGCCAACTCTTATTTAATCTTTCAAAACTCACTATAAGGAAGTTTTAAAAATTCCCATGTCTTGATGAGATGTGTTTCCTCTTGGCTCTCATGACACGTTGTAGGTACCTTCTTCATAGTATGTAAGTCACTGACTTGCAATTGCCATTTATTTTTCTGTTTCTCCTATTGGACGTTTCTCTGAAACAGGTTCACTGAATCTTGTATCTCTAGAAGTTACTAGTAAGTAATAGTAATTTCTGGAGATGCTAACAGTAAGCACTTATAAAAAATGGTAAATAACTATTAATTTCCAATAACCAACTTTGGTACAAATCTATAAAACAGCCATAAAGGGCTTAAATAATAGCCTTTATTAATGTGTTGTGGGACACCATACGTCCTCGCAAACCACGGTTTCTGAACTTGCCTAGTTTCTACTATTTGAAGGGGATGATGCTTCTCCGTAAGGTAATGCAGAATCTTTGAGAAAATTGCAACTCAATTAAAGATTACATCAGTCACTTGAGCTTTAATCAGCTCTTCTTCTGAAGCAAAGGGTTTTTCATTCAAGTGATTGAAAGCAGAAAAAAAATGATACTTCTGTTTTTTGTCGTGACAAAAATTCACAAGAAAGCTAGATACTGAAGAAACAAAGGACCACAGCCTTCTAGCATCAGAGCAAACATGGTAGCATTTTATTTGAACCAGATCCACTTTGCGTCAAAATGGTTGTTTCTCTGAACCAGAGGCAAATGGTACTTGTGACAACTTTTTTTTACTATTTTTTGAAATTGAAGTATAGTCAGTTACAATGTGTCAATTTCTGGTGTACAGCATAATGTCCCAGTCATGCATATACATACATATATTTGTTTTCATATTCTTTTTCATTAAAGGTTATTACAAGATATTGAATATTGTTCCCTGTGTTATACAGAAGAAATTTGATTTTATGTATTTTTGTATATACTGGTTAACCTTTGCAAATCTCAAACTCCCAAATTTATCACACTATACACAAAAATAAACTCAAAATGGCTTTAAGACTTAAGTATAAGATAAGGCACTACAAACCTCCTAGAAGAAAACATAGGTAAAACATTCTCTGACATAAATCTTAGCAATGTCCTCCTAGGGCACTCTACCCAGGCAATAGAAATAAAAGCAAAAATAAACAAATGGGACCTAATTAAACGTATAAGCTTTTACTGACAATTAGTTTTTAATAATGAATTTAGAAGGAAAACAATCTCTACAAATGCTTACTTTCTAAAAAGCTCTAACAATTTAGACAACTGCACTTTTATAAACTTCTCCCCAACCGAAAGAGAGAGTGCAATTTTTAAAAAGCAAGATTTTTGTTAGCAGACGTGTCATATTCCGTAATGGTACCTTACCTTACAGACTTATCCAGTAGAGTGTGAATGCGATCCAAGAAAGGTCTACTTAATCTGGATAGAAAGTTCACTTTGAGGCTAACCCAGTGTCATTCTGGTTCTATTTTAGTTTATGTTACATCAATTGGCTTACAGAATGACTCAGTTCCTTGAAATAAGGAGATCTGAGTACATTTTCTTACTTTAAATTAGTAAAATAAACTTTCTGTTTGACAAATCAGACTCAGTTGAATTTGTTAGTACAGTTTGGCTGGCTAGAGCCTTATCAATAAGGGGGAAACTGGGAGCAGCTTAGGATTTGCAGTACATCAGATGATTCATTATAACCAAAAGAATGCAAAGATTAGACTATAAACTAGTTTTTATTGGAATTTTAGTACAACACTAGTCCTGACATTAGTCAGTAACTTAATAGTTCAAGTGAACTACAATATGGTAGATTAAGTTTGGTTTGTGATGCAGTAATTTTTTTAAGTGAAATTAAGTTTTACAGTTACCTTTGGGAACACTTCCTGTCCTTTGTAAAGATAGCTCATATCTCATTTTTTAAAAATCAGTATTTATAAAAGGTATCAATTTGACAGCACTGGAGGCGTGCTTCACATTTTTATTCAAATAATAGGAACATCAACGTTGCAACTTTCTGCGTAATTTCCAGTTACAGCATCTGTTGTGTCTATCACTATTTTGAAAAGTCTGTTTCTTGGGTGAGGAATTATTTTTGTCAACACATCTTAGCAGCACCCTGGAAAGGCAGCCTTTTCTCCTCAGAGCACAAAAGATGATCATGACACTTCTTGACTCTTGTGAGATGCAGATGTACATCTGGTTAAGAATTTCTAATCTGCAACCCAGCCATTTCCTCCGCTACAATTGAGGGCAAGAATGAAATATCTTGACATGTGGATGTTCTTACCATAGTGCCTGGGATTCAATACATGATAGTTTGCCTTTCCTTTGTACTGTCCCTCCCCCACCCCCGGAATACACCAAAAAGAAATGAAAACTAGCATGACACGATTTTGATTGCTTGACTGTTCTCCATCTGCGTCAATGCCCGTCAAGATGTTTTTCTTTTTTCTGTATCGGTTTCTTCTAATCTAACAAATAAAATTCTATATAAAAAGTAGAATATAATGAAAGAATTTTAACTGAAAGACTACATTACAGAAAACAACTCCCAAACAAAAAGAAATGAACCATAAAGGATTCCTTTACTCCATACTGAGCAAATTAATACCTAAAAAGGCAATCATTGATTCTGGGATAACAGCGCAAGTGCTCTTTTGTATATCATTTGATGGTTAGCTTGAGATGAGCATTATAAAAATTGAACTCAGTTAATATAGATTAAAAACTATAAGCATGCAATATTGTACTTATTCATTCTCGGTAATGAAAACATTAATACTTTAACACAATACTGGAAAAAATGTTTAAAATTATTTAACAAGTTTATTATGTTTTGAAAAACATATGGCCCACATCCTAGACTGAGATCCCTTTTGATACTACACTGCACCCTATTTACAGACAGAAGTTGTCTCCTTAAACACATATCCTTTCAATGGGTATCACTATTTTTATTTTCTCATCACCATCATATTAATAACAATAATAATCTTAAGTTCTATCAATCTCAACCCTCATAACAGTCCTATGAGATTGACACTATTATTACCTCCATATTATAGAAGAGGAAATTGATGCTGATTAAGTACCTTTTAGAACAAGGTCATACAGGAATTATCTTTAAAATAAATACTAGAACACTTCACTCTTTGGTTTCCTTGGAAATTATTATATGGAAAATTATATGGAAATCAATTATAATTACATAAAAAATGAAAAATGAAAAAATGAAGGTCAAACCAGTATGTGTAAACTAAAACTAAGCACATGCACTTCAAAGGACTGTGGTAACGTAGAAATCACACCAGCAAATGCCTGATGCTGGACTTTAGAAGGGACCAAACAATAGTGGTGACATAACGTACTTAATATTGAAACTAACATTACTTTGGCACAGACTGATGAGAAATGTAAGAAAGAATTTCTGTATAAAACCAAAGCTTACCTGTTTATTATATAACGCTTTACTTCTTTGTTAGCTCTGTAACTTTGACAAGGCAAGGTTTTGAACAATTATTTGAAATTCCTTTTTTTTTTCAAATTATTTTCACTTCCTTACATGCCTCTTTATTTCTGTATAAATTCCTGACAACATCTCAACTAGTTTGAGAAACTTCAATAGTTGAAGTTTCATTGAACAGATAGTTACTGAACTCCTACTCTATGCTAGGTTCTGTCTTAAGGAATTTAATGTCAAATATCTACACTGATAATCAGAGACCTGGTTCGGGTTCACTTTGGTATTTTTACATGTTTAAAACAAATTACTGCCAAATATATTGGTACAAATAAATAGGTTGTTTCATAAAATGTGTTTGTCCCAGATGGCTACTGCTTGTTAGAAAAAAATTACTTCTATGTATCTTGTTGATAGAATCACTGCTAGCTTGGAATTTTTGAAACCTTAAGAGAAAAGATGCAACATCAGAAAATGTTGAGGCTTTATTTTTTTGCTAAGGGAAGACTCTAAGTCTTCCCTAAAAGAGAAATATTACATTTCTCCAAAATAGTTATCTTTATTTTCACCGAAAGCACTCCTTCAGGAGAAGTGACTATCAATTTTTCAGTATTTGTGCCTTTCATGTAAGAAGAAATGAAATAGGAATTAAGAAACTGGGGATCCTATTGCTGGCTCTACAGGCAGTAATACAGTGTAGTTAGACAAGTAGGAAGGTGGAAGAGAAAGAATTGGGCACAAATGGCAAGTAAGAACTTTATTTCCCATGTAGTGCCAGAGGTCAAAAGCTTAGAGAGCCAAGAAATCCAAGTGTGTGTAGGGAACTAATGTGTCTGTAGTCCCAATCTGAACAGAAGTCTTAAAACTGTGAAATTTAGGTCTAGTTAAAGAATCTGAGGCATTCATTGTCAGGAGCAAATGAGGTTTTGGGCCAATTGATAATAGATGTAGAATAGGATGGGAGCAATCTGACTCCAGGATTCAGCGGAAGTTAAGGGTCCAGAATCCCAGAATGTCACCTTAGAAAAGAAAACAGGACTCTGAGCCGGATGGTGTGCTTTCTGATCCCTTTTCCTGCTGAGCCTAGGGATCCCTGATGCTGCAGGTACTTGGATGAAGTAGTAAGGAATTAGCTGGAGAGAAGGAACTGGAGGACTGCCAGTGAACACTAATTGTGAGTCTAGGGTGGTAGGAGTCTGGGGATAGGGTTCGGGAATGATCCATCAATGTATGGAGGATCTTTGTGCGGTCATTTAAAAAATCTCTTCATTGAATTCCCAAGCCTATCTGTTTAATTATCTCATGGGAATGATTGCAACATTGAGTTTCAAACATTTAGCTCTCTTTTGGTAGAAAAGTTCTTGAGTTCAGGATGTTTAGTTTTTACCTGAAAGTGTTTTTTTTTTAAAAAAGTGAACAATTCTCATTTTAAAACACAAGAATGAGTTCAGGTAACTGGACTGTGATTTTTTTTTTAATTTATAGTTTGGTCTGGTGTTTCAGCATCTCCCTTTATTATAACATAAAGCAAAAGAAAATAACAACATTTGTTTCCATATTACTATATTGAAACATTTGTTCTTGGAGAAAGAATTGATTGGCAATAATTGTTCCAATTATACAGTTTTTGCTTTTAGAGGTATGAATGGAACCAAAAGAAGATTTCATGAAGGTGTCTGAGAAGGCATGGGCTGAGCTCTTCATAGGGTAACCATCTGTATTCGCTGTAGGCTGAAGGGTGTCCTTGGGACTGAGTCCCAGGACATGGGACTTTTCAGTGCTAACCTGGGAAGATCCTGGGTAAACTGTGTCAGCTGGTCACACTGTCTGAGGAATTTGAAATGATCACTTAGATAAAAGTTTTCTATTAACTGAATGTTGATCCACATTTATACTGATACCCCAGCAAATAGAGGAAGCTCTGCTGGAGACTGCTTTTTCCAACTGCACAGTAGTGTATGTTGCTCTCTGTGTTGTTTGAGTTTGGAGGCAGAGCACTCATTCAGGACATTCATTCTAGACAGTCAACAGCCACCAGCACACTTTGAAAGAAGACTTACCAAAATGCAAAGGTAGAGTTGTTACTGCTAATTTTACTAAAGGATTAAACTGGAAGTGAGTAGTGGTGAGGAGCCTAAAGCTTTTTTTCCATATCAAACTGTGGGAAGAGTGACAGAAATGTGATAAGAAATGTAAAGATCCATAGTTGGGATGGGATGGCAATGAAGATTTTAATTCAACTAGTTATACTGGAAGTGATCGTTTATACCTCAACAGATTTTACAAATTTAATATTGATGAGGGCTTGTATAGCATAACAGGGCTTTTCTGCGGCAGTTACTGCATTTCATTTCTTTATTATGCCAGCTACTCTCAAGCTGATTTTAATGAATAGTCCTATTGAATTCTGGGATGAGTCTGTATTTTGAATAACTATCCATTGAAGATTTAGGTTGTGATATGCATTATATGTAATTCCACTCGTATGTAAGCCTTCATTTCTTGAGACAGAATAATGTGAAGTCATTAATGCATAATGGGACATGCGTTTTAAAAATATCTTAAATAATCATGTTTTTTATACTTCAGAGGTATTTACTTTGAATATTAAGTAATCCCAGAAAAAGCATTTCACTCATCTCTAAAATTTTGGTAAATTACAAGTTATATGTTTATTTCCAGAGTATAATTTTAATATTCATCAGATATCATTTCTGAACACGATCATTCTTCAGCCAAAAAGAAAGTAGAACATTTTAGAAGTATTTATTTCTACCTAATCATTTCATAAGGCTTCAAGTAAGTAACTGTCCCTTATAAAACAATTAGTGAGTTCTATGGAGTCAGCTAGATAGAAAAATGCCAGTTCTTATGAACATTTCTAGAAGGGATAACCATGCTTTTTTTCTTTTCAAAAATTAAGGAGTTTGACCTTATCACATATAGTTATAAGATTTAAGAATTCAGTAAAAGGTCTTTTGTATGTATATATTTATTAACTAGAGGTGTGGGGCTTGGGCATCATGAACTGAGTTAGTATCTCCATATATTCTCTAAACTTCCTGCCTCTGCTAATTGTCATCTAATTACTCTATGGCATGTTTTGTATATGCTATAAACTTTCAGTGAAACTTTTCTTTCAAATTTAAAATAGCTTTCTAAATACCTAACTTGCTTTTTTTCAAAAGCCAATGGTTTGTAGAAAACTTATTCAACAACTATTTCTTGAATGCCTACTATATACAAGAAACTCTCTTAAGTTTCAAAACTCTCTATTTCCATAATACTACACAGAATGTTGAAATTGCAGATTTCCAATGCTAATACCTGTGAAAAACCTATTTTGATTTAACCCATTTAATGTTCACTTAAGATCAGTGAATTAACCTGAGTACAAGGGGAAAAAAAACATATGAGTCTAATAGTCGTTTTTAAAATATGTTGAATCATGAACCAAAGTTGCCAAAGATAAACTGCGGTTTAACATTCCTGGAGACCATTATATATATCTAAGGGGACTTTGTTCTCTCCACTAAGGACTAAATGGTAAAGAAAGTTAGATTTACTGACTGTATTATCACAGTAGCAAAGTATCAGCCCCTTTGCAATTGGCTTTCAAATTGTTTAATGCAGCACTGGCAGAATAATTAGAAAAATAAATTTGAAGAAACAGAGTGCTCTAAAGGCTAAAATTTGTTTTATATTCTAAATAAAATGAATAAAATTGAATTCAAAATGTAATAATGGATTTTAAAAAAATAAATGACTCTGCTCGAATGAGGAGGCTTCAGTATATGATTGTCTCCTAGATCAATGTTGTTAATCAAGAGTTTAATGCATTGGCCACCAAATTTTGAACTATTAGCAGATTAACAAAATGTTGCATTTAATCTGGTGTTCATGAAGAATGTTTGGGAATAAAATGGCATCATTTGAAGAATAATTCAAGGTATAGAAAATGACTCATGAAAGAGAAGCATATCTATACTGATAATTATAAAATAGCTACAGATACTAGTATAAGACGTCTATGTGGAATGTCCCAGGACTCTCCTGCCTCTTAAAAGATGATAATGGAAAATAGATTATTAAGAGCTGATATATGTGAAATACATATAATTAAATACAGAAACATACAATCTCTTGCTAAAGAATTACTATCAATTTAAAATATTCTCATGCTTTACTTATTCACTGCTAGCAATTAGCTATTTTTCCCCCACCATGAAATACTAAGATGAATGTTTCAGGTTGTCAATAAGGGTAGAAGGTGTTACCCTTTACTAAAAATAAAAACAAGGAGAAAAGAGAACCACACTGAGACCGTATCATTCTTTTATACAGTTTGCAGTTCCTTATGTCTGAAGCTATGAAAAAGTAGGCAAATAATGATATGACCAAGTAAAACTCTAGGAAACAAGAAACTGTTATTTTGTGTCAAAATGTAGTTGTAATTAGCAATCAAATTTTGCTACTTTTTTTCTGAAAGATTTAGCAAGGAATATCTTTGTTTCTCTCTGTCTCAGATTTTGGAATTACTCCACCTACCTTTTCCTTGGCAGGCTCATGTTGTTCATCTAAAGAGAAAAAAAAAAGATAAATTGTTTATTTTCCTTCACTCTTGAAAGCTTGAGGAAGAATTCATTTTATTCTATACTTTTTTTGGCTTCCATTTATTAGCAGTTTCTACGTGGTGAAATCCCAGTGTTTCACATAGAATTTCTTTATTATTGTGGGAAACTAAAGTAAATTCTATCTTCTTCAGCTTTATAAAACCATGAATTAATTATATGTGTTCCAAGCCCTGTTCATTTTATTCCACAACTAAATATTCATTGGACACTTTCAGGGTAGAAAATGCCCAACAAAAAATATACAGACAGATCCGAGGGACATATTGTTGCCTACTGAACACAACTTTTCATGCTTAACTACCTCATCTATTCTGTATTTTCATAAACCTATTCTAGCCCAGTCATTTTTAATTTATTTTCATCCCTTTTTTCATTCTTTTTAGGCCATCTCCCAAATTAGTCATTTTAGAAATCATAGCCAACTCAAAATGATTTATGAGAAATACACTGATTGGGAATAATGTAGTCAGTAAGGTGATTAATTTTTAGATGTAATAATTTGCCACTTCTTCAAAGAATTCATTTTCTCAACAAATGTAGTTTTCTTTTTCTGTCACTTTTGATCCAATTTAATAAATCTCTCTTGCCATGTTTATTGATGGTCTAAAGTTTTCATCATGAAATAAATTCAGTTTTTTGGATTGTATATGCTACTTTGGGAGATTTTTCTTCTTGTTATGAGTTGCTTTCTGTATAGGTGGAATATTTATTTGGCACATTGAATAAATAAAAATTCTCTCAATTATCCAAGTATATCTTCAGGAATATGTATCTAATGTATATTTTCAGATTTTCGCATTATCTCAGTATTTATAAAATATTAACAATTTTCAGAGATGTCCCTTGTACAAATGATAATGTTTTTCCTTGCACAAGTGGACTTTTGATCGATTCTGGAAAGAATGCTGAGAGGTTTTATGATGAAATCAGGAGCATACTTGATATTAATAAAATGTTCAGTGTTACAACTCAGGATCTAGACTTTGAATTTTCCTCCAGTATGTGGTTAAGAAATTCTCTCCCTAATAAAACAGTGTTGACTCTACCATGTTTCCCAAACAAGGATACCATAATCTCATATGACCTAGAAAAATGTATTTGCTTTGCAAACGAGTTCAAACACATGTATTGTGTTCACTCTGATGTTAGCATTAACTAATAGGAGATTCTTTCTGTAAGCATACAAATACATGAAAATTATCAGAGTAGAACATTTCTTTCTTCACACACAAAAATGTTTTTTAAATTTTATGTGCTTTTATGAAACTAATATTCAGTAATAATCATTTATTACTTTTCTTTTCCTTGAGCAGCTCCCTGGAAAGTAATGCATTCAAAATGATAACATCTGTGATTTATGTACATTATTACGTATTTTCTGAAAATTGGTGTATTTAGCTAACTGCAGGCTTAATTTTAAGCTATTAAGAGAATTTTCTTTATGGGGGACTAACTTTTTGAAAGAACAAATGAAAAAATTATAGTTATTTTAACTGAATAGTTTTTAAGAAATAGGTTTATATCTCTGAACGTTGAGTCCTCAGACTATTTGCAAAGTCTTAATGAGTCACAGATTTAGAGTTGAGGAATAATCTTACGTGGTTCTTGACCCCGTTTTATTTCAACCAACAATTTAGTCTTCTACAATTGTCTCCTTACACTAAGTATTCTGAGAATCATAGCTCTGCTAGGGACTCTGCCAGGTGCTGTGTCTATTATTTCATTTCTTTACTTTCCAGCCCAATTCTAACTTGCTTAGCCATGATGAATAACATATTTTGAACCCAGCACATCCTCTAGGCAGCGATCCAGTGACTTCTTCCCCTCAGGTTATTTGCTCCAAGTGCATTCAATATCTACTCTTCTAAGCTCTGTGTTTTCTTAGGACACTCAAAAAGCCTTTAATTTGTGGAGAAAATAACTCAGCTCAGCAAGTGAGTAAGCGATCTTTGCTATGAATTTTTCATACAAGATTGTGACCCCCCTTGTTGATAAGGACTGTATTTTATTTGTGTGTTGGTCCCCAGAAGTCTGCCATTATATGCCTAGCACATAGTGAAGAATGAATTGAGCTCATTGGTATGAACATTTCTTGTGCATAATTTATTTCCCCTACAAATTATATTATTTTCTGCAATATTAAGAATTGGTATTTGTAACGTTGGAAATAGCTTCATGAAATTGTTTTTCCAGCTTTCTGTCTTTGGCCAAAATAGGTATTATCCATGTTTTATATAGTGGGCAAACGAGGCACTTGTCAGAGGATACACTTGTTGTCAGGCAAAGCTTCATTGTGTTGAATGCTAACACAGTGTTCTCTAAGTATCCTTTTAAACTTCCTCTAATAATATTATGATCTTTGAAAACAAGGGTTTGAAAAGTGCCCCCGGAAAACATGAGAAGTACCAGACATTGTCATCTGTGTACTTTTGAGAGTCCTATTTTATATATCTAGTAGAGTAATATCAGAACAAACTTAATTTCTTTAGTCTACCTAAAGTTGGCACTTCAGTGTAATGTCAATATTCTTCACCAAACATATGTTTGTTAAATTATGTGTTTGAATAAGAATGCATTCAAAATACTTGCACATGTGCTTCAGATTGCTTAATGTCACCAATTAATTTCACCTGATTTATCAGGGTGATTCTTTCTTTTTTATTAGTAAAATCATCAATAATTCTGATAAAAACAATGTAGCTTCCAAAACTCATTTTTATTCATATTTGGACATCTGTTCTTAAATCAATATGATAGATTAAAAATAAGTCATCAATGCAGTAATTTTATAAAAGACTGCCCATACATTTGGTGAGAATGTTGGAGATCAGACAGATTCTCTCCCAAGTCATAATCATGATTTTTTAATTAAAAATTAATGTTCAGTATGGGAGGAAAGATGAGGTGGTTATAAATCTGTCTGAAAATATATTGTATTCCTAGTATTCAAGAACATTTTAGTAGTAGTAGTAATAATCATATGATTCTGTATTCATCCCCCTAATCTGTTTAAAACCAACATAACCAATTTCTTAGATTATGCTCTCCCATCTTTGTAATAAAAATTGGCCAAGATGGAAGTTTAAGAAATAAAACAATACCATGATCTTTATTCAATGAAATATTTGGAAGAGTTATACATTTTTAATGGAATCATATACATTAAGTCTTTTCCCATTCAATAGTAGACACTAGCTGGGAATGACCAGTGCTATGCAAATAGTAGCTACAATGAACAAATAGTTCCTCCAAGGTTTTGTAAGCTTTTAAACTCTGTTAATCAAACAATAGAGTTATGTGTTCACCCTGATTCCTCAAACTCAGTAGGAGGGTTAATATGAGGACATTTGTCTTGCACATTGCAAATAGGAAATGCCATATAAATGCACCACAATTATAATAATGATGAGTTACAATAAAGCTTAATGTTATACTTCCCATTTAATTATATCTTAAGAGTTGATTTAGCAAACTTTCCTCTTTTCATTAACAGCAGGAATCATATATTCATAGCAGGAAACAAATGAATGTCACTAATGAAACAGTTTTGTTCAAGTAGCATGTTTTCAATATATGAGTCAATTCTTCAAAGTCATATAATCGAGCATATTCTATATTGGTGTTGAACAGGATTATATAGGAGTTAGTCCTTCTCTCTGACTTCAAGTAAGACCACGCCCTAAGCACACTAGAAGAAATGAAAATATATCCATTTTGTTACAGGCTGAGATAAAATTTGATTCACTGGTACCTCTTATTAACTACAATAGTCAGGTCACCCATCATCCCTTGCAACATAGTAACTTATAGGCTATATTTGTATCTGTTATACCCTTTTTAAAATTTTTTTTTTTGTGAGGGGAGGTCATAAGGTCTATTTATTTATTAGCTTTTTTTTTTTAATGGAGGTACTGGGGATTGAACCCAGGACCTTGTGCATTCTAAGCATGGGCTCTACCATTTGAGCTATACCCCTCCCCCTTACTCTTTTTCTTTTCACCCCTCCTTGGAAACAAAATCTGTATGGAATCAATAGCACCTACTATAATGATGCTTCAAATTTACTGAGAAACCAGTAAGTATTTGCAGAAGAAAAAGGAGAAGTCTTACATACAATACTGAAAATCATAGAATGAAGTGTAGCATTTCCCTATACCATTTGGGTATGGAGACTATGTTTAGAAACTCTGGAAACAATGACAAGAAAGTCCATAAAGGTGGACTGTGATAGAAGTTACAGGAGCAAAACTTAATGAAATTACATTCATAACAGGGTTTTTTTTTTTTTCATTTATCTTCAGTTCAAGTTGAAAGTGGTTTTATTTCCATTGTTTTGGACTCTGTCAAAGATTTGCAACACAAGAGGAAAAGGATTTGATGACTCCTGATATAACTATAGAGTGGTAATGATACATCTTGTTCATCTTTCTTCTGTTTCCTTAGAGCGTGAGTTCTCTGTGGGCTTAGCATTTGCCCTCTTATTATGTAAACACTAAGAAGAAGAAAATAATGTCCTGTTCATAGTAGTTGCTTATTAATGGTTTTCATGAGATTTCACTACAGGGAAAGGAATTAAAAACTTAATAATCCTTCTAGCTCTCTGAGCAGTTTAGAACACAGGAGATATTTAAAGTTTTATGACATTCTCCTGGGAAGCCATCATCTCTTTGCCTTTCCTCACATTTAAGATTTTAATTGCCTCAATGTTTCAATAATAATTACAGCCTATTCAGAATTTTTTTCATGATCTGACAGCTCTGAGTTTTAGTTGCTGGAAACCTTTCTGAAAGTAGGTTATATTTGTTATCCATATTCTCAGAGGAATATCAGTCTGTGCGATATAAAATCAATTTCCCATTTACTTGCTTTGGACCCATCAGTCTTTTACATGATTCTGTATATTAAACAAGTAAAGCGTTCCAATATTTCCATTTTCTTTTGTGCCACAAATCTAACAATGTATTGACTTGATCACTTGACTTATTAGTCTGCATTAATCCAAATAAAGTGTCTTCTGGTTTTTTTGGCAGAAATTTAATTCATGCTTGTTCAAATCCAAATCCAAAAGTTTCACTATTAAGATGGATTGTGGCAATGTGCAGCTTCTCATTTTCCCCCAAACTTCTTTATCCTTCAGAACATATCTTTAGAACATTTTGAGCCTGATTCTCCCATTCCTAACATAGAGAATGCTAGAAAAATATGAATTAAATAAGTTAAAATTTAAACATTTTAAATGGTCATGAACCCATTTTCTCTGATAGGAAAGAAATAGTTTCACCTAATAAAGAGAGCAAGACATCACCTGTTAAACCTTGTTGTTCTGCTCCTCGCCTCTGTTCTCTTCTAGTCATTTTTCTGAGACTCTACTTTTTGTTCATGCCATCATCCTCACTCCTCCAAGTTTCCTGATATCTCACACTCTCTCCTATTCCTCACACTTATTTGCTGACATCTCTGCCACTATAGTAATTGAGCATTTCCCCCATACTCTTTATATTAACTGTATTAGTTTTCTATCACTGCATAACAAATTACCAAAAACCTAATGGCTTGAAACAATATCTATTTATTAGTTCATAGTTCTGTAGGTCAGAAGTCCAGGGGCCACCCCTGGGTTCTCTGCTTAAGGTCTAAAAGGCTGAAGTCACTGTGTCTGCTGGGCTGAGCTCTTACCTGGAGGCTCTGGAGAAGAATCTGCTTCCATGTTCATTCAGGTTGGTGGTGGAGTCCAGTTCCTTAGGGTTGTAGGACTGTGGTCCCTATTTTCTGGCTGGCTGCCAGCTGGAAGCCACTCTCTGCAACTCAAGACAGCCCATGTTCCTTTTCACATGGCCCCCTCTGTCTTTCAAAGCCAGCAACTGCAGATAGAATCTTTTTCATGCTTCAATTCTCTTCACTTACAAACCAGACAAAATTATCTATCTGCTTATAAAGCTCTAATGGGATGAGATTACATCCACCTGGATAATATCTTTTGCCATATAAAGCAACAAACTCATGGAAGTGAAACTTCATATTTACATGTTCCAGTCACACTTAAAAGGGAGAGGATTTTCAAGGGTGAGAGCCACTGGGGTCGTTCAGGAATATTTGCCTACCGTGCTAACCCATTATCATGGAAAGCCTTCCAGTGCCTTTCAAAAAATTTTGACTGATATCCACAGTATTGAAATACACTGTAGTGTGCAACTCAGAGCACACATACAGCCCCCCCCCCACAGTAGTTTCACAAAAGAGTCTTCTCACTGTGTGCAATAAGTGATGTTATTTTCTATTCTGTTTCATTAAAAGAAAAGGCTGCTTTAACCTACTAAATTTAGGGCAAAATTTTTTTAACCAGATTAGGGAAAAAATAGGCACTTATGTTTCCCCTTTTGGAAACCCATTTGTAATTTCGGTGATCTGCAAAATTGATCCATCAAAATTGGGGTGAGATAACATTGGAAGTGAGTTATGTATTACTTTTAATAGTAACCCTATTTTCCTTTTCATATTCATATCTTTGCCATGTGCACACAGAATTACTTTTCATGTAAAGAAAGAGGATTGGGAATTCAATACATACTCGCAAAGACTTGCATTTAGGTAGGAGCATTTTATTCTGTGTAAAAACCACCTTAGGGCCTACCGATATAAATGAACTTTTTTAGCAGTTATTGTGGTAGTCACTAGATGGCAGCTCTAAAATGTATGTTGCCCAAGATGAAAGGTACCCACAGAAGGCAATCTACTTATTAAGTACTAGAATTCTACCTCAGACATTCTATGGAATCTTGAGATTCTTCTGTAAATGAAACAAGCACTAATAAGGTATAATTTAATGTCTTCTAGTTTTCTTTGAGAAATATTTATAATAGATTTTTCTTTTACTTGAAGCTATGACTTTTTGATATACTCATCATACAACTCCAGCACTGTAAGTGGCTTTGGATCCGCTAAACTTCAGACTGACATATACTTTTTTTTTCTAATAACCTTGTAGCCTCCTGAAAAATTGGCATAGCATGAAACCTTCAGATCCCAGTTAATTGTTACTTCTTTTGAAAGCTATATTTGACCAACGAATTTAAATTAAACTCTCTCCTAGCACCCTATCCTTTCCCTTCTTAGCTCCAATCAGAATCTCCAATGATATGAAATTGGTTTGATTATTCATATAAAGTCTGTCACGCACGATAGACTTCTGTGTCTTTTTGTAAAAAAAGATCATGTCTATTTTGCCTGTCACCGTGTCACCAGCACCTAAGTACAGTGCCTTACAAGTAGAAAAAATATTAACTATATTAATATCATTAATTAATTAAGGAGGCCCTCAGTTAAGGCTTATGCAATAAATTAATGATGAATATGAGTATGAATTATTTTCTTTTTTCTTTATCAGGTGGTTTTTTTGTTAGAGACCCTGCTAACACTTAGGTACATGTGAGCTTCTTCTCAGGCAGAATCGAGGCTAAAGTGAATGACCTTTACAGTCATTGCAAAAAGAAGGCAACTACTTTAAGGTATAGCTTCAAAGTCTTCCTGTACAACTTTTTAATGAAAATATTGATTTAAAAAAATCCTTCCATATATATATAATTTTCATGAAGGAAGAGAAGGAATATCAAGCTTCTAGCCAATATCTACTTCCTTGAAACTGTATTTTCTGTGATCCATCTGACTTTATATGACTGCCATTTCCCTCATTAACATCAAAGGTTACTGCCACAGATATTGGTCTATTGCATTTCTTATGATTCAATTATGAATTTCTTGGCAACAAAAGCTTAAGTCTACAGACTTGAAAGAATATATAATATGAGCATAATAAATGTGTCTCTTCATTTCACTCTAGCAGTTTATACTGGCAGGTGATTTTGTACTCATTCATATTCTTTTTCTTGTATAATAATATAACTAATATAATGAAGCATTGAATTATTCCTTCAAGGGGAATATGAATTATGCCTGGGTGTAAATGGACTTGACATGCTACTCTAGATCATTATGAATAGATGTGAAGGCATGTGATTCTACCTGCCTTTGTCAATAAAAAATGCATTCTGTCACGTGCTAAAGTTTGATGGACATAATACACCTTCCTTAATTCACCAGCTCTTCATGTTATTATTGTTGTTTTGTTTGAATAACAAATGCCCTGCTGAAATAAAAGCCTCAAGAATGTTTTGCTGATGGATTTTCAATCAATATAAAGACTTTAAATAGATTGGACATGCTCATTTTTTCTACACCTGCTTGTCCTGAAGTTTTTGAACTTAAAAGTAAAAATAACCCAGGTGTTTGACTCTTTTATGCTCATTTCAAGACTTAACAACAACTACAAAAAACTATGATCTGTAAAAATTGGTTTGCATAAATATACTCTCCAGTTGGCTTTTCAATCTCTTTATAATAGGTTTGATTATAGTACCATTTTTGCTGAAATCTACAGTTTTTGGCCATCCAATTGAGAGAAGAGTAGTAACCAAACAATCATGCATAATTTATGAAACAAAAAATTAGATGGTAATAAATTAAAATGTAATCAATCAGTCTTTTTAAAAAATATGATTTTCAGATTTGTCCAGGCTGTTTTTTCTAGAGCTTATTAAAAACAACAAACAAAACAAAAAATATTTCAATTACAAACTGTCAATGACTACCAACTAGCCATCCTAACTCAGAAAAAAACCTGTAAGAACTCTTTATCCTGAAGGCTTCAGTTCAAAAAGCTCAAGAACTATTTTTGAGTGCTTACTACGTGTCTGCTTAAATAATGATGAAGTGATAAAAAAAACTTCTTAAAAGAATTCTTACTCAAAATATTATTATGGACATTTAGGTTAAAAACATATCTATCATTTTTATAAAGATGTACTAATAGTGCATTGTTTCAGTGGGACTATAAGCCTGAAGATCTAAACATCACTATAAAAACCTGCAGTGAAGGCCCATCAATTTGAAAGTGTGTGCTTTTATAGTAAACCTTCATGATTGTTCATTTTTTTCTTGAATGGATTGCCGAAAGCTATCGATTTCAGCTCAGAATGGTACCACAATCCAGCCTGTTATAAAGAGGATAAAGCTGACTGGAGAATGTATTTATACTGACCCTGCTACTAAAGAGCTATTTTGTCACTGTAAGAAATAATTTCTCCTTTTGACAGGCCATTTATTCCCATATTTCAGTTCATGCCTTAAGTGCGCGACTGTGTCTCTTTCCATACACGTGTAAATTCTCAGAGTGCTTATGTATCTCATCATTTGAGGTTCATGGAGAGCCTGGTAATTTCAATTCTAGTCAGTCAATTCAGTCTTTCTGATTTCAACTTTGTCCTTTTTTTCAAGGTGAGACTGTTTACATAAATTATAACCATTTCTAACTTTTTGCCCCCCAGTCCTTAAAGACAAACTTAAAGAAAAAAAATCTAGGTGAAATAATTTTTATTTTGAGTTGTTTCATTAAGAATACATTTTATTAGAGTTGCATATGAGGAAAGTAATCAATGTTAACCAAAATAGTTTGGTTCCTAATCATGTTACTCTGGCCGTGGTTTTAAAATAATTAGATGATTCTATTGACTAATTTTAGAAAATGAACTTACGGTGAAAAAGAATATGAAAATGAATATATGTATGTTCATATATGACTGAAGCATTGTACTGTACATCACAAATTGACACATTGTAAACTGGCTATACTTCAATAAAACAGGAAAAAAAATAAAATAAAAAACAACAAAAAAGAAAATGCACTTATTAAATTAACATACCTCTTCATTTTAATATCTGCCAATCATTTAGCATTTTATAGAGCAATTTCACATTTATCATCTTTTTAGCCATATATTAAATTTTAAAAGGCACAGAAGGATTAAATGACTTGCCCAAAGTTATAAAGTTCAGAAGTAAAAGTTGGACTCAACTTTCTATCTTTGGATCCCAAAACTCAGTGCTCATTCAAATACAACATACTTCTGTCTTCCTTTAATAACAATTAAGTCAGCTTATCCCAGTATTTTACGCATCTCATATTAAAGGTTTAGAGACATGATGTCCTCAAATAGTTGGTTAGCTGACTCAAAATTTTTAGTTAAAATTACTCAGCTTCAGGTGAAATGGACAGAAGAATTTCTATGCATACATAACTATGTGACCTAGAGGGTGAAGGCATTATTTGGCAACTCTTAAACTATAATTGAATACTTTACTGCTTTAAAGGAGTCTCTGCTTTCAAAACAACTGGCACAATTAAACAGTTTTGTCAAGGTCAAAGGCAGTGCCACCATGTGAATCACTTGGGTTAATACTAGTGAACCAAAACTAAAAGTAATCTTCCTTGCTATTTAAAACCCTCCTAGTGGAGTTCTATTTTGCCTATAATTGTGTCAATTATGCTAAATGCACAAACTGTATTAAAGTGAGACTCTACAACTATTGGTTGGTGGGATTTTCTTCATACTACTTGTTTGAATACATAAACTAGCGTGTTTTCCAACAGAACAAAATTGCCTTCTTTACATTTTTATTCTAGTCATGGAAGTGTTAATTGTGTCTAAAAATCACTTTGTTCCCTTGCTATTGTTGTGAGTAAATTAAATGCTCGAGAAAGCAACTGTGAGATTTTACAAAATTTTGCATAAACAACTTATGTTTGAGAATAGCTCTGCCAGCTATTCCTGCCAGAGTTAGTCCCTGGAACAGTATGCACAACTCGGCCGTGTGGGGCTTCCAGACATCCAGGAAGGAATACAGATTTGAGAACAATTTTCTTTCCCCTTCTTCCTTCTGTTCCCCTTCTCTCCCTCCCTTCTTGCCTTCTCTTCTTCTTCCTCTCTTTCCTTGTTTCTTTTTTTCCAACATCCCTTTCTGCCTGACTTCCTCTTTTTGGAATATTTGAAGAGTGAGGTGTTCAGGAATGCATTCCGAAGTAGCTTTCTACTGCATTTAATTGTGTAGTCTATGACATTTCCTTCATTTTCTTTTACTTAAAGGGGAGATATGAGACACTGGCACTAAGAGTTATGCATAAACTAGTAAGACTTTAAACATCTGTGACTCTTAGAGGCCCTTTGCTGGAGTTAAGGCTCAGAATCAAAGGACTGGAAAGAGAATAGGAGACTTGCTTTTAATCTTGGCACCAAGAAAAGTTAACATAAAGACATTGGACAAGTCATTTATCTCTTCTGGATCAGTTGCTTCAACTGTCAAAACAGGAAGTTGGATGGTCTTCGAACATCCCTTTCAATATATGAGAATATACTTATTAGACATAGAGATTGATAGGTACAATGTTCAATTTGGGAATCAAACAACCGCTGTAAGGACTAGTGGTACAGAGCAAAAGAGCAGAGACCTTGGCATGAACAATTTCAAAATTGAATCCTTCTCTACCACTTACTGTCTACATGTGGTATTTTTAAGTTTGGTATTGCATTGTTGTCATGGTAAAGATTAAATGAGAAAAAGTATGTGAAGTATTTCCCACAGTGTTTGGCCTATAGTAATAAATTAGTAAATGGAAACAATTATTATGCATCCACTTTTCCATACTTTTATCATGTTGAGAAATGTCTGCAGGGATTACACATCAAGAAAAATTTTTATTCTTCTCTCTACATATCTTAGGGTGACAGATGGTGACTTAAATAGTAACACTTCCCAGGGTATACCCCAATGATAGATCCAGTGACATGAACTTTAGAGAGTCCTATACTGAGAGCTTCTCTACTGCCAGATGTAAAGTATCAAGCCAAAAGTTATGTGGGAAGCTGATGAATAAGTTTCCACAAACATTGGCAAGAGCTGGGTACTTGTTTTATGAATGTAATGTCTCAGTTTTTGGCAAGTTAATTGTAATGACCATTTAGAATAATTCCTGGCTTTCTCTGAGTAGCAGGTGTTCTGTGGAAGCTGTCAAATTTTTCAAACGTATATATATGTGATGTAATATGATTGGCTATGGAGGCACTGTATTGCCAACTCTTCTATCTTTGGCTTTCATTTTTTTTTTAAGTTGCTTTTCTATACAGATGGTTTTAATTTGGACCAAAATATTTTAGTAATTTAAAATAAGATTTTGAAACTCAAGGAATCTTTCTTACAATAACAAGTAATGCAGTAACAACTGATTTTACTTCAGAACCCCAATACCAACAGATGGTGGGAAAAAATTAAATTTCAATAGAGAACAGCAGTAAATACAAAATCACAAATATGTTCTTCAGTAACCTTAAGGATGGAGGTAATTTGCCAAAAGTAGCTTGCATACTTTTATTCCTTTATCTATAGAAGAGGTGAAAAGAAGATTAAAATCTTGAAAACATTTAGAAATTATACCAATTTACTTTATCATATATTCTCCACCAAAAAATAACAGATAGTCAATGGAAAGAACAATAATGTAATCTCTACACACGCAGGGGTCTTTGCTTTATTTACTATTGCATCCCAAGTGTCTAGAATATTGCCAAGCACATACTAGGCATTAAATACATGTGTTGAATAAGTGAACAATGCCCTGCTGAACACATCAGCTCTGTGCCTACATTGTCTTTCTAAATGTGCTGGTTTTTTAAATCCCCAAAGTGTTCTTTTAGTATCTTGACTTGCTATTTACTAGAGGAACTGCTTAAACTCTTTGACCCTAGCAATTTCTGTTTCTGTAAAATGAGTTGTGGAACTTAAATTGGGTGAAACTAATTATCGTAGTGCCTGGCATGCAGTAGGTGGTCATTAAATGTTTGTGCATTTTGTTTAATTAGCACTGTACCTGCATTTTGGAAAACAAAATAGAGCCCTATAACTTTAACCTAGAAATTATTACTTGTGAAGTAAGAAGATGACTCCTTGTGACAGTTTTTGAAATGTAGCAATAGAAGTAACAATACCATCTATGATTTACTACTTAAAGAAGAACAAATGTTCATGTTGATGCATATAATATATTTTTGTTAAACAAATGCATAATTTAGTCAGCATCATATGCAGTTTGGAAAAGTAAAGCATTATTTAAATGCCATTTCTGTGATATGAAATATTGAGCTCCTGAAATGAGAAAAAAAAATAAAGTACTCTCATTAACCTATTTCCCAGCATAAATTTGAAGGTCTATAAAATCACATATGAGGCACAGGAGTCACACCATACCTCAGTGATGATTTGCACCAAATATATTTTCCTTTATAAATTTGCTGAGTGAACAGAGATTTCTGATGAGAAATGAACATATTTAGTCAATGCAAATTTTCAACATATGTAGTCACTGACATTAAAAATTACAGCCAGTCATGCATGATGGAACTAATTTTGAATTTACAGCTACAAGAGAAATTCATAGTAAATTTCAATATTATAATATGCATACTGCATCTGAAGCTGTCAGAAAATTTGATTTACAGTTACCTTCCTCTAAATGATCATGTTGTTGTCCTACAAGATTTTTAAGACCTTTACCAAATTAGAGCTATGCCCTGTATTTAGTGAATCACGATTACTGTGTCTCCCTCGAGAGCTTAGATGAGAGAATTCAAGTTGTTGTAAGCTGTTGTTAAGTGGAGAGGGTGTACTGATGAAAAGACTTTAATGAATTGGTATTGGAAATGTGGTTCAGTCAAGGACTACTTTTCTCAAATACACTATCATATCACTAGGAAGAAAGCCATCAAAGAAGAAATATGCCTATATAATTTTACAGTATCTAAAAAGATCAGTTCTTTCCTAGGGAAAAAAAAAACCATTGTCTTTATCATTTTAGGAGATGGTTAAAATAATGTTTTGTGTTCTGCTTGTTTTTGTTTTTAATGACTGGACTGGTGGCATGTTACTGTGATAAAAATAAAAACTGGACTGGGCATAAAACAGTGAGGTCTGCCATCTTTGAGAAAACTAAATATTTTCATGCTATACAACCTGAAAGCATATCTCATTTGTAGCTATGTTTTTTTTTTTGGAAAAACTGTCAAACATACACAGTAGTAGAGACAATAGTATAAAGACCCTGCATATACCCATCACCCAGATTTAATAATTGTTAAGATTTTTCAGTGCTTGATTCATCTATCCCTTTCTCTGTCTTTCCCACTTGCTTTGTTGAATTATTTTAAGTCATTTTTCTTTACTTCAGTGTGCATTTCTGAAGTTGTGAGTATATTCTTACATAATTATGATGCAGTTACCACACCTAACAATTTTAAGAATAATCCATTGGTACCATCTAATTAATATCCCAGTCCATATTCACATTTTCTCAATTGTGTCAGAAATCTCTTTTTATACTTTTCTTCTTAAATTTACTTTAACTTTGGATGGAACTGTAGAATAATATGGTGATATTTCAGCAAAATTGCCTACAGTTGGTCTACATTATACTATGAATCTGAGTATGTCTCTACTGTGCACGAGTGGGTGGGACGGTCGTGACTGCCTATATATAGAATCAACTTTCAGTGAGATGTAAAAACAGGTGCCACTGTTATGAAGCATCTGTTGTTTCATAAATTGCTTCTTTTTGCCAAACTTGCAGTGGTCAATATTTCATAGATTTTTTAATATTAGGTAGGTTATTTCTCCTGCTTGAAAAATATGAATGAAAATATTTAGCCACTCAAAGGGGCTTTGAATCATCATGAAATGATTTCAGTTTGTGAAATTATGATGCTTTAGAGGCCGATAAAATTTGTATATGCAGAACACCTTTCTTTTCACTCCTCACACACACACACACACACACACACACACATTTTGAAATCATGAGCAAAAGGATTTGAAGATTTATGTTGGTTTGAACTTCTTGACAGATTTTATTTTTCTAAATTGAGTTGTACCGGAGGTAGTCTGGGAGGGTATTTAGCAGAATTCTTCAAGCATCTAGTTAGGAAAAAAATGTGAAAAGATATTACATGTCATTTGTGATCTGATTTTCTAGGTTTAATCTCACCCAGAGGAGTTATAAAATAGGCAGATCTGTTTCTCTAAATATTGATACCATCTGATATAAAGTTCACAGAACTGGTGCAAGAAACAGAGTATTTTCAAAGTTGTCAAACTGAAGTACTATTTTTCTTCCATAAATGAATAAAAAGATAAAAGAGTACACAAAGCAGTGAACAGGTTTTAGTTGAGCATTAAACCACTAAAGCATAGGTGAAGCTTTAGAAAACCACAAAAGTGGCCATTACTTCTTATACTTCACTTTTCTGTTAAGTCTTCTAAGCATGGATTTTTTTTTAAATCAGAAAATCACAAATAATTTTGTTTTAAAATTTTTGTCAGTCTGTGTAGTGTCCCAACTCTTTGAGGATGAGACATGTATTTTAGGATTCATTTAAGGAAGCAAAAGGAAGAGATGGGACAGAAGAGATGCACATTAATTTGTAGGACATGCAGGCTGCATGATGAGAATACTCAAGGTAAAAATCACCTTCTTACTCCTTCCAAATCAAGAGGCTTTCTCTGATGAATGTCATATCCTACATTTAATTGGCAATAACAAGAAGTGGAATCTAATTTTAACCAAACTTAGTATTTAGAAGCATCTTATTTGTAAAAGAGAATAGAATAATGTCAAACATGTATGAAGAAAACCTGAATCACAGCATTTTGGAGCCAGAAGGGATGGAGATCCTTTATCACAACCCTTTCATGTCATAGATGAAAAAACTGAGGCCCACATTGGTTCAGTGATTTATCTTACATCACACATCAACTAAGTGATAAAATCAGGACTAGAAGCTAGGTCTCCTACCCCCCAGACTAGTGTCCTTTTTGCTGTACCTCACATATTTAACATTTAGGGGATTGAATGCTACTAGGAGGAATTATGCATTATATAAATTATTAATTATACAATTAATTTTGATTTCGACTCAATTTTTTGCATTTGTGATATATTTTATTTTCACATGATTAATCTGTTATTTAAAGGTAGTGCTCAATCTTAATGATTCATATGCATTGTATAATAATGTTATAAAACAATAGTAGGAGTTGCTTTTTCTTTAGATGGGACCACAGAACCAGCAAGAGACTGATCCTTCCACTCCAAAGTGGCTTTTCGTCTCTTTGTTCCTCTTCCCTTTATATAGGTGATTCTGAAGCTGTGAAGTGAAGAGCTGTTGGAAAGATGAGAAGTTAAGAGTTCATTCGGCTGTCCAGATGTATCCAAGTACCCCATTATTTGGCAATAAATACATCTGGGCAACTGATTGAACTTTTCGCTTTTCATGACTCAGCTGGAATCCTCTACAGCCAGAAGGGCCTGCTATAAAGACTAGAGTTTGTGATCTCTGAACCTAATGAATGGGAAGTGGGAGTTGCTTATGGGGGAGGAGACACCAATGTAAATGTAAGTGGGAACACATTCTAGTTTGCAGCTGAATTGAATTTCAAGTATCTTAGCAAAGGATCAAGAAGAGTTTTTTTCCCCTCTAGTTTGCAAAATCAAAATCATACTAACAGAAAGTTTTGAACTGTTTCCACCACCGATGTTATTATGTGCTTAACTTACCAGTATAAAAGGGCTGCATTTTTTATTTTGATTGAGAGCAACCAGCAAATGTGGGCTAATATTATTGGTATTGTTACGGAAACGACAGGCCATTCAAGAAACAAGCACCACTCGGAGGGTTGGAGTACTCAGATGTATTACGCCGGCGGGCTCAGAGGGGCTTCTGCTCCGAAGCTCTGAGCACCTCCAAGACATGCGCATGAGGTTTTATAGGGTAAAGTACAAACTTGGGGTATTAGGCCAATAGGCATGGAACAGCTTTAGCAGCAGCATCATCACGAAAGTGGAGGCGGGGAGGCAGCAAACCAACATTCCAAAGCCAGATATGTATCTTCGAAAATCCAGCTGGCTAGCAAAAAAACGTAAACAGCAAACCAACACTAATTAACCTAGATTTACAAGTTAGTCTAGCAGAACTCAGATCAGTATTCCAATACTTAGACTTGTGAGTTATCTTGTTAGACCAGCCTGGTTTTTCCTTCACAGTATATTATAATATTTTTAAATATCTAGCCTCAAACTATGGCTACATACATAGGTCCATCTACAGTATTTCCCCCAATCACTCATTATCCCATTACGCCATGTCATTTTATTCATAGCAATTCTGACTATCTGAAATTATCTTACTTATTTGTTTAAATGTTTATTGTCTGTATCTCCTACTAAAATGCAGGCTCCTTGAGAGCAGGGACCTGGTCTACCTTGTTTGCTACTCTGCCCAGCATCTGGCATGGTGCCTAGCACATAATAGACAATCTATAAATATTTGAATTCATGAAAGTACTGTTCTACGGAGTTTTCAGTCTTGCAGATCAGTCGGAATTGGTCTCCAACCCAGAGATTTAGCACATGGTTTGCTCGTAAGCTCCCCTGTGTCAAAGCCTTCAATTTACTCTGCAGTGTGGATACTTATGCTGAGATAATTCAGGGATAGTTCTGCTACGATCTATGGAGCAAGCAGCTTCAAATTGCTGGGCACTCTACCCACTAAGACAGATGCTCTCAATGTCTGTTACTACTGTCAGGGAGGGGGAAATTTTCCCCTCTACCCGTCTTGAGCTCTTGTGGCTGGACTAATAATAAAATTGATGCAAGACAGATTAACAAGAAAAAAAGAAACAAATTTTAATTTGTGTGCTCTGAGGTCTCTTAGAAATGAGACCTAAGAAGTGGCCAAAGTAGGCAGCTTTTATGCCTTCTAAACAGCAACAAAACAAAAACAAAAAACAATAAATTAGTAAGGAATTGGCAAGATAAAAAAAAAAACCACTTAAACTTTGGGTACTTAATAGTGAAGAATGGAAACACAGTCTCAGCTTGAGGGAGTAAATTAAAGTGACAAGGCTTGTTTATACAGGATTTTCAGCCTGAATTCCCTGTCTCTGTTGATAAGGATGTCCCTCTACCTCTAGATGTAGGTAGCATACCTTTCATGTGATATTTATTTCCTGCTTTCAGGGAGACAGAAAGGAGAGTCAGAGTTTCACTCTTGCATTGGCCATTTCTTAAGTAACTAGTTGAAAATAATCAATATGCCATTGAAGCATATTTGGGGGCAGCCTGACCCGAGCCCCAATGCTATTACCATGGATTGATTTTTGATAGCTGTTTTAACTTTATCAATTTGGAAGCTATTTTGTTTTTCAAATCTTATTTTAGGTAAAGTCTAGATGTGAAAAACAGGATTTTATATACTGTAGATTTTAGGAGTTCACTATCTTGTTACATCTCACTAAATTAAATAGTAATCACTCATGAAATAGGTAAAACACAATCAGAAGCATTTAGTAAATACAAGGAAGGAGTAAATATTTCATGTGTCATTTTAATTCCAAGTACAGGAAGAAAAGTTAAATTTGTTTAAACAACCACTTACATTATCTTGAGGGAGTAGTGACACTAGACCTGCACTCAGATAGAATAATCATCTTATTACCAGATCTAATGAAATATCGGAGAGAGACCCAGAGTCTCATCCAGTTAATACCCACTGCCTCCACCCTTCACTTTCAAAAGTGTTTCAGTTTAGAGAAGAAATTATAAAATCACCCAGTATATATCATTGTATATTTAGAACCATTAGATTTCTCAACGGCACGTTATAAGGAAGTATCCTGTTCTTTGTCTGAAGCGCTGATGTTCAGGCAAGCCAAAGAAAGACGCAGGAAGCAAGTTGCTAGTATTGTATTATCTTGTGATATAGATACTTGACTTAGTAAGAACTAATCATTCCCACTGAAGACTCATAGCTTGAGGCTTTTTGCCTAACATAAAATAACATTTGGGGCAAAGCAGATTCATTCGAAGGTTGTGAAATTGCCTTTCCTGGAGGTTGTCCTAAAGAATATCAATTACCAAATGTCTTGAAGTGACTTAAATATAGACCTGTCTGAAGGCAAAGGACTGTATTATTTGGTCACTCCTAATTTTTTCAGCCCTAGGAGTTCGGTAAATTCAGAGCTATAGAAGAAATTAAGACTTACACTTGAAGGTAGAAGTTTTGCATTTATTTAACTTTGTAGAATAAATTTCTAAGTGAGCTTAACACACTTGGAAATCCTGAGCTGACTGGTGGAAGTCTTTCATTACACTGATTATATCTGAAGAACTTAGCAATTTTTCATTAAAATCATAAATAGTTATTATCTGATTTGACTATAGTTGGCAAAGGTGGATTTTTCATATGACAATTATATGTTTTATTAGAAAATCTCTACAGTACATTTGAAGTTGAAAGAAAAATTCCTGCAATATTCATTAGCCTAAGGACAATTTTTGAATTAAATGATTTCCCCTCAAAATGTTGTAAATCTGTGCCACATTAACATAGTCTTCCCAGAACTAATTTTAACATTTGTGACTAATTCACTTTTGATTTAGCCATCTGCTAAAAGCTCAGTGGCTATAGTAACCAGAAGGATGATTTTTGAATTATGAGTCCATAATTTCTGAACAGTGAAAACTGACAAAAATTAAATCTCCACTTGTTTTATTATTCAGCTTTTAAATGCTTTATTATAAAAAGTCAGAGAAGAATGATCTCAGTTGACTGTCTATTCAATAATTTTTAAAAACATTCAGTGTCAGACATAAGCTCTTCAGTATGAGAGAAGACAGTCTGCTGGGTCATCATGATGAGCTCACAGAATTTCCAGAGATCTGATATAAACTGTGTCTTTTTATGGGTTAATCCATATCACCACCACCCCCGCCAAATTTTGTTAAAACATCAGGTAGAAACAATGGCGGTTTTTTTTTTAGTCTCATCAGTATTATGTTTGACCAGGTTTGGGAAAGAAAGAATAAGAAACAATTTGAGGATAGAAAATGTGATTGAAACATGACCAATTATTCTTCAGTGTCAAAGGTGGAAAAGGTAATGGTTAAAAAATGAATTATAAATGGTTAGCTTTAGAAAATGCAAGGAAATGTCCAGGGTTTTCAATAAAGTTGTAGACTTCTATCCTCCCCAAACAAAATTTGGGCAAAACCTCAGCTCTTTCTTTATTCTTAGGATTTTTTGACTTCACACCTTAAATCTCTTCAATTCTCTCCCTTTCCCTTTCCTTCAATCAGCCAACAACTTTGTATCCAGCATGTAGCTACAGAGAGTGAGAGTTACCTGGAAAGTACACTTATATGATGCCTTCTTTTAAAGAAGTTGTCTTTAGTACACATTTAGTATGCATCTGCCTCTGCTGTGTGGACAAAACCTTTTGAACATTGTCCATTTCCTCACCAAACACCTCCTCTCATCTGGTCAGTATTCTTCTCCCCCCTCATCCAACTACATTCCCTTTCCACACTACTTTACTGAAGTGCTGCTAAGGTCTCCAGCAATCTCCTTTCAGACAAATCTGCATAGTATAAACTCTGTTCCTTCTCAGAATAATTCCCTTGACATTTTCCCTTTTGCCTATTCTTTCCATTTTATTTGCTGCCCTCCCTCTTTATTTTTTTCCTCTAATTTAATGTCTACTCTCCACTAGCTTAACAGTTGACTCTTAAAACTTAATCCCTAATTATGACTTTACTGGAATCCAAAATCATGGTTTTTTTTTCTCTTGTTGTTGTTCTTTCTCCTGATAGAGGGCAATGTAGATGCTTCTTCATAAGCTACATTTAATATGTGTAAAACTGAGATAATGTGCAAAAGTGATTTCCTTTTCTCATCTTTGTAGTGTTCCCAAAGAATTCAATATACAGTATTCTACAGATCACATGGATGGCCATATATATCCCACTTGAATGGCAAATTGGCATGAAAAACTGGGTATTCCTTAGAGACAGCATGGCACTGGTCTTCAAGTGAATCATCACATTATTGTCCAATGAATGCAGGAAGTGTAGCATGTCTAAACTCATGCCCATGCAAAACCCTTAAAGTCCACTAAGAAGTCAAAATCGGAGCTGTATGCAGAAGCAACCTTAACCAGTTCCCATCATGGTCATTCTTAAAATTTAGAACCAAATAAGAATCATATCAATTAGCTATTAAATTAACAAATTCCAAAATCTAACCTGAGGCCATGTTGGAAGAGTCAAAAATAGCTTTTGCTCTTTTTAATTCATGCCAACCTTTCTCCCCCACAGTCTTTACTTTTTTAATTTTCACTTCCAAGATGATTATGAATAATGGCTTTTAAGTATTTGTGTGAGTGATATTGATTCTGATAGTTTGAAGTTTATTTCTGAATATACAGTGGAAATCCTATTTTGGGTCAATTGTTTTCAAGTGTTCATACTATTTTTGATGATATATGCTGTAAGATATATGACATATGACATATGTTGCCATATGGGTATAGATTTCGTAGGCATCAATTAAATGTAATACTCAGGGTATGAGTTTTGCTTAATCAAAATTCCACATTAAGTTTATTCTGTAATATCTTATATACTATTAAGAACTATATGAAAACAAATATTTGTCCCCTCTTTTGCCTTAACAAATGTAGTTACTGTTAGTGATGCCTGAAGAGCTTACAGAGCTTTAAAGAGAACATGAAAAGGTTTGTGATTTATATTGAAGAAAGAAACAGGAGCTTGGTTTGAATGTGTATTTACTGAACCTGAACTTATTTTTGTGATTTAATCTGAGATTTTCTCTTCATGCTTGAGACAGTTAGTTTCAGGTTAATCAATGTTTTTCTGTACACAAAATTATATGTATACACACAAATACATATATCTACACACATATAAATGTACATATATCTTCTTATAACATTCTTATATTATTACATAATCATAGTTTATATGAAAATCATATAAATTCTCATTAAAAATTAATCATTCTGTCAGTTATCCCACAAGTGATTTTTTTCTTTACTTTATAAAACACAAGTCCTCCCAAATTTGAATGTTTGAATTCACAATTATTTTGTGTATGCGTGTGTGCACATAACTGTAAGAATTCCACTATGAAAGATTGGTGGAGTCTGAGAGGTATGTGGATCAGAGCGTTCAATTAGAGTTGTGTTGTTACGTCTTTTTGTTTCTCTTATTAATTTATCTTATTCAAGGCTTTAAGAGGTTTTGCATCCCCTCCCCTTTTTGTAGAATTACTGATAGAACATTTCTCATACTGGAGTTAAGAGGATGATTTTTGAGATAGATTTTTGTGGAGGTAGCACTAAGAGAACTCACTAGTGAGAGCAGAGGGATCAGAAGAGAGAATAAATTAAATTTGTAACTTGAGCGACTAGAATAATAGTGCTATTAAGTGAGATGGGAAAAATAAGGTGGTGCAATTTGTTCTGTTAAAATTTTATTTCCAAATTTCTAAAAGGAACTGAAAACACTAAAAAAGATTATCAACAAATTTTTATCATATTCCTTGAAAATATTTACAAATTAGACAAAAGGGATGGTCTTTCAATGTTATTCTATGTTCTCAAGATATTCAATTCTCTCTCACACACACACATGCACATTAACAGTCACACACATACACAACTGAATTTTTCTCATTGACAGCCCACCTCATGCAAACTTAACATCACAATCCTGACTCTTATAATAGTTCACAATCCCCAAAAATAATGCAGTTAGAAGTTTGGTATAGGAAGAGAGTATCATCGAAATCCTGAAATAGAAGATATAGAAAAGGTAAGATGAAGATCAGAGAGGTTTACCCATTCTATTTCTGGTTAGAAATTGCTAGGCAGATAAACCAAGGGGCCTCTGTGTTAATCACTAGAATTAACACTGAGTGTTTCTTCAATATCAATATAAAGATTCATAGTGACGTGTTTTACTCCGTGTAAAAATGTTATCTCCGCAAGGAGCACAGCAGAGCTCCTCAGCAAATTTGCATCCGGTCTACTCTTGGCCAACAATTTAGCACACTGAATACAGTGAAAGCTAAGTGGTGAATAATCTGTTATGTAAATATTTGGTGAGATTCTGCAAAGCAACAAATAACTCCTTCAAAATAGCCTACAGAAATCAAAGGTACTCACTCTGAAATTCTTTGATGTTTGTAGAGTTTTCATGTTTCCTTCCTAGTTCCTTTGAAGATGCATTATCAGTTCTTAATCAATAAAAGAAACTAAAAGAAAATAAAGATTTTTGTTTCAATCCTCTAGGGCAACTGACCTTCTGTTTGCAATTTTCAGCATTATTCCATGTGCCCTGACTGTAGCATACTATGTTGGATACTAACTAGTTGGTACATAGAATGGTTGTTATATTTAATATAGTAAATTTGATCAACTCATTTATTTTGGTATAAACCTGTTGCTACCTTCTGGATAGTGTTGATTTATGCAAAAGTATAAGTAAAGCTATCTATGAAAATGCAGATTGCTTCACTTTGAAGGAAAAAAGTTAGAAATATGGTACAGAATATGTTCACTTTATAAAAATGCTTAAAACTTGTTTTAGTTTTTCACATTTCTACAAGATGAAACCTTTTTCACTTTACACATGCTGTTTAATTATTAGATCACAAACTTTCCCCCAATGGTTTGGAAATTAAGAAGCATATTCTTAATCTCTTTCTTAAAACATTGATTTGTACTCCAACAGGGGGAGATTTAGTAGAAGCCCCACATAAATAAAAGACATACAGGAAATTTTAGAAAAACTATGATGACTGAATATTGGTAAATAAATAGAAAATCTATTCTCTTTACCATTTTTATCACTTATATGATATAACATGCTTACCTATTTGCTATATTTAGTATTGCCTGTTTCTTATAACTTAAGTATATTTACATTGATTTAACTGAATGTTTAAACTTTTAACTAATTTTCTTTCTCTTTTCCTCTCTCCCCAGAAAGGATGGCATAATGAATTCGATCTGTTAATTTCTTCTCAATTTTAAACTTTGGTTGCTTAAGACTAAAGCAATCATGGTGAACCTGAGGAAAGCGGTGCACTCGTTCCTGTAAGGATGCTATTACTTACTATTTTTTAAATAACCTTTTTATAGTAGTTTGCTCAAAAACGTTAGAAAGGTTTTTGTGTGATCATTCAGCTATTGCCTCAATCTGCATAAATAATTTGCATTTCAATAGACTATTATTGGTGCTTCCTAATCAAAAATAATAATTGGGGGAAAAAACAATAATTTGAACTCCAAATAAGCACAATCAGTCATGTGTTCAAACAAGTAGTATTATTAAAAAATAATTCTGATGCTTGTGGTTGCTTTCTCTATGATTAAAATGTAGAAATAAGAAAGGCTCTTTCCTTTTCCTTCCTGAATATACTGAACAGCCAAGAGAATAAAATGTCTTATAAGCCTCCGGTTTTATGAAGAATAGTTGTGGTTGCAAAAGAATGGGTCAAAAGTTAGGGAGTAAGGGTTGGAGGATGTAGCTGGGCAGAGGGAAACAATGCTGTTCTCAGAAGTCTTGATACAATGACTGAGTAGTTAAAGTCAACAGAATGTAACATGAAAGGGATAAGTAAAGAAGTGGACTCAAGTATTTAGCAAATCTAAACGTGATCTAATCCAGGTGTATCCTGTTTCTAACTTAGTAAAAGGTTAGGTTGTTTTCTTCTAAACCTACTCTTTGAGGAATGACAGCATCATAAAAAGGATTCAAGACTAAATACTAAACTCTAATCAGTACAATCGAAAAGCCTTGAATCACCTTGCTCCTACACAGTCTCCTCTATGATTCCTACAAAAGAGCACACAGAGGAAAAAGTTTACAGAGCAGTGTAGATGTAAAGTAGGTGAACACTGGCCCCTCTGCAATATGCGCCATTGTAGCCCATCTTGGACGTCATTGTACATTGTAGTGATGATAGTCTCAAGGATGCGTGATTCCAAGAAAACTAGAGCAGACAGATAAAAAACAGGGTGAAGGACAGTGATAAAGAAGGGAAAAGGAGAGCCGGGTATGGGAAAATGAAAGAATAAATGTTCCTACTCCACGTGCCTGTGCCAACTTAGTATCTAGCCATTGATCCACATACCAAAATGCAGGGCTACCCTAAAGGGCTCCAAATTATTCTGGTGTGAAATTAAAGAACTCATATAGACTTTTCCCCATTCTATCAAGGGAAACAAGGGACCATTCATCTCTTCTAATAATGCCCATTGTCATATACCATGCAAAAAACTCAGTAGATTTAAAATGTACTCAGACTTTTAAATCAAATTATGATTTGTTTATCTACCAGGAATGTCAGATTATATTTTCATTAAAAATTTAGTAGCAATGAATAAATTATTTAAATTGTTCAGAGAGAAATTGTGATTTTGTGTACATACTTTAAGAGACTTCTATGGGCTTAATAACAATTAACATAAGCTTTAGGAACTAGACCTAAACTACTCCTTTTTTTGTAAAGGGACTGTGTGTTTTTCACTGAGCATGTAAATATTAGAAACTAGGTTTAATTAAAATGCAGTCAATTCTTGATTACAATACTGTAAAAAATAGGAATGATTCCAGTAAAAATCATAATAATTTGCTCATAAATAACACTCAATAAGATTTGATTAAATTTAATTGAATTAAAACCAGGAAACTGAAGTAAAAACTCTTTTAGAATTTTCCCCAAAACTATTACTTTATTTAATAATTCATAATAGTTATATTTAGATTCTATAAGTTTCTTCAATAATTCAGTATTTGTCTCATAAACTCTTTAATAAAAAATAAAAATATATTTGACTAGTGGAGGTAGACAAGATGAATGTTTAAAGTAGTTTTTCTACCCCAAAGTTCTAAGATACTCAAATTATAAAATTCATAATTGGACACAGTCTTTCATGTATTTTTTGTTATGTACAATTTTATCTTGCATTCTTCTACCATTTATGTAGAAATATGAAAAGATTTAGATGTTTTTACAATTCACTTAGAAAATTTGAACTTGAACATATTCTGTTAGGACCATATTCTCTAGGCTTAAGAGTAAACATATTTGTGGCTCTGCATCTGTCAATTGAAGATGCTGCATATTATTGTGAGCATAAAGTCTTGTGGCATTACTAGAAATGATCATCAACTAATTAAACCAGAGTTTTTTTTTAATTTCAGAAGAACGTATTTTTCATCAGGTAGAAAAGACCTTGGATTTAAAATCACTGAGCCCAGTTCTGCATAAATAAGTATCTTCTTAAAATAAAACCAGGACTTAAATTCTTGACAAATTTTGAAATACTTTGAATTAGAGTATAGCCATCATAAAAAAACTTTTAACTCTGAAGGCAAAAAGAATTTAAGCTCCAACAGTTACTGAGGGCCTATCATGACTAAGTGTTATTTTGAGAACTTTACATATATCATTTAATTTTCACAACAGTGTGATAAAGATCATCCTCATTGTATAGATGAGGAAATTGATATTCTGAGAAGTTAAGTGATTGGTCAAAGAAACCCATTAAGGTCGTGTGGCCAGGACATTGGCCATATGTCAAATGCAACAAATGCAGTGACAGAATAATCAAAGCTGAGAGCAAATAACTTGCTTCTGTTTATTTGGTCCTTTATTCAGTAACTTCTATTCACCTTAATCACAGATTAATTATGATACAGACTTTTTGAATCATATACAATTTTAGCTCAATTTTTTATGTCCCAGTGAAAAATTCATCTAGCATTTGAAGGAATTTAATGATTACTTCTCATTATTTGAATAAAAATTACTATGTATGTCCCATCTAACACGTTGCTTAGGATATCAGGTAGCTTTGACTAATGAGGAAGTAGTTTTAAGCTAAATGTTTGAAGTACTAGTTTTTATCCCTTGTAGAATGAGAAAGTCAAAATATTTTCATGATTTCTTTATTATCTTAAAATACATGAAGTATATTAATAAGATTAAGAGAAATAATTTTTAATACTTTAAAAATATGGTAGAAAATTATTGTAATATTTTTACTTAAGTTTAAATAATGCCAATAGTTTTTCAGGCTCATTGTTCCAGGTTTAGTTCAGAAAGTATGGTGCACGTTTGTGTGTGTGTGCATGTACAATTTTATAGATATGATTATGATCATCATAATCATCTAGTTTTACTACTGCAAGTTTCTCTGATGATTGATAATAAGCGATAGTCAAATTACCCATATATTTTCCCTGTGTGAGGATAATATTTTTATTTCAAAGAGCAAGTGAATGAGATAATGAAATAAAAGCATCTATGTGGAACTCATAGACTCTGGATTTTGTAATGTCGTGTGTTCCACCTCCCCATGTAATTTTCCTGCATGGAAAATTGGTTAGCACATACAGTACCAACAGAGGAAATTTTCTCCTCTATAAATAATATCAGGGTTTAACAATCAGTACATATAGTGTAGTTGTTGCTTAATATTTCTTAAATAGCTATTACTAAACACACAATACACATAAGACAGTCATTCGCAGATAATAAATCTTGCTTTTAAGCTGGAAGTATTGAATATGCTCACCTGTCTTGTGTATTTTATTAAGGAAAATAAATGTTAGGTTTATTAGACACTTTAGGGACTTACACTAATGTGTGTAACCTGAAAAAAATCTCATATCACCATCAGGGGAAATTAATTTGAAATGTACAAAACATAACCACATCCATCTCTCTTGCATTAGTCTGCCACTTGGCCTGCAATTTCTACTAGCTGAATCTACACAAGTACCATCATGAGAAATGTACATTTTAATGACTTGAGAGACTGCATTTCCAGCATAGGAAAGCAGCAAACCCATAGGAATTAATTATCACCACAAACTATTTTCTAGCCTAGAAAAGGACTCAGAAAACCTACAACCAAAATGGGGAGAGTGTCAGGTAGAAGAAAGTTTATAGCACAGATATTAAGAAACTATGGGCCAGCATGAAGTCAGGCAACAAATCAAGCAATAAGGTGGTTTCAGATTGGTTGTATACAGTAAACATCTAAAAAGCACAGGCTTTGAAATCAATGGGACTGGAGTACAAACCTCTCCTCTGCTACTTACTGGCTATATTGCCTTGAGAAAGTTACTTAACTTCTCTGAACCTCAGTCTCCTTACCTACATAATAGATAGAAATCAGTACGGACCTCATGAGGATGTTGTATGAGATCAAATGAAATTATATATCTATATATATTTCAGTAAGCTAAGTGCCTGAGTCTTATTAAGCACTCAATAAAAGTCAGTATTTGGGGGATAGAAAGAAGAAAGAAGAAATACCAAGATTTAATTAAGACAGTAGAAATGATGATGATGAAAATAATGATTGTTGAAAAAGAAAAAGCAGTTGTTTTATATAAGCAGTTTATTGGGTATAAGCAATATAATATGTACCTGATTATTTTTTTTTCTTAATTTTCAGTGTGCACCTAATTGGCCTATTGGTTTGGCAATGTGATATTTCTGTGAGCCCAGTAGCAGCTATAGTAACTGACATTTTCAATACCTCCGATGGTGGACGCTTCAAATTCCCAGACGGGGTACAAAACTGGCCAGCACTTTCAATCGTCATAATAATAATCCTGACTATAGGTGGCAACATTCTCGTGATCATGGCAGTAAGCTTGGAAAAGAAACTGCACAATGCCACCAATTACTTCTTAATGTCCCTAGCCATTGCTGATATGCTGGTGGGACTACTTGTCATGCCGCTGTCTCTGCTTGCAATTCTTTATGGTAAGTACAATTTTAGTAGTTTTTCAATCTCGGATCATGTCATAAATTTGTGTCAGGTATTAGAGTAAACCTCATAAAGTTAATTATTGTACTTGTATCATTTGGAAAATGAAAAAAGAAAATTGTGTGACAGAAGAAATTGGATATGTGTATCATATTTATTTTACTAAATCTATCAGTAACAGAGTCTTCAAAAAGCAAAACAAACATGTTATAATATATTGAAATCACATATAGATACTCTATTTGCTCAGTGTCGTTTGTAAACAATGACAGTTGCCTTCCAATGTCAGAATGGGACAGTGAAAGAAACAGGCTCCTACCCCTATGTTCTGGGCAGGACACGTACCTAGTACCATCTTTCATACTAAGAAGATTAAAGAGGCTTATCATCTTTAATAAACATATTTTTAAATAGTCCTCTTAAATGTTGGCAAACGAAGTTCTTAGTATGTAATAAGCACTCAATAACAGCTATTCTTCATCTTCCTGGAGTCTGTAATTCATGTTTTCACAAGGAAATGGGAATAACAAATTAATCAGTGGTTATATAAGTGCAAGGTCATATTATCACAATAAAATTTCAAGCATGAAAGTTTTGATATATGATTTTAGAGAAGTCTTAAATTTTTCTTTGATTTTCTGCCATCTCTTTGCCCTATTCATTTTAGCCTAACTTTCGTTTCTAGCTAATATTTATAAAGGACAATCAAAACTGCTTCTACTAAACTACAGAGTATCTTGGCTAGGAAGTTGGAGATCCAGTTTGAATTTTATTGCTGATATATTCAGCTCACAAAGGAATGAAATAGTCCCTGTTCCCTGGAGTGTATAATGGAATTAGATTGGAATTAATAATACTGAAAGTGCATCTAGTTCTTAAATCCTAAAAGAAGATCACTGCATCTAGAACATAATTTCTTATGGAACTTAAAAATTAATTATCCTGTTATAAATACACAGTGGTAATAATTTGTCTCGATGGGCATTTTATAAATAGTGTTCTCAGGAAATATGCTTTTCTTATATTTATTGCGTTTCAGTGATGCATTAACCTCAAAGCATAAGCATTTTACTTTCTCTGTGAGCATTTTACTACACTATAGCTCCAAATTATTTAAGAAAAGGTCACTGGAATGACTGTGCTTCAGAAGGTATACTATATCTTTTAAGATCTGTCTCATTTTGACAGTTTCTCCCTTAAAAGTATATGGGTGGTCAAAAAGGGCATCACCCTAAATCCAAATCTCCTAACACATCTATCGCCCCCTTCCAAGCAGTAAAGAACAACAAAAACAAATGAAACTACACAAAACCACCACCAAAATTTAGAGAACATCCAAATTCCAAATTATCTGTAAGAAAAATAAATAGGCAATCACAATGAGCTATCTATCAGGCCCCCACCACCTGCTGTCTTGTAGAGGAAGGGCAGTTCAGGAAATACTGCATGAAAGAGAGAGGAGGAAAGCTAGTAGGAAGCCTAAGATTGATCTAAAATCATCAGAAGAAAGAAAGTCGACCCCAAGTATGAAAATTTTGAAAATCTTCTCTGGAAACTCAGCCTTTAGAGAAGTGACTTAGAAGTGTGCATAAAACTCAAGAAAGCAGTTTTGGAGAAGGAACTCTTTGGAGAAAGAAAAGGCTTAAAAAAGGAAGGGAGAGATGACTTTTGGGAAAAAAAAAAAAAAAAAAAGCACCGTGAAGGAAAGAAGAAACAAGAGGGGAAAATTTATCATCTTACAAAATGAAAAAATGTCAACATGGTAGGACCCATCAACCCTTCCCACTTCTGCCTTCCATTGTACCCCCAATTTTTTTTTATGATTTCAGTAAAGAAATCATGCTTTGTTACATGAAGAGAAGAGGGTATTCTTGAGCTTATTATCTTAGAAACCACCCACAAACTGCCAGCCATGTTGTACAAAACCAAAAATGGAATCAATCTTCATCTTTGCCAAGCTATTATAGAAAAAAAGCAGAACATGAGAATCAGGGAAAAAAAAAAGGAGTATTTGATAAACAATCTCATAAATAAAGAATAAAAAAAAGAAAATTATAACGAATACTTCAAAAGAAACAAAATTTCAACAATTTGAAGGTATAAAAAAATATCTTGAAGTAGAAATCTAAAAACTAAGAAAAGAAGTGGGTAAAAAACATTCATCAACATAAAGTAAAAGTTGATTAAACCCAGGACAATAAAATAGAAGGAAAAAACCCAAAATCATATTGGAAATGGCCATTAAAATAAAAGTGCCTAAAGAAGAATAGATTAATATGAAAACTTAATAAGGATCACTAAAGAAAAACAAGGAAACAATGAAAAGAATGAAAGTAAGATGATAAAGAGGTAAGAGGTCAGAAAGAAACTGTTTGACATGGAAGACCAGCAAAAAAAGATCCAATATGTGTCTAATGAGAATCTTTGAAAAGGAAAAAAAATAATGAAAGAGAATAATATTTAAAACTATAACTTAGGAAAGTTTTCTAGAAATAAAAGAGAGCCTAAATGTACATATTGATAGGGCCAATGCAGTACCAGAAATTTGACCTGGAACAATCAACTCTGAGATATATCTGAGACATTAGATTTTAAATATAAAGAAAAATCTTTATATTTCAGAGATTTTAGGCAAAAATAAGAAATGATTTACAAAAGTAAGAGAATCAGACTGGCCTCATAATTTAAAAAAAAAACAAAGCTAAGCAAAAATGAAGCATTATTTTTTAAAAGCCAACCACTTATAGAACATTCTTCCAAAAGCAAATCTATAAAGACAGAAAACAGATCATTAGTTTCCAGGACCTGAAGGTGGAACGATGACTCCAAAGGGGCATTAAATTTGGTATTATAGAGCCATTCTATATCTTGATTGTGATGGTGGTTATATACATATTTCTTAAAAGTTGAGAAACGATTTGTTCTAATATGCAGTTTTAAAAGGGTAAATTTTACTGTATGCAAATTATATCTTAAGTTTGAAAGTAGAAAAATACTTAGAGTTGGTAACAAAGATTTTGTATCCAGACAAGTTGGTCATCAAGGCTATAAAAAGCTTAATTTTTTTTAAACTCAGAGAATTCTAAACCCATTAAGTCCATCTTAAGAAATTAAATAGTGTATGAGATTTGTCTGACAAAGGGATGATTGAGAAATTTTCCTCAAAAAAAAGGATGATGAGCATTTAATATATTTCATTTTAGAGCTAAGACAAAAATAAAGGTGATACAAGGGCAGAAGAATACAGTTATATGTTATATGATTTATATATATATATATATATATATATATATATATATATATATATATATATATATATATATATATATAGTTATATACTCTAGCAAATTAGAAACAATGCAACTAAAATTGGGAAGAAAAGAGAAAGGGAAAGAGAAAGAAGAAAGTAGAATAATTTCATTGATTTTTCTATAAACAAAAGATAAGTGTTAAATGATATCCCCCAAAAAAGTCAAACCAGAAAGTACTAAATTTCATGAGAAAACAGAGGTTTAAGGATTTTGTGGGGCGGGAGCATGTAAGCTAAATTAGAGGAAAATTGGAAGTCAGATTTTTCCCAAGAATGTCAAGAATTGGCCTGCTGGTTTTAAAAAATGTTTCAAGGTATTAGCAGAAATTAAGCAGTCTGTGAACTGGTTACTGCCTCAAACATTCATTTGATGTCTGAGGCTTTTGGTTGTCATTGAGGTATTTAGTTCAAACTATGCTTCAAAATGATTATTCTTGCTCCCTCAAATATGTAAAATTTTTTATCTATTGTGAAATTCCACAATGACCTCAGGTCTCCAGTTTAAAAATATTGTTATTTCTATAAGTGTTCTCCACCCTCAAAACTCCTGCTCACTCCAAACTTCTCGGAAGATTGGCTGTGGTGATAGGTAGGATTTTGTCCTTAACGGGTAGATGTAAAGAGATGTAATTAATAGAGTATAAGTAGTTAATGTGCATGTACACACTCAGAGATTCAGATACCCACATTCCCAGCTTTCCACTTCTCTCCAACTGTTTTTTTCATCCAATTCTCACTTGGGATCTACCTTCATCATCATCATCATCATCATCATCATCATCATCATCATCATCATCATAATACCAAAACAGAACTACTTGCAAAGGGACTAAGAACATTAAATGTAAGAGATATCAAATGGAGACCTAGAAATGGGTATGTAAAATAATTTTCAAATTTCAGATGGAATTGAGCATACACTATTAAATTTCAGAAAGTTTACACTTTTTAACACAATGATATGGAAATTCTCAGGCTTTAGATATTTAAGTCAAGAATAATTTAGAATGAAATAAAACATTTAAATCAGAACTTTTCAGATTTAGTATCTAGACAGTACAGGTTTATTTTAGTACAGCAATGCCATATATAAATGAGAAAAAATATTCAAATGTATTTGAAAATTCTTTATATAATTTGTGAAAATCTCAGTATCTTTCATGTGGTAAGCTACATTTTTACTTGAATAATTATATTTTTTTGTTTTGTTTTCATTCTTTGGCTACCTCCCTATCCCCTCCCAAGCCACCAAGCAATATTCTTTAGGTACCCTTTAACACAAAACAAAAGAAAGGATCATGCCCTCTGGTCTACTGGTCCAGGATATGAAGACTCATAATGCAGAACTGATTGGCTAATGCAACATACCTAAGAACACTCTAAACATACAGTTGTTGACAAATATGAGTTAAGCTCTATTTCTCTACACGGATCAGCAAAATGCCTGGAAGCATTAGCTATGTTTTAAAAGATAACACTGAAGTCACAAGCATTCACACGCTATTTACTCAAAAGGGTCCAACAATAGGTGTCCGTATCCTCTGTTAACAGCCTAGCACCTCCTCCTTTGGGCACTGGCAGTTGAACTGCTAGACTCCACCCATGATCAACTCTACCAACCTGAGAAATCACTTCAAAGTATCTCTAAGTTCCATAGTAAAAAAAAAGTCTAGGTTCATCGTTTTTTTTTAAAAAAAAGACTTGCATTATATTTTATAACATAATATTTTTTAAGTGGTCCAGGGATAAGAAGGCATAGACTCACTTTTCCCTGCTGCTCTCCTCTAAGTACAACTAAATATGCTGTAAAGAATTTGACAATCGTAAAGTGACTCTGAAAGTGCAAAGAAGAAAATGGACTGTCCAGGGATAGTACTTGAAGAATGACACTGCAGTGGCCTCCCTGTTTGTTTGTTTTTTATCTGTCATATATCCCAGTCTGGATACTGGAAACTTGAAACTCAGGATCTTCAATTGTCATAGACAAACAAACAAACAAAAAAACCAAAGCAGGGACTTAGCAGAGAGACCACTCCCAGTAACAGGGCAAGCTCACCCGCCCACAGTAGTGGAAACAGTGGAATCTGGGTGCAAGGCTGGATGCTTTCCTCCTAAGATTAGGAACAAGGAAAGGTTATAGCTTTCAGCACTGTTACACAACATAGTACTGAAAGTTCTAGCCACTACAATAAGATGATAAAAGAGAAGAATATAGATGGGAAAGGAAGAACCAAATCTGTTCTCATTTGTAGATGACATGATTGTCTATGTAGAAAATCCCAAACAATCTACCAAAAAAAAAAAAAAAAAACCTCTTAGAACAAATAAGTGAGTTCAGCAAAATTGCAGGATACAGGACCAACGCACAAAAGTCAATCACATTTTTAGACTGACAATGAACATATGGAAACTGAAATTCAAATTCAACATCACTTACGTTGCTCAGAAAAATAACATATTTAGGTCTAAATGTAATAAAACATGTACTGAATTTGTGCACCTAACATTACAAAATGCTGATGAAATCAAACACCTGTATAAATCAGGAGACATAGCCTGTTTATTCACTGGAAGACTCACATAGTAAAAATGTCAATTACACGTGTATTAGTTTCCCAGGGCTGCCATAAGGAAATACCGCAGACTGGGTGACTGAAACAGCAGAAATCTATTTCCACGTAGTTATGGAGGCTAGAAGTTGGAGCTCAAAGCGGAGGCAGGGTTGGTTTCCTCTGAGGCCGCTTTCTTTGGCTCTCAGATGGCTGACGTCTAGCTGTGTCCTCACCTGATCTTTTCTCATACTGTCTCTGTTGAAATGTCCTCTTCTTAAGGACACTAGTCATATTAGATTAGAGCCTACCCTAATGAACTCATTGTAACTTAATTACCTTTTTAAAGACCATATCTCCAAATACAGTTATATTCTGAGGTACAAGGGGCTTCAACATACGAATTTGGGGGGACATGATCCAGCCTATAACATTTCTCAAATTGATTTATAGATTTAACACAATTTCTATCAAAATCCCAGCAAGATTTTTTAGAGATAGACAAGTTTATCCTAAAATGTATATGAAAAGGCAGACAGGTTATAAAATAGTTAAAACTATCTTTAAAAAGAAGAATAAAGTGGAAGGAATCATCCTACTTTATGTGAAGTTTTCCTATAGCAGCAGTAATCAAGACAATGTTGTCTTGGCAGAGGTATGGATACATAGACTAATGGAATAGAATAGAGAACCCAGAAATAGAGCCACGTAAATATGCCCAATTAATTTTTGACATAGGTGCAAAAGAAATTCAATGGAAGAACAAATGGTGCCAAAGAAACTGGTCATCCATAGGCTTAAAAAAACAAACAAACAAACAAAACCCTTGATCTAAACTTTACACCTTATAAAAAATTAACTCAAAACAGATCACAGACTTAAATGTAAAATGTAAAACTATAAAACTTTTAGAAAAAATAACATAGAAAAATCTTCTATATCTAGGCCTAGGCAGAGTTCTTAGATTTCATAGCAAAATCACAGTTGCACATCTTCCATAAAGAAAAACCCATACGAGAAAAATGTATAAATTGGACTTCATCAAAATTAAAAACTTTGGAGGGGAGGGTACAGCTCAGTGGGAGAACGTGTGCTTAGCTTGCATGAGGTCCTGAGTCAATCCCCTGTACCTTTATTAAAATTAATTAATTAATTAATTAATCAATCAATTAATTAAAAAAGAGTACCTCCTCTCTCAAAAATTTTTTTAAAAATTTAATTAAAGAAAAACTTTGTTCTCGCAAGGATGATTTTTAGAGAATAAAAAGACAAACTACAGAGTTGGAGAAATATTTAAAAACCATATACTCAAAAGAAAAATAATATTGTAATAGTTTCCTAAGCTGCTGTAAGAAATTACCACAGACTTGGTCACTTGAAAAAACAGAAATTTATTGTTTCTCAGTTCTGGAGGCTGGAAGTCTGCAATCAGTGTCTTGAGGCTAAAATCTAGGTGTCTGCAAAGGTGTGATCCCTCGGAGGCTACGGGGGATTATCTACCCACTCTTTGTTCAAGTTTCTCAATTTCATTACTTCTACAATGACTCCTTTTTATTGCCATATAAGATAACATTCACAGGTTCCAAGGATTAGGATGGGGATCGCTTTTAAGAAGTCATCTTTCAGCCTACCACAACTAGTATTTAGAGCATCTAAAGTACTCCCAAGTCTCAACAGAAAAAAAATCTATTTAAATATTGGGTAAAAGACACAAAGAGACAGTTGGCCATAGAGAATATACAGATGGCAAATAAGCACATGAAAAGATGTTCAACATCATTAGACATTAGGGAAGTGCAAATTAAAACCACAATGAGATGCTACTTCACACCTATCAGAATGGCTAAAATAAATAAATAAATAATAATAATAATAATAATAATAATAATAATAATAATAATAATGACAAGAGTAAATGTTACCAAGGATTCAGAGAAACTGAATTGCTCATACGTTGCTGATGGGACTATAACATGGTACAGACACTTTTGGAAACTAGTTGGCAGTTTCTTGAAAACCTGACCAGGCAACTCCCTATACTATCCAGCAGTTGCATTCTTGGGCATTAACCCCAGAGAAATGAAAACGTATGTTTACACGAAAACCTGTATGCTGATGTCTATAGCAGCTTTATTCACAATAGCTCTAAACTGGAAACACTATTTAATGGGTGAATGGTTAAACAAACTGAGGTACATTCCCACCATGGAATATTACTCAGCAGTAAAAAGGAATGACTTGTGATTCACGCAGCACCCTGGATGACTCTCCAGAAAATTATTCTGAGTGAAAAAATGCCAATCCCAAAAGATCTCATGCTGTATGCTTCCATTTTTTTTGTTCTTTTTTTTGGGGGGGTGGGTGGGGGGTAATTAGATTCATTTATTTATTTATTTAGAGGAGGTACTGGGGATTGAACTTGTGCATGTTAAGCATGCACTCTACCACTTGAGCAATACCCTTCCCCCCTGTATGTTTCCATTTATATAGCATTCTTTACATGACAAAATTATAAAAATGGAGAAAGATTAATGGTTTCTAGGGTTTACTGCTGGGGTATAGGGGAGGGAAGTGGATGTGCTTATAAAAGGGGGAACAAGAGGAACCCATGTGGTGATGGAAGTGTTCTGTTATCTTAATTATGTCAGTGTCAGTATTCTGGTTGTGATATATTACTATACTTTTGCAAGATGTTACCACTGGTGGGAACCGGGTAACGAAAGGGCATTAATGATCTCTCTGCATTATTTCTTACAACTAACTGCATGTGAATCTACAATTATCTCAAAATAAAAAGTTTAATTTAAAAATGGGGGGAGGGTAGAGCTCAGTGGTAAAGCTCATGCTTAGCATGCACAAGGTCCTGGGTTCAAACCCCAGTACCTCCCTTAAAATAAATAAACCTAATTACTCCTCCCCCAAAAATGTACATGTAAGACATATATAAATTTTGAAGCATTCTAGTCTCATTCCATACTAAGACTTGGAACTCCCCATCCCTCAGGGGACCTTGGTCCCTCTTTTGAGGAATAGTACATGTAAAATATTAAAATATATAATAATGCATGTATAATATTTAAGGTATAAAATATAAGTGTAAGCGGCAGAAAGATATCTGTACAAAAGCGCTCTTATTATAGAAATTACATAGTTCAGTGAGAACCACTAAGGTCATAAAAAATTTTAAAACAATTAGGCTAAATTGTCCTTGGCATCATTCTATTATAGATTAACACAGTTTTCAATTAAGTCATGAACTGAAAACCCTATTTTCTTTCAATAATATTCAGCAGATTGTTCAATTCCTACAGCACAGCTAGCCCTGAATCTATATTTCATTCACATCTCAGATATTTTTCAGTACAATTTAATTTTTTTCTAGCCACCATTTTAACCATAGTTTCAAAATGTTCAAAAATATAACCAAAAAAATGAGAATTCCAAAATGAATAAAGTCAAGTCTTTACCTTTCCTTGATGAATTCTCCTGTTGCTGCACAAGCACCCAAACTGTTCAAGTGGATAAGACGCTTGTGCCTACAAATGCAACTTGGCATTCCATGGTGATGACATTCAAAAAGCCACCTAATAAAAAGTAAAATATCTCAACATTTATAGTCATCAGCAGAAATTTCTTTTTCCTCATCTGCTTAAAATCACCAATGTATTGGTATCAAATAGTTGAAATGTGCCTAGTTAGAATTTTGCTAACAGAATTATATTGTACTCTACAATTTCAATTTACTATAATTTTATTATTTATCAGAAAACAATACCCAGCCTAAACATTTCTATTAACATGTATTAGGAAACCAATTGCCCTTGCCCTTTGTATATCCTGCCAGCCTGACAAGATTCCTGCAAGTGGGTAGATGTGTGTTCCCAATGTTGTAAAGTTAGGAGGAATAAAAACTTAGAAAACACACACCCACACCCCAACGATAAATGTTTGCCAAGCAACATTTGTGATCCTATGCCTCTCTTTCCTACAAATAGATTTGCTACAAAATGTTTTAATAATAATGATCAAACTCATGTATATCGATGTAACAATTTATTTATATCAATGTACAAAATTGAATATTATCACATATTCTGTTCAGTGATAAAGATGGTATGATAGCCAGCTTATTTTAGTTTTTAAAAATCACTATCCAATAATTTCAGAAAGAAATAAAAGTTAACAATAATAATGAGTGTCCATCCTGAAGATGTTTTGTTATCAAATTGCCTTTCAGACCCTATTAGGTCTTTCCAAAATGGATGACTTTTCTGAGATTTTCACATACATAAACCTTTCTCCATCATATACAATCACCCTTAAACAAACAGAAGAAATACTGAATCATTACCAGACCAAGTTAACAAGTAAATTAACAATGGAGAAAAAAAGAACATATTCAAATAAAAATCAATATTGATACATAGGTAAATATTATCTTCAGACATAGATATTTGGACTTACTCACCCATATTAAAAATTCCGCAAAAGTCTGCAAAATAATGATTGAGTGTTCTATTTGAACACTCCTTTTTCTTTTGCCTGACTTGGACATTTTGATCTTAGGTATATAGAACTATAATAAAGAACCAAGATTCGTCATGTTTAATATTCACACAGTAGTGACAATTTAATCTCATGTTCTTGCACAAACAAAAATTATTTATTTTCACAAAATTATAGCCTTCATTTTTCAATGGTAGGAATTAAAAACACTCATGCTCAAATTTAGATATTTACCATTTCTCCCCTTGAAAAATAAATTTATTTTCCATTGCAGCCATCCCTCTTTTCAGCAACTTCCATTTGATAGGTGTGAATGTATGTTACTTGCATACGGGTGCGCCCAGAGTAGAGTGCAAGGTCTTCACTTATTCCTTCTGATCTGGTGGTCTCTCTGCCAGTAATATATTTTAATGTTCAGACTCAATATACTCCATATTTATTTAAAATTCAAATATGTGTGCATACATGCATAGTAAGATTGTACATTTAAAATTTAACTGCTTTGGCATATAAAGTACATCCTTGAAAATATTAAATGAAGAAAATTTGGTTTCAAAACTCAATCTAAATATAAACCTTGAAAGTTTAAAGTAATTCTTGCTCTTGGTTCTCTTTACTGAGTTCCCAAATATCTAAGTTATATTTAAATTTACACAGGGCCCCTCAGACCTCTAATTTATCAATCTCAAATCCTTCTGTTGTTTCTGGAGTTTTAGTGCTTTGTACAAACCCACTGCTAAGTGAAATAGAGCCATGCGGCCTGGCACCTCACTTGCTCTAAGGTCTGATCCATCTTTCTCACACTTCATAACAATTTCCCAGCACTTTACTGCACCTTGGAAATCATCACCTTATTTCCCACCCTTGGCTTTCCTGACCCACCCTATTACCTTTTAGTCAGATCCAGTGGGAATCAATTCAATAACATTCGTTCATCAGTTTTGACCACCCCCTAAACATTAAGTGCCATGCTAGATGCTGGGGATACAGCAGGAAAAAAAACACAAATAACTTCATGGCATGTATAATCTAGTTGATGAGATAGGAGCAGAACAATAGCAAAGAGCATCTTTATTTCAGAAACTGACAGTCATTCACAAGGTACAGATACTTTTGAAGTAAGAAGGAGTGGGGAATGATTAGGGAAAATACCCTTCCCAGTAATAAGCAAAAACCAATAGGAAAAAGGAAAATTTTAGTAATTTAAATGACACACATGCCAATCTATATAGCTTTGCAGGGGTAAGCTGCAGTTCCTTATTCTTATTCTTCTAAATTTCTCTATAGTTTTGTAATGGATGTCCCCTCAAAGAAGAGTGTTCCAAGTTTTTATAGCCTTTTCCTAGGATAATTTTCTCCTATCAATATTTGGAGTCACCAGATGAGCATGGTTTCTCTTTCAAAGCCATTGGATTAATTTATACAAGTCCAGGGAGTTCATTCTTGAACTTCTGATTTTCTATCCAAACATTATCACAAAATAGCTGCCACTGAATATTAACAATGCTTTCACATACATTATTTAATTCACCATAATGGAGCTACACCAACCGAAGTCCTCTTTCTGATAGCCAGGATTTCTTTTCAAACAACATAGTTATAATTCACTTGCAAGTCCTCAGACAAACTAGGTACCCAGGGGATTTGGAGGAGAGAGGTTTCTCCCTTCACCACTAGTATGCAATTTGTGCAAACATTTTTGTACAGAAGGAGATTTGAGGTTATTTTTTTAAGGAAATGGTTATCTATTTTAGTAGCTTTATTTTTACTTAGAGGAAATATATTCAGAGATTTAAAACTATGCAGTTTATAAACAACCATTTTAATGGACTAAAGCAGGTAATCATCAATAAAATTCTTTTTAAGATTGTTACAATTTCTTATAGTATTTTGCTTCTCTTTCTAAAGTAGAGCTAGTTGTAATAATTACCTAAATACTCAGTTTGGATTCTTTGAAAAGGTAAGTGCATTGGGTTTGGGTCTCTGTTCACTTGAGTCAAGAAATCTCTTCATCAAAAATACATCTGGTAGCTAGAATACCTGTGGAAATTATGAATGGGTTAGTTGTTACCTAAATATTTCATAGGAGCGTGTACAAAGTAAATTAACCAACTGTTTAAGTATGTTAATGGGAATTTGAACGGCTTTGAGTCCTGGAAGTGGAGAGACCTAAAACTGTCAACTAATAACTCTATGAGGCCCTAGACTACAATCACCATGTTTCATCTTCATATTCATAATAAGTACCATGAATTGAGAAAATACTATTTTTCAGGCATTGTGCAAAGAATTTTGCATATATTTACTTATTTAATTCTTATAAACTAATATCTATGATTTATTTTGTTCATGTTTTAAAGATGAAGAAACTAATGTTTAAGTTAAGTAATGTGCCTAAAGCTTCAGAACTTCTCAGTGAAATAACCGACTATTAAATGCAGGCCTACCAAGCACCAAAAGCCTCATTCTTAATCATTGCTTCATGTTACATGTCACTTAGAACATTCCTTCCAAGAATAACTATATTAGACAGAGCTACTAAATTATCCACTTTTCCTTCTACAAAATTACTGCAAGTTATATATAGATAGATGATAGAATATACATTCATTACAATACATGTTTAAAATAGAATATACGCTTATAAGCTAAGTCTTCTTCCATTTTATAATTTCATCTTCATTTCTTTTGAAAGATTCCTTAAACTCTAACTCCCTTTTGCTGGAGATTTATACCTTTTAGTAAAGGATAGATATTGTCCAACCCAGGCTCCAGGAATACATTTGGGAAAGAGGGTTTGGGACTATATCTAACACATAAATTTACTCATATATTTTCCACTGTTGTATCTGGGGATTTTCAGGATTTTGTCAACAGTCATTCAGTGGAGTCAAGTTGTCCTAAATATTCTACAACAGGTATAGTTAATGGAAATAAATATGTGATCTATAGAATCTTGTTGATTTCTTTGAAATGGTTAACAAATATTACAAGATAATTTTCTCATATATATAGCACATCTCAAAAATTTGTAAATCTAGAGTTCATTCTCAAAATGAAACAATGTTCTCATTTGTGTAAAGGTGGTAACACTTTCCTAGAAAAAATGATAAAGTAAGCTCTAGCACATTGATACTTAGTGTTCACCAAAACCAGAGGTCATGGCCTGGCCACTTTTTATCTGATTTCTGTCTGCAGGTAAGTTTTGTTTTAGACTAACTAATGATGTTTAGACTTTGTAAATTGAATATCTTATTCAATTGTGTGTGGGTTCCAACTTCACTGTGTTTCTACCACTCCCCGTTTTCTTACACTGCCTTACGTAAAGCTGCCTTACTCACTGATCATGACCTACCTGGTACCTAAAGGCATTTAAGTTGTGACACAAAACACAGCTTTTGTGCCTCACAGCTTGTTGGCACAAAAGAAACAACCTTGATATCGATGCCCTAAATTCAGTGGCTTGTTGTCCCCATGTGCTAACGAAGTCACTCCAATTCCCTGGAAAGATACACACCTTCCCTCCAAATGCTTCTAGAAGTCCCAGGAGTTGTCTCACATGTGATCATAAATAAGCCAATTTGCATCATGCACTGCTACAACTGTTCTAGGCTTTCATCGAGCGTGTATGTATCCACCATCACCTGCCAGCATTCACTGTATCTGCTGGTCATCCATCATCTCTCACTGGTCATCCATCATCTCCCATTGGGCATCCATCATCATTCGCTGGGCATCTGCTGAGTACCGCCATGTCTGTTGGGAATCCACAATCTCCCACCAGGCATTGTGGTCTCTGCTGATGCTCTGCCATTTCACCACCAGTGCCTTCCATGAGAATGCTGCTTTACCTGTCTTGGGTGCTGTCACCTGGTCCTGCCAAACCTACAAACCCTCAAGATACCACATGGTGCTGCATTTGCTTGGGTCTTTATTGTACTTAGTGTTCCTTGCAAAAATTAGAAATATGTAGCACACTTTGTTATCTAAAATTGAAAAAGTAATGCTTGTCCTTGCCCCCTTCACAAAATCCCTCTGTAAAACAATTCTATTTTTTTCTTTTTTACTTACCATAGTCGCCTCAGGGCTTACGCATTCTATAGGGCTGATCTAGAATGTATTTGCTGATACCTTAATTTCTGTCCTCAGGCATCCACATAAAAACTTCCCTCTGAAAGGTTAAGCAGTGAACTTGTCAGTCTTATACCTAGCATTTACCCCTGTATCTGGTTTTTTTTTTTTTTTTTTGATGAATAAATGAAGGCCTCTCCCTCTTGCAAATCAATTCATGAGTTTAGGTACTTGGGATACCCCAGGCCCACACTTCTGCACCTGTGAATCTTTACTTTTTGGTTCAAACATCTTCTCCCAATATCCCCTTTCCCAGCACACAGCCATTTCACTAGAGGCTCTTTATCTTAGGGGGAAATTTTTCTTTACCAGGTAAATTTCAATTCCAGGTGTAAAAGAGAAGAACAGCACTCAGTATATTTGCAGAAACTTACAGTGACATATATTAAAGAGCACAGTCCAGAGGTCCTGGTGGTGGTTCTCATCTCTAGAGTCTGCTATCTCTAGTCAGTTTTTGTACTTTCTCTTCTTTCCCCCTTAAATATATACAACTTTTGCAGATTAATTACGTCTGTAATTCTCCAACAAATTCAGAATGTAATTTTAGTTAATGTTCCAGTTCTACTTGCAAAGGTCATTTCACTACAGGCAGACAGACAGCACCGTCTAAGCTAAATAAGAACTGACACCTAACTGAGTGCTTTCTCAGTGCCAGGCCCTGTTCTAACTGTTGAGCATTTACTATCTCCATTTACAGGTAGAGAAATCAAAGCACCAAGAGTTTAAGTACTGCCAATACTCTATTGCTAACTTGGTGAAACTCTGCCCTCTACATTTTCTACATCAAAAGGAAACTCTCTTCTATCTTCTCAAGTTAAATTTGAGTTTCCTGGTGTGGTGTTCATTTCTGATATTCTGAAGACTCACTTCATTATATCTTTTACTTCTTTTGGCTAATCCCAAATACAATTTCTGGTATAGGTGTTTCCCATTTTTGAGTATGGAAAATCTTATTTCTTCATGGAAAGTTTCAGTGGTTTTATATCATCTGCTAATGTGCCAATTCCTAGAAAACCAAATTTCCAGCCTTTATTTCCAGACTCTTTCCCCTAAGCCTACATGTGTAATCCAAGAGCCTTTTAACTGGGTTCAATGATGATGGTAAAGAAGATGATGATAACAGTAATTATAATAGCTAACTTTAATGGAGTACTGAATGGGAAGGAAAACTTTTTCCTCTGCCCTTTTATGTTCAGTGTCTGGGGTCCTGCAAATTAAACTGGCAAAAGACAGTTTAACCGGAGAAAGGGTTTATTGCTTATGCATACTGAGGTCTTCATAGAAAAGAAATGGAAGACACAAAGAAGCAGTTAGACCTAGGCATGTATGTATCATTTTACAAAGAGCAATAAATTGTGGAGAAGTGACAAGACAAAACAAAAGCAGTTTGGGCTTCTAGGGGTGGTAAATTGTGGAAAGGTAAATATATGTGGGAAACTAACGGAAAATAAGGGTTACTTTAATAAAATTTGTTATGAAAACTCAATCTTGTTTAGTCTCAGAGGTGATAAGTATGTGTCTCCATCATTAAGAGTCATTCTCCTCTTTCTCGTACAGGTAGGCATGAGGGTACCTTCACATAAGGAAATTTCTACTCTGCCTTTAGGCAGAAAGGGGAAGGATAGAGAGCTTTACCTGTATCTACTGTTTCTCGTTTGCCTTCAGCTCAAAATAGTCTTATGCCAAAGTGGCATATTTGGGAGATAGTGTTCCCTGATCCCCTTCAGCACTTATTCTGTGTCTGTTATCTCATTGAATCCCCACACCAACATGTAGGTAGAAGTTTACATTTTCCCCACTTTACAGATGAGGAAAACTGAGGTATACCATTTACCTGATTTTAGTGTCACGAAAGGCTAATATCCATTTTCATTTAGATCAATGACATTAAGGGCCCCATTCCCCCTACTAATCTGCCTGGTATTTTTGCCACTGATCTGTGGAAATGTGGAACATGCTAAATCCTCCTGAAAACATAAACCAAACGCTGATTTTTGCTTCCTGTCTTGCTATAGCTCTAGAGATACAGAGTAGCATAAGTAAGAAAATAATCTCTTGTTTATCCAGGAGTAATTTGTCCAAGTCCTACAGTGATAACAGTAGTTAACAGGTATTTCACATGTACCAGTGCTATACATCATCCTCGCTGAAAGATACTCTATTAGAACCATAGCTTTGCTCAAAGTATTTTCTTTTCAGTACATTTTAGACTCCATTAACATCCTTTTCAGACACAGAGTTTGAAAACCCAGGTTTCAATGCCTTTGTTGCCAAGTGATTAGAAAATAGAACTAAGGGGGAAGGTTCATAATGTATCTTCAAATAGTTGAAGGATTTTCATGCTCCTATGGCTCCAAAAGATGAAAGCAACGTAAATGGTTAAAGATACAGACAGAAGCAGATTAGGGTACATTAACATGTTCTTCATCAATGAAAAGCTCTGTCAAAGAGAGGAACCACTCCATTACTGGAGCTTATATAAGGAATTTCTGCTTTGAAGAGGAAGTTGCACTAGATATTTTCTGTTTTTTCTTCTGTTCTCAGATTCTATAAGTTTCCTACTGATGTGACTTTGAACAAGTTACTTGGAGTCTGAAATTATCATTTATGGAAGTAGAGGATAGTGCCTTTGTGAATAACAGATGAAAAGAATTACTGTTTCATACAACAGGGTTACATTTCACATGTGCTTTTATGTGCCTGTGGTCTTTATTATCAATTTGATTAGTCCCGGTAGGAGACCCTGAATGAAAAAACTACTCATTAATTATATATTATTTTAACAACTCAGAAGTCATTTTATCTCTTGTTGCCATCTAAGTGAAGATAAAAGAAAATTTGCTTAGAACGGACGGACTATATATTCAAAACCCTCACTCTTAAACATTATGCGATGAATAAGAATAGCCTACTTAGCCTTTCTCTCAAAAAGCAGTAATTCAATCTTGAAAGCTGTCTTTCATATGCTAAATAGAGTCTCTTACAACTATGGATCTGAATTGTTCTCATTTATCTCTATGTGTTCCTAACACAGCACTTGAGCTTTGTAGTATCTGGGTTCTTGGACTAATTATTAAAGGTTTCTGTCTGTCTTTTCCTCCTCAGGCAAATTTCTATATTCTGCAAGTGCTGAAATCTGTTTTGTGTTCCAAATAAAAGCTATCAGAAATCTAAAATCTTTTCACTCTAATTTTTCTGCATTTAAAATATAGCAAAGGCAAGCTGCTCACCCATTAGCCACATAACACTAAGTTCCAAAAATATTCTTCATAAATTGTTTTTCCATGACTTGATGCCATCGTTTCTTTTTTAAGATGAATATCAGCAAGACAGTCAAGGTTAAATGTGATTTCTTTTTCAATGTGGATTTTCTCACTCAGAAATATTTAATAAAATAGGTAGAGGAAGCAGAATTTTAACAACCAGCCCATTTATCTCTATTTTTATTGTTTAATTACATGGTAAGAGATATCTGAGGGTCTTTATGGAAGTGTGTACTAATTTCAAATTAGTCCAAACCATTGCAGATTCTTTATTGCTGTCTTCTATATAATTGTAAGATCACAGCTACTGTGGATTTTAACTCCATTCAGAATGAAGCAGGAGAGGAAATATTTTGAATTAGTAGGTACACACGAGATAACTAGGTGAGGCCATCTTCTGTAGAGTGAAAGCATTCCTTATGCTAGATCAATACCATTTGGGGAGCTCAAAAGAATTATACTAGCTAATGAAAAATCACTTTCTCCTCAAGATTTTGTAGCAAAACCTTGAAGGGGTACTAAAGGAAAGGCATTTAATATTTATTAAGCATTTACTCATTTTCCTATTTTACTTTAACCCCACCTCAGACGCTTTCAGCTTAAAATCTACATATTTGTAGGGAGAAAAAAGATGTTTCTGGGTTTCCTATTTTAGAAACGAGTACAGAGGAGAAAGCTAAATGTGTGCTATTGAATTAATAGATGAAGCTATCTTTCATGTATTTAATTTCAAATGGAAAACATATTGAAAACAAAGAGCAGATAAATAATTAGAAGTAAATTCCTTATGTTCTTTGAAGTATTTTTCATGATAGGAGAGAGTGAAGTCTCTAATTTTCAATTCCTCAAAAACCTAGGATTACAAGCTCTGTATATACATGAATTTCACCAGTGGGTGGCATATAAACCATTATAATCAACTCCTGTGTTCTCTAAAAGGGAGACTGGAGTGAAAAATAAAGATAACAAACTATTTCCAACATCTTTAAATTATATTTTACTTAGTTAGCAATAAAAAGGAAATTGTTTAATAGAAAAACTATAGAAAAGCTAAACATTAATGTCAATCATGTATATATTTGAATTTTGATAGCTTCATGTCCTTAGCTCCAATTCTAGCTAAGAAATGCTGTGTTTGAACTGTATCTTTTTGATCAAACAACTCTTAAATAATGCCATATTAATATTGACGTTGAGTAAATCAATGGCTATCTCTAAAAATTAGATTCTCCTTTATGAATGATTAGTTTTTATTGTGTACCTATCATGCTAAATATTTTAACCTACATTATCTCACTTAGCATAAAATTTACAGGTATTTGTGACTATTAAAGACTGCAAGTGATATTATTTATTAAATTGTAAATCCTTATATGATTTTAAGATATTATTATTTTTAGTATTACATTAAATCAAGCCTCTATCTAAATTTAGATACAGTATGCACATGAAAATATAAACTATGTATTTCAACATCTACCAAAACAAATGTTCTGGACGTATTTTCTTGATTTAAATATAATGTAATTTTTTCAGTTTAGTTATAATGAAGGAAGGTCAGCTTCTTGTAGTTTAAGCAGAGTAGGAAAATTTAAGGACCACTTTGCCAGAACATATTTAATTAAAAAATATATGAAGGTAATTTTTGAAGACTAATATTTCACAAAGAATTTTTTTAGCATGCAACGCTATGACAAATTATTCATTTTGCTGTGGTTTATTCATCTAAAAGTTTCATTTAGTCACAATATTATTTTATATGTAATTAGTAAATTAATTAAAATAGCTAAATAAATGACTGAACAAAGGGGAGATACAGTGAGAGAATCTAAGACTGTATTCAATTCTGATGAAAAATATTGTGACAATGTAATTAAGAATTACTCTATTTTTACAGTGAAACAAACAAAAAATGTCTAAAGATATTGTGCATGCCATTATATGACATTTGTAGCCCTAACTGATGTTTTCTTGGAGTTTGTTTTTCAGATATATATTAGGATTACTGAAAAAAAAAAACACAATTTAACAGAATACAAAGGTGATAGTAGGAAAAATAAAAGGATACAGGAAGTAAAAGTGATAGGACAGCAAAGTTAAATCTAGATTCATCTTGGTTTCTTACCTATTGCACTTTTTAAATTCCTGCAGAGCTATGGCCTAAGGAAATTATTATATGCTATAAAAAATAACAATAACACAAATATGACTAATAATAGTGATAGCTATGTGTATATTGGGGTTAAGCTACATGCCAAGCACTTTACTCTAATCTTATGTTAACCTAAAAAAATTACAGAAATTATGTGTTATTATTCAAGAGTGCTTTGACTATTCAGGACCTTTTAGGGTTCCACACAAATTTTAGAATTGTGTGTTCTATTTTGGTGAAAAATGCCATTGGAATTTAATAGGGATTGCATTTAATAAGTAGATTGCTTTGAGTAGTATGAATATTTTAACCATATGAATTCTTCCAACCTACAAGCATGGAATATCTTTCCATTTACTTGTGTCTTCCTCACTTTTTTTCATCAGTCTTACAGTTTTCAGTGTACAAATATTTCACCTCTTTTGTTAAATTCATTCCTCATTATTTTACTTTTTTGATGCAATTGGAAATGGGATTGTTTTCATTTCTCTTTCTGATGGTTCTTTGTAAGTGTATAGAAATATATCAGATTTCTGTATATTAATTTTGTATCTTGCAATTTTACTGAATTCATTGATGAACTCTAGTAGTTCTTTGACGGTATCTATAGAATTTTCTATGTATAGTATCATATCATCTGCAAATTGTGACAGTTTTACGTCTTCCTTTCCAATTTGGATGTCTTTTATTTCTTTTTCTTGCTTAATTGCTCTGACTAGGACTTCCAATAATATGTTGAATAAAAGTAGCATAAGTGGGCATCCTTGTCTTATTCCTGATCTTAGAGGAAAAGCTTTCAGCTTTTCACTATTGTATATGATGTTAGTTGTGGTCTTGTCATTTATGACCTTTATTATGTTGAGGTGGAATAAATCCCACCTTATATTTTTAATGTATTGTTGAATTTGGTTTGCTAATATTTCGTGGGGGATTTTCTCATGTAAATTCATCAGGGATTTGGACCTGCAATTTTATTTTCTTGTGACGTCTTTGTCTGGTTTTGGTATTATGGTAATTCTGGCCTTCTAAAATGAGTTTGAAAGCATTCCCTCCTCTCCTAATTTTTGAAAGAGTTTGAGAAGGATTGGTATTAACCCTTGTTTGAATTTGGTAGAATTCACCAGTGAAGCCATCTTGTCCTGGACTTGCAAGTATTTTTATTACCTTAATGAGAAAAGATTTCCCAAGTTCCTCATTCTAACATTATGGAATCCTTACCTTTGTGAATACTTCTTTATACATCTTTAATTATAATGACATTTTAGGTATAATACCATAACTTTGTCTTGCTTAATAAAATTAAATGGTTATTTAATATCACCTCCTACCCAATCCATATTCAGCTTTCCCAATTGACTCAAATTAGGATCTAAACATGTTACTTCATTTGAATTAACACCCAAACAATATCCACACATTACATTTGTTTTTTATGAAACCATTTTTAGAAAGGCTTGGTTCTGACTCTCAGGAGAGGAAACATTTATTAGAAGGGGACACAAAGTCAAGGAAGTACTTTAATTGCAGATGAGAGACTTGCACATGTTTATAGGTTCAAAGGAAATCACTATAGTTTTGGACTTACAAAACAACCCTCCCCTTGTTCAAAGATCTTGTGCAACAATGGCTATTAATTCCAGTTTAGCCTGGGATCCAAGAGAAGAAACAAAACCTGAGACTAGGAAGAATGAACTTAGAAAGGTATCAGGTCAGAAAGGAAAGGAGGAGGGGGAATATGAAAGTTCTGGGGCAAACCATCAATAATGTAACTTGGGTTTACTTTAAGATGCCAGACTCTTGGTAAATTACTCTTATTTGTAAATTATTTCTTTATTCTGAATTTTCACATTCTCCTTCCATTGGTCAATACTAAGGAATAGTAGAAAAAGCACTGAAGGCCTAGTCTCTATTTTCAGTTTTGCCAATAGCTGTGTGATCTTGTGAAGCCACATGGCTTCTTTGAGCCTGCTTTTCTTGATTTGTAAAATGAGAAGATTGGGTTAGATGTCTCTAAAATTGCTTTTGTCTCTAAAGTATGATTATTCTAAGGCATTTATTAGGTATATACATGCAATAAACTGAGATTATCTTCAATGATTAAGCTCACCCTTTTTGCTTTCCTTATCTGAAAATCAAGGGCACAAGAACTTTCTTTCTCCCTCTCCCATCATAATTTGTTTTGTGGAAAGAATCTAAATTAAAATTAAAGGCTGATCTAGACTATATTAGTAAAAAAAAGAAATATTACCTTTTTTCCCATTTAAATTCAAAACAAAACAATATTACTATGACAGGTTATATTTGTGTTTTGCAATAAGAGCCAATTTCATAAGTTAAACTACCTAAAAATAATTGCTCTGAGGGAGTTGAAGCAAAATGGCATATTGTGATTGAGAATAACCATATACAATTTCCAAACATTAAATCTTGGAGTAATCTTTGTCAAATTGGACAATAAGCTCTTAAATTATCTCAAAATTGAGACAATTTTACAGATAGCAGGGAGTCATATTTTTTTGCAACAATAAAAGCTATGTTTGTCAATGCACTTTGGGGATATGGATTAGATATTTCAGAGATCATTTTTGTTGAACAATATGATAGATCTATTCCAAAAATTGCAATTGCAATATTCACTTATACTTTTTAGTCAACCAAATGATATAACTGAAACCATAGAATCCATCCAGTGATTGGAATTAAACATTTTCTTTTATAAACTGATTGAATAAATCAGATAAATGCTAAAATACTTTTCATTTTGTGCATCTAATCCTATAGCTATCAGATTTGGTTTCTGTATCCCTTCTAAAAAATATATCTGAATTAAATTAAAACCTTTATTTTACCCAGAGTATGATTAAGTTGAGCGTCTCTATTTCTCCTCAAAACTGGGTTGGCTTTATGAACAATATATTTAAATAATTCGGGAGCTGGGAAAATAAGCCATCCATTGAAAATAACACTTAATCATACTTATACCTTCAGTATTGCATGTTTCTATTAATAGTTTATTTATAATGCAAATGATTCTTCAATAAAAAATTTTTTTAATTAAGAAAACAATGCAAGTGATTATATCTCCATAGCTTTTAGAGCTATATTCTTAACACACTACTATCTAATTGTTGTAAAGGAAAAATAGATGTAGTTTAAAAATGTTGTGACACATGCTGTAACTGCTCTTACAAGGGCTTCCTCTAGTCCTTATTAATTATAATTAAAAAGAGTTGAGATGAGGTACTATAAAGTTAACCTAGCTCTATACTTCTACTGAAAAATTTCTTGATTACCTGTCTCTGCATTCATACTTCATCTACTTCTAGTCCAATTAGTTTTAAGCTTGTGTTTAAGTCATGCCTCATTTTGAGCAGTTCATACAGTCCGAGGGGAAAATGGCCTTTGAAGACACTTTCTGGGATCATGTGTCAGCATTTCAGATCACCCAATATTGAATTCTTTCTCTATTAGGCTTTATGCTTAGCATTGGGAATAGGAGTAAATAAACAGGAGTCTAGCTCCCAAAGAGCATATTCACATTCAGAAAAATATTCAAATAATTTAAACAAGTTACATCATCTAGAATTTTATTTTCTAATTTAGCATCACTGGAAAAAACATCTCATTTTCACCATAAGCCTTGAATAATTTCTTGAGAATTTTCAAAACCAGCAATGAGTAAATTCAGTTACTGTGACTAAGGATAGGGAAAGGAAAGCTAAAATGTCCAGTTCTAATTAAAATACTTGAGGCAAATAGTGGTTTTGTGTCTTTCCTTAGGAAATAAGATGAATCCCTGTAGAGATGTATAATGCCAAAGTCTATGTCACAAAGAATGTTTGGCAAGAAATAAAGGGCTGCACCATTTTGGAGTGTTACTGACAATGTGAGAATTAGTATCGTTCCTTTTCCAAAGAGATTTTTTAATAATGCAAGAAGAATATATTGGAGATGACATGTTAGTCCATCTGTCAATCCATCTGTTAATAGTCATTGACAATTGTCGATAAGCAGTCGCATTTTTTGAGGTGTTGCAGTGCAGTAAAATGTGGCCTTTGGTGTCAGATGAACATGGGTTTAAATCCATATATTACCATCTTCTCACCTTGGATAAGTCACCTTTTATTTTGAAATAACAAGCTCTTCATCTATAAGACAGAGAAATACATATCTAGGTGGCATGGCATTGAGAGTTAGACGTCATGTACATAGAATATCTGGTATTTGGTATATGTGAGATAAATTAATTATTATTAATAAAATTACTCTAAGGAATTGATTTTAGTAGAATCTTATTTTGGAAGCCCTAAATAAAAGCGAGCAGGTAAATTATATTTGAGTTCACCTGACAGAAACTTCTAAGAATTTGTCCCAGGTGAATGATAAAATAGTGGAATAAGATTTTTTTTTTAAAAAAAGGATACAATATCTTGTAAGTCAGTTTACAAGTGGAAGTGCCCTATAGCCTTGTGAACAGGATTTGATTAGTGTTTTTGTGTGTAATATATAAGTCTTGGTAGAATGAGAAATGATCATACATAGTTTATTTTCCCATTCATATGTACCTTTGTTGCCATTTCCATGTTTTAGAAAATGTTTATATCTGTCGTTAAGAAAACAAAGCCACTTAGATGGAGCTTCCTACAGAAGAGACAGTGACTGGCCCTCTGGGACGTGGATGGAGAGTTATGTTGTAGGTAAGGAATCTTTGCTTTCCCAGGTCAGACATGGAAAACTTTAAGTTCCCAGGCTAGTCGTCCAGTTCCCATCTTGAGTCTCTTTACTATCTCTGCAGACTTCATATCAACAAAACAATAACAACAAAAAATGGAGGATAAAAAATATATAGGGCCAAATAATCAAAGAGAATATTAAGAAGTTTTTGTGTATAAATCCTATATCCTTAATCATAAACTGACAAACCTCCCCAGGATTCCATTTCCAAAGACATTTGACAAAAGATCAAATTGCCTCTTGTTGGAGCATTAATTTCCAGTTGTCCACATAGGCCTTTGAGTAAGAAAGGGTGCATAGACCTGACTCTGGTCCAGTGCACTGGGTAACTTATGAGGACAGTGGAAGCACAAGCAGCAGAGGTGTGTTATCTTGGATGGAAGACTATAGTTAATATCTTTTTTTTTTTTTTTTTTTACTTTTTGGAAGGGGGAGGTAATTAGGTTTATTTATTTATTTTTTTAAATGGAGGACTGGGGATTGAACCCATGACCTTATGCATGTTAGGCATGTGCTCTACCACTGAGCTATACCTCCCCCTTATGGTTGCTATCTTAAATATTTAACACATTCTTACACATTATTTTAATTTGTTCTCAAACAACTCTGTAAAGTAGATTAAATCGGTCATTTTCTTGAGCTTTCAGAAGGGAAAATAAAAATCCTAAAACCCAGAATAGATACACACATATAGATGGTATGTGACAAAGCAGATTCTAGAACAAATCTTCTTCATCCCTTTCTTATACTCAGAACCATAGAATGTTTTCTCCTGTGCCCTGCAGGTTGGAAGCAGAGTTAAGCACCTGTTTAACAGTATTAATATTTTGGCAATAAAATCTCTAATGTGGCTTCTTATTTTAGGTAAAAATCCTTTACGCTCAAGCAGGATCACTGCTTCACATGGACTAGGGCCCTGAGCTCTTTCAGATACACACTGCCACTACTCTGGAAAGCCGCCGGAGGGATGGTGATAGTCAAAGATTAGCAGCGGTGTCAAATGATAGCACTACACTTCTATGAAAATCTCTCCAGTTCAGAGCTTGGTTCCCCTTTGTTGGACCTCAACTTATTTGTAAGGGAATTGGAGGCACTAGGTACAAGATGAGATTTGATGGGGTTTTTTGGAATGAGTTCTGTTTTCTGAAATATGGCAGACTAGGTTTTTTGGAACAACACTACCAAACAAGTATATAGGATATATGGAGTTGTGTGTGTGTGTGTGTGTGTGTGTGTGTGTGTTTGAAAAAGCTGACAAGAGAGTAAGGAATTATCAAGGCAAAATTTTAGTTAAGAGTGAAACCTAGATGTAGGCTCAAAACTTTCGCTCTGCAGAAATTTGCTTTAAAAAGGAGTTTGAGAGTATGCAGGCAAGAACTCAAACAGATCATTCCCATTTTAAGCTGGCACCCTAAAGAGTTATACCCTAATATAAGGATGAAGCAGGGGTAAACCTGAATCACACCCTCTGCACCCTAGGGTCTGCCAGGAAAAGTGACTTGTAATTGAAGGGTGGAGGGAACTTGTCCCTGATCATTTTCAACCACAAGCCAGAATGCATAATGATTTGCAGTGGTCCAAAAACTTCAAACTATAAGTTTTGTTGATAATATTCTTGGAATATAGTGCCCCTTGGCATCAATAGGGAAACAACAAACAAAGCAATGGACAAAAAGACAAAACTGAGGCAGTACTTCACGAAAGAAATCCAAATGGCCAATAAACATATGTAAAGATGCTCAAACTTATTAGTAATCAGGGAAATTAAAAATGCGATTATATGCCAGTAAATAGTCACCAGATCGACAAAAATTGAAGTGTGACTATACTTGTGTCGGCAAGCACGTGGAACAACAGGAAATCATACAATTGTGATGGGAATGTAAATTGACACAACTATAATGAAAAACAATATAACATTATATAGCAATATTAGAAAAGTGTGTACCCCATGATCCAGAATTTCCATTGCTGGGTATATAGCCAAAAGACTTACTCCTGAGCACCAAGATATGTGTAAAAGAATTATTTGTAGCAGTATTGCTTGTAACTATCCCAAACTAAAAGCAACTAAATTGTGCAAACAACAGTGAAATGAATACTTAAGTTGCTGCCTTTGGTATTATAACCAGATACTATACAGATAAGGAAGCTGAGGCACAGAGACGTGCAACTGTTTACCCCAAATCATACAGATTTTAAGTGACACAGTTGGAGTTTGCCTCCACGCAATCTAACCCTAAATTCTTTAAATAATATACTACGCTGCCTCTCATAAATTTGTTCTGCAGGAAATGAATAATATGAGGTTGAACTATATGAAACTGACATTTTTGTAAGTCAAAAGAGTTGAGTATTAGCAAATTCATATGGTTCAACTTAATAGCTCTCTTAAGTTCCAAGCCCTTTTGGCCTGAAATCACCTTGCTCAGAGTATCAGCCAACTTCGCCCTAGGTTTCCCCTCCAAATAACCTTCTATGTTGTTTATCAGTGGAAAAAGTTTCCTTTGCTCTTTTCCTCTAAAAGCCATCATTGCTAAAGGGCTGTGATTGATTCTTTATTCTAGTTTTCATTTTATTAAGTGACTGTGGGACAAAACAGTCTGACTAACCATGGGGAATAGAAATGATGAAAGCAACCACAACTGTTGACATCTGCCAAGAAATGCTGTCTTTGGCATGCACCGTACTAGTCACCCACTTTTGGGCAACAGAGTCTTTCCAAATTTAATAATCCATAAGAATCTTTTTCTGGGCCATCCTACACCCCAAATAAGGGTAAACCTTCTATCCTTGGGCCTGGTCCCCCAGAGGATTCTGTACAACACAACTCTACCATGTTTGAAAGATCCTTCCAAAATTTCAGAAACAAACAAAAAAAACATAATTCATTCACTTATACAAGCAGAGAAATTGCTCTCAGAATTATATTTTAATGTTTAAAGAAGGCAGTAGAATATAAAGAAGGATGCCAAGCAAGGCATGAAAAATTTGGTCACAAGAAAGTCTTTATGATTTCACAGGCCAGAAATATCTATTTGTTGGGTATGAAGAAATGAATGAAAAGTTTACAAATGCTTTAGGAAACTTGTCTTAAGAATAAGACATTGAATTAAATAATCTGGAAAAAGAGTTATAAAATGGCTATATAATTTTAGTCTAAAAGGTGTACCTTTTTCTTATGGTTCAAAGCTGAGGATTTCTTTCCTTGCAGAAATAAACACATCAAAGCTGAATTTTAAATTCCAAAAATATTCCCTAGAATAATGAGGACATTTATTCTTCTATATATTCTGGATTTAGGTAAGTGTTTGGAGGATGAGAAAATTCTATTAAACTTTAGGGATTAGTCCTGCATTATTCATCCAATAGTATTAATAAAACTAGGGGGAAACTAAGGAATTCCCTATCTGTTCCTCTCCATCCACTAACCCCCACCTCTAGACCAGCTGTAAATGTTTATTAACTATATAAATTTCAGATTCTAACGAGGTTTTATGCTTCATCAATATAACCTGCCCAGTTTGGACCAAATCAGGTATAGATTAGGACAAAGTCAGGGACATTTGGGAAACTTGTTATGTCGCAAATTCAAATTTTCATCTTTCCTACTTATTTATGTCTGGGGAAAATGACTTTATTTAATGTCAGTCTTCCCGAAGTACACTTGCTATGGTCTATTCTTAGAAGAACTATTAGAAAAATTGCAGTTTTCAAGAAAGCCAAGACCTCCCCCTTAGTGACATCAGCTTAAGAAGAAAATTATTTGCATCAGACTTTTGGCCCAGGGAGAGTTTTGTAGGAAAGATTTTGAAACAGTGTAATTACCCTTTTGTGGTAATTAAAATGGAAGACTACTTGAGATCCTAAATGTGCCGCAGAATGCCAAAGATTTTAGTATAGTCATTATTTTTGTTACTGTGCAAGGGATTTATGATTCATGCTTTATCAAACCTCACACTTACAAGGATCCGAATATCCCAGTGTTTCTCTTTAATTGCAGGCATTCGCGCTGTACAGTGTTGAGTCCAATCCTCCCAGTGCCGCAGCTTCTCATTGGAAATTAAGGCCTTTAAAAGTGTCATTTAATTCTTTCTCAGTTGATTCCTGAAAGGAAGCTATCCTGTTACAGGCCTTTCTCAGAAAGAAAATAATTCCCATGAATTATAATTACTAGTAATCTTAATCAGAATGTATCTTAAGTCTTAAGGTAAAAATAAAACTGCCAAGGACCTCTAACAACTTGAAAAGTGAGCTTTGAGCTTAGCAAAGGCATGGAGGCCACCAATGGCAAACACTGCTAACACACCCACAACCGAGAACAATATTGATAAGAAGGGTAGAAATCAAGAACATCTTCTCTTGTGTTTCGATAAGAGTTTGGAAGAGGAGCAAATAGTTCAGATATACTCCGGAATCTTTGTCTGTAAAATGGGGATGATAATAGTAAGTACTTCATATGATTTGAGGACTAAGCAAAGTAATAAATAAAATTTCTAGACTAGTGCCTGGCACATAGTAAGGAACATATACTACTTACTACTGTTGTAAAATACTATTTATGTTTAGTATTCTAAGGATTTTGTTTCCTATCAAGTTTTTATATTTATCTGCAGGCCCTTAGCATGTCTTTTGAACAATGCTGAGTTCTATTTGTGCATCTAAGTACTTATATTTTGGCTACACTTCGCAAAAAATAAATTGCTTTGCTTATTCTTCATAGACAATGAGGGATTGATCGGCCTCTGTAGGACATTACTTCATTTTTTTGATCTTCAGTCATGTTAGAACCTAAAAACATCTATATAGTACATGTCATTAGATGTTTGTCCCATTCTTCAAGATATGTAGGGACAAATTCCGTACTGTTCTTTTTCAGGATACTCAAAGACCTTGTGGTATTCAAAAAAAATTCCACAGTAGGTGTAAATGTGAATATTTACTTCTGTGTCTTTCCAAAGCCTTATTCCTTCTACCTGTTCTATTGTATTAATAATCCATTGGAAATGCAATTGCTTTCCTATCAAATGAATATGTTTAGTGACACTCATCTGCATAAGTATTGAATTAAATGTTTCAGGAAAATAAAGTCCAAAAGGACCATTACGTTGAAATGTTTTACAAAAACAAAAAGATTTCCGAATCCCAGCCAATGAACCACTTAGGTTAGGCAATATCTGAGTTGGTCCAGGTCTATATAGAAAAAATAATTTTCTATTTAATGGGAACTCATTGTGATAGATAGATAGATAGATAGATATTCCACTGTACTTATAAAATTTTATTTTAGAAATTAAGTTGAAAAGTAAACTCTCAAACCAATATACATATATATTAGAGATACAGACTAGAAAATGATAACCATTTTCTCCTCTAATTGACAATACAGCACTGCTTACCTTCCCACAAACAAATTGAGTAGACTATAGACTATGACCTTTGTTTGGTCTGCATTTGAATGAATTACTTGAAGCTTTAATCGCAAAAAGTATTTTGCACACACCTTCTTAATCACAAGTTTCATTATGGAAACAACATAATATAAATATTCTTGATCAAGATTATTCAGTTTATCACTGAGATGCTTGAAAACTTTAAAGTAAGCAAACTAAATGTTTAATATCATTTTCTAGCAGTAGCAGTAAAGAAAAATTACCAAAATCTTCAAAAATTCTGAACAAATGTGGCTTTTCTCACCATGACAATAAACAGTGCCATGAGCACATCAACCAGACCCATAAATGGGATTGCATGTTATATAATATTCAATCACATTGCAGATGGGATCATATGATTGGCAGAAATATTGTAGCCAAACACGTTTGTCATGTTCTAGCATATTAATTTGAACATGCTCATGAATATTTATAAATGGGTAGGTATATGCATGAGCATAGGAATGTATACTTACACACAACATATACAAATGAACGCATCAAGAATTGACAGTCTACAAACATTTTTCCAGCTCCTTCTTTACCCACAGAATTAAAAAATAGGATTACTTTAAGGAAACCCAATCAATTGACATAAGGGAAGGAGAGTATGGGGTAGAAAAAACAAATGAATTTTTCCAATTTTCTCAGAAAACATTGGAAATCTTCCCTTCCACTTCTAAGTTGATAACAATTTTATGTCCAAATAATAAGTAGGAAAATGAGATCTCTTGAGCCAAATTCTCTCCAGTATTTGCCACCTAGAGATAAGGTAGTGAACTCACTCATTCATTCATTCAAATACTGCCTGAGTATCTACAATAGGTGTGGGGTTTACAGTGGTAAATAAAAAGAGCATCAGCCTTACCATTAAGGAGCTTATAACCTTGTAGAGAACCCCAGACAATAGACACAGAAGCAAACAAATTCAGAGAGTGAGTTTGAGCAAATAATTAGGAAGTGGTTAAGGAATTTTGGAGATTTGAATTTACCAGTTCACATTTCCCACGTCTAAACTGGACCTGTGATTTTTCGAAGGTAATTCTCACTCATTATAGCCACCAGATGGCAATGTGACCTTCTGCCTCAGAATTACCTGTTATTTCAATCAGCAATTTAACTAGCTCCTTGGGTGATTATAATATACCTTAAAATTCAAGATTCACTGTTCTATACCAAGATCTTTATTTCAGAAAGATAGTTTCTACAGCTAAGCCCCATGTTCCACTCATTATTGTCCAGATATGACAATGGATTGGCTTTTCTTAAAGTAATTCTACCTTTTAATTCTGTGGGTAAAGAAGGAGCTGGGAAAATATTTGTAGACTATGTCAATTCTTGATGTGATCGTGTGCATATGTTTTGCATAAGTATACATTCCTACACATATGACAGCAGCGGCACAATCATTATCTAAGGGTCTTTGTGCCTTATTATCTTCGTGACCAAAATCCCACACAGTAATATATTCATCTCAGCCAGTGCAGAGGGAGATTGAGAATTTGCACAACTTAAAAAAAAAATTCTTAAATGACAGTGAGACTCTTAGAGAGATAATGATGTTTAACTGATCTAATCTTTATACTTCCAAATAGTGAAGCTATATATCATTGGCTTCTCACTGTCCCTTGGACTTAGGACAATTAACTTTTGATAGGAAAAGTTACTATACAAATCAATAATCTTCAAATAACTTTCAAAAAGTGATCATTTCATTATGTACATTACCTGTCTTACCCATGCTCACCTTTCTATAAGGGGAAATTGTTATGGATTTTCACAGTTATATTTCCCTTCCATTGATCAGTTTCAACCATGGTATCATAAAGAGAGTACAGGGTTGAAAGTCATGAGATCTAGGTCTGGCTGTACTACTGAAAAATGCCTAATCACAGGCCAATCAGTAAACAACTTCAGGAGTGATCGAGTGTAGACTAGAGCCCAGCTCTGTCTGACTCTGAAGCTTGAGCTCTTTACAGGATTTAATAAGCACAGTGACACAAAGAGGCGTCGGCTGAAGGAATATCATTATTCTCACGTATCAGGATATGGTGGGGAATGGAGAGCAACGTCTGTAACCTAGTGTTCCTTTTTTTTTTCCCCTCATTCGGCTGACAGCCAGAGAGGGTGATATGCTCATGATAGTAATTGTTTGTTGTTTGTTTTGTTTTGTTTTTTAGCATTTAATATAGTGTTTTTTTATTACAGAGGGACTTTAACAATGTCTGCTGAATGAACGAAGTCAAATTTAGAAGTTAGGGATGTGTTGACACCTGTCCCCACAAACAGCTTAGTTCCAAAATGACCCTACCATTAATTAATTAATTAATTAAATTATTATTTTTTTTATTGAAGTACAGTCAGTTACAGTGTGCCAATTTCTGGTGTACAGTACACTGTCCCAGTCATGCATACATATACACGTATTCATTTAGTAATTGTTAACACTGGAACCACAAATCATGGTCACATTTGACTCAGTTGCCTTTCCGCTATACCATTCTTTCTGCCAAAATTGTGACCCTCTTAACTCCAATCCACCAGGACCTGGCCTAAGGTAAATTCTGGTGAAGATTATTTAATATAAGATTTTCTAATTAATAAGAGTTCAATTTCAGTGATGAGGCAACACTGTGTTTTGAGTTTTTACCTAAGCTACAATATATAAAAATAAAACATCCATGGGCACAAAAGATTTTACTTCTTATCCTCAAATTAATTAAAGGATCAGTTAGGTGTTGTGCTATCAGGGTTAAATAGTGTTAGTGGCTATGAAAGAGCACATTGTTCCGTAAGTGTTCTCTCTTGGGAAGCTGGCAATAAGTATTAATCAAGCTAAAGAAAATTTTGCCAAGGCAGACAGTGTGTCACTGAAATACCCCTAGTCAGACTGGAATGAGGTCTGTTCTCATAAATAGAGCACCTGGCTGTAGCACAGAATTGCATATAAGAAAAGGGATTCATTTCTGGGATCTGGGGACTGACCATCATCCATTAGGAAAGAGGACAAGCAATGTCCCATTGGAACACAATAGTAACATTAACTTTGTACCTGTCGTGTACTCTAGATGTTATGGTGTGCATGTGCTAAGATAGGGGTCTTTGGAAATCACATACGGGAAGTAGCCAAATTTCAGTAAGAATGTTTCTTTCATGGGATTTCAAATGTCTGAGTGTTAATCTTGTAAATTAATAATATTAGTATTAACATTGTCCTGTTCATATCGTTTCACTAAGCCTGGAAGAATGATTCAGACATCTCTTTACTCCTCAGATAATTAGGAGAACAACTAGTTTATACTCAGGGTCTGAGAACCAAAAATCTTAAAGTTCAAATCACTCAGCTTCCCTCATTTTACAGACTTGGAAACTGAGGTTCAGTGTGGTTAACTGATTACTCTATGGACACAAAGGTAAGTAGTTTGAGAGCCATGGGTGGCGTCTATATCCAGGGTCTGTCCGTTGAACTAGACTGCAGTTCTTTAGAATCCAGAAAGCAGAAGGCATTTAGGGCTTCTCAAGCATACCTGGCCTTGATTCTGCCAGGATCTGATTAATCTGACCAAGTCACAGTGCTTGGGGTTTTGATGTCAGGAAATGACTTAACTCTTTACTTTTCCTAGTATTTGTGTATTTCACCATGGGCTTTCAAGGACTAAAATCTTCAGCTGTATATTAAAATTTTATTAAATGGGAATGTGAACATCAAAAAGTTTTAATGGGAAAAGTATAATAGTCTGTGGTCCAAACAGTAACTTCAAATTTACTTAAATTTTAAAATTCAAGGTACATTATAGTTTGACATCTACCTACCTTTCCTAGCTTCCTCTAGTTCTTACTTTCCCTAAATTTGGATACATTTTCTAAGTCACAAAGAGTCTTTGATGAAAGGAGTAGCACAATGAGGTATAGGGACAACAAAGAATTCCCCCTATTCCAAAAAAAATCCATTTATGAAACTTCTTATACCTGATTCCCAAGAGAGCTGCCTAATAAGTAATTTTAAATTGAGGCATTGTAATTTTAGAATCAGCAACCAAGGATTTTGCAACATGGGATTTATGGGAGATATCTAGTGAATATTTAGCACTGGCTATGATGTATTCATATATGAATTTAGCTGCATGAAATTCCAAATACAAGATAATGAGCTTTCTCATCTATCTTTAAAAAGATAGTAAAAACTTGAGCAAATAGGAGTCTCTATGGCAGCTAGCTTCAAAGTCTGGTCTAGTGATACTATTAGACACAGAGATGGGAGATCGTAGAGTGAGGTCAAGAGCTTTGCAGAGTTTCTGTGCTGTTTCCTGACACTTCCATTAAGAACATGAGCTAATTAAAAACAACAAAAGGGCCATCATCTTAGAATGTGCCAAAGAGTTTCACAATTCACCTTTTTCTCAGAAATATGCCTCAGTATTTCCAAAGAGCCATATTAATTGCTAGAAACTTCTCTGTGTCCTTAACTAAACCCAAAGCTATTATGTAGCCCGTGATGACAATCAGAGCATTTCAACATGAGGGTCCCTACATCAAGTTTTGCTCAGGAGTTTTGTTTCGAGTTTTGCCTTTAGCTCTTCATTTTCTGGTATTTTTTTAACTGATACACTATGCTTAGGTTCTTTTTATCCACATATGCAGAAAAAAAAATGTTACCATCCTTCTCTTTTCATTCTTCCTGTAAGAAAAAGATAAATAAAGCCACTTGAGCAGCATCTATTCATCTGTCTTTTCAAACATTAAAAAGAGCACCTATAATGTGCTGAGCTCTGTGTTGAATCAACATATTCTTTTGCCTGTAGGAATTGTAATGGGGGAAACTGACACAGTAGCTAATAATTTTAATACACTGTAGCATAGTTGCCAAATTAGAGCTATGTCAGAGTTTATTGTGAACACAAAATCTTGCTTCCAAATTAAAATTATAGACATGTGATGGCAAAAGAAAAAGTGATGAGACAAGTCCTGACCAGGTTGCAATAGTAGGCGGATGGGTGGTGAATCTATCACAAGAGAAAGCCCTGAGCCCTGGTTACAGAGGCAAGAAAGGTTAACCGGAGAATGAAGCTGTATGTCTACTTTGAGGATCAGATGGATCAAATGCTAAGGTTTGAGAATTAGATAAGCAGGGAACAACAACAACAACAACAACAACAACAAAAAGCAAGAACAAATGACTGGAAAGTAAAATGGAGCAATTGTGTTGCAACATGGGACACACCAGGAAAAATATAACAGGAAAAAGCCTCCTTTATCCCATTGGTACCTCTGGTGAATCCCAGTTCCTGTACTGCCTGTTTCTTCCAGATTAAATGCACTGTTTGGCTGCATTCCTAAATTTCAACCTTTGTATTTTGTTCCCTGGATGCTGATCAGCTTCCTTTTTCTTTGGCATGGCTTTTTCACAAACAGATAAGCTTTCCCCTTGGTGTACAAATATTTGTAAGATCTGAAGATAAAGGGTTCAGAGTCCAGGAAAAGCCCATGGCCCGGATTTTGGATTTGGGTTCCCATCAGCAGATAGTAGCTGAGAATATGAAAGTGGAGACGCTGCCTAGGGAAAGAATGTAGGGGAAGCAGACCTCAGACCAAGGACTTTGATAGCTTTTTAAATTCCTTTCTACCTGAAATTTATGTTACTGCAACAAGTCCCTAGAAATACTAGTTGAAAGCTGATTTTCTCCTTCTAAAAAAATAGATTACAAAAGCTTACTCCAGAATGCATATACTAAAGCTGAAGGCTCTCAATTTTTATTTTAGTCCTTTTGATTAATGTCTCTGGACCTTTGCAAAATTTTGCAAAAACAGAAAGTAGTTATATACTTTAACATTATGTCATTTTGGAAACAATTATTTCTGATTGATTTTTATTCTTATCTCAACAACTTTATCTAAAATAGAAACATATTATTCTTAGATTGAGAACCTTATTGTTCAGTAACATATAACTGCTAGTTCAGCACTAAAATATCTCTACTCTTACACTACCATGGAATGAACATGGCCTTTGAAACTACACAAACCTGAGTTTGAGATACAGTATCACTAGCTTAGGTGTTACCACCTCCATGAAGCCATTCCTGAAACTCTTCCCCCTCCCTCATTAGCTACTTTTTAAAAAAAAAAAAAAGCAAAACACTTGAAAAATCCCTACACTTCACCCCAAAGTGACTATATGATGATAGCCCAGCTAAAATTTACAGTTCCTGATTTTTAAAACCAATTTATATAAATGTTTTAGAGTATATTATATTGAATATTAATCAATAAAATGGACAACATGTGGCATAGTAAGATCAATAAACTGCTTATGTCATAGATAGAATGGCTAAATATGTACTTGGAAGCCTTCGAATTCTTGGAACCTCAGAGTAAGCCCCTTATCAATTGGGATTTGAGGGATCCTGCTAAAGTTCGTTTTATTGCTACACCAGCCAAAATAATTCCCTGTCGCCTGCCTTCCAATCACAGAGATTTGATTTTAATTCAACATGCCTAAGTAAAATATAGATACTATTAACGGGAAAAAGAGATTTGAAAGCTAAAAAGTGCCAGAAGACCAATTCCATCTTTTCATACTTCTTTCTGAGACCCCCACTCTACATGTTTTTTAGAAGATTAACATACTAATGTTTATAGACTCCTTTAAAGTCTTTGTATAACAAAAGATATCTAAGTAGTATAATAACAACAGTAATAGAGTGAAATAATCGAAGAACATATAGATGTCACATATGCATATGGAATACTCACATTGGGGAAACCCTTATATATTTCCTCTTTACTTTTACATGACATTTCTCATCACTTTAATCATGGCAATATCTGCCTTATGGGCTAGATAACAGTCATGATAATATTCCAATCGCAGGCACTCATTACAAAAATTTAATTCACTGATTACTATATTAGCATATTAAATCTGCACTTTGCCTATCAAGGCTAAAGATTTTGTGTCAGTGTATTTCTAAATATATAGTTTGAATTGAAGCTAAGAGGAGTCACTGCAGGTAGCTTCCTCATAGGAACATTTTTGCTTTCTGGCAAACTATTACTTGTTCCTATCATATGCCTTCATTTGTTATTTACTAACAACCATCAGTTCATGCTCCAAACGTTCAAAGTTTCTCATGGTAAAATGACCATTTTTTCCAACTGTCACTTTTTTCCTACTGTTTATACCAAGCCATGATTTTTGAGATATTTTTAATCTCACTACCTTCTCCTATGTCCTTTACTATTATGTGAATGGTTATTTACTTATCTAAATTGATTTTCCATAGAAAGCATTATCGAGGGTGGTAGCCGTCCCAAAATGCTGTGACTCTTTCGTCGGTTACCCCAAGTTTGTTCCTCATCTCTTGTATGGGTTATACACTTAACAAACCTACAATATGAAGAGCGGGCCATATTCTATGATGACATTATGCAGTAGCTAAGACATATTCAGAATATGTTTAAAGAGAATGATGAAAATGCCATCTTGTTAAGCCCAAATAACCCGTTAGTGAAATGAAGTAGCTGATACTAATTTCCAATCTTTCTGAATAATACCAGTTTGTAAATTGAATTATTGTGGTCAGTAGTGGATATTTTGTTCAATAAAAGTAAAAAATATCAAATAGTATGAGAATTTGAATATGCTTTTTTACCTTTGATATTTAAGTTTATGATTAATTTTTAAATATACTATAGACGTGAAGTCGAAAAGGTCTTTATAGTTTCATCTAATTAAATTCTTTGTGCTCATAAACATAGTCATGCCACCCTGCAGATGAAAATCTACCCAAAAACTGTCATATACATCCAAAATATATTTCACAATCTCCTTTATTAAGGCATACAAACATTTAAAACTACACCCTCGATGATTAAATAATGTCAGAAACAGACTTAAGAAATAAGGATTTGGAAACTCTTGATGACGAACTGATGGAGGAGGCCCATTAACACCTTCATAAATTTCTTCCAGGGTAGGATAAACTAGCGGAGTGGAAAATGCTATCCCCATCCTGAAGACTGGTTCAGCAGATGGAATCCAAATTCACAAGTCACAAGTCTAAATTACAGTTCATACATGGAGTATCTAAACAGTTCGAGGAGGCTTTTTTGCTGGTTGTGATATAACTTCAGATGTTTTTGATGGTCTTGATATTCAGTCTTAAGAGAAGATGCAGCACAGGAGATTTTAATGCAGAGGGATCTGGACGTGAGATGAGATGTGGAAAACCAAAAGTAGATCTTCTGCTTCCAGACAAGTTATGCCATTCTAGAATGATACGTTATGTCTCTAGGCTGCCAGGGATCTTCTTCTGTAGCAAGAATGCTGGGAAACTTAGGTACCAGGAACCCATGCAGTGAGACCAGCTGCTAAGCAGCCTGGCCACTGAGGGCAAGAGCTGGTTATTAGGCGCCCCTCTTATACTACTAGGTCTGTCTCTGATTGGTCCAGATTTTGGGTGGGGCTGATTATGTCAATAGTCAGGGGAATTGTGACGCCATTTAACATGTAAGGACTGACATCTATGCTATTAACTGAGCCATGTGAAACATTACAGAGTTACTAAAGCAGGCTGTCACCTCAAGAAGTTTACAATATACCAAAAGAGATAAAAAGAAAAATACAGTAACATATAGATACTAAGACACAGATATGTTCAGGGTACCAGGGGAAGATATAGAAAGGAGTAATTAACTCTGTATGTGTAGTTTTAGAAAGGGCTTCCCAAATGAAGTAGTGTCTCAGCTGGTCTTTAATGATGTGTAGGAGTTCGTCTAGTGCACCAGGAAAGAGATCTGAAGAAGGGGTGTTTGAATTACAGATGTCATTCTAAAGAAAGTCAAAATGTAGAAAGGTATAAGAAAATGAAAGGGGGGAAATGGTTAGAGATAGGATTGAAGTTGAAAGCTATTAGATCTCAGAGAAACCTAATTCTTCATGACTTAAGTCTGACCTCTTCACTCAAGTTTTATACTTGATGGGATAAGGAAATATCTGTGTAAGAATATTTGTTAACCATAATTAATTGATTAATAATATTTCTCTGAAAGCTAAGCAAAATTAACTATTTAATGAAATCCTATAGATTTATTTTTCTAACGCTTGTAATAAGCTTAGTGACTTTCCTGTGAAATCATGGAACCTGAAACTATACCTAGTGAGTACCTAGTCAGTGTTAAAATTTTGTAGGACAACAGATCATTTTATATGATTAATTAGCAGACAGGTAAAATGTGACTTGAGTACTACTAAGAATATACAGCTTTATTAGGTAATAAACATCTACAATGTTAAGCAGTATTAATACCATGACAGTATAATAGCAAAACTTAATTTCAACTCATCCAAACTAGAGCCATACATTGTTCAAATTATTGGCTGAAAGAAATCCTGTGTTCATCAAGTTCCACAAAGAAAATTGTATAATAAATTGTATTCTATTTTGTAAATAGTTCTTTCCATAACTGAAATAGAGTTTTACTTATCTTTGGCAGGTTTTTCAGAGAATACAGTCAGCCCCTTTGTATCTGCAGGTTCTTCCTCCATGGATTCAACCAACCATGGACCAAAAATATTTGTTTAAAAATTCCAGAAAATTCCAAAAAGCAAAACTTGAATTTGCCACACAACAGTAACTAGTTACATAGCATCTACATTGTATTTATAATTATTTACAGAGCATTTACATTGTAGTAGGTATTGTAAGTAATCTAGAGATGATTTAAGTATATGGGAGGATTATATGCCACTACTACACCATTTCATGTAAGGGACTTGAGCATCTGCCCAACATCCTGAAACCAATCCAAGCCCCCCCCCCAAAAAAAAAAACCTAGTGAGTCTTTCATTTTTTATCTACTTCTACTTGAGAGCACTGCCCTATTTGGGGCTGTTTGATCATAAGTTTTCTGTTTCCTTTCAAAATCAATTTGTTATGTTTAGAAGGGCTAAAGAGATATTTGGATGATGACTTGAAAAAGATTTTCTACTTCAGGCAATTAGACTCACCTTACTCCTTGATACTTTTCCTCAACCCCAAGCTAAAACCAAAAGAATACCTTTTACCTTAAAGTACCTTAAATTAGCAGAATATGTAAAACTGCTGAAGACTACTCTTAGCATTTCATACAAGTCCTGTAGAATTAAATAAAAAAGAAATCTAAAGCCCTACAAGAAATTAATTAGGAGCATTGGATGCATAATAGAACTTTTAAATGTTTATAAAGACTACAATGACGTGACTAGAATGAGAAACAATACTAAAGTTCGGCAACCAAAAGGACCACAAACTATAAAAAGGCAAAAAGGCAGTTTATTTGGGGTCTTAGAATTGCAAGTCTAGGATCACAGATTCCAGAGGAACCCAGAAAAGCGTCCCATCAGAGGAAAATGGGTAGGGGGTTTTATGGGGAAAAGGGAGAAGTTCATGCAACCTGATACAAGCTGTTTCCCAAGAATTTGGACTGGAGGATAAATTTGTTCTATAAGTACAATTGGGTTATTGAGCATATCTTATCCGTTACTAGGGAAAGGTATGTTTTCTCTAGTTCAGAAAAAGTTCAGTCCTCAGCATTTTTCTTTACTTTTGGCAAATCAGCAAACTATTCAGCAGTTTTATTTTAGAGTGTTTGGCCAAAGTTCAGCATGTGCGGCAAACATGGAGGTCCTCAGGGCGTGTCTCACTCATTCCGGACATTGGTCCTTTCACAAGTTGAACCTAAGTTCTATCTCCTCGGTTAGGATGGGGAAGTGGTCTAAGGAAATCTTAACTCACTCTCAGTCTTTCCTTTCCTGATATGACAAGGGAAGCTCGAAGACTAGAAAATCTGTGTTAACCTTAAAAAATTGGCAATAAAGAAAGTAGAAGATACTATATAATTGGTGTTACACCAAATAATGTAGGAATATTTTTTAAAGCACAGTCTTCTTGGTAATTCACAGAGCCACATGATTTTTATGGCTACTCTTATAAGGTGTCAAAAATTATAAACTAGTCTACTCTGTAATCAACTTCCTACATCTCAATATAAAGTTCTTCCTCCCGACTCTTTAACTCCCTCATTCACAAATATTATGTTCTGTGACATCATCACTGATCTCCTTGACTTTTTGTCCAACTCTTTTACTTCCTCCAAACTTCACTTTCTTCCCTTTCCAGCCTTCTCTGGGAAGCCTATATCATAAACCTGGAGAGTTAAGCATATTACACTATTTCCAGAATATCATGTGCACAACCTCTGTAAAAGGCACTTAACTTAAATTTTCAAATTTTTGTTTGCATCTTTGTCTCTCCATTATACAGAGAATTCCTAGTTATTAATATAGAAACATTCTTAATGGAATACAGTGCAAATTCAATTAACAGGATGGAATCACAGCTTTTGATATAGATATTCAAATCCAAATTATCAACTGCATCACTTTGAGTCTTACCATCATCAAACCTCAAGGTTTTTTTACTTTGATCTATAACTACTTTATAAGGCTACTGTGAGACATAAATGACATAATCTATGTAAAATTTCTGGGAAAAAATATACCTAATTAATGTTAGTTTCTTTTTATCTAAAGAATTTAAGGAATATTAAAATATATTATAAAATACATAAATATAGTATCACTGTAGGTTAAACACAATAAACAACCTCCTAGTAGAGGCTGAAAATCATTTAATAAACTTCAATGCATATTCCTAATAAACACTTTTCAAAGATGGAAATAGAAAAGCCATTTCTTAATATATTCTAAGCCAAAAGTCAATATAATAATAATGTGTGGATGTAGGATTAAACATATAAAAATATTAAAAAGAAGTTAAAAGGGCAGCAGTAGGTTATACTATTTATGATAAGTGAGACATCAAAATCAATGATACCAGAAAACATGTTAGATAAATTTAGATTTTCACCTCACTGCACACACAAAAATAAAGTCTAGAAGGATTAAAAAGTTGACTATTTAAAACCTATCCAAGGAAAAACCAGAAGAAATTGAAAAATGCATTTACCCAACTATTGAATATCTAGCATCTAAGATGAAGAAACCACGATGATAACACAAATGAGAAGACTGAAAGGTTTGGCTACATATAAATATAAAATTTCTGACTCTGGCAACTTTTTTAACGTAAAGTAGATTGAGACAAAACTACAGCAAAAATTAAACATAAGCAAAATTATAAGATAAAGAAATAACTGACAAAGTATTTGAGACAGTAAATGTTAAAATACTGTATTATAAAATATGCCTATAGGCTTATTTAGAAGAACAGTGTACAATGTATCACTTAGATACTGAGAAATGGATACGAATATGATGTTTCCATGTTCTCATTCATATTTTTATTCAAAATCACCATTTCTGTTCTCTATATTAGTAATATTGTCTCCGTGTACAAAATTTTCTGCAATTTCTAAACTCTGTGAGATTATAAAATTTTAAGATGTATTTATAACACAAAAATAGTGGACTTTTAAAATTTTCTCTTCCTTAAAAGCAACAAGGAATTTTGCAGAATTGTCAGAATCAACGAATTCAAGGCTCTAGAAATTATCTAAAGGCTGGAAGAATTAACACTAATTCTTAAAAGCTTTTTCAAAAAATAAAAAAAGAGAGGAATTCTTCCCAACTTTTTTATGAGACTGATATTATCATGATACCAAAACCACAAAGATAGCAGAAGGGAAAAACCTATAAATCACTGTTCCATATGAATATAGATACAAATATCCTCAACAAAATACTAGCAAACTGAATCCAGTGAAGGTTGGACACCAAGAAAATAGGTCTTATCCCAGAAATGCAAAGTTGGTTCAACATATGAAAATCAAGTTATATAAATGCCCCTTATTAATAGAATAAAGGAGGAAAAAACTACCTGATTACCTTAATAGACTCAAGAAAAGCATTTGACAAAATCCAACTTTTTCTTGTGATAAAAACAACAAACTAGAAATAGGGGGAACCTTCCTCATCCTGATCAAGAGCTTTGTGTAAAGTGAAGGACACATGTGTGTGAATTTCTTGCGTTCCTTTGAATCACAGACCTTTGATTCTTATTGAATATAGATTTCAGTACTTGATGAAATGAAACTCCAAATGTTCAAATTCACCATGAGATTTTCTTAGTGGCTTGGGTGAAAAGCAGTTTAAATTCCTTTCTCTTTTGAATACTAATGTCCTTCAAGAAATCTAATGACTATCCCTACTAACATGTTATTTTATGCAGCTAAAGCAGAATCTTTTTATGTGCCTAAATTATTTTTTCAGTTTCCAACCTGACCCTAATATATAGAGAATTAGCTCTATTCCTGTTAATGCCAAGCAACAGCATGGAAGATCATACTGAATCATCTCCATCAGTCCTCAACCACATCTCCCCCTTCCTAGCCCTTGAGATCAGGAGTTGGCTAGCTACGGTCTATGTGCCAAATCCTGCTGGCTACTGGTATTGATAAGTAAAGTTTTCTTGGAATCAGTCACACCTATTCTTTTAAGGATCTTGCTTTTAACCCAAGAACAGTAGAGTTGAGTAGTTGCAAAGACCAAAATACATATTATTTAGCCCTTTACAGAAAATGTTTGCCATTTTCCAGCCTAAGATGCAGTTCGAAAATCCCAGGTTTTTGTTTGTTTGTTTGCTTTTTTGGTTTGGTTTTGTTTTTCATTTGACTTTCTTCTCTCTCGTAATTGTTGCACGTGAAAAAAATGCCCTTCTACTCCATGTGTGCTTTTCTTTTGTCCAATTTATTTATTTAATTAGTTTTCTATTGTATTATATTTCTCACTATACTATAAAATTATGAGAACAAGTATAATGTTTGCCTTCTGAATCATTATCTCTCTCTACCGAGTATATATTAAGAACTTAATATTTATTCAGTACATAAATCAATGCCACATAGGTAGAATATCTTAAACTTATTTTGGAACAAGTAAGAGAATAAACCCATAAATTAATAAAATATACCAGCTCTCCTAAAATTCATTTCAGTATATTTCTACCATACTAACAGTTCATACTAACAATTTGAGTAATGTATTACTCTGAAAAGGACATTTCTATTATACAATGTAGTAGTTACCTCAATACTTGGCTCCTAAAACACGTTGTCACGGGTTTTGTGGTTTTTTTGAAGCAAATTTGTGAAAGCTTTAGGGAAATATTTTTAAATGGCAATAATTTAATTGTAAACCACAAGTTTATAAATAATATATATATAATATATGTATATAATATAGTTTGTTTTTATATATGAAATTATATATCAATAATGCTTCCTGGTCTCTTTAAGAAGCTTTAGAAGGAGTTTCTGTTAATTAAAATTTCACAGTAACTTTTAATCTAGTCTCATTCTGTAGAGTGAACTGTTTGAATAGAGAATAGATAAAAAAAAAAAGCCTTAGTAAAACTTAGGATATGGAGGTGTTTGAAAATCGGGCATATAAAAAGCAGTGACTAAGTATTGGTTTCAATCTATGATATAAGAGAAGGGATGTCTTGGGGGCATTCAAGTTTAAAAACCTGGAGTTCACTCTGAGATGTATTTCCAAGCCTTGGGTAATTATGGCTAGTACTCAAGAGGATCATTAATTAGAGAAAGCAGATGTGACTATGGATTACAAGTTCACAAATAGCAGTTACTAAGTGATCTAATTAAGGCTGTGGATGAAGTTACTTTGACGGAGCTACTTTGCGTATTCCAAAATCATGATTGCTACTTGATGCTTTAAGAAATCTGCTTGGTCCCTGACAACATATTGTTGAAACTAGTATCAGGAGCTATTAATTTAGACCTGACTAGACTTTTTACTAAACATTAATATATACATTTAAAATAAAAGTAAATTGATTTTATAGGTTCTGTCCTATATCCTTAGCTTAAATATATTGTAGAAAATGTATGCCACCAAAGAGTAAATTAATCAGTAGCCACCAAAGAAGTTGGAAACATTGATCTGAAAATTTCCAGTGATAAATGACTTGGCCAGGGATAAGTTATGCATTACTTGGAATACTAATCTTTAATAAAAATGTGCATTTTAGGTTATGAATATGGTATTAGAGATTTAAAGGATTATTATTAAAAAGCATTATTCAAAAGAACATTTTACAGTTGACTTTGGCCTTAGTAAGTTATAGAACGATGGGGTGGTCATGGCACTTATCATTCAGGTAGCTAGGAGAGTTAGCAAAATTTAATCTGCAGTTAGGCAGGGAGCACCAGGAAGATACTCATGATTTCTTCCTTGTCCTTCTCCCTTTCCCACCCAAGATGCATAAAATTGTTGAGTCTTCCCATTTTCTGAAGAAAATACAAACAGAGAAATAGAAATCTTTCCCATATTCCCCTAGGGAAAGACTTGAGGTCAGTTTGAAAGGCAAATCACAATGGAAAGCTCCAGGGTAGATGGGTTGTGGGACTTTCTCAGGGGAGCAAATCCAGGATGTTTTTCAAAAGATATTATGCATCATATGGAACCTCTCAGGTGTCAGGTCCTGGTGGAACTACAAGTTCACCAATGTTTACAAGTAGAAAAGGTCTCAGAGCTGAGACACTTGAGATATGCAAGTATATAATGCAAAATTTGTTCAGCTGAAGGAATGAGGCTGACAGAATCTGTCTCTAGCTGTTTCTTTATTTACTTCAGAATGTGGTGGTCAGATTGCATAGCCACAGAGCAACGAGTCTCAGGATGATGTTTCTAGATCTATGTTTTAGGAAAATAACTTGTGATACATACAAGATAGTTAATTTCAACTGGGATGACCTGGGATAACTGGGATAAGTGTATGCAGCCCATCTAAGGTTCTAGCAATAGAATTGCCTCTACTGTAATATAAGAAGTCTATGTTTATATTATTTAGAGAAATTTATATAATTTAGAGGTTTACATTATTTAGTAAGGGTTGACAAAACTGGGAGTGGAACTAGAGAGTGTTTGTAACCCATGATACATTTTGGCATCTGTGTCAAGAGAATTTTCTCTTTTTATTTAAGTTGATGGGAAATTATACTGTTAGAGATATGAGGTTTAAATTTGAGTAAGATGTGGGTTATTAGTTGCCAGGCTTCTAGATCTAGGCTATTAGTAATCACAGCCAGTTTGTGGGGAACGGAAGACCAGCTTGGAAATGGCCTTCATGAAATGGTTCACACAGAAACACATCAAGCGACAGCAGGTCCTTCGACAGAAACTGGAACTTCACGATGCAGCAGTTAACCTTCACATGGGCGGGGAGGTTGAACATCCTGCGTAGTGCTGCCAGGAAATCCCTATTTTATACTAAGAGGGGACCGGCTGGTTGCATATGTAGGATGTCCCATCTCCCTGCCCACATCGTCGAGACATATACCAGACCGTCCACATCATCAGAAACACCACTCTGCCTCACTGAAGAACCATAAAATCTATGTGTCAAAGAAGTACAGATGCTAGAAAGGCATTCTGACGAATGTATTTATTAGAAGATAGAGTACTAAGTGATATGACTTTGGCTCATAAGAGAAAGTGAGTGTGTAAGTAGATCTTAAGCTCAGGACCAGTAGGGAATTACTGAACCATATTAGCCAGATAAAGGACCTGCAGAGATGCCTCCAGCATCACACCTCCTACTCTGAGCACTGCACCACAGTAGGGGGAGTTTAGTAGTTGGGCATATTTATTTAGGGTGGTCAGAAACAGAGTAGCTATAGGGAGAGAGAATTTAATTCCTACTTCAGAGAAAGGCAAAGGTTACAGCCTAAAAAGCAGCCTGGAATTTCAGGTCTAAGTGTCAACATAAAACTGTAAATTTTTTTAAAAATATCTTAACTCAGAAGCAAGAGATTTGGCAGCAGTAGCCCAGAAGAGACCAGGTAATTGTAAATCAAGTTCAAGTGAGTGGAAACACAATCTAGTATCAGGGAAGTATCAAGTTACAAGGGGGTGGTTGTGATTCTAAGGGAGAAAGTGTCATGTCCCCAGAAGCATTTAAAAGATATAATTGGTGTAAGATGCAGTATCCAGTCATATCCAGGGAACTTTGTCAAAGGCAGTGTGATAAGAACATCAAAACAGGGCTGAGCCCTCAAAAACATGGGGACGAGAATGAAATAGGAAAGTAAAATCCAGCCAATCCTATGGGCTGGACTCTTCTACTTCTGGATTCTACAGGGAGGCTAATCTCAGAATAAAAATAAATCATTTAAGTGGAATAAATATAGCTTTATTTAAAATATACTGTTACACTTAATGTCCCAGTTTTCTCCATAGACTGCTGAAAAATTTCACTATGGACCTGTATATGGGAATCTATAGGAGACACTCCTGGCAATCAGTTCTGTCAATAGCACCACCTTGAGTGACAGCCTAGGATGCCATTGAGTTTTCTACTGACTTTCACTTAGGGACAATGTTAACCAAGTGATTGCAAAAGACTTTGGCATTCTTTAAAGTGTTTATTCGCTATGCATTCAAATCTGGGTTTCCAGTCAACTATCCAGGCTTTAGCACTCTTCAGTGGTTAGCAAGTGGGCCAATGTTAGGCTGAGGAAAAGGCTGACTCAGATTTGGGGACTCAGAGCACTTGTATCTTTTCTTCTTCTTTTTTTTCCCTCAGCACCACAGACTCTCCACTGGAATTCTGACCTCAGTGCATGGTTCAGAAAATTTGTGATTTATTGTCTAAGGACCCAAAAATCCCACAAAAATTTATGGGCAAACTGTTGTTTATAATTATAATACCGTTATAACTGTCTATGGAATCTGTAGAGATATTCCCTGTTCATCACTGATACTGTAATTTGTGTCTTCTACTTTTATTCCTCCCTCAATCTACCTACAAGCTTATCAACTTTATCAATATTTTCAAATAACCAACATTTCACTTCACTGAATTTTGATTTGAGATTTTTTTCTTTTCTAAAATAAAGCATTAATGTTAGAAATTTCCATCTGAGTACTGCTTTAATGTCATCACACAAATTTTGATGTTTTATTTTAATTTCCATTTAGTTCAACTTATTTTCTAATTTGTCTTCCTTTTTGAAACATGGATTATGTACAACTGTGTTGTTTAATTTCCAAATACTTTGACTTTTTCAAGGTATCTTTTTGGGATTGGTTTCTAGGTTAATTCTCTCATGGACAGAGAATATACATTGTATGATATCAATCATTTTAATTTCTTAAGAGTTAATTTATGGCTCAGGATATGATGCTTCCTAGTCTATTTTCCATAAGCTCTTTAAAAGAATGTGTATACTTCTATTGTTGGGTAGAGTGTTTTGTAAATGTCAATTTGATGTAGTTTGATGCTAGCGCTCTTCAATTCTTTCATATCATTCATAATATTCTGTCTACTTGTTATGTCAATTACAGAGGAAAGGATATTGAATTCTCAAAGTGTAATTGAAATTGTACTTTTTTCCCCCTAGGGAATGCACACTTCATTGATAGAGCTATAAAGAAATGTTAAATTACTGGTTTCTGTGAATGTCAGGACCGTGGTTAATTTTAGGGAAAGAATGATTTACAGTTGGGTCAGAGCACTTGGAAAGGCTTCTAAGGAGGTTGGAAAAGTGCTAACTAATTCCTTTTTCTTTTTTTTTTCGTAAAATATACATAACATAAAATTTATCATTTTAACCATTTTTAAGTATACAGTTCAGTAACATTAAGTATATTCACACCGTTGTGAAGTCATCACCACTATCCATCCCTGGAATTTATCATTCCAAACTGAAATTCTGTACCCATTAAACAATAACTCCTCGTGGTCCCGTTCCCCAGCCCCTGGTAACCACCATTCTACTTTCTGTCTCTGTGAATTTCACTATTTTAGGAACCTCATATAAGTGGAATCATCCTTTTGTGTCTGGCTTATTTCACTAAGCTTAATGTCTTTGTTTCCATGTTGCAGCATGTATCATAATTTCATTCTTTTAAAGATGAAATAGTCCATTGTGTATATATATGTGTGTGTGTGTGTATGTGTATGTAATGATTATACCTTTGAATTATTTCTTTTCTGTCCCTTTTTTTGCTTCATGAAATTTGAAGTTCTTATTAGGTGCATAAATGTTTAGTATTGTCTTAGTCTCTTGAGGAATTGACACCTTTATCATTTTATATATATATGTATATATATATATAATGGCCTGTGTTATCTATGTTATCCTTAGTAATAGTCTTTGATCTGAAATTTACTTTGTCTAATATTAACATAGCAACTCCAGCATTCTTTTGATTAGTGTTTGCACAGTTAATCTTTTTCCATTCTTTTACTACATATCTATTTACATTATATTTAAACTTGTAGGACACTATATAATTGATTCTTGCTTATTTTTGTTTTTCTTTTTAATCCAACATGGCTATTTCTTTAAATTGTACAAATTACACTTCATACTATTTACATTTAATGCAATTATTGATTTTTTTGGAATTATGTCTATTATTTTGTTTTCTATTTTTCCCTTCTCTTTTTCATTCTTTTTTTCCCCTATTTTTGAATTATTTGGGGTTTTCTGTGTTTTATTTTAGTATTCCATTTTTATTGACCTATTGAATTTTAATGTATTTCTTTGTACAGTTTTTTTAGTGATTGCTTCTTAGATGAAAATATACATACCCAGTCTGTCACAATTTCCTTATAATTGTTTTATCACTTCAAGTGAATATAAAAACCTTACAACCATATATGTCCCTTTCCCCTTCCCTCTTTTGTTTTAAATGTAATATAGAGTACATTTATGTACATTGAGAACCAACTCAGATAATGTCAAAATTTTTGTTTTGACAGTCACATGTATTTTAAAGACTTAGGAAAAGAAAAAATAATCTATTATATTTTCTCAGATTGTGTATCATTTCTGTTGTTCCTCACTCATTCCTGAAGTTTACATGTTTTATTCTAGTATAATTTATTTCTTTCTGAAGAACATCCTTTAGAAATTTTAGAGTAAGTCTCCTGGCAATCGGTTTTTTAATTTCCCCTCATATGAAAATCTCTTTATTTCACATTCATTTTCTTAAGGTATTTTCTTTGGATATAGAATTCTGGATTGTGATTATACTTCTGGCCTTTGATGAAAGGGTCATTTTTCTCGGCTGCTTCAAGATTTTTTTCTTTTTCTTTTGATTTCACCAGATTATGTGTATCTAGGCATGATTTTCTTTTTCCTGAGTTTAACCGTTTAGGTTTTGCAGAACTTCTTAAATCTGTAATTTTTTTTCATCAACTATGGGATATTTTAGACTATTGTTTCTTCAAATATTTTTTTTCTGTGTCAACCTCTCCTCTCCTCAGATTCCAATGGCACAAATGTTAGACATACACATATTGTCCCATAGGTCTCCACAATATTTTTTCATTTTTAATTTTTTTCTCATTCTTACTCAGTTTGGATAGTTTCTATTGATCTCCATTCAATTTTAATGACTCTTCATCTGTCATATCCATTCTTCAATTGAGCCCAGTCAGTGATTTGTTTTCAGATTTTTTTTTCAGCTTTAAACTCTTCATTTGATTCTTTTTATAAGTTTTACTTATTTGAGAAGTCCTCTTTCTGTAAATTTCAAGAAAGTCCACCTTTCCTTCCTTAAGTATCTTTATAGTAGCTGCTTTGAAGTCTTTGTACATTTTTGTCTTGTCCAATTTTTTAATTTAATGTAATTTAAATGTATTTGATGCATTACTGTTTATACCTGCTGTTGTTTTTTGTAAGTTATCAAATTTAAGGGGATTCCTTTTATCTTTATATAATTAATTACAGTTTTAGTTAGAAATGGCTTCTGCATTGTATCAAGTTATTCTTTAAAATCTATTAAATGTCATAAAACTTATTTGCAAATGTTAATATAAGGGATTATATTGGCAGATTTTTTTATAATGCTGAATTACCCTTGCATTCCTGGAATAATTTTAGTTTTCCCTTGATGTATTATTTATTTTATGCTTTGCTGAATTCTATTTGTTAATATTTTGTTTTGTAATTTTGTACCTATATCAATGAATGCTATTTGTCTCTAGTATCATTTTTTTCAGTATTTTGTAGATTTTGATATTGATGGTGTATTATTTTATGAAATGAATTGGGGAAACTTAAATTTTTTATTATTGTTTATCTTTTCAGATATTTTAACTTAAAGACATCAATGATAACTTCTTATTTCCATTCCAGCTTTTGGATTACTTCACAATCCAACATTTCCACATCTCTTAGTTATATTATCAGAATACTGGAAAATTATTCTTTTCTCTGTGATAGGGTTATGATCTGCAGGGTGGAGATATTCCTTTCCACATTTAACAAATACTTATTGAGTATCTACCAGGCAAAGGTTGTCTCCATTATTTCTTAGAAATAAAGCCCTTTTATTTTTCATTTGCACAAATGAACTGAAATTTTACAATGTCTGTTATTCAATATTTGTCATTATTGCAATATTAGTGGGAATGCCTGTGTTTTTTGGAGTTACTGCGACTTATGTAACCTTTGAATGAATGAATGCAGGAAAATGTCTTATGAAACACTATACAACTTTTGCCTCTGAAAATAAGATTTAATCTCATTCAACTAGGTGACCTCCCTCATGGCAATTATGCTATTTGGCCTCTTTGCTGTGCAATTTACACTAAACTTTTTACATAATTCCTGTATGAAATGTGCCTGATCACATAAATTTATCTGAAGAAAATATACTTTATTTCCATTCAGATAACTTGAAAAATCCATTTGCCTTCTTTAAAATAAAAATATGAATACATTAAAATTTCGCTGAAATCCTAAATATTTTTAATTAATAGATCTGTGGTGAAACCCAGGAGAGAATATTTTTAATAGGAATCTCAGTGGATAATTATGATCGGCCAAGTTTGAGAAAACTTAGCTTACAAAATTTGGAGAATTTTGAATTATTATGAAGTTAATCTAGAAATTAATGATCTCATTCATTCCGATATTGCTATCTTTGGGATAGTTTTTACTTTAGGTGCTTGTTCATTGACTTTGGATTTTGTGGTCTTGAATGTTTAGAAGTAGACTTCTTGAAAAACCTGTACAAGGAATATTGTCCTCTATTGCAGAAGCAATTGTATTTATTATTTAATAAGAAATAGTGTATGGTGATACGAGGTACCTTAGTGTTCAGAAAAAATGTCAGGCTTGGAACAAATTTCTTTACTCACACTGTAGACTTGAATAAGGCTGAAACTTTGAGACACATTTTCCTCACACTGTAGCATAATAGAAGTGACATTGCAGAAAATTTTTTGCATGGAATAAAACTAAAAAAGAAGTGCTTTACACTGCGCTTGGTACATGAAAGGTACTGCAGAATAGCTTTTGCCATTTTTATTATTATTAAGCATATGACTGCTGAGAACTGACCAGATAGTGCAGTGACTTTGCAGAGTGGATATGTACCTTAATGAGAATATGTATTGGCATATGGTGAAGCTGAGTCTAGGATGGGTGAGGTTATGATCTGTTGAGGTAAGGGGAATATTCTTTTATACATTTAACAAATATTTATCAGTGCCTACTTTGTGCCACACATTGATCTAAGCATTATGGATGAAATACTAGAAAAATAAAACAAATAACAATTACTGACCCAATGAATCTTATATTCCAGTTATTATGGCAACAAAATTCACCACATAATGGCATAGTGATACTTGTACATTTGAAACACAACTGGAAAAGTAATTTCAGCATGTGAAACGGGTCAAGAATACCCCAAACCCCAACACAATCAACTTCCATGGTGGATCCAATCTGAGAAGATTACAAGAAAACAATGAACAGAAATGAACAATCATAAACATTTTTGTTTAAAAGAATTTTTAATCATGTCTTTAATTTCTTTGTTGCACTCTTTGAACTCTAGTGGTTGCTAGTTACACCTCTGGTATTGCCAAGTAAGCTTCTGCTGAACTGACTTTCCTGCAGATAAAAACTATTAACTCTAAACAGAATACAAGAACAACTATCTGAATGTACTGGAGAAAAACCTAAAACAGAAAGATTCCAGAAAGTCTCAAGACTTGGGAGAAGGGAGTAACACTGGTTGAGTTTCCAAATTTCATGACTTGTATCCTAAGAGGAAGATGCAGTCTATCTGCCAGATGAAGTGGCTAAACCTCCAAAAAAAAAAATCTGCAGTTTTTATAGCCCAAAGAAACTGAGTACAGAGTTTGAGGAAATCTCAAAACTGGAAGTTGAGGGAGCATCTAGGAAATGGGAGAGTTAGAAGGAATCACAAATTCTTCTTTGAGGAATGATAAACTCTGCTTAAATCTCTAGCTGACCTCTGAACCCGGAATGTCTAGGGCATACTTCAAGCAACCCAAGAAAAGATAAATGACCTGAATTGATTTTTGAGGGGTAGCCCAAGAGACAGAGATTGTAGTTTGAGTCCAAACAAGCTAATGACCAGGAAAAACAAAAACACCGACACTCTTCAGAGAAATATTACAGAACCCAACATTTCAACAATATAACATTCACAATATTTAGGTTATAATGTAAAATTTCTCAGTATAAGAAGAAACAGAAAGACATAATCCATTCACATACATGTGTGTGTGCACACACACACACACACACAAACCTTTCAACAGAGACCTATCCCAACAGAGAACACCCAGATATTGAAATTCACAAAGAGTTTATTGCTGCTATTATATTTATCTTCAGTGACATAAAGGAAAATATGCTCAAAATGATTGAAAATAGGAAACCTCAGAAGATAAATAAAAACAACAAAAATAACTGAATGGAAATTTGAGAGCTGAAAAACAATACATGAAATTTTAAAAACTATCTGGATAGATTAAACAGTATAATGAAGATAACGGAGAAAATAGCCAGTGCACTAGAAGATAGATGAATAGAAATCATCCAAAATCAAGATCAAAGAGAAAAATATATTTAGAAGAAAAGGAATTCATTCTCAGGAATCTATGAAAACAATATCAAACATTCTAACACACATCCAGCTGGAAATCCAGAGGGTAAAAAAGGAAGAATGGAGCCAAAACTATTTGAAAAAAAAGAAAAGGGCTGAAAATTCCTCAAATTTAGTGAAAGTCATATATTTATGGATTCATGAAACTCAATAAATAACAAGCAGTATAAATATAAATTCTAATTGTTTGTCTAAGAAAATTCCATCATCCAAACATGCATAAATAAGTAATATAGATTAAAGCAGAACGAGCTATAAAAATGAAAAAATGAAAATTTGACTGCCTTGGGATAGACATCTAAGGATACATTATGTCCTGATAAATGTTGAGGATCCAGGCAACCAAAACAAGAGTGTTACTGAAGGGATAGGACCCAAAAATGAAAGAATAATAAATTGTACAAGATCTCTTACTAATTAGCAATAATGTTCACCTTAAAAGAAGCGTGTTTTGATCAGTACTGCCTCATTATCAAGAAAGCCTTTTAGATCGTGAAGCCCCAGTTCATCAGTCTAAATATTCACGTATCCTTCAGCTTTTTCCTAAAAAAATCAAAACTGTTAAAAGGAAGGGTGCTGATCATCATCCCAAATATTTCCACAGTCATATATCTACTTGTTTTCTCTAACTTCTCCAAGAAAATAGTATTCTACATTGGTTATTCTATAAAGAAGTAATACCTACCAAGGTTACATAGGAGCAGAGCCCAGTATCTAAAATAGTTCTCACTAACCACTCCAACAGACTAGTATACAACACATCATAAAACAATTCAGCAAAGAGGAGATTAAAAAGGGTTACTTTTTGCATTCAGTTGCTAGATCCTGGATGCCAATGTCATGACAGAAACTTTGCACCTGTAATGAGTCTCCAAAGTGAAAACTTTGCACTATGGAACACCATTTGGATCTCAACTCTTTTATTAAGAACACCAATACTAAAAAGAACTTCATTAGAGTATTCTGTCAATCCTTACACCAAACCAGAGTCAGACATAATGCCACACCAAAGATCATCATCAAAATGAAAGCAGGAATTTGGCTGGTAGCTAGAAGCGTAGGAACAACAGAGTTTTTGCCACTTACTACTCTTTCTTCTGGAACCTAACAAAATGTTTAGCACATAGTAAGGAAATTAATAACATAAGGTAAATTAAGGAATAAATAATTTATGTGAGAGAGAGCACTAGTGCTCTGTCCTTCCACAAGAGCAACAAATGTCCACACTCAACTTTTACAGAACTCTGAAGTCTAGGCAAAAAATCTAAAACAAATAAGGGAAGGCTTGGTGAAGGAAGCAGCAGATGCTTTGCAGTAAGAAAGTTTTAAGGTGTCTGCCTACCATATCCTCACCTCCAGATCAGCAATTGATTATAGTATGACAGCCTGTACTCCTAGTATAGGTTGTTAGTGCCAGAAGGGAATAGTATAGATCTCATTCTCAAAGAATTGTGCTTATCATTTTAGACTTATTTGGTGAATCCCTGAAGTACAGGCACAAGGACTTACCTTTGTTTTGGCTGACTAAAGCATCCCTAGAGCTGGAGTGATGTTCTGGGTGGGGTTTGCTAGAAAAATTTAAGAGTGTAAGGATGATCTTGAGCAGACTAGGACAAGAAAAAACAAACTAGACAAGCAAGAGACAGGCTGAATGATCTGGGAAGGAAGAGGCTGGGACAGGAGATATGTTGGGAAATAAGCCTTTATTTTTAAGGCTTGCTTATAAAAAGCATGAAAAGACATTATTTTTTATCTGTGAGCTGACCTTCAGCCTCTGAGTCTCAGTGCATGCCTAAATTGAAGGCTAACACCAAGTTATAAACAGCCTCACTAATCACTGAAGGAGGGCTCCCAAACAGAGCCAATCTGTAGACTAAAGGAGTATTTTTTTTCCCTTGCCTATAGACGTTTAAGAAACCTCCATCAAAACACTAGATACCACTAAGCTGAGAGAACACTGATATCAGTGGCCACATGGGACAAAGAAAATAGAATTTACAAAAGTAGTTTAGTAAACAAGCAAACAAAATTAACTCACAAAAAGTAGTAACAGCTAACCCCAGAAAGGAGCAAAATCTAATTTCCTGAATTGCCACATTATAATATTCAAAATATTTAATTATCATCAAAAGTAAGAGGAATGTAAAGAAACTAGAAAACATGGCCCATTCACAGGAAAAAAATAAAGTAATAGAAAATGATCCTGAGGAAGCTTAGACACTAGACTTATTAGACAAAGACTTTAAATCAATTCTCTCATGTATGCTCAAATAGCCAAAGGAAACCATGGACAAAGAACGAAAAGAAACCAGATGAACACAGTCTCAACAAATAAAGAATAGCAAAAAGGAATATAAATCATAAAAATAAATCAAATAGAAATTCGGACACTGAAAAGTACAAAAATTGAAATGAAAAATTTGCTAGACTATTCCACTGCAGAATTGAGGAGAAAGAAGGAATAATTAGAGAACTTGAAGATAGGTCATTTGAGATTATCTAGTATGAGGAGCAGAAAGAGAAAAACATGAAGAAAAATGAACACACCTGAGAGATACATAAGACACTCTCAGGTTTATTAACACATGCATAATGGGAGTGCCAGAAGGAGAAGAGAAGGAAAAAGAGGGAAGAAAGAACACTTAAAGAAATATTGGGCTACTCGATAATGAAAGAAAGATATCTCTTCAAGATCAGGAAGAAGATAGGATGTCTACTTTTACTACTTCCATTCAACATTGCACTGGAAATTTTATCTAAAGCAATTAAGCAAGAAAGAAAATAAAAGGCAGAAGAAAATTGGAACAGAAAAAATAAAATTACCTCTCTTCGCAGATGACATGATCTTACATATGGAATATCCTGAAGAACTTACACACACAGGAAAACAAATAGATCTAATAAATGAATTCAGCAAAGTTGCAGGATATAAGATTAATACATGAAAATTACAGTTCTATACATGAGTAATGAGCAATCCATAAAGGAAATAAAGAAAACGACTCCATTTACAAGAGCATCAAAAAAAAATCTCAACTTATAAGAGCATCAGTCATAAAAAAAAAAATGAAGTACTGATAGAAGCTACAAAATAGATGAACGTCAAAATGCTATGCTAAGTGAAAGAAGCCAGACATACTTATTGGACAATTCCATTTATGTGAAATATCCAGATTAGCTAAATTCATCGAGACAAAAAGCAGATTAGAAATTGTCTGGTGCCAGGGGCTGGGGGATGGAGTTGGGGGGTGGGAGGATGGGGGCACATGGAGAGTGAATGCTTAATATGTTTTGGAACTAGAAAGAGGTGATTTCATAATACTATGAATGTACTAAATGCCTCTGGATTGTACCCTTTAAAGTGATTAATTTTATGATATGTAAATTTTACTTCAATAAAATGTAGTATATGTAACACTGAATGCATCATTGTCATCATTACTATGGAAAACAATGTTTACCAAATTTCACTTTCTTTAATTTAAAAGCTTGGATTATGAGACGAACAAACAAGTAAATTAAATTTAAAACTAGTCAGTATGATTTGCATAACATGCTCTTGTCTTCTCTCTGTTCTCTTTCAGATTATGTCTGGCCACTACCTAGATATTTGTGCCCCGTCTGGATTTCTTTAGATGTTTTATTTTCTACAGCGTCCATCATGCACCTCTGCGCTATCTCGCTGGATCGGTATGTAGCAATACGTAATCCTATTGAGCATAGCCGTTTCAATTCACGGACTAAGGCCATCATGAAGATTGCTATTGTTTGGGCAATTTCTTTAGGTAATTAACTTTCTTGGCCATTAGAATTGCAGCGGCTATGCTCAATACTTTCGGATTATGTACTGTGAACAACGTACAGACGTCGACTGGTAACATTTGCGTTTAATCGGGATTCTTCTAGTTAATAATTATTCTTAACCTATTTATCTGATATTTAGGTTAACAATAATGAAAGAAACGTAATGTATATAAATATGCAAATATAAAGTTTCCATTTATGCTGCTAAATTATTTTATGCATCAAAATGCCAATGAATTCTGCAACACAGACACATAACCTTTGAGATATTTAAAACAATTTGAAGATGACAAAGATATATGTTGATATCTAACTTTTTAAACAATAATATTTAAATCTTAGAAAATATCAATCTATTCCAGAATATTAATCTTTTTAATTCTAATTCTATGTCTTCTTCAGTGGAAAAATTAATAGTGCCATACAAATCCTTACGAAGTAAAGATGTCTAAATTTATGCTGTTAATCAACCTAAAATATACTATTTCACCTCTGTTTTTAACTATCTTCTTGGATTCTGGTTATACAAAAAGAAAAAAAAATTTTTTTCTTTAAAGATTTGGGGAGGATTGAAAGGAGAGAAGTGATCATCTTATTGCTTATATTTAAGATATTCATGCCTTAATAATGCTAATTTAAAGTTAAAAAATTGAACTAATTATAATATCAGGCCTTTTACAATTCATTTTTCCTTTTTTTCCTCTCTCTCTTCTAGTTAGAACTTACATTTAGTGTCTCATTGAATAATTTCTCTTCAAAGTTACATTCTGTAAAAGATTCTGGTAAATTTTTGAAGATCAAGATCTCAAAATTTTACTGATATCATCTATAGATTTTGACTCTGGGTTTATTTATTTAAGTTTTAAGATTGTTTTATTGCAGGTGAATATACACACAAACAAACCTTTGGATAAAAAGCAATGATACTTCTCCCAGCAAATAAAAAAACTGAATCTACAAACAAAATTTGACCTACACACTCAAGAGCTCCCAGCTTTTACCCCCTAAATCTTGAAGAGCTTTTCTACAAATATGCCAGCTCTTATGGTGCTTACAAAGGAAATACACAGCTGAATTAAATCAGAATATTAGAGGCATCAGCTTCTAATAATGACAATTTGAGTAACTTGCACTGATTCATGCTAAAGATGACAAAAATATGGAAAAATACCATAAGCATTAAGAAGCTAATAAGATAGTGAGAGGTCCATAAAAAGACAGAAATTCAGGAAAAATGATTATGACTTTTGGGTCACATTTGTTAATGATGCATTTGCAAACCTGAAGATGTGATGACAGGCTGAGAAGCTCACTTTAGTCTCATGGGTCAATCAACTTGAACTTATTTTTGGGTCCCAAAGACCTGTACACTAGAAATAAGAATGGTCCAGGATAAACCACCCTTGACATGTAGTTCAGGCCTGGTTCAAGTTACCTAGGCAATCAAAAAAAAAAAACAAAAAAAAAACAAGTCTCAAAATTGGATTATGATGATTTCATATTCTTCGCTTTTCTAAATTTTTTTGTATAAGCAAAAACAAAAAATCAATATCCTAAGCTTCAAATCATTTCTTTCAATAATATTCAATTCTAGTAACTGAAATACAATGATAAAAAGACACATAAAGAAACAAGACAATGTGAACCAGATATAACACAATAAAAGATAATGTAGATGAACCTATAGGCACTCAAGATAGTTGAATTACCAGACATAGACTTTAAACAACTATTTGTAGCATGTACATGAAAATTACAAGCTGAACTTAAATATTTCAGCAAGAAACTGCAAACTATAAAGGCTGATATTTAAAATATGAGAAACAACGAGGAAATCTGGAGCTTGAGCATACATGGAAACCTAAGAACTCAAAGACAGATTAGACATGGCTGAAGAGAGCATTACTGGAGGTTAGTTAGGAGAAACTGTGACCAATGAAGCAAGGAAAATTGGAAGGATAGAACAGAGAGAACAAGAAGACAATAGACGTACAGTGTACAGTGAAAAGAGTCCCACAAGGTGGGAAAAGAACGGCAGAAGAGCAATATTTGAAGAAATAATGACTTTTCAAATTTATGGAAGATACTGATTCTCACTTTTAAAGAGCTCAAGAAGTCCCAAACAGAATGAATAAAAAGCAATCAACATTTAGATCCATCATAGTGATATTGCAGAAAAAGAGAAAAATATATCAACCTTAAAGAAAAAACTAGATCAAGTTCATTTCAGCACAGCAACAATAAGATGGATGAATGCCTTCTCAACAACAACAATGAAAGCTACAAGATACTAAAATGATAGTGTCAATGTGCTGATTAAAAGTGAATGCTAAGCTAGAATCATATATTTCGCAAAAGTATGCCTCAAGAATAACAGTGAAATAAAGGCACTGTCAAACAAGGAAAAACTAAGAGAATATGACAAATGCAGACCCCTACTTAAGGAAATACTAAAGGGGGTTCTTCAAAGAAAATGGCCACAGGTGGAAGGTTAGAGATGCAGGAAGCACTTAAGTGTAATGAAAATGGCAAATGTGTGGTTAAATATAAATAAACATTGTGTAAAACAACAATGACAATGTTTCGTGGAGCTTGGTATCTTAATGGAACTAAAATGCACAAAATAATAGCATGTAAGTACAGAGGGTTGAAAGTAAACTTTTTTCATTGTCCAGGGGAAAAATAAAAATGATATCTAATATTAAGCTTTGATGAATAAATTATAACTTGGACATTCAATGGTAATCACTGATAGAAAAGAAACGTTTAATTTCCAAATTTGCAGAAGAATATTACAGAGTAATAAATCCAAAAGGAGGCAATGAAAGATTAAAAAAAAAGGAACACAAATCAGGTGAGAAAATAAAGAAGCACACACTAAGATGGCAGAATTAAAACCAAATATATCCATAATTGTATTAATTATAAATGGAACTAAATATTCTAAGACTGTCAGGCAAGATTTGAAAAAATAATCCAACTATGTGTTTATAAGAGACATATATAAATCATAAGGAAAGTAAGGGATAAAAAAGGGTATTCCACACAAACACTAACCAACAGAAAGATCGTGTAGCTAAATTAATAATCTGTCAGGATAGATTTGTCAGAAAAAATGATTATTTTAATAATGATGAATGATTTAATTCATTTGGAAGATTCAGCATAATGAATGTGTATGTATATAATAATATGACCTCAACATTACTAAATCAAAAATGGATAGAATTGTAGGATAGATGGACAAATCTGTAATTATGGTATAAGAGTTTAACATACCTTTTTCAGTAATTATATGAGGACAATGAAAAAAGCTGAACTTACTGATAAGTGAAAAATGCATATAAGAAATATTTATCAAAATTGACCATATATTTGGCCATAAATCTCAATAAATTTCAAGTGTTAGAATCATAAAGTGATTCAAATTCAAATGAGATAGAAATGTTTTCCAAAAGGTAACCAGAAAATCTACATACATTTGGAGATTAAGAAATTATTTTCAACAAACTTTGACTGAATGGATTTAGGACCCACTGATGACTCTTCTTTGAACCATTTATTATGATGTGATTGTAGACTGATAATTTTTCTCACTTTATTATTCTTTCTTCCTTTATTATTTGGCATTATATGGTAAAGAAGTGTTTTCCCTCTCACTTTGTTATTTATTTATTCATATTGGTAAAGACTTCTGAATACTTTGGTAATCAATGTAACGTAGTTCATTACTATTGTTAATCATCTTGGTGCTCAAATTGTCCCAGATTTGTCCAATTAGAGCTTTTTTTGATATGTTCCATCAGTACTTTGAGCACTTTCTTACTTTCTGGCATTAATTATGCCAGATTTACCTTCTATTTTCTATGTCCAAGTTCTGAAATCAGTTATTTCATACGAGGAACCCTTGTTTTTTTTAGTGGTCAGATGTTTTATAAATCAAGATATGGACTCTTGGTATACTCATTGCTACTAGAATATCATTACTCCAGTAGACCTATGCCTTTACTCCCAATCCAGTAACAAGGATTCTTCTGCCACCTTCCCAATTCCTTGTTACTCCTCATTTTTCTCACCTGGTCCTCAAAAGCATCAATATATTTATTTATTATTTACATTTTCTAAAGCCTACAATACAATAATTCATTTCAGAATTGTTATCCTCATACCATTCAACAACTAAAATGCTGTGCTTTAAATTGTACTGCAAATTTTTTGTCTTTAGAGTGTTTCCCACTGAGGATATATAGTCAAAGCATTTTGTCCAAAATATTAGATTTAGTTTGAATTTTGTCCCCTGTGTGCTTCTGTTACCAATTCTTTATAGTTAGGGATTTTTTGGTTTTGGTACGCATTCAGTGTTGATTTGCCCTACCTTGTTGCCTTTATTTTTTTAATCTGTAAAACCTCAATATGATGTTCCAAAAGTCAAAAGTATGCAAACAGTATACTCAGAGAGGTCATTCTTCTCTCCCGTGGTTAACCCATTTACTAATTTCTAGAATATACTTCAGAGTTTATTTTTGCAAAAAACTATATATGTTGTTGTTTCTCCTTTTTTAGATAAAAGATAAACTATTATATACATGTTAACACTTTGCTGTTTTTCACTTGGTAATATGTCCTGGGAACCACTATCAATTCACAGTAAGATAGTAGATGTAAACCCAAGTATCATGTAAAGGATTTAACCATTCCATTTAAAAGCCAAATTCCTTTTATTTCTTTATAACCACAAGTACTGCATTTTATAGATATATCATAATTTAATTAATTTCTTGTGTAGTATGAGCATTTAAGTTGTTTCTAATATTTTGTGATTGCCAATAATTCCACCAGAAACAATCATGTGCATACCATTTTTTCTCTCTCACTCTGTGTGTGTGTTTCATATTTTTGGAAGTTTAATTTCAGCAAAAATTCCTAGATGTAGAATTGACTTATCATGGGATAAATGTATACAGATACATTTAGGTAAGGGCTGAACAATTTTTCATTTCCACCAGGACTGCAAGAGAGCTGATTTCCCCAGAACCTTGCTGAAGTGTATTTTCAAACTAAAATTTTGCCAATCCAAAAAGTAGAAATGTTATCTAAGTGTAGTTTTAATTTGCATCTACTTTGTTATGACTGAAGTTGAGCTTGTTTTAATGTGGTTAAGTGCCATTGCTAAATCAGGTTTTCACAAAGTGAATGTGTCTTTTGCTTGTTTTTCTGTGTTTTTATTTTTTTCTCAATTTTAATAGCTCTTTATACATCACAGATAATACACATTTTACATGCTATAAATGAAAATTTTTCTGTGTTTGCTATTTGCTGTAGCTTATGGTGCTTTTGCCATACAAAATTATTATTTTTGTTGTTGTTGTTTTTGTTGTTATTTTGCAGTTCATTTTATCACGCAAATTTCCTTTCCATGTTGAGTAGTAGTTATCAATTATCTCCCTATGCTCAGATTAGACAATAAATCACTCACATTTTTCTCAGTTTTTACATTTAGGCCTCTGATCCATTTGGCATTTCTTTTTATACGTGGTGAGATATGCATTTAATTTTATATTCCTCCATATAATCATTCATTTGTCTCATGCTTTTTATTTGAAAAGCCAGTCTACTCTGTGATATATGATGCCATCTTTATAGCATATTAAATTTTCTTATCTATCTGGGCTTACCTCTGAAGGTCACATTCTATTCTAATAGTGTGTCTATTTATGTGCTAATTCCACACTGTTTTAATTATGAAAGGTTTATAATAAATTTTGTCACCTGATATGGTTAATCCCCACTCATAACATTTTTCACAGCTTGTCTAGATGTTCTGGAATGTTTAATTTTCCCTCTGTGCTTTAACATCAACTTTCTATGCCCATTTAAAAAGCCTGTTTATATTTTGATAGAGGTCTCTAAATTTATAAATTAATATAGGAATAAATAAACAACTGAATTTTTAAAAAATACTTTTCCTAATATGTATATTAAATTACATTATGGCCACTCTGTCTCCCAGACCTTACAGCCAAGATTATTACATCATCACTCATGTCTTCCTTGTTACCATTTATAATTCATCTCAAAAAAATCAATTTTGTAGCTTTACCACTCTACTGCAACTGTTCTCTGCAAATTCGTTAGTAACTTTTTGAAGGGGTAATTAAGATTTATTTATTAATTACTATTGTTATTATCTTTTTTTTTAATGGCAGTAGTGGGGATTGAACCCAGGACCTTGTGCATGCTAAGCATGTGCTTTACCACTGAGCCACACACACTCCCATTAGTGACTTCTTAATTGTTTAATTTGTCAGTTATCAAACTATTTGGTCTCAGGATCCCTTTACACACTTAAACATTATTGAAGACTCCAAAGAACGTTTGCTTATACTTTATCCATGTTTTATTTTGTAACATCAAGCATAGGTATTTTGGAAAATATTGGTTCACTGAGTTGTGCAAATTTTTCAAATGTTAGTACAATACCTAATAATCCTTACCAATCTTATCAGAAAAGTCTCTAAATATAGGGAAAGTATCAAGCTTTCCAAGGCAGATACAAGTTTCCCAAAATTCTAATAGTCACCTGAAAGCTAAAATTTTATCATTAGCAGCAAATACCATCTGTTTTTCCCTCAACGTGACAGATTCAACTCATCCATCTCTGGGAAAAAATGTGCCACTTATCCAAGTATGAATAACCCTAGTGTGTCTGACAGTCATTCTTCAAATATAAATGTTATTCCATGAAAAATATGGCTAGTTCATCTTCCCACTCTAACAATTACATAAGTGCTTTTCCGCAAAGCAACCATCCTATGTCAGAAGTGCTCAATGTATACTCCCATTTCATCACACAGATTATTGAAAGGGTCAAATTTTAATTAAATTAATATTTTTAACTGCTTCTTCAAGGACATTCTTAATTAAAATTGACCTTTTTTTCCCCTGAAAATGTGTGGCGGTAAACAGTACAAGGACAACTTGTACAATTTGTCGTCACTAGCTTGATTTATGCTAAGGAACCCGCGGTTTTACTCACCATTACTTTGCACCATGTAAAGTAAAAACAGCAAATAAAACATTAATATTATTATAGAAGTAGTTTTGAACTCATGAAACCATTGAAATTGTCTTAGAGACACCCAGGTATCCATGGACCAAATTTTAAGAGCTATGTTTCCAACTCTAGCTCCCTCTGTGGCATTTGAGAGTGAAAGATGTTTTCCTCATAATTGTCTCTTCCTCTGCATGCTATGACATTATTTTTATTTGGTTTTCTCTTCTTCCATCTTTCTGTCTGCTCTTATTCAATTTCTTCATTTTTTGCTTTACCCTCGCTCTTCTCAGCATTCTGTCCTTTCTAATTGCTTATACAGTTTTCCTAGCTTACTTCATCCACAGAAATAACTTAAAATCTATCTACTGATGACTCTCAAATAAATATTTCTATTTCTATCTAGATTATCTGTCTATCTCTAGTTTAAGCTGTATAGAAGTCTAGAGATGAATGTTGGATTTATATTTCAACTGACATCTCACCAAGATTGTACTCATCATCTTTCTCCCATCTCCATTTTCCCCTCTTCCTACATTTTTGTTTCTCAAGTGTGTTCTCAAAGCAACAGCATCTCCCATATACCACCAAAAAAACCTGAGAATCATTTTAGAGTCTCTCTTTCTCCCTCATAGCCAATCAACACAACCTGTTCTTAATATTTCTCACATTCTAGTTTTTTCATTCCCTCAGTTGCTTTCTTAGTTTAAGCCTTTGTTGTTAATCGTTCATGCATCCATACCTCCTTCTCTCCTATCTCTGTGGAAGAGATGGTTCTTACCATATCCAAGACACATCTTCACTTCTCTAAGTGAGCTGGGTTCACACATGACAATAAGAACTAAAGATTCGTCTCCAAATCTCCACGTTCAATTACTCAGAGTATTTCTTCAAATATTGCTTTTCTATCATTTTCTCTGTGCCTTGTTTCATGACTTGTTTGATTTCCTAATCATCTTGATTTTGCATGTTGCCTCACTCTTCCCCTTTAACCAGGGTCATTTTGGATTGCTATTTTCCCTTTTATTCTAATTTGCTGAGACTTTTATCATAAACAGATGTGAATTTTATCAAATTCTTTTATGCATCTACCATTGGGATGATTATGGGATTTATTTTTTCCCTTTTCCTGTTACCATGGTAAATTATATAAATTTTTAAATTGTAATTCCTAGAATAAATCCCACTTAGTAAAGGAGTCTTTCTTTTTTTCTATATTATTGAATTTTTTGGATAGTATTTTAGTTAGGATTTTTTCATCTATTCTCATTTAAAGTTTAAAATTGTATACAGTGTGAGACAAGTGATGAGGTTCATTTTTCAGCACAATTTATTGAAAAGATTATTTTTCCTCTATTGAATTGTTATATCACCTGTGTCAAAAATCAACTAGATTATATGTGTTTTAGTCTATTTATGGACTATCTATTCTGCTCAAGTAATCAATATATTTATATTTATGCTAGTTTCATAGTGTCTTAACTAATGTAGCTATAGTAAGTGTTGAAATTATATAATATGAATTCACTCAATTTATTCTTCTTTTCAAAACAATTTTAGATATTGTAGGTCCTTTGCATTTCCATATAAATCATAGAATTACATAGTAAATTTCTACCAAAAAATACAGTGGAGTTTCCATTGAGATTGCATTAAATCTGTGAATCAATGTAAGGACAGTTGACATCTTAACAGTGTTGAATAATCTGATCCAATCCCTGAACATAGTATATTTAATGTCTGTTAGCATTGTTTTGTGGCACACAACATATGTAGCATTGCACATATTTAAAAAAATATATTTCCCTGATTTTTATCCTTAGTTTCTTTTTAAATTTCAGTATCAAATTGTTCATTCCTATTGCACACAAATACAATTGATTTTATATTTCAAAGTTTAATGTTTATGGTAACTTTATTGTAAATTCTTTTTGATTTTCTTACTAAGAAGTGATGGATGTGTTAACTAACCTTATTATGGTAATTATTTCACAATATAAACATATATCAATTATCATGTTGAACACCTTAAAGTTACAAAGTGTCATATATAAATTATGTCAATAAATCTAGAAAAATTAATCAACTGATAATTCATAAAAGCTAGTAGGAAAAAAACAATATTCCTGATACAGATTTTAATTTTATGACATTATCATCAGAAACATGTTTTACATTATTTTAACTCATAAAAATAATTGATTGTTGCTAAAGTGAACAGTATGGCTTACATTGCTAAATGTTCTGTTTGACTTTGGAAAAAATGTATTCTGCAATCTTTGGATTATTCCCAACATATCAATAGTACATGTTGGTTGATAGTGTTGTTCAAGTGCTCTTTATCTTTATTATTTTTTCATCCATCACCTCACATAGCTACTTTTTGTATGTATGTGTAGTGAGAATATGATTTACTCTGTTAGCAACTTTCAAATATACAGTAAGTATTGTTAACTATGGCCACCATGGTGTGCATTAGATCTCAGAACTTATCACTTTATAACTGGAAGTTTATACCCTTTGACCAACATCTCCCAATTTCCCCACTCCCTGGCTTCTGGAAACCGCCAGTGTATTCTTTGTTTCTATGACTTTTGCTTTTTTTAGATATAAGTGAGGTCATACAGTATTTGTATTTCTCTATCTGACTTATTTCAGTTAGTTTAATGCCCTCAAGGTTCATCCCTGTTGTTACAAATGACAGTATTTCCTTCTTCTTAAATGCTGAATAATATTCCATTATATATATCACATCATCTTTATCCATTCATCCACCAAAAAACACTTAGGTTGTTTCCACAGCTTAGCTACTATGAATAATACTGCAATGATCATAAGAGTGCAAGTATCTTCAAAATAGTGATTTCCTTTGGATACATACTCAAAAGTGGGATTGCTGGATCATGTGGTTATTCCATTTTTAATTTAACTCTCCAGACTATTTTCCATAGTGGCTGCACCAACTTACATTCCCACAACAGTGCAGCCAGGTTTCTTTTTTTAAACATCTTCACCAACACTTGATATTTCTCTCTCTCTCTCTCTTTTTTTTTTTTTTTTTTAACAATAGCCATTTTAACAGGAGTGAGGTGATATCTCATTGTAGTTTTGATCTGCATTTCTCTGATGATTAGTGATGTTGATCACTTCTTCATGTACCTGAAAAAGTACATTTATGTGTCTTCTTTGGAAAAATGTCTGTTCAAGTCCTCTACCCATTTTTAAAACATTTTAAGTAAGTTTTTTTATTTTGAAATAATTGTAGATTCACATGGGATTCTAGGAAACAAGATGGAGAGATCATATTTACTCTGTCCCCAGTTTTCCCCATGATAACATCTTTCTTAACCCATTTTTTAACTGGGTTATTGGGGTTTTTTAACATTTTTTTTTATTGAGGGTTATTGGTTTTTTTGCTATTGATTTGTATGAATTCCTTATATATTTTGGATATTAACCTTTATCAGCTATACAGTTTACAAATATTTTTTCCCACCTTATAGATTGTCTTTTTACCCTGTGGATTGTTTCCTTTGCTGCCCAGAAGCTTTTTTAGCTTGATGTAGATAGTCCTACTTATTTATTTCTGTTTTTTTTGTTTGTGCTTTTGTGGTCATATCCAAAAAATCTTTGCCAAGAGCAACGTTGAGTATTTTCCCAACATTTTCCTCAGTGAATCTTACAAGTTTAGGTCTTACATTTAAGTCTTTAATCCATTTCAAGTTAATTTGTGTAAGTGGTATAAGACAAGGATACAAATTTATTCTCCTGCATATGAATATCCAGTTTCCCCAACATCACTTTTTTAAGAGACTATGTTGGCTCTCTTGTCAAATATTAGTTGTTTATGTGCATGAGTTTATTTCTGGGCTCTTGATTCTGTTCCATTAGTATATGTGTCTGTTTTTAAGCCAGTACCATACTGTTTTGATTATTATAGATTTGTAGTACAGTTTGAAACCAGTAAGCAAGATGCCTCCAACTTTGTTTTTCTTTCTCAAGATGGCTTTGGCTATTTGGGGCCTTTTGTGGTTCCTTACAAATTTTAGGATTGTTTTTTTCCATTTTTGTGAAAAATGTCATTGAAATTTTGTTAGAGATTATATTGAATATATAGATGGATGAGAGTAGCATGAGCATTTTAACAAAAATAATGCTTCTGATTCATGAACATGGGATATCTTTTCATTTACTTCTGTCTTCAATTTCTTTCACCAAAGTTTTGGAGCTTTCAGTGTACAGATCTTTCACCAACTTAACTAAATGTATTTTTAAGTATTTTATTGTTTTGATATTATTATAAATGGCATTGTTTTCTTTATTTCTTTTTCAAGTAGATTGTTCTTAGTGTAGAGAAATGCAACTGATTTCTCTACATTGATATTGTATCCTGAAACATTATTAAATTAGTTTATTTGTTCTAATAGTTTTTTGGTAGTCTTTAGAATTTTTTATGTATACAATCTGCATCTGTAAACAGAGACAATTTTACTTCTTCTTTTTCAATTTGGATGCCTTTTCTTTCTTTTACTTGTCTAATTGCTCTGGCTAGGGCTCCCAGCACTATGTTGAATATGAGTAGTGAGAGTGGGCAACTTTGACTTATTCCTGACCTTACAGGAAAATATTTAAACCTTTCACCATTAAGTATTATGTTAGCTCTAGACTTGTCATATATGGACTTTGTTATGTTGAGATACATTTCTTCTATACACAATTTGCTGAGAGTTTTATCATGAAAGAATTTTGAATTTTGTAAAAAGATTGTTTTTATGTCTATGGAGATCATATAATTATTATCTTTCATTATATTAATATGGTATATCACACTTATTACTTTGTGTATTTTCAACCAACTTTGCATCCCGCTTAATCATGGTGGATTTTCCTTTTAATGTGCAGTTGAATTCAGTTTGTTAGTATAGATGACCTTTGAACATCATAGGGTTTAGAGGCACCAAACACTGCAGAGTCAACCCATGTATAACTTTACAATTGACACTCCATACCTATGGTTCTGCATCCACAGATTCAACAACTGCAGTTATGTCATACTGTATTTATTTATGTATTTATTTTTTTGTGATATAGTTGATTTATAATATTAGTTTCAAATGTACAACAGAGTGATTCAAATTTTTTATAGATTATACTCCATTTAAAATTATTAGAAAATATTGACTGTATTCCCTGTGCTCTAAAATATATCCTTTTAGCTTATTTATTTTATACACAGTAGATTTCACCTCTCAGTCCTCTACCCCTGTGTTGCCCCTCCCCACTTCCCTCTCTCTACTGGTAACCATTGGTTTGTTCTCTATATCTGTGTGTGAGTCTCTTTTTGTTCTGTTATATTCACTTGTTTGTTTTATTTTTTAGATACCACATATAGATGATAGCATACGGTATTTCTCTTTCTCTGTCAAATTACTTCCCTAAGCATAATACCATCCAGGTCCATCCATATTGTTATAAATGGCAAAAATTCATTCTTTTTTATGGATGAGTAATATTCTTTTGCATATGTATGCATGTGTGTGTGTGTGTGTGTGTGTGTGTGTGAGTGACATCTTCTTTATCCATTCATCTGTTGATGGACACTTAGGTTGCTTCCATATCTTAGCTATTGTACATAATGCTGTTAAGAACATTGGTGTGCACCTATCTTTTGAAATTTATGTTTTCATTTTCTTCAGGTAAGTACCCAGCAATGGATTTTTGATCACATGGTAGTCCTATTTTTAGTTTTGGGGGGAACCTCCATATTGTTTTCCACAATAACTGTACCAATTTGCATTCCCACCAACAATGTACATAGGTTCCCGTTTCTCCATATACTCTCCAAAATTTGTAATTTGTGGCCTATTTGACAATAACCGTTTGGAAAGGTGTGAGGTAATATCACATTGTGGTTTTGATTTGCATTTCCCTGATGATTAGCAATGTTGAACATCTTTTCATGTGACTGTTGGCCACCTGTAAGTCTTCCTTGGAAAAATGTTTATTCAAGTCTTCTATTTTTTAATTGGGTTGTTTTCTTTTCAATACTAAATTGTATGCATGTTTATATATTTTTGATCTTAAGCCCTTATCAATCATATCATTTGGAAATATTTTCTACCATTAGGTTGCCTTTCACTTTGTCAATGAAAAGTGTGCTGGGCTGTGAAAAAGGTCTTAAGTTTAATTAAGTGCCATGTTTCTTTAGCTCTTGTTTCTTTTGCCTTATGAGACAGATCCAAAAATTGGTACAATATATGTCAAAGAGTATTCTAACTATGCTCTCTAGGAGTTTTATGTTTTCAGAACTTACATTTAGGTATTTAATCCACTTTAATCCAAGGTGTGAGAAAATGTCAAATTTCACTCTTATATGTAGCTGTCTAGTTTTCCTAATACCATTTATTGAAAAGATTGTCTTTTTCCCATTGCATATCCTTGCCTAATATGTTACAGATTAACTGACCATAAATATGATAGTTTCTTATTAGGCTCTGTATTCTGTTCCATTGATCTCTATGTCTGTTTGGGGTCAGTACCATACTGTTTTGATTACTGTAGCTTTGTAGTGCACTTAGAAATCAGGGAGCTTGATACTTCCAGCTTTGCTCTTCTTTTTCAAGATTGTTTTGGCTATTTGGGGTCTTTTGTGTTTCCATAGAAATTTTAAAATCATTTATTCTAGTTTTGTGAAAAATGCCATTGGTAATTTGATAGAGATTGCATTGAATTTGTAGATTGCCTTGGGTAGTATGGTCATTTTAACAATATTAATTCTTCCAGTCCATGAACATGGTATACTTTTCATCTGTTTCTGTCCTCTTCAATTTCGTTAATCACTGTCTCATAGTTTTCCAAGTACAAATCTTCTATATCCTTAGTTAGACTTCCAAGTATTTTATTCTTTTGATGCTATTATAAATGGGATTGCTTTCTTAATTTCTCTTTCTGACAGTTTGCTCTTAGCGTACTGAAATGTAACAGATTTCTCTATATTAATTTTGTATTCTGCAACTTAACCATTGCCACTGATGAGCTCTACTAATTGGTGGCATCTTTAGGATTTTCTATGTATAGTACCATCTCATCTTCAAACAGTGACAGTTTTACTTTTTCCATTCTAATTTAGATATCTTTGATTTCTTTTTCTTGTCTGATTGCTGTGCTTAGGGCATTCAATACTATGTAGAATAAAAGTGACAAGATTGAGCATCCTTGTCTTGTACCTGATTTTAAAGGAAATTCTTTTGACTGTTCACTGTTGATTATGATTTTAGCTGTGGGATTATCATATATGGTCCTTAGTATGTTGACTTATGTTTCCTCTATAACTCAATTTCTGGAGAGTTTTTATCATAAAGGGATGTTGAATTTTGTCAAAAACTTTTTCTGCATCTATTTAGAGGACCATAAGATTTTTACTCTTCAGTTTGTTAATGTGGCATATCACATAGATTGATTTGTGGATATGGAACCATCCTTGCTTTCCTGGGATAAATCCCACTTGATCATGGTGCATGATCTTTTGAAAATATTGTTGGATTCAATGTGCTAATATTTTGTTGAGGATTTTTGCATCTATGTTTATCAATGCTATTGGCCTGTAATTTTCTTTTTTTTGTGGTCTTTGTCTGGTTTTTGTATCTGGGTGATGCTTAGAGAATGAATTTGGAAGTATACTTTCCTCTGCAATTTGTTGGAATAGTTTTAGAAGGATAGGTGTTAACTCTTCTATTTCTTCCTGGTTCAATCTTGGGAAATTGTTCATTTCTAAGAATTTGTCCATTTTTTCTAGATTGTCCATTCTATTGGCATATAGTTGTTTGTAGTAATCTCTTAAGATCTTTGTATCTCTGTGACTTCTTTTTCATTTCTGATTTTATTGATATAGGCTTTTTTTTTTTTTCTTGATGAGTCTGGCTAAAGGTTTATCACTTTTGTTTGTCCTTTTAAGGAATCAGCACTTAGTTTGATTAATCTGTTCTATTTTTTTCAGTCTTTATTTCATTTATTTCTGCTCTGATCTTTATTTCTTTCCTCTACTAACTGGGTTTTGTTTGTATTTCTCTTTCTCGCTGCTTTAGATGTAAGATTATCTCGTCTATTTGAGATTTTTTTTAATTTCCTGAGGTAGGTTTGTATTGCTATAAACTTCCCTCTGAGAACTGCTTTTGCTGGATCCCATAGATTTTGGATAGTTATGTTTTTGTTTTCATTTGTCTCTAGGTATTTTTTATTTTTATTTTTTATTTCTTTAGTAACTCATTGGTTGTTTAGTAGCACATTGTTTAGCTTCCACGTGTTTGTGTTTTTTGCAGTTTTATTTCTTGTAGTTGATTTCTAGTCTCATAACATTGTGGTCAGATAAGATGCTTGATATGATTTCAATTTTCTTAAGTTTATTGAGACTTCTTTGTAGCCTAGCATATGATCTATCCTGGAGAATGTTCCATGTACACTTGAAAAGAATATTCATTCTGCTACTTTTGGATGGAATTCTCTCTCTCTCTGTGTATATATATATATACTATATATATATAAAGATGCAATAGCCTTGCATCTTTATGCCCCTCCTCCACAATTACTGTTTTTGGCATCATATTTTACATCTTTTTGTTTTGTGTATTCCCCTAACTACTTATTGCAAATATAGATGATTTTACTACTATTGAGTTGTAAGCATTTTTGTATATTCTGGATTAAAAACATATATATAAGGCATATGACTTGTAAGTATTTTCTACCATTGTGTGAGTTGTCCTTTCACTTTCTTGATGGCATCAATTGCAGTACAAAATTTTTTAATTTTGATGAAGTTCAATTTATCTATTTTTCTTTTGTTGCTTCTGCTCTTAGTGTCATATTTAATTGAACATTGTCAAATCTAGAATTATAAGGGTGTATCTCTGTTTTCTTCTAAAAGTTGTATATTTTTTAGCTCTTACATTTAGATCCTTGATCCATTTTGAGTTAATTTTTGTAAATGATGAAAAGTAAGGGTCCAACTTCCTTCTTTTGTATTTTGATATCCAGTTATTCCAGCACCATTTAAAAAGACTATACTTTTCCCAATTGAATGGTTGTCTTAGTCTTTTTTAGGCTACTATAACAAAATACCATAAATGGGGGGGGGGCTTATAAACAGCAAATGTTTGTTTTTCACAATTCTGGAGGTTAGGAAGTCCAAGATTATGGCACTGTCTGGTGGAGCCCCACTTCCTAGATGCCCACTTTTTCACTATAACCTCACATGAAAGAAAGGCAAGGGAGCTTTCTCCAATCTCTTTTATACAGCTGTAATCCCATTCATGAGCACTCCACGTTCATGACTTAATAACTTCCTAAAGGCCACTTCCTAATAGTACGTTGGGATTTGGGGTTTGGTATTTCAACATATGAATTTTGAGAGGGACACAATCATTCAGACCATAGCAATGGTCCTGGCACCTTGGTTGAAAATTAGGTGATTATAGATACATAGGTTGACTTATGGACTTTCAATTCTATTCTGCTGATCTATATGTTTATTCTTATGTCAGGACCACATGGTCTTGATTACCATTGTTTTGTAGTAAGTTTTAAAATCAGGAAGTGTAAGTTATAATTCGTTTTTCTGTTTCAAGATTATTTTGGCTCTTCTGGTCCTTTGCAAGTCCATGCGAATTTTATAATTGGCTTATCAATTTCCACAAAGAAGTCAGCCGGGATGTGGACAGGGTTTGTGTTGACTCTTTAGATCACTTTGGGGAGTATTGGCACCTTAACGATCTTAAATCTTCTGATCCATAGAGATGAGCTTTTTTCCATTCATTTAAATTCTTTACTTTCTTTCAACAATTTTTGTACTCTTCAATTTAAAAGTTTTGGATTCCTTTTGTTAAATTTATTCCTAAGTACTTTATTCTTTTCAGTGCTATCAATCATAAATTGCATCGTTTTCTTAATTTCATTTATTGGATGCTTATTGCTTGTGTATAGAAATATAATTAAATTTTTTATATTGATCTTGTATCATGTGGTCTTCCTGAGTCATTAATTAGTTCTACTTATTAATTTTTAGTGTATTCTTTGGGATTTCCTTTATATAAGATCATGCCATCTGCACACAAAGATAGTTCTTCATTTCCAAAGTAGATGTCTTTTATTTTATCTTCTTGACTAATAGCCCTCTCTAGAAACTCTAGTGCAACAATGAATAGAAGTGGCCAGAATGGACAGCCTTGTCTTATTTCTGATCTTAGGGGGAAGGGAATGGGTCTTTCACCACTAAGAATTTATTGCTATAAATTTTCCTCTCAGAACTACTTTTGTAGCATCTTATAAATTTTAGGATACTATGTTTCCACTTTTATCTGTTTTGAGATTTTTTTTAATACTCCATTTGATTTCTTCTTTAATCCATTGGTTGCTCTGAAATGTGTTGTTTAATTTCCACATATTTGTAGATTTTCCAACTTTCCTCTTTTTGTTGATTTCTGGTTTCATACCATTGTGGTCACAAATGATACTTGGTATGATCTTAATCTTCTTAAATTTGCTAAGACTTATTTTGTAACCTATCATATGATATATCCTGGAGAATGTTCCATGTGTTCTTGGGAGAACGTGTATTCTGTTTCTGTTGGAAAGAATGTTCTGTAAATGTCTATCAGGTTTATTTGGCTAATGTATGATTCAGGTGTATCATTTCCTTGTAGATTTTCTGATGATCTAATCATTGCTGAAAATGGGGTATTGAAGTATCTTACTTTTATTGTATCATTGGCTATTTCTCACTTTACACCTGTTAGTATTTTCTTAATATCTTTAGGGCTTCTGATGTTATAAGTATATGTATGACCTTCTTTGTCTCTTGTTATCATTTTTGGCTTAACGTCTATTTTGTCTGATATAAGTATAGCTATCCCCACTTTCTTTTGGTTTCCACTTGCATGGAATATCTGTTTACATTTCTTCACTTTGAGTCTATGAGTGTCCTTAAAGCTGAAGTGAGTCACTTATTTTACACACATATGTCTTGTTTTATTTTCATCTAGCCATTCTGTACCTTTTGATGAATGAATTCAATCTATTTACATATAGATTAATTATTGATATATGAGACTTAATAATGTCATCTTATGTGGTTTTCTGGTTGTTTTGCATTTCCATTGTTGCTTTTTCCCTCTGTTTCTGCCTGTCTTTGTAAATTGGTCATTTTCCATAGTGGTATGCTCTGTTTCTCCTTCATTTTTCTCCATCTTTTCTAGATTTTTGTCTTGTGGCTACCATGAGACTTACAATGTTTCATAGATAAAACTGTCCATTTGAAGCTGATAGCAATCTAACTTTGATGATCTACAATAGCTTCATCCTTTTACTCCTCCCATTTTATGTTTTTGATGTCATTATTTACCTTTCTATATTGTGTATTTGTTAACACATTATAGTGGCTGTAATTATTTTTAATACTCTTTTCCTTTGACTTTAATACTATAGTAAAGTGGTTAATCCACTGTCTCATTACAGATTTAGAGTTTTCTAATTTTGCCTATATATTTATCTTTACTAATGTGTTGCATACATTCATACAGTTTCATGTCACTGATTAGCATCGTTTCATTTTCATTTGAAGAACTTCTTTCAGCATCTAAGAAAGTATTTCTCCTTCATATCTGAAGAATAAGTTTGTTGTATAGAGTATCTTTGGCTGGCAATTTTTCTCTTTCAATGCTTTGAAATGTCTTTCTACTCTCTCTTGGTATGCAGGGTTTCTGCTGAGAAATCTGCTAATAGCCTCATGAGGGGGTCTTCTGTAGGTTACAATCCTTCCTTCTCTGGTTGCTTTTAGAATTCTTTATCTTTGATTTTTTACAGTTTCATTGTAATGTCCTAAAGAACGTACTTTTGTATTGAGAAAATAAGGCGATGTATTCACTTCATGAACTTGAATGTCCAGGATTGGGAAGTTCCCAGTTATTATTTCTTTAATTTTCTGCTCCCTTCTCCCTCTTTTCTCCTTGTGGAACCCTGATTATTCTAATATTTGTACTTTTGATTGAATACTATAGATCATGTAATCTTTCTTCACACTTTTTCATTTTTTTCTTTGTTTTTCTGTTCCTGTTACTGGGATATTTCAAAATTCTCCTCTAATTCATGTATTTGTCTTCCATTCACTCTGCTCTACTGTAGATGCTCTCTACTGCTTTCTTCATTTCACTCATTGGGTTCTTTAATTCCAGATTAAAAAAAAATTCTCTTTGTTAAAATCTCATTTTGATCATTTATTTTTTCAAGATTTTGTTGAATTGTCTTTCTGAGCTTTCTTGTAATTAGTTGAATTTATTCAAAACAGCTATTTTGAATTTTTATCAACTATATAACAAACTTCCTTGCCTTAGACCTCAGTTATTGGGGAATTTTTTTGTGTGTAAAGATGTATTTCCTTGGTTTTTTTCCTGTTTCTTGTAGTTTTGCATTGCTGTTTTCACATTTGAGGTAACAGACACCTTCTTAAATCTTTGCTAGATGCCTTCAGATGGAGTGTTCTATTCAATGGTGTTATTATCTGAGGTTTTCTTTGCCTTTTTATGAAGACACAGTCTTCTTGCTCCCTCTTGTGCCAGAATTCTTAAGCTTTTGTCTTCCCTGGTTCTTACAACTCAGCAGACTTGCTACTGGAAACCTCTCTTTTGTTTTCCAGAAGGTGGCACTATAGCTCAAGTTTGTGATTTCTACCTTACCCACAGATCCTGACCTGATTTCTGAGCTTGTTTCCTGTCTACCAGAGTTCGCCCTCACCACTGCACATGGGCACACACACAAGGAGTTGGCCACAGTGGGTAAGCTTGTGGATTTAGCACTCAGGTTATTGGGGATGCCCACAGGCCCAGTAGGTGATTCCCTGGTGTGGTTATGGGTAGACTCCCAGAGGCTTATGGGTAGATGTCCTGTGCAATTCCTTTAATGCCCTTTGGAATTTTTATTTGCTTCTTTCCCAGTTTCCTCCCACCAGTCATGGAGGCCCCGCCTCACTGTGGGTGCTGCTGGAAAAAAACAGGTTTCTCCAGCCACATCTGGCACAACTACAGTATCTGGGTACATTCACTCACTGTTCATCATTTCCCCCTGCAGAAGACGTCAACCATTACTTCTCTAAATCTCTCTCTCTCTTCAATCAGTCTGGTATTTCCACTGTATTTATTTCAGAGTATTTAATAATATCCCACAATTGTCTGACACCAAGTTTATTTTTCTTCACTGTTTCCTATTGGTTCTTTTCCTTGCATACTTTTTATCATTATAATCATTATATCTCAAAGTTCACTAATTCTTTCTTCTGTCAGTTCAAATCTACTGTTGAGACCTTTGAGTGATTTTTACATTTGAGTTATTATAATTTTCAAATCCAGAATTTCCACTTGCTTCTTTTTGTGACTAATTTTCTATCTCTGTTGTATTCTCTACTTGATGATACATTGTTACTGTATCTCCCTTTTCTTTCTTGATCATGATTTTCTAAAAAGTATTCCTTAATCCCTTAAATGTATTTATAATAGCTGTTTTGAAATCTTTGTTAAATTGTACATCTTTTTTGCTCTCAAAAATACTTTCTTTAGCCTGCCTTTATTCTAGTATGTAGGTCATGCTTTCTTGTTTCTTTTCAGGTCTTGTGATATTTTTGTTGTTGGAAACTAGACATTTTAGATAATATATTTTAGTAACTCTCAGTACCTGTCCCCACCTCCAGGGCTTGTATTGTTATTGACTTTTTAATTTATGTAGTGATTGGTTGGATTACTTTAGTGATGTCTATTCTCCCCCTGCAGTGTTTAGCTTCTTATGTTACTTCTCAGGGACACTTGGCCTTTGGTATGTCCAAAGTCACCCTGTGTGACAATGGTTTTGGTAAGCATCTCTTTGACTGTCTCTTTCCTTTAGCCATATCCAGATGTTAAGCTCCTCTAATTGCTGATTTCCATATTACTTTCAACAAGGTCATGGAGCCCAAATTGCTCTAAGGACTAATCCAATCAAGTTTAGGCTCCTTTGCTGTAGTAGTTCTGAGGTCAGTGTTTGAGATTTGTTCTGACTCTAAGCAGGGTCCTCCCGACTGCCTCTTTTCCAGTTACTCTGCTCTCTCCCAGGCAAAATCTCTGGGCCATGACCTGTGTAGAGGTAGAGACAATGGTGTATGCTTCTCTATGAGCAATCCTCCCACTTTAGAAGCTCCACGCTGTTGGATAGGGATGGGCAACAGCATCAAATCTTCTTGGCTTGCCTCTCCTGCTGTGGAACCACAATCTTATAGGCCAGGGCAAAGGCAATTATTGCCCAGTATTCTCAGCAGTAATATGCCAATAGTGGTGTCTCTGTTCATTTCAACAATCAATTAAATTTATCTTCTTATGTGAGCATGGTTTGTGATGCCTCAAAACAATTACAATACTAACATGAAAGATCATTGGTTATAGATCACTATGACAAATATAACAAAAAGTTTGAAATATTGTGAAAATTACCAAAATATGACACTGAGACACAAAGTGAGCAAACACTGTTGGAAAAATGGCACCAATAGATTTGCTTGACACAAGGTCACCACAACCTTCAATTTATAAAAAACAAAACATCTGCTAGGTGCAATAAAGCAAAGCACAATAAAAGGAGATGCGCTTGTATGTTGAACCACTTGATATTATCTCATAAATCTCTGACTTTCGTAATTATTTTTTATCTTTTTATTTTCTGCTCAATGATTCTTCTGGCCTTGGAAATCTGCAGTTTTGCTATTCAGTGACTTTTTGTTGTTGTTTTGGTTCCTGAGTTTTATAAACATTATAATTTCCACTTGGTCTTTTTACAGTTGCCATTTCTCCATTAATGTCGTTATCGCTCCAACCTTTAATATTTTTTTCTCTAATCAATGAACATTTTAAATACCTGCTTTGAGATCTGGTCTTTTAAAAATTTTTTAAATTGGAGTATAATTGGCATATAACATTATATTAGTTTAGATATACAACGTGATGATTTGACATTGGTATATATTGTCAAATTATCAGCACAATAAGTTAACATCAGTCATGATACATAGTTATACAATTTGTTTTCTTGTGATAAGAAATTTTAAGATTTGAGATCTGGCCCTTTAAATCCAGTATCTGTGACCAATAAATATAGTTTATTTATATTGATTTCTCTTCACTGATTATGAGTGCCACCTTTCTATTTCTTTAGATAACTAATAACTTTTGATTTCAAACAGGAGATTGTTATACTTTGTGATATTCTGGAGTTTGTTTTCTCTTATGATGATGATTATTTTTGTCTTCTAGTAAGCAGTTACCTTTCTGGACTCAAACTATAAAATCTGTGTCCCCCACATTATGCAGCATCTAATGCCTCTGCTCAGTTTTCTTGGTTTCCAGCCGCTTCTTTCTTAGTGTATTCCTCCAATATTTCTTCTGCGCCTATGTAGCTTAAAGATCAATCAAGAACTGAGGCAGAGTTTATATCCAGATTTAGAGATTGCTAATATATTATTGAGGAATTCTGCATATATACATAAATGACATTGTTCTATAAATGTCCTATCTGGTAAAGTCTTTATCAGGTTTTCATATCAGGATTATGTTGGCCTCATAAAATTAGTTGAGTGTTTCTTTTCCATTATCTGAAACCATTTGTGTAAATTTGATGTTTCTCTCTTAAATGTTTGACCGAATTCACCAATGAAGCGATGTGAATGTCAGTTTGGTTTTGGAGAAATTTTTAAATATTAATTCAATTACTTTGATAAATGAAGAACAATTTCAATTTTCTGTTTCTTTCAATTTGATTCACTTTAGTTCACAGACAGTTAAATAAGATAAATATAAATAATAAAGATAACAAAGACTGAAAAAAAAAGTTAAAACTTTTTTACTTGAAGATAATTTTCTATGTGGAAACTCTTAAGGGATCTACAAAAAGAAAACTACTATCAATAAGTAAATGTAGCAACGTAGCAAGATACCAGATCAATATACTACACAAAAATAAATTGTATTTCCATATACTAGAAAAGTTTGGAAAATGTTATAGTTTACATCTATAATATCATAAAAAAAATAGTACTTCTAAAAACATGTGAAAATCATGCTCACTTTGGCAGCACATATACTAAAATTGGAACGATACAAAGATTAGCATGGCCCCTGCACAAGGATGACATGCAAATTCGTAAAGGAAAAAAAAAAAGAAAAACATATGAAAATCCTCTGCACTACTTCAAACTTCAAAATATTGCATAGAGAAATTAAGGTGAACTAATTAAATGGAGATATATTATGTGTTCTAAATGTTACCCAAATTAAACTATAGAATCATAGCAACTTCAAAAATAATCACATCCATTTTTTGCACAAATTGACAAGCTGATTCAAAAATTTATGGGGAAATGCAAAGCATCTAAGATAGTCAAAATAATTTTGAAAAAGAAAAATAAAGTAGAAGCACCTACACTATCTGATTTCAAGACTTATTATAAAGCTAAAGTAATCAAGAGAGTGGTTACTGATAAAAGAATAAAGAAATGAATCAATGCAGTTTTTTAAAAAGTAATTTAGAAATACACTCATACACATATAATCAGTTGAGTTTTTAAAAATATGCCAAGATAATTAAATGGGGAAAATAGTTTTTCCACCAAATGTTTTGAGACTTACATACACATTGATATGAACATATATTAATCTTGACCCCTACCTTTCACTATAAACTAAATTAAATAGATCAGACCTAAATATAAAATCTAAAGCTAAAATCATTATATATAAATTATTTAAGAATATCTATATAACCTTGGCATAGGCCAGTATTTTTAAAATAAGAAACAAAATATATTAACAATCAAAGTAAAAGTTGAAAATTGAACTTCATTATAATTAGAAACTGCTCTTTGAATGACACTGTTAAGAAATGAAAAAAAAAAAAAGCCACAGACTCACAGCAAATATTTTTGACAAAAAAATTTGTATCAAGAATATGTAAAGAAGTTTTACAATTAAATAATTAGACAAACAACTCAATTAAAAATGGGCAAAATCTTGAAAACTTTATAAAAGAATATACCTAAATGGCAATAAGATCACAAAACAATGCTCAGTGTCATGAGGGCCATGCAATTTTAAGATCACTATGAGAAACAACTTCTCACCCATTAGAATGCCTAAAATTGAAAAGACTAACATTACCAAAGGTTGATGAGAATTATGTCAACTAAAATAAATGCACAGCCTAAAAGCTGAGAGCTGTTTTATTTGGCGGGAGGACTCGAGCCAGGATGACAGCCTCCCAGATCGCTCTGAGGGACTGCTCCAAAGAGGTAGGGGAAGAGCCAGGATTTATAGGAGCTTTACAACAAAGACCAGGTAGTTGGAACAATAAAAGACTACTTGTTAACTGAAGAAAATCAGACATCTCAAGTTAAAGAATTTAGCGCTTTTCTATGTATGGGAGGGAGAAAACATCTCACTGAATTCATTCCTTTGACAAGCACCTAGCTGTCTAGGGCCAGTATCCTGTCCTTTCTTATACTGAGTCCCCTCAGGGTGCACCATTGTGAGTGGCTGCAGAGACTGGGCTGCAGGTTTGTCTTCACTGTAGGGGGTGGCGGCAGCGGCTAATGACTTGATGGCTTCAGCATCCTTTGTTTAGTGATATGATTTGCAGTATTTTTCATTCACAATTATTAGCAACTGAAACTCTCAAAGTTAACAGCTATTCTTTAGTTTTGGTGTAATTCTTCCAATTCTTTCCAACTTTGCCTCCACAGGGACCTTTATCTATCATCTTAAGCTTTCTTTTCTATATCTTTAAGCTCTTCCACTCTACTAGCTTTCATCTTTAATGTGTAAGCATATTATTACACCTTAAGTATAATCTTAGTTTCCTCAGTCTTCATTGGCTTGTGAGTAATGTAGGGAAGGAAAAATCATTTTTTCTCTACCCTTCTGAGTTCTTGGCGTAGACTCCTGTAATAAAAGACAGTTTAACAAAAGAAAACAATCAAGTTTGCTAACATGTATATATTACCTAAACATGGGAGATACCCAGAAATACTAAGTAACTCCCCCAGATGGCACAAGCCACCACCTTAAATATCATCTTCAGCTAAAGACAAAGATGCTGGGTGGGCTGAAGCCAGTTATGAGAGGTTACCAGGACAAGCTAGGTAAACAAAGCTAAGATTTGTTATGCAAATTTACATGGATGCCTTCTCTATTGATATGATTCTCTTGTGAATTAGTCATCCTTCTCTTCCTGCTACAGAGAGAGAGATATTTACAAATGGAGATTTCCTTTGTAAATGCAAATTTCCCTTCCTCTGTCTCAGAGCTTCTCTTGTGTCTGCCATTTCTCAAATTAATCAACTCAAAATAATCCTTATACCAAAGAGGCATAATTTGGGGTGACATATTCTGCTACCCTTCAGTAGTAATGTTGCCATATTTCAGTGTTACCTCAAATTTCACTTTCTCAAGCTCCCAGCCATATTATATTGGACCTCCCCCACTGTTAAAAATCAAAATTCAACTGAGTAAATTTGAAGATCTAATTGGCTTTACTCAGTGATTCATGAATTAGGTAGCATCCCATCTAGTAAATAGACAGGCACTCCAGGGGATTGTACAAAATGGAACGTTTTTATAGGTGAAAAGAGAGCAGTGCAAATAAGTTATCAGCAAAAGAAAATAACTAATTGTTTCAGGTCAGGTCATCTTCTCTTGGGGGAAAGGTGATGGGAGGGGACTTATAATGCAGATTACCTCACTATTGCCTATCAGGAAAGCAGTTAAGTCTTGGTTTGCTGTCATGAGGGCAGATGACTCCATGTGGGGCTTGCTATTTCTCTTTAGCAGTCACCTCTCCACAAATTCTTATCCAAGTTTCTCTTATAAACCCCGGGCATTCCTCTTGTCACCTCAAGCACTGTCTTCTCAAGCTTTCCTGCTTACAAAGAACTTACTTCTCTTAGTTCAACTTCCCTCACAGTCATTTTAAGAACTTTTCCTTACTCTGTATCCTTCATTCATGCATGCTTATGTTCCTACTCTTCCCAAAGTTAAAAAGGCCTCTAAATTCAAAGTTGACTCTCAACCTGATTCCAAATTCCTTAAAATTCTCACTGTCCCAATCCCATACTGATTTGTTTGCCAAAGGATGCAAAATGATTCTCTCTCCACCTCTCAGTTACACACCTGAGAACAGAGATGGTGCTGCTTCTATTTGTTTTGTCTTCCATGTTCTCTGAAAATAGTTCCTTCATCTTCTACTGTCAATTCCCAAGTTTAAAGATCTTACTTATTACTCTGTGAGGCAAGGGACTGCTTGTGTCAACTTGACATCATGTGGTCCTCCTAGGTGTCTTTGAAAAAATTCCTCTCCGTGAAAAACTCATGAAATTGATACCTCTGAGATAGCCCTGCAGTTCAGTAAAAATTCCCTTAATCTGTGTTTTCATTTTGATGTTGGTCAATCTGTTTGTTCCAGGAAATGTATTTTATAATCTCTCTCCTCTATCATAATGTCATTTATTATTCATCTCTCAGCAATTTGTTTCCTATCTTGACTACTCCACTATAATTGTTCTTTATTTATTTTTTTAATGAAGTGTTAATTCATCTTACTTTCTTTTTTTTTTTTTTAAATTTTTTTGTGGGGGAGATAATTAGGTTACTTATTTATTTATTTGTTTTTAGAGGCGGTACTGGGGATTGAACTCAGGACCTTGTGTATGCTAAGTGAGCGCTCTACCACTTGAGCTATGCCCTCCCCCCTCTATAATTGTTCTTTATAATCACCAGTGACTGCCTCATTTTCAAAGACAGAGGAAATATTTCAAATTCTAGACCTCTCTGTGACATTTGATGCTGTTAAGGATGCCTTCTGTAGAACGTTCCCTCCCTTTACCTGTTATGATGTAATTTTTTGCTCACAGTGAATTATTACCATGCTACTGATACCCACTTTGCAAATTTTGCCGCTGATAATTTTGATTTTGCCAGAAGATGTCAAAAGGAGTTTTTCAGCCCAGGTTCACACATGCACTAACAATGGCAACTATGTAATAACTGCTGTCTGACCAACACTGATTGTTGAGATACTATCAGCTTTAAGATGCATCACACTTTCCAAGATGTTAAAATCTAAAAGAAATGTACATCTACAAATAATTGGCATATTGCATTATTATCTGATTGTTTGAAGAGAACTGATCTGTGTTGCTTGAATTCAAGGCTTCAAGGAATAATGTGAACATCTTTATTCATTCCCGGAACGTACTTGCCTTATCTGAAGTTCAACAGCTGCACCGAGTTATGGCTTTTATGAAGTTATAATAAGATAGTGCATGTGAAGTACATACTGCAGATAAAGTACCAAAGTCAGTAAGCACTCAATGAATGATAGTTAGCTGTCGTAGCAGTCATAGTAACACATATTTTTAATAAAAAGGTGTTACTGAATTCAATGCTTTTAAAATGCTAAGACTCTCTATGTTTATTGAACGTAGTTTTTCTCTCTGAGTTTAAGTAACCTTAATAAATAATAATCACCCTTACAGAGCTTTTTGAGAACTTAATGAGATAATGCATGCAAAATATTTGACTGTTTATTGGTTGAAGTAGTATCCGATATTTTTCAGCAGAACATGAATTATAACTTATCTTTGTTATTTCTACAATTCTAAAGAAGATGATATAGATTTACTGAGGTTAATTTCAGAAAGCTTAAGTGATTCTAGTTAATAATTCTTTATGTATTTTTTGTCTGGATTGGATAATATATGAAAGTACATAAAACACTTGACACTCAGTAAAAAGTAATTATTATTATTACAATTGTTGTTATTTATACCTGGTATTTTCTATGGTAGTTCATTTCCACTTTCTCTCCTTCACCAAATCAAAAGGTTTAAAAGTATCAAAGATTGCTCTATTATACTTGCTAAACTAACTTAACTTCTGAAGTTAACTTCACCAAATAACGTGTGCCTTTCATAATTTGTATGAGAATGAGTGAGATAATGCATGTATTAAGTTGCTATTATTGATATTGTTTGTGTTTTCCCAACATAACATCGCCTGAATTTCCACTAGTTAGCACATTTAAAATACTGAGAAAGATTTTACATACATTTGCTGAATTTACCTCTCCAGGGCTTAAACAACTTCATCCATTAACATAGAACAGCAGTTCTCAAACTCTTTTGTGTCAGGACCCCATTATGAGCTTCAAAATAATTAAAGACCTCAAAGAGCTTTTGTTTATGTGGATTATATCTATCGATATTTATTGTATTAGAAATTAAAACTGAGAAATGTTTAAAATATTTATGAATCAGTTCATTTTAAATAACAATCATGAACCCATTTAATATTAACATGAGTAACATATTTTTATAAAAATTGCGTTTTCCAAAAATAATTAAGAGAGAAGACAGGCATTGTTTTACAGTTTTGAAAATCTCTTTAATGTTTCATTTTATGGAAAGATAGTTGGATTCTCATATGTATACCTGCATTCAACCTCTTGTGGTCTGTCATTTGGGTTGACGTTTATAAACAAGATGCAATTTTAAAGACAAATAGTTGGAAAAGGGAAACAGCAACCTCGCTGAAAGAGTCTCAGAGGCCCCCCAGGGTCCCTGAGCCATACTTTGAGAACTGCTGACATATACTTTTAATTTTTTTGAAGTATTGAATAAGATAATCTGTGTAATAGATATTGTTATTAATGCTGCTTTAGTTGTTGCTATTGTTTATATATAATTTTCAGATATTTTCAGAGCTTGAGTTTCTTGTTTTGTTGACTGCATTCATGGTCTCTAAAAAAACAAAAACAAAACTAATGATGATCTAGATTTGGTAAAGTCGTTAAGCTACTTCACCAAATATTATCTGTAGTAGGGTTTTTAATCAAATTGAGATAATACATTTTATATCTGTAATGTCGGTCATATGCACAGTTCAGCGCCTGGCACATAAGAGGGCCTCAATAAAAGGCAGCTTTAGAATCACTCTGCCCTCAATGTACATAAAATTATATAAATAGATGCCAGGGGTAAAACTGGCCTCTCACATCCAGTAACACCTTCAGCTCATCTGGGATCACTCTGCTAGCCTCTCTTTTTGTCCCTTGACAAGGCCTACTTTTAGTCTCAAGAATCCCTTAGGAAAGTGAATAAATCTTTTAACAGAAGTAAGCTAATACCAACCCAGAGTTGGGGTCTGAGAAATGCTGACTCCCACTGACCTAAAGATCAGCATGTGAGGCCTTCCCTAGGAAACTTCAGATATCCTAGGAATGCCTAAAAGACTGTGCAGCATTTCCTTGGGGAATTGAATCTCCTCTCCAGCACTTGTTTCTTGAGTGTAGATATGTCTACCCTTGTCAGAATTCATGCAAATGAATTGCACGTTCCCCAGACCATGTTTCTAGCCTCAGGCTCTAGTTCCCACATTGCTGGAGGGCAGGAAAGAAGGGAATTTTGGAAGGGGAGCTGTTCCCCTACGCCCATTCTCCGATCTTGCTGTAGGAGCCTAAGAAAGTATAACAGTTTTCTACCAGCATTTTGTCAGAAAATGGCCTTTCTCTCAACATTTATACCAAAGTGATGAGTGTTTCCACTAAGGAGACCAAGACTTTTGCTCTAGAAGTAATCACCTCCAAGGTTAGCAGTTGTACTAAATCTTGGAGACTTTTATAATCTTAGGTCTAAAAGCCATTTCTTTGTTTCAGAAAGGACCTCTATGTCTCCTTTTAACTTCTTCAATTTTTCAAATATTAATCTCTTGTTATAGAAACTTTCAAAGATTGTAAAATTAGATAGAATTATGTAATAAAGACCCATGTACTCATTATCGAGCTCCACAATTTATCAATTTGTGGAGTATCTCGTTTCATCCATACTTCCATCCACTTCTCCCTCACATGTTATTTTGAAATAAACCTCAGAATCATAATACTTGGGGGAGGGTATAGCTCAGTGGTAGAGTGTGTCCTTAACATGCACAAGGTCCTGGGTTCAATTACCAGTACCAACATTTAAATAAAGCATAAACAAATAAATAAATAAATCTAATTACCTCCCCCCACAAAAAAGAAAAAGAATCATAATACTTCATCCATAGATATTTCAGTATGTACATCTCAAAATATAAGAACTATTTTTGTACATAATCACAGTATCAACATCACTTTAAAAATTAATGAATAATAATTATTTAATATCATCAAAAGGCCAGTCATTGTTTAGAATTTTCACCTGTGTCATGAATATTTTTAAAAATTTGTTTGTTAGCATCAAGATCCCAAGAAAGTCCACATATTATAATTGCTTGATAGGTCTTTTAAGTCTCTCTTAATCTTAGGTTCTCTAATTTTTTCTCTTGTAAGTGACTTGTTTTTAAGAAACCTTTCCCTCTTTTCTTAATCCCATATTAGCTGCCTTAATTTCAGAAACCTTCCTACAGCCTAATCCTTCACCAAAGCGTTTCATGAAGGATAAACCAATACTGACTTCCTTGAGGCAAGCTTGATCTACACTCTTTCTAGATATTCTCTCACATTTATGAATTTTGGAATAAAGATTCTAGCAATACAAGCTGGCAGCATCCTTACCTCCCTTTTCATAACTCTTAAGAAATGTAACTGTGTGGTTCTGCTGTACTCTGTATTCCAAATGCCTGTTGACATTCCTCCAAGCGTTTCATCAAACTTGGTGTATAATACCTTCTGATACTTGCCACTCTTCCCATCTGGGGTTCAAAGGTCTGTTCACCAGGATCCTGCACTGTATTACCTGAGGATACTCTTTTTTTTTTTTTTTTTTTTTTTTTGGAGGGGGAGGCAATTAGGTTTATTTATTTTTAGTTGAGGTACTGGGAATTGAACCCAGGATCCTGTGCTTGACTAAGCATGTGCTCTACCGCTGAGCTTTATCCTACCCCCTGAGGATACTTTCTGTTTGCAGTTTCTCCTAATCTTCACAGCCTTTCTCGCTCGCTTGAGTGGCATGCCTAGCTAGGTTCAGAGTAGCAGGCATGTACCAATATCCTAAGAAGTCTAGTCACACCTGTCGCTGCTTCTTGTACCATCACTCTGCGTCTTTCGTTAGAAAAAGACCCGTCATTTCAGAAATTCAGGATCAGAGGAAGAAAGCTTAGAGATCACTTTCCAGGCGTTTTTGGTTCCTCATGTCTTCCCAGAAATTAAATACCAATCAACATCTTCAGTGAGCTTTTAGCAAAGAAATATTGACCATTTTTTCCCTCTTGGTCATCCAGGCAGACACTTCATACCGGACAGAGGGTGTTAAGACAACTTGTAGGGATTTTCAGTTTCAACTTTATTACTGTTCCCTATGTGTTCCCTAAAGCCAGCAGTGATCATTGAGAGGGCACTTCTATCCCCTCTCACAGTTCATAAGGTAGATAGATAGCCACCAGCCCAGGATTCCTCATGATAATCTCTGATAGAATCCTAAAGTGCAGCCTGAATTTTCCCAGGCTTCAACTTCCTGTGCCACAAAAGAGGGTAAATTAACATTAAAATTTAATTTTCACTCACAATGTTATCCCTACTTATTGATGTAGGACATCTTCAAGATCTACCATCATGATTTCCAAAAATGTTCAGGTTTCTTACTTATGCTCAGGATCACCTTCTGCTCCCAACTCCTAGTTGATATTTTCTGCCTGTGAGCTTCTTTATTTTTGGAGATGCTTACCTAGATTACCACCTCTCAGTAGTCTTAAAAAACTAAAGTGTTCAAAATTCCACACAGAAATGGGAGACTCTATCTTCCAACTCTGTATTTCTGTCTTTCTTGCTTATGCCCAGAGTCAGTTTCTGCATAGAGTTTATGTCTGCACTGGGGTCAGACCTAACCATGTAGCACATTTGGGGGCCATACTATCCTCTCCATCTCCAGTAACTCCAGAGCGCTCAGATCCTGTCTCCAAAAGCCTGACAGACAAAAGTTCCGATTCTGGACCATTTTCCTCAGGAAAGGAGGGAGTGGAAACAGATGTCTTCAGCTAAAAATTCATCTCAACCTCGATTTGCTATTATTACTCTTTTAGATGATATATCATTTTTATTGCATTTGGAAGATGCTAAAAATGAACAATGGATTTATTGATGTCATTGAGTACAGATGTAAATTTATTCATTTATTCAACAAATATTTATTGAGTGCCTTCTATGAGCCAGGACAGTTCTAGAATTGGAAATAAAATAGAAAAGACACAAATCACTCTTATGAACAACCATATCTGCAATTGCTTATCTCAATAATGATAATTCCATACTTCTACAGAAGTTTGGAGAGAAGGCATTCCTAACTTGAAAAAAAGCTATCATTTTCTGATATCGTACTGCTACACTTTTCATGTAATTGTCAATTTATGCTGTGAATAGCTTTCAACAAACATCAGATCTAAGTTTTCTTCCGTGAAATGCAACAGAATGTACGTCATTGCACAAATCTGTCCAACTTTTCAATATGCTGTAACCACGTCCTAACTTCTTTTTTGTAGGTGTGTCAGTTCCTATCCCAGTGATTGGACTGAGAGATGAGGACAAGGTGTTCGTCAACAACACCACCTGCGTGCTGAATGACCCAAATTTCGTTCTTATCGGGTCCTTCGTAGCTTTCTTCATACCGCTGACGATCATGGTGATTACGTACTGTCTGACGATCCACGTCCTTCGCCGACAAGCTCTGATGCTACTGCACGGCCACACCGAGGAACCGCCGGGAATAAGCCTGGATTTCCTGAAGTGCTGCAAGAGGAATGCCGCAGACGAGGAGAACTCTGCAAACCCTAATCAGGATTTGAACCCACGCCGAAGAAAGAAGAAAGAGAGACGGCCTAGGGGCACCATGCAGGCTATCAACAACGAACGGAAAGCCTCGAAAGTCCTTGGCATCGTTTTCTTTGTGTTTCTGATCATGTGGTGCCCGTTCTTTATTACTAATATTCTGTCGGTTCTTTGTGAGAAGGCTTGTAATCAAAAGCTCATGGAAAAGCTTCTGAATGTGTTTGTTTGGATTGGCTATGTTTGTTCAGGAATTAATCCTCTGGTGTACACTCTTTTCAACAAAGTTTACCGAAGGGCTTTCTCCAACTATTTGCGCTGCAATTATAAGGCAGAAAAAAAGCCTCCGGTCAGACAGATCCCGAGAGTTGCTGCCACTGCTTTGTCTGGGAGGGAGCTTAACGTTAACATTTACCGGCACACCAATGAACCGGTGATTAAGAAAGCTGATGACAAAGAGCCCGGTATAGAGATGCAAGTTGAGAATTTGGAGCTCCCAGTTAATCCCTCCAATGTGGTCAGTGAAAGGATTAGTAGTGTGTAAGAAAGAGCAGCACAGTCTTTTCCTACAGCGAAGCTACCAATGTAGGAAATTGCTCTATAATTCTTCTGTCGGTCATAACTAATGTAAATATTGCAGTGTGAAAAAAGTGTTTTTATATATAGCTTTGCAATCCTGTACTTTACAATCATGCTTACAATGGTGAGATTTAGAGTTCTATATTTACTGTTTATAAGAGATTGAGAATAACTTATTTTGATTGTTTGATGCAAAAATGTTGATTTTTTTCCCCTTCCTTCCTTCCTCCCACCTTCCCTCCCTCTCTTTCTTTCTCATTCTCTCTCTCTCTTTTTCTTTTATGCATAAGGAAATGTTGATGTTCATCTCAGGAGGCATTTGCAGGAGACCAGAATGATGCACGTGACAGTGGTTATATTTCAACCACACCAAAATTGAACAAATTCGGTGAAATCTTTTTTCCAGGTTAACAGTAAATATGCACTTTAAAATCTTGCTCTGCTCATCTACACACATAAATACAGTAAGATAGGTTCTGCCTGCTGATACTCTATCACACCTATTAGTGAGTTAAAGGCGGAACTTAGCCTTGTTGTCACATGTAGGGGAAATTTTGACATTGTCACAATGTTGTGGTGATATTTTACTGCAATGTCTGTCCCCAAACATAGTGGTATTCTAACATAGCAGCTAGTTAACCAGGACTACAGAAGTGGAAGGCTGATACGAGATATATACACCAATAATACCTTTTCACTTCTTAAGAACAATATTCAAATTCTGATTATAATGACAAGCTAACTGGAATTAGTGTTTTCATTCTGGTCCTTAGTAAATACCTAATTCCATGATTCACCTGGGAAACGAGATCCCAGAGTTATTTCCCAATCCAGGAGTCAACATCAATTGGGTTTTGATCTCAGAATCCTGGAAATTCGTGTGCTACACACAAAGTGAAATTAGCATGTGAGCCTTATGAAATTATTTTCTTAATTATGGTACCTCTATCTATAGGACCTAATTTAGCAGTCCATTTTTGAGTAAAACTTGTGTTGGAAGTATAGATGATCAAAACTTTGAAAGTTTTACTTGATTAAGGACTACAGAACTGGGCCCTTAGAATGTGAAAAAAAAAAAAAGGTAATTAAAAAGAAGCTTTTACTGAACTCTGGGAAAAACAGAAATACAGAGTTTCCATTTGGATTTTAAAGAAAATTTATCTCATTTTCAGATCCTTCCAAACTCTCTAGTGCAGGGAAAGGCTGCGGCTAATTTGTGAAAGTGGCAAGCTCTTTACTGTACTGCAATTATGTACCAGAAGTTTCAATCTTTGTTAAAATATAGTGTTGTGTAATAAGTGTTGGCCATCGTTTCATTCGTAGGCCTGCTGCTCTCTAAGAATTCAGTACCATTTTACTAGTTTGTTAACCGTGAAAGGTTTTCAAACATTGCTAAAGTCAGACCATTAAGTCTATGCTGTGTGCAGAGTATACACGTGTTCCCAGTAATTGTATTTCCATGTGTGTCCATTTCACACAACTGTGAATCAATTTCCGAAGAATGCATAATGCTGTTCCTTACACCTGACAGTTACTTACGCATCTTAGAGTGTGCCTCTCAGTATCTTGAAATTGGTGGAGGCAGAATCTGAATTTCTAAAAACCCCTGGTGTGTGTCCTCAACACACAGCATAGATAAATCCAACAGTCTGCCACAAAGGCAGTGGGAGAGCTGCTGTATTTGAGGAAACTCATACAGTCCCTACGTGATTTGCAACACTGCCAAATGCCAGTCAATTGCTTGAGCATGCCCAAATATAACATGAAAGTAAAGTCTACCTGCCTATTAGCTCAGATGAACTGCATGTTAAAACAATTATATGAAATTGAATGAAATGATCTAATTCTTAGCGAAATGAAAATGTCTGAAGAAACACAGCATGCACTGAGCATGCCTTCTGCGCATACAGATGGCATCCTGCATGTATGCCATGTATGTTGCATAAATCCATCGATTTGTATTAATGTAAGGCAGAGTAGGTGATCTAAGAAGGACTGAAATCCTTCAGCAGTCTTTAAAAAGACCATGCATTCAGATCTGAAGAATTGTGAGTATTAGAGAAAACTGGAAACATCTGATTTCTTTTCTGAAGTATCAGGGCAAGCTCATAGCACATGTTTTACAAAGAAATAAAATATAAACCACAGATTTTCAAAAGCACTAGCAATAAGTTGAATGATAATAGCTTATAGCACATTTGTTAATAATTCTTATGTCATCAGTAGTAGTACTTAATAGTACCCAACACAGTAATTTTCCTCAAATTGTGTGCTATTCGTAAGTTCTGTGCAGTTTGGTATGAAACAAGTATCTCATTTGGATATCAATCTTACAGTTCAATGTTAAATCTACAAACTTTTATAAATGTTTTAAAGTCCATGTGACAAGTGTAAACGTGGTGAATTTATTGTCAAATAAATCATTTTGATGTACTATTATATATGTATATCTGTTTAAGACACGTGCAACAGACTGCCTTATATTATTTCCTGTAAATCTTCCTTCATCAAGTGGTACTTTTGTGAGCGGTTGCAAAGTGTTGTCTTATTCCCGGTTCCTGTATGTTATCCATTCCAGATTTTTGTGATACTTCCTATTAATTTATTAAATTTATTAAATGTTGCCTAATATGTCACGTGTCTTTTTTTCCCCTGACATTTTTTTTGAGAGGAAAATATATCACTTCCGTTAATTTTCTTATAGAACTAAATTGGAACCCGTAAAATAAATTCACAGACACAACCGTAAATGTATCACTCTTCTGATTAATTCTGCATGTACTCAAAGACTATGACACCAGAGGAAAGACAAGAGGTGTAGGGGGGAGGGTATAGCTCAACTGACAGAGCACATGCTTAGCATACACAAGGTCCTAGGCTCAATCCCCAGTACTGCCTCTAAAAATAGATAAATAAGTAAACCTAATTACCTCTCCCCCACTAAAAAAAAATTAGAATAAAAAAACATTTTAAAAGAGGTGTAAACAACAAAAGTAACATTAACAGCAACATCACCGATTCCTCATGAGCAGAATAACTGCAGTCTCAAATTATCCTACCTTCCTTAGCCTGAGCAGGGGCCTGGGGTGGCCCAGGCGCTCCCCTTCCTATAGCTATCATTGCTATCTTATTCCCACCAGACTCGAAGCAAGCCAAGAACAGGGAGGACCGTGTTAATCCTGTTGATAGCTTTATCCCCAGTTGTTAGTGGCCACTCTACTTTCAACAGATATGTATCGAGCCTCAGTATTTCTGGGCACTGTATTAGCTGTTCCTGTTGCCAAAATGGGTCTTACAACTCCCCACTCTTCAGTCATACAGTGTGACTTTACACCTTAACTTACCTCCATCCCAAATGGCTTTAGATACCTGTACAATCGTCAGGATCACCATACTATGCCTCTCTGTTCCTCCTCACCTGGAGCCAAAGAACATTGGCCTTTTCTTTCGACATATATCCCTTCCTGATGCTGGGTGAGCCTACTGGCAAGAGTTCGGTTCCCTGAGACAAAAGCAGGAAAGCCTCATTCCTTTGCAAGTATGACTAGGTTGATTCCTAGGAGCGGGTCAAGGGATAAAGGTTGAACTGCCACTGAAACAGCAGGGTCACTGCTGCCAGTGGCCAGAAATATCTTGTACCACTGACACTAGGGGCTACTCTTCCCCAACAAGAAGGCAACGGAGAGAAGTTGAAGTTTCTGATGGCACAGAACTGGACTTGTTACTACAGTGCAAAGGAAGGTGGGCAGAGGAAGACTGGAGTGCTCCCATACCACAGCACTGGAAGGTCTTCGTGGTCTGAAGAGATAAAGATGCTTCTTGCCATCAAGCAGCAGTAAGTGTCTGCTTAATGCAGAAACACAGTTTCTAAATGGTTCCTTAGCTCCCACTTAAGCCAATGCAATCTCCATGGTTGAGGCCCTATTTCTCCTTGTATAGTCTTCCTAGAGGTATGTTAACATATCACCCAAGGAGCTGACTATATTAGAAAGAGGTATTTTTTATAGGCAATGCCAACAGGAGTAGGTGACATCAGAGTGCTTCTCAAATATTATGTGACCTGTAGCACACTTATAAACATAATTAGCTCTAAGAGATAGGATGGGTCCCCTAGGATCTAAATTCTGAGGTGGAAATAAGTGCATAGGATATCTATTAGGAAGTGATCTTAGGATCCATCTGCACAGGGAAAGGGAAGAAAGGACGACTGGGCAGAGGGAAAGGTTGGGCTGTGATGTAGTTACAATAGAACTCATTCCCCCTGCACCTTTGGAGGGGAAGAGATACCACTTCACCTCATTTTCTTTAAAAATTAAATTGAATTCTGTAAAATAAGTTCATAAATACACATGCAACCAGAAAGTATCACCCTTCCTGACTCATTCTGCATGTCCTCAAAGACGACAACACCAGGGCACAGACAACTAAGAGGTGTTAGATCACACTTAGCTGACTCCCCTGGAAAGCTTTGAATCTAAGATACCCCTTCAGATTTTGTCCCAAGTTGGAGGAACAGGGCCACTCCTCTATACCTCCACTGTCCCCAGGAGAGATGTATGACCATGTGCCATATCATTCACTTCAACAGAGGCAACTCGCAAAGAGAGCTTATAGCTGAAAGCTGTCAAGTCCACAATCTCCCATCACCTGGGGAATAAACCCTTCAGCCCTGAAGGTGGGGTCTTGTCGGGGCAGCATAGCATCTATAACAGATGGTGTATTTATTGGCTAGAAAAGATTCACCACCTAGCTCAGCACCTATATAAACAACATGAAAGAACCTGGCTGGCATCACTTAGGCCAAAATTAAGGCAAATTGAGGTGAAAGGAAATATGTTTTTATATGTGGTTTCTCTTGTTATTAAGGGTGTTCTCAACAGCTTACTAAGATTCTTAGATTTCTGAATCCATCTGGATAGTCCAGGCTATTCTGCAGTAAAAACCAAGCCTAAAGTCTCAAAGGCTTAACAACACAAATGTACATTTTGTGCTCACACTCCATGTCTGATGTGGGTTGCCAGGAAACCTCTTCTCAGTTACTTTAGGAAAAATTGGTGATAGAGGCTCCATCTCTACCCGTGCTTCCATGTAGCAGAAGGAAGGGAATTTTGTGAACTTATTTCTTCCACTAAAGCTAAACCTACCTTTGACTTTCTATTTAATCTTAACTCTATCCATATCCTCATGTCTTATCTATAACATTATTCTTAACTTTATCCTTTAAACTATCTCTGTATGTAATCCTTTCCTGCCCTCAACTTTATGATTAATTCCAACCCTAACTCTTATTTCTAAATTACCTCTAACCATGATCCTGCCTTTCTGCAAACTCTAACCTTACTCAAACTGCTAACCTCACCCTCATCATTAACTCCAAAGCTTCCCCTGTTTTTAACCCTCCCTTAGGGCTAACTCTAAACTTACTTCTAACCTTACATTTAAGCTCAAGCTCTAGCACTAATTATTTCTATTTTATTCTGAATAATTCTCTTTCTGTTAAGACCCTGATGAGCTGGACCGGAAGACACAGGAGAAAATTTATGCTTGATTCTTGTTTACCTCTCTGTCTTAAAATCTTACACCCAAAGCAGCTTCAACTGGCCTACTCTCCACACACTATCTTGATATTATTAATTTTATTATAATTATCATTTATTGAGCACTGATGGTGTGCCAAATACAAACATGCTTTGTTTTGTGTAGATAGGTGGTTGGTACATTTAAAAATCTCCACTTTGCTATTGCAGAAACTGAGGTCAGAGAGGTAAAGGGTCTTCACCTAAATCACACAGCTGAAAGGTCAGAGGTGGAACTATCTGGTCTCTAAGCCCATGCTGTTCCCAATATACCATATGACTCCTTAGTGTCCCATAGGCAAACTGGCTTCCCCAGGGCAGAAAGCATAACCCATATCAGAGTGCGTATTTCCAAGTATTACCACTTCAAAATGGGGTAAAGAGGTGGATAAGTGGAAGAAAGGAACAGCCTTTTTAAAATTTATTCACTCGTGCCACTAAAATTAATAAGGATGGTCACGTATAGGCCACTGTGAATCCTTATTATGAGAGAGCCTTTCCCTGAATAGGTTGGAAAGAGGGACAAGGATTGAACAAACGGCAACTAACATGAGATTCATAGTGACAAATCCTCCCTTTCAGAAGGGATTTGTTTATGCTGAAGATGAAAGGGGTGCTTGAAGCACAATAAAATGGTGATGATGAAGACCATGCTGCCGATGATACTCTAACATCAAAGAAAATACAACTAATGTTTCAACGGGGGATTTTCCCTAAGATTAATGTCTTGGCCCATTCAGGCAGCTATAACAAAATACCACACACTGCATGGCTTATAAACAACAGAAGTGTATTTCTCACAGTTCTGGACAGTGGGAAGTCCAAGATCACAGACTGGGAAGTCCAAGAACATGGCTACATTCTGGTGAAGGCTCTCTCCTGGGTTGCAGACTGCCTATGTCCTGCCATATCGTCACATGGTAGAAGGGGCAAGGGAACTTCCTGGAGCTTCTTATATAAGGCCATTAACCCCATTCATGAGGGCTCCACCCTCAGGCCTAAGCATTTTCCAAAGGCCCACATCCTAATATGTCACATTAAACATTAGAATTTGAATGTATGAATAATGTTAAAAAAAAAAAAAAAAAGAATTTGAATGTATGAATTTGGGGTGGGGGACACAAACATTCAGGTCATAGCAATTAGTTTAATTTTACTAAGCTAAAAGGCTAAAACCTTATTTAAATGTTTAATTCAGAAATCACTTATATGTTTTTTCATGCAAAAACCAAGCTTAACTCCTTCCAGCTGGAGTATTCGTTCTGTGTACAAGAAGCTAACAGAGGCAGTCAACACAAAGGCTCAAAGGAAAAAAAAGCAGGGGAGACACTCAATTCCAAAACATACTAGGGTACTTGTTAACACAACTGGCAATAACTTACGTGAAAGCTGCTCCCAGGTGCAAATATAATTGAACATCTTCACTGTATGGTTTTAAGGAGAGTTTTGCCAGTCTTTAAGTGTCAAGGGTGTGGGTTCTCAGTAAACCAGTTTCAAGTGTCTCAGGACCTCACCATGAAGCACTTTTCCTCTAATAATCACTCCTCTCCTCTTTTGTATCTGTATCATGATTTTGCAGTTTTATAAATATTTTATTTTTTAACAAAATAATACAATTAACATTGCAAGAAGCCATACATGATATGATTTTGGGGGGATCATTTTTCACACAGTTTTATTGAGGTATGATCTACATGTCTGGGACTGATCGTAGGAATAGAGATTTACTGCAAACAGGCAGGAGGGAAGTTGGGGGATGATAGAATGACAGAAATGTTCTAAAACTGAAACATTTTCTCCAGAACACTGTGACTTTTTTACACTACCATTGCTGTGCTCTAGCCTACTGGAGTTTTGGAATAATCTAAACCACCCAGATGCTGCCTGGTCCTGGTGCCCTAATTCAGAAGTGGCACCTCAGGATATACCATCTGTAACAAGTAGAGTGGGAGCCAAGGGCCTTGAAAGTACCTCTACTAAAAATAGCTGAGGAGCACACACATTAATCTATGTACCTTCTCGATCCCTCCTCCTGGTCTTCCAAAAATGGTACCATAGGCCAGAAGCTGTTCTAAAGAGATATTGCCTTAAGGGAAAAATACTGGGTCCTTCATTCTGTTATAGAAAACACCTCTGGGTTCAATTTTGGAAGATCTTGGCTCATTTCTTTGTTACAATTCAATTAACAGATCTTCTGCCCCACAAATAAATACTATTTTCCCGTAAGTGAGTGAAGAGGAATAGAAAATAGCATATTACTTATTACTTACTAGTTCAAGTCACTGGGTTTACACATAAGTCTTTCCTTTGTTTGTGATCAGCAGTCCAGAGAAGGCTGATAGCTCAATGAAACTAGTAGCAAAAAAAGAATCTAGTAGCAACAAAACCAGAGGGAAGTTTAACAGACAGAATCAGAAAAAGAGACAACCAAAAAGGGCCTTGTTAACATTATACTCATTGCTGGAGGTCCAGAGGCTGTGTGCATGAGCTAGGCCATACCCACGCAGGAGGGAAGACAGCAGGCATTTGAGTGCTACTGGTCTCTGACTCAAGATGGGACAGAACTGAAAAGCTTCCCCAAGCCACACACAGATCTGTCTGCAAAGGATGGAAGTTTTACTGTCTAATGGGACTTAAGGACCAATTATGACAAATCCCTAGCAGAACATTAAGCAGTGTTAACCTTAGGGTTACTTCTAAGAAGCCAGACTTAAAAATAAAGACAAGGAGAAAAAATAAAGTTGTATCATCAGAGGTCCGCACACTGTGGGGGAAATAGATTTTGCAGAACTAGTTTCAACAAGCCATTAAGAAAGAAACAAAGACAAAAAAAAAAAAAAAAAAAAAAAGCCCTAGTGGGTAATCATAATTCAGACTTGCTACCACGTATGATCTAAAATATTCAGCTTTCCAGTAAAAAAAGTTAGACACGCAAAGGAACAAAACAGTATGACCTATCTTCAGGAAAAATAGGCAGGCTATAGGATTTGATTCTGATGGGGTCCAGGTGTTAAACTCAGCAGAGACAGACTTCAAAGCTGCTATTAAACTATGTGTAAGAATTAAAGAAAGTATGGCAACAATATCTTACTAAAGAGAGAATATCAATAAAGAGATAGAAATTATAAACAAGAACAAAATAGAAATTCAATAGTTGTAAAAAGTGCAATAATTGAAATGAAACTTTGCCAAGGGCAGTTTGACAGGTCCTCAAAAGATTAAATATGGAGTTACCATATGATCCAACAATTCTATCCATAGGTATATACTCAAGAGAATTGAAAACATGCATCTACACAAAAACTTGTACATAGCAACATTATTCATAATAACCAAAAAGTAGAAACAAACCAGATGTCCATCAACTGATGAATACAGAAATTGTGGTAGATTCATAAAATAGAATATGATTTGGCAATTAAAAAAATGAAGTACTTATAGATACCACAAATGAATGAACCTTGAAAACATTATGTGGAATGGAAGAAGTCAATATTTTCACTTTACACATTTCATAAATGTGATTATGTTTATATGAAATGTCTAGAATTGGCAAATCCATAGAAAGTATATTAGCGTTTGTCTGGGGCTGAGGGTGGGAATGTGGACTAACTATAAATAGGTAGGGGAGATCTTACTGGGGCAAATGAAACATCCTAAAATTAAATTGCACACTTAAAACAGGTGAATGATGAATTTTAGGGTATATAATGAAAATTCAACAGAGCTGTTTATATATATATTTATATAACATATACATGCATACATATACATATATACATGTATATAGTGTGTGTGTGCGTGTGCGTATGTGTTGTCGTGAGACTATTAAAGTGGGTGATTTAGCCACGTCAGAGGGGTCAGAGACAAAGAAATGATATAGTTAGCTTTTTACATTTTTATCAACCTTTTCAATGTTGATTAACAGTATTTCATAAAATGAGTTTGGAAGTCTTTTTCCTGAACCGTATCTCTAAGATAGTTTGAATCTGAATAACAAAGTTTGAGCTTTCCTTGAACCTCAGGAAGACTCCGCCTATGAACCCTGGGCCCTGGTGCTACAAAACCTTGCCCTAGGGATTTTCTTTGGAGTTAAAGGAAAATCTCATTGACAACTTTCTCAATTTCTTCCATACTGATTTATCTCTTCTTATTCTCTATCTCTTCTCCAAGCAATTTTGATTTCAAATAATTAATTTCATCTTACTTTTCATTTTTATCAGTGATTGTGTCCCTATTCTTAGCTCTAATTAAGTATATTTATGCTTTTTAAGTAATTTTCTTTCTTTCTTTCTTTTTTTAAATTTTTTTCCCCTAACAGAGGCACTGAGGATTGAACCTAGGTCCTTCTGCACACCAAGTACATATTCTACCACTGAGCTATACCCCCATCCTCCCCTTTTTTAAAAATTTGTTTTTGTTTTGTTTTTATTTTCTAAGTAACTTTTTTATCATTTTAGGCAACTTGCTACTTCCATATTTGACAAATTATATTTCTTTGTTATATTGACTACATTTCACCAGCTCTTTTCCAGTATTTACATGAATTGATTTAACGTCCTAGTAGTTATTTTAATTTTATAAAAAACATTTTGAATTTAGATTTCCCTACCAACCAACACAAATATAAAAATATTTATTCCCTTCCCACATGTAACATGAGATATGGGCTATATTTTTAGGTCTTCATTTATATTTTCCTTCTGCCTAGCTTTTGTTAACAATCTTAGAGACTTGATATTCACATTATTGATTTATTTTGTACATTATTTAGATTCTATGTTGAAGAGTTTTTAAAATCAATTTCATAACCTTTATATACTATCCATTAATTTCAAAGCTTACTGGTTTCAGTGATCAGTGCCATTGCTCTAATAGCTTGTCCCTATTTCTTAAGTTCTTGATTAATTTCCATTTTCAATTTTCAAAAATTTTTTATACAATATTTTTCCAGGAAGAGTAGTTATCAGTATACTTTCTGAGTTTTTGTAAATCTGAGAATATCTCTTTGTTACACTTGCAAAAAAATGATAGCTTAGTTGGTCATAGAATTCTTGGGTAAAAATATTCTCCCCTCAAAGCCACATATCTGCTACCCAAATTTCCTGAAATGTTATTTTCTTAATGTTTATAGAATTTCACTTCATTCTTAAAATTCGATACTGTATATACATGCAGATCTCTTTTCATTAATTTCGTCTGGTATTTCATAGGCTTTTCCAGTTTGCAAACTCTTTCTATAGCTATAGGAAAATTTTTTCTATTATTTCTTATTGTTCCTTCTGAGCCATGTACTCTGTTTATGCTTTATGTTTTATGGATCCTATGATATACACGTTAGATATTTTGTATCATTTTTTCATGTCTCATTCTTCTATTTATGATATTCACTTATACACCCCTTTTTTCTAAATGCTAGCATAATTTCTTAAACTGGACTTTGATTTACTGATTTCATGTTCTAAGATACCCAATATTTTATTAACTGAGTACATATTTTAATTTTTTTAATCTGAATATTAATATTTCTGATCTCAAATTGTTTTCATTTTATGGATGAAATATCCTCCTGAACACTTTAACTGGACCGCTATTTTGGTTACAATTGTTACTGGTTTTGTTAGTGCACTAGTTACAAAGTTGCATATGTTTCAAAGCAGCCACTTCAAACTTATTTTCCAATAAGTCTTGTTATTTTTAGTGAAATATTGTGTAGTATGTGAGATTTATTTTTCTAGAATGCATATAACATATTATAACAAAATAAAGATTCTGTAATTTAATTTGACTGGATTAGCTGGGAGAGCCCTAAATTACTTGGGACATCAGCCAAAGCCAAGGAGTTGCATGACTGTGGCAGTGTAAGTGTATAGCACCTCACGAAATCTGCCCAGCCATATATGATGACCATAGCACTACACTTCCTATTTAACTGTCATGCTGGGTCTCATTTAGGAACCCACTGTAATTAAGGATCCTGCTTTAGTTATTATGCATTCCTGTAGTTTAGTGTCTTGTCAAAATCTGTAGTGCCTCTTTCTCTGTGTTTCCCTCCATCTAATTCATTGACTATTTATAAAATGAATGAGATAAAAATCTCAAAACAGCAAGAAACAGAGAAGTATCAGTATTTTTATATATCACCTTTATTTTTTTACCTAACATAATATTAATGGTCAGATATTACTTTCAGTGCTTTTTAGCTGTTAGTGAGGTTTCTTCCTTCCTTCCTTCCTTTCTTTTTTTCCTTTTTTCTTTCTTTCTTTTCTTCAGAGAGTCATAGTAATTTTTTATCTGTTCCAAATTGAAGAAATGGAGAAAGAGAAAGCCAAGCCCAAAGTCAATCTTCATAGTCATATACTGGTAACTGCTTAGAAGGGGAAAAGTGTCTGGATCTCAACTTTTATAACCTTTCCTGAGTAATATTAATTAACAATAATGAAATTCAAGCTTTACATTTTACATTTCATCTCCATTCAAGGCACTGAAAGACAGATTTCTTTCTCCTACTCTATAATAGAAACATTTAACAGCTGTATGTATATACACTTTCCGAAAAATGAAATATGTAAGAATTTTGTAGATAAATATATGTGTCCATTTCCTGCCCTTGTTTACAACCTGTATGAATCATCTCTTGGGATTGAATGGACAGAGACGTCTAGTATTATGCTCTAGGAACACTAGTGACAGAGCGTCAGTCTCATTTCTTTCTAGGAGGAATGACTTACATGACCAACTTCTTAAAACCCCTTAGACTGCAAGCAAGACTGTCTTCTGAAAGGTTAAGTCTTAAAGAATGTGGTCAATTCCTTGTGACGCTGATGCTGGCAGGTTTGCTATCTACCCTCCCCAACCAGTTAGCTCGTATAGTTCTTTTCTTAGCCCTGGAATTACCTCCTTTGGAGATTTTTTTCTTTGCATACTTTGGATATCAAAGTAATGGCAAAATCCCTATATTTTGGTCGCATCTTTTATATATCCTTTAGAAATTTGAGCTAGTTGCTCTAGTTGCTGGCAACTTCCCTACTTCTAGCACTGATCCAGAGTTTACTTAAATTATTGTATTCCTTGAATTACCTTAACAAAAACTGGGAAAGAAGGAGTGTTAAAGATGTGGGATATAATTGCAATTCTGAACAAGAAGTCCAAGGTAGTTTTTATTAAAACTGTACAAATAGTCTATTAGAAATAAGCTACAGAAGTTGAAATGATTAAAATTATAAGTTATTAAATAGCACAGTTTGCAAATGAATTATATCACAAATATATTCATGCCAGTCAAGTTTTAATACCATTGGGGGAAAAACATTATATATTTTATCATATTTTGTATTATTATAAATAAAATGAGAGCAGTTATGGGAAATATATTGATGTCTCTTTACATAAACACAATAAACACAACCCACTTTGAGTACTGCTGGAAAAATGAAATAAACAAAGGAGATAAGCGCAGGACTGCACAGTCATAAATTTTGAACACAAATAATTTTTTAAAATAGCAGTCATAAATTTTTATCAACCTCTTGAACTGGCAAAGTTGCCAGTTCAAAATAGTATTATTAAAATATATTTAACATGATTAACAACATGTTTGCTATTCCCTTTATTAACTGAACTAAGGGTATTGGAAGAGTTTGTCTGAATTATCTTCAAACGAGTTTAAGGCTTTCCCTGGTAAATAAGAGTTGTTTACAACAGACTGTGTAATTGTTCCAGCATCTTCCATATGAGACCATAGGAAAAACTGGAAGTAACAAGGAATAATTCAAATTTAATATTATAAGCCCTTTTTTTATATAATCAAATCCACCTTGTAATGGGCCTGAAACAGTGTGTGGGATTTGTATGTTAACAATTAAGTTCTCACAAACATTGCAGTTTTGTGTTTTATGAAGTAACACAACTTCATACTCGACAGAGTTTACATAAGTTACCTGACTTCATACACAACAGTAAGACTGCATTTAAACAGTGTTTTTGGCACAGCTGGCCTGAGGACTCGCGGTTCCGCTGAGACGGACAGACCCGCCGCTGAGGAGCCCAAGTGCTTCAGGTGTGAGCTGCCCTACCACCTCGCTTTCTCTGTCCATCAGTTTCCTCTATGAACTTCTGGTACTTGAGGGAAAGTGGTTATTTTCCACTTTTCAGGACACATCTGAATGCAATCAGCTTAAAAAAAACTTCACATTTGTCCTTCACTCACTAGTCATTCATTCATTTATTATTTTATTCAACTAATATTTGCTGAACAACTACTATTTGCCAGGCATTTCTTTAGGTACTGGGGATGAAGTGTGAACAAAACAGGCCAAAAAAAAAAAATCTCTGTACTCATACAGCTTAAATTCTATTCAGGGGAGACATATATTTAGCTAAGTTATAAGTATGTTATATGATGTAAAGTGTGAGCACTATGAAGAAAAAATAAAGAGGAATATAGAGGGTTATGGCAAAGGGGTGCAATTTTAAATGGGGTTAAGCTATAAGGTCAGTGAAGGCCTCACTGAAAAAGTAATATTTGAGCAAAGACCTGATGGAGATGATGGAGTGATCCCTGAGGATACCCTGGGGAAGAGCATTATAAAGCAGAAGAAAGAACAAAAGCAAGGGTCCTAAAATAGGAAGGGGTCTGATGTGTTTTGGGCATAGCAAAACAGATAGTGTGAAAGTTATAAAATAAAGAAGTCATGGGAATGTAACTTTTTCATCAATCATAATAGAAGCAGACTAGCTTATCATCCAAAAGATTCTATAGCAAAATCCTATTAAACTATTGACATATGAAGAGGTTATGAAATATATGCAGCCAAAAATACACAGTGAAAAAGTTGATGGAGTTCAGGATTTGGTACCCCAAAATATATCACTTTGACATATTACATTTGTGTTAATAAAGAAATCTTCTCTGGAAAGTTGCCTGCTCCTCCATAAAATTATTCTTCTGTTATGATTTCTAAGAATTCAAAATATGCATAAATGTACTACAGGCATATCTCTGAGATGCTGTTGGTTCCAGATCACAGTAATAAAGCAAATATCATAATAAAGTAAGTACATGTGAAAGTTATGTTTACACTATACTTTAGTCTATTAAGTGTACAGCTGCATTGTGTCTAAAAAAAGTATATACCTTAATTTAAAAAATAATTTATTGCTAAAAAATGCTAATCATCAACTGAGGCTTCAGTGAGTCACAATCTTTTTTCTGGTGGAGGGTCTTGCCTCAGTGTTGATGGCTGCTGACTGATCAGGGTGGTGGTCACTGAAGTTTGGAAAGGCTGTGGCAATTTCTTAAAATAAGACAAGAATGAAGTTTGTTGCATTGACGGACTCTTCCTTTCATAAACAATTTTTTTCTGTAGCATGCAATGCTGTCTGATAGCATTTTACCCACAGAGGAGCTTCTTTTAAAATTGGAGTCAACTCAAGCCCTGCCTCTAGCTTTATCAACTGAGTTGATGGACTATTCTAAATCTTTTGTTGTCATTTCAACAATCTTCACAGAATCTTCATCAGGAGTAGAGTCCATCTCAAGAAACCACTTTCTTTTTTCATCCATAAGAAGTAAATTCTCATCCATTAAACTTTTACCATGAGATTGCAGCAACTCAGTCACATCTTCCAGTTCCACTTCTAATTCTAATTTGCTTGCTATTTCCATCACATCTGCAGTGACTTCCTCCACTCAAGCCTTAAATGTCTCAACATCATCCATGAAGGCTGGAATCAATTTCTTCCAAACTCCTGTTTACATTGATATTTTGACCTCTTCCCATGAATCATGACTGTTTTTAACAGCATCTAGAATGATGAATGCTTTTCAGAAGGTTTTCAGTTGACTTTGCCCAGATTCATCAGAGGAATCACTATGGTAGCTATAGCTCTACAAAATGTATTTCCTAAAACAGAAGACTTGATGGTTGAAATGACTTCTTATCCATGGGCTGCAGAATGAATGTTGTGTTACCAGGCATGAAAACAATATGAATATCATTGTATGTCTTCCTCAGAGCTCTTGGGTGACCAGGTACACTGTCAATGAGAAGGAATATTTTGAAAGGAATCTTTTCTTTCTGAGTAGTAGGTCTCAACAGTGGTCTTAAAATATTCAGTGAACCATGTTGTAAACAGTTGTGTTGTCATCCAGGTTTTGTTCCATTTATACAGCACAGGCAGAGTATGTTTAGCATAATTCTTAAGGGCCCTAGGATTTTCAGAATGATAAATGAGCATTGGCTTCAACTTAAAGTCACCAGCTACAATAGCCCCTAACAAGAGAGTCAGCCTGTCCTTTGAAGTTTTGAAGCCAGGTGTTGAATTCTCTTGAGCTATCAGAGTCCTAGATGGCATTTTCTTCCAAAAGGAGGCTGTTTCATCTACATCAAAAATCTCTTGTTTAGTGCAGCCACCTTCATTAATTGTCTTAGTCCTTCTGGACAACTGGCTGCAGCTTCTACATCAGCACTTGCTGCTTCACCTTGCACCTTTATGTTATGGAGACGGTGTCTTTCCTTAAGCCTCATGAACCAACCTCTGATTTTGGTTTATTCAACCTACTCACCTTGCTAAATTCTCTTATTTCCAAAAATAGTTACCTGTAACTTGTTTTGGGTTTTCAATGTAGAAACTATATTATTTCAAATAATCTTATTTATTTCAAATTTGATAGTCATAATAATTTTGGTCATACTATGCTGGATAGGTCCTCCTGGTGTATATTAAATAGAAATAGTAATAATAGGCATCCTGACCATTTACCTGACTTTAAAGGGAATGGTTCTGATGTTATACTCTTACGAATAATGCTTCCTGGTTTTCAGGCCTTTAGACTCAGACTGGAAATGCACATCAGCTCTCCTGGGTCTCCAGCTTGCCAACTACACATCTTGGGACTTTTCAGACTTCATAATCTCACATGACCAAATTCCTTATAACAAATCTTCTCTCAATAGATAGATAGATAGATAATCTCCTATTGGTTCCGTTTCTCTGGACAACCCAGATTAATACACTCTCCTCAAAGCTTCCAGAAGGAACCAGCCCTGCTGAAACCTTAACTTTAGCCCAATGAGACTGATTTATGATTTCTAACTTCCAGAATTATAAAATACATTTGTCTTGTTTTAAGTCACTAAGTTTGTGATAGTTTGTTATAGCAGCAATAGAAAACAAATATTTGTAATCAGTTATGTCAAATTCTGAATTTTGTTGTTCAGTTACTCTATGATTTCTGTTTCCATCAGGGTTCATTTTCCTTCTGTTTGAAATATTCCCTTTAACAATTGCTTTAGTTCAGAATTGCTTGTGATAAAAATTCTCAGGTTTTATTTATCTTTGATTTTCAGGAGTTTATAATGTGTCTAACTGTGGTTTTCTTTTGTATATGTTTTGCTTGTTCACTCCGCTTCTTGAATAGATGGGTTGATATCTTTCATTTTTTCAAACATCACTTCTGTTCTCTTTGAATAGTGCTTCTGCCTTATCTCCCTTCTCTAATCCTGGGACCCTAACTACCTACATGTTCAACCTTTTGAAAATGTTTTACATGTCTCTTAAACTGTCACCCATTTCTAGTCCATTTTATTTTTCTCTCTTAACTTCAGCTTATATATTTTCTATTAACTTAGCACCTATTTAACTATTTCTGCAATTGATGTATAACATGTTGTTAAACTCATCTATCGAGTTATTAATTTCAGATATTGCACGTGTCAGTTCCAGAATTCCCATTTAATTATTTTTTATAGATTCCAATTCTAAGATGAAATAATCCAGTTATTTATTTGTTCATTTTCTCTATTAAGTTAAAAATTCTAGTCATAGTTATTTTAATGTATTTTCTACTAACTTCAAAATCTTGATCACCTGTGAAGGTGCTTTATATCTTTTTTTTTCTCTTGACAATCTGTCACATCATCTTGCCTCATTATATGTCTCATAATTTTTATTGTTTATCCAACATTATGAATTAAAGAACCATAGAAACTCTAAATGATGCTATCTTCTACCACAGGTGGCTTACCTTTCGTCTATTAAGCTAATAGGATATGATGTGAGAGGAGGGAGTGATCATGACAATCTAATCAAGGGTTGAGCTGATTTTTGCTGGATTTAAATTTTTATAAGGCTCTTTACCTCTACAACATCCGTGATCCTATGGCATGTCCCTCCATTGTCTTCATCTGAAACCTTGGTAGAGCTTAGTCTCCTTGGCCTGAAAGATTGTTAGAGATTCAGTTCTGCTCTCCAGAAATTTTCAATTTCACAATTTGTTAAATGTCTTGAGCAGGAAATAACAATGTTTTGGAGAGGCCTTTCAAATTTCCAGTTTTGCCATCCTAGACTCACATGAATGGCAAAATCTCTGCAGATCTCTTTGCCCCCAGTGGCGGCCTTCTAAAAGGGGTCCAACCTACATTTGAGAATAAGTATCCTTGTCTTGTCCCAGATTTTAGTGGGAAGCTTTTAAGTTTCTCACCTTTGAGTACTATGCTGGCTGTAGGTTTGTCATAGATAGCTTTTATTATGTTGAGATATGTTCCCTCTATACCCACTTTGGTAAGAGTTTTTATCCGAATGGATGTTGAGTTCTATCAAACGGTTTTTCTGCATCTATTGATCATGTGGTTTTTGTCCTTTCTTTTGTTGATGTGGTGTATCACATTGATTGATTTGCATATGTTGAACCAATCTTGTGACCCTGGGATGAATCCAACTTGATTGTAGCTTATCTTTTTTATGTGCTGTTGGATTTGGTTTGCTAATATTTTTTTGAGAATTTTTGCATCAATATTCATCATCAAAGATATTGGCCTGTAATTTTTTGGTAGTGTCTTTGTCTGGTTTTGGTATCAGGATGACGTTAGCTTCATAGAATGAGTTTGGGAGTATTCTCTTCTCTTTAGTCTTTTGGAAGAGTTTGAGAAGGATTGGTATGAGTTCTTCTTTATATATTTGGTAGAATTCCCCAGTGAAATTTTCTGGTCCTGGGCTTTTGTTTGCAAGGAGTTTTTTTTATTACTGACTCTATTTCACTTACAGTGATTGGTCTATTCAACTGATCTATTTCTTCTTGATTCAGTTTTGGTGGGCTGCATGTTTCTAGAAACTTGCTTACTTCTTCTAGGTTGTCCAATTTGTTGGCATATGATTGTTCATAGTATTCTCTTATGGTTTTGAGACAGGAAGGAAGGGGGCAGGGCGCAGCCATTCAAGGAACACAGCAATTAACACCAAAATGGTGGAAGATTCAACTCCCAGTAGACCTTGAGCTTCATATGCTTGTGGTAATATATTAACATGGTAAATGACACTCCCACAGGTGTTATGACAGCTTTGAGGCTGACCATAAAAGGTCAAAGAGTGGGCCATGGCCCAATTCCTGGGAATCCAAGCCCCTTCCCCAGGGGAGGTGGAATGGTTCTCCCATTTGTTGGCATGTGAAGCTACAGAGCCCATAAAAACTGGCAACACCACACCTTGTGGCCTTCTTGCTCCCTTGCTTGTCTTCAGAGATAGCCCGCAATCTGTCTATGGAGTGTGTATCTATTTTTACTTTAACCTGAGCACCCAACCCCTGCACCTCGGGGCCTTTCTCTTGCCTTCTGAAACAGCCTACACTCTATGTAGTACGTATCTCTCTAAATAAATCTCTTTATTTAACCGTGTCTCACTCTTGAATTCTTTCCTGCACAAAGCCAATGACCTACACTTGGCAAGGCACATTCCAGGGGCTCAACCAAGTCCTGGGAAACAGCCGTCCTCTGGCCCCACATTCACTTTTCCTGTATCAGTTTTTTTTGTATTTCTGTATGTTGGTTGTAATTTCTCCTTTGTCATTTCTTATTTTGTTTATTTGGGTCCCCTCACTTTTCTTCTTGTTAAGTCTAGCCAAAGGTTTCTCAATTTTGTTTACTCTTGCCAAAAACCAGCTCTTGGTTTGATTGATTTTTTTTCTATTTTTTAAATGTTTATTTTATTTATTTTCTCCCTGATCTTTATTATTTCTTTCCTTCTGCTGACTTTAGGTTTCTTTTGTTTTTCTTTTCCTAATTCTTTTAGGTGGTAGGTTAGGTTGTTTATTTGAGATTGTTCTTGTTTCTTGAGGAAAGCCTATGTCACTATGAACTTCCCTCTTGGGACTGCTTTTGTTGCCTCCCGTAGATTTTGTGTGGTTGTGTTTTCATTATCATTTGTCTCAAGGTATTTTTTAATTTCCTCTTTGATTTCATATTGACTCATTGGTTTTTTAATAGCATGTTGTTTAATCGCCATACAATCTTTTTTCTTGTTTCTCTTTCTGTGGTTGTCTTTTTTTTTGTCACTTTGAACATTTCATTTTTTGTATCAAGATATTTGTCTCTAATTATTTGTATGCAAGTTATGCCACTTCTATTATATGTGATCCAAATATTTTTCTCAATTTTACATTGAAATTGTAATTTGTTTATGAAATTTTTAATCCACAGAAATTTTTAACTTTTCTGATTGTTGGGGCCCAGGACTGTCTGCCCCCAAATATGCCTTAATGGCATATTGATTATTTTGAATTAAAGTTACTTGAAAAGCAGCCAGTGCAAAAGGACACTTTGACCCTCCTTTGTCTCCCTGAAAGCAGGAAATAAATCTCCCATCTGTGACGAGTACCCTCCCTGCACCAGGAAGCTAACAGGAGACACCCTTATCACTAGAGATAGGGAGTCAGGGCTGAGAAGCCTGTATAAACAACCCTTGTTGCTTCTTCACTAATTTACTACCCCAAACCCAAACCTTGCTTAAATTCCTTACTAACTGAGCATGAAAACCTAATCTTCTTTGCCCTGTCTAATTCTCACAAACTTAACATTCTTTATGTAAAAAGATATAAAAGCCGCCTGCTTTTGGTCATCCTCTGAGCATCATTTTCACGATCCTCCTGTGCATATGAAATTAAACTCATTTCTCTCCTGTTAATCTGTCTCATGTCAATTTAATTCTTAGACTAGCCAGAAGAAATTAGGAGGATAGAGGAAAATTTTTTCCTCTCCAACATGATCAAAGATAGTTTTTCATTACTTGATAGATTTTGAGATTTCAGTGTTTCAACAAAAGCTATCTACTCTCTAAAATTACTTGAATATATACATTGCCCAGAATTCCTATTCAAATTTTAAGGTTAGTGTTTTTCAAACATAAAACTTAGATTTAACTAATATTTCTGATAAAATGACACAGCAATTTTTTTAAAAAACCACCAATATGCAAAATATAAGCATCTTGGATTAAAGATAATGAGCATTTTTAAAATATGCAGTTCTCAAATCTAACTGCCATTACAACCACCTGGGGAGTTTTAAAAAATACTAATTCCAGGATTTCAGCTCCAGAGATTTTGATTTAATTATTGTAATGGAGGCAGTTCATCAGTATTTCAGTATTTTTTTAAAAACTCACCACATGATGTTAAACATGGTATCTTGGTTAAAAACAGCTATTTCAAATTCATAATAGTACTCAAAACAAAAGGTGGGACATCCCTAAGAGCAAAAAAAACAAAGGACCTGGAAACCAGAATGTTAAGTTACAGTGGAACCTATGGTTGCTCTGGGAGCAGTCTCCCATTACTGTAATGATGAGACCTGCATGTTAATGGCCAACCACTTAAGGGATAGGAGATGGTGCCTTTGTCCAACACAAGTTAGGGAGACAAGAAAAGACTGAAAGTAAAAATAAAAAGATTCACCAAACATTTACTAACCAAAACACACAGACAGACAGACAGATAGACACACACACATACTGTTAAAAAGTATTCAATGACATTTATTTAAAGATGGCAAATTTTTATTTAATGCAGGACTAGTGTGATAGGTATTAGAAGTGCAACGGGTCTTGTAGTAGAGGAGAGAAATTGAGGTCCACTCTGAACCAGTATGGACAAGTGAGAATTTAAAGCCAAGGAGCAGGGTGGGGGTCAATGAATAGAAAACTACTAAGAAGAAACATCAAAGGTAAGGGAGGATTCTGGCTAAGCCAACCTAACAGGATTCTTATTGAAGACAGGCCAGGGTATAGCAGAGGATGAGGAACCCAATAGATTATCAAGGATCAGATATGGAATATAGGGGATTCTAGCTAAATAGATTTAGTAGGATTCTTTCTAAAATTGTACAATGTAGAGAGGAGTACAGAAGCCCAAAAGTCAAGGCCTAGTTGGGAAAAAGTTCTGGGGACCCTAAGTAGAGTTTGATCAAGGACAGAATTTTTGTCTGCACATACACCCAAATCCACCATGGGTAGTTATGTTAGTATCTGCCAAAGTATACCTAAAGATATAAGGCATTATAAGAGATATAAAAGGCTACCACATAATGATAAAATGTTTAGCTGACTCAGAAAATATAAGGATACTAAGTAGTATGAAGCAAAAGTTGACTCAAAATAAAAGCAAAATTGACAGAACTATGGAAAAAAATTAATAAATTTACACTCTTGGTGGGAGACTTCAAAATGATTTTCTAAACTGCTGATTAGTCAAGGAGAAAAACATTTAGTAAGAATAGAGTAGATTTGAACAACATGATTAACAATCTTGACTCAGTTGTCATATGGAGAACTTGTAGGAGATCGAAATATGCCACCCCAAAATATGCCACTCTTAAATAAGGATTATTTTGAGCTGAAGATATTTGAGAGTCAACAAATGCAAGAAGAGGCTTTCTCTGAATTCTTTTCCTCTGCTTAAAAACAGATCCTCCTTAAGAAAACAGAATCAATTGTCATAAATCTTCTCCCTGAGAGGTTAATTGACCAAGGAAGACTGACTCTTATTACAGGACAGGAGAGGAGAATTTAGTACCATACTGGAACAAACATTGTCACGAGCTATCATATTTCCCATCTATTCTCCTAGGAGCTAATTTATCTTTCCTAAAATTCATTTGCTATCCCATAAGTGGCCTCTCCTCCCCTTCTTTCCCCTATAAACTCTCAAATCTCACTGTTCCTTTGGGTATTCACTTCCTTCTGTGATGCCACTCTGCACATAAAATTTAAAATTAATACATTTACATGCCTTTTCTTCTCTTAATCTGTTGTCAGTTTATTTTGCAGATCCAGCCAGAGAACCTAAGAGAGTAGAGGGAAAACTTTTTCTTTCCCTACAAACTCAGCACTCAACAACTAGGGAATATAACTTTTTCTCAAGCACACAAAGGATATTTACAAAATTGATCATATGCTAAGCCATAAAAAAGTATAAACAAACTTTAAAGTAATTAGTGTCATACAAAAATGCTTTCTAATCATATGCAATTTTTTGAAAAAAGAAAACAACAAAAAGATAAATTTAAATCCTAATATATTTGGAAATTAAAAACACTTCTAAATGTATCAAAGAAAAACTATTCTGGTGGTTTGAAACAGAATATAATCTTGGAAACAGATACTACATGTCAATCATTGAAGCAAATGATACATTAAGAGTTGTAATTAGAAGGAAATATAACCATAAGAGCTTATAATAATAAAAAAAAAAAATGGAGGAAAATCAATGAGTTAAGTTTGTAACTTAAAAGGCAATAAAAGGAAAATTAACAAAACTAAATAAAGTTGATGAAAGGTAATTATAAAATCAAGAGCAGTATTCAATGAAACAGAAAACCAAAGATACAGTAAAGAGGATTACCAAAGCCAAAGATCAGATCCTTGAAGATTAATAAGGGTGAACATATTTTGATCAGACTAACAGAAATAGTGAGAGAAGACACAAGTCAATAGTACTGGAAGTTAAAACGGTGGCATTACTATATATTCAGAAGTGAAAAAAAATAATACTAATACATTGAAAATATACAAAGAGAAATTATTTTAAAAATAAATTATACAAATTTTCATGTGAAAAATTAACAGGCTTGGATATCCATATAACTACCAGAGAAACTGAATAAGTGTTAAATATTTTTATAAAGAGGAAGTAACAAAAAGCATGGGTGAATTCTATCAAATATTCAAGGAATAACTTATAAAATTGTAGGACCAAGAAAACATCCTGTTCTTTACTTCTATGTACTTTGATCAAATAACTAAATTGACATAAGACAGATAACAGGAGAAAAACAAATTTAACTTGGTATGTATGGGAGTCCCAAAGATCTAAGACCCAAGGGCAGGTCAGGCAATTGAGATTTACATGCTGTTCTGAGCCAAAGAATGTGACAGGGGCCTGGGGCTTCAAAGGCAGAGGATAATTCACAGGACAACAAGAAAAGCAGATGTTTGGTAATTAGATATTTGTCCTGACATACAGATAGATCTTTCAGATAAAAAAGTTTAACTCTGGTAATAGTTTTTTTTTCTGACCCTGGCTCCCTATCTAAATTTTTTTAGACAGTTAAGGGAGAGGTAAAAGCTTTTCCTGAGTCTGCTGGGTCTTGATTGTCTTCAGCTCAAAATAAGCTACATGGCAAAGTGCCATATTTTGGGGTCACATATTCTGTTCCCCTCACAATCTTATACAAACTCTCTTTGAGAATAAAAAAGAGAATACTCTCCCACTCACTTGATATGCCCAATATAAATCTGACACCAAAGTCAGACAAAGAAAGAAGAAAAGAAAATTATAGGCCATTCACATTCATGAATACATATGAAAAAATCCCCAACCAAAACATTAATGAAATTAATCTAGCAGTTTAATATTTCATGACCAAGCTGTTTTATTTCAGAAAAGTAAGGTTGGTTTAATATCATTTAACCTATAAATATAATCCACTACACTAACAGATCAAAGGAGAAAAAAAATATGATTAGCTCAATAAATAGAAAAAAATATTTGGTAAAATACAACCTGCAGCAAATTATGAATAGAAGGACACTTTCTTACCCTGATAAAACATTATCTACCAAAAATACACAGAAAACGTCATTCATAAGAGTATAACATAAAAACCATTCCCTTAAAATCAGAAAAATGGCAAGAATGCCTATGATTATTATTTCAATTTAATATAAATCAGGAGGTCCTATCCAGCATAATATGACAAAAATAATTATCACTATAAAATTTGAAATCAGTAAATAAGATTATTATTTGAAATAATATGATTTCTATATTAAAAACACAAAACAAGTTACAGGTAATTATTTTTATAAATAAGAAGATTTAGCAAGGTGGGTAGGTGAACAAACCAAAACCCATTTCATTTATTTCCATCAAAATAAATATTTAGTAAATTTAATTATTTTAAAAGATGCCATTAGTGTTAGGGGTTGAGAGAGGTTCTTGTCTTGTTGCAGAAAGAATTCAGAGACAAGATGCAGAGATGAAGAAAGCAAAGCAAGGATTTATTAAGGGATAGGGTAGTACGCTCTCAAGGAAAGAGCGGGAAGACCCAGGTGAGCAGCTGCCTGGAGTTTCCTTGGCAAACTCTTTATACGGGTGTAAAAATGAATGGGCAGAATATTCATTGGTGGGGAGGGGTTTGGGGTCATCTTTCCTGATCTTCATCCCAGCTACACCTTCTCAGGGATTTTTCATCCTTATTTAGTCTTGACTGGGAAGTTGGATGAGGTTATAATGAACAAAAGGTTACATTTGGACAGGGGGTACCATAAGTAAAAGGTTACATTCGGATGGAGGTCCTAATGATCGAAAGGTTACATTTGGATGGTGAGGATTCCTGTCCTGTCCCACCCTTTTGCCTCCAGGACACTTATCAACCCAAAAGGTATGATTCGTTATTAGTCCAGAGGATCCTGTTTTTCTTGGTCTGTCCCAGGACCCCCATTGTTTACAAGATGTATGGTTTTCTGCCATTTGCCCATGTCCCACTTTCTCTACTCATATCTAGCTACCTGTCTGCTCTAACATTAGCGATCATATTATGTCAAATATGCAAAGTATCTATTAATAAATCTAACAAAAGATGTACAAATCTGGTATGGAGAAAACTATAAAATTTCATTGAGAACTATAAAACACAAATAAATGAAGTGATAAAAAACATAAAGAGGTCTGTTCTGCACAAATTGGTCTATAGAGACATGCAGTATTGATTAAACTTCAAATTATGTTTTTCATGTAACATGACAAGATTATTCTAAAATTAATATTGAACAGCAAAAGATAGAAAACATGACACACCTTGAGAAGCAGCTTTGAGAATTAGTCCTACAAGATACTGAAAGATAGTAGAACATACCATCCTAAAATACACGACTTTGGCAAGTTGATAATTTTGAACTGTAGGCACTTATAAAACAACAAATGCAGGGAGAGATTTTCTCTGTACTCATCTCTGCCTAAAGATAGCTCCGCCAAAAGGAACTCAATTGTCATAGATCCCCCTCCTGGGAGTTTCAGGGAAGACTGACTTATCGCAGGAGACTAGAAGTTGACACCACACACAGACAAACTTTGTCACAAACTATCATACCTCCCATCTATTCTAAGCACCCTTTCATCTTTTCTAAGAATTATTTACTCTTCCCTAAGAGACCTATCCCTTACCCTTTCCCTATTAAGTTAGTATTTAAGACTGAATTCTAAGCCACCTTTGGAAGTTACTGATTCTTCTCTGGGTATTTCCAATATATGCATGAGGTATATGTGTTAACAAATTTCTGTTGGTTTTTCCCTTGTTAATCTGTCTTTTACTACAGAGGTTTCTTCCTAAAGGTCAGAAGGGTAGAGGGGAAATTACTTTTCCTCCCCTACAATATTAAGTTCTATTATAAAGCTATAGTAATTAAGACAGATACTGGTGCTTATAAAATTTGTATGTGAGCTGGGGGACTTTAAAATAAGAATACATTATTAAAAATTCAAAATTAGAAATGAAAACAGGTATTTATGTAAAATGAAAAAGAAACACAAAAAATTACAAAACTTAAAAAAGCTGATACATACCACAAACATTACAAAACTCCTAACAATAATATAATGTTTTAACAATAATTGCCTGACATAACTCTATAATACTTTTTCCTACTTTGTGTGGCTGAATACTCTTTAATAAACCCTTTTTATAACAATAATTTTGTAATATTATTTTCTATGGTGAGAACAGAAAGATATTTCACTCTTCATTTAGTATGACTAATGAAAATTTTTGTATCATTGACAGTCTAGAAAAGTTTCTTTTCATTTTCATAACATATTTAGTAATGTAAGTTTCACCATTTTCAAATTTGGGAAACCTCTATAAAGTCTCTTTTATATATGAACTGTGATATTCCAGGTCATTTCAAGTTTTCTTGTATAGTGATTAAACTTAATAATACTTGAATTGACAGCAGTAATTACCAGAACAATTCAAAAGCATTTTTAAATAGTTGCTGTGTTGTATTGAGCTACATAAATGTATAGTCAAATTATTTTTATACTATACACATTGATAATTGATAAAAGGAGTAAGAATTTACCAATGGAGCATTTCATTCTGCTGGCTTACTAGTAATTTGTGTTTTATGTCATCTATAACTGACAGGCTTCATCAGGACAAGATGTATCAGATTTAAGATGACACAATATGTTAAGATGAATAAAATATGCAACTTCACACAAATTTTTAAATTACTGTTACATGATTGTGTCCAATAAGTACAGGAATTCCGATAAGTATATTTGGTTGATTCCAATAAAAAAAATCAAATATATGGTACATTTATAATTTTATACACTGTATTATCCGGTAGGTTCCTGACAGGAGAAAATGTTGAATCAATGAGGTACTGATAACAACTAAACGTCTCTACTTACAATTGCATACATCTAAAAGTAGAACCATATTCCACAGACAAGATTCTGGTACCATACATTTCAAACAGTTTCTCTATGGCACCCAAATGGCTACATTGTCAGATGTCATAAAACACGTTCATACTGCAAATCAGCTGCTAGCTCTACAACTTCTTTTTATGATGACAGGTGAGCATACCTTAGGCAACAGAAACATTTTTGTGGGCAATAGTATTCTTGGAATATTAGGCAGTATTATGTCATTTATGCATAAAAGCATTTGGCAAAATCTAACACCCATTCATGATAAAAAAAAAATTACCTCAAGTTAATAAAGAACATATACCAAAAAAACCTATAGCCAATACACCTCTAAGATTGGGAACAAAGCAAGCATGTCCACTTTAACTACTCTTATTCAACATTGTACTTTAAGTTATATTCACTTTATTAAGGTGATAAAAAAGAAAGAAAGGGCATATACAAAGGAAAGAAAGAAATAGAACTGTACCTATTTGCAGATGACATGACTACATAGAAAGTCTCAAGAAATCTACCAAAGAAAAAAATTCCTAGCAAGGTCGTAGGATACAAGATGAACACACACACACAAAAACCATATTTCTATAATATTAATACTAAACATATAGAAACCAAAATTAAATATACACAAAAAATAAAATCACCACAAAGAACATGAAATACTTAGGTATAAACTTATCAAAATGTGGGCAGGATCTGTATGCTGATGTTATAAGATAAAAGAAATTAAAGACAACATAAAATAAATATGAAGAGACATGCCTTGTTCATGAATTGAAAGATTCAACACAGTAAAGTTGTTAATTCTCCCCAAGTTGATATACAGATTTAATGAAATTTCTATCAAAATCCCAGCAAGAATTTTTGTAAACATGTTTATTCTCAAATTTATATAGAAAGGCATAAACAGGCCCTAGAATAGCTAAAACCATGTTGACAAGGAAGAATTTAGTGGGAAGAATCACTCAACCCAATAATAAGGCCTACAATATAGCTATAACCATAAAGAAAGTATGCTATCATTTAAATATACACAATTTTGTTTGTGAACTATACTTCAATAAAGCTGGTGGAAACAAAGTACAATATCTCCAGAGGGAGAAACATTGATCAATGGAATAGAATAGAGAAACCAGAAATAGACTCACATGAATGTGCTGAATTAATTTTTTACAAAGAGCAAAAGCAATTCAATGGAGGAAGGATAATTTTTCAACAAATGGTGCTGGAGCAATCATACATCAATAGGTCAAAAAAGTGAACATTAACCATATGACTCAGCAATTGCTTTTGTTCACACAAAAATCTGTATATGATTGTTCATAGTAACATTAATCATCATAGCCGAAAACATGGAACAGCTCCAATGTCCTTTAATGGGTTGTGATGGATAACTTTACATATCCATTTGTTCAGGCTACAGTGCCCAGTTTTTTATCTAAATACTAATCTAGATGTATTTTGTAGACGTGATTAACATCTATAATCAGTTGACTAAGATTAACTTTGGTAATGCGGTATGGGCCTCATTCAATCAGTTGAATACCTAAAGAGCAAACATTGAGGTTTTCTGGGGAAGAAGAAATGCTGCTTCAAGACCGTATTGCAGAAATCTTGCCTGAGTTTCCAGCCTGCCAGCCTATCTCATAGATTTCAGACTTAAGACCATAACTTCAAAAGAAGTTAAGCAAAAGAAAGCTTGTGTCACTATATTAATAACACACAAAACAGATTTGAAGTTCAAAAAGGAAACTACAATAGTAGTTTATAAAATTGAAGTACAGTTATCAAAAGCCTTAAGCAATATATAAATATGGGCCAGTTAAAGATATAATAGAAGACTCTACTTACAGTAGCCAAAAGTACTCACCCATAAAATTAACAAGAAATTCCCAAAATCTACATGAAGAGAAGTACAACATATTTGTGAAAGATTAAAAGAATTAAACAGATAAAATTATGTAACTTGCTCTCGCATAAGAGTACTCAACATCATAAAATGTCATCTTAATTTAATCTATAAATGTAATGTAATCCCAGCAAAAAGGCAATCCTTTTTTTAAGGTAGGTAAGTTGATTATAAATTATATTTGGAAGAGTAAATGTAGAGAATTATTCAGAAACTCACTTTAAAAAAGGAGCATTATGAGGATGTTGTCTTACCAAATACTAAAAATTTTCTAGTCTTTATAATTAAAAGTGTCAAATTGACTTAGGAAAAAAAAAAAAAACCAACCAACAAAAACAACAAAAAACCTAACAGTGGCATTTAACAGAAAATCGAGAAAGAGATTCATCTATACACTGAAATTCAGTAGATGACAAAGGTGGCATTCAAATCAGTGAGGAAAGATGGATTTCTTTTTTTTCATTAATTGAAGTATAGTTGATTTTTAATATTATATGTTTCATAATAAGTGGTTATTAGGATAACCTTCAATTTCTATAAAGAAAACAAAATTGTTTCCATTCCCCACCGCATACAGGAAAATACTAAAAGAAAACATGAGAGTATTTTATTATCATCTGGAATTGGGGTAAATTTTCATATTATGACTCATAATCCAAGCAATAAGATAAACAATAAATAATTTTGATTAAAAGTTTTAATTTAATTTTACATGAAAGAAGCACCATAAGCAAAATAAAAAGACTAATGTGAAACTGGAAAAAATATTTTCAATGTATATCACCGAGAAAGATTAACATCTCATATATAAAGAGCTTCTAAAAATAGAAGAGAAAACTGAAATTCTAGAGAAAAATGGGCAAAGAATATATGAAGAGAAAATTCACAGAAAAAGAAATGCAAATGGCACTTAACAATATGAAAAGGGTCTCAAACTTGTTCATGTAGCAATTTGAATTACATGGAGAAGATGGAAGAACAAAACAATTGACTGTCCTGCTATGCATTTTAGATTTCAGGTAGAGTTATCAGGACAGGTAATGTTTTAGCAGAAATCTAAACAAACTGAGGGAATGAGCCATATGAATATTTGGGGATAGCATTTGGGGATGCCTAAGGAAACAACAGAACTAAAACCCTAAGGCAGGAGCATACTTGGTTTATTTGGGTAACTGCAAAGAGGCCAGTGTACTTAGGCAAGAGTGAATAAGGGGGGATTTTAGGAGAAAAAGTTGGAGAAGTAGCCACTGGCAAGATCATGTAGGGACTTGAATTTGAAGGTTTTAAAGATAGGAATGACAAGAACTGTTTGTTTTTAAAATATATTCTGATATCTGTGTTGAATAGAATGTATGGGGGCAAAAGGTATAAGCAGGGATACCAGTTAGGGGTTATGTAAGAGTCCAAGAGTGGTGAGAAGAGGTTGGATCCAGAGTACATTTTGAAAGGCAAATCTAATAGCATTTGTTGACAGATAGGATAACAGGTCTGAGAGACAGAACAGTTGAAGATAAGTCCAAGTTTGATTAGCTGAGTGAAGAGTGGTGCATTTTACTGAGATGAAGACTAAGGGGAAGCAGGTTGGAAGTGAGGTTATCAAGCACATGATTTCAACATTTTTTATAAACATAGGCTCACAACGAAATACACACATACTCATACATACAAACCCATTTTTTAAAACATTTTTAATTGAAATACAGTTGATTTACAATGTTGTATTAGTTTCTGGTGTACAGCATAGTGATTCAGCTATACATATACATATCTATATATTCTTTTTCATTACAAGGTACTACTGTGCAAAGGCTTTTAAGTTTAATTAGGTCTCATTTGTTTATTTTTGTTTTTATGTTTGTATTTATTATGCTAGGAGACAGATCCAAAAAAATATTCCTGCAATTTATGTCAAAGGCTGTTCTGCCTATGTTTTCCTTAAGGAGTTTTATAACATTCAGTCTTATATTTAGGTCTTTAATCCATTTTGAGTTTATTTTTGTATATGTTAGGGAATATTCTAATTTTATTCTTTTACCTGTAGCTGTCCAATTTTGTCAGCACCATTTATTGAAGAGATTGTCTTTTCTCCACAGTATATTCTTGCTTCCTTTGTCATAGATTAATTGACCATAAGCTCGTGGGTTTATTTCTGGAATTTCTATCCTGTTCTACAGACCTATATGTCTGTTTTTGTGCCAGTACGATACTTTTTTGATTACTCTAACTTTGTAGTATAGTCTGAAGTCAGGAAGTGTGACTCCTCCAGCTCTGTTCTTTCTCAAGATTGTTTCGACTATTTGGGGTCTTTTGTGTTTCCATACAAATTTAAGAATTTTTTGTTCTAGTCCTGTGAAAAATGCCATTGGTAGTTTGATAGGAATTGCACTGAATCTGTAGATTGTTTTAGGTAGTATGGCCATTTTAACAATATTGTTTCTCCCAATCCAAGAACATAGTTTATTTTTCCATCTGTTTATATCAGCTTCAATTTCTTATTGAAATTGAATATAGTTTTATAGTTTTTTGAGTACAAGTCTTTTGTCTCCTTAGGTTGGTTTATTCCTAGGTATCTTACTCTTTTTGATACAATGGTAAATGGGATTGCTTCCTTAATTTCTCTTTCTGAAATTTCATTGTTAGTGTATAGAAATGCAACAGATTTATGTATATTAATTTTGTGTCCTGTAACTTCACCAAATTCATTGATGAGCTCTAGTAGTTTTCTGGTAGCGTCTTTTGGATTTTCTATGTATAGTATCATGTCATCAGCAAACAGTGACAGTTTTATTTCTTTTCCAATTTTGATTCCTTTTATTTCTTTTTCCTCTCTGATTGTTGTGGCTAGGTCTTCCAAAACTATGTTGAATAAAAGTGGCAAGAGTGGGTATCCTTGTCTTGTTCCTGATCTTAGAGAGAATGCTTTCAGTTTTTCACCATTGAGTATGATATTAGCTGTGGGTTTGTCATATATGGCCTTTATTATGTTGAGGTATGTCCCCTCTATGCCCACTCTCTGGAGAGTTTTTTTTTTTTTTATCATAAATGAATGTTGAATTTCATCAAAAGCTTTTTCTGGATCTACTGAGATGATCATATGGTTTTTATTCTTCAGTTTATTAATGTGGTGTATCACATTGATTGATTTGCAGATATCAAAATATCCTTGCATCCCTGCAATAAATCCCACTTGATCATGGTATATGACCCTTTTAATGTATTGTTGGAGTCAGTTTGCCAGTACTTTGTTGAGAATTTTTACATCTATGTTCATCAGTGCTATTGGTCTGTAAGTTTCTCTCTCTCTCTCTCTCTTTTTTTTTTTTTTTTTTTGTTATATCTTTGGATAGTTTTGGTATCAGAGTGGTGGTGGCCTCATAGAATGAGTTGGGAAGTGTTCCTTCCTCTGCAATTTTTTGGAATAGTTTCAGAAGTATATGTGTTAACTCTTCTCTAAATGTTTGGTAGAATTCACCTGTGAAGTCATCTGGTCCTGGACTTCTGTTTTTGGGGAGTTTTTAAGTTACTGACTCTATTTCAGTACTGATAATTGGTCTGTTCATATTTTCTATTTCTTCCTGACAAATACATATATTTACACACACAGACACACACAGACACACACACACACACTTGTGTAGATTTTTTTTAAAATAGCTAGATTTCTGATAATAGTTTTTTGTTCTTCACAAAATTTTAGAAAGCTTTTCACATCAGTACATATAAATACATCCCAGTCTTTTTAATCCTCATGATATCCCATAGTATGAATAAGCCATAATTCGTTTAAGCATTTCTCAATTGATAAGTATTTAGGCTGTTCCCATTTTTAAAAATTATTCTTCTAAAGGAGGCAAGAATATACAATGGAGAAAAGACAGTCTCTTCAATAAATGGTACTGGGAAAACAGGACAACTACATGTAAAGGGATAAAATTAGAACATTCTGTAACACTATATACAAAAATAAACTCAAAATGGATTAAAGACCTAAATGTAAGACTGGATGTTACAAAATCCCTAGAGAAAAACATAGGCAGAACAGTCTTTGACATGAATTGCAGCAATATTTTTTTGGATCTGTCTCCTAAAGTAATAAATACAAACATAAAAACAAAAATAAACAAATTGGACCTAAATAAACTTAAAAGCTTTTGCACAGCAAAGGAAACCATCAACAAAATGAAAAGACAACCTACTGAATGGGAGAAAATATTTGCAAATGATGCAGTTGACAAGGGATTAATTTCCAAAATGTACAAGCAGCTCACACAGCTCACAACATCAAAAGAAATAAACAACCCAATCAAAGAATGGGCAGATCTAAATAGACATTTCTCCAAAGAAGACATACAAATGGCCAATAGGTACAAGAAAAGATGCTTAACATCACTAATTATTAGAGAAATGCAAATCAAAACTACAATGAGGTATCACCTCACTCCAATCAGAATGCCCATCATCAAAAAGTCTACAAATAACAAATGCTGGAGAGGGTGTGGAGAAAAAGGAACTTCCTACACTGTTGGTAGGAATGTAAATTGGTGCAACCACTATGGAGAACACTATGGAGGTTCCTTGAAAAACTAAAAATAGAGTTATCATATGATCCAGCAATCCCACTCTTGGCATATATCCAGAGAATGCTCCAATTAAAAAAGATACATGCATCTAATGTTCACAGCAGCACTATTTACAAAAACCAAGATGTGGGAGCAACCTAAATGTCCACTGGCAGATGAATAGGTAAAGATGATGTGGTATGTATACATACATATATATATATAGAGAGAGAGAGCCATAAAAAATTAAATAATTCTACTTGCAGCAACATAGATGGACCTAGAGATTGTTATACTAAGTGAAAGTAAGTCAGACAGAGAAAAACAAATATCATATGATATCACTTGTATGTGGAATCTTTAAAAATGATAAAAATGAACTTATTTACCAAACAGAAAGAGACTCACAGACATAGAAAACAAATTTATCTATACCAAAGGAGAAAGGAGAAGAGGGATAAATTAGGGGTCTGAGATTAACATATACATACTACTATATGTAAAATAGTAACCAATAAGGACCTACTGTACAGCACAGGGAACTATGCTCAATATCTTATAATAACCTATAATGGAAAAAAATCTGAACAAGAATATATATATATATAACTGAATTACTTTACTGTACACCTAAAACTAACACAACATTGTAAATCAACTATACTTCAATAAAAATTAATTTTAAAAAATTAAAATAAAATTATTCTTCAATGTACATACTTCTACATTTATCCTCATAACTTGGTATTTTCGTATGACTTCTATAACCATTGATTCAGGATTTTCATTATCATTAAAAATTATTTTGAAAGAAATAATATTTCAGAGTTTTTCTAGATTCATCAAAAGGACAGGATATCTAACTCTACCAGTTACAATAGACCAAGAAAAAGGAACCACTCTGAATGTTTCAGAGTGGATTTAATACAAGTATTTGTTAGTTAGAAGATGGACATGCTGAGAAACCAAATAGAAGAAGGCAAGGCGACTAAGAGGTTAGAAATGATAGGAAGCCATGCTCACAAATGAAAGGGAGTTATTACCAAGCCTAGAACCCAGGATCATACTGTAGGACCTAAAACTGAGGCTGGAGCTGGAACCATACAGAAGGAGACAATGCAGCAGGAAGCAAAGCCAGGCAGGGGAAGCAGCCACTGTTAAGGACTATAGGAAGCAGAGAGAGAGAGAGTGGAGTATGTCTTCTTGCCTCCTCATGCCCTCCAACATTCCAGTGCCTCATATTTGCCAAATCTGTTCAGGGAGAAATGGGCGAACATACCTACAAAATACAGTTTGTTTTGATTTAGAATCCAAGGGAATGGATTTTAGAGCAAAAAAGTAATTGATCAGCACACAGACCAAGGCAAATACTGCAATTAATGGGTAGTTTTACCCAAATATGGGGATAGAGAAGTCATCAAACTTTTCCATAACTTGATTAGTTCTCGGCTCATGTTTAGAGATCAATAGTGTACTTATTGATTTTATTTCTGAGATTCTTGATGTCAGAAAGGTAGAACAATCATGGATATTCCAGTATTGCCAAGTTTTCCTAATAATTGTGCATTAACAAGTGGTCATTGCAATGTTTAATATGAACACAGTAACTGAGATTAGAAGAGGGAGGAAAAGAAAGAATAGAAGAGAAATGGTACAACATAATGTGTCAGAGAAGAATTTATTTTCTTGGCTAGAAACTTTGGGGAATTACTATGGTGCTCAAATTCCCAAATATACTTATTCCCAAAAAATATTTGCTTATATTCCCAAGTATAAATTCACACCACCTTCCAAAAAGGAATGCTTGTGACTGACTTGAAATGATGTTCCCGGAGGTCTTTGGTTTGGATGGGCTTCTCTTACGTGTTTGTACTTGCCAAAGCTGTTTGACACATATTTTGTCTGGAGAATGGTTTGTATAGAGAACTCATCAGTGTTTATTGTCTGGCATTAAGTTGATTAGGAACTTGCCTGAACAGTATTTCATTTTCTTGGCCCTGGGTTACAACATCTTGCTCACCACCTAAGACAATTTTTTCCCATAGCCTTAACTACCATTTCATACTATTGTTGAATGACAAGAAAAGCTTTTCTGTCTAATAACACTGTCAACAATTTAGGATTTAAATTTCATGTGTCTTTCTGAGGTTACTTGGAATACTGAGCTATTTCTTTGGTATGTGGACAGACACCTTATTCTGTAAACATTGATGGGGATTCAGTTCATAGATGTGGAAAGAACTACCTATTTTCACCTTTTATCCAACAAGAATCTAATGTCAATATAAGCAAACTGTATGCTTCAGCAGTCTTCACCTGGCCATTTAGGTATCCACAATGAGAGGAACAATGGAAATGCTCCAGAGCAGTGAATCTCAAATGCTTGTCTACAAAACTGTGCTGGATCAGTGGTCTCATAACCACCAGGGGAATTTGTTCAAACAAGCAAGCAAATAAATAAATACATACATACATACATCTTGATTTTTGGACTCCCCCATCCCCACCACCAAATCACCCAGTCCAGGAGATAGTCATATTTTAAGGCTATGCAGGACCCTGGGATTTTTGTTTCAAAAAACTCTCCTCTTGTTTCTGCTAATCAGCCAAACTTGAGAAATAATGTTCTAGAGTATCTCACACAGTCTATGAAGGTACTTAGAATGTGCTCATTTAGTTCCAAGACATTACCAGTGTCAAAAGAAAGGTAAATTCACACACATACTGAAAATTTCTTACAACTGCATCTAAGTTGTCAGTCGAGAGGAGTTTAAGGAGATATGATGACAAAATGTAATGTGGGATCCTGGAACAGAAAAAGAACATTAGATAAAAACTAAGGAAATTTGAATAAAGTAGGGACTTTAATAATAATATATCAAATATTGGTTCATTAATTATAACAAATGTATCATACTGATGTGAGATGCTAATAATAAAGGAAACTGGATATAGGTATATTGGAACCCAGAACCATATTTGCAAATTCTATGTATATTTAAAACTGTTGTGAAATTAAAAGTTTATTTTAAAAATACACCTATGTGTATTGCAATGTACAAGTTACAAAGTATCTAAACCCATATGATCCATTTTAAACTTATATGATATATGAGTCTGTTAGTTTTCTCATTTTACAAATGTGGAAACTGAAGATTAGAGAAATTAAAGGACCTGCCTGATATCAAAGCTAGTAAATTCAGAGTAAAGACTCTTGTCTATCAGAATTTCTCAAATTCTCACCCAATTTCCTGTATTATTGACATTTAAAGTCAATATGGTACATTCATTACGATTGATGAATCAATACTGACACACCATTGTTAATTAAAGTCCATACTGTATTCAGATTTCCTTAGTTTTAACCTAACATCATTTTTCTGTTACAGGATCCCATTTATAATATCACATTACATTTAGGCATTGTATCTGTTTTGGGCTGAATTGTGTTCCCCCAACATTTGTATGTGGAAACCCCCAGTTCTTCTGAATTTGACTATATTTGGAGGTAGGACCTTTAAAGGGATGATTTAGGTAAAATGAAGCCTTTAGGGTGGACCCTGGTCCAATCTGACTGGTGTCCTTATAAGAAGGGGAAATTTAGACACATAGACACCAGACATGTGCACACACACAAAGACCACGTGAGGACACAGCATGAAGGTGGCCATCTGTACGCCAAAAGAGGCCTCAGGGGGAACCAAACCTGCCTACGTCTTGACCTTAGACATCTAGCCTCCAGAACTGTGAGAAAATACATTTCTGTTGTTTAAGCCACCCGTCTATGGTATTATGTTATGGTAGCCCTAGCAAAGTAATACAATGTCTTATTTAAAACATCACCTGAGATCACTTTTCAATATTAAGATTTCAGTGCCCCTAGCTATATTTCAGATTTGGTATATATCATGGTAGCAAATGAGAATCTGTATTTCAAGCACACTGATGCTTGCTATGATAGAGCAATTTTGAGAATATTGCTCTAAGCCAATGGTTTTAAGCCTTCAGTGCTCCTAAAAATCCCCTGGGCCTCTGCATTTGGTTAAAATAAATATTTCAGGGTACCACCCTTAAAGTTTCTAAGTCAGTATTTGAAGGGCACAAAACTATTTTAACAGGTATCTCAGGTGATTCTGGTATGAGTGGTCTTTGGATCACAGATTGAGAGATGCTTTTCTTTCTAGTCTAATGTACACCAGAGGTATATGTTCCCTGAGAAGGAACTCAAGATAATTTATTGAGGTTTGGAAAAATAATTCAGAATTACTGTTTATATTTTTAATCTATCCTTTAAAATCTCAATGTCTTGTTTATGTTTTACTTTAAATATCATCTATTTACACAGTAACGTGTGTGTGTCTGTATATAATATATGTATATTTATATATAATTGACTTAATAGGATTTCATGATCAAAATTATTTTACAGAAAATAGTGTACCATCAATTTGGAGATCCTTGACCAAGAATATATAGATGGAGAGCAAAAGAATTTTCTGGAAGCTTTCTACCTGGGAGAAATAATCTGTCTGAGGAAGTAGTTTCTTCATATGAAATAATAAGGCTGACACAATGGAAGCCTTGGTTAGAATAGTTCCAGAACAAGACATCAGCCACAGCTCTCAGCCAGTCTTCACCTCTTTAAAGCTAAATGAGATCAATCATTTGTAGTTTGTGACCTCATACGTAAAGTACTACTTGTTCAGATTCAAACAACAGTACTTCAGGTTTTATGTAGGGCTTCAGGCGGAAAGAGAAATACAAGTATCACCGCTCCTGGCTCTCAGGTACAACCTGGGAATGAGCACCTGTAGGCACATCAATGAATGCTTGTATGTACATAAAGTTCCAACTGAGTATAAAATACAACTTAGTAAGTGACTAAAATGACCTCAATCAATGTATTTCTGTAAATACCAACAGAGCAATTACAATGTACCAGGCACTGTACCAGGCACTGTACCAGGAAGAGTCCTAATGCCCACAGAAGAGTCCTCCAAAATTTTAAATTTGGTAACCCGAGGTTATTCTGGAGGTTAGGGTGAAAGGGAAGAGCTAAAATAAGGAGAATTTACGAGAAATCTGTTAAGACACAGTAAAGATTCTCCAAGTCTCTTCTCACATTTAAAGTAGATGGTCATTATAAGCTTCTGCACAGCAAAGGAAACCATCAACAAAACAAAAAAACAACCTACGTACTGAGAGAAAATATTTGCAAACAATGCGACTGACAAGGGTTTAATTTCCAGAATATACAAACAGCTCATACAACTCAATAACAAAAAAACAAACAATCAAATCCAAAAATGGGCAGAAGACCTAAACAAGCAATTCTCCAAGGAAGACATACAAATGGCCAATAGGCACATGAAAAGATGCTCAATATCGCTAATTATCAGAGAAATGCAAATCAAAACTACAGTGAGGTATCACCTCACACCAGTCAGAATGGCCATTATTCAAAAGTCCACAAATGATAAAATGCTGTAAAGGGTGTGAAGAAAAGGGAACCTTCCTACACCGTTGGGGGGAATAAATAGTTTGGTGCAGCCATTATGGAAAATAGTATGGAGATTCCTTAAAAAATTAAAAAAAAGAGTTACCATATGATGCATCAATCCCACTCCTGGGCATATATCTGGAGAAAACTCCAATTTGAAAAGATACATGCACCCCAATGTTCATAGCAGCACTATTTACAATAGCCAAGACATGGAAGCAACCTAAATGTCCATTGACAGATGAATGGATAAAGGTGATGTAGTGTATGTGTATATATACAATGGAATATATATATATATATATATATATTGGAATATTACTCAGCCATAAAAACAATTGAAATAATGCAATTTGCAGCAACATGGATGGACCTAGAAATTATCATACTAAGTGAAGTAAGTCAGATTGAGAAAGACAAATACTATATATATATGGAATCTAAAAAATGATACAAATGAACTTATTTACAAAACAGAAATAGACTCACAAACATGGAAAACAAACTTATTTCTCCCCAAAGGGGAAATGAGGAGGATGAATAAATCAGGAATTTGGGGATCAGCAAATATGAACTACTATATATAGAACAGATAACTAACAAGGTCCTACTGTATAGCACAGGGAACTACAATTAATATCTTGTAATAACCTATAATGAAAAAGAATATGAAAAAGAAATTGTATATATATATGACTGAATCACTATGCTATACATCAGAAATTGACACAATATTGTAAATCAACTATACTTCAATAAAAAATAAATAAATAAAATAAAGTAGATGGTCAACAGCAACTCCCACAACAAGGGGTCTGGATTAGGGAACAAGTGAAACAGTTGAGGACAGGAAAGGAATAGTGTAGCTAATAAGCATACTGAAAATAGAATGTTGATGTAAATAAAATTACTTTCTTAAATTCATTTTCAGATTGTTCATTGATGGCATATAGAAACATAACTGAATTTTGTACATTGATTTCATGTCCTGTAATCTTGTTCAATGTATTTATTGCTCCAATAGTTTTTTTGGTGTGTGTGCATGTGTGTTTTGGGGTTTTGGTGGGGTTTTTTGTTTTTTTTTGTGTGTGGTTTGGTTTTAGTGGATTAATAAGATATATATTAAATCAAATACAAGCACAAAACAAACTTTAGAGTTATCATAAAACCTTATTTAGAGATTGTAGGCTGAAAGTCATACATTGCTGACACCCAGTGGTAATCATATATAAAGCAAGCTTGTTTTATATAATGATTTTCATTTCAAACTATTACCATTGAATGGTTTTATTCTTTATTTTATATTTATATTTTATTTTATTTTTGTATACACAATATTTTAAAACTTTTTGGTATTTTGGAAAGCATAGAAATTTCTAAGAATATTGTTTATTAGCATATCATCAATAAACAATATCTAATTATTTTAATGTAATTTTCATTATAACTGAGGTAATAACTATATTGTTTTTAATTGAAGTATAGTCAGTTTACAATGTTGTGTTAATTCCTGGTGTACAACATAGTAATTCAGTTTATATATATATATATGTATTCCTTTTAATATTCTTTTTCATTAAAAGCTATTACAAGATATTGAATATAGTTCCCTGTACTATACAGTAGAAAATGGTTGTCTATCTATTTTATATATAGTAGTTAGTATCTGCAGATCTCAAACTCCCAATTTATCTCTTCCCATTCCCTTTCCTTCCTAGTAACTATAAGTTTGTTTTCTATGTCTGTGAGTCTGTTTCTGTTTTGTAAATAAGTTCATTTGTGTCTTGTTTTTAGATTCCACATATGAGTGATATCATATGGTACTTTTCTTTCTCTTTCTGGCTTACTTCACTTAGAATGATGATCTCCAGTTCCAACCATGTTGGTGCAAATGGCATTATTTTATCATTTTTTATGGCTGAATAGTATTCTATTGTCTATGTTTACCACAACTTCTTTATCCAGTCATCTGTCGATGGACATTTAGGTTGTTTCCATGTCTAGGCTGCTATGTTTCCATGTCAATAGTCCTGCTATGAACGTTGGGGTGGATGTATCTTTTAGAATTGAAGTTTCCTCTAGATATATGCCCAGGAGTGGGATTGATGCATCATATGGTAAGTCTATTTTTGGTTTTTTAAGGGATCTCCATACTGTTTTCCACAATGGCTGCACCAAACTGCATTCCCACCAGCAGTGTAGGAGGGTTCCCTTTTCTCTATAGCCTCTCTAGCATTTGTCATTTGTGGACTTTTGAATGATGGCCATTCTGACTGGTGTGAGGTGATACCTCACTGTAGTTTTGATTTGCATTTCTCTGATAATTAGCGATATTGAGCATCTTTTCATGTGCCTATTGGCCATTTGTATGTCTTCCTTGGAGAATTGCTTGTTTAGGTCTTTTGCCCATTTTTGGATTGGGTTGTTTGTTTTTTTGTTAAACAATAATGTTTTAGGAGTATCCCAACACACAGCCTAGGTCTTTAGTACACGAAAAGTCATATCCATCTAATATTAAAACTATAAAGGAAACAAATAAAAACTTAGAGGAGCTAGTTTTCAAGTGGGTACCATCTAATAGTATTTTGCATTTCTTTAGTGCTTTAATCTTTGTAAAGTATTTTAAATACTTTATTGATAGATACCTCAGTGCAACATGTTATCTCCTTTTTTGATAGAATTAATGTGAAAGCATTAAAGAGCAGAATCAATAGTTCCATTTAATAGTCTCGTGTCTTGTTTAGCTGATAAAAGCATCGAAAGTCATTTTGGTGATTGTGAAGTATATAAATAATTCTAAAATGACAAGTAAGTTCATTGCCACCATTGTTATGAATCTTACCTCTTATTCAAGGTGCAAGCAAAATCTATTGCTGTGTTTAATGTCGAGATGGCAACTGCTCTGTGAAAATTGTCAACTGAAAACCAAAATCACATTCAAAGACAGTTGGAAAAAATGGGTATTTGCATTAGTAGAGAGCCAAAGGAATTAAAAACTTATGCTTTGATGTTTCAGCTTTATATGTATTTCATAGTGATCATGGATCTTTGTATAGTGGTTCTTAAATTATTTTATCTCAAAGACCAGTAAAATTTCAAAAATATTTGAGGGTCTGACACAGGTTTGTCATTAAAAATTTTTTTCAAGGACAGGAATTTTTAAAAATGCCACAAACCATTATATCATTCCCTAAGGAGGGTATTTTAATCCTCCAAAATGTGGGATTAAAATAAATCTGTGTCTAAAGAACATTCCTTTTAAAGAAATGGCATTTGGCAATTATACCATTTTATCCTTCTCACTTTTCACAGATTGGTGAAAACATAATCAAGTACCAATAACTGGAAACCACACCTCAGAACACATTGTTAAATTTTGCCCTATGTCAGTAATTAGAAAATGCAGTTTCCATGTGAGAGGTTGTTTAATTCAAAGAAGTGTATGTTTTAGAGAATGGGATTAGAATTCTATGGAAATTCTGATATACTTTTGTGGAAAATTCTTCATTAGTTATGATGATATATAAATAAAGAAATATCTAGCCTATCTTAAGTGTCAAGAACTGTTTAAGTTAGTTATATTCATTATCATTTAATTTTCACAAAAATCATATGAAGTGGGTACTATTATTACCCCTATATTATGTTTGAGAAAACTGAGGCACAGAAAGTTTAAGTAACTTTCCTAATGTTATATAGCTGGCAAAGGGTAAAGAAAATATTTGAACACCAAGAGTATGAATCCAAAGTCTGCACTGTTGACAAAAAATGCTCTAGCTTTGGATTTGAATACTTCATTTGTCTTGCTTTCATAGTTAAAACACTACAAACAGGAAAAAGTTAAATGGCTTTGAATTGGATCCTGTTAGTCCAATTTGGTTACACTTGAATTTTCCATCACAGTATATAAATCTCTACATTTCTAGTAACCTTAAAAGTGGTTTCAAGGGAGTCAGAAATTGCCTTGTTTCTTCTTCTTCATTCCAGAAGAGGACGTGTCTGATACAAATTAAGTCATTATGGTTACACAGCAAAAAGTTATCTCCTATTCACAACAAACCAGTCCTCCTCCCTTACTTGGATCAATAAATGAGCATCCACTTTGTGTGAGCATTGGGCTATTGATTTTGAACAATATAAAGAAGTAAGAAACATCTTACTCTGCTCTCAACAAATACAGACCTAGAGAAGAATACATTGTGTATTCTAAGCCTGGCTCCTCATTGAAATCACATGAAGAGCTTTTCAAAAAAAATTTATATTCCCAAGCCCCAGAAATATGGTCCAGGGATGTATATATATTTAACAAGTGTCCCAAGTGATTTTTTTTATATGTGTATCCAGGTTTGAAACTTCCACTGTAGAGTATTAGAAGCCTTTGTTGTGACTGAAGGATTTTTGTCTGTCAGTTACAACTCTTCTTTTCTAGATACCATGTGGGGGAGGGTCCCAAAAAATCTATTTCAAAAGTACTCCCTACGACTACAGCAGAAGCTGAAAATGTAAAAGTAAGCTAGAGCATGGAAAGCCTGGAATGCTGTGCTAGGGAAGATGAATATTACTTTCTAAATCAGTGGTTCCCAAATCTTACTGCAAGTTGGTTTTATAAAAAATGGAATTTTATAAAATGTACATAATCATTAGTTCCAGGAACAGATCCTGGGCATCTTTAAAAAGTATTGGCAGAGATTCTGAAGCAGCCATCCACAGAGCAGCATTTGGGATCTATTACATGTAAGACCTGGACTACATGCTCCACCAGGAGACTGCAGACTTGGTCGCAATTCAAACTTAGTAGTTCTGCCCTGGCTTATAATAACAATGATCATAATTTAAGAATAGCAGCGGTCATGTACTGAATATAAGTTACGAGTAAGGCATAGTACAAAGTGATTTATATGCACTATCTCACATAAATCTGTGAAGCAAGTAATATATTTAGTTTTATTTTATCAAAGGAAAAATGAGATGCATCGAGGTTTAGTGATTTTACCAAGTTACTACAATTACTAAAGGGCAGGTTCATTGTTTTAATACGATATTTCTCAAACTTAGCTTCCCAGAAAATCCTTTTATTTCATGTAATACTTAATAACTATCAAAAACCTATTAACTAGGATTCTATGGGGAGAAACTGAGAAATACTGAGGTTTTGCCTTTCTAGGCAGGGTATACGTAGCCAAAATGAAGGAGACGTATATGCTGATTGTGAAGGAATGTTTAAAACTAGAAGTCCAGTCTTCTCAGAAGTTAGTAACAGATGGACTTTATCTGAAAAGTTGCAGATATTAGAGAGAATAGATGCCAAAAGATGTGGTAAAGATGAATTTTGGTCATCAACTTGGCAGGTGATGGTTACTACCGAGAGCTTAAGGAGGAGGGAGGCCTCAAACAGCTGTCATAGATCATGAAGGGCAAATGGAATAATTCCATAGTGGACAAATTCCATTGAATCTGAATATCAGTCAACTCCTTAGAGGAATACTTTACCTTCCCTCCCATAGAATGGTACTCTCTCCATAGACTGAATATATTGGAAAAATGAAGTGTATATAGTATGGTATAGCAGACAAGAGCATGAAGTCTGGAACCAGACTGCTTGGGTTCACAGTTACATAGCAGCTATGTGACTGAGCCAATTACTTAATCTCTGTAGGCTTCAGGCTTCTCATCTGTAAAACAGAAATAACAGTAATTACCTACGTCTTGGAGTAGTTACCAGGGTTAAAAGAGATAATACAAGTAAAGCTGTTAGAATAGTACCTGGCAAACAGTATAAACTATGTGTTATTATTACCAACTTATTTTATGCTCTTAACAGCCATGCCCTTATCATTTCTACTTGTGAAGAAAGACTGTGGACTTACAATAAGAGCTAAGAAGTTAGTAACCAGTACCATGAAATTACCATATAAAAATGAAGCAATTAATTCTGTTAGTATAAGAAATTTAACATTCTCCTTAGTGAAGCTTTCACAAATTTTTACTCTATAATATTAGATTAAGTTCCAGTCTTTTCATTCTATTTCCATCCAGTACAAATTTGTTTGACCTTGAACATCTGCCTATATCACTTACAAATTATCACCTAATAAAGGTTTTTTTAATTAAAAAGGAGTAAACCATTTAACATATTTCTACTTATTTTATGACTTCCAATTTTCAGAATCAATTTGTGAATGATGGAGATAAATGTAAGCAACACACACAGATATATGGCATATTAACTACACATTCCAAACTCCATGAAACTTCCAGTGACAAGAAAGAGTATTGGTATGAATTTATTATTGCTCAGTAGTGCTACAGAGTGGGATTCTCAATGTGAGGAGCAGTGAAGTTAAGGTTTCCCCTCTAAAGAGTCTCTCTTGAAATCCTATAAAACTAGTGCAATAAGATGGGGGTGAGGCTTCTTTCTCTTTGGAAGAAGCCTGCTCTTGAGAAACCCAAGAGGATCAAGGAGAGATCCAAGGAAAGGAATTTAGAGTGGATAGCTTAAATAAGCTCTGTTTTTGACTCAGGGATACTCTGATGTTTGATAACACATTTCCTTGGGGATACCTTCTGATGACTTTAGATGTCAAGACTTTAGAGTCTAAAGCAAAGCTCTACTTCTCACTAAGTCATGTGACCATAGGCAGGTCATTTAAACTGTAAGATTTGAGCTTCTTATATTTAAAATGTTAAAGAAAGTACCTATCTCACAGGGGTGCTATAAGCATTAAATAATATCATTCAAGTGCTTAGTACATGTCAGGCACATATTAAGTGCTCAATATATGGCACTAATAATTCTTCCGAGAGTAGTAAGATCTTCAGGGCCAAAATTTAAGTGCGGTGCTAGAGTAAAGAGAGCAAGGAAATCTATTTTTTAAAAAAGTTAGCTGAGAGAGACAAAGCCCAACAAACTCAGGATAGGTTTAGAATAAAGGGAAGGCCATGTTTGAAAGTAGACACCTTGAGAGTGTACACTCTAATTTTACAATGATCATATTGCTTAAGACATGATTGGAACTACTCTTTTAGAATTATCTTCAGAGCTTGTTAACCAAAGATACAAATTTTAAAAACTGTCCAGGAAACACAGTTCAATGTTGTTGTTAACCAGCCTGAATACTCACTTGTAACCCACCCTTGGCTACAAATTCTTTTTGGGAGGTTTCCCAGCTCTGAGAACAAATTTTTTTCATTTTAAGATTATCAAAAGTTATATGACTCTAAGCATAATTGCAACTCTTCTTTGTTGCATTTCTCTGCCAAATTTCAAATCATTATTAGGTGACTTTTATTTCAAAGTTTGCCTCTATTCATTTTGATCTGATTTTAAAGATAAACAATTTGATGGATGAAAATAAAGAGTACCTGATGTAATCTGCCTTAAGGCCAGAATATCTTGCGTGTTCCTAAGGGTAGTTGTCATTCTACTAATGAAGAAGATGCAATTCACTGTCATATGCTTTTGTGACTAAGGTAAAAACGCTAAACAAAGACATCAAGTAAGGAATGCATGGAACACGCATAAAGAATGCCCATTAGTCCAGTTTGACTGAAGCAAATGTCTCTATTGAAGCATGATGGGAAATAAATAAGGAGTTTGGGTGGGGATCTTACTGTGGAAGCCTTTAATGCTAGGCTGAAGAATTGTATTTTATTCAGTAAGGAGTAAAGACCCATTGAATGTTATCAAATAACATATGATGGGTCTTTAGGAAACCTAACCTGGAAACTTTTTATTAGATAGAGTGGAAAGAGATTGAATACAGAGAGATCAGTTAGAAAACTTAAAATAGTACAGGAGATGAGAGTTGATATTGGGTCTTGATAATAGACCAATAGAGAAGGATGGAGGAGATAATGTGGATAAAAATACTACAAGTCTTTTAACTTATAGAATGTTAGACTCAAAGAGGAAGGAGCCAAAGATGCATGATATGGGCCCTAGTGGCTGAATATACGACCATGCCATTAGCAGAATTCAGAAGTTAATATAGCAGAAAAAAAATTTGTTTTTAAAGTCCCTGGTGTTAAGAGCAATTTCAAATTCAACACTGGTTCTTGGAAGAGGAAATGAAAACTGGAGAGATATTATACCTCACAGACAACTATGCAGAAGTAACTTGAAACTATGGAACTATAAGGGGAAAAGAAGATAAGAAGATAAAAAACAGAACTTTGGGGAATACCCACATTTATAAAGTGGGAAGAGAAAGGGGAGTCAGGGAAAGAAACAAATTACAAGTGGTCAAAAATAGGATTATAGTTACAGTTTTATAACTATCCTCCTTGCCTCCATTCTGTGCTTCATGGCCATCTGCATTAACTACTAGAGTGATATTTTCAGTATTAGAATCTGTGTCATTTCCCAATTTAAAGTAGTTCAGAGGAATTCAGTATCAGACAACTTTGTATTCTAAGTGTTCATTGATGGTGTAGTGAAAATATTATATATACATTTGTAATTGGAGTCTCCAAAGGAGAAAAGAGATAGAATGGGAAAAACACACTATTGGTAGAGATAGTGGCAGATAATTTCCCCAAACTAAAGAAAGACATCAAACTACAGATTCAAGACTACAATCTTCAGTCAGGATAAATAATAACATTACCGCTCCTAGGCACATCATAGTAAAATTTCTAAAAATCAAAGATGAAGAAAAAGTTGAAAATAGCCAGAAAAAAAAGACTTATTTTCATTTTCGACAAAGCAGCAAAAATAAAATTGACAAGCCACTTCTTAAATGAAAATGAAAAGTAGGAAACAGCAGCATAACTTCGTTACTAAAAAAGAAAATGACCAGATTATAGATCTATATATAACAAAAATATACATTAAGAAGGAAAGAAATTTTAAACAAACAAACAAAACACTTAAAAAATTTGTCAACAGCAGACACACAGTTGAAAAACTACTGAAGGATGATATTCAGGCAGAAAAAATAAAAATAAACTAAAACAAATTTGAAGATGAAGGAAGGAACAAAGAGCAACGAAAGGATAACTTTATAAAGTATAAAGTTAATATGGGGAATACAATATAATAAAAATGATCAATACAAATTAAGGCAAGAAAGAAAGAAAAGGGACATAAAGCAGTGGTACAAAGAGAAAGCAAACAGCAAGGTATTAATTAAGCTAAAATATATCAGTAAATACATTCCACAAAAATGGACTAAATGATACAGTTAAAAGATAAATATTTCCAACAGCTACATGTTGCATTTAAAAAAAATTTTTTAATGTGAAGATATAAATAATTAAAGTAAAAAGATGGAATAAGATATAGCAGGCAAAAACTAATAAAAAAGAAAGTTGTTATACCAAATTAATATCACAAAAAGTAGATTTTAAGGTAAAAATCATCACTAGATATAAAATGTTATATTTTATAGTGAATAAGTTTAACTTACTCATGAACACAATAGCGAAAATTATAAATTAACAAAAAAGCTAAGTTTTTTCCAGGAACACAAGTTTGATTTAATGTATTAGAAATCAATCAATGTAATTCACTACATTAACAGAAGAAAAGAGAAAAATAATCATCTCATAGGTGCATAAAAAGTACATAAGAAGATTCAACTCACATTTATGGTGAGAACTCTAAAAGACTAGAAATAGGAGGTAACACATTTAATCTAATATATGGTGTCCACTGGGGGAAAAAAAAACTATTACAAACAAAGGACTTAGGGATGAAATGTTGAAGGCTTTTCTCCTGAGGTTGGGAAAGGCAAAAGAAGTCCACAATCTCTACCAGTAGTCAACACTGTACTGAAAGTGTTCCAACCAGTTCAATAAGGCAAGAAAAATAGTAAGTACAAGAATTTAAAAAGGAGAAATAAAACTGACATTACTTGCAAAGACATGATTATGTTTGCAGGAAATCCAAAGAATATTCAAAGTACAAGATAAGTGTGTTTAGCAAGCAAGCAGTTGTTTTAATCACCTCCTATTCACTGTCTTGATGAAGAAGGGATTCCTGCCCTAGGGTTATGAGGCAGCCAAACACATGACACCCAATACTTGTCAGATGGGATGATAACAGTTTGTTAGTCATGTCTATCCCCAGCCCAAGGGAGGAAAGCACTACACATCACTCAAGGCCACACAGTTCTCAGGAACAGAGTGGGCAACCAAGATCTGTAGGAGGCAAGGTTTTTAGTATCAAGAGGATGAGGTGACTCTGGTTTGTGTAGGATGTGATTGGTTTCTTTGAATAATTCTGTGGGTTGTCAGGGAGGGGAAATGAGCTTGCTTCTCTAGGACAAGCAAGAAATATGTCTGGTCCCCCTGATAAGGAGGATATTTTAAGCCAGGGGACTTTATCTGCAGGAGAAGAATGCGAAGGAGAACTTCTAGTTTTACTAGAAGTTAAGGCAGCACATAATAAATGGCCTTAATTTTAGATCTTACACCACAGCTGTATACAAAATCAATATTTATATACCAGTGACAAACTAAAGATGAAGTTTTAAAATATATACCATTTGAAATGGCATGAAAAGTTAATGCATTCCTACTAATAAGTCTAATGAGCAATATGTAAAAATTCTACACTGAAAACTATAAAACATTTTGAAAAGAAATGAAAGAAAACCTAAATAAATGGAATGTTATACTATGTTAATGAATTTGAAGACTCAATATTGTAATGATGATGCTTCTTCCCCAAAGTAATCTAAGATAGTCAATACAATCTCAATAAAAATCTCAGAAAGTCTTTTTGTCAAAATTGTCAAACTCATTCTAAAGTATATATGGAAATTCAAAGGTCTAGGGATATCCAAATAATTCTGTGGAAGAAATAGAACAAAGTAGAGGACTTTTACAATCAGATAACAAAACTCATAAAGCTACAGTAAATAAGATATTGTGATATTGCACAATGATAGCAAAATAGACCAATATAGAACAGAAGAGTCCAAAATAGATCCATAATTATTCAAATACTCAAATTATAACAATGATGGTGCTGAAAAGAAGTAGGGAAGACTTTGTTTTGAATAAATGGCATGGGATCAATTGAATAAAAATACAAGAAACAGAAAAAAATTTACATTTGCCAGACACACAGATCAATACTAGGTGGACTGTAGGTCTAAATATAAAAATTAAAACAATTCAGTGTATAGAGGAGAATATATCTTGGGGTAAGAAAAGCTTTCTTAAACAAGATACATAAAAGACTAATCATAAAATAAGTGATTGATAAACCACATTAAAATTAAGGATATCTATTTATTGATGTCATAACAGACTAAAAAACAAGTCACACTTTACTAAAAGATATTTGCAACACATAACCAGCAAATAATTCATATCATTAAAGGATAAAGAACTCATAAAATCAAGAAGAAATGACAGACAACCTAATATAAAATTACACAGAAGACTTCAACAAGCATTTTACAAAAGAGTATGGCCAAAAATACATTAAAAAGTCTTCAGTCTTATTACTAATAATAGAAGGGCAAAATTTTAAAAATGAGATACCATTACACAAACAACAGAATAGAAAAAATTTAAAAGACAGACAATGTCAAGTGTATGTGACTGGAGTAACTAGAACTCTCATGTACTGTTGGTGGAAATACAAAATGTTACATACACTTTGGAAAAGAGACAAGATATTTCTATAAAGTTTTATATACATTTTATAAAGTTAAATATACATTTACCATGTGACCCCAAAATTCACTCCCAGATATTTATTTAAGAGAAAAGAAAACATATCTCCACACAAGTAACTGCATGTGAATGAATGTTCATTGCAACTTTATCCATAATAGCCAAATGCAAGAGACAATCCAAATGTCCTTTAATCAATAGATAAAAAAAATCATTGTACATGCAAACAGTGGAAGAGTACTTTAAAAATAAAAAGGAACAAACTACTTATACAACCAATATCATGGATGAATCTCAAAACCATTACGCAAAATGAAGGAGACCAGATTCAAAAGACTACATGCTTAATGAGTCAATTAAAATGACATTCTGGAAAAGATAAAACTATAGGAACAGGAAACAATGAGTAGATGCCAAGGGTTAACGGTGGGGAAAGGAGTTTGAGTATAGTGGGTCATAAGGAAACTTTTTGCGGTAATGGAAATATTCCATATCTTAATTGTAATGGTACTTACATGGATGGAAATATTTTGAAGCATCATCTAAATGTACGTTGTAATGGATGCATCTTATTTTTATGTGAATTAAACTTCAATAAAATTTATTTAAAAGCAAACAAAAAATGCTAAAGAAGATAAAACAAAATAATAGGATTCTGATATTAAATGCTATTTAATCAGTGATGAAACATTCACTTTAAGTGAATAAAAATGTATCCTGAAAGAGAAAAAAAATTTATACCTGCTTATCAAAGACACAATTAAGAGGTTAAAAAGACAAGGACACAGCTGGGGAGAAAGTAGTTGCAACACATAACCAGCAGTGTGACCTAATAAAAAGTTCTCTCCTTCATCAAAGCAGGGAGAAAATTGGCAGAAATGGTTAGAGTCAATATTTTTAGAACTCTGTAATCCAGGAATCTAGGGAGGATTTATTCAAGAAATACAGATGAATCTTGATAAAAACAACGAGTTTTGTATATGCTGACTTGCACTACTGCTATCCCCATCTCTAAAGTTCTGTGATACCCTTGAAAAGTCACAGCTAGCTATCATGGTGAAAACCAGCAGCCCAGAAGTCACCACAGAGGTAGAACAGGATCGGAGGTCCTTGATAACTTCATTCTCACAGATGTGCTACTCCTTCTTGTAAATAGTAGTTCCCCAGAACATCCTGATTTCAGACTATCTTCACCTGACCTGAGTCAGCCTTTTCCCCAAGGAATTGAGGTGAAATCATTTAGAGATAGTTGTTTGAATTTGAGGCTGCCTGAGAAGGTTGATAAGAGTTGGGGCAAATGGTAGACTGATCAAAATCCTAGAAAGAAAAAGCTGGAGAATGAGATATCCCTAGGCATTCGAAAAGCTCTGACATATTCCTGGGACTCCAGAATGCCATAAGCATGTGTAGAGATATGCACATGCCCAGAGATGTTCATATGCTCAGGAAAGACCTGAAAAAGTCCTAAGCCCATGTCTGGCTGACCTGGAAGCTCTGCACAAGCAGTAAGTAAAGGCTGAGGCAGAGCTGCAATTACCTGGCTGAGTGTTTTAGGTATGCCCCAACATGCACACAGAGCCCTTCAGCAAATATTAGGAAACTGCTTGGTTCTAGGTGTTTAAGGAAATCTCTACTGATTCATCAGCATATGAGTTACCTAGGTAAACAGAGACTTCAGTGACTACACAAAACAAAAAAATACTTTACAGAATTAATTCAGTAAAGTTACTAAGAAACAATCAACAATAACATTAACATAACAACAAAAACTTAGGAGGAGGGCAAGAATCTGATTTCCAGAGTTAATACATTATATTAATTAAAATACCTAGTTTTGAAAAAAAAATTATGAGACATGCAAAGAAATAAGAAAGTATAGCACATACACAGGAAGAAAATAAAACATAGAAACTATCACTGGAGGACTCACACTTCCTGATTTTGAAACTTGTTATAAACCTACTCAAATCAAGATAATGTGGTATTGATATAGGAATAGACATAGAGATCCATGGAACAGAATTGGGAGTAGAGAAATAAACCTTACATTTAAAGTTTTCAACAAAGGAGTCAAAATAATTCAATGGGGAAGGAATAATCTTGTGAATAAATGATGCTGGAACAAATGGATATCAACATGCAAAAGAATAAAGTTCGGCCATCATATACAAAAATTAACTCAAAATTAATTATAGATCTAAATGTAAGATCTATAAAATGTAAAGTTATAAAAATCTTAGAAGAAAACATTGGAGTGAATCTTAATGATGTTAGCTATGACACCAAAATCACAAGCAATAAATGATTGATAATTTAACTTCATTAACATTAAAATTATTTGTGCTTCAACGGACTATCAAGAAAGTGGAAAGATAATCCACAGAATGAGAAGAAATTTTTACAAATCATATACCTTCTAAATTTTTTAACACCTATTTTCAACTCTCTTAGATATATGCTTAGTGGTATATACTAGAATATGTAAAGAACGTTTATACTTTCATCATAAAATAAAATAATTTAAATTTGGGCAAAAAATTTTAAAAATTAAAATTGAGCAAAAGACTCAAAGACATTTTTCCAAAGAAGATATATAAATGGCCAGCAAGCACTTGAAGAGATTAGGGAAATACAAATTAAAAAACACAATGAGATACTATTCCACAACCAAGGATGACCAGAATCAAAACGACAGAAAATAACAATTGTTGGTGAGGATATGGAGAAAATAAAACCCTCATACATTGCTAGGGGAATACGAAGTGGCGCAGCCACTTTGGAAAAGCATTTGGCAGTTCCTTAAAATTTAAACATAGCATTACTATGTGACTGAGCAATTCTACTAAGTGTATAACCAAGAAAACTGAAAACAAACATTCAAGAAAAACTTTGTTCACAAATGTTCATAGCATCATTATTCACAAAAAACAAAGAGTGGAAATAACCCAAATGTCCATCAATTGATGAATGGATTGACAAAATATGGTATATATTTTATTCATACAATAAAATATTATTCAGCCATAAAAAGGAAGGAAGTACAGATTCATGCCACAACATTGATGAATCTTGAAAACATTATACAAAGTAAAAGAAGCCAGACACAAAGGCCACATATTTGATGATTCCATTTTTGTGAAATGTCTATGATAACAAACCTATAGGACATAGAAGATAGATTAACGGTTTCCTGGGCTGAAGGAGGGGTGGAGAGAGAATGAGGAGTGATAATAGGTATAAGATTACTTCCGGAGTGATGAAATGTTCTAAAATTAGATTATATGATAGTTACACACTGTGTAAATATACTTAAAAATTTGAATTATACACTTTAAATGGGTGTACATAAATCCTATATGAATTGTATCAATATTGTTTAAATGTTCAGGCATATTTTAAATTTATTTTAAACTAATTTAAGAGGTTTCTACCTATAGAAACAGGAGCCTTAAAAATGGAAGATTATTCAAATCTTTCAGAGACTAGAAGAAAAAGGAACACACCATTACTTTATTTTAGATTTAAAATAACTGTACGAGTAAGAGATGAATAAGGGTATTTACAGGCAAATCTCACTTGTGATCTTAGATGCAAAGATCCAAGAAAAAAAAGCAAACAGAAACTAGTGTTGTGTAAAGATAATAATACATTATTAAAGTTAGGTTGATCTCGGGAAAATAAAGCTGGTTTAACATTATCAAGTCCATAAGTGTAATTCAACTTTTAACAGATTAAAAGAGCAAATATATATAATAATCTCAATAGGCACAACATTTTAAATAAAATTCAGCATATCTTTAAAAATTTTAAGTCTTACCAATGAAGAATAAAATGAAATTTTGCTAACCTGATAAAGGGTATCAACCAAAAAAATACAGTAAATATCATTCTCAATAGTTAGTTTGAAGCACTTTCTTTAAAATCCAGAAGAAAACAATGATATCCACTATGACTGCTTCCATTCCACAGTGTCCTGCAGAACAGAATAGGGAGACTGGAAATATTCATTCACATATGGAAACAATATATGCCAGGGCTCACTGTAAATCAGTGGGGAAAGGAGGGATGGCTCAGTGAGATATACTGGGATGAACTGGTTACCCACTTGAAAAAAATGAAGTTGACGTCCTATATTACATGATACACAACATTTAATTCAAGATGGATTCAAAACTTAAATATGAAAGAGAAAACTTTAAAACTTTACAAAGGAAATATAAAAAGAATATTTATATGAGCTTAGATAAAGAAATGATTTCTTAAACAAGAAAACACAAGAACTAACCAGGAAAACATTTCCCATAGCACCTATTCCTTATTTTTACAATTCCATTATATCTAATTTTATACAGGATTGTAACTGCTTACATGATTGTCTACTCTGAACTAAAAACTACTTGAGGATAGGGACTGTATCTTACTAATTTTATCTCAAAGGGTACAATTATGTGAAGAATAAAGGTCTACTAATAACTAAAGGAAAACATTCCAAGTATTGTTTGTTCAGTTTTAAATTAGTTCTCTGGAGGCTAATCTCCAGAAAAGAGATTCTAAATGTGTAATTACATTCAGAATGAGAGGACTGCATCACTCCAAACTAGTCTTAGATCTAGAAAAGAACTTCCCAAGGTAATCTGGTCTAATTCACCTTAAATGTGAGAATTTCTTCTACGTTCCTGACATTTCATGAACTAGCTCAGCTGTAATCCTTCAAACAGTGCTGGTGACAAGAAGCTCACTGTTTGAGAGGGAAGTCTGTTTCATTTTGTTTTGTTCTAACAAATCACTATTAATCTAGAAAAGGGAATGCACAGGCCCCAGGAAATAGGAGCATTGTCAAAATTTCCATATTTCTGTAGGTGGTTTCCCAAGATATTTTCTCCAGAAAGTTTTTCAACACAACCCCCTCGATTGCATAACTAATGACTAATACAGAATGCCCCAAAGCCTCTTATATAAAAATTACGTGTTTATTTTATGTAATACATGAAAACAACTAGTTGAAGCTAGTCACCATCCTCTAAATTGTGCATTCCAGAAACATGGAGTCATTTAAAAGGCACAAGAAATTGCCTTTTCACTAAAGTCACATCCCAGCAGCTCCATAGGGTGTGTCAATAATTGGATTATCAATGAATCAGAGATGAATGCTTAAGGCTGCTTTGGAAAAGAGTCTAAAGAAGACATAGAGGTCAAGGGTCAATTTCACTAAAATAATCAAAATATGTCATAATAGGAAAGGCCCTGAGAAATCATTTAGTCCAGCTGTATTATACAGAATATGAGTTCTACAAGGGATTCTAAATCAAAAGGACTTCATGCTTAATACATGCAAAAAAAAATTCATAGTAAAGGCTCCTCTATAGGACTCTAGAGGACATTAGCATGTTACAGGATCTTGATAATTCTAAGAAAACTATTCCACTTTGTTTAGAGCATTTCAAATGTACCTAGTTGCAAACAACTTTTTTTATTAACACGTAACAAAATATTAGCACACCTAATATACTCCAAGAAATGCTAATAACCTAATTGAATTTTCTTATTTTAAAAATGAGAGAAGAAAAACCTAGAAAAGTTTTTGAAATGCCTAAATCAACAAAAATACTTAGTTGCAGAGCCAGTACTACAACTCAGGTATCATGGCAGCTTGTAAGTCTGGAGCACTCTTTTCTTCTACCTTTAGTGTCTCCAAATTCCTGGGGAAGGATGACATTCCAAACATAACCACAAACTGGTTCTTGGCACTCTCCTTCATCTCCTCTTTAAATAAAATTGTATTACTTATAGCAGTGATTTGCAACCAGATGGGTGGGATGCTAAAGAAGATCAGGAAGGAGTGTTGACAGAATCTGTAGGGCGAGGAAAGGTATATTTTTTAAGCATATTAAATGTTACAGTATACTTTTTTATTTGGAAAGAAAGATACTTTCTTTCCTTACATAAGGCTTTCTGTAGGAAATGACATTTAGTCCCACAAAGAACAAGGAGAAATCAGCCAACACAGCCAAAGCAGGAGTAGTTGAAGGGTGTTGCAGGCAGAGAGGGTAGTAAATTTTAAGGATGAGAGCCAACAGAGTTCGTGCCATGGTTAAGGAACTACAAGTAGCTTAGTGTGGCTGAAAGACAGACAGAAGGGTGTTGGTGGAGGGAGGAAGAACCAAAAGAATGGGGTGGTGGAAAAAGGTATGTACTCAGAGTTAAGCAACATAGTGAAGAACTAGTGAGGGGCCAGATCATGAAGGGCCTTGTACCTCATTCAATGGAATTGATCTTTATTAATGACAGCAATAGTAACACATTGAAAAGTTTAAGCAAGAGAGTTACATTATCAGATTTGCATTACAGAAAAATCACTCAGGGAACAGCCCACACTTTCTCACAGAAGGAAGTTTTCAATGTGCTCAAATTTTTCTGACACTTAATTTCCATCTTCTTAACCAGTATGGCCTTTATCCTGGGTGCTGAATGATTAACTGACATGGCCTAAGGAGAAATTCTGACAGTCTAAATCACTGAGATTGAATTGCAAGAGTCAGTTCACCAAACGGGCACAGCTGGGTCGTAAGCAGTAACATAAATTGCCCAAGTCAGTAAATATTTCAGCTGGGGTCATCGAGAGTATAGTTCACAAAGAAACTCACATTTGCTATTTCCATAAGATAGTGAATTCAATGGAAACATTTTATTTTTAAGTTATGTTAACGTTTGTAATATTCTAACTGAAGAAATGAAAATTTTGAATGTTCTTTCATGAATTACTCTCATTTATCATTTTTTTTCGCCTCTGACCACCCCTAATTTATCATTTTCTTGCAATCAGTTGTCAAACAGGAAATTATCTCAGCCACCCTCACTCCAGGACCTCAACTGAAGAAGTTCGTTACCACATTTTTGAACACAGCTGCAGTGTAGTGATCCTCATGACCATTCTTTGGTGCCATAAATTCTTTGTCATCTTCAAGTCCCTATAGAAGCACAAATATTAATTATATTAAAAACATAAATAATAACAGAGACAAAAATAATACTAATACTGCAGTACTGTCTATATCCTATGCACTGGGTTAGACACTGCATGCTTTATCTCATACATGTACAAAATCCCATGAGTTAAATAACTTAATATCCCAATTTGACAGATGAGGAAATGAATCCTTAGAGAAATTAAGTAAACTTTCCAGGATCATACAGCTTGTGATCAAAATCAGAATTCAAATCCAGATCTGTATGACTGCAAAACCCAGCTCTTCAACCTATAGTTACCTGTCATGCAGTACTTGCTTGAAAATAATGCTCGCCAGTTTATAAGCATTATATAATTTAAGCTGCAAACTAATCTACCAAAAGGTAAACTTATCCGTATTTTACAAATGAAGACATTGATGCTCAGAAAATTTATTTAAATTGCCAATGCTTATACAGGTAGAAAGAAGCAAAGGCAGGATTCAGATCTAGATTTGTCTGATCCTAATTCTGTGTTTAACTACAATCTATAGTATATCATTAGGGTGAGATAACATAAACCAGTAATTTCCTATTCCACATAGAGCTCCATGGCTCTGAGTATGTGGATCAAGGTTCACCATGGTGGTAGATGGAGGAGTTGGCAAAAGGGGAAGAGAAGAGAAGCTGAAAGAGTCTGTCTCTCTTTCCCACTTCAACTGGTGCAACTTCACCTTTCTCTGTTTTATATTTTAGTGTTGAAGATTTCAAACGAAGAAAGCACTATTTTTAAAAGGTGGACATCTATTGCTTCAAGTTTTTATCCACTAACACCTTAACAGAAAGATTGATTGACAGTCATCTGAGAGCTGAAGGAATGGAACTCCAGAATGACACTGAGATCAGTGCAGCTGTTAAAACTCCCTATGTTAGTCATATAATTTGCAAATATTTTCTCCCATTTCATTTTGTCTATGGTTTCCTTTGCTGTGCAAACGTTTTTAAGTTTAATTAGGTTCCATTTGTTTATTTTGGCTTATATTTCCTTTGCTTTACAAGACAGATCCAAAAAAAAAATTGCTACAGTTTGTCAAAGAGTATTCTGCTTATGTTTTCCTCTAGGAGTTTTATGGTTTCTATTCTTACATTTAGATCTTTAATACATTTTGAATTTATTTTTGTATGTGGTGTTAGACAATATTCTAATTTCATTCTTTTACATATATCTTTCCAGTTTTCCCAACACTGCTTATTGAAGAGATTGTCTTTTCTCCATTGTATATTCTTGCCTCCTTTGTCATAAATTAATTAACCATAAGTGCATGAGTTTATTTCTGGGCTCTCTATCCCGTTCCACTGATCTATGTGTCTGTTTTTGTGCCAATACCATACTTTTTTTTTTATTACTGTAGCTTTGTAATTTAGTCTGAAGTCAGGGAGCATGATTTTTCCAGCTCTGTTCTTCTTTTTCAAGATTGTTTCAGCTATTTGGGGTCTTTTGTGTTTCCATACAAATTTAAAAATTTTTCTGTTCTAGTTCTGTGAAAAATGCCATTAGTATTTTGAGAGAGATTGCATAGGATTGGTATATTGCCTTGGGTAATATGGCCATTTTAACAATATTGAGCCTTCCAATCCAGGAGCATGGGATATCTTTCCATCTGTTTGTGTGATCTTCAGTTTCTTTCATTAGTGTCATAGTTTTCAGAGTACAGGTCTTTTACCACCATAGGTAGGTTTATTCCTTGGTACTTTATTCTTTTTGATGAGATGGTAAATGAGATTGTTTCCTTAATTTCTCTTTCTGATAGTTCATTCTTAGAGTATAAAAATGCAAGAGATTTCTGTATCCTTCAACTTTACTAAATACATTAATGAGCTCTAGTAGTTTTCTACTACTAGATCTTTAGGATTTTCCATGTAGAGTGTCATGCCATCTGCAAACAGTGACAGTTTTACTTCCTTCTTTCCAATTTGGATTCTTTTTATTTCTTTTTCTTCTCTGATTGCTGTGGCTAAGACTTCCAACACTATGTTGAATAAAAGTGGCAAGAGTGGGTATCTTTGTCTTGTTCCTATTTTAGATGGAATGCTTTCTGTTTTTCACCATTGAGTAAAATGTTAGATGTGGGTTTGCCATATATGGCCTTTATTATGTTGAAGTATGTTCCCTCTATGCCTACTTTCTGGAAAGTTTTTATCGTAAATGGATATTGAATTATGTCAAAAGATTTTTCTGCATATTTTCAAATATGACTGATAAGGGGTTAACATCCAAAATATATAAACAGCTCATACAACCCAACATCAAAACAAAACTACCCAGTTAAAAAGTGGGCAGAAGACTTGAGTAGACATTTTTCCAAAGAAGACATGAATATGCTCAAGATTGTTAATCATCAGGGAAATACAAATCAAAACCACAATGAGATATCACCTCATACTTGTCAGAATGGCCATCATCAAAAAGGACATAAATAACAAATGTTGGCAAGGATGTGGAGAAAAGGGAGCCTCGTACACAGTTGGTAGGAGTGTAAATTGGTGCAACCACTGTAAAAATAAGATGGAGTTTTCTCAAAAAATGAAAAAGAGAACTACCATATGATCCAGCAATTCCACCCCTGCATATATATCCAAAAAAACCCCACTAATTCAAAAAGATACATGCACCCCAATATTCATAGCAGCATTATTTATATTAGCCAAAATATGGAAGCAATCTAAGTGTCCATCAACAGATGAATGAATAAAGAAGATATGGTATATATATATATATATATATATATACACACACACACACACACACACACACACACACACACACACACACACACAATGGAATACTACTCAGCCATAAAAAGAATGAAAATTTGCCATTTGCAACAACAGGGGTGGAATTGGAGGATATTATGTTAAGTGAAATAAGTCAGACAGAGAAAGACAGATAATGTATAATATTACTTATATGTGGGATCTAAAAAATAAAATGAACTAGTGAATATAACAAAAAATAAATAGACTCACAGATATAGAGAACAAACTAGTGGTTACCAGTGAGGAGAGAGAAAGGGAGAGGGGTAAGTTAAGGGTAAAGGATTAAATGGTACAACCTATTATGTCTAAAATATGCTACAAGGATATATTGTACAACATATGGAATTTAGCCAATATTTTATAAGAACTATAAGTAGAGTATGACCTTTAAAAATTATAAATCACTATATTGTACACCTGTAACTTATATAATATTGTGCATCAATGATACTTCAACTTTAAAAAAGACTCAATATAGAATCCAGGAGGAAAACCTGGGAATTGGGATCTTATGTGAAGCATGTGGATCTTTTTTTTTTCTTTCCTCCTGTAGTGGGTCCAGTCTTTGATTCCAAGAATATAGAAAGAAGGGAGAGTTATCCTAAAACTAACAGTTACAACATCAGTACCCTGCCTTATAACATCTCAGTTGGCTTCAGACTCCAAGCCATGAAAGAATGTCCTGGGCCAATCTTGTGGATTATAAGATCTCATTTTCTCTGTTCTGCCCAGAAGCAGGGGGATGGGCATCATGAGACTAAATGCTCTTTACTTTGCCAAAAGATGCTTACAGTCATAGAGATCAAATAGATCCAAAAACAATGTTTCCTAAATATATTCCATGGAGTCCATAAGATGCCCATTAAATTTTTAAAAAATGTCCAGGGACAAATAAGTGTTGGAAATGCAGCATAAGCTCTGTGTCTGAAAATAGGGTGGCCTGTAATTAATCGTCCAAACTAGGCCACTTCTGAGAGCCAAAGGGAATTTATTAATAATTACACAGAGACATCAAGCACATACAGAAAATGTCCTGGGCAGGTTAGGACCTATGGTTAGTCTGCTATTTAAACCAGAACTTTCCAAATTTATTTGGCCACAGAACATTTTTTTCCTTGTAACACCTGCTAACCTCATGAGAGATCATTACTCCACAGAACATACTTTAAGGAACTCTAAATGTAGAGGTTTTAGGAGAATCTGCATGAAATGCAATAGATCAATGCTTACCAACCATTTTCTGTCAATGCACACCTAGGAAGAAATTGTTAATATTTTTGTGGCACAAAAAAGTAAATAGCTGAGGCTCCTTGTAGCCAGAAAGAACTGGGCAGGGGAGTCCAGTATTTGAGGGGATTACCATCTCGGCATTCCTGTAATCCTCTGGTACATAAAGCAATCAGGCATATTGTTCAGGCAGCTGTGAGCAGTCTAAAACACACCCACAAATGGCCTCCATGTATTTCTCTTCCTTGAAGACCAATTACAGATGATTAAATTAAATGAAGGCAATGAAGAGTTTGCCAAAAAAAGTTTTGTTATTTGCTCTTTTAGCCTTCTTTTGGTTTCTCTTGTTGCATACCATTTGCGTCAGTGTCAAAAATCTTGAAAAGTATGGGAAATGCAGGAAATCTCTCACTGAATCAATCTATTTATCAAGACACTAGAAAAAAAAATTCCAAAGATAAAACTTTGTTAGGTATTTCAACACAGTCTAATACAAGGAATCAGTTAAATAAGCAATGAAAGATTGAAAAAGCAAAAAGGGAACTCTGAGTTAACACAGAGGCCTGGCTCAGGCCTCAGAACTCTGAGGAGGATGCACTGCCCAGGTGATTCTGGCACATCAGAGGTGTAGCCCCCCGACTGTGGGAACCAAGGAACGAGCCTTGGGCTGGAATGGTAAACAAGTTATAAAAAGCTGCAGACTCAGAGGTGAGAAGGCTGGTTAGCCAATGACGGGTAAGATCCCCAGAGGGGGGCAACCTAAGACAGGCACAGCCTCCTGAGTCCAAGAAGAATGTTGTTAAGCAGCTGTTTCTCATACATTCTGCCCTGATAAGCTGTAAGGCTCGCTGGTGCCGATATGAACATGATTTACCAAAACATAAAGGGTCTTCTGACCTTGAGCCAGACACTGCCTGTAAACCATTTCCCTTGTCATTCTTCTTTGCTATATAAGACTATGTAACTTAATAAAGCTTCCGAGTAGCCATCAGCTCACTCCACATACGGTGTGTATGTGTACATGATACTGCGACACCAACAAGAGGGGCCCCCGTGAGGCTGGCTCTGGAATGCTAAATGAAGATGAAGACTTGATCTAGACCCAGCTTCCTGATCAATAAACCAACTGCAGATAATTCAGTCACTCAATTGTGGAAACACTTCAAAGGCAGACACTTGAACTCTACATCTTCAGGTACTGGATTTACTACCAGCACAAGCAAATACTCCCAATCCGAGACTCTGGCCATTGAACTGAAGCCTGTGCTCTCAGGTAGCTGTTGATAAGTCTGGGTTTATTTACCTTGAGAACCGTACAGAAAACAACTTGAAGAGGGGTTCAATTTAATGGGAATTTGAAGCCCTGAAGCTTTATAAAGCTGCTTTGAAAATTTTAGTGAAGAAGAGGGAGGCGAAAGGGGAAGGGAAGGAAGAGAGGGACATGAGAAGAAAATATGGGAAGTGTTCCCACATTCTCTATTCAGGAGGGAAATGAAACCATTTTAAAGGTGTTTTAAGCAAGGAAACAGTGTTTGAAGGTTAGCCTCCTGCCATGTGCTTTTACATTGTATTATTCATTTCATGACGCTATTTTTGCCCTGTTCAGCTCTTCAGTTAGAAGTCAGAAGCCATACCCTTGACAGGCAGCCCTCCAAAGTTTATTTCAGAGAAGGTTACACTGCTTACATTCCTCAAAGATGCCATGTAAGGAGGAAGGGCAAAGGAATCCCCTACACCCTGGCCAAGGAGCACACATTGCAGTGCTCCAATGGGCCAGAAGGAATACTGTGGGCCTCAGATTAAAAATTATTACCTGAGATTATAAACTGATAAAAAAAAAAAAACTTTTAAAACCAACATATTCAGAGAGGTAGTTTATCTTAAAGGCTAAGAGTGTAGGTACTGGGATATTATAGAACCAGGGTTAGATCCTGGCTCCTTTGCTTCCTAGCTATTGACCTTGAACAACTTTCATAACTAACCTTTCTGCACCCCAGTTTCTTTATCTGTGAAATGGTATAATCTATATGTTGGCAGTATCCACACACATCTCTTTTTGCCCTGCATCAACCATAAAACAAGACTCAGAACTTTCTTGCATTCTCCATAAAGAAGCCCTTTGCATCAAATGTATATCATCCAGAAGATTTCATAGGCAAATTGAAATAGCTTCACAAAGCAAAATACTTTTCTCCAAAAAACCCTATTTGACCTCTTTCCAAGTCTTATTTCTTAAAAATAGTAGGTCTTTTTTTCTACACTCTCTTCTATGATGCTCGGCCTTCCCAGCTTTGGCTTCTCCCTTCTAGCATCATTATACCCCTTTTCTGTCTATCCCTTTCTTAGGCGGGGTGAGTTATCTCTGCGTGTATCTCACTTCCCAACTCATATACCTATACTCAAAAGCCTGCTCAGCAAACAAATGACCCTCCAGTTGCCAGCAGCCCCCCTCCTCAAAGGGCAGCAAAAGATTAGAAATAATTTTTACTGTTCCGTGTATGCAATTAGAGTAGCTACCAAACAGGGTTATTGTGAAATTAAATGAGATAATGGATCTAAAGTGATTTGCACACTGGCACATAAGTGTAACCAAATGTTAGCTGTTGTTATTTTCATTACTATTCAGCTTACTATTTAGCTTTCACTGAGCATATTTCTCTAACGTCTATTCAAATGATAATATGGATGGTAGGGAGGTACATAACGTTTTAGTGTAAACATTTTTTGAAAAATAGTCACAAACTCAAAAATCAGATCCTGTGTCTTTAAGGTGGTCCACTTGGCCTGGGTGTTGTGTTCTCTTGTCCCCCCAGATATTTGCAATGAAGTCCTCACATAGTAAATTGTCTTGAGCAGCATCCATATCCTGTGTTCGAGTGAAAGGCCATCACTTTACATCTTTCGAGAGAAATAAAGAGAAACATAACTTTTACTGAGCTCTTATTTTGTGATCAGTGAAATACTACATACTATGGTTATTTAATCCTCAAAAAGAAAAGTAAGTGGTATTATTCTCCCATTTGGATTCTTGGTCTCAGAGATGTTAGTTAATCCTAATTTTATCCCTTGGTTTGGATAGGACATCACCAAACCCAAACCAGCCACAAACCTTCTACCAAAACCAAATATATTAATCTAGAAGGAAAAAACACCTTTCCAAGGTGTCTGCACAGTGTTTCAACATATCTTGAAAGTTGAGGACTTTAAAGTAATTTTTTTTTCCTTTGCCAATGGCTTTGCTTTGTCGTAGACACTTTGTCACAGCTGTTGGATTGTCAAAAGTAAATGAAAGAACATCCTTGCCTCGTCTGATCTTTGTTTCTTTACATTCAGGCAGAATAGAGGGGCTGAGTTCCTGAGCTTCCTCCTGCCAGAAGTGCACATCTATTAAGAGAAATTATGTCTTTATCTCAGCCGGATTTCTCACTCTTCACCCTTTTTCTCTCCAACCGCTCCCCCAAACACAGGAAATTATAGGATCTTTGATCCTGGGCTGTCCCGGGTTAGGGACATCTAATTCTCTACTTCTCCTTTTAAACTAGCATCTAGAAGGAAGCCTGGAGATCGTTGCTTTCACACTCTCATTCAGCTAATTTTCTCAGCACCAAACCATCCCACCTTCTGCCTGTGAACATCCTTTTCACACAGCTCCAAGCAGAGGTAGAAGCAATCGGTTTGAAGTGGGAAGGAATGGGGAGTTAGGTTTTGGAGAGGATGTGTTTGGGGTGATTGTGAGACATTTGAGTGGAGATGCAGATCTGGGTCTCAGGTCAAAGCTGTGGGCTGAAGACCCAGAAATGGGAGATGGTACCCAAGGCCAAGGGAACAGATGAGGGTACACAAAGAGAAAATGGAGGAGAAAGGAAGGGAAATGGGGGAGGAGAGTGTTCAGAACAGAACTCTGGGGCCTGACTACATGGGAAAGGCCGGGCAAGAAGAGGAAGATAGTTAGGGACGTGAGCAGAGGACAGACTGCCCGTCTATCTATCTCACTTTTTCCATAGTCCCATCAGCTGTTGGCTGCACAGTTCTTGAAACAGGTATGTGAACTCCACCATGAGCAGTCTCTTTGTATCGCCTTACTTACTGGCTGTCATCTCATTTCTAAACATTTTTCTCCATCCTTAAGGACTCTGAAAGACAATTTGTTTCTCATTCGGCATCAGATTGAAGCACAAATTTTCGTTGAGCAGGCAGTAAACAAATCTAAACCTCTGTGTACTCAAGAAACCCAGGTACCTCCCTTGATGACTGTCTCCTCCTAAGGGATACTCCAGTCCTCAGTGTTGGTATCACCTTACTTTTCAGGTGGGCAGGACTTTGGCGCCATTAACATATCTACTGTTTTATCCCTGACATACTCTCTCAGGAAATGTAAACAATGGTGGTCTACTTATATGTGGAATCAAAAAAAGGCCAAACTCATAGAAACAGAGTAGAATGGTGGTTACCAAGGACTGGGGGTGGGGCAAATAGGGAAATATTGGCCAAAGGGTACAAAGTTCCACGTATAAGATGAACAGGTTCTAGGAATCTAATGTACAGCATGGTAATTATAATTAATAATACTGTATAATATACATGAAAGTTGCTGAGATCCTAAATGTCCTTATCACGACAAAGAAGTGGTAATTATATGGTGTGATGGAGGTGTTAGTTAAGGCTATGGTGGTGATCATTTTGTAACATGTGACTGTATCAAATCAACTTGTTGTACAGTTGTACACCTTAAACACACACTGTGTTATATGTTAATTATATCTCAATAAAGCTAGATTAAAAAATAGCTATGATTTTAAAATAGTGGTTCCCCAATAAAACAAATTTGGAAAATGCTGAATGCTACAATCTGAAAGCCACAAAGCATAATGCAATAAAGGCTCTGGCAAGTCCTGCAGTCAAGAAAAAAAAAAAAAAAAGATTTAACTTTGCTTAACCCAGAATTTCCCTAATTATTTGATCCCAGAACCCTTTTTCCAGAATTTCCCTAATTATTTGATCCCAGAACCCTTTTTCCATGAAATATTTACTAACATATTTATAAGTTTCTAGGAAACACTTAAATCTCACAGCCTACTCTTCCAATTGACTCACATGTTTAACTTTGAAAATGAGTGCTGGTAGAGATGGCCAAAGCCCAAAATATTTTAAGGCCTTCTGAAAAAGATTAAAGCTGTTTCTATGAAGAGAACGTTGAGTTCAAATTCTTCCCTTCTCAGGGTATAATTCTTTTGAATTTGACTCTGTTGATTGACTCTTCTGGCATGTTCTCCATACAAACAATGCCATAAAAGGGGTCAATGCATTCACTTGTTTGGAAGAAAACACAATTTGCTTAGCTACCACCCCAAAAATAAAAACCAAAAAATTAATAAACCTTGAATTAAACCTCACATTTTACGCAAAAGTTAACTTAAGGGGATCATAGATTTAAATATAAAACTGGAAAACTTTTAGAAGGTAAAATAGAAAATCTTCAGCACCAAGAGCTTGGTGAGGAGTTAGAGATGACACCACATGTACAATACATAAAAGGAAAATTGATAAATCGTATCTCATCAAAATTAAAATACTTTGCTCTGAGAAAGACCTTGTGAAGGAGATAAAAAGACAAGCTACAAACTGGGAGAAAATATTTGCAAACCATAAATCCCAAAATAAGTATCATGTCTAGAATATACAGTTGACCTTTGAACAACGTGAGGGTTTGGGGCACCAATCCTCTGCCCAGTGAAAATCTGTGTACCTTATAGTTTGCCCCCCATACCCATGGTTTCTCCACATCCACAGTTCTGCACCCACAGATTGGACCAAACATAAATTGTGTAGTACTGTGGTATTTACCACTGAAGAAAATCCATGTATAAGTGGACCTGTGCAGTTCAAACCCTTGCTGTTCAAGGGGCAACTGTATAAAGAACTATTAAGACTCAGCAGTAAGAAAACAATCAAATTTAAAAATAGGCAAAAGCTATAAAGAGACATTCTACAAAAAAGGATATAAAGATGGCCAATAAGCACATGAAAAAAATGTTCAACATCACTTACTATTAGGGAAATATAAATTGAAACCATGATGAGATAGCACTACAAACTTATCAAAATGGCTAAGATAAAACATAGTGATAACACCAAATGCTGGAGAGAATACAGACACGATAATGCTCATACGCTGCTGGTAGGAATGAAAAATGTTATGGGCACTATAGAAAATAGTTTGACAGTTTATTGTAAAACTAAATATGCAATTACTGTAGGATCCAGTAATTGTACTCTTAGACATTAATTGTAGAGAACTGAAAACTTATGTTCTTATAGAAACCTATATATGAATATTCATAACATCTGTATCCACGATAGCTAAAGACTGGAATCAGCCCAAATGCCCTTCAGTGAGTGAGCCAATAAAATAACTGGGGCACATCTATACCACTGAACTCTACACAGCAATGAAAAAGAACAAATTATTGACACATACAGTTCAGATAATCTCAAATAAATTATGCTGAGTGAAGAAAGCTCATCTCGAAAGGTCACATACTATCTGATCCTATGTACGTAACATTCTCAAAAATGACAAAATTATGTAGATAGAGAACAGATTAGTGATTCACCAGTGGATAAGGACTTTGTGGGAAGATACAGAGAAGGAGGGATGGATGAGGCTAAAAAATGGGTAGAACAATGGACTTTTTGGTGATAGAACAATTCTGTATGTTGATATCTTGATTATGGTCTACACACGTGATAAAATTGCATAGAACTACACACACACACACACACACAAGTACATGTAAATCTGGTGAAATAAGCTATGTGGATTATACCAATGTTGTTTTTCTGGTTTTAATATCGTACTATGGGTATGCAGGATATTACCACTGGGGGGAACTGGATGAAGAGTATGTAGGACCTCTTTGCACACATCAATTTGCAACTTCCTGTGAATAGATCACTCTTTCAAAAATAGTTGTTCTTAGAAGAATGTCCAAACACTTTATCATGGTCTACAGGGCCCTGCAATAAATACCTGGATCCTACCTGGTCGATATCCTTTCACATCATTCATCATTTCACATCATAAATGACATCCCAACAAGGTTGATGCCTTTTTGGTTCCAAAATATCAGGATTTCCCTATGCAAGGTACTTTGTGTTTGCTATTCTGGCTGCTTGGTGCCTTTTTCCTGCCATTTCCTTCCATGGCTCACTTCTTTTCATTTTTCAGATTTCATGAGAGAGACCTGTCCTGAGCACCTATTCAAAATACTACCAAACACAAAAAACCACATATATAATTTAATAGCATACTATTTCCTTCAAAATATTCATCACAATGTGTATCTTATTTCTTTAACTACTTAGGTTTCTCTATCTCACTAGACTGCAAGCTCCATGGTATAAGGTCCTATTTATTTTGGTCATTTTGTATCCCCAGAAATTAACATTGAAGGTACTCGTTAAATGTTGTTGAAAATAGAATGAATAAATGGCACTAGTCCAGTTTGGTGCTGGGGATGCACAAAGCCTAATTTACTAATACACAGTTCTCCTTTATACAGAGTATCTACTCTCCCAAGAAGCTACCATAGTACTGGTGTGGGGTTAACTGATATTTGGTGATATAAAATCCCAGCCCAGGTTTTTGTTGTCTTTTTATTTCATTATGATTAATCCTACATACCTTATAGGTTTGTTGTAAGAAACAATTGGAGACATGTTTACAAACATACTGTGAAATGCATAAGAAGCCACAGCAATACCCAGCAGCCCCACCATCGTTATTATCACAGGGTTGTTTGGCAATACACAGAATAGCCGGATGTAGTCAGCTTTATGGAGCGCTGAATCTTTATGCCAAAATACACAAATTCCTGTCAGCAGTTACATATTACAAGGATCCCTGGCATGCATGGGACAACTGATTAGTGAACAAACAGACCTGGAATATTTATTATCTGAAGCAAAGGGGATTTTAAAATTGAATAGTAAAATCATGAAGAGAAAACACATTATTTCAAGACCACGGCCCAGGAAGAATAATGTTTAGTATTTTCTTTTACTAGGCTTTCCAAGAGCCATACAGGCACCTTCTTATAGCAAGCCTATGATAGCTTCAGTTATCCTAAGGATTGACACTTGATTTGCAATTTACATGACCTTCCATTTCTCATTTTTATGCCCACCTACCTCCATCCATAACTCTCAGACACGCAATGTCCTCATGCTGCTTTCGGGCTGCCTATGATCCTAAGTAGTGTCCAGTGGTGTCTCAGACTTTCTCTGTTCTTCTGGAATAAATAAAAATGGTTTCAAATAGTATAAAGAATAACGAAGTCGGAATCCAGAGATCTGGGTCTAGCTGCAGTACTTTCACTGATGTGGTGAATCTGGATCGATTTCTTTCCAATGTCAGAGACTCCGTTTCCCATCTGTAATATACAAATATTGGGCTGGAAATGAATTACTAAAAATCTTTGAACTCTGATATTTATGCATGTGTGTGATTTTAGAAAAGTTTTGCTGCTTCTGTTTTCTTTCAATATGACCCTTCTCTCTGCTATGTGACAATATCTGATACGAGGTTATTTATCAGATAAATCAATACCTATCAGTGTGCTGCTAGCTATTGGGTTACTCCTGCCAGAAAACAGAACGTGTTAACACAATAAAAATGCAGATCTCTTTAATGAGGCATTTTTCTTGAGGAAAAGAACTAAGGGTAAAGATTTCAAAAGTTATGATGTTCTGGTGGGAAAGAGTCTTTTGATCAGATAGCCTTACTTCTCATAAAGTAAACATGCACTTATGAATTAGAAGGGACAGCGATGGTCTAGATCTAGTATGTGTAACATCACATCAAAATATTATAAGCATATAAAAACTAGTAATCCCTATTACTCTTAGATAATAAAAATGATTTAATTGTCCAGCTTGTTTTGTAATTTATTGTAATAGAAAAACAAGGATAGTTGCCACATTTCTTGACTCTCTGGCCCTAGGTTTCCATGAGGAGAAACAATCCCTATGGTTTGCTGTGCAGCAGGTGCCCTGCGGGAGCACAAACTGGGGTTAACAAACTTTGACATTGTAATGATTACTTTACCAAATCATTCTCACCTTTATGTAAACACATAAGAAATGTATAATCAAAACCAGTGCTTTCTATATTTGTCATTATACTGCTACTTCAAAGCAAAATGTCCAAAAGCACAAAAGACTAAACTCTCAATACCAGTCACCACCTTATCTACGGAACTTAGCTCAGTTGCCTTGAAGCTGCTTTGCTAGCAGGAACTGGCTACAATCTGTCTCCTTGCCGTAAAAAGCAGAGGCATGCTTTGCTCGCTTTGCTTAGTTCGAGGTCATAGATTCAGGGCTGCTTGTGCTTATGGAAAACCGTAACGCGTCCCCTGCCCCAACCGGCAGGACATGCTTCGCTCATCAGGCGTAGGCGGACAGTGCAGGCTGCCCTTGCTCACAGAAGACTGACTTAGCCCTTAGCTGGGAACAGCTGGGCTGCTTCGCACGCTTAGATGATTTCTGATCATTGTAAGGAGACTCTGTGGTGGTCTGGGTTTTCATTATCAGTTGTTCAGAACACTGTAGCCTTGCTCATGATTGTTTGAGGCTTAAAATAACTGTTTGTACCATCAACCATTGTAACCTTCTCTCTAAGTATAAATCAAGATTATAATGTTTCTGTTTTTCAGAAACTGAACCTGCTGACCTGCATCCCTGCACGTATACCATGCCCCTTACTCATTCCTATGACGTATTTCACTTTGACTCTTTGTTTGACTCTTCTCAATAAATACAAGAGCTTTGGAGGAGCTCGGGGAGTTGGTCTCCGGCTCCCTCTCACTCTCTTGACTTCATAAAGTCTTGAGTAATCTCGTTCTTCCGCAGTGGGACTTTTGCTGGACAAAACCCATGACGAACAGAACCCACAGTGCCCTTCCTGTATTTCTGGGATGATTTATGGATTGGAACTATTGATTTGTACTTTTGTGTAGTTGGATGAAACTGTTAGTAAATTTATCCTTTAAGCTGCCATCAGTCACCTGTATCTACATATTCATTAATTTGTTAAGAAGTGAAATTTTTTTTCAAAGTCACTCAGCAAACAAAATGTACAGTCAAGGCATCCTAATTCCTCTTTCTAATCATTCCCTCTACAAGCGTAAGATTCACACACTACCTCCTAAGTATTCAGAAACACCCGATTTGGTGCCCCACTATAGCCTACACTTGCCATCCACCAGTCGAATTTCTCTTTCTCTCAGTACAAACCACTCAGCTAAGGAAAGAAGAAATTAAATAATTATTAATACTAAGACACAAAGACTGATAAAGGCAAGATACCCAGGAAACCTTCTTAAGGGTATTTACATTTTCAATGATAATGCAAACTGTACATTCAAAATATATGAATTTCACTGGATGTAAATACAAAGAGAGAGGGAGAAAGAAATTGGGAACATTCAGAAATAAGACATTAATGGGCACAGGTGTAGTTCATTTGTGGTAACAGAATTAAGTGGCCTGACTGAACCTTAAAATAAAAACAAGTGAAAATGCTAAAAAAAAAAAAAAAAAAAAAAAAAGTTGTGTCAGTAAGTATTACCAAATAAGTGTCATAATTTTACCAAAAATGAAAGAATATTTAGGCCAAGACATGAGTGAGGGTAAAAACCCAGAGCACTAAAGCTTGCTTTATTCTCAAGAGAATTTAATGAGGTCGTGTTTATTTGCAGAATCATGGGAATCTCAAAAGAAGCAAAATTCAAAATTCAAGTGCTTAAAGTCCAACAGAATACCCCAAATAAAATTGGGAGAAAAAAGCTTAACCCCATTATAAGGGTAAACTAGAATTAAACTCACCCCAACCTCTCAGTTCCCAGAAAGATGAGACTGGAGGACTACAAGTTAAATTACCTATCTTGAACTTTGACAGTGAGTAGAAAGAGAAAACTCTCTAAGAATTTATAACAATGGCCAGCCCTCATGTGGGTCAGTAGCCTTGATTCACATTAACTGGCTTGTGTCACAAAACCTCAAACGAAAAATTTAGTTTACAGTGATTTCAGCCTGACAGAAGAAAATTAAAATCTTTTTTGAGAAATCCCCTGTACCTCAGCCCTCAAAAATTTTCCACAGAAAAATTTCTGAGGAAAATGAGCAGATCGTGATGCAAAAATCTTAAATACTTTAGGTAGTAAAGTACCATGATCAATAGATAGCAAAAACAATAGAAATATTAGAAAAGCAGAACATCACACATTGGAATTACAAGATACAAAATAGAAAATAGGATTGTTTAAAAATTTTTAATAAATCAAACATATGACTAATGAGCAAGCAAATAAAGAAAATCATAAAAAAACTTTTTGGAAATTAAAGACCTAAGTAAAGTTATAGGGCACATTATACATATAATTATATTATAAATTATATATAAATTATTATTATATATATAATTAACCTAAAGAAGTGTTTCCCTGAGCACTGAGAATTTGACCATGGTGGTGGAAAACATGCAGAGAACGTATCTGTGCTACAGATCATGTGCAGACACAATAGAATATGTAGGTGTGTAAAGTCAATGGCACACCTTGAAAGACAAAACCATCTACATCTTGCTTATAACTAGACTGGAGTTTGTAGGCTGCCCATTCAGTGAAGGCTTCCTAAATCATACAAGCATCAAAGAGTAGCAAGGAAGACAAGTCTAAATAAGAAAGCATGAAAATGCATGGTATTTGCAACTGCAGTGCAGGGTATAAGAAATTCTGTGAGTGATAAGAAGCATTTTAGCTGCTGATCTTTGCCTGCTAAAGGGAAATAAAGCTTAAACTGGATGACAATATGCTAGACAGAGTTTGGCTAAGAAAAGAGAAAGCACCCTGGAATTTCAAGGATAGCTGGGTGGTATAAAACTACTGGAAATAATGGAGGAACAAAGGTCATGGAAGGACATAGCTAGCTCCCAGTTTACCACTAGCTCTCAAGAAATCAGAAGTTGCTAATGTAATTCAGATGAGAAACTGCAGAGGCTATTACCACTAGTCACGTTTGGCTACACCATCAAGGTGGGTGATTTGGGTGAGAATTTAAACCACAATTCTCCCAAGGCCAAAATATTACAATAACTACCAAGAAAGGAATAACACTTCCTTTCCATCTTGCCTATTTTATGTGAGTGCCTCTTATTAGCAAAATGTTAAGTAGGTGGGAAATGCATTTCCCAAGCTTCCAGCCCCTGCAATATAGGAGAGATCACAGAAGAGAGCAGGAATGGTGTTGAGTACTAAAAACAATTTTAAAGTAAAAGAAAAACACACATTGACACAAAATCTTATACCTCACAGGTCTTCATTCTGAGTCTGGAAGACTGCTGGCTTACAACTCTTCCCTGGCCCTTGTGTCTTTCATATTCTCACAACTAGATGGTACAAGAAGAATTGCCTCATTTAAAAAGAATTCAAAAGGAACCAAATAATAATAATTATTTAAGGAACCACAATAATAATTTTAAAGGAACCATATTTGTAGCAAATATGCTAAGAGAAAAAAAAAAGTAAAGGTAAACAAATAGATGAAGAGCACTCACTAAAATATATTCCTGTGAAACTGGGCAAATCAAGACCAAACATATAGTTAAGAATTCAAAGAAGTGATTGGAAAAAAAAAAAACAAAAACCCTTGTCTTAAAAAAAAAGAAAGAAAGAAAGAGCTCAACACAAAATAAAGTGCTCAAGAAGGAAAGGTTAAGATGACAGAAGATTGAAATGAGTTGGAAGAGTTCAAGAAAGTAGAAGAAAAAAGTAAAACTATCACAGAAATTAAGACTATATTGGAAGCAGCAAAAAAAAAAAAAAAGAGAGAAGAGACATCATTAAAATCACAGAAAGAGATAGGATGACTGTCTTGAGAAAAGTGATTTTTTTTTTTAATGGAAAAGAATATAAAAGATTTAGAAAGAAACTGTTGACTTTATAAGACATAAATACAAGATCCAAAATATACATAATTGGTTTCCCAGAAAAAGAGACAAGAATAAATCAGAAAAGAAAAAAAATTGTTCAAGGACTTGATACAAGGAAATTTCCTTAAATTCAAGGAAATATTTGAATTTATATATTAAAGAACACATGACATGCGAAGAACAATGGACATCAACACATTGTCCTAGTAAAGTTCTTGGATTTCAAAAATACAGAAAACCTTCTTTGGACACGCAGGCAAAAAACAAACCAAACAACAAAAAAAGGGAGAAGTTTATGCTGAACTTTTATGTAGAAGCACTAAATGTAAGTAGAGAAAGCAATGCTCAGGAAAAGAAAATGTGGCCAGTGTTGTTCAACTAGAAAGAAATATTTACAAAATACATGATCTCAGGGAATCAGTCCTTCATGAAGAAAAAATTATTAGAGTATTTATTTAGCAAAGTTAGAACTGATTGTATAAATAGCAGGAAAAGTTTTGTTGAGCAGTGGATCTATTTAAACACGATTAGAGATAAAACACCTGTGGAAATTATGATAATAAAACACACTGTAAATGCTACAAACAATCGCAATATGGAAAAAAGGTAACTTTTTAAAGTAGATCAATTAAACTAAAACAATGATATACTGATACACCCTTATCGAAATGGTCAAAATCCAAAAATCTGACAATATCAATTACTGGCAAAGAATGAGGTGCAACAAGAACTCTCATTCATTGTTAGTGGGAATGCAAAATGGTACAGTCACTTTGGAAGCAGTTTCTTACAAAACTAAACATTTTCTTGCCATATAATCTAGCAGTCTTGTTCCTATGTATTTAACCAACTGATTTGAAAGCTAATGATCACACAAAAGTCTGCACATGAATTTTGTAATGGCTTTATTCATAATCAAACACACACGCACACAAACTGGAACAAACCAAGATGTCCCTTAATAACTGAATGGATAAACAAACTATGGTATATAAATATAATAGAACATTATTCATTGATAAAAAATAAATGAACTATCAAATCATGAAAAAAAAGATGTATGAAACTTGATTGCATGTTGCTAAGTAAAATAAGCTAGTCTGAAAAAAGGGTATACATTGCATAATATCAATTATATGACATTCTGGAAAAGGTAAAACTATAGAGTGAGTAAAAATCTTAGTGGTTGACAGGAGTTTAGGTGTCACGTAGAGGATGTTTTAGGGCAGTGAAACTATTCTGTGTAATGTTTTTACAGTGAATACATGACACTACACATTTGTCAAAACCCGTAGAACTTTACAGCACAAAGAGCAAAATTTAATGTATGCATACTTTAAAAAAACATTTGACATCGAGAATGGAATGCAGAATTTGACTGAACAATCTAACTATATCAGAAATGTCTGAAACAACCTCACTTCAGGGGCTGGGGGAAAGTAGTACCAACTTCAGTAACTTTGGAAATGAGCAGAGTCTGTAAAACTAAAACCAAAGAAAAAAGCACCCTACTCTAGGTGATGATATTCTTTCCCATGGAGGTACAGGTTAACAGTCTTGATACTGTTTACAGGTAGACTTGAATTGAACAATTGATTAAATAGACGGCAGATGGTGGGAGACAGATTTCCCATTGTTGGAGTGGGAAATTGTAGATAAGCAAAGTGATTCATGTGGTAACATATTACTGTTGGATACATCAGTATTAATTCATATTTAATTTTTATACAGATGGTGCATATAGAAATATTTATAGATATGTATATATACTAATATTATATGCATATATGGTATGATTATGAGATATGAGTATACACACATATATTTCTTTGTTACCTGAAAGGGCCTAAAAGAAATGACACTCTAGAAATCTGTAACAGCTAGGTAGCAATAAGCACAGATGTGGATTCCTAATACCAGTTTCCAATAAAAGGAACCAGGTTCCTTGGAGGAATAACTGATCCTAGGGCTCAGAGAGGAAATTTAGGAGATGAGTCAAAAAAGTAAGAAAATGCTAAAAAATTAAAAAGCCCCACAGTGATGGGGTATGTCAAAGAAGACAGGAAAGAGTGCCCAGTGGCCAGAGCTGTAACAATAGGAATAACATAATAAATAAAGTAATATTGGATTATACTCCAAAGTATAAAATAAATATCTATGAGTCCATACTGATATAAATAAATGATTGAATAAATAAGCAAATGTGAGAGAATAGACCAATTTCCCATGCAGAAGAATTTCAGATAATTTATATAAATAATTCTTCCCTCAGGGAGGTCATATGTAACTCCCTATTTCTTAGAAGTTAGAACATTAATAGGGACAAGTCATGTTGATAGTATGTACCCTTGATATCAGGTGATGAAAAGGGCCCACCTCTGTGGTCCTCCTCCCCCAAAATCCTGCATGCTAAGTATAATTCCATAATTCACATGTAAGTTTTCTACCCGAAATGCCCTTTATCTGTCTTTGACTGGCAATGCCCACTTGTCCCTCAAAATTCAATTCAAGGCCCTCCTCCTCCTTCCCCTTCTTTCTCTTGCTGAGAAATTCTTCATAAAGCTATTGAATAAAATAAGAAACTATTAATCAAACAGATATAAATAAATAACTCTAAATTTGATGAGAAATAGAATATTTACATAGTTTAAAATACAAAATAGTTATTAATTACAAGGTAGAGGGAGAATAATTTTACAGTGAAGAAGTTTGATAGCAACCACTTTAATCAAGTGATCCATGCGAACATCATCAATAATGGGACACGCTGAAATCATGCTCCATCTGATAGAATGCAGTGATATGAACACAGCATCACTTCTGTGATGTTCCTGTCAAAGATGGCTAACATAAAACTAATCATGAGGAAATACTGTATGAATCAAAACTGAGGAGAATTCTGCAAAATATCTGGCCTTAGTTTTGGCATCTGGGTAATACTGTCCCTGTGGAATAAGTTGGGAAATGTTTCTTTCTATTCTACATTTAGAATGAGTTTGTGGAGAATTGGCATGTATTCTTGTTTAAATACTGGGTAGAATTCACCAGTGAGGCTATCTGGGCCTAAGGTTTTCTTTTTTTGTTTGTTTGTTTTGTTTTTTGAGGGGGGTGGGCAGAGAAGTTTAAAAATTACTAATTCTATCTCTTTACTATTCAGATTTTTAATTTCTTCTTGATTCAATTTCAGTCATTTATGTCCTTCCAGAAATTTGTCCATTTCATCTAAGTTTTCTAGTTTGTGGCATAGTATTCCCTTACAATTATTTTCATTTCTCTAAAGTTGGTAGTAATTTCTCCTTTTTCATTCCTAATTTTAGTAATTTGAGTTTTCTCCCTCTCTTTGATCAATACAGCTAAAGTTTTATCAATTTTTTGATCTTTCCAAACAACCAACTTTTGATGTTGAATATCTGTTGTTTTTCTGTTCTCTATTTTGTTTTGCTCTAATATTTATTGTTTATTATGTATGCTTACTTTGAGCTTAGTTTGCTCTTCTTTTTCCAGTGTCTTGAGGAGGGTTAAGTTATTGATTTTTTTCCTTCTTTTTTAATATATGAACTTATAGCTATAAATTTACTGCCAAGCACTGCTTTGCCTGCATCCCATAAGCTAGGTATGGTATGTTTTTGTTTTAATTCTACTCAAAGTACAGTTGATCCTTGAACAACACAAGTATGAACTAGGCATGTCCACTTACACAAAGATTTTTTTGAATAGTAAATACTACAGTGCTACCCAGTCTGCAGTTGGCTGAATCTGCAGAGGTGGAACTGTGGATGTGGAGGAACCATGTATACAGAAGGCCAACTGTAAGTTATACACAAATTTTCAACTGCAGGAAGGGTCTGTGTCCCCTAACCTCTGCATTGTTCAAGGATCAAGTATATTTTTTTACTGTCTCCCGTGATTCCTTCTTTGATCCTTAGATTACTTAGGAGTATGTTGTTTAATTTCTAAATATTTATGTTTCTCAATTTTTTGTTTTCTAATTTCATTACATTATATTCAGAGAACATACTTTATGTGGTTTCAATCCTTTTAATTTATTTAGATTGTTTATTTAGGTTTGTCTTATGTCCTAGCATATGGGGTATCCTGGAGAATGTTTCATGTGCTCTTAAGAAGAATGGGTATCCTGCTTCTGTCTAATAAATTGTTGTATAGATATCTGTTAGGTCTAGCTGGTTTATATTATTCAAGTTCTCTATTTCATAGTTGATATTCTGCCTAGTTCTTCTACCCCCTATTGAAAGTGGGTTTATTGAAGTCTAACTATTATTGTTGAATTGTCTATTTCTCTCTTCAATGTATCAGTTTTTTTCTCCATGTATTTTTGGGCTGTCTTGTTAGGTGCATATATAATTGTTATGTCTTCCTAATGGAGTCACCCTTTGATCATTTAAAAATGTCCTTCTCTATCCCTAGAGACATTTTTTGAATTAAACAATTTAAATGTATTATTCAACTTAAGTTTTTCTTCATTTATAATACGGGCACCTTATATACCTCTCAGAATGTGTTGAGGATTGAAAAAATTATCGATATAGTGTTATATAAAGCACCTAGCATAGAAGTTCACTTACAGGAGACACTCAATAAATGTCATTTCTCCCTCTTTCAAGCAAATGACTGCCTCAGGCTGGATAGTTATTGTTTGTGACTATCACAGTGTCTGGAATGTGGTATGACTATGAATATAAAAAACCAGAGGTGATATTCAAAATGTTTTAATGGTACATCTTGAGCAGACTAATCAGAACTGATGCTGGCTGTAAGGAGTGGCTACAAAATTAACAGGGCACAGTAAAGAATAAAATATGGGGCCCTTTCTTCAAAAATGATTAAGAATTTCAAGATGGTGATAGCAGATCATTTAACCATATTTGAGGCCCTTTCAAGTATCCAAGAATAGGGCCCTGTGTACTTGCACAGGGCACATACCCATGAAGCCATCCTCATTCTTTTGCCTCAGAGTAGGATCCTAGGGAACTCCTGCTGTGAAAGGTGTTATTCCTTAGTTGCTGGCAGGTCCTAAGGGAGGGAGTTCAAAGTGAGGGGCTAGGACAGCCCTAGGTGGCAGAAGATAGATGGAAAAGAGGGGGACCATGGCTTAAGGCACTGTGTATGTACCAAGCATTTAAGAAATATTCAATACCTTAAAACTCTATCATAATGTAGAGAGGGAGATTTCAAAAAATTCAATTTCAGAAAATTTGGGAGTCACATTATTTAGAGGTTAATAAACCTATATAGCTAATAGGCCAGGATTTCCAGGGGTCCTACTCTGTCCAGATTTGGTGCCACATGGTTGTTATAGCCAGTCTATTAGGGCAAATCTGGTAGAGACTTCTAAGTTTAATCAGGGATTTCTGAAATCTTTGATTAGTAGATCTTGTTATGCATGTTCTGAACAGGAGAATTGAAATCCTAGGTCCTCAAGACCCATTCAGCCTCCAAGGATGAAGTTGCCTGCCATTTCCCTGCCTAGACTTGACCTCTCCCCTCCACATTCCTCTTTCCTCCTCAAAATCCCTCAATACACTAAGAACAACTCGAGTAAGCCCTGGTTTGAGAGTAATCTGCCAAACATATTATATCCTAATTCATACTACTGTAGGAGTTTAAATGTTTAATAAGGATAGGTCTAGTTAAGAAACAGTGGTGGTGCATTCTATCATTGATTACAAGTGATAATAGAGGATGGTATTCTGGTTCACACCTCAGTTTTAGTACTTTTTCCCCTTTTAGAGATAGATGATCAGTGCCAATGATAGTCAAAGCTGTAGTTACCCTGCCCATGGGCTTATCCCTCCATTATATTACTTTAGTCTTTTTCATTCTAGAATACTGCTATATTGTTTTTCAAATTGAATGTGCAAATGAATTACCTGGGGATGCTGTTAAAATGCAGATTGCTAAATTGAGTAAGTCTGGGCTGGGGTCTGAGATTCTGCATTTCTTCTAATAAATTCCCATTCTATTGATCTGTGGGGCAGAGAGTAGAACCACTCTGAATAATATTAAACAGATATCGATCCAAATTAAAACTTGGCTCTTGATTGTCATCTGGAGGTCATTACTCTCTAAATCTTAAAGTAACTGTCTATACCTAGGTTGCCACATTTCCTCCTAGAAGTCAACTGCCAATTTGTCTGAAGATTGGATGTACTTTTTAAAAGCTTCTGACTTCAGAGGCTTGTGCTTTTTGGTCTCTGAACTAATAAAAAATAAAAATCACACTATTAGAAAGTAGGAAATGCTGCCAACTAATATGGGAAACTCTCAAGCTTTCATGCATAGTTTGTGACATCTGAATATTTCAAATATGATCTCTAGTCATTTCATTATCTTCAGCCTTTTAAGCACTGCATTCTTCCCAACTTTTCATGAAATGCGAAGCACACATTTAGGATATGAATGTGTTTAAAATTTCTTGCTTCGTATGAATCCTCTCCACAGGTTATTTTTAAAGCCAAACAACCTTATTTTTGGTAAATACTTTCATCCCAAGTGTAATTTTTAAAAAACTAGACTCTGATCTTCCAAGATGTGACAATATCTCTATGGCTTAGCACAAGCTGCAAAATCACATTGTTTTATTAATACATCACAAAGGGATTCTGACCCATGCCTGGACTTCTGTACATGCAGCACTCTCATCATGGACTGAGGAATGTTAAAGAGAAAAACCACAGGTCCAAAATGGCATAACTTGTGCTAAAGCCCACAATACCAAACCTAGATTTAACACCTAACCTAATTGCAGTTTCAACCTTCACTGGAAATATAATCTTAATCAACCAGTCTGGAGTTTTCTGGTCAGCACCAATGAGATCATCTGCCACATGGACCCTCTATATGGCACCCAGAGGAAGAAGAGGCAATCTGCATGATAGAACCCTTGCCTTTCCTCCCCCATACTCCCCCCACCACCAAAAAAAGGAGACGTCTTGGCCTAAAAATAATCCTTCCTTTTCTTTTGCTAATAGGTCCCTTGCCCCATCCTTCTTCCTATAAAAATCTTCTATTTTGTACAATCCCTCAGGCTACCCTTCTAGTTGCTAGATGGGATGCAGCTTGATTCATGAATTGCCTAATAAAACCAAGTAGATCTTCAAATTTAATTGACTGAACTCCGTTTTTTAACAAGAAAAAAAAGCTCTTAATAGAATCCAGAAAATTTACTATTAGTTGACAGTTTGAGTGTTCCAAAGCCTATTTAAATACAACAATGCTTTTAAAATAAGATTTATTGACCATTTGGAGAAAAATTCAGTTTAATAAGGCTCCTATTTAACATCTGGCCGTGAGATGAATTTATTGAGTCAACAGAGTGTCTCTTGATGAGAAAAGACTTCTTTTTTTTTTTGAAAAATCTGAAATCAAGAAAGAACTCCATTATTAAGAAATAGTCATTAATAACACAAACTATTTCACTTAGATTAAGAACTCAGAGAAATAGACAAAAAAGCATTCAGCAGAGAAATAAAGCAACATTCACATTTCTCTTTATTGTTAAAAGACTTGGCATTAAGATATTTTTCTCCAAGTCATACTTCCTCCTTAAAGCCCACCAACCCATAGTGATCCCTCCATCTTCTGAAATTCTATAGCATCATCTGTACAACTCAAATAGCAATCAGCTAAAATCAGCTTGTAATGCAGGTTTTATTTTTTGTACAGATTCTATCTCCTCCAACTAGTGTATGAGCTCTTGGAGTATATAGGCACCAAGTTTTTTAATTTTTGTGATCTTTTGCCTGTGACACACTAGTAATATATCTCAGTCTATGTCCATTTTAAGTCACTCTTTCCTTTCTCCCAATCCTGCTTTTCTCCTGTAACTCTTGTATTTTCCCCTAATCTAGAGGTAAATAGTGTTTCATGTTCTAAAACATTATTCTTATATCTTATCAAAAGTAAATCCACCCCAAAATGTAGTTTTTTAGGGTTAATTTCTTAAATTACTGCACTTTCTGAAGACACCATAATCCATACAACATCAACTGTACCCTCACGGTGTATAGGCAAAATTATAAATGTAGGCCCATCAGTTCTAAATGCAAAATATTTTTATCTACTATCTCAAACTAAACGTTGTAATGTTACACAACTTACCATTTTCAGTAAATTTTTTTGCTTATACAAAAGCAGACAAGTTATTAGCAAAAGAAATAATGAGACAAAAGCAAATGGTATCAAGAAAAACACCAATGTTTCCATCCGTATGTCACCTAGGATTAAAAATCACCAAAAAAAGGGGAAGGGTTAGAAGTTTACAATTATTTTTTAAACTGAAATATTTTATAAATAAACTAGTAAATGGTGAAGAACTGAGTTAAACTTGGCAACTTCTGCCATATTTGCCAATACATAGATATGTGAACGAAAAATACTGCAAACCGTATCAGTAAACAAAGAATGCTAAAGTCATCAAGTCAACAGCGGCTGCCGCCGCCCCCTAGTGAAGACAAGCCTGCAGCCCAGCCTCTGCAGCCACTCACAATGGTGCACCCTGAGGGGACTCAGAATAAGAAAGGGCAGGCTACTGGCCCTAGATAGCTAGGTGCTTGTCAAAGGAATGAATTCAGTGAGCCCAAATGTTTGCTCCCTCCCATACATAGAAAAGCGCTAAATTCTTTAACTTGAGATGCCTGCTTTTCTTTAGATAACAAGTAATCTTTTAATGTTCCAACTACCTGGTCTTTGTTGTAAAGCTCCTATATATCCTGGCTCCTCCCCTGCCCCTTTGGAGCAGTCCCTCAGAGCCATCTGAGAGTCTGTCATCCCAGCTCGAGTCCTTCCGCCAAATAAAACAACTCTCAACTTTTAAGCTGCGCATTTATTTCAGTCGACAGATACTATAATTATGATTGATTATAGCATTCCTTTCATTTGTGTGCTTTTTTTTAATAGAACTACTTTACTTAACTGTGAAAGCTCTTCATTTTGCTTACAAAAATTACTCCCTAAAGTCCAATTCTTATTTTCTTATATGATTTTGTTTAAAATTTGACCTTGTGAATTTTCCATAACAACAAAATGATAAAATATTAGCCAAGTGATTAGATAAACATTTGTTGTGTATCTCTTAACTCTCAGTAAGTCAAGTGTTTCTATTAAATTATACAATGCTGTAGTGAGTGAGCAGGTCTTCAATAAAAATCTCTATGTGAATAACGGAACTAGTTTTTAAAGGTCATGTTTCTAAAGTTGTCTCACATTTTGGCGACTAAAGAGATGAGGCTTTTTTTTTTTTTCAGGGATGAAGTTTTAATAGTTCTTCTGCATAGCAAGAAATGAGTAATCACTAGACAAACTTAAAAAGTACACAAAGTCTATCCTTCCAAAACTAGTATCTCCCACTGGTTTTGAAGTACCATGGAATGAATCCTAGGCCGATACCTACACTCAAACCTTCCCCCAACCCCACCTTTTTCTTTGTCCTATTCCCTTAGGATCTTATTTTCTACTAGAAAATTACCAGTCAAATTCGTAGGCTCAGTTCAGTTAAGAATTGCAAGGGTATAATGAGAGAGATGACTAATAATGGAAGTTTTTTGGCATGCAAAATTAACAGTGGGAAAGCAGGCTTCTTTCATGAAGTTTCAGTTGTTTTCCCTACACATAGAGTTAATCCTGAAGAAGATGTATTATCATTTCAAAAAAAAATATTGTGCTATTTTTCTTTAAGTTAAAACATCCAATAAGAAATGTCCAAAAGAACTAAGACCACATGCATCTCAGGAAAGTCTTTGTTCCTAATCTCAAAGTTATTAAGACTACCAAGAGATATCCATCAGAGCAAAAGAAATCTGTCATCAACATCATGGTTAAGATAACATATAAAATACATAACAGGGTGTATTTTTTGAGGGGGTAGCTAAAACCCCACCATATCCATTTTAAACTATGCATTAATAACAAGATATCTTTCAGGGCATGACTTTCTCAATGTCAGTTCCACAGCGTCTCCAGGTTTCTTATAGTAGTGACAAAAATGAAAAACGTCAAACCAGTAAGTGTTCTTTCTGATTCCATATATCTCTTAATTAACTAAGTTCTCCCCTTCTCTGTCTATTTTTTTCTCCATTGCCCTTAATGATTATATGATATATTTGGCTTCTTTATTGCTTATCTCTACTCAACTTGGGAATAAAATACAAATTCCATGAGGGTTTTTTTTTACTGCTGTATTTCCAATGCCTGAAAAAGTCTGATAACTGCATGTTTAATAAATATTTGATGTTTGAAAAAGAACAATGATACCACTATATTAATAGGGAGATAATAGTCATACAGGGATTCTATTATAATGGAATAACATGAAAGGAGATGAATGATTGATACAAATGCCATTATATGTCTGTATCTATACCTGTATATGTATTTACTTATCTTTATGTGAAAGATCAATGCTGAATTAATTTCCTGCAATTTCAAACAACTATTAACAGTTTCTATTGATAAAGCTAGTATACTGTAAAGTACAATAACATTTTCCCTCACTCTCAAGGCTTTTATTTTATATTGCTATTTAATTTAAATACATGTTTTTATCTCAAGTCACTTTAAATCACTATTGAAAGTGAATGGAATGTGCATTTTGCTCATGGTGACATATCAATTAGAAAAATATCCATTAGGCACAGTACCAGACACTCAAAAACGAATGTATGCTACCTATCCTTGCTTTAAGATTTCTGTTCCCTTGAAAATTGAAAGCATAGGAAAATAGTAATTAAAACAGACTTCCCCTCAAAAGAACTAGCATATTCTCTTTACTGTCAGTCAGAAAGACAAGAATGTCGATAATAGAACTATAACAGACTCTTAGTTAAACTAGTGAAAACTGAACATTAGATTTTCCATAAATCTATATTCACTTGAGGGGCTTGCTGCTAATTTATCTTCTCTGTTTATAGACGATTCACAAGAGCATCTTGACTTACATGATTACAAAATACACTAAAAGAAAATTAATTTTGCTAGCAAATAGCTCCAGTTATTTAGTACTGTTCTTTTATCAGTATATTTTCTTCAGTAACTATATCAACATATTTTACAATTGTTCCTTCTTTCTAACATTATATGAATGGATTCCTTTAAATCTTAATGGGGAAGAGGCATAGACTATAAGAAACTTGAATAATGAGCATACAGTTTTCCAAACCACATAAAGAAGGCACATAATAATGTCAAGGTTCTCATAAAATACATATATGCTTGTAAGTAAAACTTCAGAGTAATTGTACGACTACAATTGAGAGTGTGGTTAACATCTATCTAGTTAGTATGTAAGAAGCTCAAGAATATTGCCACCATACTTTGGAGCTAAGAGTATCATTGGAAATAATCCACTAGTAAAATGAAAGCAAAACAGGTAAGATTAGCTTGTCAAATGAAAGTAGGAAAAATCAAACAGAATCGATTAAGTCTTGCAATGCGGAAAAGCTCAATCAATGTTATACACATAAAAATAGGGAATGTAGCCAATATTCTATAATAACTATAAATGGAGTAATCTTTAGAAATTGTGAATTGCTAAATTGTAGACTTGTAACTTATATAATATTGTACATCAACTACACCCTACACTTTAATTTAAAAAATAATGAAGAAGAGTTGATCCTATCATTTGGATAACCAGTGTCACTGAACTGTAGTGACCTATGGCATCCAGTAAGGCATCTTCTTCTTCAAATAATGCTAGAAATACTCTAGTCACTGGTTTTTTTGGGTTTTTTTGTTGTTGTTGTTGTTTTAATCTCATACCTTTCCAGCATTGTTCATCACCCCACTCACTCCATATTCCATCATCTGAGCAATAAATATTCACTTTGCTTCTTACTAAAAAGCATAATCGGTGGCTTTCATTTGATGTTCTTGTGAAGTATATTTCATTTTCAATCGTAGTAGTCTGAAAGTCAAGAAAAAAATAAGATGCCATTAACTAATAGCAGGTACCCAGATTCCATTTGATTTGTCATTTTCAAAGTGAGTTTTGCTATGTGAAATATAGGCATCAAATGACTAGAAAGGTATATTTCATGATTATCTCTCTGTATGGTGTTTTTTTTGTTTTGTTTTTCATTTTTCTCTTCCTTATCTATATTTTTAAATTTTTCTGTACTGGTAATGGATCTCTAGTAGTAAAGGACAGGTGTGACAGGACAAAATTCCTAGGTAGTTTTGGTGTTTTGGTGTTTATGACACCCAGTATTTGGATTAGTGTCAAATTCCCCAGATCCTATAAACTGGAAAATGCTATATATACTGAGTTAGCAAAAAGAGTCATCACGTGAATGTGATTTCTATGGAGATTATAGAGTTCATAAACACAAAGGTTCTTTTTTCCCTTACTCTTATTTTGCTTAACCATCATAAGATCAGTGCAACAATGCTCAGGGCTTGACATGAAACTACCCCTTCTGATATGAATATAAATAGGCTGAATGAGCTCAAAAGGAAAAAAAAAAAAATCACTGAAGTGATTACTTCAATTTTGTATTTCAAAGAGCTGAAGAATTTTTCTTATCCAAAATTACAGCTTTCCTTTTGTTATATTTTTTCTTGGGAACCAGCATAATACAGTGTAGGTGAAAGTGGACTGGGAATAAGATTTGGATTCTCGTTCTAGCTGTGCAATTTGATTTTAAGTCACTTCACTTCCTTGGGATTTATAAATCAATTCAACTTCCAGTTTTCTCATCTGTATATGAAACAAATTGATTAGAAATAGTGGCTCATCTACTTGTCTCCACCACTCCCTAAATTAAAAACCGATGAATAAAATTAATATATAACAACGTGGGCTAAAGGCATCACCACATTATTAGTGCTGAGGGGTAATTAGTCTTGCAACCATTGCCTACTTCCACAATTTACCCCTCTTCCCTGCTACAAGCAATTCTCCAGTAGCCCTGCCAGACTCTACGGTAATTTGGACCTGATGGTTGTTCCCCAAGAAGTGGTTTTTATGTTTCTTTGTGCTTTTTGTTTCAGTTTCTTGTTACTTGAGGCCTCTTCACAATCCATCTTATGCATGTGCTTGACAACTTTAATTTTTTGACACAATATTGGAAAGAAGTGACGAGATTATCTCTAAGGGCCTGTGTAGCTTTAAAATCGGTATGATTGATTAAACTTTCAGACAGCAAGAATCTTTCTTTCATCCCCTAGATTATTTGGTTTTCTGGAAATTAAAAGTATATGCCATGTTCTATTCCTCATACTGATAGCAACTGATTTTGGTTCTTATTGTTTGCTATTTTATTTAATAGGCTAACTTCATGATTTTCCCAAGTAATCACAATGTCCATACCACCCAGGCAGTATCATCTTCTTTAAACTCAATTTCATAAATGAAACACTTTGCTGGAATAGGTCCTCTGGGGATGCTCCATTTCAAGTTAATTTCCTTTGAATTCTTCACAGAAAAACTAAGGTCGTCTGGTGGCAAAGGTTTAACTGAAAATTAAAAGGAGACCATTTCAACATGGAGGTTATTAAAGTTTAGCAGTAGCTCTTATCAAAAGCTAGGGATATCTACTGACAAAAGTCTCCAGGATAAATCAGGTGGCTTAAGACTATCCTCCATAATGTGAATTAAAACCAAAGCTGCTTGCCAACCAAGATTAGTTTATTAAGAAACTTGGTTATTTGGGGGACTACTTTTTGATAAGTCACATATTGGCAAATATTTAAGTACAAAAGTTAGAAGATCCAAATCATTACAGTTATTGTTTCCATTTTACAGCATTAGAAACAACTACCACAACAATTACTACTATTTTTATTAACAGCTAATTCTTATTTAGAGCTTATGATGTGTCAGACACACAACTAAAAAAGTTATGTCATAAACTATTCATGTCTCACAATAAATCTATGAGGTGGTCCTCTATTGTCTTCATTTTACTGACAGGGAAATTGAAGCATGTTTAAAGTAACTCGTCCAAAGTCATACGTTTAGAAAGTGGTAAATTCAAGATTCAGACCCAGATATGGCTGACTGTAGAACCTGTCATTCTTGTAACTGTTAGGACTCAGAACACAGATTCAGACAATATCCAATCATTTGCCTATTGAGGCTTGGGAATAAGTGCTTCCCTAATTACTCCATCACTAATACTAGACAAAAATACTGTATAGCAGACAGATTCTGAAGCTGGGAAACAAATTGTGAGTTCTAAATAAAAATGATACTTTACATTCATTCAATTCCTTATCTTCCATACTTTTATATTTAATCAGTGCTTCCTTTTATGCTCTGTTGGCCCCCATTTTTCTGGCTTAGCATTTCTGTAGGTATCTCTCTCTCTTTAACATGGTTATAAATGATCTAAAACTAGAAACATTTTGAAGTTGTTTGTTTACTTCACCTATATTTTGAAGCTGAAAAATGAAATAGCTCGGAGTGATAGCCTGAGATTCTGATGATCCATTAACACAGATGTAGAAATCTTTATAGTCTGATGACTCCAAATAAGGAAACCTGCATCCAATATTTTTTCCATTAGCCTTGATGTAATCTGCACACTGTACTGCATGGTCCAAGCCCTCATACCTATAAAAAGAAATGTTGTAAGAGTTGTTTACTAGTATCTTCTAGTAGCATGGTGTTCTATTTTCAATTATTTTAAGATACCAGGTAAATAAAAAATCATTTAATAACTTGCAATATTTATTGAGGACCAACTATGTGCCATATCCTATAATAAACGCTAAGGTTACAACAGTAAGGAAAACAGACATAGGCGACAGAATTTACAATCTGGTGGGAGTCTTACAAAATCTCAAAGATAAAGCAAAAATTCTTACTCTTATAGTTAGGTTACGTTGACTCACCAACAGAATTTGTGAATCAAAGAATAAGATTCCTGTTAAGAAAATGTGGGGTTTATATTGATAATCCTGGATGATACTGCTTTTCTTACATTGTACTGGAGAACTTATTAGAAGAAAGCATATTTAAAAGCAGACTTACAAAATATTCTTATGTTTAATAAAATGAATGAAAATCCTCTGAGGATTTAATATCCATGAAGAGATAAACCTCAGAAAAGCCAACATGGGCTCAAAAAGAAAAAGAAGAGCTGTTTGGCAAGTAAATATTTAATTCCCCACTCTCCTAGGCAAGAAATGTGCCATATCATTGCAAGTTAACCTCTTTCCAGTAACAAATCTAATGGGAATTAGGGGGAATTTCCCTACTGAATTCCAAAGGAACAAATGCCTGGTTTATTTTCCTAAAGAATAGCTTACAATGCAAAATGTGATATTGTCTGTAAAAGCAGCCAAAATCTTTTTTTGAAATGAGGCCAATCTAGCAGCTCATAAGGTCCTGGTACCAATATCTGGACTCTACTGAATTCACATTATGCCAAGTATTTACTTTAGGTCAAGTCTGCAGAATTGTAGTCTCTGAGTTAGTTTACCTGATTAGAGTTTGGGAGACTTGTGTTCTAGGCTTGATACACAGATTTACTTTATGCCAGTGGAAAGCCTCATAGTACCCTTATTTTCCAGTCTCTAAAATGTTAATATCTATCTTTCACTACTTTACTGAGGATAAAGTTATGTTAAACATGAGCTACGATGTACAAGAGGACAGAGATTTTGTCCTATTTACACTTTTATTCTCTTTACCTAGAACAATGTCTGGCATTTAATAATTGTTTAACATTTGTTGAATTAATGGACAAATTAGCTAGACCTTAAAAATTGACCCATCCAATTCCAGATGAGGAAACTGAGACCCCCTCAAAAGGGAAATTGCTTACTCAAGACCATTAAGTTGAATGATGCCAGTGCATAGATTAGAAACCAGTACTCAGGACTGTTAATAGCTTATACCTTATTGCTTATATATTACGATTTTCTAAAGAAAAACACCATAATTTGGGCCTGAAACTCACAAAGAGTACCACTTTGTCCTCTTTTGTTTTTTCTGGTATTTAAAAATGTGTAAGTTCTGATACTTATCTATCAACTTATCAATGCTATTATCATTTGGTATATTCATTTAATGAATATTTAGTGATAATCTACTATGGGCATAGCACAGCAGAGATAGTCAAGAGAAATATAAGAAATTGGCCGTGCCTATCAATCTCTTAAAAATTTAAGAGAGGTGACAAAACATACATGTATGACAAAAATTTAAAGGTCATCTGGACAATGAGTAAGAGCTATAATAAGTAATAGTTCAGAGAAAAACTGAACAGAAACTAATGTGATCAGTAAAGAGTTAACGAAATTGAGTACCAGATGGGCCTTGGATGGATAAGTTAGTGACAGAGACAGCCAGATGGTATTCTAGATAGCAGTGCACACAAAGGCATAAAAGATCATAATATGGGTGAGAAAAAAATGTAGAGATGGATCTAAATGGAGTGGAACATTCATTTTGCTAACATTCATTCATACTAACATTCTGATAGTAGAAGGTAATGTTGGAAAGGCAGTGATATAGTGAGGCAGAGATGAGTGGCAGCCTGGATTTTACTGGAGGCAATGAATAGCCACTGGAGGTTTTTGAGCAAATGAATGGCATATGAAAATAGCAGAATAGGGAGATAAATCCGGCTACAGTGTGCAGAACAAATAGGAGAGACTAGAAGCAGAAAGATCATCATTTGGGAGGCTATGACTACATATAAAAGTAGATTTTTAAAAAAATTTTCTTCTGTATAGCACAGGGAACTATGTTCAATACCTTGTAATAACCTTTAATGAAAAAGAATACGAAAACAAATATATGTATATACATGCATGACTGGGACATTGTGCTGTACACCAGAAATTGACACATTGTAACTGACTGTACCTCAATTAAAAATATAATAAATTTGGGAGGCTATGGCAATAATCCAGGTGTGGAATGAGGTAAGTCTAAAGAAGAGTACTTACAGTAGAGATGTGAAGTAAAGAACAGATGTGAGACCTTGCAAAGGAGCGTCAGTGTTGATCATGGTGATCAGTGTTACCATGAAACAATTAAGGAATGAAGGAGATAGAAGATTCAAGATGGCTTTAAGTATAAAGCCTCCGTGACAGTTAACAAAAGTAGAAAAGTCAGAAAAAGGATCCAGTTTTAATAGCTTTTTTTAAAAGGCAAGAATATGAAATATGCCAAAATTTTTTAGGTTATAACTCCATCTATCTAAAAGATACAAAATTTAATCCAGTACAGAAACAATTATTGCATTCCTTTTATCACCCATAGAGTGCATTCTATTAGCTACAGCCTAAACCTACTTACTCCCATTGAAAACCCCAAACAATTTTAAATAACCTCATCATAAATACAACTCTGAAAAAATATCATTTAATTTAGTGAAAATACAGTTACTCATACTGTGGATTAATTTTGACAGATATCTTCCTAATATGGAATTCTTATTGTTAAAAATACTTACCAGTAAAACAAGCTGTAATTGGTATCAAAATGGACACCCATGCCAGGTTTCCAAGAGCATAGTAAATATTGCCAGTTGTAATATACACAATCCATATCCTGAATTTTAGTTTCCAGATTTCCTAAGAAATGAATAAACTGTGAATGCTTGAAAGACATGGTGATGAATCATTTGGAAAACCATTATGCAATTGTATTTCATTTCCTTGGACCTCTCCATTTCACTTAGCAATCAACATAATCAGGAATACCCCAGAAGGAAGTTGTTGGAAATCACTTCACTGTAAGTGGAGTGTGCAAAATCAAAAATTTTTGAGGGCTCATTTACTGGTACTAGTGTAAGCACAGGCAAAGTACTAAATTAATAATTCTAAGATGCTCTGAGCTATTGTGTAAATACTCATATCCATTTTACTAATATGAGGCCCAAACTGGGAACTATATCAGCCTAACAAGATGTAGGTTTTGCCAAATGTGTTTGCTGATTTAAAGAATTCACAAAGGCCAGTCACCCACTCCTAAGGATTCTTTTTTGTGCCACATTCTCAATTGTACATACAATCTGGTGTATCACGGTTAAGGGACTACTTCCTACATAGACTGTTCTGACATTATTAAACATAAAAAGAAAGCTTTGTTTTAACCTTGTGTTGATGTCCAATAAGTAGCTTCTGACCATGAGCTTTGAACTTCTGAACCGTTTGTGCACTGCCCTGTCAGAAGTGTGTGTATCTTTGCTTCAACACCTTTGTTAAGATCAAATCCGTCTTTATAATACAGATTCTTAGTAATGATCGTCTGTTTGATAAAAAGATGAGACAAAGTCAAGCTTAGAAACAATAATGGCATCAGGAGCCACATTAACAAGGCTAAGAAGTCATTAATATCCTGGAGAGTTCCTAATAGCTAAGAAATTTCTGATGATTATCTGATAAAATGTCCCAGATATATTTCTGGCAGAGCTCACTTATACATATTATATCATTTGATGAGATCATTTGAATATTAACATCTCATTCTCCCCCAAAAACCAAGAAAAATGGCTCTATGGCAGGAACTTGAGCTATAACCATCTTGAAATCAAAAGATAATTTTCACATACCACATGCATATTACAAGACAAATAATTCATCACCTTTCAAATATCATATGAACTCTTCAGGAATCACATAAAATCTTGGAAGTAACTGGAGAAAACCAGACAAAGTGTGTGACCTCCTGAAGGTCTAAAATCATATATCATTTATCCTTCTATTCCTGATACCTAGCTAGCAGAGTGCCTGGCACAAAAAGTTGCTCAATGAACGTTTGGTTTGAATCGTCCCTTGAAACTACCTAGCTGAATTAGGAAGATAACAGAATGCCTTCTACAACAGAAATCTTTGAATGAACGTGCTTATTGACTTTGTATATAGTTAATATTTCAGTAAACTTTCATTGAGCACTTACTGCAATATATGCAAAGAACCATGCTGTGTTCTATGGAGAGAGTACAAAGATAATATGGCTTGATTCCTACAGAGAAAAAGTTCACATAGCTCAGTAGCAAATATAAGACCCATATATAGGTATGTAAGTAACTTCAGAAGATGGTAAAATGTGTAAGTACTCTTCAAGTCCATATTCCATGGGACCAAGTTTTCTTTTTTCCTGTATTTCCAATGTACCTGGGTGGGGTGAAAATATACGTGGCAGGATGCACAGGAGATAGCAGCAGGAATAGCTACTGAGATACAGGAATAAAGGTAGATACTGACATCAGGAATCACAAGAAAACTAATAATCTCTCTAACATCTTGAGTGCCTGCTTTGCTTACCTTCCAACTTTCACTATCAATGTTTCGGTATTTTAATTCATATTCTATTGTGCATTCCTTAAAATTATCCAGAGACAGCGGAGGTTGCCACTGCAAACAGAGATAACCTAAATATCCAGGATCCACTATTTCAAAATCCTGAGGAGGATTAACTGAAATAAAATCAATAAAATATTTTTACTTTTTTCGTATATCTCATGACAAACATTGCTAAATCTAGATTACTTTCATATGTCCATCAAGTGGTGAATGGATAAATAAACTGTGATACATCCATACAATGGAATATTATCTAGCCATAAGAAAGAATGAAATACTGGTACATGCTACAACATGAACGAACCTTGAAAATATTAAGCTAACTGAAAGAAGCCAATCACAAAAGACCACATATTGTATGATTCCATTTATGTGAAATATCAGAATAGGCAGATCCATAGAGACAGAAAATCACTTAGTGATTGCTAGGGGCTAGAGGGAGAAGAAAATGAGATGTGATTGCTGAATGCATTTAGGAGTGATGTAAATATTCTGGAATTTGATAATTGTGCTGTTATACAAGTTGGTGAATATACTAAAAATCACTAAATAGTACAGTTTAAAAGGGTGAGTTTTATGTTTTGTAAATTATATTTCAATAAAGCTGTTTTTAAAAATCTAGATTACTGCTATATAGTTGTCCCTTATTTAAGAAATCACATATGCAAAATGTGACTTAACCTAGCTAGGTACTAAGTTTTCATGGAAACAAGAAATTAAACATGGAGTTATCTCTGTGGGCATATAGACCAGAATGTGGTCTAGATGGGAAGACTCTATTATATAACTCTCTCTAATAGCAAGAATCAGTCAGTATTAATCCATTGTTTACTATATGCATATATCATGGCACACACACAAAAGGGATAGAAAATATAAAATATGGCTACTATGGTTAAGTGCCTTAAGAATTAGGAGAACTGGAAGATCTTTTTGATGCATTCTGGATAATTGAATCCTCTAGCCAACTAGAGTATTGCAAACCAGAGCCAGTCTTTGGAAAGACTCAAGAAAAAGTGGCAGGCAGCCGAGTAGAATGACATCAGGAAACAGCCCCTTTTTCTTTTGAGGGAGGGGGCAGTGGGAGGCAATGGCTGTCCCATCTGGTGATTTAAAACAAACAAATTATAAACTTTCCTACTAGCAAATCTAGTAGTACTATAGTACTGTCCTCATGTTGCCTATCTGCTAATAATTTCCTCTCATTCCTGCCCTATTATTCATTTTAATACTTCCCTTAATATTACTTATTGAGTGAGGAAAACAATCCACAGATGAACTGGTGGCACAAATAATGATTTGAAATGGGACCCCCACGAACCAATAAAGTTCTCGATTCAGGATGAAATGACAATTCTGTTTCAACTCAGGATGAGAAATCTTTGTTGAATGCATTGTTCTAATTACCTTACACAATGAAGAAAGTTTATTAGACATGATTTAATAATTCTGTAATTATCTTTCAATTTTATTTAAATCTCTGTATGTCTAAAATTTATGTAATTGTCTTAAAAGTTAAGGATAGTAGTTTAGAAAAGTTTTCAGTTAGTTGGGGCCTCCGCAATGAAGTTTCAGATAATTAACCTATTTGTTAGAAATGGTATGGAAAGTCTTTTAGTTTGGCTTTTATCCCACAAAATGTTTGTTATCATCAGTTACCTTATACATAAGGCCAACTAGTAAGAGCATATCTTTTGTGTATGGACTTCTTGAAATATTTCCAATAACAATCCACCTATTTGGTATACACTTTTATAGAGTAGGTTGAAAAGACAGTTAATATCCCTAATTTTGAAACTATTCCATTGTTTGTTTACCTTTTATCTCGGCATTTGAAGACAAAGTAGAGCCAAATGCTGTGCAAATAAGAAGGGTATATAAGCATCTGATATCCAAATGAACGAAAGCCATTTCTCCAAAATTTAATATCTTGAAATTTCTAATCTAAGAAGAGAAAAATATAACATATATTTTAAATGTTTTTTACTTAAAATATAAGTATAAAATTTAACTTTATTGTACTTCAGAAAGGACTAAATGTGATTAAAATACATTTGGAAACTGTCTGTGTGCTTTCTATCAAGAGTGGGGAAAACTGGGCCCCTCTGAACCATAGAAACAAAACAAAAAACAAGTTTCGAACCAACATAATTGGAAAGGGAGAATTTTAGTTTCATCCTTCTTATAAGAGCAAAAACAAAGCAAAAGAAACAAACATATCCCTTCACCCACCCCCACCCCCAACAACCACATCCCCCACACACATACTTTCTATACATCACATGCCATGGATAAGATGACTTCAAAAAGCTTCCAGCCTGAAGACTGAGCCAGACCTACTTAAGTGTTCTTATTGATTGACAAGGGGAATTATGAATGATGATATCATTAGTGTCCATAGCAATCCCCTCCCCTAGCAACAAGGAAGACACACTAATACATACATATACTCATTTCTGAGATTAAAAAAGTATTTGAAAGTTATCTGAATATTGAGAAGGCTCCAAATCTATGGCAAAGCCTCAGATAACTCAGAACTTTGCTTCATTTCTTCATAAATATTAAATCATCATCATCTGCTCTTCTATCTGTTCTACTCTTCCCTGTATTCTGTATGTCAGTAAATGGCACCATTATCTTCCCAGTTGCCCAAACTGGAAAGCTGAGAGTCTTCCTCAACTCCTCCCTCTCCCAACCAATCTCTCCATTATCACTACCCCTTCCTAAATTGAGGATCTCATCATCAGGGACCTCCTCGTTTGGTCTTCCCTGCCTCCAAACCACACTTCATACCACATACAGTAAGAATGACTCTTTTAAAGGATAAATCAGAATTTATCACCTCTTTCTTAAAACAGCACTTCACTGCCACAGAATACAGTTTAATTATCTTTTTTATTATTGAAGAATATTGTTTAATGTTCAAAATTAAAGGATTCATGTCTCCAAATACTCAATCAAAAAATACTCTCCTTTCAATGAAAAATCACTATTTCCAGTTCCATGCTTATCTTTCAGTCTATATTCCTAAAACCAACAATTTCGCAGGAAATTAAGGATTAAAGGTCACTTACCCTAACAGTCAGGGACTGCCTTTCTTTTTTCCTACATAAATTAATTAACCAGGAGTGACCCTCTCTCCCTGCCCACCCTCTTCATCTTACCTGGCCCATATGTCATGTTCTCATGTTGGTAGGCTTCAATAATTACATAATAGAATCTTGGAATCAAACTTCTAGAGCCAGCAAGTATACTGGAGGCAATGTTAGTCCAGTCCCCCTTTATATATTGGGAAGTAAAAGATTTGCCCAAGATTATACAACTAGTATCAGAGTTAGTAATAGAGCTGGAAGTAGGACAAACATGATTCCCAGTCCCGTGCACTTCCATACTACTATGCTGGATCCCACATGTTTGACTAAAGATTATGAAAGCTTTTCCTGTGGGACTCCAGCATCTAAGACTTCCTTCAACTAGCTATCCAGGCCGAGTCAATACCATGGTATTTCTTTTCTTATGTGCCATAAAATCCTAAGAGGATGCCTTTTCTCTTACTAAAGTCCAATGAATTTCTCTCCTCTATTCCTTCCTCCCCATCACCAGCTCATTGCTGCCTTCCTAGGCATCTGTAAGTAGTAAGTAGGTTTGTTCAACAGAAGACCACATTTCTGCCATAGAGCTCATCTTACAGATTGAGATGAACACATGGGGTACTTTTGGATCCAAGGGAATAGGTCTGACAAAGAGAAATCCTTTCTTATTACCTGTAAGGACTAAGACAATCAGGCTTCCCTTAAAATGCTCTCAGAGAGATCTTAAAGTTCTCTCTCCACTATCAATCTGTCCTCAAATATCTCATAGTCCTGTGTCACGTACAGCATAAATGCCAAGTAAAGAGATAAAAATACCTCACTTCTAGTCTATTTATAGGCTACTGAAATTTGACTCAGGCTATCAAATAGCATTTCCTGGATCAGCCCAACACATTTAAGCAAAGGCAGGAAATGAGATAGCTGACTTTCTGAGTCACTTATCTACAAACCCAAAAAAGGAGTTCCTGAAATACACTTAGTGCCCCACCTAGACTTTCTTACCCAAAGGAAACTGAAGATAATTATTTCCTTGGCTTCTGGGTTAAAGGATTGTCACTAGAACAATGAGGTGCTTTATATACTATATGGTTACTAGGAATGATAGAGTTTTTCACAAGAGGGGAAAGGACTTAAAGACAAAGGGAAGATGAGGAATGGAAACTCAGACATACAAAATTCGAAAGTTTCTGATATCCTCCCACCCCTAGCCCACAGTTAACAACCACTCATCTGGTCTTAACTCCTTATTTTTTAAAATGAGGAAATACCCAAAGAGGAATGTGAGTTGTCCAAACTCACACAACTTACTGGTGGCAGAGCTAGGACTGAAAACCAGCTCTCTTGAGCCCTTTCCACTGACTAGCAAATAAATCTTCTTGTTATAAGGAGCCTGTCCAACACCTATCCTACCAGAAGTCTCCCCACAAACCTTCCTCAACTTTCTGTCATCACCCACATCATTAACACCACCACACAGTTTATCATCATGACATTTTTGGCAGAGTAATAATTCAATAAACCTTCACTGAGCACCTTTTTTTTTTTTTTTTGCCAAATACTATTCCAGCTAAATCTTGTCCAAGATACAAGGTCCAAGTGATGAGTCATAATATCTGTAATAATAATAATAATAATAATAATAATAATAATAATAATAATAATACCTTCTACCATTTAGTTAGCATTCCCAGCATCCCAGGCACTGACTTGTGCCAAGCACTTAACATGCATAACCTCATATAATACTCACAGACAGCCTTGGGTGTATGTACTATTTTTATTCCCTCTTTAGAGACCAGAAACTGAAACAAGGAGAAATTTAACAACTTCCTGCAAGTCACTACAGGCCATAAGTGGTGAAATCTGGATTTGAATCCAGACAGTCTAGTGCCAGGGCCTTTGATGATAACCACTATATGAGGCATTCTCCATACCTAAGATCAATGTAGAAAGTAGCTTCCTGTTTCTACGCACTCAGTTTCACACAACACTTTTGCTTAGACAGTTTCCCATTAAGAATATCCTTTGAAGTGGCAAGCCTAAAACTATTTCCTGTTTTCAGCCTCACTTGCCCACCTCTTCAAAGCCATGTTACATAATCCCTTCATTCTAAGAGCTGGCTGGGATAATCCTTGCATTATTGGAGAAACTCCAGGTACTTACCAATAATATGGTTTCTCAAGAAATGGACTATCATAGGCAATTATCACAGCTCCTCTTTTTTTCTCCTCTCCACTTTAAAGACATTAATTAAAATCTCTAACACTTCCCTTTCTGTCTGATAATCAAGTACACTAAAAAAAGATAGGAAACTGACAACATAATGCCATTTGCAGCAACATGGATGCTCCTGGAGAATGTCATTCTAAGTGAATTAAGCCAGAAAGAGAAAGAAAAATACCATATGAGATCGCTCATATGTGGAATCTTAAAAAAACCAAACAACCAAACAAACAAAACATAAATACAAAACAGAAACAGACTCATAGACATAGAATACAAACTTGTGGTTGCCAAGAGGGCGGGGGGTGGGAAGGGTTAGACTGGGATTTCAAAATGTAGAATAGATAAACAAGATTATACTGTCTAGCACAGGGAAATATATACAAGATCTTATGGTAGCTCTCAGAGAAAAAAATGTGACAATGAGTTATATATATGTTCATGTATAACTGAAAAATTGTGCTATACACTGAAATTTGATACAACATTGTAAAATGATTATAAATCAATAAAAAATGTTTAAAAAAAAAAAGATAGGTATTCCTGAAACAGCCAGTGGGTCAGGATACAGATTCTACAAGTTGCAAGACAGGAGAGGTTATGGGTGGAACTAAAAGCTAAAAGCAAATTTTGAATCATAGTACGGTGTTGTAAAAGCTGACAGAACTAATCTTCGAGTAAACCAATAGATATAAAGCCGAGGAGCTTTCTATAATACAGGCATAATAGTATAAATATCAACCTGGATTTCAGTCCTGCTTCAACCACTAATGTGCTTGGAGGTAAATTAAAACTCAATTTCCATCTATAAAATGGAGGTAATGACACCAGTCTGGCAGTTTTATGTTTAAGACTAAATGAGGTAATGTATGTGAAAGTGAAAGAGGATAAAAAATTGCTTTATGTACTTGAGAGGGGTTTACTTCTAAGCAAAAACTTGAAAACGACTTGCTCCAGCCTACACATTTGCTCTAACTAATCCAGCAAAATGGACCTGTGCACAGTTCATAACTAGGCACTTATTATTAACCTCTAGATTCCAACACCCTTGTTGATCCATTAGCTACCTTTACTGATTTTTGTCCTAGTAATAATAATTTCTTACACTTGTTTCCTTTTTATAGTTTACAAAGAATGTGTTGAATTATTTTAACAAATCTGCAGGTGTAAAAGGTTGGTATTACATATTTACAATCAGTAAAATTGGATCTTTTGACAACGGGCACAAGACCCCACTTGCTGGCACAACCCAAAGTGAAAGGGAAGGTAAAAGAAGTAAGGAGCAGAAATATGTTTTAAGGCTAATAACTCAGTAACTTACATAATATGGTTTTGTAGAAAAGTTCCTTCTCTACCTCGACAAAGAAAAAAAAAGATTTTTCCAAAGAATCTGAAATGACAACAGGTTCTTGTTTTGTTCATAAAGGCAGTGACCAAGTTGCAAAGACAAACAATTATCTATTAGAAAATGACAAATGGAATTTTGCAATGTCACTAAAGTGGTTTCTTAAAAAAACAACACCTAAAAGAAGTATGGCCGTGTTATTTCTTTTGCCATTGGATAGGGGAAAAAAATCAGTGTTATAAAATGTGATACTTTCTGTTTACATTACTTAAAATATCTAAAAAAAAAAAATCAGTGAAAGCAATTAGAATAGGACTAGGAGAAAAAATGGGAAAACAGAAGAGAAGTAATGCTTGAGAAGAGAAAAATGGAAAAGCAGGGTGATCGCAAAGACTTAAATGTTGTCTATGGGTGAAATGATAAATTTCTATGGTCTTACGTGAGAAGGCATTGACTAGGAGCTCTGGGCTCTAGCACTAATTTTGGCAGGGAATTTAGAAAATAATAATAATAGGGAATATAGTTTATTAAGCACTTACCAGGCATCAAACTCTGTGTCAGATACTTGATATGGATTAGCTCATTTAAGTCTTACAAATGTTGATAGTTACTACTATTATTATCTCAATATTACAAATGAGTTGCTTGAGGCTCAGAAAATTTAAGTAAATTACTCAAGTTCATACAATTTAAGCAAAAAAAGATGTGTATGTCTGATTCTAAAGACTATGCTCTTTTTAACATATGATACTATGTTTCAATCTCACTTTAGTGCAGCGGAATTTCCTCTTATACAAGTTATCCCTGGGATATCATTTTGTTTCATCGGTTAATCTGCTGTGTATCCATCCATGGTTTCAGGATGTGACTCAAAAGCACTGGCTTCCAGAATAACTAATCTTGTTCCAAGGAGACCACCCAACATATGCAAATGCCTAATCATAGTTTTTAGAGAATAGCCAGGACTCAGCATCACAATGAGCACGTCTAGAACCTGTCGGATCTTGAGATCTGACAACATGCTGAGATCAGTACATAGCTCAATAATAGTACAATCAGCCTATGAACTGTTGGCGAGTTGAATCAAGTTTAGATAATAACTAGTAAATAATATTTCCTGCAGTGGAGTAGTTTACAAAGAATGCTGAAGATCACTTTGTGTACTTTCAAACATAAAAGGACTATTCATCAGACAAGACGCACTAGTCAAGAGTAAGTCATTTCCTACCACAAAAACACAAAGAAGTTAGGCACATGCTGAATGATGAAAATCACCATAGACAAATGAAGTACAGATAGAACGTCTTTCTCACAAATACCACTTTAACACCCATTTATACGTATCATGATTATATTTGCATCCTGCCAACATTACACACTAACATTGTTTCTTGATGTTTATGAAATACATTCAATAAATCTCATAAAACATAAGTAATCATCTTATTTCCTAATTCTTTTTTTTTAATCATTTCCTGTATGACATCCTGAGTTCATTCAGCTAGCAAGTATCCTGAAGCACTGTGAAAGCTACAAAATTTGGTTTTGAGCTACCATAGCAAATGACAGGTTTATAGCGTAAGTTCATGAATCAGTTTACACATTTCAGAATCTGCTTCTAATCTGGGCAGATCAGAGTTTTTTAGTTTATAATCCCATCCAATAAACCAACAACAAGCTTTTACAACCCTTTAAAAAAAAATCCCCCAGTCATCAATTTCTTAAAACAGGTCAAATTGTTATTATTTAATATACCTTACATTCGATTCAAATGAAGTCGCAGCTGAAGAGCAACGCAGTATCTTGAAAGGCACCAGTGCTCTGAAACTAGCAAAACAATCTCTTTTGTTCAACACCCTTCTCCTTATTTCCAGATGCTCCCAAATACTTGTTAGCAAGCAAACACTGTGTACCCAAAGCATTCACTTTGCATAACAACTTTAAAAGTAAATAATAGAGTGTGCCCTACCCCCTCCATACTAAGTAAAAGCAATAGAAAATGTGCAATAGCAGATTTTACATTGCTTCAAGGTTATTCTACCAGTACGTTCTTTAATGTCCATAAGGTATAAACTGTAAATACGTGAAAATATGGTATTAGGTAATATATAGTGCCATCAGTTATGGGAAAGAATGTTAATAAAAACATAAATATTTCTATCATTATTCAACGATTATTTCTGGAAACCTTACTACATGCCACGTACTGTTCCAGTCACTGGGGATAAAGCAGTGAACAAGACAAAGAACCTCCTTTCTTGGAACTAACTTTCTGGTGTGGGAGACAGATAATAAACCTATCAGATAATCCAAGGTTGCATAAAGAAAAATAAAGCAGGATAATATGAAAGAGAGTAATGAGGGTTCATTTTAGATAGGGTGGTCAGGGAATGCCTCTCTGAAAAAGTAACCTTGAGGACCTCAACGAAGTGAGGGGGTGAACAAGGTAACGATACAGGTGAAGAAGGTTCCAGGTAGAAGATACAGCACATTTAAAAGCCCTGGGGAGGGAATCAGCTTAGCAGTGCCAGGAATAGCAAGACCAGTAGAATAGGAAACAGAGAAGGTTAGATAATGTCACAAAGATAGGCTGACTGTGGGTCATGGTAGTGAATTTCCGATTTATTTATACTAAAATGTGAAGCAATTGGATAGTTGTGAGTAGAGTGACGTGATATAACCTAGATTTGAAAAGCTACTCTGTATGGAAGGAAACGGTAGAAGCAATAATCCAGGTTAGAGCTGATGGTGACTTGGACCAAGGTGACAGCAGTGAAGATGCTGATAGGATTTTACTGATGGATTGAGCGTGGAGCAGCAGAGAATGATGCTTCCAGTTTTGTCATGGGCAACTGAATAACTGTTTATGGGGCCTTGGGATGATGGACAAGAGTTCAGTTTTGGGTGGTTTAGTTTGAACTGCATAACTAAACATCCAAGGAAAGAAGATGAGTAGGCAGCTGGACACTTGACTCTTGACTCTGGAGATTAGGGGGAGACCAGAGCTATAGATACATATTTGAGAGTCATCAGCATATAGATAATATTTAAAGCTACAGAGTTAAAGTCACCTGGGGTATAGTGTAGGTAACATAAAGAAAAGATGACCAAGGACTGAGATGTGGGACCCTCCAATATATGGAGGCCAAAGAGATGAGAAGGTAGCAACAAAGGACACTAAGGAGAGGCCAAGGAGGTAAAAATACCCAGAGTTTGTAGTGTCCTAGAAACCAAGTGAGGAAAATGTTTCAAGGATAGAATTATTTTCAATGTTGTTTTTCTACATTATTGCATTGTGTGTTCATAGGTTTTATCTCTATTAAATGGTAAGAACAATAAAAGCAGTTTTGCACAAATATTTTTACATTCTGATCATTCAATTCTGCCACTGTAATCTGGAGTCCTGTAAATTTTTGTAATGCTATAAATTCTGTTTAAATTGTGAACTGTTTATTTTCTGCTGAGACTATTGCAAATTTGAGCTTGGGTGGTGGGAGGGGGTTATATTCTTGGGTCCTTTAATTTGTACAGAACACAAAACTTATTTCTCCCTGTAAATTATTTAACACATTGAACATTTAGTTAAATGTTCAAAGAGACAAAGTGTCCCCTAGAACAACAATCTTAATGTTAAAAAAAAATAGTCATTAAAAGATCTGTTGTGATATTTGGTGGATATTTTTCTTTAATTTCAGGTGTCAATTCTGAAATGTACATAGTGTTTCTTTTTTATCTTAAACATTATTTCTAAGTCAAATGGACTGATTTTTCAACATTGTGCCTGCCAGGATAGTCATCTATAAATGTCCAGATGAACCCAAATTGTTGGTCATAATTTTGATCATGCCTCTATTTCATCTTTCTTGAAAAAGGGCGTTACTTTGACAATTAGGATTAACATACTGTGCTGTAGATTAACCTTCAATGAACTATTTTAAATGTTTAAATTAGGTGCCATTTAAATTTATTTTATTACACCATCAATAGCTGATTAAAAAGAAACAACTATTTCTAGTAAAAAAAAATTAATGTTTCAAGTGCTAGACAATGCCAAAAGCCGCTGTTAGGCCAAGTATGATGAGGCCTGAGGATGGTCTACTGAATTTGGCAAACTGGAGATAATCGGTGATGTTGATAAGGGAGTAAGTGGAAAGTCTGAAGCAAAACTCAGATTGAAGTGGGTTCAGGAAAGAATGGAAGGGTGAAAACTGGAGACAATGAATATGAATAACTCTTTTGAGAAGTCTGCTACGAAGGGACATAAGGTACTCTTGCTAGGAGAAAACCACTCGTTTCTTCCATCGTGATAACATGAATGAAGAACATCTCACATAAAGGCTTGACCATGCTGTTCCTTGGACTTCTGTTACACCTGTTTAGTAACAGTGAGTGTTCTTATTTGAGGGATGCAGGCCAGAGTATTTTAGGATTGTACTTATCAAAGGGTACCATACCAATGTAGAATATATTTCTGAGACAATTAGAAACTATCAAAGTTTAGTTTCACCGGTAAATACTTTCCATCTGCTCAAATTGTTTTGTAAAGTTATCTCCATCTTCTCACATTTCCAAAGAAATATTATTTTTTAAAAAACCTGCCATTTCCCCAGACTGTAGAACATCTTTACTTTTTATGTGCAATCTGAGATTTCATTTTTTCTTCTAAATTTGTCTTCTGTAGCAAAAGTCATCAGAAACAACTTTAGCTGTATTTCTATAAAGCATTTTAAAAATCTGGCTGTTGGTATAGAAACACAATTGAAGAACTGAATCAAGGGATACCAGAATTTCTGGTTCTAGTCCCAATTTCAAAATACAGAATGGGAAAAAAAGCCTTGATTGTATTTTGAAAACTTGGAAACTGAGGGATCAAACAATATAACTGCACATGCTCCCAAAGGGTTCCAGTAAGTACATACCTCTAGGCAGGATGATTTGTATTCTGGCTTAGATAGGTAGCCTATTTGAGACTCAGACAGTGGAGGGTCCTATTTCATCCTTCAGGCTCTTATTCCCTCATGTCCCTCTCTCTCGGCCCCCTCTTCTTTTTTTATTCTCTCTACTTTTCTTTTTCCATTTTCTCCCTCTCTTCCTCTTTCTTACTGATGTTTTCACTTTTCCATTAAGTGGAAATAAATATATTTTAGGATCACTGGCTGTCCTTATTTTTAAAATACCTTAGCATTCTCTCTTTTCAATACATTTTAATTAGTTCTTTGGCTTCAGAATATTTTCCATGTGTCACTTGAAGGTTAGACCAGTTTTGTAACCTTTTAAGTTTACTTTTTAAAAGTGCTTATGACAAAAAAATTTTTTTACTTGTATGTGGGCAGAGCTTTATTATTTTTCACTTGAGTGATTGTCCTTCATAAAAATGAATTTCCTGCTTTAAGGGAACTGGTTCTTTATAATTATTTGCTTAAAAGCTCTAAATCCACTTCATAATCTTAAGTGGTAAATCTGCCTTCTCACCCTCTTTCTCACTGTTTTTGATAGCTGCTTTTGAGCCTGGGTTAGATAACGTTTCCTAAATGACTTCAGAATCTTCTTATCAAAATAGAACCTCAGAGTCTCTATTTTTATGGCTGGTGCTTTTGATTGCTTTATTGGTGCTGACATCCATCCATGGATGGACATCCATCCATCCTACGCTGACATAGGCATCCATCCAAATCTTCATTTCACAGACGTTTCCTGAGCATCCATTTTGCACTCAAGGCTGCAGATACGAAAACAAGCAAGACACAGAGTACCCTGCCCTCAAGTTTACTGAAGGAGCAGCAAAAAAAAAAAAAGAAAAGAAAAAGAAGTTACTCACTACGTATCTATTAGGATGGCCAAAATCCAGGACACTGACAACAACAAATGATGACAAGGATGTGGAGCAACAGAAATTCTCATTCATTGCTGGTAAGATGCAAAATGGTACAGCCACTATGGAAGAAAGTTTGGTGGTTTCTTACAAGACTAAGCCTACTTTTACCATGTGATCCAGCAACCATACTCCTTAAATTATTTACCTAAAGGAGTTGAAAATTTATGCTCACACAAAAATATGCACACAAATGTTTATAGCAGCTTTATCCATGACTGCCAAAACTTAGAAGCAACCAAGATGTCCCTCAGTAGGTGAGTGGATAAATAAACTGTGGTACATCCAGACAATAGAACAGTATTCAGTACTAAAAAGAAATGAGCTATCAAGCCATGGAAAGATGTCGAGGAAACTTAAGTACATATTACTAGGTAAAAGAAGTCAATCTGGAAAGGCAATATACATTATGATTCCAACTATATGACATCATGGAAAAGGCAAAACTCTGGGGAGAGTAAAAACATCAGTTGAGGCAGAGGGATGACTAGGCAGAGCACCGAGGATTTTTAGGGCAGTGACAACACTCTGTATGATATTATAATCATGCATACACGTCATTATACATTTGCCCAAACCCATAGACTATACAACACCAAGAATGAACCCTAATGGAAACTATGGACTTTGTGTGATTATGGTGTGTCAATGTAGATTCATCACTTGTAACAAATGTACCGCTCTGATGGAGGACATTGATAATAGGGGTGACTATGCATGTGTGGGGGCAGGAAGTATATGGAAAATCTCTGTACCTTCCTCTTAATTTTGCTAAGAACCTAAAACTACTTCAGAAACTAAAACCTTTAAAAATCAAATTATATAAACTTACAGCTAAATTAATTATAATCTAAGCAAAAATTAATAGACAAAATAGTTACTATAAAATGTGAACCTTCTCTTAGGCTACTGGCAGAAATGTGAATTGGTAAGATCTTTTTTGGAGGTGGTCTGGCTGAGATTACTAGCTGTCCCCTAATATTCATTCTCCTCTCCTTCAGTGGTAATGAAACCCTCATGTTTTAGCTGGGCACATGGCCACACAAAATGAAGGCTACTGTGATATGTGATTAAGTTCTTGCCTAAGATATAAACAGAAGTATTATCTCCAGTCTCTGGGTCATGCCTTTAAAGAGAATGGATCATTTCTCCTCTTCCCCGTTTCCCCTTTCTCTATCCTGCTGCTTAGAACATAGTCCTGGCAGTGAGCCACCTGTGATCAAGCAGATGAGAGAAACACTCTACGTATGGCAGAATGAGTCTGGAGTAGTCCAGGACCTTTGACCTCATGCAGTAAAGCTGCATACTCTTCCTGCAGCCCTGGATTAGCTACCTCCAGACAGTTATATGACAGCAAAATAAACCACTTTCTAACTCAAGGAGAGCCTGAAACCTAATTAGAACAGTATTTAGCATTGTGTATAAAATCCTTTAAAAATTCGTAATCTTTTAAGCCCAAATTTCCAAGTAATCAAAGTATGCACTTTGCTTATACAGTACAACCTCTCATTTTCTACATAGCCTTTGAGTCAGAAGTTCATTCCTTCCAAGGGTTACATTTAAGCTATGTAGCACTTCCTTGGTTAAAGCCTCCAACCTAAGGGGAAAAAAATCATGCTGAACCATCCCACTTCTAAATACTATAACCACAAACTGCTAAAGTGGAAACTTTTCACAGCGACAAAATACAGTGTGACAACAATTCAACGTCCCCCTTTGATACTTCAAAGTCCTTACTGTCCCAAATAAGTGCTAGAGAACTCTCTCTGGCCATCTGGAGATTCTGCTAATATGAGCCGCTCTCAGGTACCACAGCACTTTTTCTACCACCATGAGCTGCTGCCACAGTTTTCTGAATGACGTTCTTTCTGATGGTGCACTTACATATTTTCAGTCTTAGGCTGCTCCACATTTTCCATATGTTGACAGCTCATCCTACATGCTTTGGATATTATCAGAATGCCCTAGGGTTTAAGTTTCCTCTCAATGAATCAGTACTAATTCCATAAATAATGTACACTGTTCTTCCTGCAAAAGCTCCAGATAAAGGAGATGGCTGATTCCATAGTTAGAGACTAATCAGTGCTGGATAAGCAAAGTCAAACATGCCTAGATAAAAGAGAACTACTTGTATAGAATCACACCTATGGAAGCATGGCTTTGTCTTCCTGTGAGCATCCATGGGAGAGTTAGAATGACTAATACTTCCTACCGTCCAACCCTGCTTCGTTCCATAGAAGTGGGCAGGATGCTCTTCAGGAACTCCTAGGCCCTCCTGATTCTCTTGATACTTACTACCAAAAGACAATGAGATACATGTATAAACGTATACAAAACGTATACAAACACAAAATATACTTGGCTTCTACCATCTATCACCATGGCTTATATACAGATGAGAAAACAGATTTTCCCATCATCTCCTTTCATTCTAGCTTATGTTTGTTTGATTGTTTGTTTTAATGTTTTTAAGTACATCCCATGAAACTCCTTATATCTGTCTCCCCTCCCATGCCAGTTCAAATCACCATCATAATTTGCCTGGACGATTGCAATAGTTTCTTGATACATGTGTCTGAATTTACCCTGGCCCTACTCAATTTCCACACTGCAGGCAGAGTGCTTTCCTTCTGTTTTCCAAATGCAAATATGATTATGCAACTTCCCTACTAAAAATTCTTCATGGCTTCCTTTTTATGCTGGGATAAAGATAAAAATGTTTGACTTGGTTCTCAAGGCCCTAAGTATTGTGGCACCTGACTACTTCCACAGATGCTTTTTCTACATTCTCCTATTTTGTGCCCTGTAAACTTACCACAGAGCCTGTGCACGTGCTGTTCCATCTTCCTGGAATATTCGTATATCTTTCTATCCCCCTTTGACAAGTTCACTTCTCCTCATTTTATTTTCTCCATTTTATGCAAGAAACTGAGACACGAAAAGGTTAAATAACTGACCCAAGATCACACAGACAGTAAGGAGGAGGAAGCAGTATTCCAGCCCAATCAGTCTGATTCTAGAACCTTTGCTTTTAGCTCATAATATACTGCCCCTGGAAACTTCCGTTCAAAGTAGTTAGAATTTAAAGTTATACATTTATCATTGTTATTATTTGAATAATATCCATCAACTTTGGTTAATTGTAAGGTTCATGAGAGCAGAAATGGCCTCTGCTTTTGTGTTATTATAATGTCTGTCACAGAGTAGGCAATAAATGTCTGATGAATGAATGAATAAACTGGCATGACTTTAAGACTCTGAATGAGTTATTTCCAGAAATCTTCTCATTTTGGAAAGCTGACAGACCCCTGATTCAAAACAAAGTTACCAGTGCTCCATCATCTTGGTATTATCTTGGTATCTTGATAATTCCACAATATCAGTCACCAATAATATTTTTAAGCTATGTAAATAATAAATCTGTACTTATCAAAGAAAGGCCTGGAGAAGAAAGTATATCTTCCCTAGAACAGTGACAAATTCCATTTATACAAATTTTCTTAAAATATCTATGTAATCTTTCAATACATGATTTCAAAACACTGATGACTGATGTAATTCAGTTTTGTTTCAAAGAATATGAATACACATGGGGATTACTAATATTCAGAACATTAATGTGACTTATCATCATCTCCCTTTCTTCTATTTCCAGTACCAAACGGTAGCATGATTTCCAAAGCAGTGTCCTAAACCAGAAACAGATGAGTCATCCTAGATTCCTTTCTCTTATTTATCTTCAACCATCATTTCATACCCACATACATCACGGATTCCCTTCTCTAAATACCTTGGTGATCCATCCATATCACTTCATCTTCACTGTCATGACCCTAATCCTAATCATCACCATCTCTTGACTGATGAACTACAATGACCTCCTGATGCATTTTCCACCTTACAATAAGTCAGATGCAGGCCATTTTCAATGTTGTAGCCAGTGTGACCTTTTCAAAACACAAATATGTCCATTCAAACTCCTTCACTGGTTTCTCATTGCTCTACAGGATAATTTATAATAGCTCACAATTCAGTATGCTTACAGTGGGCCATGTGCTTTTATATACACTTCACTGTATTGATTCACTTAATCCTCACCACAGCATTATGAGATAGGTACTATGTCATCCTGTTTTACCAATAAGGAAACTGAGGCAAAGAAAAGCTAAATGATTATCCCAGGGTCCCACAGGCAGTAAGTGATGGAACCAGATTCAGAGCCAGGCAAGCATTGCTCCAGAGTTTGTGCCCTAACCTCTGTGCAGTATTGCCTCCCATAAAATAAAGTACAAACTCTAACATAGCAATCAACACTTTTTATTATCTGGACCTTACCAACACTTTCAGTCTCATCTCCTACCTCCAGATCTTAAACCTGAGGGTAATAAATGATACTGACAGGAGGAAGACATATCATGGAAACTAGTGAAGCAGAAGATTTCAAGGAAAAAGTATTCAAAAGCCAAGTGCCTCACATGCCAAACAAGGGAAAGCATACGGAGGAGTAAAGCAAGAACTGAAATGTATCTGTTGCACTTGGAAATAACAAGTAATTGGTGGCCTTGGTAAATGTATGTGGTAAATGGTAAATGTAAATGGTAAATATATGTGTGGACCCACTTTTTACTGAAGTTTGATTGTACAAGGAAGGGTGAAGAAAAAGGTCTTTTTTTTTTTTTTCCCTTTGCTGAGAAAAGAACTCATAGAGAGGAAGAGGTTAAAAATACAGAAGAGAAAGTTGATAATTATGTAAAAAGTTATCCCTGAAAAAGCAAGAGGAAGGCATGGAATCTAAAACAAAGGTGGGGAGATTGAACTTGGATTGACAGAGGGCTACTTTTTCCTCTGAGACAGGCCAAAAGCATAGGTAAAGATACAAATCAATGTGTGCACAAAAGATGGTGAGGTAGGTGGAGAAGAGGTTCAGACACACCTGATGGCTCTTATTTTCCATGTGAAATAGGAGGCAAATCCACCTCCTGAGAATAAATGTGTAGTAGCTGAGTAGGAGGCTTAAAAAGAGAGGAGAAAGTTTGCAAAAGCCAACCAAGTGGGTATAAAAGAGCTGAAGGAAATCCAGAAGAACCTGAATAAGGACATGTAGAAGGATGACCTGGTTAGCTCCTATTCATTTTTCAGATCTCCGCTCAGATGTCACTTGCTCAGAGAAGCTGAAGTGAAGCCTCTCAGAGCACTGATCACCTTTCCTTTAAAGACTTATAATGGTTTTAAACTTATATTAATTTGTGAGATTACCTGATTAATTTCTACTCTATTAGACTATAAACTCAGTGAGGTCAGGGATTATTGCTCACCACTGTATCCTTTCACCATCAGTTCCCACCTCTAAAATGTGAAGAACATTAATCCTTCTTTACATGACTAGGATATGGATATAGTTAGGTTAGCACAAAACTAGAATTTAAGCTATAAGAAAGCAGGAACTTCAAATTGTTCACTGTTGGACCCTCAGTGCCTAGCACAGTGAATGACGCATAGTGGATGCTCAATACTTACCTAGATGAATGGAACTGATAAGGCAGGACACCAAGTCTCCTGACTTCCTGACTTCCACTCCAATGTTCTTCCCTCTTTACCACAACTACCCATAGTAGCTGCTTAATATATTATTATTATTGTAATAAGGGGCTCTGAATATGCATTATTATCTCTGTTTTACTCAAGAAGAAAGTGAAGCTCTGAGAGATTAAGTATCACATGCAAATTAAACAGCTAGGACATGGTAGAATCAGAATTCAAATCCAGGTCTTCCTGGGTCCTAAATCTGAGCTCTTTCTCCAATTCCATACTGCCTGCTAAGGTATTAAATAATAGAAGATTTAACACATGAACCCTCCTAAGGTTATGTGCATTTGAAAGTCCTCCCAACCTCCTCACTGGAAAAGAAAAACAAAAGAAGCAAAGTAATGATTTTAGTGGTAAAATATCACGCAAAATGACTGTGACAAGCCATTGAAGGTGATATTTGTGGGCAGGCACCTGTCAATGGTTTCTCAAAATCATACGATGTAGGCAGCTGCCTACCTACTCTATGACTCTGTACATAATCCATCTTCTCAGTATAAGTCTTGGTCCCATAGTGAGAATGGAAGACATAATTCAAACCTTCTCAGCATTGCCTCCACAAGACCATAAAAGCAGCATGAAATAATGGAAAGAGCACAGACATTGCAGCCACACAGATCTGGGCAAGACACTTCGCCTCTCTGTACCTTAATTTTCTTATCTATAAAACGAAGGCAGTAATACTTGGGGTCTAGGGAATGATTCAGTGGGATAGTGCACATTAAATGTCTGCAGTATAGTGGCAAAATAACCCAATTGTTATTAGCTGCCTTCCGCTTCTCCCATATCCAGGAGCCACCTCCTATTAATTCTTTGAAGACACTCTGAAAAATACATCAAAAGGAACTAGCAACCTACCCATGCCCACTCTTCCAGTTGTAGCAAAATACAGGTGATATTTCTCTAGTTTTCAAAAAATACCCCCTCAAAGCAGCTTTTTGTTTACAAGCAAGGTCTTGGTACTTAAAAAAAAAAAAAAAGAAAAGAAAAGAAAAAGACAAGAATCCCATAGTTGTTTAATCCTACTGATTAATCATTTTTAACATTTCTATTGCTTTTCACATTAGGCAGAGTCAGGACATCTGGCTTATTTTACAGATGAGGAAATTAAGATGGAGAGGAGGTGGTGTTACGGAAACGACAGGCCAGTCAAGAAACAAGCACCACTCGGAGGGTTGGAGTACTCAGATGTATTACGCCGGCGGGCTCAGAGGGGCTTCTGCTCCGAAGCTCTGAGCACCTTCAAGATGTGCACATGAGGTTTTATAGGGTAAAGTACAAGCTTGGGGTATTCGGCCAATAGGCATGGAACAGCTTTAGCAGCATCATCATCACAAAAGTGGAGGCGGGAGGCAGCAAACCAACATTCCAAAGCCAGATATGTATCTTTGAAAATCCAGCTGGCTAGCAAAAGCACATAAACAGCAAACCAACACTAATTAACCTAGATTTACAAGTTAGTCTAGCAGAACTCAGATCAGTATTCCAATACTTAGACTTGTTAGCCCAGCCCAGCCTCTCCTTCACATTCCTAGACTTATGAGTTATCTTGTCAGACCAGCCCGGTTTTTCCTTCACAGTGGGATGTCCAACCCTAGGTCACAGGGTTATAGCGAGAAGATGTAGAACTGAAAACCAGATCTCTTAGTCATTAGTTTATTATTCAGTAATAATAAAATAACAATAATTTAAAAAAAATCCATGCAATTTACTTAAGACTTGAATTTTATAAAAATTCTATATTTTAATAAAAGTTCGGTCAAAAACAGCTAATAAATACCCTGTATTCACGTTCTGGTTTTATATATCCTCCTTTTATATATTAAAAAAAGAAAACTAAATGTAGAAGCATCCAAAATGAGTGCAGTATATAAAAGTGATGGTCAGATTTAACTGTTAACTATGTAATCTCTCAAAGGAAAATAAGCATCAAATGTATAAAATGCTAGTTCATTTCAGAGTAAAAACAGTGAAAGTTGGAATTTTTATTTAAAAAACCCTCCTATATGTGTAACTATAATAGACAAATAAATGGAATCACCATATATAGAGGTATGCATGTTCTATAAATTAAATCAAAACATCATATATATAATATATGTATGTGTATATATATATATATATATATATATATATATACGTAAATCATTCATTTTAGAGAAGCTATATGGTTATTTCTGAGCTTAAGAGAGAAAGTTACTGCAAAGTGGAAGATTCTCATTTATAGAAAAAAAAATCACATAAACAATAGTCTCAGAAAACCTCTTAACTCTAAAATGCAACTATCCTTACCATTTCTATAGGACCAGTTTTGCTTATAAGAGGTATGATTTTTACAGAAAATACAGGCTAATAAGAAAACAACAATAAAATTTAAAATCAATAATGTTACTTACAGTGATTATCCAACACCTATTAATTAGCTTCATGCAAAAAGTTGCAATATTTCCCCAAATTATGTCAATTCACACAATTTTTGCCACAAAAGAGATCTATGAGCCCATTTGAAAAGAGGTGAAGAAAGTGAAACAAATAATTATTCAAAACTACTTAGCTCCAATCCCTAAAACTCTCTCCTGCAAATTTAAGTTCCAGACTTACTATAAGTGAATAATGTGTCCAGTCATAATCAAATTCTTCTTGAATAACAGTGAAATCTGTCTCAATGAACAGCTTCTTAGCTTAATGGATTTTAAATGGCCTTAGAACTGAAGTCTTTAGTTTACATAGGAGGGGCTCTGTTTTATCCACCGAACATACCAGCAGGAGGAAATTTGCATTCGAAACAGGTCAGCATTTCAGAAGATTCAGAGGAAATCACAAAGTTCATCTGAGTGATGTTCTTTCCCTTTTAATTAATTCCTGATAGGGCATTTCAGTCTGCTAATGTTATTTTACTATGTGACTCACCACATCAGGAATCAGAAGATAATCCAAAGGTAAGTATGTGTTGCCAGAACTATGTTGTTCCCTCAGAGTGCAATATCTAAAGCACGTCACTGTCTTGAGTTTCAAATACCTTACAGTATGAAAAGAGCCAAAAATAGACAAGGAATCCAGAAACCTGGAATCTACCCTAGGCTCTCCTTCCCACAGTGAGGTGATCATCGGCAATTTCCTTAACTTCTTTGGGCCTCAGTTTAAAAAAATTTATTGAATGGAACCTCAGAAGTCATCTAGTCTAACTTTCAATTCCAAGCAAAAATCGATTCTGCATTTTCCTTCAGAAATGGTCAGTTTCTCATCTGTAAAATTAGCAGTTAGAACTAGATGATGTCTAAGGTTTCCCTGATTTCTAAAGCCCTTGGTGTTGTAATTAAAATTCAGTAAGTGTCATTTATATTTTTTCCTGTTGAAAGTTTATCAAATGGTTCTTTACATAACCAAACAAAATTTTATTTTGGCTCAGATAAAATTAAAGAAAGAAACTCAGATCATCACCAAATTGTCCCTTATCTTTTAAGTCTCCGGAATTTTTAATCCACCCCTGATTTAATCTCCATGACCTGGAGCTATGCAAAGCCATAAGAAGCCAGGATACTTTTGATGCTTTTCTAAAGTAGATGAAATGATGACAGTGATTTATTTAAAAATAAGAATGAATTGAGACTGGATCCAGTCTATATACCATCTAACATTCCAATGGGTAAAAAATATTTTCCTTGCTTTGAAACACAGGTTCAGACTTAACTTCTCTCAGATACCAAAGATATATTTCACACTAAATGTATGAATAAACAAAAAGCAAAGAGTCTGAATTCAGAGGGGATCATGGATTATGGTATTCTCTCCACTATTAACTTTATGTTTTATCAAAGGTTTTTTTTTTTTTTTTTTGCCTTTTTATTTATTTGCATAGTTAATGCCTCTCCCCTAAATTGAAGTTTGAAGGTGTGAAGAAACTGAGAATTGTTTAGAGTTTGGTATCTGCTTTTCAGATGTCAGCTAGTTTGGCTTTTTCACAATCACTGTTGTCAGAAATTATTTATCAGGCCTACGTGAGGAATTTTATAATCAGAATTTGCTGACATGATGTTAAGAAAAATGAGATCTAGATTCAAAATCTTCTTTCCTTCCCCTGTGATTACAGTTACAATTAACTCATTTATCTTCTTCTATTTAAAAAAAAAAAAAAAACTGTCCAGAAAGTTTTCTCCAAGCTTCCTGTTTCCTCCAAATCTTCTGGTCCTTACAAATATTTTATTATACTATACTTTATAGTATAATGGAGTACAGTTCAAAGAAATAGAAGTATAATAATATCTTGGAATAACACAGTGCATTTATTTGTAGACATGCAAACGATAAATTAAATACAGTAGTATCCCCTGGTTCCTGTGGGGGATTAGATCCAGGCTCCCCCCACCGATACCAAAATCCATGGATGCTCAAGTTCCTTATATAAAATGGTGTAGTAAGTCGGCCCTCCTTATCAGTGGATGCAGAACCCACAGATACGGAGGGCTGACTGCATAGTTAATAAAATGCAGTTGGAAACAATAATGTACCATGTCTCAGATGTTTAAGTTGATTAGACATGAACTGCTACTTTGACTTGATAGCTTAATCAGTGAAACCATAGGCTTAGATTTGTCCTTGGTGTGAAGAGAAAGACACTAAAAAGACAACTCATTTTAATATACCGGAAGTCCTATTTGATGGCTTTCTAGTGACATCAATAGAAGTTGCCAGTGATATCTGTGTGCTTGTACCTTAGTACTCATTACTCTACCCCAGATATAAGGCATGTCGCAACTGCTAAGAAAAAGAGAATTTGGGAGTAAACCTGATTGGTGTAGAGAAAGGAGACTGGAAAAAACTAGTTAGAGTCTCCCCCTAGCTGGAAGCTCGTCTACGCCAAAATCAAGAAAGGGTATAAACCCACACTGATGCAGGCCAGGGTCAGTGTGACCCAAGGGACATGAAATGAAGAGGTTCATCAAGCCTCAGGCTAGGGAAGTTTCTAAGAACAGTTGAGGTCATGTTCTTCTGAGATAATTGGGCAAGATGATACATATGATTCTGCAAGCAATCAACAGTCAGTCCCTGGAAGAGGGCCAGCAGAAACTAGGCAAAAAATTAAGGCCTGGGCCCCAATTTCAACAGAGACACAGAGGAAGAACTGAGCTTCCAGACTGCATCCCAAGTCCAATGAAAGAGCCAATAGCAGAGGGTAGGGTAAGAGATAAAAGCTAAAGCCTGATGCTTACAAACTTTCCCAGGGGCCCAGATCAATTTCAGAGGCATAGCACACACTAGGCTATTTCCAGACTTCCACCTGCTAAAAAAGAATGATTTTCATTGGGCCAGAGCTATGTCAGAACTGAGACTTAGGCTGACACCGAGAAGTGAAGCCATGATGGGCCTAAGGTAGACAAGTACTATCCCTGGGCTCTTTAGCAGGAACATATATTTTACTTTATTTTATCCATTATCCTCCTGAGATAGCTAAGTAGATATTTCAGTTTTACAAATGGATATCACTCAAGTTTCAATAGGTTGAATTACTTTCCAGAAGTCAAAAATTCAAAAGAACTAAAACCTAGGTAGACCAGACACCTCGTGCAGAGCTCTTCCTGAAGAGTCACACTACTGCTGGGGTTCTTCCTGATATCTCAACAGGTAAAATAGTTGACTGGCAGGGACTGAGATATCTCTTTCATTGTGTAAAGCTGTTAACTATCAAAACAGGAAATGGGTATTACTGAACTGCTGTTCAAGTGAGGTAATCAGCAAAGGCATTATCTAATGTCCCAAAGTGTTATTTCCTTTGTAATGTTAAAAGACATTAAATAACCATGAACAGGAAAAATATTTTTTAAATAAATAAAAATAACCATTGACTATTTAGTTTATATGTATACACATGGTACTTTAAAAAATTCTCTGAATTTGAGAACAGTTTTTAAACTTTCAGGCAAATGTCAAACTTACTTGGTGTTGTGGGGATTTTTGAAAGTCTTAACATTACAGAAAATTGATTTCAAAAGTTATTTTGTAGAGTTGACGTATATTCAGAAAAGCAGTGTCCTATAAAGAACACACGCCGTAAGACAGAGGACATCTAGACTGCCTGCGTTCCTCCAAATCCAATTTTAAATTTATGAACTCTGAATTCCCCTCCAGATGACCACAGATTCAACAGCAGGACACCAGAGCTGAGATTCTCAGGAAATCCACATGAGTTGGGAAATACAGTTAGCAACATCATGATCCACGATCCAGTCCCCAGACTAACACCAAACACACTTAAACACAGACCCACGGACTGTCGAAGGCAAGCGGGGCCAGCCTCTGCTTTCTACTCACTCACATTCATTCAAAGGTTTTATAGAGCAATCATGTGCCAAGCACTGCACTAGATGCTGGCGGTACAAAGGTGAGTTAGGTACTATCTCATGTAGCTCACATTCTAGTTAGAGGGATAGAAACTAGAAACTATTGGTAATTACAATACCGTGTGATAAGAACAGTACACTATGATAGAATCATTGGCAGCTAAGGTTGCTCAGAGGAGAGAACAACTCATTCTACCTGTGCTGTAGTGAAAAAGGTATCTTCAGGCAGAGATGGGTCGGGGAGCCACTGCCACTCTTGATACATTTGGTCTTTGTCCCAGTTCCTAGCACATCACCAATGATTTAATCAATCATGCCTTAGTAACAAGACTTCCAAAATATATATATGTACATATATATGTGTGTGTGTGTGTGTATAAAATTAAAGTACAGTTGATTTATAATGTTAGTTTCTGGGGTGTGTGTGTATACTTCAATTTTTTTAAAGTATAATTGATATTACTTAATGTGTTATTCTTCCCAAAGGCATTTGCACATGGAATCCAAAAATCAAAGAATGTATAAATTCCAAAGAAAAAGATGTTATTGCTGTTTCAGATATAGTGATAGGACAGAGGTTTCTGGTCTTGATTTTATTTTGTTTTTATCTCCCTTTAAATCTCAGCATGCCAACAATTGCCTACTCTGTTATTCCTTTAAGTTTAGCCCTGACTCTTAAGCTTTCACATGTCTAGTTTCTCCCCTTAGTATGTGATTTCCTTAATAGCAGGAAGTGTGCCTTACTTGCCTCTATAAATCCAGTTCCTAGAGTATTGCAGATGTTCAATAGATATGTCCTGACTACTTCTAACGAAGGTAACCAAAATAGCCATATTTCCTCCCTTAAAAAAAAATTCTTCCACACAGCTTTATTCTACTAATGCAAATAACTAAGCGACAAAAATAATAATGACAGAACAGTTTGATGATGTTGATTTAAATTGCTGGTCAGGAAGTATGTTTAATGATTATGTTCTTTGGTCCTCATAATAACCCCATGATGTATATACTACTACTGATATTCCCATTTTATAGAAAAGATAACTGAGGCTCAGAGAAGTTAAAAAACTTTTCCAAGGTCTCACATTTAGGAAACAGTTGAAATAGGGATTTGAACCCAGGATTGCTCAACTTCAAAAGACACTTTCTTACTGCAATGTAGTCTGCCATATTATCTTCCAGGAATGACCTGGCAATGTATAGGGTGGCAAGGGGGAAAAAATCAACTTGGATTTAAGAATGAGGTACAGATAATTAAGCCAATCTAAAGTACATGTTATGAGTTGCCAAGTCAATATAAATTATATCATGCTTGTGAGAAACTCTTGTTGGTTTTCTGATAAATGAACACCCTCACATTGAAAATCTGTACATGGGGATATTTTTAATCTGGTCTGAACCTTGGCACAGTCCCCAAAAGCTGAAGAAAACTGCTTTTGAAATGATCATAAGAGAGATTGCTATTTTATATAAATGTTATAGAGAACACTGGAAGGAAACAGCATAGACATGAAATAGACTTCACAAGATCAGTTTGAATATAGTATATTATCTGCTCTCAAGCATTTTATTCATCAATTATTTCTAAATTTCTTATTGTTTAAGAATATTCAAATATACATAAAAGTAGAAATAGTACAATGAAATTGCATTTACCCATTATCTAGATTCAACAATTATCAAGATAAAATTTTTATTAATCATATCATGAGAACTGATATTCCTACTCTCAAGGATAAGAAAGTATCCTGTTCACGTTATCATGTTCACTGCTGAAGTGCTGAAACAAATCTAAAAATTCTAGCCTATTTCCCTCTTACAGCCAAGTAAACCAAGGCCCTGAAAGCAGGGATGATCTAATCAAGGTCATTTAGTAACAGCCTATATAAAAATCAGTTCCCACTATATCACACTGCTATTTAGTATTAAATACTCTTTAATTTATTTGAATCTTTTGAAAAATAATTGATTAAACATGGTAAAAAGCCTTTTTTCCATAAATGTATTAAAGCAGACTAGGCCATTCTCCAGATGAGTCTTTTCTACCTAAATTTTTTTCTAGGAATACAAGTTACAAAACAACTCTCCCATATCTCCTTTAACATCTAAATGTGTTATACAATAAACAGTTTTTCAATCAAAAGAGTTCATAGAAACAATCATATAGAATTTCACCATAACATCACAATCTTTCCTGATTTGTCTCTTGATAATACTGAGACAGGAACAAACACGTAATGAAGTTGTTAATGAACTATTAACAGGAAACCAGAGCATACACATGTGTATCCTTGGATTGAGCCTTAATAAAATTAGGAAGTTAAGTCCCAGCTGGAGACTGGATAAACAGCAGAAAATTCCTAACAGCCAGGGTACAGCATCATTTTAGCAGAAATAAAGATCAACAATGCATAGTAATTCTCTCAAGTTGTCATTCTATTAGTGGTGTGTGGGTTTTAAAATGATTAAACAGTTGTTACACTCAGTTTCAAAACCATCTCATCTATTAATCTTTGCATTTAATTTAGAAGAAAACCACAGATTTTATGGATCAGATTTACTGCATATTAACATTTGACTTCCAAGTGGCTGTATCACCTAAACAGAGAACAGCTGGATCTTTTACACCAATATTGAGATGGTCTTGTGAACTATATTTTAGATTGGTAGCATATCTTTGAAGAGATGTTTTCTTTCTTTCCTCAGACTATGACCTACTTTCTCCCTAGATTACTGCCATTTAGTGATTGATTCGTTCAGTCACTCAGTCTTGTACTCAACAAATAATTGAGTTCTGTTCTAGGCAATCAGGATACAGCAGTGAATGAACAAATTCCTGCCCTCACTGAACTTACATTCCAGTAATGGAGATAGACCATAATAAATAAACAAGCAAAAGTATTAGGTAATGATAAATGCCATAAAAAAGAGGCAGGATAAGAGGCTAAACAGTGACGGGTGGAGTAAGGAAACAAGGCTGTTTTAGAAAGGATGATCAGTAAGGCCCTCACTGAGGAAGGATCTGGATAAAAGGATGGAGGCAGTTAGGAAGATAACCAAATAGAGAGTATTTCAGGCAGATGGAATAGCAAGTGCAATGGCCCTGAAGACTAGTGGGTTTTGACAAGGAAGCCTCTGTTGCTGGAGCAGAGTAAGCAAGGAAGAAAGTGGGAAAAGGAAATGTCACACACGAAGAGGGGACAGTTTGTGTTGTGCCCAGTAGGGCATTTCAGACTTTGGCTTTTGTTCTCAGTGAGATGAAAAGCCATCAAACGGTTCTGACCCGGGAGTATATGAAATTAGTTATGTCTTAGAGACAACTCCAGTTGCTGAGTAGACAATAAACTGGATGGGTATGAAAAGGAAGTAGCTCTCTAGCAATTTTCTAGCCAATACATTTTCGCAAGTTTCTAACAAAGAGATGATGACAGCTTGCACATGATGATGGGAAGTGCCCTATTCTGAATATATTTTGAAGGTAGGACTCATGTGATTTTCTAAAGGATTAGATGTGAAAGAGAGGGTAATCAAAAATGACACCAAGATTCTAATAAATCGCGGTGCCACGTATTGAAAGGAGGCACACTGAGGGAGGTGCAGGCTTGCTGTGGGAATAAAGAATTCAGTTTTGGACATGATAACTTTGAGTTGCTCATTAAACTTTCAAGTAGAGATACAGAGTAGCCAGCTGGATACATAAGCCTGGAACGTAGGGGATAGTACAGTACTAGAGATAAAATTTGAGAGTTAATGATATGTACATGGATACACTAGATAAAGCAAATGATGTTCATTGGTTTTAATCTTTCTGTCCTTTATTCTCAATTACAAAAGCTTATTATCTCACAGGATAACCTGTCAGAACTAACTCAATCTTCTTTCTTTTAACTTACTCTATTTTAAATAGTCAAAGTTTCAGCAATGTTAACACTACATTGCTAATCGCTAAGCTTCTAAAAGCCACACAGTCTTTTATTTATAAGACTCGTTTTTACAAAGCTCTTTCTAGAACTTTTCCTTGCCTGGATGGTGGCATTACTGCATTGAAATATGAAACTTTCTTACTTTTAGACACCTCATTCTCTTTCTTTTCTATTCAAGTTTGAAGACCAATTAAAAAATTTTTGTGCTCATGTGACAACTAGAGGGCAATAAATGAAAATTTTCCCAAAGAGAAAGTTGTTCAAAGACTCATAATTTCAGGGCTCAAAAGATATCTCAAAAAAAATCCTCCAAATTTATCAAATTGTACACATTAAATACATACAGTTCTTTGCAAATCAATTATACCTCATTAAGGTGTCAAAAATAATTTTAAAAAATCTTCCTCCATTCCTCTGTCACAAAATTGTTGCACTGATTTTCTGTAACTACTGGTTTCAATTGATCTTTTTGGTAGATTCCTCATTAATCCTTTTGTACTATAGTTAAATGTTGACAGCAAAGTTGCATACCATTTTCCTTGGTTCTGAAGCTGGTCTCTAGCATATACACGTGACACACATTTAGAAGACACAGAATAGCTAAAAGAAATACAGATATACATACTTAATCATAACAGTTTCAGAGCTTAGTGTAGTAGCTAAGAACATTAAATCTGGGAGTTCATATTGTCTGAGTTTGAGTCTCAGGACCATCATTTACTGGTTGTGTCAACCTAGAGAATGTACTAAACATCTTTATGCCCCAGTTTCCTCATCTTTTAAAATGGGGATAGTAATAGGGTTTACTTCACAGGATTGTAGTGAGAATTAAATGAATATGTGTAAAGCACCTACTATGTGTCTGGTGCACAGTAAGCCTATGTGTGAATTAGCCGATAGAAGATTTTGATCAGAAGGGTAGGCAGGGGTTGAATAAAATGAAGCTCCATCTGTCCATTTACTTGTTAAGATTTACCCTTTGCCACCTACTAGGGTTACAAGTCCCAATTCGGTATCACTCCTTTGTGACAAGCTCCCAAAACAGGAATTATTTTCTCTTGAAAACCCATTGATATTCAAATAAAGTACTCAAGAAGTCTGTGTGGAAAGGAAGCAGGTATGTGTTGGTCTTTCACATTTGCACAGTATGCCTCATTCTTAGCTTGAGTATTTTGCAAAGTATAGAGAGACTAGGACTGGTACATTTTAGTGATGTGTAAAGAATGAAGTTGCGAATACATAGATGCACGAATGAATGAAATAAAACAAAATCCTAGAAGAAGGAAGATAAGCATAATGAAAAGACATTGAAAGGGAGGGACATGGGAAAGTAGGGATTGCTAAGCCACCAAAGACCTCATTCCCACAGTTGGCAACTGTGCTTCCTACATTTTTTTTTTTAACTAAGAGGAACAATTTTCTGTAAATGTTTAACAGAAATCCCTCAAGTTCCACTGTTGATACAAAAGAGGCCCCTCCTTTGGAGAAAATGAAGCAGAGTGTCTCAGGATGTAACACCCGCAGATAATTATAAGTCCCAAACGTTACATAACAATGACCAGATCCCTTCTCTTGTTTATCAATTCCATACGCCAGAGTGGACTGCAGAATCTCAGCGACCCAGAAGATAGAATAAAGGATTGTAAGGAAGCAAGTGTAGAAAAGCAGTTATCATTTCCATTTCTTCCTAAAGGTTGGAAAATCTAAATTAGAGGAAAGGCATAAAAATATATTTCCTTCCCTCAAGAAGCTCATAGTCCAGTCCAGGGATGTAGAGAGGTGAAGAAACAATTATGATACAATCTACTAAATATTATAATGGAGGGAAACCTTTTTTCCATATGGGTCTATGGAAACCCAGGCTATGGATTTCAGCAAGGGGCTGATGTCTGAGTAGTTTTAAATGAGAAATAGGAAATAAATGATAAATAGGAGATCTCATTATCTTCTCCTTGGATTACTGAAAGTATTCCCTATCTTTCTTCTGACCCATCCTCTCTGGTCCCACAAGAAAAATATGAGGGAGGACTTGAGTTGTCTAGGAAGGGAGGACTTGAGATGAGTCTAGCAAACAGTTTTTATTTAGGACAAGGTAGTTTGATTGTGTGTAAATTTGAGCTATCCACCTTTTCTTTCATTTACTGTATCAGTGTTATTGGCCTTCTACATTACCATGAGTCTTTTAGAATGCCACACTGCTTGACAATTCTCGTTGGCTATTTCATTCAAATATTTAATGACACAGACAGGCTCTAATTCCAAGCTACATAGATGCTACTTACTATGAACACCTTAGAAAAAAATTCAATAGCTGTGAACACTCTTTTTCGCAAGGTTTGGCGGGATTTGTTGTGACCAATGTATGCCGTATTTAACTTCTTAACTATCATCTATGATATTTAATGAGGCAAATTTCCATGATATCAACCTTCTTTTTTTTTGCATTTCCATGCATGGTAAGTTAGTATCTCTCCCTTCTCCTCCTCACTCCTTATTCTAGAAGAGTCCCAAAAGAAAAAGTTCATCTCTAAAGTCATAAGTAATATCTTCTGTGTGAGTCTCCCTCTGCTATGGTACCCTTACTATGTCCCTCATTTTAAAGAACATGATCTTCCGAATCATCTTTCTCTTTCATATACCTGTCACATTTCTATGGACCAGTAGAGTCTTAGCCCTCACAAACATACTCATACTCATGACACCTCACCAGACAAATAACCACCAAAACAGAGAAAGATTTAGTGATGTGTATTGTAAAGAGCACTAGACTGTGAGTTAGGGGATCTGAGTTTTGGCCCTAATCCTATCACTGTTAAATTGGCTACAAATTTCACTTCCTCAGGACCTCAATTTATTCAACAGTAAAATAAGCTTGATGACCTACAAAGTCATATCCAGTTCTAATAATCCTCAAAAAAAACTTTAAAATAAAATTTGCTTTATTACAAATACATTTATTTTATACAAGTTTATTATAAATTTTAAGAAAATTAAAACTTACCTTTCCAAATGTGTGAGATCCAGCCACTCCTTGTGAATTGTCTCTATAAGACCTATGTAGAAAGAGTAATATGGGTTAAAAGCAAATGAACTTATAGGGAAAAAATATTAAATGTGGTAACCTCTTGATGATATCTGTGGAAAGAACATTATTCAAATAAATACCATTTGCTTTCACAAAATGCTTAAAGTAACAGAACTTGTGTGGACTGGCATAGTTCACATTATTTTTCCTCCTTCCAAGAATTAGTAATATTAATATGAATCATCACCAATGAAATTTATTACCAACACAGTAAAGAAACATATTGAGATATTACTCAGATTATCATCATGTTTTGAAATGAGAGAAAAATTACTAAAGCTTATAATTTATTTACAACAGTATTTTTTAAAAAAATCACTTAACCAATAATTTAAATGCAAATCATGCCAGTACACTCCAACATTATATAAAGACAATATGATTCCAAATGTAATACTACAGAGGAATCCTTAGGGTTCCTAGGCCTTGCTGCTATAGTCAAACCATCATAGACAGATCAGACTTTCTCCTATTTATAAACTTCTTTAGAGAGAAAATTCCACAACTTTCCTCAGGATTGATTTCCAGTGTTACACAATCAAGTTTCCTCCTTAAGGTCTAACAAAAAACTCCCATGCCCTTTCTTAAGTCTATTTAATCATCTAAGAGTAAAGAGACTATTTACTGACTATCCTCTGCATCTGATTTATTGATATTTTAATACAGTTATTAGATTAGCCCTCAGACTTCCCTTCTTTGGGTTGATGAATATTGTTCATCAGCATTTCCCTCAGAATACATTTCTTATGTCTTGTGACCTATTTTCTGTTTCTCTAGGTAAATGTCTTGCTTTAATAGCTGTGCTTCAGGATTCTAGTAGGGTATGCCTGGATTTGAGTTTCTATTTTTATTTTTTACACCGTATAACTCTTTAGAATGTATTTACAATTTCCATGGGGTCTATAGTCTCTGCTCTTTCTGTAAGATTTTCTCTTTCAGAATTTTCCCAGATTATCCAAAATACAGCTGTATTACCACAGTGCAAAAAACCTATAAATTTAAAACATATAAAAGCCCTGACTCCAGCTTGAAATAAGAACAATACAGTTTCAGTTTTGTGGTATCCTGTCCAGAGGCCAAGACATTATTCAAGTGGTATTTCTCAGGAAAGAAATGTTTAGACTCCTGGGGCGAAGCCAGAAATCTGGAGTGGGTGATGCATTTCTTGGCTCCCTAATTCTTATGTCACCAGAGAAATATTTTGGCTGAGCACTAGATACTCGTCCTCATTTTCAGACCACTTCATTTTGTGAAGTTAGATTCTTTGGAGAACTATGTAGTGTATCCCAAGGTGCATTTTTATGATCTAATTGCCATGTGCTATATATTTGAAATTTCAACTCTTGGAATGTATGAAGGTATTGTCAATATAAAAGTTGTCTTCCTATATATTACACAATAGTACAAGAACTAATGCCCTTCTGAGGCTTCTGTCTTCTATTGAATCAGACTCTCAGAAAGAGAAAGGAATGGTGCTCTCTAGATTTAACCCTGACATGGCTTACAATTGGGACCAACCCTACACATAGGCAAACTAGGTATAACCTTTGTAGTGAGATTTGAGGGGCCTTAAAAGATCAGTCTGGTTCAGCACCTGACTTGCTCCTTTGGGGTTCTCAAATGTCTCCTTCTCAGTAAGACCTATACTGTGTCCACACTGTTTAGAATTGAAACTTGTACCAAACACACACACGCACACACACACACACAGAGCACATCCACTATTCCTGTATTTTTCAAAGCATGCATTTCCTTCTAATATACAATATCATTTAGTGAATGAATGAATGAATGAATGAATGAATGAATTGGCTATTTTGGCATTTATTGCCTGTCTCCCTCTTCTAGACCATAAGCACTATACAGCAGGTATTTTTATCTATTTTGTTCACTGGTGACACCCAAGTACCTAAAACAGTACTTGAGCACTCAATTAAGCACTCAGTAAGTATGTTCTAAATGAATGAATGAGTTGAATAATCCCTGAGAAATAGCCTGTATACAGATTGGCACTATGACATGCTCTATACTGATATATTATTGAAGGCATCAATCATCAGTTAAATCATCAATTGAAAACAGAAATAGCGAGTATAATTTATCCAACTGCAAATTACTATTGGATGTTGCTTTCATTTATTTCAAAACATTTATATAGTGCTTACAAGTTTCTCTTCATCATTTATATAGATATATCTATTCACATACAGAATCACATATGTATTACCTATAAACATTTAGACAAGGGCACACATGGAAGAAGCGAAAGGAGTAAAGGAGAATAGCAGAAGGAAAGTGAAAATAAAATGGAGACAATCATGGACTGATTTGAGAAGTGAGAGGATAGTCAGTAGTTTGTGGGTAGCTGAAGAGAGTATAAAAATTCAGGAAAAAATATAGAGGTGATATCAGAACATAATCAGGAAATATCTCCCCTGGATCTCTCGTGAAACTTAACTTTAGTCAGGTAGGATAGGTCAGCCTCACTCCACATAAACCTCACTCCTTTTATATTCTGGTTCCTGGGATCCCTACCCATTACAAACCTGAGATTTTAATAGCGAATTCCTTTCTCTCAAGGTGTTACATCTACCTGATTTCATTAAACTACTGTAGTACGTTTCCTCCCACTCAAAAAAAACCAACCAAACAAACAAACAAACAAAAATATTCAGTTACCTTTGTTAACAAAATAGAAATGAACTATTACACTTGCCTTCTCATGTGACTATAAGCCTTCACACGCTCAGGAAATGAGTCTCAAACCAAATGGGGAACTTGCCCTAATAGTTTCCCTTTTATGCTTTGCATTTCCATTTCTTATCTCTGAATGAGTTCTTTTTAAGTAGAATTGACTAAAACAAGAACAAAGGGAATGCTGACATCACTTGGACTATAGGAGGCATTTGGAAATGGTAAGCAATATCTGCATTTCCCTCTTTTTCCTTTTCAAGAAAACCCTGTAACATTTACTGTATGTTCATTAAAACAATTTGAACAGTTGGAGGAAGGTGTCAGCATTGCAAAGGCAAAACACACTAAAAGGTATTTATTTTAATTTTTATGACATAATTAATATTTTTCTCCTCTGTCATTTTCTTAGTTTTTCATGGTACTAAGCTTCTAGAGTAGTTGATATTTGAAAAACAGTATGAACACATCAGATTTGTACATGACTTTACATTTTATATTTATTTTTACATGTGAGTTTCGTAAGAAACCACTGAGACAGGCAGAATAGGAAGCATTCATCCCATATTCCAAATGAGGAAAATAAAAGTGCATTTTTCAAGATCACATGACCTGAAATTGTCTATGTTGGTTGTCTTCCTGTATTCTTCTATTTCTATTTAATAGATGTTAATTGAGCACCTACCACTGAAAAACCAAGAGCTGCATACTCTAGATACAAACATAAGACCCAGTCTCTCTCCCCTCAAGGAAATTAGTATTTAGTATAGAAAACAGATATGTAAACAAATATTGCTAATACAGTAAGATAAGGGGTTATATTATAACCCATAAAACACCATTTTTACATAAAAGAAAAACCGACAGAGAAACTTTGATTATTCAGACTTTGGTTCTTGGCAGACATTTTCTCTATAATTAACAAAGTGAGCTTATCACTTCAAGGAAAACAACTGACAGCATTTCTTCCCAATTATAAAATTCAAGTTCTTAAGTAAAAATGAGAATTTTAGAAAACTTGTATCTGCCACCATGAGCTTGACAGCTTTCCAAAACATGAATAATTTCCTGATGAGATCAATGATTATAGTAACAAATGTAATATTTTTATATTGTATCCTGAAATATGTCAATATTTGGAAGATCTGCGTAACTCAGTGAAGCAATATTTTTCAGATGATCAATGCATGATGTTACAAAGTCATGCATGGGTAAAAAAAATCTATTCAAAGTGAGGATATACTGATGGACTTTTCATGCATGAAAACACAAAAAATTCACTGACACAGTTTCAGATTCCATATTGGAAGTAACCTCTAAGAAACTAACACTTGTCAAATTTTGGTGTATTATCAAAGAATATCCACAATTATCTGAAATGGCTAATAAGATACTCTTGCCTTTTCCAACTCCATATGTGAGTGAGAAATGATTTTCTTCCTATATTTCAACAAGAAAAACTCATCACAGCAGGGTAAATGCAAAAGCAGATAAGAGAATCCAGCTCTCTTCTATTACACCAGACAGTAAAGAGATTTGCAAAAATGCAAATGCTACTTCTTTCACCAAATGTCTTGTTGTTTTGAAAAATATAGTTTTTTTTTAAATAAAATAAATAACTGTGCTAACTTGTAATGGATATTTATCATTTCAAATGAATTCATAATTAAATATTTTTAAATTTTCCAGTTTTAATTTCTAATATAATAAATACAAATAGGCATAGCTCACATAAACAAAAGCTCTTTGGGGTCCTCCATGATTTTTAAGAGTACAACCAAAAAGTTTGAGAACTGCTGCCCTAGACAAACTCTTACACATATAGTCAATAAAATATGTCCATTGCAGCTTTGTCTGAAACAGTGAAAACCTGTAAACAATTTAAGTATCCATGAAGAGGTAAAAGAAGAAATAAATTGTGTACATTCATACTATGTAATCATATATCATTGTTAAAATAAAGAAGAGTTACAAGTATTACCATGGGTGAATATCAAAAATATAATGGTAGTAAACTCAAAATGGCTTAGACTTAAACATAAGACAATATAAACCTTTTAGAAGAAAACATAGGCAAAACATTCTCTGACATAAATCTCAGCAATGTTCTCCTAGGGCAGTCTACCCAGGCAATAGAAATAAAAGAAAAAATAAACAAATGGGACCTAATTAAACTTAGAAGCTTTTGCACAGCAAAGGAAACCATAAGCAAAACAAAAAGACAACCTATGGAATGGGAGAAAATATTTGCAAATGATGTGACTGAAAAAGGCTTAACTTCAAGCATATGTAAACAGCTCATACAACTTAATAACAAAAAGCCAAAAAATCCAATGCAAAAATAGGCAGAAGACCTAAACAAGCAATTCCCCAGTGAAGACATACAAATGCCCAATAGGCACATTAAAAAATGCTCAATATTGCTAATTATCAGAGAAATGCAAATCAAAACTACAATGAGGTATCACCTCACACTGGTCAGAATGACCATGATTCAAAAGTCCATGAACAATAAATGCTGGAGAGGGTGTGGAGAAAAGGGAACCCTCCTACACTATTTGTGGGAATGTAGTTTGGTGCAGCCATTATGGAAAATAGTATGGAGATTCCTCAAAAAACTAAAAATAGACTTACCATATGATCCATCAATCCCACTCCTGGGCATATATCTGGAGGAAACTCTAAATCAAAAAGATATATGCACCCCAATGTACATAGCAGCACTATATACAATAGCCAAGACATGGAAACAACCTAAAGGTCCATCGACAGAAAAATGGATAAAGAAGGGACATCCATGTTGCTGCAAATGGCGTTATGTTGTTGTTTTTTATGGCTGAATAGTATTCCATTTAATAAATATAACACATTTTCTTTATCCAGTCATTCTAAGTGAAGTAAGCTAGAAAGAGAAAGGAAAATACCATATGAGACCGCTCATATGTGGAATCTAAAAATAAAAAAGAACATAAATACAAAACAGAAACAGGCTCATAGAGATAGAATACAAACTTGTGGTTGTCAAGGGGGAGGGAGATGGGAAGGGATAGAATGGGAGTTCAAAATTTGTAGATACTGACAGGCATATGCAGAATAGATAAACAAGATTATACTGTATAGTACAGGGAAGTATATACAAGATCTTGTAGTAGCTCACAGTGAAAAAAAATGTGACAATGAATATATGTATGTTCATGTATAACTGAAAAATTGTACTCTACTCTGGAATTTGACACAACATTGTAAAATGACTATAACTCAATAAAAAGAGTTTAAAAAAGTGGATAAATAAGATGTGGTATACATATACAATGGAATACTATTCAGCTATAAAAAGGAATAAAACAATGTCATTTGCAGCAACATGGATGGACCTGGAGATCATCATTCTAAGTGAGGTAAGCCAGAAAGAGAAAGAAAAATACCATATGATGTTGCTTATATGTGGAATCTAAAAAAAAAAAGACACAAATAAACTTATTTAGAAAACAAAAACAGACTCACAGACATAGAGAACATACTTAAGGTTACCAGGAGGCAAAGAGAATGGATAAATTGGGAGTTTGAGATTTGCAGATACTAACTACTATATATAAAATAGATAAACAACAAATTTATACTGTATACTACAGGGAACTATATTAAATATCTTGTAGTAACCTATAGTGAAAAAGAATATGAAAAGGAGTATATGTATGTATATGCATGACTGAACTATTATGCTGTACACCAGAAATTGACACAACATTGTAAACTGACTATACTTCAATTAAAAAAAACAAAATAAGACAACAGTGAAGTTTGCTGCATCGACTGACTCCCTTTCATGAACAATTTCTCTGTCACATACAATGCTGTTTGACAGCATTTTACCCACAGTAGAATTTCTTTCAAAACTAGAGTCAATCCTCTCAAACCTTGCCACTGCTTTATCAACTAAGTGTATGTAATATTCTAAATCCTTTGTTGTCATTTCAGCAATCTAAACAGCATCTTCATTAGGAGTAGATTCCACCTCAAGAAACAACTTTCTTTTCTCATCCATAAGAAGCAACTCCTCATCCATTAAAGTTTTGTCCTGAGATTGCAGCAAGTCAGTCACATCTTCAGGCTCCACTTCTAATTCTAGTTCTCTTGTTATTTCCATTACATCTACAGTGACTTCCTCCACTGAAGTCTTGAACTCCCCAAAGTCATCCCTGAGGGTGGAATCAACTTTACCCAAATTCCTGTTAATGTTGATATTTTGACCTCTTCTCCTGACAGGAATGTTCTCAATGGCATCTGGAATGGTGAATCCTTTCCAGGTCTTCAATTCACTTTGCCCAGAACCATCAGAAGAATCAGTATGGTAGCTATAGCTTTATAGAGCTTTATAAAATATATTTTTTAAATCAGAAGGCTTGAAAGTCAAAATGACTCCTTGATCCATAGGCTGCAGAATGAATGTTGTGTTAGCAGGCATGAAGACAACATTAATCTTGCTGTACATCTTCGTTAGATCTTCTGGGTGATGAGGTGCATTTTCAATGAACTGGAATATTTTGAAAGGAATCTTTTTCTCCGAGCAATAAGTCTCAACAGTGGGCTTAAAATATTCAGTAAACTGTGTTGTAAACAGATGAGCTGTCATCCAGGCTTTGCTGTTACATTCATAAAGCACAAGCAGATTTAGCATAACTCTTAAGGGCTCTAGGAATTTCAGAATGAGCACTGACTTCATTTGAAAACCACCAGCTGCATTACCCCTAACAAGAGTGTCAGCCTGTCCTTTGAAGCTTTGAAGCTAGGTATTGACTTCTCTCTATGAAAGTCCAAGTTGGCATCTTCTTCCAACAGAAGGCTGTTTCATCTACATTGAAAATCTCTTGTTTAGAGTGACCACCTTTATTAATTATCTTAGCTAGATGGTCTGGATAACTTGCTGCTTCACCTTGCACCTTTATGTTATGGAGAAGGCTTATTTCCTTAAGCCTCATGAACCAACCTCTGCTAGCTTCAAACTTTTCTTCTGCAGCTTCCTCACCTCTCTCACCCTTCACAGAATTGAAGGGAGTTAGGGCCTTGCTCTGGATTAGGCTTTGGCTTATGGGGATGTTGTGACTGGTTTGATTTTCTATCTGGGTCACTACAACTTTCTCCAAATCAGCAATAAGTCTGTTTTACTTCCTTATCATTTGTGTGTTCACTGGAGTAGCACTTTTAATTTCCTTCAAGAACTTTTGCTTTGCATTCACAACGTGGTTAACTGTTGGGTGCAAGAGGCCTAGCTTTTAACCTATCTCAGCTTTCAACATACACCTTCCTCGCTAAGCTTTATTATTTCTAGTTTTTTAATTTAAAGTTGAGAGACATGTGACTCCTCCTTTCACTTGAACACATAGGAGCCATTGCACAGTTACTAATTGGCCGAATTTCAATATCGTGTCTCAGGGAATAGGGAGGCCCAAGGAGAAGGAGAGAGATGGGAGAACTGTAGGTCGGTGAAGCGGTCAGAACAAACACAACATTGATTAAGTTCACTGTTTTATATGGGTGCGGTTCATGGTGCCCCCAAATAATTACAATAGTAACATCAAAGATCAGTGATTACAGATTACCATAACAAATACAGTAATGAAAAAGTTTGAAATATTTTTGAGAATTATGAAAATGTAACACAGAGACATGAAGGGCGCACATGCTGTTGGAAAAATGTCACAGATAGACTTGCTCAGTGATGGGTTGTCACAAACAAAATTTGTAAAAACCACAGTATCTGCAAAGTACAATAAAACGAAGTATGCCTGTAATAATCTCATCTGTACCTTTATTCATTCAAGCTGCTTTTTTCCCCAAAGGGATTGTAGATGAACGTCATACTAAAGCAGATGATGACCGCATGGTCTGGCAAGTTTAAAATTTTTTTCTCTTTTTTTTACCCCCAGTCCATCTTTATAATCAGAGCGGCCTTCAAAAGAATTAAGCCTCTATGTATTCTCTTTTCCCTCCCACATTCCCCAAGGCCATTTTAGTTAGTTCCTATCATTTCCTAAAGCAATAGGGAATAATTTCTATCCCTGCAAATACATACTGTTGCCATGGAAAAGGGGAGAAAAGCTAATTCAGAGGGAATACAGAGAGAGAGAGAAGGAGAGAGAAAGATTGAGGGAGACTTGCTAAATAGTTTCTGAGTAACTAAAAAAAGGTTATTTTCAAGCCTGTTTCACAGATCTGATAGTCATATTTTACTCGAAAACAATCCAAGAATAATAATAGATACAAGAAGAGTTTCCTGAAAAAAATAAGATACTCTTTTCCTGAATGCAATGGTCAAGCAGATGTCATCCCCTGTGAGACAGGTTCTTGTGTTGTTATTCATAGTGACTGGAAAAGGCTTTATGCCTCAGAGACCAGCATTGTAACTTTTAGTAAAGCCCGTCCCTGCACACGTATGTGTGCAGGTATGCGTGTGTATGCTTAGGTACTGTCCACTCTCCTCATACCATCTGCCACACTTCACTTTGACCATCCTGGTGAAAGTAGCAATATCTTCTGGGAATTGAACATGTACAAAGCCTCGTCAGACTAGGTAGCTGGAAGAATGGAGTTCGGGAAGGAAGCAAGAAATATGAAAGTAAGAAGTATGAAAGTTAGGAGCACAAAGTACACCCATATACAAATGGTGAAGCAAATTCCATTAAATCATTAGGAATGCATTCTTGGACCTAGAAAGAATTCTACTCAGTAATATACTCTTAGAAAAATGAAAATGCATGTGTGAAGGATACTTTTAGATGTGTCTGTTACTATCATAGAGGAAACAGTTGGCAAACCAGCAAAGGGCAAGGCCCTTTAGAAAGGAAGATCAGGCTACGCAGGAAGGGGATGAAAGAGCAAGAGTAGGATGGTGGCGGTGGGGAGAGAAGCTGAACAAGGCAAATAGAAGGTACCAAAGATACGTGTTTGTCTGCTTCATTAGTTTGTTTAGGGTACCAGATGTTCTTCCCCCTTTGCTTTGCTTTTCCTGCAGATTCTTCATTCTATACTTCATTTCCTAATTTCTGTTCTTTAATTCCTAATCCAGACAAGGTTGACCTAGCAGATTGGAAGATAAAGAATCATTGTGAAATTCTGGGGCACAACAGAGGAAGTATACAAGAGTAGAAAGCTAAGTTATAAGCAAGAAAATATTAAGCACAGGCAAGCAAGTATTATGGCTCTTTTTTACCCATTAAAGTGCTTCAATCTTTGTTTTCTCACCCCAAGTAACATTCAGAATCACAATTACATTAGACAATCTTTAGACTAGAAAAAACTAGGAGATAGTCCAGAGTAAACATTAAAACAAAATACATCTGGGAAGCTTGAGTTATAAACTCTGTCAATTACACAATATAACTTAAATTAAACAAGGAGGAAATTGGCAGTGGAACTCCCAAAAGAAGGAACTTGCATTGAATTAAAAGGGGGAGAAACACCCACACCTTGAAACTCCTGAGCATCCAAAAAATCTTGAGGTTTTACTTAGATTCATAAATCTATCATTTCCATTTAAAAATATTTTCAAAATCATCAACCATTTACAGCTTAAAGATTTATTATCCTACTCTCCTAGGAATATATAAGATAGACATCTTTATATGTCATGACCTGAAAAATTCTAATAAAAATAAAGACCTTGCTACTAACGTCTTCTCTTTGTTCAAAGCCTGCACATATTCTTGGAAGGCACAGATTGTGACCATAATTAAGGAAATGTTCTTCAGAACCCAGTCTTCGTGGAGGTGGTTTATCGGCGTGTAGCCAGCTGTGCATGCAGCTCCATGTCATACTGCTGGCTTATTTTCTCTCTTTGTTCATTATTTTCTTTCTCCTCTAGGGGATTTATTTTTAGCATCTATTGAATTAGAGAGTTCAGTGGAATTGGATATAATAAATAAAAACAGCTTTGTCAGAAAAACAAAGAAATTTGAGGAAAAAACACTTGATTTATCTTGCTTGGGACTAGTATAACAAACCCGTGGCTTCTAAGGAAACATTTTATCTGATTAAGCCTTACAAATTTTTAAAAGTTAAGTATTAAACTGTGGGTTGATTTTCTCATTTGACTGAGAGATTAAATGGTTCAAGTCACTTCATAAAGCACATCAATGAACAGGTACACAAATCCTTTGAGAACAATCTAAGCTTGTTCAGATATCACAAAAATCAGATTGCCAATGTATAGCCCAGGGAACAATTGATTCCTTTCTGGTTATCTTTTGGTCAAAGAAAATATTTTGCTTTCTGCATGCCCAATTGAAATTTGTGTTGTTCACATCACTCCAGTTTACTCCCTGTGATCCAAACAGAAATATGTAATAAAATGGAGGAAAAAAAGCTTCATAAAAAAGAGGAAAAAATCAAATGAAACTACAACAGATAATTGTACATTTTAGGTAACTCAAATACAATATACATAGAACTTATCTCCCCTATCCCAAATCTGCTTCTTCTACTACCTTCCTTATATTGGTAATGGCATCACCATTAAAATGATTCAAGTCAGAAAGCCTAGAATATTCTTGACTTCCTCTCCCAGTGCCTACGTGTAGCCTCTGATCAACTTCTGACTTCATCCCTAAAAAAATCTCTCATACCAGTCCCTTCCTTTCCTAGCCACTGCCACTCACCTAGTCTGTGCCCTCATCATTACTCACAAAAACCTGTCTCTCAGACTTCTTGCCAATCTTCCCTCTTATTTTGCCACACTGCCATCCATACATCTCTCTAAAAGCCCAAAATGAAGATCCCTTTGCTTAGAAACCTTCGTTAGCATTCACTACTTACAGAATCATGGCTAAATTCCTTAGCATGGAATTCAGAGGTTTTCATAACCTATCCTAGTCTACATTTCCAACCTCATCTCCAGTCACTCATTTCTATGCATCTTATATGCTCAAGATGCTTTTTCCTCCCAGCTGAACCATGTAATCTCAGGCCTCTATTTTTGTTTTGTTTTGTTTTGTTTTTCCCTTCATGCTTTTCCTTTCAGTCTGGGATGCCCTCACCACTTCCAACCACTAATAAACTCTAACTCATCTTTGAAGATCCAACTCTCAAATATTACTTTTGCTCCACAGCTTTCCCTTATTTCCTCCACAGCCACCATCCCCACCCTAGGCACACAGAAATAAGTACTCCCTGGTATATGTTCCTATAAGCAATTCTCTTACAGCTCATCAATTTATATTGTACATGGATTATATGTATACACCAGACATGGCTTATTGCCTGTTTCTCACATCCCTGCTCGGTATATATTACCATGGTTTATACCAAATGACTCTGTGCACCCTCAAGCTATGGCTGACTGAACCAAAGGGGAAATAATGCTTTACAATGGACAGAACTGGTGGTCACCACATTAATCAAGTAGTCAAGCTTAACCTCAACAATAATGGAATGGCTTGACATAATGTGCCTCCTAATATGATGATGTGGGAATTACACACACTGCTCATGTCATCTTCTTGCTAGATATGTTTCACCTGAAATTAATCATAACAAAAAAATTAAGGTAAATCCAGAATGTAGGACATTCCATAGAACATCTAGTCTGGATTCTTCAAAAGACTTAATGAAATGAGAAAGAGGTGATGAGAACCCCACATCTACTCAGAATCTTTAGAGCTATGAGCCAGACCTCTTAGAATTCAAGCCAAATAATAACTCCCTCCCTTGGATCCAGCAAAGACACAAATCCTCTCAGAAGTGTAATGGACCTACACTTGTTTGACACTATCCACTAGGGGAAAGCCAGGATTTCTTATAATTGTCAAGCAGCTTAATTCACACATCCCTGTCATCTTTCATCGAGTCCCATTCAGCTGTCTGTTCTTCCTCTAACAACTGTTACTTTTCCCCTGACCGAATCTACCATAAAGATAAAGATAGATCAGTGGTAGATTCAGTCAGGGGAAAAGTACCTCTCCATTATACTTTTAAAATCTCCATTGTATTTTAACAGACTGTGCTACAATTTAAGCTCCTTCACTGACTGCAATTTTCTTCTCGGATCTAAACAGGTTTAACTCTGGATAATACTTCTCTCGCCATACTGTCAAGTAGAGGCTATTTCTCCCACATCCAATTTAGCTCTGGGTAAGTGATAGGACCAGTGTTCTCTTCATTTCATGCTACTTTTAGAGCCTCACACATCTAGTTGCCTGTGAAAACCTTGATTCATGCCATCCAGCTCTAAGCACACCTTCTTTGGTTGTGGAACTACCAATTCCTGCTAATATGCCTCCATTCAATGAAGATTTGACTCATGGTTAGTTCATATGGTGTATGGTCTTTTGTGACTGCCTTCTTGGCATGTTTTCAAGGTTTATCATTCCTTTTCACTGTCTAATAACTTTCCATTGTATGGATATAAAACTCTGCTTATTCATTCATCATGTAATAGATGAATCTGGGTTGTTTCTGCTTTTTGGTTATTATAAATAATACTACTATAAACATCCATGTACAAGGTTTTGTGTGGATATATGTTTTCCTTTCTCTTGGGCATATATTAGAATTGCTAGGTCATATAGTAATTCTATATTTAGCCATTTGAGGAACTGTCAGACTGTTTTCCAAAGCATCTGCACCATTTTATAGTCCCACCAGCGATATACAATGGTTCCAAATTCTCCACATCTGCACTAACACTTCTTATTGTCTGTCCTTTTGATTATAGCCATCCCAGTGGACATGAAGTGGTATCTTACTGTGGTTTTGTATTTACAAATGTAAATGTAATATTTTCTATTTATCTTGTGTCTTTTTGGTTCCTCTGTTCCTCAATTACTGCCTTTCTTTTCTCTTAAATAGATATTTTCTAGTGTACCACTCTCATTCCCTAGTTTCTTTTAACCTATTTTTATTTATTTTCATAGTGGTTGTCATGAGAGTTACAATTAACATCTAACCTTAAACCAATGTAGTCTCAGATTAGTACCAACTTAATTTCAATAGTATTCAATTTGCCCCAATATTTCCCAGTCCCTCCCATACTTTGTTCCATCATTGTCATACAAATTACATCTTTATACATTATAAGCCCAACAGCGCAGTTTTCTAATTATTGCTTTATGCAGAAGTCTTTCAAGTCAGGTAAGAGAAGAGTTACAAAGTTGCATTTATACTGACTTCTATTTTTATCTATGTAGTTACCTTCAATGGTGCTCTTTATTTCTCCATGTGGATTCAAGCTCCTGTCTAATGTCCTTTCATTTCAGGTCTTAGTATTTCTTGTAGGGCAGGTCAGCTAGTGACAAATTCTATTTTTATCTCAGAAAAATCTTAATTTTCCTTCACTTTGGAATAATAATTTTGCTAGTTATTTTTAATTGAATCTTTCTTTTAGCACTTTGTCATCCCACTGCCTTCTGGCTTCCATTCTTTCTGATGAGAAGTTAGCTGTTACTCTTATTAAGGACCCCTTGTACATAGTCATTTTTCTCTTGCTGTTTTCAAGTTTCTCTTATTGTCTTTTGACAGTTTGACCATAATCTGTCTTTGAGTAGATCTCTGAGTTTATCCTACTTGGAGTTTGTTGAACTTCTTGGATGTGTAGACTAATGTTTTCATCAAATTTGGGAAATTTTATGTGTAAGTCAGTATGCTTAATTGTGTCCCACAGGTTTCAACTAATTTTTTCATCTTTTTTTCTGTTCCTCACCTCTCAATTGTCCTATCTTCAAGATTGCTGATTATCTCTGCCAGCTCAAATGTACTTTTCAGCCTACCCCTAATGAATCACGCATTTCAACTGCAAACTTTATACTTGGTTCTACTTTATAAATTCTCTTTATTGATATTTTCTATTTGGTGAACACTATTCTCAAACTTCCTTTAATTCTTGAGATATGGTTTCCTTTTATTCTTGGAACATTTTTATAATTGCTTATTTATATTCATTGTGTAGTATATCAAAATTCTGGGCTTTCTCAGGGGTAGTTTGTATTGACTACATTTTATATGTCTGTACCATATTTTCCTGTTTCTTTCTGCATCTTGTAAATTTTTGTTGTTGAAAATTGGATGTTTTAAATAATATAATGTGGCAACTTGGAAATCAGTTCTTCCTTCCCCAGAATTTGTTATTGCCACCATTTGTTGTTGCTATTGGTTTACTGACTTCTCTGAACTAATTCTTTAGAGTTTATATTCTTTGGTTTTTGTGGCCATTGAAGTCTCTGTTCAGATACGTTAGTGGTCAGCTAATGATTAAACAGAGATTACCTTAAACACCTCAAACTAGTAAGCCTCTGATCTTTTGCTGAGGTATGATTTGTTGAAAAATGCCTTCAATATTTTGGCAGTTTACAATCCCACCTTAGCCTTTATTTCCTGCTTCTGCAGAGCTTTAAGGTCAGCCAGAGAAGAGACTGCGGTCTTCGCAGTTCTTTCTTGGGTATATGCTCAGATGTGCACATATTCATGGTCATCTAGATCCCTAGGAATATGTCAGAACTTTTCAAAGACCCCTATGGACATTTCGTTCCCCAGATTTTTAAGTTTTTTGGCCTTCTGTCTGTTTGCCCCAAATATTATTGCACCCTCAGGACATGTGATGTTAAACAATTGCCTCTATTTATTTTTTTTTAAATGAAAAATGTCCTGAAGACAGGGTTTTCCTCATTGAGCAAGTCAAGAGTCAGGTCAAATAAAGGCCAGTCCTGATAATGAGGATTTTCAAGGGAACTGCCCATAAGGTTAAATGGTGACATTTCTCTGGGGAGGAAGCTCATCTGGGAGCCCCAAACCAATTCTGTTCCCTTCTGTGTCTGCCAGGCTGCAGTGATTTACAGCTTACACATGGTCCTGAGGCTGCTGATTTTCAAGGCTATCCCAGAGCTCAGGAAAACAGGATGGGAATAGGGCAAGTTAAAATTTGACAGTGCTCACTATTTTTTTTTACGGACATTCAGCTGTTTTTCATAAATAAGTGTTCCTTGGATTGTCGCAAGCCTTTGGTAAATTTTCAGAGTTGTGAAAAAGTTAATTTCGACAATTTTGCTGTGTTCCCATTTCTTCTGTGAAGGAGTGGATTTTCAGATGTCCTCACTCCATCAATATGAAAGTGCTTCTCTCATCATCTTCCCATTTCAATTGACTTTTTTCTCATGCAATTTCCCCCTCTTATTTTAAAATACTTGTTCTTTAATCTTTTAGTTGTTACCCTAGGTATTTTCTCATGCATGTTTAAAGTCGAAAGTTAAAAAAAACCTTACCTCCTCCTGAAAAGAAAAGCATCATAGAACATTAACTGAAATCGCATCTTCATTCCAAGATACGTTAAATATGGTCTGGTATTTTAATTGTATCCTATATAGTCTTTAGCCATTGTTGCTATTATTTAATTGAATCAGTATTTCTTTTGATTTACCTATATATTTACCTTTACCCCTATTTATCATTTGTTCTTAAATCTCAGACGATTTCAGGTCATTTTCCTTCTGCCAAAAGTTCTTCCTTTAAAACTTTAATTAATGTGACTTTATGGGTGGTAAACAATCTTAGTTGTTACATGTCTATAAATACTATTTTGGCCTCAATTTTTAAAAGTATTCTAACTATACAATCCTAGGTTGATAATGATTTTCTATCAGATACTGAGGATATTATCCTATTGTCTTCTAACTTTCATTTTTTTAGGAGAAATAAGCAACCAGCATAATCACTGATGCTTTGTAGCTCTTTTCGCTCTAGGTGGTTTATCATTTTCCCTTCTTCTGGTATTCTGTATTTTACCACAAGGTTTGTAAATAGTGGCCTCTATTTATTTTCCTTGAGATTTGTTGGGCTCTTTAATCTACGAATTGTTACCTTTCTTCCGTTTTGGAAAATTTCAGGTTTCATCTATTAAACTGTTCACTCTCACCCATTTTCTTTCACCTCTCCTCTTGGAAATCCCATTACACAAAGATTAGATGTTCTCCCGTTTATCTTCCATGTCTAAATTTCTCTTTTTCTCACTATGATGAATTCCAGGTAATTTCTTCTTCATTTTGTCTTCAGCTATCTCCAATATGTTCCAAAATCTGTTCACTGAGTTTTTAAATTTAGTGATTATAACTTTAATTTGTAGATCATTTTGATGATTTTTTTTAATATCTGCCTGGCCCTTTTTATAGTCCTTTGTCAAACTGTCAATTTCCATTTTTAATTTCTTTAAACATTTTCTAAATTTTAATTTTATATTCTATGCCCACTATTTCCAATATCCAGTCTTTTCATGTCTTGGTTGGTTTTCTGTTATCTCTGCTAAACCCTTGTAATCAAAGTAGGTTTGAGAATTCTACTTTGACCAATAATCTTTCCTTTTCTGAATAAATTGCCTTTATAAAAATATAGTAATATATCCCAGATCACATTTTAAAAGTGTTATAAATATAAGGCATTTTAAACTTGTACTAACTTGTACCAACTATAGTACAAGATCAAGTAATATTTCTGCTTTGGCATCACATTCTGCAATAAGGAAATCAGCCCCCTTTACAATCTCACAGCCTTTTTTGCAGCACCTGCAAACTCTATCTACCACCACTGGCTAATATTTTTGAATAGAGTATCTATTGACAATTGCTTTGTAGAATGAATTATCTTAATGAAGAGATGTGAACAAAACACTTCTTTGATGGTTCACCAACCTTCCAAGTTAGAGACATGTAGACATATGCTTGGTCATATCTATCTAATCACAACTTAATCTAGTTAAATGATAATCTGTGGAACAGGTCAAGATAGGCGCTCACTCACATTTTTAATCAAGTGAAAAAAATTATTAGTAATTAGTCTTTCTCAACTTATCATTACTATAATTACATTTCCCTTGATCCCATTCAGTGACAAGACCAATGCACAATGTAGACTGAGCCCCATGTTTTACAGATTCCAGAATCCGTCCTACTGGAAAACTAATCATTCTACCAGTTACAGTTCATTTTATTAGTTTATTAATTAATTTATTAATTAACTACTTTAAGTTTAAAGTTGGAACCCTTTAAAACTTTGTGCCAAAGCTTAAAATCTCCAAGGAAGATCTGTCATAAGAATTATCTAAATCATTGGAAATTCCAATCTTTGGAAAACATTTTACTCTAAATTCTGAGGCATAATTTAGGCAGGATGGAATCACAGTACAGTTCATCCCATTTCTCAAAGCCCTCTCTCTCCAAGATTACAATTCATCAGTTTTCTAAATACTTCCTCTAAATTGTCCTCTCCTCTTCCATCCTCTCTCCCTCTCAAAAATGCTCTGTTAAGAACACAAATGGCCTCCTTTTGACTACTACCTCTCTGTTTTCATGCAATTGGGAACTTAGTAACTACATAAGAATTTTACATAATTTGATGAAAAACTTCTGATCTGTGAATATACAGAATGGAGCCATCTATGAACTACACTAAATGATCTACATACAGTTCCCAGGGTTTAATATTTCTTCACAGCCTTTACTGTAACACTATCTTAAAACTGGAATAGGTAGGAATGACCCCATCTCTAACATTTCTAAGTAACTTCATGTAGTCTTAGGTTATTTTGATATATAGTTCATTGACTGAACAAATACTAGGTAAATAATTTTTTAAATTGTGTATGAGAGGGTGTAAAAGGAAGCTTAAACTAATGTGAGGGGAGGCAGTTGACAAAGGGAGCTGTAAGAAATCCTGAACATAAATGATGACTTGGGATTTGTTAGGTTCAGTGAGAAGGGAGGAGAGGTTCATTTAGTTATCTGGGGATATTAATTAAATTGACTTATTCATAACTCATATTTGTATTGAATTCCTACTAGGTGCCAGGCACTGTGTTACTGACTGAAGGTATGTAATGAACAAGACATATTAAGATCCCTGCCCTAATGAACCTTACCATCTAGTATGGCAGTATTATAAACACATAAAATAAAATGTCACATTGAAAAGTACTATGAAAGAAATAAACAGGGTGTTAAGTTATAAAATAATAGGGGGGGAACTTTCTGAGGAGAAGACTTCCAGGCTGAATAATAAGAAGCCAGCCATGGGGGAATTGCATTTCAGGCAGCATACAAAGGCCCTGATACATTGGTGAGATCAGTGAACAGAAAGGAGACCTATGTGGCTGGACCATGGTGAAATGTAAGAAGAGAGGTAGAGTTGAACTGGAGAGGTAAGCCCAGGCCTATTATAAGTGAGATATTTTAAGTACAGGGATGACGTAATAATTCATGGCTTTAATAGGTCACCTGAGTTTGGCATGTGGAGTGTGAAGTGGAGAAGCAAGTGTGGAAGGTCAGTTAGGAGTCTGCTGCAGCAGTCCAGACAAGAGATGATGGTGGCTTGGGTTGGCGTCCTGGCAGTGGAGGTGGAAAGAATGAGACAGAGTTGATATGTATTCTAAAAATAAAGGTGACAAGTCTTATTAATGACTTGAACATGAAAAATAACATTAAAAAAATCAAAGATGATTAGCTATTTCCTGTCATAAGCAGTTGAATGGATATTAACATTTATACTTCTATGGGTATGAATGTGTTTGAGGCCAGGTTCAGTAAATGTAATACTAAATGATCTCCAAAGCCTAGGGAAACAATGATCTTGATATAGTAATGTAATTCTTATCTCGCAGGAGACTCAGAGTTAAGTTCTGAATAAAACTGTAGTAACTGACTTGAGTCTCAGTTTCTGCTGTAATTGTTCCACCATCCCATTCATTACTTGGCTCTTGTTCAACTGAATACAATTCATTGATTACTTTTATTGCAAGTCATCTTATTATTTTTAAGAGTAGGTGAGTTACAAATCAAATAGTTAGTGATAAACTCTGTAAAGTACTTAACATTTTTAAGAGTCACAGAAGGCTGAGAAAGCAGAACTCTTAAACAAGGCACTCTATATGGAATAGTGCAATAATTGTGAGCCCCTTCAGGGTATACATATCTGTCTTATTGACCAGTGCATACCAGGCACCTAGGACACAATTCTTGGCAAGTAATAGATACTCAGTATTTCATGAGTGCTTTACAACTCAAGTGTTAAGACATGCCATGGTACCTATGTTTATTATTTCAAATTTCTCATCAAATTTCTCAACACAAGAAAAATAATTAAAATGCAAATACGTAAGTACAGAAAAGAAATGTACACATAGGCCACAGAGAAAATATTGTTTAAACTACGAAAATAAGCAAATGAAGGATGTCTAACAATTAATTCCTTAGAAGGAAAAAAGAACTATATTTCCTATAGATGATGTAGTAGAATCAACATTCTTTGATGTTGCACAGACTTAGAATCCTAGATTTCCCATCTATGAAATGGGAAAATTTAGGCAGATCACTTAACCTCTGGTCAAATTTTCCTCATGTGCAAAACTGGGATAATTACAGTACCCATCTCATATGGTTATTCTGAGGATTACATTAGATAATGCTTGAAAATATACAGTACAATGATATACACATAATAAGAACTCACTAAATATTAGATCTTACTATTTAGAGTCCCACCTCATCCCTTTGTAAACAAAACCTTATTTTATCAAGTCTGGCTGGAAAACACTTGGGTCTAGGCCACAGAGCAAAACAAGATCATTTGTGGTAGTCTCCTCTTTGATTCCTGCAGATTAACCAGGCTAAAAGTACAAAAGCAACTTTAAAAAGAGACCTTGGTTTATGAAAAGATCTAGGGGAAAGAAAAAATTTCCATTTGCATTTATCACCTGAAACTTCTCCATACAAAGAAAAGGAATTTGGAAATAACTAAGTCAAAGTAAAAGATCAATTAAATCTTACCCATATATTTTTCAAATATCAAAAGCACCAAGAAACAAGTATAGAAAATAGTGAAAGATTTCCCAGTACTTTATAATTTGTTTTTAAAAAATACTTTTGATTAACATTTCCACAGAAAAAAATTACCAGAGCTTCTAAGCTGTATTAATGTTATATCTACAATAGAATCATAAACATAAAAGCATTATATTTAACATGAAATAGTCTAAAACTTCACAGAGAAAGATTTCAAAGGTAACTGCTTTAGAAATAAATTATTTCCTAAAATATAAAATATAAAATTTAATGAAATACATTGTTTTCTATATAGAGTATTTTACAAATCTGCAGAACAGATATGTTAATTTTCTCTATGCAAATGTAATATATAATCATTCAAAATAAAAAGAATGATTTTTCAAAGAAACATGACTGTTGAGTCCAGCTAGCAGAAATGAATACTCAGTGACAAATGTAGTACTGAGAGGTAAACTTTAAAAATACAGCTTGTAAAATATAAGCATGAAAAGTGATAAATTTCAATAGACAGTAGCCTCACTGACATCAGTCTTAGTGATATTTTTGTGGATCTGAATCCGAAGGTAAGGGAAACAAAAGCAAAAATAAATAAATGAGACAACATCAAACTAAAAAGCTTCCACACAGCAAAGGAAACCATTACCAAATGAAAAGGCAACCTACTGAATGGGAGAAGGTATTTCCAAATCTGATAAAAGGTTAACACCCAAAATATATAAAGAATTCATACATCTTAACATCAGTAGAAAAACAACCTGATTAAAAAATGGCCAGAGGATCTAAATAGACATTTTTTCCAAAGAAGACATACGGATGGCCAAAAAGCAAATGAAAAGATGTTCAACATCACAAATTATTAGGAAAATGTATATCAAAACTACAATGAGGTATCATCTGCCTGTTAGAATGGTTATTATTGAAAAGACAAGAACAACAAATGCTTCAGAGAATGGGGAGAAAAGGGAACCCTTGTACACTGTTGATGGGATTGTAAATTGGTGCAGCCACTGTGGAAAACAGTATGGAGATTCCTCAAAAAATTAAGGACTACCTTATGACTCAGCTATTCCACTTCTGGGTATTTATCTAAAGAACACAAATATCTGATAGTTACAGAGATCAGATTAGTGGTTACCAGAAGGAAAGAGGGCTGGGGAAGGGCAAAATAGGTGAAGGGGGTAAACTGTATGGTGATGAATGGTAACTAGGCTTGTGGTAATGATCACTTTGTAGTGTATATATAAATGTTGAATTATAATGCTGTACACCTGAAACATATATAATAAAAAGAGTCACTGCCCTAAGGTATAATTTTAATTACCACTTTATAAATTACACAGCATTACTTCATATTTCTTTGCATTAGAAGTGATTGAGGTATCTGAACAAAGTTCTGGAAAATTCAATTTGCTATCTGAAAAATCTACTTCTCCGCACTTACATAATGTACATAACTAATACATGTCTCACCTATTTAGGTAGGTACTTAATGCATATAGTCGAGTACAGTAAAAATGAATTTATTACTAACTATAAATGGCAGGGTAATCAAAATTATATATTTGAGAATGCAAAATATAGTATGCAATAACTTCTTTAAAATTCTTAAAAGATCACATTTTAAAGAATCTTCCCTTTTATAAGTTTTGGTAACTTTCAAATGATTCAACTGGCAGTTTTCCATTCTTAACACTGATGCCAGAATTCTCATAGCTTCTAAACTCTTGTTTTCCAATACAGTAAGGCTCTCCTTCACTAAAGTAGCTGGAGCCTTGCATTAAACACACACACACACACACACACACACACACACACACACACACACTTGTGGTGGAAAATCTAAGCTTTAAACACCGTAAGCAGAAGGATTTTTTTTTTTTTCATGTCTTAAAACACATGAATAGAAAGGATTACACCTTAAGGAACAGAAGCCATCTGGACATTTCCAAATCAATCTAATATACAGTAAGGAATTAAGGGGAACCTAGTCTCTCAGAGTGCTACGGACACTGCAATAGATTCCTGAGACCCTTATGACCATTCCATGTAGAATATAAAAATTTACTAAAGCAAATAACAAGCTCAGTACCATTATCTAAAGACAATTCAAAATTCTGTGATAAACTTAGAATAATTTTCAAACAACTTATGCCAAATATTTATTTACTTAAGTACTTCTTTAAATCTGAGACTTTCGGGTGAGTAAGTAGAAAACAGAGGTGATATTACTTTTATTAATTATTACCTAAATAACTTCTCTACTTTTAGGATAAATAACAATCATGAATAAATAACAGTCATTTTAATAAAACATGTGAATGTTTTAAAAATCAGAATTACTTGAAAATGAAAGATTAAATTTTTACGAAACAGTTTAAGGGTAATTCAGTCATATATCTCCCATTAAAATCTACAATAAAAATAATCACAATTTGACCTATCTTAGCTTTTATTTTATGTAAAGTTTTATCTGACATTTATGTTATACAGAGTCTATCTTATATAATGGTGACATCGTTATGTGAAGACATCCTAGGAAATCATTTTTTTAAAGAAAACATTACTTACTAAAAATATCATGATGTAAAGAGAATCTAGACTGAAATAACTTACTTTGAATGTCCTCCTGAAGTCTATTTTTCCATACTAGAGAACACAGACACAATCTGTCAAATACCTACAAAAAAATGGATGCTGTGATGTTAAGAGAAGAGGTAGAAAGGGAGAAAAGAAATCTCAGACTTTAATTTTTTCGTTCAATTTTATCCACAGTTTGCATCGGTAATATACATTTAGTGTTCCATTTATTTTTAAATGCGTCAGAAAATCAATCATGATAGATCTGTGACCAATACAAACATTTCTGAATTCTTCAAAAAATTCAGTTAGAAAAGTCAATAAACTAGCATTCTGTAAAGATAATTATTAAACAAATGGTAATGATTTTTACTCCTTATTTCAATTCTAACATATCCAACATCAGTTCTTTCTTGTGCCATACAGTAATAAAACTTAGCAGAAGTAGCTATCTACTGCATGTTTTAGGGCCTAATAAAATATTTTAGTTTCACTATTTAACCCTCTTCAAATCACAAATCGAATTCAAATAATGATGATCATTCTTAATTCAATAACTGATGAAGTAAATATATGAGAACCATAAAAACCATTTAGAGTAAATTCTACACTTATTTAAAAACTACTATAAGAAATACATCAGAGCCTTGATATAATATATTCTTGGGGACTACGCTGTGAAACTGTCATAGAGGTGGTGTTGCCTTTTGCCATTACAGTAAATAAACTGCCATGGTATGTACCTCAGAGAGACTATCTTAAATGGAATTTTGCTTTGCAGTAAAGAATGCTACAGAGCTTCTGGTGTATTTTCTCTTTAAAGTAATAATTAATTGACAAGTAAGTGAAATGCAAAAAGGAAATGGCCTATAATTTCACAAATATTTCAATGATATGAAACATGAAAATACTTGTAAAATAATTAACATCTAGGTTGATTAACAAGAGGAATCCTACAACATAACTATGCAAGTAGTATGAATGATTGCTGCAGCTTTTAATGATCACTTTATTTGTAACATTGTCAAATTTTTACATTAAAAACTAACAACTAAGATATTTAGTTGTCATTTTTTATCTTTATTACCCAAATTTTCACTAGGGAGATTGATTATGTCAATGAGGTTTTTTTTTTTTTAAGATCCAACTGAAAAATAGTAACTAATTAGCTCAAATATTTAAAGTAATAAATTACTAATAATTTAATTTTTAAATGTTTTAGTCATAAAAGCTTTAATTCTTTAAAAGCTCCAATTTGACCCTTGAAATGTAAAGAACACATCTGTATCCTAAAGCCAAAACTTAATTATATGGCTTCATGCCAACTGATCAAAAAAAAAAAAGCAGAGTTGTTCCTAAACCAACCCTTACTATATCATTTGGCACAATAGTTTTTAACCTTTCATATATACCTTTGAAATACCCAGGCCAACATTTTCAGTAAGTTGCATCCATATTAAGAGGTAACAAGTGCAAATAATCACATATTTAAGATATGATACTTGCTTGACTACTACAAAAGTAATTTACTAAGGTTCTTTAATAGGAAATTGAGTTATTCATTACAGTAATGTTTTTGAAAAATATCTGCACTACTACCAACATAAATTTATCCACCTCTAAATTAAACAAGGACTTTATGTTACACCGTATACTTATGAAAAGATTTATAGAATGGTCTGTGTTCATTTCAACATCTTGTTAATTGAGGATCATAAGATTTACAGGATCCACAAATGGACAGATTTCAAATAAAAACCTACTCTTCAATTGCTGCTCTCTGAATCTGAATATAACAAAAGGCAGCATACTGATGTAATAACGTTCCTGAAAGTCAAGACAAAAACCCAAACTTTGGCAGTTTTATCAAAATGTCCTTGATAATTAAGTACTTTGCTAGTTCTCAAAAACCTTACTGCTTTGTGTAACATTTTCAATACAGAAATAAAATACTCTTCAAATAATACATTTTAAAAGATGATTAAGTTTTGCAAAATTAAATAGCATAAATTAAGCATATTAACATTGTTTTTGACAACATGAAACAACCAATTTAAGAAAACTGCAATGGACTAAATAAAAACCACAAATGTCACAATGTGAGGCATATTTATCCTCACATACTACTGAACTTACAAAATCTACTAAAATATTTTAAAATTCCATTGATTCCATTAATACATAAAAAGAAATTGCAAAAATGCTTAAGACTATATGAGTCATCAGTTACACAGGCACTTCACATGTAAACAATCTACAGTACAACTGAAAATATTTTGGCACCAACCTATAATACTAAAAGAATTTAATATAAAGCCAGAGTTCTGTATTTTCTACTCACATTTTTTCTAGAAAACTAAGACCAAAGATTGAAGAAATTGTGTATAAACTAGGATTACAAGTGTATTAAATAACTCAAATATAGAACTGTTTTAAATTGGTAAAAAAAATGATTTCCTTATCCAGATGTTTACCAGTATGCTATGATATAAAAAAAATTAAACCTAATGTGATTATTAAATTGAAACCATGTTTTAAATTTAGTATTAATCTGATTGTTGAAAAATAATCAAGATTATCAACTGACACAGTAAGAAGAGAATTTGAATTTAACACAAACTCTTATTGGGTTGATCCAGTTTTCCCCCAAAAGAAGTATGGGAAATTCAAAATTTAATTTTGATGTTTTAACAGAATTTTCCTTAAACCTAAGGCTTGATCTAATAAAATCATTTTCGATCAGACATCCTTATTCATACATTTGAGATCTTTGAAATCACTTCAAATAAATGAAACTAGACAATTATGATTTTTAAATGTTATATCAAGCTGTAGAAAGCTGAGATGCCTTGGTTGTAGGTAATTCAAGAAGAGCCTGAACTGTGACACCAACTTTCACAAGACCTCTTTCTTCCAAAATATGATGAGGCAAACAAAGTCTTTCCTGAAAAACAAAACAAATGGTATCTGAACATCTGTTTTTTAATAGTGCAGCAAAGCATGAGTAAGTCAGAACTGGGTTTTTAAAACATACTTTCAATAGAACTTCAAGTAAAAAGTACACAATTCTAATTAAATTAAATTCTAATTCTAAAATGTCTGTTTCAATAGACCTTTATGGTAGGGAATTCTATTTTACGGTCTGTGTTTTGATCTGAGGTTGGTTTGATCCACATAATAAGCAAATATTTTAAAGTGAGATGGTGGTGCTAGATGTTCCCTAAGCTCTCATGCTGGAGCAGAAAGAGTACATTTCCATCCAACAGATGTAAGGGTCATACAATATGAAGTACTAAAGGTACTAAAATTCTCTTGAGACTGTTTCTTCATCTGGAGACGGGACTGAGTGAGAAACAAACAGAACAATCTGTCTACGGAAGCACTTTGTAAACTGCTGAGTCCTGTACAAAACTAGCCACTCTCGTTCTTTCTACCAATTATGAGGTTCCGTGGTCTGTGATGTATGTAGCACTTCAGTACTTTTTTTGTCTTAAGGTTACTTCCCTCCAGCTTCTAGTGATGTTGTGTTGCTTCTTAGTTCCAATAGTCTAGAATTTGATAAATAACAACTGCCTCCTCTTCTAAGACATCACATGTGTTATTTGATATTCACAACTCTATGAGAAAGAGGGTTTAGAAACAACTTTACATTAGGTTTCATTAGCCTTCACTGATCCTCTTCTAACAACCTTAATGTTTCCAAGGGTTCTGTCTTCACCAGCTTCTCTTCTTATACTGTATCTTCTCCTTGGTATTCTCAAAGCCTTCTAAAAACTGCAAGGGTTTTAACTGAGGGTTTGCATGCATGTGCACAACATCAAATAAATTTGGTGGCAGTTTTGAAGAAATGATGCAGTCCACTGCTTCAGCTGGGACACTCATTCTTCTCAGGAAAATAAGCTAGCAGTGGACAGAGTGGGTGGCAAACAACAGGTCTCATCTGGTCCATAATTGTGTTTTAGTTGGCTAGCACAATGTTTTACAAATCTAAAAATATTACTTTTTAAAAATCCAGTGTTTCTTGAAACACTGGAAGACTTGGCAAGACTGAGCCCCTATTCCCAAATAGTAACAACTGCATCTTCCATCCTGATGACTTTCAAATGTTTATTTCCTGCCAAGATCTCTCTCTTGAGCTCCAGATACAAATGTCAACTTGATACAGCCAAACAGATGCCCAAGAGACATATTAAAATCAATTCGTCCACAACAGAACGACTTCCTCACTAAATTAACTTCCCCTTCTGTATTCTATACCTCAATCAGTAATACACTATTCAATCTCTCAACATAAACCTAGGAATCATAGTAATCTTATTCTTCATTACTCTCATAACTCAATCACCAAATACTACTGATAATATCCCATTTATCAAAAGAGTTCTCAAAAACTATCTTCTCACTACATTTTTGCTGCAACATTTGTTGCCCTCCTATTATTTTCCTTTTTTATTAAAAAAAAAACCACTGACGTATATATTAGAAAAGAAAAAAAAAGGTTTCAAATCAATGACCTCAGCCTCCAGTTTAGAAACTAGAAAAAGAGCAATTAAAAGAGTGGCAAGCAGAAACAAGGAAATAATGAAGATGAGAAAGAAAAACAATAAAATTTAAAAAAATAATTATACAAAAAAAAAATCAATGAAACCAAATTAGTTCACTGAGAAGATTCTTTAAAATTCATAAACCCCTAGCTAGGTTAATCAGGAAAAAGAGAGAAAATACACAAATTGCCAACCAATATCAGGAATAAAAGAGGGGATATCACAAGAGATTCTACAAATTCTAAAATGATAATAAGGGGGGCATTATAAACAATAGTATGACAATAAGTTTGACAAACTAGGTGAAATGGACAAATTCTTCAAAAGACACAGAATACCAAAGCTCATGCAAAAAGAAATAGGAAACTAGAAGACCCCTATATCTATTAAAGAAAATAAAATGGTAGTTAAAAACTTTCCCACAAAGAAAACCCCTTGCCTAGATGGGTTCAAAGTTCAATAATGAATTTAACTAGATATTTAATAAAGAAATAATATCAATTCTACTCAAAATCTTCATGAAAACTAAGAGCAGGGAATACTTCTGAACATATTCCATGGAGTCAGCATTACCTTGACACAAAAGCCAGGGAAAGACATCAAAAAAAAAAAGAAAACCAAAGCCAATAACTCCATTAACTTAGAAGCAAAAAGTCTAGACGAAATTTTAGCAAATTTAGCCCCAAAACATAAAAATAACAACAACAAAATCTGTCATGACCAAGTGTGGTTTATCCCAGGAGTCCAGGTTTGAGTTAACATCTTGAAAGTCAACCAATGTAGTTCACAATGTTGTGAAAGAAAAAAAAAGTTATCTCCATAGATGCAGAAAAAGTACTGATATAATTCAACATCCATTCCTGATAAGAACTCTCAGCAACTAGGATCATATATCTCATAAGGAACTTGTATCTGGAAATATATAAAGAACTTAATAATAAAAAAGTGACTAAATCAATTAACAAATGGGCACAGGATTTGAAAAGACATTTCTCCAAAGAATGTATATAAATAGTCAATAAGCACACAAAAAGATGCCCAACATCATTAGCCTTTAAGGAAATGCTAATCACAGCCACTAGGATGACCAGAATCAAAAAGGTAAACAATAATCCCTGTTGGTGAGGTGTGGAAAAATTAGAACCCTCATGCATTGCTGGTGAGAATGTAAATTAGAAAATAATTTAGTAGTTCCTCAAAAAGATAAACATAGAGTTACCATAGAACCTAGCAAGCCCACTCCAAAGTATTTAAGTAAGAGAATTAAAACAAGTGTTTAAACAAAACCTTGTCCATGAATGTTCATAGCAGCATTATTCATAATAAACAATGAGTGGAAACAGCTCGAATATCCACCAGCTGATGAATGGTAAATAAACTGTGGTATTTACGTACAATGGAATAGGACCTAAAAAATGAAGTACAGGCAGACCTCAGAGATATTGGGAGTTCAGTTTCAGACCACCAAAATAAAGCGAGTATCATAATAAAGTGAGCCACGTGAGTTTTTGTTTTCTAGTCCATATAAAAGTCATGTTTACACTATACTGTAGTATTTAAATGTACAATATCATTACGTCTAAAACACAAACTTTAATTAAAAAATACTTTATTGCTAAAAAGTGCTAATCATCATCTAACAATGCACAGTTGCCACAAACCTTCAATTTGTAAAAAATGCAGTAACTGTGAAGCACAATAAAATGAAACTCAATAAAACTGGGTGTATCTGTACTACTTTATGCTACAACATGGATGAAGCTTGGAAACATTACACTAAATGAAAGAAGCCAGATACAAAAGACTCCATATTATGTGATGTCATTAATATGTAATGTCCAGAACAGGCAAATTTATAGAGACAGAACAGGGGAGGGACTGCTAATGGGTAAGAGGTTTCTTTCTGGGCTGATAAAAATATTCTACACTTACACTGTTACCCAACTCTGTGACTATACTAAAAACATTTTAAATGGGTGAAATTATGGTATGTTAATTATATCTCAATAATAATGTTTAAAAAATGTGTATGCCCAATCCCAGGCCTTAAATAAAGAGAACTTCAATTCATACTTTTCAACATATACAAAAATTAACTAAAATTTGATTATAGACCTAAATGTAAAACTTAAGATTATAAAACTTCTAGAAATAAATATAGGATAAAATCTTTGTGACCTTAAGTTATGCAAAAACTTCTTTGGTTTGACACCAAAAGCACAATCAATTTTTTTTAAATGACAAATTTTACTATAAAAATGTAGTTTCTGCTCTCTTAAAGATACTATAATGAGAATGAAAAGACAAAGCAAAAACTGGGATACAATATTTGTAAATCACACATCTGATAAAGGACTTTATAATTTATAAAGAAATCTCAAACTCAATGATAAGAAACCCCAATTAAAAAAGAGACAAAAGATTAGAATAGATGCTTCATAAAAGAAGTCATATAAATGGCAAATAAGCCCTTGAAAAAATGATGAACAACATTAGTCTTCAGGAAATGTAAATCAAAACCACACTGATGAACTAGTACACACCTATCAGAATGGATAAAATTAAAAAAACACTGACCATATTGAATGTTACTGAGGATATGGAGGAACTGGAACTCTCATCCACTACTGATAGGAATGTAAAATGGTACAACCACTTTGGAGAAGAGTTTTATGCTTTCTTATAATGTTAAGCATTCACCTACACTTCACTCCCACATATCTAACCAAAATTAAAGAACACATATATCCAAAGACTTGTATATAAATGTTCATAGCAGCCTTATTTGTAGTTATCTCTAAAACTGGAAACAACATAAATGGCCATCAATAGGTCAATGGGCTGACAAATTGTGGTATATTCATATAATGAATTACTATACAACAATAAAAAGGAATGACCTATTTATACATGCAACAACATTTATGAGTCTTAGAATAGTTATATTGAGTAAAAGGAGCCAGAAAAAAAAATTGTACCTACTGTAGCATTCCAGTTATATACAACTCCATACAGAAGATACAAACTAAACTGTAATAACAGAAAGCAGATTAGTGGCTGCCTGAGGAAGAAAGGATTGCAAAGGGACACAAGGAAACTTTTGCAGGTAATGGACATGTTCATTACCTTGAATATGGTGAAGATTTCATGGTGTATGGATATATCAAAACTTATCAAGCCGTACACTTTATTTATGTGCAATTTATTGTATGTCAATTATACTTCACTAAAACTTAAAAATACAAAAATATCCTAAAACAAACAAAAAAATTTAAATAAAAAAAAATCAACAATATATTATCATTTCCAAGTCAGGGAAAAACAAATTGAAGCTAAAAATAAAACTCTTCCTTCATGGCCAACAGCTACAGAGTTTCAAAAATGGGAGTCGATGCCTGGTCCCTCCATAGCCCCCCCTTATGATGAGGATGGGTGAGGAACTAACATTGCCCTAGAACAAGCTGGAGAGAGAAGACAAGAGTATGCTAATAGTTTTCATAAGACTTTCCCTTTTATCCTCCTTTTCTAATGTATCAAGAAGGTGTCAGGGATATGTTGGATTGTCTTTTCTTTCAAATAAAAGAACAGAAATAGAGTATTCAAGTTAGAGGGTGGACTCTGGAATTAGAACACTGGGGTTTATAGTTTGGCTCCATTGATTACTAAAAGTGTGACCTTGGCCAAGTTCCCTAACTTCTCTGCGTCTCAGTTTCCTCATCTGTAAAATGTACATTCATTCAATAAATGGTTATTGAGAACCCTTCCTGAAAACTCTTAAAACTAAAAAATGACAAAACAGGAAATTGTATATAATGTAATAATAACTTGAAAAAAACCTTCCTAACTTCTCTATTTTCTCACTAAGAGATTGAGTACAAAAAAAAACATAAAAATGTTTAAGAATCAAATTTTTAAAACATGTCAACCATAGAGAAGTAACTAGATGAGAACAGCAGGTAGCTTCCACATTACACAGTAATTCAACGTTTCTCTCTACATAACTTATATTTATTCACTTGAAGAAAGAAGTTAAAGTAGAATTTGTATACCATATTATGACACAATTGCAAAGAGAGGTTAACAAACACAACTCAATATATAAGTGTTATCAAATCAACACACTGTACACCTTAAACTTACAAAACATTATGTCAATTCTCTCTCAATAAAAATAAACTTTAAAAAATAAAAGGAAAAAAAGTACAACTAGATTGTGATCTGCTAATAATGTCATGCCTTCTTAACAGTCAGACATGTTGATGTTAGGCTTATAATGTTCTCCAAAAAAGCAATATTTTGATTTTTTATCTTCATTATACATTAACAATATTGCTTTATTAATTGTATAGTATTAAAATTATTACATGAAACATAAGCCTATTTCTACAGATGTCAAAGTTTATTCAGTGAGATATTACCATGTTACTAAGATCTCTAATTTGACACTTTAAATAAAAATGCTATCCACCTTGAATGCGAATCTGCAAATCAGATTCTAGCCATGGATTTATAACAATGGAGTCCAAATGTCCCCTATCAGGAAAAATAAGAATATCAATGGCATACAACCAACCTGTCATATGGCCACTAAGTTACGTTTATTCAATGATGTGTATAATAAGTAAATTTTTCCCATATATTTAGCTGTTTTATAATACTTTAAAAGCAGCTTAAAAACATTCATTAGATAGCCATGACAGTTAAAGCTGGAATTCAATAGAAGGTACCAATGGAAGGCATTCATTTTCACATTCAGAAAGCATTATTCATTCCTATTGTGAAGAAGAAGAATCCAATACACATGTAATAAATTAATATTTAAATGATCATTTTGTTAGAAAAATAATTACCTGTGAGACACCCAACTTTTTACAAGCATCAAGAAAATTTTCTACATTTCTTCGACATTTTGCCATGCTCAGTTTAGGCTGTAAAGTAAGAAAAAAAAAAGGTATATTTTCAGGCATATTTATACAAAATTAATCGATATTGAAAATTAAATTTATTGAGGTACATTATTTAAAACCTGTTTCAAGAAGCTCTATCTTCCTTTAGAGAACTAACAAATTGTAGACAAAACTTACCACTGCTGGTGATGGCACATGAATACTAGCTACAGAGCGTGGCCTTATATGATTGGCTAAATGGCAAAGAACAACCCCATCCATCAGTGCAGCTCCAATGTCATCAGGTAAAATTACTTTTAACCTGGATTCGAGATTCTATAAAAGAAATGGGTATAAATCACAGATATTCTACCTAAATATCTATGCTACATACTTATATTACTAATCGTTACATAATCCAAAATTTTAAAGAGTTGTTAATTTTCCAAGCTAAATTCATCTCACAAAGCAGATGTGAAAGGTCAATCTGACTTACGTTGCGAAGTTGTCGTATTTGCTCTCGTTCTTCCCGTAGATGTTCCATCTTTCTTCTCATTGTAAAACCTGGATCTGCTGCCCCATATTCCTGGCGTGATGAGCGGCTAAAAGCTATAAAAACAGAAATTTTCCAGCTTATTACAAAGCTAACAGGAAGGATCAACCATCGGTGGGGAAAGAGGCATGATAAAAAGAACCAGTACAAAACTACATAAAACACTATTACTTATTAATACATTCTAAATATTTTTTAGAGAATATAATTGAAATCTACTTATCTGCATAATTGAAAGCAACAGGGAAGACAAGTGTAATGACTTCTACCACCTATACATGATCTTAAACATACGTAATTAGAAACTTATGATCCAGGTTAAAAATTATTATTGAACACAAATCAGCCTTTATTATCTTTAAAGAAAAAGGAAATTATTTCTGAAGGTCAATAACAGTTATTCAGGAATAAAAACTATAATTCAATACCTTGCCAAGTAACATGGATCCACTTTCTTTTGGGCTTGCCAAATGCGAAAAGATCCCCTTTTAAAACCACAATATAATGGAGTGCTATAATTTCAAACAGTGTTTGGTTTGCTGGCAGAGTGGTCAGTCTAATAGCAGTCACAGTAGAGTAGAAATAAGACTGCAGTATATCTAAGGCAAAAAGCTGAGGTTTCAGGAGCTTGAAGGTAAAGAGGAAGAAAGAAATGGGGAATGGGAATTGGAAAGACAAATAAGGTTAAGAGAAAATTACTTTTAGGAGAGGGGAAAGAATCTATGTGTACTTAAAACTATGGAATCAATCCCATTTAAGCTGAGAAACTGTTGTTTCATATATAACCAATAAATTTTATTTGCAGAATATTTATTTACCTGATCTGGGCTTCAAGCCAAAGGGGCCATGTAAAAAACCATCAGTTCTATCATATTCCTAAAAACAGAAAAAAAAAAAAACAAAAACAGAAACTTTTTTCTTTCAAAATAATCAAGGCAGTTATTCATATCCATTCCAATTTTGAAAAGTATTTATTTCTTCCATGATTAATCAGTGGAGTAGAGAAGGGTAAGTTGCATTTTCAATGCAAATTTATACATTTCACTTTTAAAAGGTTTATAAATATTTGCTAATTGACCTGAGCCTTTATATACTTCTCTCTCATAGTATAAGGAAGATGAAAAAGAAAATTATTAAAGTATATAAAATAAACAGATACTATTTTTTGAATGAAGAACCAGGTTAAAGTGTTCCCCAAAATGAAATAAACTTCAATGAAAAGATAAGTGAAATTAGCAACACTCTGTATCTACTGTGGACTTGACACTTAGTGGATAATCTGAGGCAAATATACATATTGATACTAATAGGGGCTGCTGAGCAATAGATAATAAAGTATTATTTCTCCTGTCTGAATGCACATTGTTTCAAAGTGCTTTTCACACATTAGTGTGCTATGGAAAGAACTGTGGTATATTTTAAACATCTGAACTTAGAAAGTTTGGGCTAAGCCTTGAGCAAAACATTTCATTTGTCTGTGACTGTTTCTTCATCTCTGAAATAGGATGTTGTAAACATTAACTGAGATAACTAAAAGAAAGCACTTTGTAAATTATAAAATCGTAAAAAAATATATATCATTTTACTAACATCTTATTTAATCTACACAACTGTGAAGTAGCTCGAGTTTGGGCTTTAGTCACTTCTCAACCATATATTGAATGAAATCTTTAGGAAAAGTTAATTATCTCTTCAGCTGTAAAATGATGAGGATAGTATCAAGCTCATGGGACTGCTCTTAAATTTAAAAGTACAGGCAAGCACTTTCTTAATAGTAAAGCACTATATTAATTGTTTTTACAATTTTCCTTTCACAGATGTAATTGAAATAATAATTCTGTTGATTCTCTGAATCTTCTGATTAACATGTGATATTCAGTACAAGCTGAACGTCAGTTGAGGTACTAAAACACACGTTCACTACTCTAACCATTTACAAGCCTCACAGTGTGTCTTGATTATGTCGGTTAAGGTATTGTGAACTTTCAGACAAAAATCTCATTTATCCAAATGTAAGCAAAAATGTATTATAAAAGCAATACAATTTATTTGAAAAAACACATTAACACTCTCCCCATGCGCATAGATCATAAAATCATAAAGCAACTATGTAAATAAGTCATCACTTATATTTGTTATACTTGGAAGTAAAAGAAAGGATTTACAAAAGCATGTGACAAAGACTAATTTTAGGATACCCTAATTTAAATTATTTTTTAAAAGAATGTAAACCATTTTACTTGCCATATAAATAATTCAGAAACACGTTTATAAAACTAATGCCCAAGTCCATTTAAAAGTTTTATAATGTAATTCATCCAAAACAATAGACAAAGTATCCTGGCTTTTTAAAAAAATTACTACCATCTATGCAAAATGAAATACTGTCTAATTAACCAAAGTTAGACAGTGAATTTGGATCATCCAAACATTTAGACAAAGTCCTGAACTCACCAAATGAATGCATAATCATTTATTTACTAATGCCAATACACTTTTAGAATACTAAGTAAGGTAATCTGAAATAGAAGAGATACTATTTAGAATTTTTAAAAATTTATCTTTTATTGTGAAGCAACAGGTTTAACTAAATTAGAAGAGTCAACAATTTAAACCACAGAATATTTGGTTGAGATCTCAGAAACTAATTTTCATCTACCCCTTCTTCCTCACATCCCTTCTTAGGTCTAAGATGCTAGGAAATGTGTACCCTCCTGTCGATAGGAACAACCCACTGCAGGGATGTTTCTCGTGGAAAAAGGAAAGTTTTTCTTGCATTGCTTTCAGACCTAACTGGTTATGAGAAAAACCAAAGGCCATTGCACAATGCTGAAATATTTTTTTTCAAATTGAAAATTTGAAAGCTGTTATTTATTTCAAAATATGAATCAAATTATAAAACATAAAAAACATATGAAGTGAATTCCTTTCTGTGATCTATAGGCATTTTCCAATAAGTAACTTAAGGGATATTCGTTATGAATATTTGTACAAAGATATGGTGTTCTTAGAGTTTTTTTATAGGCTAGGTTTGCACAAATCAACCTTTTAAATATGGATGAATAAATTACATTTAAAAAAAAAGAAAGAAAGATGAGGTTAGAGAGAAAAGACAAAGAAACCTATGTAAACACATTTAAAAACAGAACTTGTACCTCAGATGACACTGGAGATTGTGGTGACATATTAGCATTATCACTTTCTTGCTAAAATATAAAAATAAAAAGATGAAAGATGAAATTAAAATATGAATGATGATTCAGACATAAAAAAGGAAAATTGAAAATTGTTCTGATCAACTACTAAAGAAGAATCTGGAAAATACGATCTATCACCTTGCCAAAGTGTGGTCTGTGGACCAGCAGCATCAACATCGTTGGGAGCTTGTTAGAAATGCAGAATCTCAGGCCCCACCCAAGACCTACTGAATCAGAATCTGTATTTCAGTAAGATTCCCAGGTGATTCATAAGCACTTTAAACTAAAGTTTTAGAAGTAGTATCTACTCACATCAAATATTTTCTTATAAATTCATTTCCTTTAAATATCACAAATGAAAAACCTTTCTATGTGTCTTAGAAAATATCCATGAGTCAAGATTAATTCCTAACAGAAAATGGCAACAATATATTACAATCTGAGACAGGTACATGGAAGCATGCAAAAATTCCATCACCCCAAATAATAGTGTTTACCTGGAAAATTATGTGTATCTAAAATAGGCTTAGAAATAATTACAAAGAATTTAATTGCATAAGATAATACTAAATGGTCCATTTTTTTTCAATGACTACTAATAAACAAATACAAAAATCTTAACATTTAACCTTGAATACGCATACCACATAGGACATGTATTCATCATACAACATATGATTACTTGAGCACCTGCTTTATGTCAGACACTGTGCTAGACTCTGGGAATACTGAAATTTAGTAAAATATCATCCACTCAAGGATCTTTCACCCTAGGGGGAAAATAGATTCATTTACACAGGTAAAACAACCTTCTCAGTACAATGATAGAGCCATGCATGGCATATTATGGGGCACAGATAAAGGGTGCTCAGGGAAATGGTGGGGCTGGGGGAGAAGGCAAGTTTCCTGAGAAAGTAAAAAACCGAGTAAATGTTTATCAAAAAAAGAAGGGAACAATATTCCAAGATAAAGGACAACAAGGACAAAGGCACAGAAGCAATAAATGAAAGGATGAGTGCAGAAAACCTTGCAGTTCCATGTTTTTGGAGAGTATGGTGAAAGGAGGGCAAATCATGAGTTGAGGCTGATGTGGTAAGCAGGAGCTTGATCAAGGACCTAGAATTTACTTTCTCAGTAATGAGGAGACACTAAAGGTTCTAAGCAAGGAAATGGCCTGATCATATTTATGTTCTTTCAATCACTGGCAGCAGAGAGGAAAATGGACCAGAGAAAGGGAGAAAAGCAAGGATGCTATTGCAGTTACTGGTAAGAAATGATAAGGGCCTGTGCTAGAGCAGAAATAGCAGAAATGTAGATGAGGAATGTATTCAAAGTACGTCAGTATCAAAAAAAAAAAGTAGGTCATGGTAACTGATTAGATATTGAAGCAGGCAGGACCAAAGTGGATATAAAATATAAAGAGACAGAGAGAACAGCCAAGCTGAACCTCTAGTTTAGTGTACAGCAAACGTTTTGGGGGTGATCATATTTCCTAAAATTAAAGTTTTCAGAAGCCCTGCCAAGTATCCAACATCAAATTCACTACCAATCCCACCAAACAAAAATACACAAAACTTAAATATATGGTGATGAGATGATATCATTTCAAAAATGCCAGGCTGCTGCACAGCTTAAAATGATGAGGTAGAAAAGTTTATAGCAATGCACAAATTGTAGAAATCTAAGTTTAAATGTTAAAATAGCATACAGAGTTTGTGAAAAGAGACTAACAAATTCCAAATAAAAAAAAATCTCAACTGACCCACCAGGTTGATTTAGGAAGATAAAAGCTAGGAAAATGTAAAAATTTTAAATTCATGAGTTACAGTTTTAAGATGAATGTTAGTAAAATTCTAAAGCTGAACTACAAAGGACAAATGGATACTGCATGATTAAATTAATACTTGTATAATGATGCTCTGTTTTCATTATTGGAGAAAACCCATGCATTAAATCAGTAACAAACTGAAAAACTGATCATATTTTACTTTGATTAAGCCAACTACATGCGAAACGTAAATATTTTAAATAACTGCTAATATTACCCTCTTGTCTCACCTCATCATTTTCATTGCCACTTGAACTCTTCCTTGATGATTTATACTGAAAAATATTTAAAGCACATACTTTATTTTTCCTTGAACATATGAATTCTCTAACTAGTAAATTATATATGAGGTTATTCACATTTTGGTACTTTTACTAAATTATCTGAATTATATATAAAAAGTAAATCATATGTAAAATATACAAATTAAACTGTTTAATTACAAATGAGTTTAAATAGTCCTACTACTTACTAATGGCTAACACAAACTGTACTTTCTATGTACAAGGCATTGTTCTAAGTCCATATATCAAGTAACATTTCCCTTCTAAACCAATTTATTTCCTATTCATTTAGGTTTGCGATCTGAGTGTTGTCTTAAATCTTCCTTCTTTCTTAATCCCTTATAAACAAAAATGTCAAGTCAATTCTTTCTGTAATCTCTCTCAGACTTACTTCTTCTGAGTTCTCTCAACTACTATTCTATTCTAGGTGCCATTATCTCACACCTAGTCGTAATCTCACCATTCAAAAATGTCACCCATTTTTAAGAAACCTACTAATTTTAAGTTAAAAAATACTAATTAAATGTATATATTGACTATACAGTAATAGTGATAACAGCTAACACTTATACTACTGCTTACTACATGCCAGGCACTGATTGAAGTGTGTTACATGTATTAATCCATTTAATCTTCTTAACAACCCTGAGGTAAACACTATCTATTTTATACTGAGGCAAGGGGTAACTTGCTTAATATCAAAAATGCTAGAATGTGAAAAAAAGTGCTCATTTATAGGATCAAGAATCAAGGAAATACAGTATGACAACCACTAAAGTTCTTCTGATTCCTTCTCACCGGAAATAACTCATAACTCTTCTGTTGAAGAAAACCTAACTTTCAGATTTTATACAAATTTCTCTGCCTGGCATTCAAAGTTCTATTTAATGGCCCCCTTTACTTATGCAGCTTTAGCTTTCACAAATCTTGAAAAAATAGATAACCTACCTGATAGCTCAACCACAAACTGGAGGATGAGCAGTATTAGGGATTACAAATACAAGACCTAAATTCCTCCATTGTCTCTCCTATGACTTATGACAAAGTGCTCTTTTCAGCTGATCCCAGACATAGCCTCAATATGTTTTCAACCCAATGGTCCAGATAGCCACTAAATGAAGTTGGTATGTGTGAATAAACATATTTGCCATCCTTAGGCATGATGTCCTTGATGGCACTTGTTCTTGTTCTATTATACTTCAACAAAAGAATGACACTTGGACAGTGAACACCAGGACCCCAGGATGGCATCAGTCATACTAGTGAAGGAGATGAAACTCATGGATGTCAAAAGAGGGGAGCTGCCCAAGCTGGATGTTGATGCAGGATTTCACCCCTAAAGGCACTGTTGGAGCGTTTCAAAGAGGTTACTACCAGTATTACGAGTATGTCAATGTGAAGAAAGGGAGCATCACTAGGGTTTCTATGCTTACATACTTTTCAACTACTGCTTTTCTTACAAGGAACCCAAACATGAGCAGTTATGCAAGTACTACTGAAGAGGAAGATGCAGCCTGCATTCCTGACCATGACCTTATTTGCCCCGATCTTTGCTGAATCCTTCCGAATCCTAATTGAGAATTAACACCTGATAAAAATGACTGGTAGAGAAACAAACAAAAAATGAACTAAAAGAGTAACATTTTAATGAATAATAAGCTTTTATGAAGTGTGTACTCTGTGGCAAGTGCTGTTCAAGGTACTTTATATTATTAAACAATTCAATGGTTAAAACAATCCTGTGAAGGATGATCCCATTGAAATCATTTGAAGATAAAAAAAATTAAGTTCAGCAAGATTAGGTAATTTGCCAAAGTCATTCAGTTAGTAGAAATCTAAGTAAGGACTGGAACCAAAGTGATTTGATTTTTGAAGCCAAGGCCCTTAACCACTGTACTATACTCTCATTCCTAAATCTTGAATGACTGAATTATTAGTAGGAATTTTCCAGGAATAAAAGAATGGGCATGCTCAGAAGAAGGAAAGCACAAAGGAATAAAAAAGCTCAGCCTACACAGAAAACAAAGAGTAGCTAACGAAAGTGAATTGTGGCAGGTAATAAAACTTAGAGAAAGAGGTAAGGATGGCTATGAAGTTTTTAAAAAGTCCTAACTTTATGTTATTGATAATGGGGAGCCAATAAAGAATTTTAAGCCAGGGATTTCTCTAAGGACTGTGAAACTAGAGAAAGGGGAACCATTAAGAAATTATTACAATTGCCCAAACAAGAAAGAATGAGGGTTCCAACAAAAGAAAGGTCAGTAGATATGGAGAAGAGGTGATGAATCGGGGAAAGAGGCATAATTATCATCCTAGTGACCAATTAGTAAGGAGAAAGAAAGAGGGAAAGATCAAGGAGGACTGAGGTATAGAGCTTAGGTTAGGGGCCTGGGTGGATAATACCACTAACAACTAAAATACAGAATAGAGGGGAGGAGCAAGCTCAACGGTGGTGGGGCAGGAGGGGAAGACATATTGAATTTGAAATATATAGCATCCAGACAATTCGAAACATAGGTCTGGAGACCAGAAAACTAATTTATAAGATGTAAATTTAGACCCAGCAGAATATGAGACATCTGGAGTCAAAAAAGCTTCAGACAGAATAATAAAAGGGGATAAGATCCTGAGACCAAGTAGAAGAAAAGTCAGAAGAAAAGTTAGCCAGGAACATCAAAAAGAAAACATAAAAATCAGGGAAGGAAAATGAGGCAAAAACCAAGAAAGCAGTTTCAAGAAGAAAGATGTGGTCACCACTGTCAAATGCTACGCTGGATTTTGCCTATAGTAGGTACGTGTTAGGCTCTAGTGAGGGGCTATTTCAATGGAGGTGAAAGCCAGACTGCAGTAGTGTAAGGAGTGATCAGAAACTGGAGACCTAGGAATGGCAAGTTTGGCCCGAGAAGAAAGCAAAGAGATAAGGCAACAGCTGAAAGGGAAATCAGAGATAATGGTAGAGGTCTGAGCACATTTATAAGACAGAAGGTAAAGGATAGTAAGGACATAGAAAAGTGAGCAGATAATTGATAAAGAAACAGAGTATGATGCAGAAAAGAACTTAGATAATGAGACTTATATTACTGTCACTCAAATGCTATTCTAATTTAAAATATCCATTACACATGACAACTTAGAAAGATACTAAGTTTTGCATTACTGCACATATTTAATGGTCTTAAAATCCAAATCTGAATATATACATAGATTCTAAAATATTTCATAAGTTTAAGTTTTTACTAATTCAACTCAGCTGTGCTCAATTATTAGTCTGAATAACTTAAGTTTTATTATATATAAATTCAAATAAAGGCCAATTCACAAACAAAAAGGTCAGTTCATCTCTGAAGCTTATATCACAAGAGAGACTAACTTGTGCACAAACTCTGACTTAGAACAAATCAGGTTATTTCACAAGCCCAATTGGCTTCCCTATACCAGTATAAAATTAACCATGGTCAGAAAAAATACACAAAAATATTTTTCTCAGTATTCGTCTTTAAATTTAAAATACTGTACTATATTTACAAAATCAGATATGTAAGTTAAGAGTCATTATAATGTTTTATCACAAAAGTAATGGGATACATTTGAAAGACAAATATATATGGCATTTAAATAAATCAAATAATCCTTAAAATTAATTGGGTATAGTTAATCTAACACTTTTTAACTTTTTATTTAGAAATCAATCATCAAATGCATTTAGAAATGTATGTGTTACCATTCTTATAAGAAATTGAAGCTGCGAATTTACACTGAACATTACCAATAAAAGGTTAGATTTTCATACTTTGTTGTATATCTTATTCAAATAATTAATATTAATTATTTATTATAACTATAGTTATATAATTATAATATAATATAATAATAATTATAATTAATTAATTAAATAATAAATTTCTGTAAAAAATTTTAACAAAGTAATGTATTTCCTGGAATACCTTTACATTGAGAAACACACTGATTTTATTTCAGCAACAATGACATTAAATTTTATTTACTAACATAGTAATCTATGTAAGAGTGGCCAAAGTCTAAAAGGATTACTATAACTCTCCTACAACGATTTACTTACTCATATAATCTGAGAATTCATCTTCTTACTCACATAACATGGCTAATTATGTTGAAACATTTTTTACTTATTTTCAGGGGCTTACCTGAAAAACCTACTACCCAAAATCAGTCTTAGGAACTAAGAAGCTGGAGAGCTGAATTTCACACAAACACAGACACACAGAGAGACACACACTCACTTTCAATAAATCTTCTCAATAACAGCATCATGAATAATTTACCATAGGACACAAAGAAATCCCATGGTTCAGGCATTTATATGTGTTAAGGTAAAGTTGCACAAAAGCTCTGTATGTTTCATAACAGCAAACTAAAGGAGCCATCACTGAGTGAGCTTAGTGATAATTCGATACATATCTCTAGAGTAGTATACTTTAACTATAAATCTAGATTAAGTTCAATACCATATCTTATGAATAAGCCTTTTGATTCTTGAGAAATAAGTGATTAAGAGAAATTTTCTTTTTGAAAGAGACACTTCATAGAAATCGGTATTTTAAATTATGAAAATACTGGCAAATCTGAGTAACAGTTTTGACTTCATTTAGAGAGTAGTACCTCAATTTTATAATTTTTTTTAACATCTTAGGAAAAAATTTTCTTATTCAATTTTTTTAGTGTCCTAATACTGACATCTTCTGACTGCTGAGGAGAACTACATATCTCCTGAACATTTCCCAGTGACTGAAGCACCTACTTTATTAACCATAGAAGAAATCAACATTTGTTGAATGATGATTAAGACACTTTGAATATTATTTCACTTGATCTCTTAGCAATTGATAAAATAGCAATATCATACAAGGTATACTTAGGCCATAAAAAATAAAATACTTAACAAATGATACTATTACATCAAAGAACCATTTTCAAAGGTTTACTGAGGCTTCTATTAAGACTTAATTGAGAAGTTTACTTGAGTTACAATAAAATATTTAAAAAACAATAAAACTGTATTTATGTGAAAGTGTTCGCTCATCTGCTATTAGGCTATCCTCAGCAGGTCAGCAGGCAGCACAGCGCAGGCTGTGGGTTCAGGTCTTGATTCAGGTGTTGATTAGCTAAGTGACCTGAAGCATATTACTGAGCCTCTCTGTGCCTTTATTCCCCTGTTAGATAGGAGTGATACTAATTGCACTTACTTCATAGAATCGTTATGAAGATTAAATGAGTTGATATTTGTAAAGTACTTAGAATAGTACCTGGCACTTACTAAGTGCTATGTAAGTATTTTGATAAAGTCAGAATTTGTATGCTTTTGACTATACTATAGAGCAAATAAATACCAAAACTCTTTTATTAGTTAGAAATACCTAAATTTCTACAACATCATCAATCATTCATCAAGTTTTTTTTATCTATTAACAAATTTCCTTTAGTGCCTTTGTTCAAATCCCCTAACCTAAGTGGGGACTTTAAATTAGTAAATGCCAGAATGTAAATATAACTGCAGATTTGTAAAGGGTACTGACCAGGGTTCTGCTTAGACTGTCCTTTCCTTTTCTATTTCTTTATTATCTCATATTGACCAGATAACATAAGGCTCATTAAAAGAATTCAGTAATTATTTGTTGAAGGAGTAAACTTATCACAGACTCACTAGACATATAACATTTTTGTTTTGGTCATACTACTTCCAAATATATGTTACACTACCATAATAAGGAAATAGATCAATGTGGATCGAGACCCACTCTTACCAAACTGAAAAAAGCATGAAATATGATCCTATTTATTAGTGATATAAACGTCAAATTACCTATAATTTAGCTTAGAACTATATATCAGATATGTTTATTATTAGATAAAACTAGGCTCTGAAAAACAGATAAGGTTCATAAAGACAACAAAGTTTGCTATTCATAGTACAGGAGCTTGTTGGAGCTTCTTGGCACTGCTCACTCGAGTCAGAAATTCGAATAACGAATTCTGACTCGTATTAAAGATTACTCCAATTCCAATGATTGGCTACTACAAACACAGCAGACCTTAACCACAAATAGACAACATTACAGTATTCACAAAGGTGTACACAATGAAATTTCACTAAAACCCTGCTAACTAGAAATCTGAGATAATTCAGATAGTCTGAACCTTTAATTTAGCTAAAAGACTATTCTAAGAAATATATTGAGGTAGTAAGAAAAGAAAATGGGGGAAAATGTTTTCAGGCATTTTTAGAACCACATCAACAGCATTTATTTACAAAGAAACATTTAAATGCTAATTGTAAATATGAGTCAGTCCTTTACTGAAGCAAATCCAATGAAAGACCTTTTTGGGTAATTCTTTTAAAATATTATTACATATTGCTACAACTAGCAGTGTAGCAAATATTCACCTTTCTTGGAAAGTATCTGGCAAATCACAATTCACATTGATCTATTCACTCAATTATTTTGAATTATTGAAATTTTATGGAAAAGACTGGATCACATACCTTTATCACATGTGGGAAATCAAGATAAAATAACACATCCACTATATTTAACTAGTTACATTTTGTCGTATTAATGTAAAACAAAATGGATAAAAATCAAAACTAATAATTACAAAGTAAATTTCAAAACTTAAGTACCTTGAAATATTCTTTTCTAATCTGTTTGCTCCGCCTCCTTTCTTCACTCTGCCAGATTATTGGTTGAGATTCTGGCCACTGTTGTTCATCTATTTGATCCTTCTGATTCTCTAAGGACTGTAATGAGATGATTTCTTTTAACTAAATAAATGACTACAAAATATTAGATATAATAGTAATTTAATTTCTTCTTACCTGCCATGTGAGGGGTGATAACGGTGAATTAACTTCATCTGCTGAGACACTAAAAAAATTAAAGATGTCTTAATATGTTAAAATATTTAGAACTACCTTTAGGTATAAAATAACATTATAAAGTTATCTTTTTTTTTTTTAACCAGAAATCTAAAGAATTTACCAATGCTTATACTTTGAACTAATAACATAAAACTTAAATTTGACAAAAACGTAAGTTCCAAATAACTTATGTTCCTTAAAAAAACATCAAAATAGACTTATTTAATATCAGTCCATGCACAGGGCTACTCTAAGGACTTTTGTTACATTAAAGTCATTACCAAAAACTAAAAAAAAAGCAAACCTAACTTCTTTAGATGAATTTCTTTTGTCTAAAAGTCAAAGTGCTTAGGAGAGTAATTCTTTTCTGTCTACAGAACTACTGATTATGAGATAAGCCTCAAACCTTTCATTTTGACACACAGGGCTATAGTAGAAATTCTTTTCATCTAGTTTTTTATGTGGTAAGGTAGACAGCATGCTGTTGTTAGGTGGCAGATTTGAACAAGGAGTTACTTTGGAAAAAACACAAACAAAATGCCTACTAGAGCTGCTATTTTTCAACACTGTTGTGGAACTTCTCTACGGTTTAGTAAGAAAAGAAGTAACATTTAAAAATTACAAGGAAACAAATTTTCAAAATTTATAGAAAATATGACTGCACAAGTGTAAAAAGCACCAAAAACCTATTAAGAGAGGTAGGGTTACCAGTTACAGAAAAATATATAAAATTTGACAGCTTCGCTACATATCGACTATAATAAATTATACCATATATTTGGAAAAATCTCACTTATAAAAGGAAGAAAAAGTTGAAAAAAGAAAACCTATAGGAAGAAACTTAACTAGACGTGCACAAATCCTACATAAAAAAACTACAAATGTCTAGTAAAGTACTTGAATAGCTGGAAAGTTCTTGAGCAGAAATACTAAATATTATAGGCATAATTCTTCCTTCAAGATAACTGATAATGGAAATAAACTTTAATTTTTAAAAAATCCAAGAAGTTATTTTTGGACTTGTTTTAGAAACCTGATTTTAAAAGTTTCAAAGTTAATTTGGAAGAATGGATGACCAAGAAGAGAAAGGTTATATAATAAAGGGGACTTCCCTATTAGGAAATTACATATATTCCATTAAATTACAATAGTAAAATAGTAGTCACTCCAGAATCTATAGATTTTTCTGTGGAAGAAGAGTAGTTGACCACAAGTATAACAACTTATGATAACAATGAAATTAAAAATCACTGTGAAAATGATGAATTAAGTAACAAACAGTGTTGAGAAAACTGGTTAACCAACTGTAAAATACACACAGAAAGAAAGAAAGAAAAAGAAAGGAGGAGGAGAGGGAGTGAGCAAAAAGAGAGAAGGAGGGAGGGAGGAAAAACACTAGAATTTAAATATAAGTAAAGATGAAATCACATAAGCATCTGAAAAACATGGGCAGTAATTTTTTAAATGTTGGAGTGGAGAGGACACATGGAAGAAACAATCAAAAGTAAACACTGATTAAGCACATAAAAGGTAAAAATTAGACTTTGCATCTGGCCAGGGTAGGATAACAGTGACCAGATATATACCCTGACTGAAAAACAAAAAGAATAGACAAAAATATATCAAATTATGCTTTCTGAGACTGATTATCAGGCAAAGAAAAAAAGATATTTATCCCATAGAGATGGGTAACAAACAAGGCAAACGCCACAAGTGAGTCAGGTTGCAGCAGGAAGAGAGTTTCTAGGGTACAGCCCAAAGAGGGGGAACTAAGGCAGGTAAGGCAGAGCCAAGGGGGTACTGAGGAGACAAAGTTGGGAACCAGGGAGAAAAAGGCGGATGGAGTTAACAGGACAAAGTAACAAAGAAAAGAGCACTGAACAGAGAAAGAAATTTAAGAGCTTTACAGAGGCATCCTTCAAATTTTCAGCTGACTACTGATCACTGATCATACATGTAAGGAAACTACACTACGCAAAAGAATGAATCACCAGAAAGATTAGGGAGAATAATTCTAAGAATCACAGAGGACTATGTAGTACCATTTTCCATCAGCCAGACTGGAAAATCTGACAGTTCATGGGAAATCAGCTAGAGTACTAAGAAAGGTCTTGCCTCAGCAGGGTGGGCAAATTTGGCCCTAGACTAGATGCAGCACTGATTCCACATAACTAGTCATAAAACTGTGTCCCCAAAATATCAAATTATAGCCAAGTAATTTAACCACATCTCAGAACAAAGTTCAAGAAGATTTATAACAATATTATAATATCCAGCACCCAAGAAGGTAAAGTTTTCAATGTTAGGCAATCAATTAGTCAATGTTCAGGAAGCTAAATGAAAAAATTAAACATGTTAAGTACAGACATGATAGACATAAAATAGGTAAAAATTGAAGTTGAAGAAATAAAAAGTACAACATCTGAAATAAAAAAATAACCTGGATGAGATTAACTGCAGATTAGACATTTCATAAGAAATTATTAGTGAAGATAAAGACATAGCAAATGAACTAGCAAAAATCCAATACAGCAAGAAAAATATTGAAGAAGAATGAATAAAAGCATCAGTGATCTGTAGGAAACTTCAAGTGGCCTGATATGCACATAATTGGGGTTCCAGAAGAATAGGTTAGGTGATAGAAAAGATACTTAAAGAAATAAGGACCCCAAGGTGGAGGGGGGTGGGAAGAGATAGGCTCGGAGTTCAAGATTTGCAGATACTGACTGGTATATATAAAATATATAAAGAGTTTATACTGCATAGTACAGGGAAGTATATTCAATATTGTGTACTAGCTTACAGTGAAAAATAATATGAAAATGAATATATGTATATTCACATATGGCTGAGGAATTGTGCTGTATACCAGAAATTGACACAACATTATATATTGACTATACCTCAAAAAAAAAAAAAAAAAAAAAGAAACTGAACAGGAAAAAAAAAGAAATAAGGACCCTAAATTTACAAATTTCATCAAAACAATAAATCCACAAACTTGAGACGCTCAGTGAACTCTAAGCAAAAGAAATATAAGAAAACTACACCAAGATACATCATAATCAAATTACTTACAAATAAATAATAAAGAGAAAATGTACAAATCAGCCAGAGAAAAAACACAATGAGTTTAGTGAATCACTGACAACAGAGTTCTCACAGGAAACAATGCAATCCAGAAGACAGTAGAAAAACATCTCTGAAGGTACCGAAAGAAAACAAAAATGTCAACCTAGAATTTTATACTAGCAAAGTATCTTTCAAAAATGAAGGTAAAATAATGACTTTTTCAGACATACAAAAACTGAAAGGACTCCACATCAGCAGACCAGCAGTGAAAGTAATGCTAAAATATCTCTTTCTGGAAGAAGGAAAATGATATACATGGAAATATAGAGCCACACAAAGGAACAAAGGGCAGTGGTGATGGTAACTAAGGAGGTAAAGGTAAAAGACATTATTCTGATCATTTAACTCTCTTTCAAGAAACAAGTGACTACTTAACGCAAAAATAATAACAATGTAATATGGGGTTTTAAACAAACATAGAAGTAAAACGTATGGCAACAATACAACAAAGGCCAGAAGGGAAGAAACAGAAGTATACTTTTCTGTTGATACATAAAATGGCATAATAGCACTTCAAGGTAGACTACGATAAGTTAAATATTATACTTTAGACCCTAAAACAATCACTAACATAACAAAAAGTTATGACGAATAAGTCCACAAAGAAAATAAACAGGAACTTTAAAATATAATTCAAAAAACAGGAGGAAAAAGAGGAAAGATGGCTACAAAGAATGGCTATGACAAAAACACAATAATGTGGTAGATTTAAATCCATTAATAACAATACTTTCATTAAATATTAACAATCTTAACACTGAAATGAGAAGTCAGGTTGTCAGATTTGATAGAAAAGGAAGATGCTACCAAAATTTAACTACAAAAAACCCCACTTTCTTGATAAAGACACGAATAGGCTAAAAATAAAGGGAAGGAGAAAGATATATCATGTTAACACTCATCCAAAGAAAGCTGAGGTGACTATATAATATCAGAAAAGTACACTTCAGAGCACAGAGTATTACCAGAAATATTTTAAAAGTCACTTTATAATGACAAAGGTATAAATTCACCAAGATGACATTACAATCCTAAATATTTATGTATCTAATAACAGCTTCAGAATATATGAAGGAAAAATGATAGAACTTTAAAGAGAAAGCTAAATCCACAATTAGTGTTGGAGATTTCAAATAGTCTTCTCTTAGTAACTGATAAAAATCAACACTGTAGTGTGCCCAGGGGGTGATGGGGTGATGAATACAAACAATAAACAAATAAAGAAGTATATATTCAGAATGTCAGATGGTAAAAAGTACATATTTACAACGTCAGACAGTATTAAGTTCTGTGGAGAAAAATAAAGTAGGTTATGGGAAAAGGGCAAAAGGAGTGGGGGAGGCATGCTCTTTTATATAAGTTGTTCAGGGAGCCTCTTGCTGGTGAAGTGACATTTGAACAGAAACCTGAAGACAAAGGAATAAGCCATATGGTTATCTGGGAGGAAAATCATTCCAGGCAGAGGACAAAGCCTTGAGGGGATGGGAAATGCCTGGTGTACTGAGAGTCAACAAGGAGGCCAGTATAACTAGAGAACTAACCAGCAGGAAGAGTGAAGCAAGAGAGGAATACAGAAGGGAACTAAATAATGTAGAGATTCACAAGTCCTTAAAGGACTCTAGTTTTTATTCTGAAGGAGATGGGAGGTTAGTAGAGAATGCTGACATGATCTGACTTACATTCTAAAAATACCAATCTAATATTTTTTGGAAAACAGACTAAAGGGAAGCAAGGACATAAAGGAGATCTGTTAGGAGGCTGCTAAAATAACTGAAATAAGAGATTGTTCGGGCTAGGCTGGTAGGTGTGGAGGTGGTAAGATGTGATCAGATTCTGGGCATATTTTGAAGGTAGAGTCAAGAAGATTTGCTCAAGGGTTAGTTATGGGGTGTAAAAGAAAGTGACAAGTTAAGAATGACTGAGGTTTTTGAGCCGAGCAACTAGAAGGATGGAGTCGACATTTCCTAAAATGGTGAAAAATGCAGGAAGAACAGGTTTAGAGGTACAAGTAAGGAGATTAAGAGTGTGGTTTTGGAAAGTTAAGTTTCATATACCTATAATACATCCAAGTGGAGGTGCTGGGTAGGTAACAGGTAATGTAACTCTGCAGTGTATGTGTATACATGTACACACATGCAAATGTTCATGTACATTTATAGAGAAAAGGTTTAAAGGGAAAATACCAAAATACCAAGACTTGTCATCTGAGGAGCAGGATAACAGATAATGTTTACCTACTTTTTTCTTTGTGATAAAATTTTCCAATTTTTCAACAATAAAACTACATTATTCTTATAATCAGGAAAAAACTAAAAGATTTTTTGTTTTGTTTTTGAAGAAGAAATTGAGTGATTGTTCTGAAATGAGAAAAAGGTTCTGTGAAGGAAAAGCCAGGATTGGATATCATAGTTTTGAAGTTTGGGCCGTTGGGGCTTCCTCAAGAGAATGTTAGGAACCTGGTAAGGAACCTTAAGATGGAAATGAAAGGAACTGAGAGGGAAAGTAATAACAGAAACTTGAAGGAAAACAAATATGTAAGATAATAGAATAAATATTCAAAAAGGGACAGAGTGGGTTAAATCCAGTTAAATGAAATTTGAGATAGATGAATGTTTCTAGATTTGGGTATGAAAAGTCATCAGATGCCTGAACTGAATCATAAAACTCTAAGTGAAAAGCGGAGAAAGAAAAGGCAATCCCAGCAGAGACACCAGGATACAGAACACAGAGATGTGAAACCATGTTGGAATAAAGAAAAGAATACTGTTCCTAGGCGCAAAATGGAAGAACACATGAGATGAGGTTCTCAAGCCAGGTTGACTGAAACTAACTTCAATCCTGTGGGTTAAGCCAAACATTTTAAGTTTTATTCTAAAAGTTAGAAAGAACTATTAGAAGGTAAGATAATAAACAGGAGTCACATAGTGCAGGCTTGTGTTTTAGAACCATCACTCTTACATCAGTATAGAAAACAGATTTAAAGGTAGGCCAAACTGAAGAAAGGAGATATGTCTGGGGATTGTTATGGTAATCTAGGTGGAAAAGATGGGGCCCAAACCAACATAACTGCAATAGGAATGGAGAGGTTGGGATAAATGCGAACAATGTTAAGAAGCTGTAATTTTCTATGACTCAATGGATTGGGAAGGGTGCATAAGAGAAATGAATTTCCAATAATTCCAAAGTTGCTGACTTGGATGGCTATACAAATAGTGACACACTCACTCAGGCAAACTATACAGAAGAAATAGGTTAGGTTTGGGGAAAAATAAGTTCAGTTTGGACTGTGAAGTAGTTAGGAAAAGACATCAGTGAAATGTGTGAATCTGGAGGAAGCAAAGTATTCTTGTTATCATATGTTAAGACTTGAGGTTCTGGAGCTACACAAACTGGGTTTAAATTCTCACTGTACCACTTACTAGCTGTGTGATCTCGAACAAGCTATGGTAATTTCTGAGCCTCAGTTTCTCACCTATAAAATGGGGATGACAATAGTAACAACTTCACAGTTAGTACCAGGATTAAATGAAATAATACATCTAAAGCACTAAGAGCAGTATACATATAACAAGCATTCAGCAAATGCTAATTCTCTGTGTATACTTCTGTACCCACATCCCAGCCTTGGACTTTTACACTTCCATAGGAATGACTCAGGAGTTGAGTCTGATGCAAATTTTCAAACCACCAAAAAGAATAAATGGAAACACTCAAGGTCTTCTAGTTCTCTGGAATTCATATATGTGGACTTAGACTATGTATTCACAGAGAGGAATTTAGTAAAACCTAAATGAAAAGAAATTAAAAAGTGAACAATAACATAGAGAGTAAATACAATCAATGATGAAGAAACACACTATTCCTGACAGTAACAGTAATACAATAAATATTTGCTAAATGGATAAATGATTCTATTAACAACACAAAATGCAGGTATAAGCACAGAAAGATCAAATCAGCATTTTGGGATTTGTTCATATCAAAGGTCAATTTAACTTACCCTGTAACACATTACTTTAAGTTATCTGGTTATATTAAATTGATAACAAATATTCAATTAAAGCCCATATAGGAGAAAAGGGAACCCTCCTACACTGCTGGTGAGTAAGTTGGTGCAGCCACTGTGGAAAACAGTATGGAGGTTCCTTAAAAAACTAAAAAAAATAGAGTTGCCACATGACCCTGCAGAGAAAATTCAAATTTGAACAGATACATGCACCCTAATGTTCATTGCAGCACTATTTATAATAGCCAAGATATGGATTCAACCTAAATGTATATTGACAGGTGAATAAATAAAGAAGATGTGGTGTGTGTGTATACACACACACACACACACACTCATATATATACATACAGTTGAATATTACTCAGCCATAAAAAAGAATAAAATAATGCCATTTGCAGCAACATGGATGGACCTAAAGATTATATACTAAGTAAAGTAAGTCAGATAGGGAAAGACAAATACTACATGATATCACTTACATGTGAAATCTAAAATATGATACAAATCAACTTATTTACAAAACAGAAACAGACTCACAGACATAGAAAACAAACTTCTGGTTACCAAAGGGGAAAGGTAGTGGGGTCATAAATTAGGAGTTTGGGATTAACATAAACAAACTACCATATATAAAACAGATCAACATGGTCCTACTATATAGTACATGGAAATATATTTTAATATCCTATAATAAACCATAATGGAAAAGAATATGAAAAAGAATATATATGTATAACTGAATTACTTTGCTGTGCACCAGAGACTAACACAAAATTATAAATCAACCATACTTCAATTAAAAAAAATAAAGCCCACATATAGGAACATCACTGTCAAAGGATCAACTCTCATTATAAAATATTAAATATAAGAACTAAGGTATTTTATACCTCTTTTCACATTCCATGGTTTGTTTTGGCTTGTTTCTTGCGATAGAAGTTGAATGATTAAGAATCCTAGAAGCAAATCAACACATTAATTCCATAATATATTAAATAGAATAGTGTACACACATGATATAAAAGATCTCCATAATAAACTGCATCTGGTCCATGAAGATCTTTGCTAGAAAACAATATTTAAATATTATTTAGATCAGATGCCCATAAGCACACTGGCTATTATGAAGAAATGAAGCTCACCAACTCTTCCATGTATCTTCTTTTATAAACTTTTTCTCAAGGCTTGGATATCTTCTAACATGCTATTTCCCTGTGCATATCTAACTTTCGGCTGAGACAGAAGATAAAGAGATGTAGATTGTTTAGGTACCATCACAAATGATTTAGTTTTCCCAGCATAGCAAATGATAGGATCACACTGATGTAATAAATAATCTTTTTGCCAAAAGCCAAATAATAAACCTTAATTCGAAATGTAAAGCCAGTGCTAAAGCTCAACTCTTAAAAAAAAGTCCACAAGTTTATTAAACTTTTAATAACCAAATGAAACAGTATTTGAAGAAAACAAAAAAAAAAAGAGAAAGAAAAATAAAGAACGATAAACCACTACTGCATGAGCGAACTATTTATCCACAATTTTATATAATTCTAAGTAGTAATCTCAAAATCATAAGTAATGAATTATAAACGATCTTTCTTTAATATAAGTAACTTACACATTTAAGAGTTCTTAATATTTATTTAGTATATAAATGTAACAATTTTCAATTTTAAAGTTTAGTTTTTTTAAGGAGTAAAATATCTGCCTTTTACTCAAATTAGCATTTTCAGATGTTAACTATAAAAAGAATATAGAGAAAAAAAGGAATTTAAAATTAAAGCTACATATTGACTACTAAAATACATAATAAAACAAATATAAGCTGGCAATCACAAAAAGATGGTTAACATAAAGAAGCCAATTTGTGCTACTCCAGTTTCCTCACTAGCTTGGATTTAGTAGAGGCTACCAGAGGTCACACTGAGGGGCAAAGGAAAAGTACCACAGGCAAAGCAGTATATTTTTGCACCAATTTTGAGGTTAATGACACTTTTATTCTTCTTTGTATGGGCAGGCACTAAAATTGTAGTGAATTCCCAAATGCAGAAGAATTTAGGTAATAAAACACCTAAGACTTTTAGGAAAAAATCCTTAAATAGTGATTTTTTTTTTAAAAAGGAAGTAAATCCTAAGAGTTCTCATCAGAAGGGAAAAAAAAATTATCTATTTCGTTAGCTCTGTATCTATATGAGATGACAGATATTCACTAAATTTCTTGTGATAATCATTTCATGATATAGGTAAGTCATATCATTATACTGTACACCTTAAACTTATACCATGCCGTATGTCAATTACATTTCAATAAAACTAGAGGAGAAAACAATTTTTTTAATTTAAAAAGGAGATGCGGCAGTGCAAACTATCCTGGGGGGAATGTCAGAATTATTCCCCAGGGAGGGGGGTCAAACTACAATGACCTTCACTATAGTAAATTCTCAATTCTCCCCATACCACACTCACTAGTGCTGCGATTACTGATGTGTATGAGTCATATAGGAGCACAAAAAAAAGTTGAGATCTACTTACCTATAAAATATATTTTATGTACTTGAAAATTCTCCTACGTAAAATTTTGCTGTATACATTAATATTTAATGTTTTACTCTGTGATACTCAAAGTCAAAATAAATGCGTTGTATCTAAATATCTTTTCTAGATTATTAACACATATCCCTAATCCAGGTACCAGTACTGTATTTTAAGTAAAAGACTAGTTAACTGCATCCACCTAGACCCTTAATACTTAAGGCTTCCACAAACTCTAGATACCTTGATGCACGTCCTGCTGCTCTGGTCCTCTGGAAGAGTTTTTCACTGAATGACGCTCTATAACATAAAGGCCTCCGTCTGTATTCACATTTCACGTACATCAACCAAACCAAAAGATGGAAGAAGTGAGATGTTTTGGGAGAGGACAGGGAAGTCATTAGTAAAGCAAGCAGAAAAGGAAGAATGGATAGATTTTAAGGGTTGAGAAATCTACCTAATTAGTTATAACAAGCTAGAGGTTAACGTGATGTTCCTCAAATTAGAATGTTCATATGATCAGAAAAAAAAAAATCACATGAAAAGGTAACATACATAATGTCTGTAATCCTAAACCAAAATAATAAACTGCTCAAAATCTGATTTTGCTTTCCATGATCCTTAATTAATTATACTTCAATGTAACTTTTCATAATTAGTTTTTAAAATTTAGCTATATTACATAGTACTCTGAAGCATATCTCTCCATAATAAGTAAAAACTCTCAGGACACACCTAAAAGCAAATAAAATAATTATTAAAAGGAAAGACATAATAGAAAATACTATAGAATAAGTTAGCAGAAATGCACATGCAGTGTGAACCAGTCAACTGATAATCAAACAAATTTTAATATCTACTTATTAAGCCACATAATAAGAAAATTAATATAAGAAAGACCTGTAGCCACTTCTCTGATACTAACATACATAAGCTGGGTTGGTAGAAATTTGAGGAATTGGCTAAATAATTCACAAAGTAAACATTATTTTAAAATAATGATTTTTTTAAGATAAAAGCTCTTAATTTCATAAATTATAGTGAAGATAAAATTATGATTTGTGGAACAGCTATTTTAATATAGACAAGGTCACTGATTCAGGGGGACTTCAATACACTCAAATACAAGTAGAAAAAATCCAATATTTTGACAACAGGGATAAAGATTAGCTTCTAAAATCTTAACAATAAACTGTCAATATCAAGTAGCTTAATCTGTGTATCTCAGAAAAAGAAGGAGCAGTCTTCTAAACAACCAGGCTTCAGATTTTGAACACTTACAAGTTACCTACTTGGTGGTTTATTTGCTGATCTCTTCTCCCACCCTTTTTGAGTATTAATTCTGTGCAATATCCTCCTGTTACTTTCTTAGGATTGTTTCATCCACCAAGTACTAGCATAAACTTTCTTAAAGAATCAAAGATAATTTTAAAAGTAGTATGAACTAAGCAAGTATCAAAACTGCTCTAAGAAAATCATCACTGAACTCAACATAAGCAGTTTTTAAATTGTCTATAATTTTGGAGTACATGCATGGGCTCTTTTAGCTGAGAGCTAACTGCATTTTCCTTCGACTAGTAACGAGCTAAGAAACAGTTAAGTGGTTAAGTCTACAAAGTAGGAGTCTTAGGCAGTACTTCCTGATATACAAAGATAATCTTACCTCAGATAAACTATTTTAAACCAAGACTAAAAACAAACAAACAAAAAACATTACAATGATCATGTTAAAGCCTAAAAAGAAATGTTACAACTCCTGGTTGACTTGCAATCTTAAATAGCATTTCAGATTCTTCATTAATAAAGTTGGAATCTAAAGCACAATACAGTGTGAAAGGGAAAATCTACAACCAGAGAAGATATAAAAACTCAAATCCTCTAAGAAATATATCCTTATACAAGATTACTTTTTACTTTCTGGACTCACTTAAAGTTAAGTATTATAACAGTAAACAATAAATGTTAATTATCTACATCTAAGAGATGTAAACAATAGCAACATAGTTTAGAAGGAAGGATGAGATCATTTAATGGAGAAAACAGTAGATTCAGCATTAAAAAATTCTGAGATCAGTTTAAGTTCAGCCAATAACAGAACTCCCTAGGGATCTAATTTAATCTGTCTATAGATTACAAATTTTAAAAGTAAAATGTGCTCCTTACTTTATGACCAGGTATCATAAATTTTAATGCCTTCAAAAATTACACATAATTACTACAACATTAATGTCACTGCATAGTAATACTTAATCCAAAAAGATCTTATATTTGTATGCACTAACATCTGAAAAGGAGGATGAAGAAGAGAAATAGTCAGAGAAAGACAGAAATTAATTTTGCATACATCTCAAAAAATAACAGAAGTTATGTAGAGGAAATATATTAACTAAATTAATGGTTCCGACTAGCTTTAAATTTGTTCTAATTTTCAAGCAATCAATTAATAAGTAACAGTATTACTGAGTACCTACTATGTACAAGGCAGTCCTAGATGCTGTTTTGCACTGATTACAAAACTATCACAAAAACAAGACCTATGAAACATCACTTGATGTTGTATCTAGGCTAGAAAGAATAATTTAAGTCAGAAGGATAGATGGAAAACTAACACAACAGGGGAAAATTGAAAATACAGAAATGGTATACATGGCAATGTTAAAATCTAAAATTATGCACTCAAATGCTATTCTTAACACAATGAGTGAAATGGATATTGTTGTGGGTTCTTATAAAATTAATATTCTCTGTCCTTATAAATGCAATTCTTTCACCCGACAGGTAGAGGAGATAGAAATTCAACTAATTTTTAAGCTACACAGAGTAGGTGGTGACTTGCTTAATCAAGCCTCTTAAACTATGGGGGCAATCAATACTTTGATTATACTGAAGGGGAAACACACACAACCTCGTCTAAGTAGCCAATAAAAAAAAAAAGGGTCCATTAGAAATAAATCATAGGAAAAGATTAGAAGATAAACTTCACAGAGAAGGGTGACAAAGTTATGGCAGAAGAAAAATGTGAACTGGGAATGAGGATACATAAGATACAGAAGGGATAAAAATGAGTGATGTTTTCTAGTCTGGTTTTTAATTCTATAAATGCAGTGGCTGTGTGGAAAAAAAAGATGTTTTTTAGTAGTTAATCCCTTGAAATAAATCTTAAGATGGTCCTATTTGTTTACTGTTTATTTGATAATATTTAAATACCCAGATTTTTTAAAATAGTGGCCACTAAAAACCACTCATTTGTCACTGGATAAGTTTTAATAGTAATTATTTTTCAAAGCATCTTTAAACAAATGCCAGTATGCTTTTTCAAACTTCCCAAAACATGGTCATATGACCCATAAGCATTTACTGCTTTGAATAAGTAAGTAAAATACTTCTTAGTTATCCATGTTAAATGCACCAAAATTATTCTTTTAATTTTCTCAAAACAAAAACATTTCACCTTCCTGATTATTTCAAAACTATAAATGTAGCACTCTCAGTACATAAAGATGGCAATAATAGCTAACTCTCACTAGCGCAAAGAACTTTTTCTGTATTAAAAATGGACTTGCACTGATTTCATACTCATTAACATAATGTCCTCCTCATTGCCAATAACATGCATTTGGAGAAAGCCTAGCCAAAGGGAGCAATGCTCGCTGACCATGTTCACGTATAACTGAAAAATTGTGCACTACACTGGAATTTGACACAACATTGTAAAATGATTATAAATCAATAAAAAAGTTATTTAAAAAAAAAGAAATAAACGAAAGTTACCCTGTGACCTTCATGTCAACATAATGATTTAATCAATCATTACATATTTCAATTCAATTTTAAGGAGTTTATGCATATCCCAAATAATTCAGAATCTGATAAAAAGTACACTATATATTTAAGACATATACTTGGAAAAATGCTTATAAAATATCTAATGCTACTGTGAGCTAAGATGAATATCAACAATTATTATTATTTAGCACACAGGAATAAAAAAAAGACAGCCAAGCAATAATTAAATACAACGACTATGTGAATATAAAGTATTCTGCTAACTTTACATTTCTCCTCTAAGTGTTTCCTATTGTCTTTTAGTAGTTAGTTCCTTGAAATAGATCTTAAGATGGTCCTATTGTTTACTGTTTACTTCATAATCTTTAAATACTCAGATTTAATGATTATAAAATTTGTCTATTTAAATCTCATTACTGAAAAAAATACCTGTTCTTCTGTTCTTGCTGCAATAACTGAGCGGCTATTTTCCTCAAATCAGTTACTTCCTTCAAATCATCATCCTCTTCCTCTGCAAATAACTGTTCTTTTCCAAGTCTGAAAGGTGACACAAAGGTTATCCAAAAAGTAAGGCAGGTGATATTTTATGCCAGCTTCCAGAAATAGAAACCATTTTTTATTTTTAACAGCATGTGAAAGCTAAAATCTTAATGTCCTTATATTTGAAACATTAAAGTAAGAAGCAAAGACTATTTAAGGAATATAAAAACATATCTAGCCTCTCTACTCAATAGGAAATGTAACATACTGGTTATATTAATATAATCAATGGCTAACGAAGTAATCTATATTACCATTTTGTAATTTCTGAAATGTGTAATGGTAAGAATAATTTAGCAATGCATATTCTCCAGTCTTGAGTATAATAAGGAGTGCAGTACTCTATTTAGTCTATCTTTAGAAATAAACAGAAAATGTTATGAAAATTTCTCGTTTTATCAAACTACTCTGCTTTTATCAGTTTATTCATTTTGATTTTTAAAATCTCTGTGTAAAATGTTTAAGTAGTGGAAATACAAAATAGGTTCAGATAAGACTGGTAAATTTGCCAAAACAATATTCATTAAAATATATAATTTTTATCATTCAGAAAGAACAAAGGAATTTTAAAATTGTTCTGCAAACTCTAGTAATTTTATCCCAAAGGTATTTCATTTTAAAAACAGTATCAAACCTGACACTATATCTTTACCATATCTTGCATGCCACTCATGGCTGATGAACTGTCCTCATGAGATAAGGTGAGAAAGTACGAGAAGAGTGAAATATGGAGTACAAGACAAAGCATTCCATCTCCTTATGGGTACCAGAGATTAATTGATGACTCCTTAAAAAGTTACCAGCAAGGTCATTTGGAGGAAGTACAATGTGGAGAAAAGAGAAAAATCTGGGGATAGGAGAGAGCTAGTTTCACACTCTAGGTTCTAATGAACACTAGCTAAGTGGTTCTAGACAAGAAACTTTAGAGTCTCTGAGCTTCACCCTCCTCATCTATAAACATGTGGACAATATCTACCCTGCAGGATTTAGCGAAGGTTAAATAAGAAACATGGGAAAGCACGTAGCACAGATTCTGGTACAGAGGAGGTATCCAACAAATGCTCCTTCCTGCAGCTATGAAGCAACTTGAAGGAGAGACTGAAAAATGTGGTAGGTCATATTCCACCATTTCATAAGATAAATGATACAGAAAAGACCTAAAGTATAACTATTTTAATAGAGAAGTAAACACCCTTATAATTAACATAACCTGTCTGATGAAATGGAAAGTGTATCAGACCAAAAGTCAGAATATCTGAGTACAGACATTTGAAACTCCAGGCCTCAGTTTCTTATTGGTCAAATTAGGCCAATACCATCTGTTTTAAAGAGTTGTTAAATAGCTCAAATGGGACAATGTATGGGAAGGTACAGTCTTCCTTGGTAATAATAACAGGGGACATTATTATTACATTTATGGGGAGAAAACAGCGTACATACTACACTCAGCTTACATGCTTACTATAATTTTGTTTAATTAGGGAATGCAGACAAATGAAATATTTACAAATTAACTATCTGAACTTAACAGGTAAATGAACAAAAAAAAATTCTTTCAAGTAGAAATATCTAATGAATATTCCAGGTATTAATAAGTGACATTTCAAATTAAGAATTCATGTGTGCTTACCTTTTTTCATCTCCCAATTCTTCATTTTTCTGAGATTTTTCAGGACCTTTTTCTTTTCCCTTATATAAAAAAAAAGTTATCATTTTAAATTGTATGGGTTACTTTTATGAGATTAAGAAGATACTATTAATATTTGTACAAAGTTTTCTTTACCTTAAAGAAAGAGACAAATGATCCGATATGTGCATCTCCTCGCTCAGGAACTGCTACATCGTCTGTGTTGGGATCAATAAAATCATACACCTCCTGGTCTAAGTATAGATTAATTTTTATTAGAAAATATGAATAGTAAACAGTGTGCTCTGACACTGCAGTGCTTAGAAAAAATATATTTTCTCAATAAAAGAGTTGGCCAAAGATATTATTATTTTTCAAAGCCCATTTTTAATAAAATACTCATTTTTAATAAGGGCTATGAACATGAAATAAAAATACCAGACACCATATCAATTACCTTTCTGAGAATCAGGTTTAATTCCTATTGAGTGACTGTCATTTCTTGATGGTTGCTCTCTATTTGATTCTGAGACTTGAGAATGAAGGCTGATTGTGTCGTCGTCTGATGGCTGAAAGGAATAAGCAAAAAGTAAAAACGAGGTATTTTAAATATATGATAAGAATTAAGTTGCTTTAATTTCACATATAAAGTATAGAATATCTGATTTAAATCTCCAGTTTTCAAATCAAAAATTAGTAATGATAAGGTTTACTGTTCTGCTTTTTAAAATGTACATGTCCTTTTTTTATTTGAAGTCATAAAATGCAATGATATTTTAAGCAAAATAAATGAAGTGTGTGCAAGTATCCATCTATTTCAAAGCTCTAATAAAATTTTAAAATAAAACAGATGAACAATAGAAAAGACTCACTTCCGTTGTAGATAATCGTTTCTCTCCATTATCACTTCCAATTCCAGAGTCAGGGCCATGATTTTTATTTGGATAAAAATCTTCCATACTATGGAAATACAAATTCTAATGGCAGTTAGGGTTTTCTTCTTATATGGATAATACAGAACTGACCTAAAATTTCCCTAAATAACACAGAATATATACTTTTGATGCTTAAGATCCTTAAAGACATGAGGAGAAAAATATCAGATTATACAAAACACTTTATTTGTGTCCTTCATATAAAACTTTTTCTTCATGTGCTCTGTTGTAAAAATTGTTAACAATAGCCTATTATTTCTCCTGAGAGATTCAGAAAAGCAGACATCCCTGCTAGAAAATCATCTTAATAAAGACCTTTCCATTTTTCTCATCAGTTTGACACATTTCACCGTAGAATGCTGAAATATTTTTAAACTTTGATTCATACAGTTTCTTCTTCATTAGTTCTAAAAATATTTTTAGTTTTATAAATAATGCCCATTTAATAACTAAGAAGAGAAAAAAGGTAAAAAAAAGTCTACAAAGCACTGAATAAACAATTGTTTTGGTGTGAGGATAGAGCTGTCTTTGCAAATTTCTGAATTACAGTATGCCTCCCAGGTTGCAAAATATTTTTCCCTTTAATTTGCAAAATTACCTTACATTCAACTGACCACTGATTATGTGCCAGGAATTGGTGCTTCCCCATCTTATAGAAGAGGAAACTGAGGCCAGAGGGGTTAAACAAACTGCCCATGCACTTGCGAATGGCAGTCTAAGTTTGATTCCAAGATTATCTAGCACTAAAGTCCCTGATCTTAATCACTATGTTATACTTCTTCCCCAAATACTCATTTTATACTTTTCAGGAGTATATCAACAAAGTCAGAGAAGCTATTACCAAGTGTCAGGTACTACACTAAACTCCTGAAGTGAGATGTGATGAATTTTAAAATGTTTGGCTTCAAAGGGTTCTCAGCCCAGAGGGGAAGAGAGTATGTTTATATGTTTTGAAGAATATGACAAAGGTAAATATAAAGTGCTATTAGAAAAGAGAGATCAACTAATTTGCCTTGGTAAGGTTAGGAAAGGCCTCACCCAAGAAAGTGACATTTGAGATTAATCTGGAAGGATGAAAAGAGGCAGTAATTGTTAGCATTTGTTAAGTGTCTACATTATGTTAGATATTGTGCCAGGCGCACCTCATATTTTATTTATAATCTTTACATTATACAATTTATGCATTATTATTTCCTTTTACAAATGAAAATAATAAAGCTTATAAAAGTTCACTTCTGAAGGGGAAATGTGATATTTACTGAATATCATTTATTGAACTAATTGCCAAGCATACATTTAATTCTCACAACAAGCTTATGAAGTGGGTATTATTAACATTTAAATAAAGAAACAGGCTCAGAGGGATTAAATAACTTACACAAGGCCACAGAGGAATTACGAGGTTAAACCATGATTAGAATCAAAATCCATCTGACTCCACTGCACAATAATACACCCATGTACTATATTAAAATACACTGGTGTGTTTGTAATAGATGACAATGATAATAATAAGCTATTTGTTGAGGAATTATTATGGGTAAGACATTGTGTTAAGTACCCCATATACATTATTTTGTTTAATCTTGACAGCATCCATATGATTATTTTCCTTTTCACATATAAGAAAGCTGAGGGCCAGCGATGTGACACAAGGACATACAGTTATTAAGATTTGGAGAAGAGCTTCACAGGTATACCATGTCTGACTCCAAAAGCTGATGATAAGCATACTTACTGTAATGCTTATCTATGTAGAATAAAGAGTTTACGAAGTAGTCGAGGCATGCAAGAGTATTCTAATAAGAACCATATAGCCAAGGACATGAGTGTGAAACTAGAAAGTACATATGAGAACTTTCTAAGTAATTCAATACTGGCTGTGGGTAAGATTAGCACACCCAAGAGCCAACTCATAAATAAACTCTACTGACCTGCACTGTCCAGTACAGAAGCCACTGGCCATATATAGTCACTGAGCATTTAAAATGTAACTAGCCCAAAGTGAGACATGCTATAGATGTAAAATACACACTAGATTTCAAAGATTTAAAAGGAAGAAAACGAATATGAAATAACTCACTAATTTTTATATTTAATTATATGTTGAAATGACTTAATATATTGGGTTAAATAACATGTATTATTAAAATCAATTTCACCTGTTTATTGCTTTTTTAATGGGTAGGAAAATTTTAAATACTTATGTGGCTCATACTGCATTTCTATCCGTCAGCACTGGTAGAGACCATCTCCAAAATACATATCAACTCTGTCCACTCCTTTTCATCTCACTGCAATAATGCTCAATCTCTTGGCAGTACCACAACAACTTAACTCTGTGCTTCTACTCTTGTTTACTTCCAATCTATTCTCTCTATAAGATCCAAAATAGTTTTTTTTAACATATTTCAAATCATGTTATTCCCTGCTTATAACTGCCCAATGACTTTCTATTGTACTTTAAGTAAAACTCAACTCCTTATCACAGCCTCCAAAGACCCCACACGGACTTAAGCCATGACTACCTCTCCAAAATGAACTTGTACCACGATGCTGACTTCCTTTCAGTTTTTTTTTTTTTTTAACACACCAAGTTTCTTCCTAGCTTAAGGTTTTTGCACATGTCATTCATTCTGAAATGCTCTTCCCCTCCCTCTTTACACAGCAGGCTTTGCTCCTTTCAGATCCTGATTTAAAACCTCACCTTCCCAAAGACACATTCCCTGACCATACTTCTGAAACAATCCCTTTTCCTTCAAAGCATTCATCACAATTTGAAATTATACATGTATGTGTGGTGTGTGTGTATTTTCTTGCTTTGTTTACTGACTGACTCCTCCTCTGCTAGCATGTGCGCTCCACGAGGGTCAAGACCAATGTGTATGCCATTCAACAAAACATACCCTGAACCTACCAGTAGACACTCAACTGATATTTGCGAAATAAATGAATGCCTAATATAATGAATGCTGTTACTAAAGTAAATTAATTTTTAAATAAATATAAAGCAGAGTAATAGAGATTAGTATATGAATTAAGTCTAATTTTTATAGAATTGCGTGGTCTACTATCATTCATAATATTAAACAAAATAATCTTTAGTAACTAAATTTAATGTTCAGATATTTAATTCTACTAAGGCAACAGAAATATTAAAAAAAAAAAAAGTCCTATTTGGGAATTCAACAACTTGTACTGTTAACAACAGTGCTTACTACACTGCCATTCCAAGTAGTCTAAACTATGTCATAAATACAATGGCAAGCCTTTAAATATTTTAAGCAGGAGCATAGTCTCCCTTTCTGTAGTCTCATCCAACTTCAAATTATTTTCCTTACTACTGGATGGAATTATGTTTTCATAAAATCTTTCAGATCAACCTACATCTCAAAAGGATGAATTAAAAACAGACCATTAAATCTAACATCTCAAAATCTCACAAGGAGAAAAACACCAGTATCATATAGAACACCAATGATAAATCGTTTTTGATCCAGACATAAAGAACATGAAGGTGAAAGGTAACCCCACATGTCTTGCTCTTCCACTAACCTCAGTTCAAAGTCAAATTCTACTTGTTATTACAAATGTACAATAGAGTGATCGCAGGACTGAATTAACAGTTGTCAAGTGCTGAGAAATTATAGTGTTTCTGCATTATAATGTCAAATGTTTACATTTTACTATTAAAAGCTTTAATAATACATTTTCTGAGAAAATTCCAAATTTATCCTAATATACCAGAAGTTCATTGTATGATGGTGATATTTCATTTCAGCCAATTACTGACTTTTTTATTTGTTTGTTTTTCAATTACTGATTTTAACGCTAGGCCAATCAGCCTAAATATATTCAGTACATTCAAGATTAATCAATATCTTTTATAGAAAGAGAAGGCATAATCATGATGAAATGAGACTGTCAGAATATTACATTACCTGTCTGTGAGAGGCTGGGAGGGCATTCTTTTACTCAATGATGGAAGATCCAGAGAATCTGGTTTCTTATCCATTCTACAACATGCTTGGATATTTAAGTATTTAAATATGTGTACTTTACCCTTTAAACATATCTGTCAATAAACAACAGAAAAAGATTAAATTATATAGGTCCAAATATAAATGTCATCTACCAATTTATTTTTACATTTTAATGACCTCTAATTATTCTGAGACACCACAATCACAATAGATACTTTGCATATTTAAATAACCTGTACTTCTGATTCCAGTTGAAAAATAACTGACAACACTGACACCAACTAAAATTCTACTATGGTCTCTGTTCTTATTAGAAAAAATAAGTTCATTTTTCTGTATTTCACTAAAGTATTTTTGTTAAAAGAACAATGTACAAACCACTAAACAATATAAAACTTACAATTCATGAAACTTGCCTTAAAAAAAAAAGCAAAGAGATAAAAAACAAAAGAAATTTTAAAATAAAAAATAAATAAAAATGAACAAACAAAAAAAAAACAAAAAGCAAAAAGAAATATATTCATTGTAGTGGTGAGAAAAGAAAAAAAAATCCATGTAATTCTTAAAAGTAATCTCATCAGAACCACTAAGTCGTTTGGTCTAAACACTAGAAGAAAGCTAATCAAAAGAATCTAAATACAGGAAAAATGAGTTTGTTCAAAGGTGTGACAGCAGGTCAGTTAGAATGAAACAAGTTTTTGAACACTCAATTCAACTAAGATAATATCCTGAAAGTTATTTTCATTGGTGATAAAGAAAAGGATTAATGGGGAAAAAAATACTATGTGAAAGAAAATACTCTACATAAAAAAGATAGACAATGAGCAGTAGGGAAACAAAAAGCCAGCTTTCCAAAGGTTAACTGCAGTCACCGTGTTATCAAATAAATATTTCTTAAAAACTAGAATTAAAAATGTTTTATTTTATGGCCTAACATAACTGAGCAACACATACAAAAAGAATCAACAAAGAAAGCAGTAGGAAAAGTACATTAAAATGTAATTATCATCCCAGGTATAAAGAAGAATGTTTGTTAGCTAAATCTAATAGGTAGCAGATCTGATCTGACCATTAAAAAATTGCATTTAAAAGAAAAATTTAAAACTTTTGAGCTATTAGAATATAAATACATTACCAATAAAATGTATCCTATTAAAACAATTATGGTTCATTACCGAATTAAATGCTGGTAAATTATTTTCTTTTGTAAACTTAATTTATATCATAATAATTCATGTATATAGTTTTAAAAATCAAAGAGAATTCTAAAACTGTTGACAAAAAGTTAATTCCCCCATTTCACCTCTTTCAATCTTAAGATGCAGTCCCCATATTCAAATCTTTTACTTGGCTTCTGCTATATACCTTCATGTTTATAAATAATATGCTTCAGGTGCTTTTTTAATTTTTCAATTATAGATTTTATTTATTGAGGTCTTACTAAGCAAGATGAGAACTTAGATTTCTCATATCACCACAACTACCATCCCATATCATTAACACCACCACTACCATCCTCCCATCGCCAATCCTCATCAACTCATATAAACATACTTCTTCAGAAGCATAGCATAGTTGTTAGAGGATGGACTCTGGAGTCTGACTACCTTGGTTTGAAGCCAAGGATGCTAGCCATGTGACCTTGGACAAGTCACTAAACATCTATGCCTCTGTTTCCTCCTACATAAAATGGGGTATAATGACAGTACTTGTTTATAGGGTTGCTATAAGAAAAGAGTTAATGCATAGTGCCTGGAGCATGGTAAGTGCTATATAAATCTTTGCTATTATTGTAAGTAGGTCATAATTTTTCATTAAATCAAAATCTCATATTTATATTATGACCAAGAAAATATTCACAGATGAACTACATAAGTTAGTGAGATTACATTTCTTTTCTCATGTAAGTTTTTGTTTTTCCTGAAGTGACTAATTGCCCCATTTTTCCCTTTGCATAATCTTCTGTATGCCTATTACTAATTCATTCCTGACTCTGACAGAACTGTAAAACATCTCTCTCCATATTGATAAACACATCACCTATCAGTTTCTTTCTTCTTTTTCTATTTTCTTTTTGGAGACAATCCCCCATTCCAAACTGACTGGTTGCTCTCTAGGTCTATGCATACCTGTCAATCTTGGACATGAAGAATTCTTCTTTCTTAATCGACTCCCTCATTCTCATATAGGACCCCTCTGCTAGCTTCCTAATAAAGGGTGCAGGAGGCTAAAATTTCTGAGAACTTGCATGTTTGAAACTGTCTTTTTCCTACCTTACATTTGACTGATAGTTTGAGTGTATAAAGTAGGAAATACTCCCTCAGTCTTTGACTGCATCATTCTAACAACTTCCAGCTTTCCACACTGCTACTGAGAAGTCATTCTGATTACCACTGCTATGAATGTGACCCATTTTGTTTCAATGGAAGCCTCTCAGTGCTTTGGTCTCTGCCTTTCATGTTAGAGATTATTTCTGCAATGTCTAGTGATCCGTGGCTGTCTGTTTATTTTCAAAAGTGAAACAATAAGAAGTCAAATGAAAGCTCTGTATGTGAGATGGAAGTTTATAAATAGTGAGCCTCACTGTCTAGTGATCAGACAGGGACTACACAGTTCATCAGGGGACTGCCAATGATCAGTGTATCTATAGGGTTTTTTTCTCCTAGTTCAATCAACCAAGAGAGAAATCCACCAATCCTGCCTGAGATATATAAGACAGGCTGCAAGCACTCTGGGAGCCAAGCAAGAGAAGTCTACTGAAGGGTCCCAACATTCAGTGTGTACGCATTCAGTTTTCAGTATGGGATCTCAAACCTGCCCATAACTATACCTGGAGTCCTCGACTCTGGCTGAGTCTCTCTACAGCTATGCTGTTCAATACAGTAGCCACTAGCTACATGTGGCTATTTCAATTTAAATTTAACCTAAATAAAACTAAAAATTCAATTCTTCAGTCACACTATATACTTTCAAGTACTCAATAGCCACCTGTGGCTACCATAGTGGACAGTGAAGATACAGAACATTTCCATCACCACAGAAAGTGCTAGCAGACAGAGCTACTTTAGAGTAAACTCCAGGCGTATGCTGAGGCAAGGAGCAATACTCATTTGGCTACTAAGCTGAAGAAAGGAATCTGAGAAAATCTACCTACTTCTCAGAGTCAACCCTAGGCTTCTGCTAAGGCAAGTGAGGGGAAGCCATGCGGCTGCAGAGCTAAGGGCAAGAATCTGAGAGTGTAAATCTTATACCTGTAGTGTCCAATATGTTAACCGCTAGTCATGCAAAGCTATTTAAATTTCAATTAATCAAAATAAAATTAAATTGCAATTGTGATTCTTTAGCTGCACTAACCATATTTCAAGTACTCAGTAGCTACACATGGCAAGTGGCTATGGTATGGGACATCACAGATTATGGAACATTCCCATCATCCAGAAAGTTCTACTGGATAGCACAGCCTTAGATATTGTAACAGACCTTCATGTTTTCAGTCTTTCATCCCTATATTCAGAATTACGTGTTTCCTCCAATAATCAACGAAGAAATACTCAAGACATCACCAGATTTAACACAGTAAAATCAATTTGCTTCTTTTTGCCTTCTCCTATAGCAGACACAAGTTTCAGCTTTCCTCATCCTACTAAAGCAGCTACTATCAGGATCCCAGCCAGTTTTTATTTGAATTTAGAAAAGGTACCTCCTTTGCAATGAGTGGAATGTACCCTTGTAGGAAGAAAAAGGTAACCCATCTTCTGGATGTATACAAACCCAGTGCCAGGACACACAGCCTGGAAGTAGAGTTCAGGCTGGCACTTCACTACCATGTGCCTCCTCAGCCAGATACTCCTGTCCAGTGCAAGTAGAAACCCTAATCACCACTATTCCACCTATTTTCCATTTTCCAAAATTCTGTTGCCATCCCTCCCTTCCTGTCCTCTTCTCTGTCATTCTTTGTCCTTATGGGCTTAGAGCACAGTGCATTCCTTTGCTACCACTTTAGTGGATTCCACATGGATTTAGTCCTCAAACTAAAAGTGTAGATTAATACTTTTCCACTTGTATCTTGTTCTTTCTCTTATGATCCCACCTATCAGTGCTAAAAATGTGTTCCAATCAATCACACAATAAATCTCAAGTAGATATATACCTGAGTAGGACAGAAGCAGAGAGACTCCATAGTCTATCCTTTCAAAATAACATAGACAACCAGAACCATCAGTTCACAAGCAGGAAGTTGATGTCTGTGTTTTCTAAATCCTGTTCTCTAGAAGCTAGGCTAAAACACCTACCAAGGTGAAAAAAGTCACTTCTCAGAAAAACTGTTTTAGACAACAATAATACCTCAAAATCAAACTGACTCCTAATTCTGATGTTTTTTGGCTTACCAGTAACATATAATTCTGAATAAAAATATAAGAAATAAGTATCATTTTTTTATTACAAACCTGTGCTGGTGGTACTTGCAATGGATTGTTATCCAAAATTATTACTTGTAAATGATGCAGCTTCCTGTAACAAACTGGAATTTCGGTCACTTTATTACAAGAGAAATCCAGCTTGACTAAGGGAAGATCTCCTAATTCTGTTCAGAAATGAAAAATAATTAAATTAAATTTTACATAGTTACTCTCTTATTCATGTCAGTAGAAATAGTGAGCATCTTACCATCTGGCAACACATGAAGATTATTTCTTCTTATATTTAGCTCTCTAAGTGAATGTAATTTCCCCATTTGTTGGGGAAGAACCTGAATCTCATTGCAGCTAATATCCTATGGAAAACAAGAAAATAAAATTATAAGAAACTGAGAAATACAGATGTATTTCAATTTTTAAATTAAAGCACATGGCTAATAGCTAGCAAGTTACCTCTAATGTTGTTTCTCTAAACATGGATTATCTGGCAGATTTCTAATTATATTACATCATGAAATCAACTCAGCACAGGTAACACGAATTTTTTTTGCACAAAAATGTGAGGTTATAACTTGTACTACGTAAGTCAGCCTTTGGAAAATCTTAACTAAAGACCCCTTTCACCAACTAAAACTAGAAGTAAGGATGATCTAGGTGCTCTTCATTCAGAGGTAAAATAAAAGACAGCTATCAATTGTGATAATTTGTCAATTACAGTAGTTGTTTTGAGATACTCGGTTGGGCAGAAGCTGAGAAAGTCGAGGATTTACAGACGTGAGATGGAGAACCAAGGATCATGGTCAGAATTGATTTAACTAAATTTCTTTCTCATAGGGATACAAAATATGAGGAATTACAAACTCAAAATGTTGTGTGGCTCACATCATAACCCAAAGACATTCTAGGAGATGTAAATCAGAAATGTCTCAGGGTTAAGTTAAAATGTAAGCCCTGGTTTAAAGGTAAACAGTATACATTTCCATAATAAGAGGATAAAGAAGAGCTTAAATTAACTGTGCTCTCCTCTCCCTTCCCTTTCTTATTATCACATCAACAAAAAAGGAAAATCTGCAATAAGATCTCTCTCTGGCAGCAGTCATTCCAGACATACTGCAAATGATACTCATATTCTACTGCTACTGCCCCCAATTTCCAACTTTCAGTGGAAATGACATTAGCTTGAAGGAAGACAAATGACACATACATATATTGTTTTATGGAAAGTAAGAAAGGCAAGAGGGCAAATTCAAAAGATAAAGAATAGTAAAGAATATCTAATCATCTAACTTACAGATGATTTTAAAAATGTATCCTACATACTCCTTTCAAGCTATATCTAAGGCATCTTCATTCAACAAGTATTTACCAAATACAAACTATTTGCCAGGCATTGTTCTAGGTGCTGGGGACTCATCAATGAATAAAACAAACAAAAATTCCCACCCTCATTGCTCCTCATGCAGCTTACATTCCAGCAAGGGGAGTATATTATATAATATGCTAGAAGTTGCCAGGTGTCATGGAAAAAAAAAAAAAGAGCAGGATAAACGACAATGGCAGTGCTAGTAGTAGTGGCTGGACATGAGCAATTTAGATTGTTTCATAAAGGAGCTGATATTTGAGCAGTATTATCAGAGGTGAGAGTATGAGTCTTTCCAATATACAAGAAAGGAATATTCCAGAAAGAAGGAACAATAAACGTAAAGGCTCTTAAGGAGAGAATGCTTGACGTACTAAGAACAGGAAGGAATGCAATATAACTAGAGGGAAGTGGGCAAGGGGAAGACTAGGATGGAGGGTGGGGTTAGACTGTCTTTTACTCAGAGATGTGGGCAGGAACCAGAAACTTTTACACAGAGGTATAATATGATCTGACTTACGTTTTGACAGGATCACCTTTGCTGTTGTGTTGAGTATAGGTTATTATCTAAATGATAGGTAATAAAATTTGGGGAAAATGCCCTTTAAAATAAATAATATGGCTTCTTTCTGAAGGTGTCTAATACTGAAGATTTCTATACAGAAAACCCATAGAAATTTGATAGGTAGCTATCACATTCCAGAAGAAATAAACCCAGGCACAGGAAACTGACCCACTCACCAATGGGTACTCTACAAAACACTCTGCTGGAGATTAGAGGCTTGAGAGTATTTCCTAGGTCTAATGACAGAACTTCACTGTAGCTGGCTACCACATTCTTATAGAAGAGTGTCATGGGAAAAATGTTCCAGTGACAGGTAATACTCAAACAAATTCATTATGTGGTTTATAATCGTCAACTAGCCTTCCTAACAGAATCTATCCACTATTACTGATTTTGAGAGTTTAAAGAACAATAATTTTATAGTGTCTAATGACATAATGATTTTCTATATTTTTTAGTATTCTATTTAAAAATACTAGACTAAATCTAAAAATCCTAAATATTTTTGAAATTTCATTTATCCAAAAACTATCTCATGTAATATAATTTAGAACGTAGGGCCAAAAACTGAATGAAAAAGAAAGAAAAAGAAATTACAGAGCCATAGACTCAAAGTATAACATTTATAAAATCTTTAAAAATATTAAGTGTCCAGGTCAAAGAAAGTAATGGTCCCCTTTTATTATGAATTTGTTAGATCACATCTGGCATCTTCTGTTCAGCTGTGAGTATAACATTAAAAGAGACCTTAATAAAAAGGGATATTTTCAAGATGGAAATAGTGAAAAATAAAAAAGAATAAAGAATAGAAATATAGAAAGTATAGAAAGAAATACAAGTAATAAAGATATTTAAGCTACAGAAAAACAGGTCTGGTAAAAAACAGGTTTGGTAAATGGAAAGCAGATACACAAGAGATTACAAATATCTGAAGGAAGAAAAGATGTCACTATCCATACCTCTTCACGTGGCAGTCCTAGGACCAAGAGATAAAAATGGTAGGGATATGTATTTTAGTTCAAAGTAAGAAAGAAAACAAATAAGAGTTCTGCAAAAGAGAATTAGGGCTGCCTCAGAGACACACACAAAGATTTGTTCATCACTGAAAATATACAACTAGATGTGTCAGGGATTCCTGCATTAGGAAGTGGTTATATCTGATCACTTATACGATCACTGACAACATTAAAATTCTGTGGTTCTAAGGTATAACAATACCAAGTTCAAGAAAGTTTCCTTGCGTTCAATTGCACGTGCAGGTATTCTCTAATGAATTTTTAAAAAGACTTTCCTGAAATTTCTGTTCATTACATTCTATTTGCACATTAATTTCCCATTATAAAATTGTACATAAGTTCCTCAAGAAAACTTGTCCCTCCACACATTCAAAAGTCATACTTCTGAACAGTTTTAAAGATCTATGTATCTGGAAAGCATTACTCAAGATAAAACAGAAAACAAAAATAAACAGCACGGTATACTGTGTGAGGTAGAAGTAACAGATGTGAAAATAGCTCAATGCTTTGAAGATTTGATTATATTCCTCTCAGAGTTCAATATCCTTTAATAACTAAAATGTTATGTTCAAAGAAATTACTTTAAATTATTCCTATATTTCTATAATCAATTATATATAATGGCCTCTTTCCATTTATCTTGGTCCCGAAAGTGTTATAAAATCACATGAAGATTCTGTAACTCAATAAAAAAAAGAAAATCACATGAAGATATAGGACAGAAAAGTTATTTCTTTAATTCTACTTAATTTGCAGGCATTGTACTCTCTTCTTTTATCCCCTTTCTCTGAGGCTTTCATAAATGCTCTGTAAAACCTTAAAAAAATAAAAAAAAACCTTATCTTTTCTTGGTCTAAGACCTTTACTGCCCACGCAATGGATAGACAAATGCTCATTCGTTTCAAAAGCATTTCTTAAGATTTGTAAACAAGACTTCTGACCTCACTAGGACTGAGGAACAACCAGGCTTTTATTGTAGCTGTGAGCTAAAATCGGACATAAGCAATGGTACCTCAAAATTTTACTGAAGTGAACTTAGGCATATACCAGGTTATTTTCTTTAAATCACAGTTAAATTCCATAAAGGAATTAATCTTCTAAAATATAAAGGCATGTATTATGCATGTTATACACAATCGATGCAACTATTTTACTCACCAATTCCATTAAATCTTTTAACTTCCCGATCTCTTCTGGAATGGATACCAGTTTATTATTACTGAGGACCAAAACTTTAAGGGGAAGATCAAATAGGTATTTTGGCAATGTTGATAAAAGATTTCGACTGAAAAGAATAAGAAAGTCTCATTATGAGAAATATGTCTGAAATGTGACATGCTATGTTGAAAAAGAAGAAATCACCTCAAAAGTAAGTAAGAAGTTTTCACTAAATAATAACTATCATTTAATGAGTTTGTAACAGGCTAAAATCTTTACATGCACTCTCTCATTTAAACCTCACATTAACCCCACAAGACAGATGGTATTATTATTTCCATTATACATATTAAAAAACGAAGGTTAAAATTGGTTAAGCCCAGGCACAGCAGACCCATGATCTTGTCCTACGTACCACCAATCCTCAAAAGGCAGAATCATTCTTCTAAACTAGAGAATGCCAGAACCTTCCCCTCTGGCGTAATTTTACTGTATTCAATATCTCTGTGCCTCTAACTAGGGAAAGGCTCATGGATAAACTTGCATGTACTCTGTTCAAATTTATGAAAGAATTTAGATTATATCTTTAAAAACATGTAGTAACCCTAAGCCCTTCCCCTTTGTTACGGGTTTATGGTAGAACAGCCTACTAGCACCTTTATCTCAGTTCAAAGTTAATACAACATTCCTGTCTCTGTGGATACATTTAAATATAAGGACAATTAACATTTATTGAGTGCTTACTATGTGCCAAGCTATGTTCAGAGCACCTCATGTGAATTACCTCGACTAACCCTCACAACAAACTACTTTAGGAAGATAGATACTATCATGATGCCCATTTTACAGATGAAGAAACAGTCTAAAAGAGATTAAAAAAACTGCTCAAAGTCACAGAGCTGGTAAGTGGGAGAGCCAGGATTCAAATTCAGGCAATCTGGCTCTAGGTCCCTTACCCTCAAACTAATTTTGGTCAAGTTTATATCCCAGAGTAGACTGATCCAAATTATCCCTGCTATAGACTAAATGTGTCCTTCCCACCAAAACTATAATATTGAAACCTGATCCCCAATGTGATGGTATTTGGAGGTGGGGCCTTTGGAAGATGATCAGTGGCCTTATAAAAGAGACCCCAGAGAGCTCCCTTGCTCATTCTGCCATGTGAGGGTACAGTGAGAAGCCAGCCATCTATGAATCAGGAAGCAGGTCCTCCTGAGACACCAAACCTGCTGGCACTTCTTGATCTTGAACTTCCTAGCCTCCAGAACTGTGAAAAATAAAATTCTGTTGTTTATAAGCCACTCAGTCTATGGTATTCTGTTACAGCAGCATGAACAGACTAAGACAATCCTATTACCAAAATATATAATTTACCATTACATTTACATACTATCAAGCATTCATTAGCAATTAGCTATTATTTTTCCTGCTTTTCAAAGTGACATTTATAGACCTGTACCCAGCATTCTGTGTAACATGCACAGCAACAAAAGCCCAATGTTACCCCAATGGGGGACTTCAAGATCTTTCACCTCATTTTATGCCTGCAGAGGAGGTCCAGAAACACTAAATTGGCTTTAAACACATGATATAGACCTTAAAAAAAAAAAAAAGGGACACTACCCCTAGACCAGCAATCCTGGCCAGACTGCTGGGACGTCAAATATGCTAGGAGTTTGTCACAACCCTTGACACTTTATGGACCAAGTAGGATCCTTGTGAAAGTGGTCTGTCTGGGGCACACAGGGACCTTCCTGCAGATGCTACTGAAAAAGGAGGTAGTATACAAGAAGAAAGAAAGAGCTGAAAAATCACCTTACAAGTTTCTCAAGATATTTTTACCAAAATAAAAATAAAATAAAAAGGAAAAATAATGACACAAACAAACTCATTTTAATCTCCCTCAGACCAAAAAAAGTTTTAAAACTGGCTTCTTTTCTTCCCTTAAGAAGCAGGTTCATTGAGTTAGCAGCCAGCTTTCTCCAGAATCTGATTTCTTTATACATAGCTAATAAGACATCAATCTTCACTTTTATGACACGTTTTAGAAACAGTCAAAGGAAGTCAGTCACTAGAACAAATGCTATTTCAATACAGTGTGTTCAGAAATTTCGTGACAGTAAACAAAAATCAGGAGTCAACTTTTAGATATCAAAATGGGAAAGAATCAAAGAAAGTTTTAGAAAAACTATTTTAAGATATACCATACATGTTAATATACAAATGCAATTCAATTTTGACAAATCATTTTTTCTATAAAAGAACAAAATAAAACAAAAACAAAGCCAAAAACTTAAAAATACCTCACTTTCCTTAAACCTCTCCCAAGCCAGCCAAGGAGACATGTACCCAATCAGAGAAAGGAGCAACCCAAAGGACCAACATCTATGGAAGGAAATTCTTCTCACACATTTTAAGGTTTAAAATGGTTTCAGTTAAAATTGTATGTACTGCCAGGTGACACCACTGGGGGAAACATATGTAAGAATTAATATATCACAGAAAGAAAGGAGCATTACTATTTATGTATATTATATTTACTATTTTCCTATATGAGAATTTAGACAAGTAACTTTGTTAAGGAGGGTGGAAGAAATTATCCCTTACAACTCAAAACAAAAAAGAAAAGTAAGAAAATGATTCTAAAATTCAGTCACAATATATGAGTTTCCATTCAATGCTACTCATCTGATTGGGCAATTTTTTCCCTTATACTTATTAAATGTTCCCTCTATTATAAACATAGGGTAATAGTTAAAAATGAGAGTTCTACAGCCACACTGCTGCTTTGATATGAATCTTAGCTCTACCACTTGCAATATATATAAACTTTAGGCAAATAGTTAACCTCTCTGTGCTTCAGTTTCCTCATCTGCAATGCAGGGATAATAATGGCACATATCTCAAAATGCTGTTGTGAAGATGAGATGAGGTAACATGGGTAAAGTATCTGTAACACCGCTTGGCACACAGTAAACAGCTTATTATTACCATCAACTGTCATCAACTTCCTAACATTCCGATACTGCCATCCCAATTTATCCATCCTTGAAGTAGCAACAAGAAGTCACAAGAGTGTGAACAATAAAGAACTATGTCTTTATAATGTTTTACTTTAACTGAGGATGCACATAAATAAATCTTTATTGTGGTGCTATAATTTCAGTAAAATACTTCTGATCTAAAGCCTTGCTACTCAAAGTGATCTAAGGACCAGCAGACATGGGCATTACTGGGGGTGGAGGGAGTGTTAGGAATGCTGGCCTCACTGCAGACCTATGGAATCAGAATCTGCATCTGATTCCTGTGCACATTAAAGTTTGAGAAGCACTGCTCTCAAGAGCAAAACCAAAAGCCTATACAGTAATGGGAACATATAAAAAATACAAATAAGATACTGTTGCGATACAGGCTACATAGCTAAACCAAACACAGTCCTTTGCAACTAAAAGGATTATAATTGTAACAAAAAAACAAACAAACTAAAATTTACTCCCCCAAAATTGTTTCCTTACCTAATGTTAAGGTATGTTAACATCTGCAGGTTTTTAATGGCTTCAGGAATGGTTTTGATGCAATTATGATACAAGTTTAATGTTTCAAGAGGTGCAAATAACCAGACATCAGAAGGAATTTCTGTAAAACGATTTCTTGAAAGATCTGAAAAACAAAAGTAATTTTTGAGTGTCAAACATACACCTATATCTATGATAATTAACAGAACTACTTTCATACTTTTGCTGAATTGCTTGGAATCCACGCAACTAAAGAAAGTATTTAAAATATTATCCACCATGACCTTGAAGGCAAAAAAATATATAGAAATATACTCACAGAAAGTTTGTTTTAATAACAAACTGTACTTGATATACTTCAACATATTTAAAAATTATCTTTTAAAATACCACTAAGGAATTCTCTCTCATATTTAAAAACACACACAAAAAAAACCTCCCCTGATCCCATATCTCCCTCCATTCATCCCTTCCTCCTTGACAGCCAAACTTAGTAAATCTACAACATAACTAAATATCTTACTTACCATGGACTTCTCAGCCCACTGTAAGTTGGTTTCTATTCACTCTCACCCTCACCAAGGTCACCAACAGCCTCCCTATTAACAACCCCTCATCAATCTGGAAATATTTCTCTTCTCTTGAAAGACTACACTTCTGGATCATTTCCTACTGTCTCCCTGGTTATTTCTTAGTCTCTTGTTAGATTCTCCTCTACCCATACTGCAAATGTTAGTGTTCCTACGGGCTGTGACATAAGGTACTCTTTCCTTAAGATATACACTCTAATACATGATTCTCTCCAATACCAGGGTTAGTATTCATATATCAACAAATTTCAAATTAAAGATATATTTGAACACGTATGTTCTGATCTTTAGGACTTCCTCTTGGTATCTCTCAGACACCACAAATTCTACAAGTGTAAAATCTGAACTGAAGCTCTTCCATACATCTGTTTCTTTCATCTCAGGTAATATCACCAACATCCTTCTGGTGAGCTGCTCAAGCCAGAAAGCTGACATGCACCCTTGATTCCTTCCTCTCCTGAATTATTCCAAGTACACACAAATATACTTCCATTCATTTAAGTTTTCACAAAAATAAAATAATGGAATTATTATGACCATTATACCTTTATTAAAGGTTTATTTGTTACATGAAATTTTGAAAAATACTTAGAACACATGTGGCACGCTTAAAAAATACCCTAAAAGAGTTTCTAAACCAAAGCACTATGGACCTCTTGAGCTGTATAACTAGTTGTTACATGGGGCTATCCTGGGCATTGTAGGATATTTAGCAGAATCCTTGACATCTACCTACTAGATGCCAGTAAACACCCTCTAGTTGTGGTAGAAAAATGTCTCCTGTGGTACAAATCCCCCTATTCCTGTTGAGAACCACTGCTTGAACAATTGTCAAATTAGCTATCTTGTCATAGGAATATACTCTGCTTATGCTACATAATACTTTTTTGGTTAAAAACATAAGAATGCCATTTACTCCCAATTTATCCCTTCCTACCCTCTCCCCCTTAGTAACCATAAGTTTGTTTTCTATGTCTGTGAGTCTGTTTCTGTTTTGTAAGTAAGTTCATTTGTCTTTTTTTATATGTCACATATGAGTGATATCATACAATATTTTTCTTTCTCTTTCTGGCTTACTTCACTTAGAATGACAATCTCCAGGTCCATCTATGTTGCTGCAAATGGCATAATGTTCATTTTTATGGCTGAATAGTATTCCATTGTATAAATATACCACCTCTTCTTTATCCAGTCATCTTATAAAACAGATAAACAACAATTTCATACTGTATAGCACAGAGAACTATATTCAATATCTTGTAGTAACTTATGGTGAAAAAGAATATGAAAACAAATATATATATATATGTATCTTCAAATATGAGTGAAGCATTACGCTGTATACCAGAAATTGACACAACACTGTAAACTGACTATACTTCAATAAAATATCTATATGTGTGCTAAAAAATAAATAAATAAAATGAAAATTTAAAAAGAATGTCATTTATCTCTGTCAAGGAAAACATCTATGGTATAGTTTAGCCCACTATATCTCATTTAGCATCTGGTCTGCCCTCATTAGAACAGCTTCCTATCAATAATCAACTTCCTCACTCTGAGGAATAAAAATCTATTTATTTAGCAATATAGTAAATTCCCTATTCAGAATATTAATATATATAAATTAACATGTTTTACACATACGTGTGTATACACATGCACACTCACCTAATGCAAAATTTTATAATTGGCTAAAGAAAACATTAGTTATGACTACATAATATAAAATTAATCTGGATTCTTCTTCCTATCATAAGATTCCGAGTAACTAAATAAAAGGATAGACAGAATTATTAGAAACCAAAATCTGAACTTGAAACAGAAATTTCTCAATTTCCTGGCTCACCTCCTCTGGACACCCAAGCACCATGCAATTCTACTGAAGGGGAAAAATTCCTCAGGGGAAGTTATAGCTCAGTGGTAGAGCATGTCCTTAGCATACACAAGGTCCCGATTTCAATCGCCAGTACATCCATTATAAATAAATAAAAACTGAGTTATCCCCCCCCCCAAAAAAAAAAGAAAAAAGAAAAAAGAAGAGAGATAACCAGGTACCGAAGGGGAAAAATTAAGTCATAGGGTTTTTGGTTTTTTTTTTACTTTTTAGAATATTTCTTTTACAACTAGGTTATATCTCCTATTCTTGTAACTTGGGATTCCGGAGGTTGAAATTTATTGCTCACAGTTATTTGAAATTCTAAAAACAAAAGTACACCCAGTTTGTTATTGTGTATAACATCTAGTAAGTACTCCTAAAATACAGTGGTCCTAGAGATAGATGATGGTACCTTGCATTAAGATTACAAGAATAGGTAATTAGCAATACTGAGCATTTTCTCATGTGCCTATTGGCCATTTGTATGTCTTCACTGGAGAATTGCTTGTTTAGGTCTTCTGCCCATTTTTGGATTGGGTTGTTTCTTTTTGTTGTTGTTATTAAGTTGTATGAACTGTTTATATATTCTGGAAATTAAACCTTTTTCAGTCACATCATTTGGAAATATCTTCTCCAATTCCATAGGTTGTCATTTTGTTTTGCTTATGGTTTCCTTTGCTGTGCAAAAGCTTGTAAGTTTATTAGGTCCTATTTGTTTATTTTTGCTTTTATGTCTATTGCTTGGATAGATTGCCCTAGGAGAACATTGCTAAGATTTATGTCAGATAATGTTTTGCCTATATTTTCTTCTGGCAGGTTTATAGTGTCTTGTCTTATGTTTAAGTCTTTAAGCCATTTTGAGTTTATTTTTGCATATGGTGTGAGAGAGTGTCCTAACTTCACTGATTTACATGCTGCTGTCCAGTTTCCCTAGCACTACTTGCTGAAGAGACTGTCTTTTCTCCATTGTATGTTCTTGACTCCTTTGTCAAAGATTAATTGACTGTAGGTCTGTGGGTTTATTTCTGGGCTCTCTGTTCTGTTCCATTGACCCATATGTCAAAACTACAATGAGGTATCACCTCACACAAGTCAGAATGTCCATCAATAAAAAGTCCACAAGCAATAAATGTTGGAGAGGGTGTGGAGAAAAAGGAATACTCTTACACTATTGGTGAGAATGTAGTTTGGTGCAGCCATTATGAGAAACAGTATGGAGCTTCCTCAAAAAACTAAAAATAGACTTACCATATGATTCAGCAATCCCACTCCTGTGCCTATATCTGGAGGGAATTCTAATTTGAAAAGATACATGCACCCCAATGTTCATAGTAGCACCATATACAATAGCCAAGACATGGAAACAATCTAAATGTCCATCGACAGATGACTGGACAAAGAAGTTGTGGTGTGTTTATATAATGGAATACTACTCAGTCTTAAAAAAGAATAAAATAATGCCATTTCCAGCAACATGGATGGACCCAGAGATCATCATTATAAGTGAAGTAAGCCAGAAAGAGAAAGAAAAATACAATATATCACTGATATGTGGAATCTAAAAAAAAAAAAGAAAAAAGAGGACACTAATGAACTCATCTACAAAAGAGAAACAGACTTGCAGACAAAGTAAACAATCTTATGGTTACCGGGGGGAAGGGGGTGGGAACAGATAAATTTGGGAGTTCAAGATTTGCAAATATTTACTATATGTAAAATTATGTAAAAAACAAATTTCTTCTGTTTAGCACAGGGAATTATATGTAATACCTTGTAATAACCTTTAATGAAAAAGAATATGAAAACAAATGTGTGTATGTGTATATATGGCTGGGACCTTATGCTGTACACCAGAAATTGACACAATGTAACTGACTATATGTCAACTTTAAAATAAATAAATAAATAAGATTTAAAAGAATAGGGATAAAAAAAGTAGACAGAATTTGAAATGTATTTTAATATTAGTACTTACAGGGACTGGACAAGTGACTGTCTATGTGGGATAAATAAGAGGTAATAATCAAGGATAGCACACAGGATTCTGGCCTACACAACTAAATGATGCTACTTAACAGAAGAGTGAGGAATGGAACAGGATTGTTCTTCTTGTTTTTGTTGGTGGGGTTTTGTTCTGTTTTTTGAACCAGAGGTTAGAATCAAGGGTTCAATTTTATATTTGTATAAACTGAGATATCTGAAAGAGATCCAATCGGGGGTTGTGAAATAGTTGGTTAATCAGATTATTCTAGATCTCAGAAATGAGCTCTGGGATGGATATATAAAACTGAAAGTTGTGAGATTATGGTTAGTACCATAAAAATCACAGAAATGGAAGACATTACCTAAAATCAGAGTATTTACTGAGTTAGAAAGAAAGTTCAAGACTGGGCCATCCACAAGACCAACATTTACAAGCTGAATAGAGAAAAAAACAGCAAGCAGAGAAGACTGAAAATAACGGTCAAGAGAAAACACAAAAACCATAGTAAAGAGAGTGCTCAAAGAAGTAACAGGAGAAAAAGCCAAAATACCAGTATTAATAATGAGTGGTTTTAATAATTTAAGTAATATCAATATATTAATTTAATAATTTATATATTATTGTGTGATGCTTTATGTTCTTTGCCCTCCAAAACAAGATTATTTAGTTAAATTACAAAGTAATATTATGAGTTCCCTTAGGGAATTTAATTAAATTTGCATTCATAAACTATTTTCTGAATAAGTTACTATATTTATTTAATAAACACCACTTAAAATCACAATTAATTATTATTCTAATTTAGCTGAATTAAATCAAGTAAAGCATAATAAAGTCAAAACTCAAGCTATTATAAAGCCTCTAATTCAGGAAATCTTCTAAATTTTTTCAGATTTTAAATCTGTATAAACATCCTTTCTAAGAATTGGGTTAAAAAAAAAAGAATAACATTGTCAAAAGAAAAATACATCTATGGAAGCAAAGATAGGCAATAACACAAAACAATCTGTATTTTAGTTTCTTGAACTATTTTACACTAACAGCATCTCATATTTTCCTTCAAAAAAGTGAAAATTAACTTTTATATAGATATAATGGATAAAATTTAAACTCTGATTTAAATTTTTTACCTTGTAATATACAATTAAACCATAAGGAAGATTTTGTATTTAAAAATAATTTAATTAACATGCACTAAAGCAACTAGAATAATATGACTGATAAAGAACATATTATACTCAAGAAATACATGCAAAATTGGTATTTCATTTAATATGAATCCATCTAAAGATGGGAAAACAAACTTAATTTATTACTTAAGGGGAGATTCATTTCACAACACCTTTAAAGTCTGCTTTCTTTGGGGACAAATAGGACTTGGGAAAAGACAATTATAAAGATGTTTCAGCTTTCTCACACCCATAACAAAAAGAAATTAAAATTTGCTCCTTATCTTCCTGTAGTAAGCTTAATGGTAGCCCTCATAAATATCAGGTCCTAACTCCTGGAACCTGTCAATGTAGGCTTACTTGGTAAAATTTTTGCAGATGTAATTAAGTATCTTGCAGTGGAGATTATCCTGCATCATCCAGGTGGGCCCTAAATGCCATCACATTTATCTTTATAGGAGACAGAGGGAGATGACACAGCCACATTGAGGAAAAGATCACATGAAGATGGAGGCAGACAATGGAGTGATGTGGCCAGTAGTCACCAGAAGCTGGAAGAGGCAAGGAAAGGATTCTCCCCTAGAGCCTCCAGAGGGTTTACAGCCCAGCTGAAACCTGGTTTTAGCTTCAAAAGACTTATTTTGGACTTCTGGTCTCAAGAACTATAAAAGAATAAATTTCTGTTGTTTCAAACCATCAAGTTTGTGGTCAATTGTTACAGCAGCCATGGGAAACAAACATATTTCTCAAAAATAGTTTGTCAGAATTAATGAAAGAATGCTTGCAAAAAAAATGTTTTTTAATTGAAGTACAGTCAGTTACAATGTGTCAATTTCTGGTGTATAGTGCAATGAAATTTTTTAAAATTAAGCAGTTGTGTATTTTTTTCTTAAGCAGTAAGGTGATAACTCAGTTAATTAGTATCCTTAGGGATAAGCATCTTTATTCCTGAAAAAAATGAACTGTTTTTCTTTTGTCTTGGTTTTTATCATAAATCATATCAAAAAGTATTGGCAATAACTCAACAGCAGACAGACTATTACAAACTGTTTCCTGCCTTCTTTCAAATCGCTCCTTGTAAAACTGCTGGGAGCTGTTAGAGACATTAATAGATCATTTTAAATAATCTGATCTAAGTTATGTTCTGTATCACTCTTAAGCTTCAGAGGTCAAGGAAGCTAGAGAAGGGAGGAAAGGAGTCAGATGGAATGGAAATGTTTGCTGCCTCCCAAGCTGCAGCCACAAGAGCCACAGACGGGTCCATCTGTCGCCCAGGGAAATTCCTAGTCCACTGGCTAACATTTCTGCCAAGGTATAGAAAAGACTTTCAGAAAGTATACTATTATATCTACTAATTATAGTACTAATTATAGTTTTATCTTATTCAGTGTCCAAAAGGCTGTATGGCTTCTGACACAAACTGCTAAAATAAACACATGTGAGTCTTACTTGGGTGACATTTACTAATATAGATAGCTATAGTCCCTTTTATTTTAAAGAAAATCCTAGATAATGTTTGAAAATCTGTCACATTTTCACCTATGGAAAAACTAACAATGAAATGCATTGTTGGAACACAGCCTCATCATTAACAGAGATACAGAATTTTCTGCTTGAAGAAACATGGAAGTTAAGTGGAGAAATAATTTGAAATCCGAACTTTAAATTCACATCTACAATGACCTAAGTGGAACTGAAGCAACTGATACACACACACACATACACACACAAACATACACCCTCCACATATGCTAGATCAGAAAGCCACATGCTTTGCATAATTTTTAATCCTCATAACAGGAGGTATTATTCCTCATACATATGAATCAAAGACAGATTGAACAGTATGCCCAATGTTTAAAAAAAAACTAGTAATAATTGACAGCAAACTCAGATGTGACTTCAAAGTCCATGTTCTATGTGTGCTTTTCCATTCCTTCAATACATTATTGTGATTTCCTGTCCCAGATTTCAAACATTCTGTTCCACTCGAACCACAAAGCAGGGTCAGAGAAATTCTAAATTTCGTAACTACATTCATATTGTAGGTTTCTTCCTACAATAGGAAGCAGAACATAAATCTAACTTCAAGTCCCAATTTTTAGTTAAGAAAATAATGAACACCATTATAAAGTTCTCAGTTGTTCCCAATTTACCATTTCAGAATTGTTTAGTCTAAGCCAACACACAGCTTTCTTGGCTTCTTAAACAGTGAACCCTTATTAATTTCTCAATATTTTTAACCAAGCCAATAAACAAAGATTAAAGAAAATTAAACAAGTTTCTTGTAACATCTTATAGGCAAAACCATTGTGCTGAGTACCTGTCAAGAACTTTAAAGGATCTGAGACTTTAGCCTACTTGTGAGTCAACAAGTTAGCTTAACACAGTTGTATGGATGCTAGTAGAAGGCATGAGACTCCTTTGTGAGTCACTTTATTACTCACAGCACAGCAAGTGGCATGAGCAGCATGTCTGTATCAGATCCCCTTGGCCCCCAAATCCCAGAGGAGCAACATATATGGATATAGATGGATACCTGCACATGCAATACATCACATTATAGGAAAGGAACTCTGAGCTGAGAGAACCCAGATCTTTTATAGCAGATAGTACGCATGTCTGCACTTTGTTCAAAGGGAGATATTATTTTACTGGATAGTAAGCATGGTTGTCCCTCGCTCTGGAGAAAGAAATTATCTCTTTCAAAAGATAGTCCTGAACAAAGGACAGTTAGTACCTCACTTGCAAGATGTGCAGAAACATGAGACCCATGGAAAACCTCCCAATCATACCATGTACCTTCCTTATTGAGTAGGGATTAGAAGTTGCAGCCTCACCGCAGAAAATATACAAGGTAAAATAATTAAATATCATAAGCAACATATCCTCTGTGGTCCTGCACTTAAGAGTCTGGGACTGAGGCAGGCAAATCCCGATTCTCACCTTTATGTCTCATTCTTATTTCCCAAGCAGCATTCTGACTTGACTCACAGCCTGTGCCATTCATTCAAAGTTCCATTAAGTCCCATGAATTAGGTACCCTGTGTTAAGGTAGGTAAAATGCCAGCCAGGCACCAACCCTAAGCAATCCCAATTATTGTTCCACTCTAGCACCAAATACTATTCTGCTTAGATAATAACACTTCAGCAAAAGGAACTATGTACACACACACAAAAAAAATCATCCCTACCTAGTTTAACTAAAATTGTGGATTTTTACAAAGCTGTTGTGATGGGACCAATACTTCATCATCCTTGGGGTATATCCCAGAGTTTACAGGACTCCTACAGACGGGAAAAGGAGGGATAATTTATTTAGGAGATAAGCACTAGATTGTATCTGAACTATATGCTAATTCTACTGATGATTACCTATAAAACATTGCCAAAATCACTTAATTACTGCTCCTCACTACCTCAGAGCTATTGGAAAAGAGTAAACATTCTGCAACAACGTACAATCCCTGGAGGAAGTAAGCAACAGAAATGAAAGGAAAATTATCAATTTGCACCTAATGATATGCAATGTTCATAAAGGCACAAAATAAAGCGATGGAAACTGACTATTGTATTCAGTTCTTATGACATGGAAAATATGTGCCAGAGAGTGCACTCTTTAGGAGAGTGCATAAAAACAACCAACTAAAATACTTATTTCCTAACATGAAAATAAAATATTAAACTTTTTGTGCTCTTCAGTAACTGGTATTACTCAAATGTGAGCAGTTACATTGTGTAAAAATCGGATTAATATGCTCTCAAAAACTAATGCTTCCTTATTTCTCCATCTAAAATAAATCTCAGGACTGGAAACAAAAGCAACAAGAAAACAGGAGGCACCACAGCTGTCTGCCATTGCAAGCATGGAGAGTGTCTTTGAAGTATTAGACTCTGATGTTGGAGCCTGATGTGAAATGACAACCCCATGGCTCTGGCATCTGCTTTTAACAGATGCCCTCTGCAAAGACAGGTGATTTCTTGATTCAGTACTCCCTAGAAGGGTGTTGTGCTGTCATTCGGGACAAGATATTGAAAAGTCAATCTATAACATTGAAGCCTTGTTGAATGAGTAAGATGTACAGCCCACAGAATTTCTAAGCTACTCCATGATGAGTTAAAATACTAACCATAAGTACAGTGGAGAGAAAAAAGTGCAAAAACTGCTTCAAAGCCAACAGCTATGAGAAACAATAAAAGCAGACCTCACTGACCTGCAACAACCAATAATGGAAGGCTCTTTTTGAGCACAGGGACTTTGAGAAGCAAGGGTGCAAACAAAAACAGATGCTGCAAGGAGAAACCACAGCTGCTAACCAGAGGGCGGATTACATGCATGCTCAGTGAGAAAAGGACTCTGAGTCACACAACTATTAAGCCACACGGAAGGACAAGACTTTATTTTTTTAAAGGGGGGGAGGGAAGCTCTATGTACAGTTGTCTGTAGGAAATTCTACAAAGTGCTTCAGTTTCACCAAGAAATAATGCAGTGTAATGACATTCAAACATCAAAGTGATGTTTGAGAATGGTACTATATATCAACCCCTATAAAATTTATTATACTGTAAATTTGGCATTTTGACTCCATGTAGTATTATTTATTAAGTAGTTCTTGAAAAACTTCTATTTTCAAAAGACAAATGTTATAGCCTCATCACATAACTTTTACTAAAATAAATTCCAGATGGAAGAAAAAGATAAACATGAAAAATGAACCATAAAAAAACTGGAAAAACACTTTAGTGATTAGTCACTCAATACTAGAATGAGGAAAGATTTTCAGAGTATCAAATAAAGGAGTAACTCACAAATGAAAAGATTTTTAGGTTTAGCTACATAAAAAGAAAGGAAAACTACAGTATGTTAAAAAGCAAAATGACATCAACTCACAGATAAGACCTGGGCCAAGGACATAAACAGATTCTAAAATGAAAATTATCAATGACCAAGTTGTATATGAAAATATGTTCAACTTCACTGTTAATCAAAATAAATGTAAAGAATAAAACACTATAATTCACTCATCAAGTACAAGGGTTTTTAAAGATATTAGTGTTGGCAAAGCAACTTTGAATTGGGCACTTCCCCATATACCACTGATGGGAATTCAAAATGAAGTAACCTGCCTAGAAAGCAATTTTGCAATATGAATCAAGGTCCTTAAAAATGTTCATACCCATTGATCCAATAAGTCAATATTTAGAAATCTTTGAAGCCAGATAAAGATGCATAAAATGTATGTACATTTCAGTTATTTAAAAGAGGAAAAAATTAGAAATAACTTAAATGTCCAACAATAAGTAAAGACTAAAATATGGTATACCCTCAAGGTGGAATATCTTGTAGCCTTTAAAAATGATATTATAGACTTGATTTCTTAATATAGAAATAAGAATGCTCACAGGGTAATAACCAGAACACTCAAAATATAAAACTATATACACAGTATGAGCCAATTGTTTCCTTTTAAAGTGTACACTTTATACATTCAATATATATACATATAAAGACCTACAGGTATGTACAAGATGATGAGTGTGGCAGTAAAAAGGAAACATACCAAAATGTTAATGCTTACTCAAGGTTGGTAGTGAGGAATGACTTGTATTTTCTTCTCTACACTTTTATTTTCTAAAGTTTCTACAATAAGCAAGGATTGCTTCTGTTTTAAGAAAACAGTATTAATAGTATACTATTTTAAAAGTATTATACTTCAGAAGGTAAATTTCTGAATGTATATGTATATATATATACACACATAAGATATATATCCCATTCATAAGAATAACATCTGTAGACAGTTATAGGCTAATTATAAGTTGGTATTGTATACAATTATTTTGTTTTTATGGGGTACAACTCAGTCTGCTACCAAACATCTATCACTATGCTGTCATGTTTTATTGCTTTCCTACTCTATGTCATAATTTTTAAATACAAACTACTGTGAAAGTATGCAACTTTAAATGTAAAAAATCAAGCTTTCATCTAAATTATTTCCTTAAAGCAAAATACAAAAACTATAAAATCTGAATTGTTATAATTAGTCTGATTAATGAAGTAAGCAATGACAAAACATGTTACCTTGACCATCTCTAAGACATCTGAATTGATGCATGATTAATCTAATGTTGATGTTCTTTCTGCCTAGGTCAATGTCAACTAGTCACTGAAAATCAAATGGATCTGTTTATACAGTAGACCCCCTTATCTGCAGATGGGGAACCCACAAATATGGAGGGCCAATTGTAGGCCATTTTACACAAGGGACTTCAGCATTCATGGATTTTTGGTATCCACTGGGGGGTCCTGAAACCAATCACCCGTGGATACCAAAGGACGATTACATAGTATACCTTTTATCTGCATTAATTATGATACCTTAGTACCTTTCTACTGCATGAGAAAGGAAAGTCTAATGTAATATGAGGGCAGTCTGCATCAAATTGACTTTCCAAGATAACTCTAGTAGGCTTTGGATTCCAAAACAAAAGTAGTCCTGGAGGAGGGTTAACAAAAAAGAAAAAAAAAGTCCAAGCTACCATGCTAAACAAAACTAACTGCTTCATCTTTGATGTATCCAGATTAAGACAAATTTTATAGCCAGTATACCATGCCTCTTAAAAAAATACTGTATTTACACAGCAAGGATCATCCTTACTTGAGCTATTTAACAACAAAGCACTAAATATTGGATGCTGAAATTAAAAGCAAGTTACAGTAAACTCATTACAAAGTAATGAGAAATCCCACAAACCAGACCAAAGAAAACCCCATTAGTTTATCTTAGTGGTCAAGTGGCTCCAACACAGCAGCACACTGGCAGCTACCAGTGAGACCAAATGGATTCAGACAGTGTATTACTAACACAGACAGAGAAAGCATGACCAGTACAGTGTCAGTTCCCCATGTCCCTAGTCCTACAGGACAAAACCAAACTGGAGGGAGGGACCAAATGACAGACAGCATGCACAATGGATTGCTCTGTCACTGAGGAGTCAACTCTAGACTGCAGCTTTGCAATTTTAAACTCACAGCTGTACCCAAAAGAATGTCCCATGTCTCAGCAGAATGAGGGAAGGAGAAAATAGACTGCCTTGAGGCAGCCTCCCACAAGATAGGGAGGTAGACAGGATATGACCTTATGTCACCTATCTATCTTGCCTTGTATCAGGGAGGATCAGAGAGTCTTTCTCCAAGATTTAAGTCAGATTGCAGTTGAGCCTTGCCTAAGTGGCCTATGTGGAGATATGCAAGATCACCAAGATACCGTGGCAAAATCGTTCTTAGTTTATAGTCACAGAGATAGAACAAGAAGGCGGTATATAAAATTGTCATGCACCTTCCCATAATTCTAAGTTTAGAAATTTGACAAGCTTTTACTATTAACTGTTGCAGAGAGACACAGCAGTCAACCAAACACTATAGGGTATTTTTGTATAGAAAGCATTATCTGCCCTCAAGGAGTTTCAATTCCTCTTGGGGGAAGCAATGTAAAGCTAGGAGCACAACTGCACCTGGCTGCATATTCATATTAAATAGTAACTTAAACATCTAACAATATAGGAATGGTTAAATAAAACATGGTACATACTTAAAATAGACTATTAGGCAGTCATTAAAAATCATGTTATAAAACACTTTTCTTCAGCAGAAGAGTGGCATAAAGAAAACTCTCTGGAAGAACAACTTGGAAGAGTCTACAAAAGACTATAATGGAAAGATTTTTAAGGCAACAAAATTACACAGATTAATGTTGAGAAAATATTCAGTCAGGAAGTGATGAGGCCTTTCACAAGAGAAACAGTGAACATACAGAGCAATCGTTTGTGAGGGCTCATGGCAAATGGAAGACAGCAGACCAAGGTAAGAAAAGAAAACTAGACCAAGACATGTGAAAACAATTTTAAACTGTTTAGAGCTAAACACAATCACAAAAAGGGCATTCATCTCCCAGTTTTTCCTGGACTTCACCTACAAATAAGATTTTCAAGATGGAATTGATTAAAGTAACAGGTTAACCCTCGAAACATTCTATAATTTAATATTTCCAATGCCAAACATATTATTTAATGTCATAAACACTACTTAAAAATCTATTTTAGTAATTAACCTAAATATTTAAAAGCAGTCAACTATCCTAAAATAAAGGTATATACAATGATATAACAATATACAAAAACTACAGCTAATTTGCAACTGTTAAAGTTTAATAATCATATCTCTGCTTATGAAGCAATAAAGCTGTTATTTCTTTTTCTTCCTGATAGTTTTTCTTTTTTAAAATAATATAATAAAACAATAAAAACAAAAAGAGAGACAATGAGAAGTCCAATGTGACTGGAGAACAGGTACATACATGAGAAATAGTGGAAAACATAGAGGAAAAGGAAAGAGACAAACTGTCGAGGGAACTGAAAAGGCACCCAAGCTGAGAAGCAGGCTGAATTGAACAAATGTGCTAAACACATACTATGTACCACACACTGTACGAAATGTTGAAGTGGCAACAAAGCAACTACACTCAAAGAATGCCAAAATCAATAAAAAGACAAATGTAAACAACTATCATTTCTTTGATTTTACAATGTACATTTTCTTCAGTTAACATTTCTAAGATCCATGTATGTGCTTATTGCGGCAGTGTTCTTTTTTTCTGGAAAAGTTATTAAATTGATGGAGAATGCTACAACAGGAGAAATAATTGTAATAAAGGATCACAAATGCTATATTAGAGGTATAGTGTAATCACTATATGTAGAGGATGAGGGGAAAGGGAAAAGATAATAAAGAAAGGTCTGATCTGGGATACAAAATATCAACAGAAGTTCACAAGGTGGAAAAGAGGGAGAAGGACATTAACAATAAGGGGGGAAATAACATGAAAACATGGAACAGCATGACACTTTCAAGGAACAGCATGTAGTTTGGTAGGCTGGATTGTAAAGCTTAGGGGCAGTATGAGACTAAAATGAAAAGTAGGTAGGCCAGGAATGCAAGGTGGATATAACATCTAAAAAACTATCAATGTAATGTACCATACTAATGCAATAAAAGACAAAACCCATAAGACCTTCTCAATAGACACAGAAACAGAAAAAGCATCTGATTAAATCCAACAGCCTTTTATACTTTAAAAAAACTCAAAAAATAGATATAAAGGGGAATTTCTGCAGCAGCACAGATGGACCAAGAAATTATCATACTAAGTGAAGTAAGTCAGACAGAGAAAGACAAATATCATATGATATCACTTATATGTTGAATCTAAAAAAAATGATACAAATGAACATATTTACAAAACAGAAAGAAACTCACAGACATAAAAAACAAATTTATGGTTATCAAAGGGGAAAGACGGAGGGAGGGATAAATTAGGAGTTTGGGATTAGCAGATACAAACTACTATATATAAAAAAGATGAACAACAAGGTCCTAATGTATAGCATGGGGAACTACATTCAATATCTTGTAATAACCTATAATGAAAATGACTATATATGTATAACTGAATCACTACGCTGTATATCAGAAACTAACACAACACTGTAAATCAACTATACTTCAATAAAAAAAAATTTGTTTAAGGAATTTCTTCAACCTGGTAAAGCACACCTACGAAAAAACCAGAGCTAATGTCATATTTAATGGTGAAAGACTGAATGCATTTCCTTAAATTTAGGAACAAGACAAGAATGTCCACTCTCACCATATCCACTCAACACTATATTAGAAGTTCTAGTTAGGACAATGAGGCAAGAAACTGAAATGAAAAGCATCCAGATTCAAAAGGAAGAAGTAAAACTATATTTGCAGATGACATGATCTTTTATACAGAAAATCCTAATGAATCCATTAAAAAACTATTTGAAGAAAGAAACAAGTTAAGGTTGCAAGAAAAAAGATCGCTATATAAAAGTCAACTATATTTCTATATACTAGCAATGAATACCCCAAAAATGAAATTAAGAAAAAACTTGCATTTACAATAGTATATTAAAAAATAAAAAGTTAGGAAAACTACAAAATATTGTTAAAGAAACTAAAAATACAAATAAATCAAAAAAAATCCCATATTCATGGATTAGACAACTTAATGTTGTTAAGATGGCAAAACTTGCCCAAATTGATCCAAATTCAACACAATCCTATCAAAATCCCAAGCTGCATTTTCTGAAGAAATTTACAAGCTGATCCCAAAACTCATACGGGCCCCATAATAGCCAAAGCAATCAGGAAAAAAGAACAATGTTGGAAGATTCACACCTCCTGATTACAAAACTTAATAAACAGCTTACTACACAGCTACAGATATCAAGATAGAATGGTATCAGGGTAAGAACAGACATACAGATCAACAGAATAGAATTGAGAGTCCAGAAATAAACATTCACATTTATTGTCAACTGATTTTCAACAAAAGCAACAAGAGAACTGGGTAAGGAAAGAAAGATACTTTCCATAAATGGTGCTGGGACAACTGGCTATCCATATGCAAAAGACTGAAGGTGGACCCTGATCCTACACCATACACAAAAGACTCAAAGTGGATAATACGTGTAAATGTAGGACCTAAAAGTATAAAACTCAAAAGAAAACAAAAGAGTAAATCTTCAGAACCCAGAGTTAGGCAATGGCTCCTTAGATGTGACATGAAAACTACAAGCAACATAAGAAAAAACTGATAAAACAGGCTTCATTAAAATTTTAAAATTTTGTGTTTCTAAGTAGATAACCCACAGAATAGGAAAGAAATATCTGCAAGCTATATATGTCACAAGGATCTTATGTACAGAAGAAAAAAAAAAGAAAAAAACTCATAACTCAGTAATGAAAAGACAACTCAATTAGAAAATGGGCAGATTCTAAATAGACATTTCTCTTGGGAAGGTATAAAATGGTCAATAAACAAAAGAAAAAATGCTCAACATCATTAGCCATTAGTAAAATGCAAATCCAAACCATACTTCATACCCACTAAGACGACTATAAACAAAAATACAGTTAACAAGTGTTGTCAAGGATATGAAGAAATTGGAATCCTCATACAATGCTGATGGGAATGGTAAATGGTGTAGCCACTTTGAAAAATAATTTAGCATTTCCTCATAATGTTAAACACAGAATTACCATATGATCCAGAAATTCTGCTCCTACATATATACACAAGAGAAATGAAAACACATATCCACACAACAACTTTTGCATAATGTTCATAGCAGTATTTATAATAGCCGAAGAATGAAAACAACCCAATTATCCATCAACTGATGAATGAATAAACAAAATGTACAATAGAATATTATTCAGATATAAAAGGAATGAAGTACTGATGCATGCTACAACATAAATGAACTCTGAAACATTACGATAAATCAAAGAAGACTGTCACAAAGGGCCACATATTGTATGAATCTATGTATATGACTTGTCCAGAATCAACAAGTCTATAAATGCAAAAAACAAACTGGTGATTGCCTAGGTCTAGACTGGGAGGGGAGGAGTGGGTAATGACAAGGGAATGCTAATGGGTATAGGGTTTCTTTTTGAAGTGATAAAAATATTCCAAAATTATTTCTGCAATGAGTGTACAACTAACAACCAATAAACTATATACTTTAAAAGGGTGAATTTTTGGCATGTAAATTATATCTCAATAAAATGTCAAAAAGAAAAGAAGTAGGCAGGAGTAGATCTGGAAAAAGATAATCCATGTGCTAAAACATAAGACTGGACCTCTACTTCACATTAAACATAAAAATCAATTCCATATTGATGAGGAATTTAAACACCGAAAACAAACCTTTAAAACTCTTAGTGAAAAACATAGATGAATATATTTTACACATTCTTAAACAAGACACAAAAAACAGTGACTATAAAAGACTGATAAATTTGCTTGCATTAAAATTTAGAACATTTGTTCAGCAAAAGGCTCCTTAAAAATCAAAAAGACAGGTTATAAACTAGGAGAAGATTTTCACAAGATACAAAATTGACAAATGATTAGTATAATATTAGTATTTTGCCCAATAAAAACTAGGTAAAATAAATTATTTCACAGTATAGGAAACACATATGGCCAGGTAGCCAAGACATTTGAAGATATGTTAACAAAACTGGTGATCAGTAAAATGTAAATCAAGAAAGATTTCATTGAACTACCATCTTAAACTTGTTTGGCCAAAATGTTTAAATCTGACAATGCTATGTGTTCGAGGAGGTATGAATTCATAGGATCTCTTATACACATTGATGGAAATATAAACTGTAAACCAGTTTGGCATTATCTCTTTAAGTTGAACACTGAAATACCAGATAACCCAGCTATTCCACTCCCAAGTATATGCACAAGAGAAATGTTTGCACGTGTACAACAGGAGACATGTATAATAATGCTTATAGCAGCACTATTCACAAAAGCAAAAATATGTTAACAACTCAAATGGCCATTAGTGAGAAAGTGAATAAATAAAGTGTGGTACAGCTACACTGTGAAACATAATGCAGCCATCAAAAAGAATGAACTACAGCTTCATTCAACAATTTGGATGAATCTTAGCAACCTAATATTAAGTAATTAATATTACTTATACATAAAGTTATACATAAAGTTATATAAAGCAGAGCTATGTGTTAGCTTTTTTACATTTTTTTAATGTTCAATACAAGGAATAAGCAATGTATTATTAAGGAGCTGACTTACTGGCTTGAAGGTGTTTTAGTAGGAACAAGTGACAATCAGATTTGCATATTAGAAAGAGTACTCTAGCTACAGTGTGAAGGACTAACTGGACTTGCAAACTGAAAGTGAGGTAGAGATCATTTGGGAAAACTGCTGATAGGCCCAGTTAGAGATGAGGAGAGGAGGACGTGAACAACACCAATGGCAGTGAGAATAGACGGGAAGGAAACAGATCTGAAAGCTATTCAAAGAGCTATAATCAAGAGGTCTTAACTCCTAGCCAGATACCGAGCATGAGGGAAGGTGAAGAGTCAAGAATAATTCCTAAATTTCTGGTCTGGGAGACCAGGGGGCCTAGGGTCAATAACAAGACTTGATTTTTTTTTTTTTTTGACATTTTGAGTTTGAAGAGACTCTGGGATGTCAATATTCATGCAGTTTCCTCCTTTTATGATTAAGTATAAAATCTGATCCTTTCCCCTTCAAGGCCCATCCTCTATCTTCGTTATAAAGCCCTCTCTCTGTGTGTGATGTTCTACCAACATGATCGATGTCATCTCTCCCTCATGCACATTGCTTTGTTTTCACTTATGATATTTACCTTACTGCAGCCCAGCATTGCTCAGTCTTGGCACCATTGACATTTTGGATTAGGCAAGTCTTTGTTGTGTGGGGCAGTCTTGTTCTTTGTAGGAGGTTTAGTAGCATCCCTGGCCCTTACCCACTAAGATGTCCCCCAAGTTGGGACAATCAAAAACGTCTCCAGATATTACCAATATTCCCTGGGGGCAAATCCTCCCACTCCTTGAGAACCACTGACTTAGCCTATTTAATAGATAGGAGTACTAATTTTATACCACTATGAAATCATAAATTCCTCTAAGGCAGAAACTTTACCACCTGTCCATTTACATAAAATAGATACAACAAATCTATTCTTACATACTCATCAAGATAGGTTAAGGAGACAGTTACCTATGTTCAAGTTACTACTTTTAATTTATAAATATCTTTAAAAGTAACTGATTTCCCATTGACATAGACATGCCAACCAATTAGCTCAAAGTATTAAGGATTTACATATTGTAATAACTTTTTTTAAGACAGGGAAAATTCTAGGCTATACATTCTAGTCTCTTAGGGACATAATCATTTAACAAAGCCATTTTTGAGTGAAATCCAAATTCATAAACACTCTAGAACTGGCTAGTCTCCACAGAGTTCAAATAAGAGTTTATGGCACAGTTATTTTATTTTTGTTTCTTGTCATCTTGAATCCTTAATATAATACATAAAATTCTACTGAAAGACACTTAAGTAATTAATTTAAAAGTGACAACATTGTCTGTCACAAATTGTAAGAGTACACAGATTAACAATGTCCACAAACAGGGATGGACTTACTTTCCTATTTGGAAACAAAACTTTTTTTAAAAAGTTTCATATCAAAAAATATATTAGATAATATCCATTATTTAGTTATCCATAACAGTCCATTGACTGGTATTCTGTATGTGGAATGCTATCAATTTATAATTTATTTGAAACAGGAGAAATGTAAAGATTAAAAGTTAGACCCTTAACAGACTAAATACAAATTATTGTTATAAAACTCACTTGTACAGGTTTCTTTTATTACATTAAATGGTTCCCTGGAGTATAAGGTTTTGTTTTTTCGTTTGTTTATTTTTTCTGTAAAAGGGAAGCAAACAAAACTTTCTGGAACTGCTCAGAGAACTGATTAGAAGAGTACTACAATGCTTCAAGAAGTACCCAAATACCCACAAAGTGTAGAGAAAACTAAAATATTTCCCCTTCTAGGTCATGATGATAAACAGCCTCTGTACAATGGGGGTGGGCCTCACACCGTTTAAGTATCCCTTAGAGTGCGCTGCTGGGATGGGCTAGGAGGATGATATGCCCTTTTGCAAAGTTTCACTGTATGCCTTGGAACTTAAACACCACCTCCCAAGAAATCAATAGGCTCTAAGTCTTCAATTACTTTTATTTGTGAAAAGTGTCCCTAATATCATCTCTCATGTTGTCAATAAGGTTCTAGACTTTGTTCATCTTTATGCTTTTGATATTAAACAAGTGCTTCAGAGTGTATAATACAAATAATCTAAATCAAAATATTAAATTTTAAACTTTAAGCAAAATGTCTCTATAACCCCAATTTTAAAATATTCCAATAAACTACTCTGTTCTTTTACCTGTCATGCAGTATACATGATTTTTTTTTTCAGAAAACATGGTAAGCTCAAATTTTTCAAAAGCAAATTTTTGTAATTTAGCTGCTTATCACACAGTATAATTCTAAACTGTGGCTTATTCTCCATAATGACTCCTTAAAGCATTTTGCTCTATTGAGTATCTCTTCCTATGGTGGCAAACTTGTTTTCCCAGATGACACTGCCTGACATCTTTAAGATTAAAATTTAAGACATTAATGTCCCTAGATGTCCCCTTTACCTTAGCAAAAGTCAGGTAACTCCTCCCCCCCATTGCTAACAGCTCCCCATCCCTCCTACCCACCCCACAATTCCCCCCATCCATGAAGATCCTTCCTCCACTTCTTGCATTCTGACACTGAACTCTCCACCAGCTCCCTCCTTTCAGTCTCCAAGTATGTTTGAGAAAATAAGAGTGAACCTTCAGTTAACATCGGCCTTTAACACACAATGCCATTCTTAATTCTGTATCTGTACAATTTCTCCCCTGAAAGTCTGCAACTGTCCCTCCTGCATAATCATAACCTGATCCTATACTGACCATTCACCTCATGATTCAGCAAATACCTAACTTTACAGGAAACTTACTCAAACTAACTTAACCCCCAATAATATTAAGTCTTATGCCACAGTTCCATATCACTTATCTGTACAGTTTATAAATGTATACAGTTTTGAATATTGTTATATATTATAGCTCTTTTCTAACTGTTGCACATAGTACTATACATATCCACCTATTTTATAAACCTTTCAAGAAAAAGAAACATGTCTCTTTCCTGTTGACTGTAATCATGTTTCCAAAGTGGGAGTTCAATAAAAGCCTGCTTAATGAATCTATACTAAAACCATCAGAGGGGCATGAAGACAAGTTATGCAAACAACCATGCACAAAACAAAACACACTACACTACAAAAACTATATAATCTATGAAGTTAAATAAGCATTCATCTTTCAGATTAAATGAACTATTTATTAGCAGTGTTTCTTTTCATAATAGCTTTGTTATTAGAAGAGAAAGTATTACAATGGAAATCACTCTGAAACACTGCTAGAGTTGGAAAACCTAGCTTCTGACCCACACTCTGCTATATACTAGCCGTTTAACTTCGGGCAAATCACTCAACCTCTCTCAACAACAAGGAGTAATTACTATGCACTCTGTCAAGCTCACAGGGTTATTATTAGGCTACAATAAGGTAATATATATGAAAGTGCTAAGAATTTATAAAGAGTTATATAAATGGTATTATTTTAATGAGAAATGTACCCTCCAACTTAAGATGACATTTTATTTTAAAATGTGAACTTGCAAAAGAAAGGAATTAAGAACCAACTATTTATGCTATAGAAGAATTCATCACTGAATAAAATCACTACAAGATTCAGCAACTCAAATTCAACTAAAACAATTAAAATGAGTCAATCATCAAAAATGTCCTTCACATTTGGTTTTTCAGTAAGATATCACATGAAGCAAGACAGATATTTGAATCAGGCCACAAAATCACAAGCTTATTCCACTGAATGCACTAAGATGGCCTTCACCTATGTAACAAAATCAGATGCTGTGAAGTTTATCTGGCTCCATTTTACAAGCTGATACAATGCACCATGCCCCACAGTTGAAGAGGTGAAACAACACATGTAGGAAATGCTAGAGTTGACTCCAGGTTTACAGGAAAACATGTGATTAACCAGGGCACAGCACAATCTGATGTATGTAAGAATTCCTAAATCTGTTTCACAGACCTATTGTTTACGGACATAAAGAGGTATGAAGAAGCAGAAAGAACAGCGGTCTAAGTAGACTGAGACTTATTTGTAGCACTGGTGACAAAGTCAGGACTTTGTTGGGGGTAGCCATTAAAATCATTTTCACGCTCTCTTAAAGTCAATAAATTATCACAGTATCAGACAGACTAAAAGGTTCTAGGCAGTTCCCCTTTGTCTTGCCAAGTCTACCTACAGACCATCAAAGACAAGACATCACAACCAAAGTCAGCTACTTTCCTGAAATGGGTTACCAACTTTCTGATCCATGTTTTTATGTCTTTATATGGGTGAGGATTTTAATCAAGAAACATCTAGAAGGCATATCAATTCAAAACAGGTCACGAGCACAAACCACCAATTAGAGTAAATTAGCAAACTCTCCCTTTTAAATGTTAATTGCCTGGAAAGGCTGCCATAATTAGTTAGCTTTGCTCCCATCCCAGCAAAGGAAGGGGAATGAGGATGAAGAAGGAAAAAGAAATAAAGAGGCAGCAGGAGAGAGGGGACAGGTGAAGAACAAACACCAGAAATTCAAAGAGAGGTAAAAAGATACCAAAGATAAACTTTGCCAACAGCTACCTATTATCCATTTTCCCTCACTGGACGACTATTAATAACGAAAACAAGATTTTGCTGCTACATGTTTTAAGGGCACTATTTTCTTAATGCAAATTTATTGAACAGTATTAAATGTAAACCAGCGTTACTGAAGGGAACTGGAGAAACTATATCTTCCTGATAAGTTTCTAGTCGCTACAGACATAATATGATAAAAAAATAAGTCTCTGCTTCACAGAAGCCTATTAAAAAAATACTGAACTAGAACTTGAACACTTAGTTCTTAGCTTTGGTTTTGACCCTCTTGACAAGTGGCTTTAGGTTAGTCACTAAACTTTTATCAATGTCCTCATTCACTCAAACAATAAATATTTCTTCAGTGCCTAAAAAATGAGCTAGAGTTTCTCAACCCTGACTGCATATTAGAATTGCCTAGGAATACTTTAAAAAAAAAAAAAAAAGAAGCAGCAGCTCACTTGGCCCTTGAGATTCTGATTTAATTGGTCTAGGGTGGGGCCCAGGCATAGTTTAAATAAAAAAAAAAATCCCTCACGACTTTAACATGCACACAAGGTGGAAAACCAATGGTTTTTTTCGTCTTATGTGTATGTACGGAACAGCAAAACAATACAAAAAGCCTTCCCACTACCTTTGAAATTTATCAATTCCCCCTTCTTATATCATTTTGTTTTAACCCAGATTCTCACCACCTCACACCTAGATTAACAAATAGCTTCTACTTATTTTCCCTTCCTCCAGCCTCTTCCCAACCCAATAAACCATTATATTCTTGTCTAACTAATCAGTTTGGTACTGAAACATCATCCCACTGAGAGTCATTTTAAGCATAACAATATCAACAAACAGAACTGTTTTCATCAAACGGAGAATATATTGTGTATACATATTTGTATGTTTGTGTGTATATATGTATGTACGTATTAATCTCAAACATGCTCTATTTTCCTTCAGTTTCAGTGTATCTACCTTCATTTATATACAATGGATACTAGTCTCTTTACAAACAAGAATATTGCCCCTATATACTGGAATTTGGCACAACACTGTAAAATGACTATAACTCAATAAAAAAAGTAAAAAAAAAAAAAAAAAAAAAAGAATATTGCCCCTAACTAGTTCAAGGCTGAATTTGGTCAAAAATGAATGGTGAATGAGTCACCCACAGATTTCGCATTTAAATGTTGAAGTGTTCTCACAAGGAACACACATTCAACTTTAAAAAAGGTAAAAGGAGGTGGAATTATTTCAAAAATCCTGTGTAACTGTAGACACTGATAAAGTTTATGATGAATGAATGTTTACTAAGAGCAAATATGGCTCTGGTTTGTGTTAAAACTTGCCTAAAAAAGCCAACTGAAGGCTTAAAAGCTAAAGGTTATAACCACATAAGATGATATTCATATTTATGAAAAATATTATCAAGTACAATGTAAGCAATGTATAATGAGAAAACTGAACAAGTATATGACTTATTCCTTGTCTTTCAGGGGCTCTCCGTCTTCTCAGGGCAAGCAAAATATAAAAAGAAAATAAAGCCAGCACTAGCAGGTAAGCAGTAAAGACAATAAGTACCATGGGAATTCAAAGAAACAGGAGATTGCTGTAGCCTAAGGGAGCTGGAGACAGCTTCTTGGAAAAGCTGGAGCTTGAACAAAATTAAATAGGTGGAGAAAAGGAGATCTCAAGCATATGGAGGACCTATAAAACGAGGCAGAAATTCATAAAATACATTTGAGGGACAGGGATTTGATCTAGCTGGAACAGAGGGTTCTACATAGGAGCATCTGAGGAGGTAACATTGCAATAATAAATTGAAGCCAGACAGTGAAAGCCCTGAATGCCAAGACAGGATGCTTAAACTCTGTCCTACAGATACAGAAATCCCTCATAGGTTAAAAGGAACAACAAACAAAACAATATATCCCTATAATGATGCAGTCTGAAACCATTTTTCTTGACGCCTTTGAAGAACATACCAAGTAGTATAATATCCTTCCAGAATATGTGAACATATTGTTTAGGAAATCTGTTCAGAGTGAAGGAGTAAATACTCAAACATGCTTTCCAAAATACAAAATCATTGATCAATTACGCATTCATAGTTCTTAGGATGATTCCTAAGAGAATAATTGAACAGAAGGCTTCAATTTTAGGTTTTCCTCCTCTGCCTACACTCATCCAACACATACCTTGATTTAATATCTAGAAACAGAATACAATGAAATAGTGTTATTCTGAAAATATCTTTTATTACTTTTCATTATGAGCGAATTTACTTACTATATTGTTTCAAAATCACTAAATCTATTAAAATAATTTATCCATGATTTCTTACAGCAAAGGATATGAAAGCACGCACATAAATAACACGCTTAGAGATTATGAAAAGCAAAAAGCTCTTCATCAAACCAAAACACATCTAAAACAATCAGCAGTGGCTTATAAGGAAGAGGGGAAAGAGTGTTCGTTCATAACAAAAAATGCCATCCAAAACAAAGAATACCAGAGAGTATACCAAGAACATTACAATAGCCAATTTCTCATCCAAAATGATAAACCATTAACCCACAACTCCAAACAGAATGGAGTTAATTTTCCTCTCAAAAATGCCCTTAAAATTTTTGGCTGTATCTGCTATAAAAATTAAGACCCTAACATATCTCAAAACAAGGATTCTTTTCCTTAGTAACCAGACACATAAGTGATTGATGATTTAATTTGCCACTGCAGCAAATACTAATTTAACCACCACTGCCACCACTACCTCCTCAACATCAGGAAAAAGAAAATTCTCAGTCTTTAAAGACATAGGTGGTAAGAAGGCAAGAATATTCCAGGATGATTAAAACACAACAAAATAAGGCAACAGACACAAAAAATCGCGGCAATACTGCTGCTGTACTAGAAAAAGGGATATATCATTCTTGCAGGCACCTATGCCTTTAAGGAATATGTAAAGATTATGATGTTCTGTATTGTCTTCTTTTTTTCCCTCCAGGAAAGATGGGAACATCCACGAGAGTTGGAAGAAGTGCATTCAGGAAGGTGTCAATACCTCCCTCCCCACCCCTTACTGGGGAAACTAGCTTTAACAATAATGCTTTTTCACCCCTCACAAACCACCCGGTTTTCATACATCCTTTACTCAGCATTCCCGCCCCCCTCGCCCCCCACCATTCTCTTCCCTGCCCCACACATTCTGAACTGGCTGCTGCGACTTTGTCAGTCTCGCCGCCCCCGCGCACCCGCCGGGGCCAGCAGAGTCCAACAACGCAGCCACGCAGCCACCCACTCCCCCACCTCCCCCTACTTAGCCCAGCTGCCCCTCCCCCTCCCCGTCCTGTCACCTGCTTGGGTGGTGTCCGTCAGGTCGTAGCCGCTGCCCGGGAAGTCTCGGAGTTTCCTACCACTGAGGCTCAGGATGCCGGAGTTGCCCGCCTCCTCCAGGGCCCGGTCCAGGCTCCTCACGGTGTGCTGAGGCTGCAGGCTCCCCGGGTTCCACTGCGGCCCGTTGGGGAACGGCTGACCGAAAAGACTCGGTACCGGGATGGGCACCACCAGGGTCCCGCCGCCGCCGCCGCCTCCCCCTCCGGCTCCGCCACCTCCCCCGCCGGCCGCGCCACCGCCACCGCTGCTTCCACCTCCACCACAACCGCCGCCCCCACTGTTACCACCACCTCCCTGACTCGCCGCCATGTTCCTGGGAGAGAGAATAGCCCCCGACAATACTCTCAGCTTGTGCCGCGAGTGTAGGGGGTTCTTAGGACGCATGCGCAGGCTGGGGGCGGGGGTGGGGGGGCGAGGTAGAGGGTGGGAAGGAACCAGGGGGCGGGCTGGGAGGAGGTGTTGGGTAGAGAAGAGACGACGTTCAAACGTGCAGAACGCTTGCTTTGATAAATGTATGAATCAGAGGAAGGATGCTAAATCCCGGTTCCGCTGCTTTGGGTACCAAAATCTTGCAAAGCGACACCAGTTGAACTATAGGTTGTTTGGCGATATGTCCCCAAATCTCTAAATTGCTTCACCTTTTGCGTTCTGCAAAACAAAGGCAAATATATTAGATAAAGATGAAAGGGATTCGTTTCAGAATATATTGAAACAGCATTTAGAGGGACTATCAGCCACCTGATTGAAATGCTTACTGCAAATGCCTCAGGAATCGTTTAGAAGTGTTAACACGGAGAGAAACTTGGGGAGAAAAAAGTGGTGCAGAATTGAGTTTTAAGCATATATGAATTTTGCCATAATTTAGAATTCCAAAATAGGAAAAAGACTTTAAATGTTTTCAAGGAAGCCTCTCGTTTCAGTGTGTGTGGGTCTCAGCCAAACTGCTGCCTTCCAAAACTTGGAAAAGTTCTCTGCATTCTGTTCTATCGGTCTTTGAAGTTATGCCAAGACCTCCAAAATATCTTGAGTTTCTTCTCATCATGTCAGTATGGCTGATGGAGAACTCTTTGATCATCAAACAACCTTAAAGTTTATTTTTGAAATATAGGTTTTGGTTTTAGGTGGAATTCTGAAGGTTTAACACTGGGAATATGAAGCTAATCAATCTTGGATTTTAGGAGCTCATTCTTAGAACCTGAACCCAACCATTCAAGCCACTGCCACCTCTCTATCTCCACTCAGAGTTATTCAAATCTTTTTCACTAATAGTAAAGTTATACAAGAAAACTATCAGAACGCTGGGCATATTTAGCTATCAGTAATTTGAATATCCTATGCATCTCTTTTACATCCATTTCAGTTTAAGCAATCTGTCAACAGTCTGATTACCTTGGAGAAATCTCCACAAAAGTTTATCTGCCATAAGCTCTACTTTGGAAAAAAAAAAAAGATACAGAAAGAATTACAACTTATCTAAATTGCTTTATGACGATACAGGTTAACTAAAATAATTATGTTGCAAGAAATTACATTTGTCAGATGCATGACCCACAGAAGGAACAGAACTGAAAATCAGACTCCACAGTAAGTTAGCAAGTGAACCAAATTATTTAAACCCACTGGTATCAGAAGGAATGTTGTATCTTAATATCTCATCTTTCTTATATTGCAAATCAAATCAGGTATCAATTGAGAATTTCCAGAATCAAGAGGGGTGAGAAGGTAAACTAAATTCATTAGAGGGAAATAAGAAAGGAAATTTTAATAATTAGCCAATAAAAATGTTTGCAATTCTTTAATGCAATGTATTGGACTCCAGGAAAAATGCCCTTAGGATCAGGATACCTGTCAAATGAAAAAGGCCATGTACAACCAAATTTAAGAAGGAAAGTAATCTTTCAAAGAATTTAAAAAATAGTCTAAATAGGAAAAAAGGGAAGCCTACAAAGTAGGCTAGGTATACATGAAAATCAGGCAAAATAACCCATTCTGGAACTCTTTGACAAGAGCACCAAGGTCATAAGGAATGTTAAATAAACTGAAGTATATTAAAATTTTAAGAATTTGTTTGAGCATTTATCTATTGGAATTGGGCAGCACAAAACAGGAAGTAAAGAGTGGTCACCAATAGGAACCCAGGGAAAGACTTACATAGAGAAAGTGAGGAAGCAAAGAAAGGAAATTATTGCTTGGCTATAGCTGACATTCTAGCTGGCTGTTCGTGATTGGTTGTCCTTAGCATTTTGATTTCCTAACCTTGAAGCATTTATAGGCTTAGATTTTGGTTTGCTTATGTAGGCTGCCGGGGCATTTACACCACCTCAGTCTAATGGTCTCCCTGTTTGATTAATTTAGCAGGACGTAAAAGATTTAGAAAGAACATGAAATTTAGAAATTTGTTCCAACCCCTTAACTGCTGTCATAATACTCAGAAAAGTGACTTAAGAGTTCTGTACTTTAGTTTCCTCATAAGTACCACCGGAAAATAACAATAATATTTAGTAATAATAATATATAAATAGTGCTTACTATTTACCAGCAATTGTTCCAATTGCTTTATATATATTAAGTCATTCAATTCTCATAAGAATCCTGTAAAATAGGTACTATTATTCTTCCATTTTATGGATGAAGAAAAATAGCATATACCTCACATAGGATTGCTGTAAGAATAAATCAGATCAGTAAATAAATAAGATGTAAAGTAACACCACAATACCTGGCACTCATTCATTCATTTAATAAATATTTATCAAGTGATTACTCTGTGCCATGAACAACTCTCTGTGCAAGTAATAGTATAGCATTAGGTGCTCAATAAATGTTAATTTCTCCACTATGTCCCTGTACCCTTCATGAAAGAAAATAAAATGATAAAACAATATACAAAATGGAAGAAGCCAAGGGAGAAATCAGTTAATTCCTTGATAATTTGAAGCAAAGAGGGTATCTGACATATTGCATGAATTTTTTTGTTTCAGTTTATACTAGAAGATGTTTTACAATGATTACCACTTCGATGTTATTCCTGATGTGAACACATTGGTACTTGGTTAAATTATAGACAATACTCAGCATTATTCAAGTCAAACTTACAAATTCCTGTTGACAAATCACCAGGACTAGATGACATATACCATAGATTATAGAAGGAAAACAAGGGATTTTGAACAAAATATGCAGCTTCTATTAAATAAAGCACTGGCTGACTATAAATATGATTTGTATTCAAAAGAACTCTAGAGGGGACTTTTAAAATTCTAGGCCAGTTTATAGTCACAGCTATTCTAAGGAAATCGGTCGTTACCTAACATTTATAAGTAATATAGGGAAGGAAAGGCACAGTCCAAAGCTCTAAATTCTTCTATTAGAGGTCAAGATTATTGGGATAGACTACAAGATGTTCTTACCAGTTTATAAATAAATCAAAAGTGAGATATGTTTTATCTCAGGATCTAGAACAAGGCTATGAACTTCAGGATTAACTAATATCAAACTATAATATGAATTTTTTTTTAATCCTGATCAGTTTCCAGGAAAAAGTCATGGGAGTCTCTGCAGTTTGTTTCCTGAAAATATCAGCTCAGTTAAATACTAAACTCAGGGGGAAAAACAATGAAATGTTGAGTATCATCAAGACATGTAAAAGAAACCCTAAAAAATATTAATGTACATCATACTGAACTATTCCATAGCTGCCACTGGAATGTGATGTGAACTTCTGCCCACTCTACTCTCAGCACAAGTCCTGATAGAGAAAACCCAGTAAGTACACTTAAAATGATTAGGGATATGGGGGAAGGAGAAATTTTCTTGGCCGTCATCTCTCTAGTGACTTGATCTTCAATCCCTTCCAAAATCCCTGTTCTGGCATGGAACCTTCAGAGGACTATACATTAACTTATTTTAGCATAATTTATAGCACACTCTGCTTGACATCTCTGATCCTCCTGCCCCTGTCTGTCCTTGGTTCTGCCCTTGCACATAACCCTTTGCATTGCTTTAACCAATCCTAACAAACTCATTATTCTCAAACTTAATATTTGCTAACTCAAAAGAGATTTGGACAAATATGTGATCACTATTACTTAAAAGAAGCTATTACATACCTAATCTTTAATGTTGATGTTAACAAGCACTTTAATGTTCTAGCTTGGTTAGAATCCCTGCTATGACACTTACAAGGTGCAAGGTAGACAAGTCATTTAAGCTCTCAAAGTCTCAGGGTTTTTTCATCTATAAACCAGAGATCATAACATTACTAGCTATCTCACAGGATTGTAGTGAGGATTACATGAGATATTCACATAAAACACATCATATATTATTGTGGTTATTATTTTTTTCTAGGTTCACTTTGCCAATAGAACACTGTGCTGAGTGAACCATGAATTATCAACATGGCAGTTCTTAAATTCCCCTGTATTATTGTGCTACCAGCACTAATAGACATTTTCCTCTCTGCTGCTGTTGAAGTTACATCCTTATTGCCTCACCACAGGTTTCTGCCTCTCCTAACTTTTGTGTTTTCACTATAATCTAGTAATTCAATTCCAATTCCTGCTTACTGTCTCCAATGCAATCCCAGATTTTGACCTCTGTGTTTCTACTATGTTAACCTGATATCATGAAATCCATTTAAATATCTGTTCCAAATCCTCCTTTAAAAATATATCTTAAATGTTTTGCTTTGTGTAAGCCACAGAAGCCTAAGTCTGTTAAAAATCCTAAAGAGCTTTCTTATTAGAGTAGTATGTAAAAGATACAGACTACTGGATTTTGCCTAGTTTAGCTTGGCCAATGAAAGTAAATAAAACATCGCATAAAATTATTGAAACTGTTATGGCCAATTAGAAAACATAAAGTTGAGGAAGAATTTTCAGTCCTCTTTAATATTACATTGGAAAGTCTCCTCTTTTTATATAAACATGGAAATGTGCCATATGCCTTTTGGGCAAGCTTGTCTTATATAATTATCTTCCTTGTCTTGCAGTATGTGAGAGAGAATGATGAAATAAGGCCTTTTCAAGCAAAATCCAAATTCCTAAAAGGAAAATCTAGGCAACTATCATGCTACCTCTAAGCAGGCTATACCTGTGACAGAGAAACACAGATGTTAATGGTATTTCAGTAAAGCCTATTAAAGAAATTATGATGTCAAACTAGATTAAAACCTCAGGAGAAAATATAAATCCTAAAAGAGTTTAGATTCTATATTTCCTTAAACAGAATGAAATAGAAACATGTGGACCAAAACCTATGTATAGAATGAAGGTTGGAATGAAATGATGAAAAATCAAGTTGGGCATCTACCAAAGTCTAATCATATTTGTTTACCTTAAATTTTGCTTCAAATCTTCATCATCGTATATAGCAAAGTATGGGTGTTACAGGTTTATGTTTTTTGTTTGTTTGTTTGTTTCTCTCAATCAAATAAGGATAGGACATACATCTCTGTGGGATTGTGATTGCAGTGACTCTGGGCCTGGGGGGCAGTGTACCCTAAGTATAAGATTCTGTGGGGTTGTTTTTTTTTTCTGTAAACCTGAAACTCTCAAATGATAATTGGGTCACATAAGATCCTAAAATCCAATTTTTCTACCATCAGGTTTATTGTTAGCTGTAGGTGTTTCATAGATCCTCTTTTTTCCAGTTGAAGAAGTTTCTGGAAACTCTCTCAAAGCACTAAGATTGAGCATTTGCAGGTCTCACTTCATTTGTGTCTCATACCCCAGGTATTACTGTTTTTGTTGACTGATTTTGAAAGCCACAGTTCTATATACGTTGTCCAAGTTTTGGTTGTTTCATGTGGTAAATTTCATCCTTTAGGTAGAAGATTGAATGATTTCTCCTGAGATCAGGAACAAGACAAGGGTGTTCACTCTCACCAATTCATTGAACAATGTACTAAAGTTTTCAGACAGAGTAAGAAGGGAAAGAAAGAAAGAAAGAAAGAAAGAAAGAAAGAAAGAAAGAAAGAAAGAAAGAAAGAAAGAAAGAAAGAAAGAAAGAAAGAAAGAAAGAAAGAAAGAAGAGAAAAGAGGGAAAAGGGAAGATAGGAGGGTGGGAGGGATGAGGGGAGCATAGGAGGGAGGAAATGTGGAGGGAGGGAAGGAAGGAAGGAAGGGACGGAGGGAGGGAGAGAGGAAGAGAGTAGGCAGGCAAGCATCCAGATTGGAAAGGAGTCCTTATCCACAGATAATATGATCATCTATGCAGAAAATAAGTGGAATCTACAAAAAAGCTACAAGAACATATAAGTGAGTTTGGCAAAGTTGTAGGATAGAAAATCCGACAAAGACGTGAAAGACATACACTGAAAACTACAGATAATTGCTAAAAGAAATTAAATAAGACATAAATAAATGGAGAGATATATCATATTTATGGGTTGGAAGAAAATACTGTTATGATATCAGTTCTCCCCAAAGCCTCAGCAGGCATTTTGGGAGAAATTGGCAAGCTAATTTTTAAATTCATGTGAAAATGCAAAAGCTCTAGAATAGTGGAAACATTTGGAAAAATAAAACAAAGGTGGAAGACTAAGACTACAAAAATTCAAGACTTACTACAAAGCTACACTAATCAAGACAGTGTGGTACTGGTGTAATGATAGAGAAGTAAATCAATGGCACAGAATAGAAAGTCCAGAAATAAACTCATACTTATGGACAAAGGACTTTTGACAAAGGTGTAAAGACAAGTCAGTGGAAAAAAGACAGTTTCAACAAATGCTGCTAGTACAATTGAATATCCAAATGCAAAATAAGATAAACTTGGATCCATACCTCACATCACATGCAAAAATTTACCAGTAATACATCATAGACTTAAATGTAAAGCTTAAAACTTAAAATAAAACATAGAAGGAAATACTTGTTGCATTGACTTAAACAGATTTCTCAAATACAACAGCAATAGCACAATCCATGAAAGAAAAAATTGATAAATTGGACTTCATCAAAATTATAAACCTCTGCTCTTTGAAAGACACTGTTAAAGGAATGAAAACACAAACCACAGAATGAGAAAAAGTATTTGCAAATCACAGACAAGAGATAAAGATTTGTATTTACATTACGTACGTAACTCTCCAGAGTAATGAGTCATAAGTAATAAGAAGACAAACAGCCCAATAAAAGATGAGCAAAAGATTTGAACACTTCACTAAAAAAAATATTTGGATGGCAGAGGAGCATATGAAAAGATGCTCAACATCAATAGTCATTTAAAGAATGAAAAATGAAACTACAATGTGATGCTACTACATGTCTATTAGAACTGTTAATATTAAAAATATTAACCATACCAAGTGTTGACAAGGATGTGGAGAAACTGGAGCTTTCATACACTGCTATTGGAAGACCACTTTGGAGACAGTATAGCAGTTTCTTAAAATGTTCAACATAAACCCACCATATGACCCAGCTATTCCTAGGTATTTACTCACGGGAAATGAAAGCTCGCATACATGCTAAGACTTACACGTGAATATTAATGGAATATTTATTTTGAATAGCCCCAAAGTGTAAACACCCCAAATGTTCATCAGTAGGAGAATAGACACCCTGGATTATGTCTATACAATGAAATACCTTTTGATAATAAATGGAATTAACTATTGATACAACATAACAGTGTGGCTGGATCTCAAAATAAATATGCTGAATGAAAAAAAACAGAAAAAAGAGTACATAATGTATCATGCCATTTACATAAAGCTCTAAAAAATGCAATTAATCTATATGGACAGAAAACAGATCAATGGTTTCCTGAGGGCATGTAGAGGTTGGGAGCATGGGGAGAGAAATCACAAAAGAGCACAAGGAAACTTCTGGGGATGATAGATATATTCACTACCTTAACTGTAGTGATGGCTGCAGCATCACCATATGCCAAAATTTAGCAAATTGTACAATTTCCCTATGTACAGTTTATTGTATGTCAATTGTACCTCTATAAAAATGTTAAAATTGACAAATATTCATCGTAAAATGAACATGGAAAAGATTGTTTAAGATTAAAAGTTCAGTAAAATAAAAATTTATACAAAAATATTTAAATGTTTTAATAGAATTTAATATAAAAATTGATCAAAGAATTAAACTAGGTGACCTGAGTTTACCCTTAATATGCTTTCTTGACAAAAATAGTGAAATGTAATTCTGAATCACTTGTACAAATAATTAAGAAATTGGCATGTCCTTAGAATCCAAATATCTATACTATCAAAATGGCCCAAAATGTTAGAATAAAAATGACCTAGATCCAATTGGGATAATTGAGGTAATAGTGAATTATATCCCCTTGATGAGTTTGCAATGTAGTTGTGGAAGCAAGACTTACATATAATAAATAAATAATAAATAATCTGTAGAGTATGTGATTCCATTTATAATTGTACTGGGAAATCAGAGAATAGAGTTGAAGAAATCTTTATGGAGGGGTTGGAACTTGATGTGAGTCTTGAGGAATGATGGTCCAGACAGAGCAGAAGGGATACGACACCTCAGGAAGGGGCAAACACAGAAATGAGCATGTGGTATTTTAGGAACAGTATTCAGCAGGCCCGATCAGAGCAAAAGGGGCATATTGAAGAGAATGGAAAATAAGCTTGCATAGGTAGGATAGAACTGGGTTATGGATGGTTTTAAAGTCAGAAAGAGATGATTAGATTGAATTCATTAGATAAATTTCTCAAAGACGATCTGGCATTATTATGCTCGATGAGTTTAAGCAGAGGGAAACTGGAGTGGGGGAGATTAACTGTTATGTTAGACTAAGGCAGTGGTATTAGAAACGTTTAGGAGACAAATTTAAGAGAGATTTTCTAGGAGGACTCAACAGGACTTGGAGATGGATTAGGCATTTATTCTCTCACATCGCTAATTCTATTCCTTGTTTCCTTGACATTTGATTGATATCTAGTGTTAATTTAACATTTACGTCTCCTTTCACCTCTGTATTTAAAAATAATTACATCATCAAGTTTATGTAATCTAAGCCTGGGATCTTTTCTCTTCTCATTCAAGCATAACATATCACCTAATTCTTCCTGATTAATTTATTCAGTATTAAGAATTCTGAGTTCAGTTTCATTAATGTGGTCTGTATAATGGTATTTTATTATAACCTTATTTCATAATCTGATACACTGTTTATTCTGATTTTGTTTTTGCACAAGATTCATTTTTAAATGGATGTATCAATCCTTAATTATAAAAACTTCCTTATGTATTTTAAACTTAATTCTCTGCGATTCACTATTATGCCTTAATAATTTACCGTTTATTCTGGTTATATCTTCTTACTGTTCTTGTACATTCTAAACTGAATATCATCATCGATTGCATTCCATATGGTCTTCTGGACTCTTCCTTTGCTAAATAAACAGATTTCTGGCACAGAAAGCTCCTTTTTCTGTGAGATTGCTTAGAGGGTATTTGTATTTTCAGAGAGAGGGAAAAGAGACAGCTGGCAGAGCCTCTCTCTCTCGCTCTGACCCTAACTTTCTTTACTCCCGCTGCACAATTGCCTACAGCAGGATAAACCACATGAGTTATTAACCCCCAACAGGCTAAGCAACCAACCTCCAGCAAATAGTTACCTTGCAAGCTGAGCAGAAAAGAGTATTTTTTGAAAATAACACTTTCAGAAGAAATTTTCAACAAATAGCTCATCTGAAATAAGTTTTATGATGCTGCCTCATGCCATCCCATTATCCTCTTTCTACTGCCACCACATCAACCACTTTGACATCAAGGTCAAACTCAGTCTTGGACGGAAACAAAACAGAACAAAACAAGAACACCAACAAAACTCTTCTTCAACAGTCTCAAACTCAAACCCATCCCCTTCCTGCCATCCTCAATGCATCCCCTTTGTTCAGGTCCTAATCATCTTTTTCCTGGACTATTACAACAGCCTCCTAACTAGTCTCCCTGTTTCTGGTCTTGCTTCTGGTCCTTTCTGTTCTCCACACTGCTTCCAGAGTGACCTATCAAAAATGGTGACTTACCAGCTTTCCCATTGCCTACAGAAGGAAGTCCAGCTGCCTTAGTATGGCATATAGGGCCTTTCATAATCTGACTTCTGCCTATTTCCCCAATCTCATCTCTCACCCCTCACTTTCTTTGTACTTCATGCTCTAGTCTAGTCATACTAAATTATTTACTTTTCCTGCCACACACCCTGTAGTTCCTCTTGATATAAATGACTTCCCCAGATTCTTTCCTCCGAGTAACTGCTACTCACCCTTCTGAATTCAGTTCAGCTATCACTTTTCCAAAAAGTCTTTCTTCGACTTCTCATCAGTTGACTTCCCTCCAGTTCACTCTGTCCTCAAAACACTATGGTTATCTCTGTCATATTATTTATTACAATATATTATCACCTTTTTGTCCTGTTTCCTTTCACTCAGGTATGAACTCTTAAAGGCAGGGACTGTGTCAAATTCATATTTGTGTTCTGGCACGTAGTAGATATTCAAAAATATTTGTTTCAGAAGAGAGGAGTGCAAAGGTGACTACCATATAAGTGTTAGGATCACCACCTTATATTTGGTTCTTTGGGTACCACTTAAAAAAATGTGGTCCCAGCCTCTGTTGAGGCATACATATATATATATATCTGAGAATTGAAATCATTTAATCCTATCTCCTGCAATAGGATGATCCTCTTTTCCCCCTCAGAATCACGTTCTAAACTCGCCTCTTTCCACAATATAGTTGGGGTCAGCTCTCTATCCTTGCATTTAATACAAAACTACCATGTTTCAAAGCTTTGTTATTTGCAACCCTCAGTCCCTTCTCAGATTTATAGTTTCATCTAAAAACACTACCAACCAATTTTACTCAGTGTGACTTCCCCTCCTCGCCACACAAACACCAATTTCTGTGAGCCTCAGACTCCAGCCTTGTGAGCAACTAAATTCCGCTGCTTACTGCCCTAAAGACAAATCCAAGAAAGGTTTTCTGGCTCATAAATTTTTCCTGCTGTTTGGAGTAGAGGGCACAGAGCCTGGGTGTCATAACAGAAAGTGCTAATCTGTACACCGGGAGTATTGAAGCGTGTAAAGTCAATTCATAACATTCTATGACACTTTTATGAACTTAAAAGCATCTTGCCAGACCTATTCAAATTGTGTGCATGTGTGAGAATTGTGCTCATTGCTATTTCTAGAGTTTTAGATCATCTTCCACAAATATGCCAAGGTACCCTCTACTGAGATTTTAGAGATCAAAAATTTTTCCAAAGAAGTGTGCCAAGGTTCCAACTCCTTCTCATGTGGCAGGGTTGATTACGGATTGCTGGTTCTTAGTTTAGGTTAAGCAGGTCTACCAGCTTTCTAATAAAGAGCAAAACAGATTGTTAATCTGCTGGTTTCAGAGAGAGGATCAGTAGGTGACAGTTAACAGCAGCTCTTACAAATGGCTGTTGGAGAGGGAAACTGGAGTTATTGAGAAGTCTGTGTGCCACCTTTGGTAGAAATATTATATATTGCTACCCCCTTCAGGCTATACCTTCATCTTCTGTCATCTCACCCCATTTCCTCTTTCTTTTTGGTGACTTTGGGTTATCCATTCTCTGTAATTCACTCCTTCCCTAACAGGTTTTAGTTAACAACAAAATCACTGTCAATAATATGACATGTCTACCGAAAACTGGTGACACAACAATGTACAATTTGAATAGAAGTATATGAATCAGGTTAAATGAAATAATATCCTCACCCTACTTTTTGTGAATCAAATACAACTGAATATTTGGTTCTAGCATAAGAGTTACACTTCAACAGAAATAAACAGAAATATCCAGTGACTTTGAAGGTCAAGTGTTATAAGCACCATTTATTGGGAAATTTTTAAAATATATTTTCCTGGGCAGTGTTTCTTGACAAGTGGTCTATAGATTATCTGCATCTAAATTATCCAGGATGCTTGTTAAATTTTCAGATCCATCCAAGACCTTTTGAATCAGTCTCTGAGGATGGAATCAGGTGATCTAGATTTTTAACATGCTCCCTAGACAATTCTTTTGCACATTAAAGCTTGAGAACTAATGATTCACAAAGTACATAATGATGGCCTTTAACAATTTGTAAGGGTTCTTATATGGAAAAAGGAAAAGATTCAATTTGAGTTGCTCAAGAAAGGAAAAAATTAGTTTTGTGTTGTTTAAGAAGGCAGAATTTAAACCATGGATGAAAGCTATAGCAGGAAAGTGTCCAAATACGAGGAAGATACTTTTTAAAACAATTAGACATGGCCTTCAATAGAAATAGTAACCATCTTGCAAAATAGTGAATTCTTTACCTCTTTATTCATAGATAGAGGATAGAGGGTTCTCTTTAAGGGACGATACGGTAGAGATTCTTACACTTAGTGGGAAGTTGAACAAAGTGACTTCTCGGGTACCTTCTAGCTCATACATTTGCTGAATTTATACAAAACGCTTTAAATCATAAAGATTATGCCATGGCCTTCAAAGTTGATAATCCTGGCCTCTTTGGTCTTTCATTCATTTAGCACCCATTTATAAGCAACTACTATGTGCTGAACACTGTGCTAGCTTGTAGAGATACAATGGTCAACGGACAGCAGTGTTCCTATCTTTAAGGAATTTACAGTCATGAGTAAAGGGTAGAGTATCAATATAGAGTGGTAGGTGCTGTGGTTCAGGAAATAGAAGGTGCTAAGGGAACACAGAGAAAGGGTAACTAACTGAACTTGAGAGTCAGGGAAAGTTTTCTGGAGGAGATACTACCTAAGCTGAGAACTCAACAATTCGCAGATGTTAGCAAGGCAAGAGAGGGAAGAGTTTGTGCAAAGGGCAGGAGGCAAGAGACAGCATGCCCATTCAAGGAAATGAAGGTAGCTCAGAATGGCTACCAGGAGTGCCAGGAGACACAAAATGAGACTGAAATGGTATATGGTGTCCAAATCTCTCTGGGCCACATAGATCATAACAAAAATTTTGCTTTTATCTGAAAGGCAATGTAGAACCACTGAAGGGCTTTAATCAAGGAAATAATATGATCAAATATTCAGTATACAAAAAAACATTCCTAAGTACACAGAAAAGTCCCTTGCTCTGACTTTCAACAGCAATGTTCTGGAAAGCTACCTGCTTATCTAGTGTCCAGCTAGCTTTGGTCTCTGGCACAAAGTTTCCTGTGACTACTACGTGCTTTCTGATTACTACCTCACAGCCATCACTAATATAAAGTAGAAGGTAAATCTGTGGATGTGGAGCCGCACAGACCGACCCTGAGCTAGTTATACACACTTTCTAAGACTCAGTAAGTGGCTCATCACTACTAGATCATAAGCTCCATGAAGACAAGGGTCTTGTTCACTATGATATCTCTAGAGCCTGGCACATCTTTATTACTCAACTAATATTTGTTGATTGAATGATGAATCCATACAATGGGGACTCTGGCACATACCTACCCCATTGTTGTTATTAGTACCAAAAGGGATGACTACATAACAAATATAATCCCTGGAAATCCACGAATAGTGACTGTCATTATTATCATGATGTCTTGTTGCTCTTGGCCCTGGAGCATCACTTTATCTCCCTACTCTAATGTAATTTACACTTGTGGCTGGATACCATTGACCCTGGCTTTTTTCCTCCTTTTCATATGATTACCAGTTGACCCAACACTTGGTAATGATTTCAGTGTTCTCTGTATTTCTGTAACTATGATTCTGATTTCATCCAAATCAAAAAGATTAACAAAAATGTCATTTTAAAAAGTCTACTATTGTATTGAAATTAATGCTGAAATGTGTAATTTACAGTATTAGGAAATAAATTGTTTACAACCTTCATAACAATAATCTTTGAAATTAGAATTGTATGCTATAATTAAAAATAAAAGGAAGATGAACCAATCAAAGACAAGAAAGCATAATACAAAATTTCGTAAAAGAAAACACTGTCAACTAATAATAAAACTGATGTACAAGTTTAGGTTCAGCTGCTTTTGTATATTAGATGTCCTAAATCCTTAGAGGGCAAAAGCAGATGATTTGGAAATAGTGATGATGTGAAACGAACTAGGGAAAGATGAATTTGGTGAATTGCTTTATCAGCCCTGAGGCAGGGAATGAGTCTGTTTACCAGCTGTCTGCCTATTCTCCTAATGTATGTGTTGTTACATCAATGCTGTAGAAACGAAAACAAACAATAGTCTTGCCAATATAGGTGAAATTCTGAACAAGTGGCCTAAATAAAGTTAATTGCTATGGAAAGACAAAGAATACTGTTATATAACACTTTGCTGAATTATGTATGTTTAATGGTCTAATCTCTTAAAAAGACATAGAGAAGTTCATAGGGATGGGATTTTAATTTGTATAGGCCTAATAGTCATAAAGATTTTAGTTTGTCCAAAGATAAAAATAATTAAATGACTAGAATGAGGAAAAGACATAAATTTTTGTCAGTACCTTGGTTAGCTCAACATCATAGATCAGCTTTAGAACACTATTATAGAAGCAAAAGTGTAATACATGAACATGAATTTATTTAAATATTTGATATATATGAATTTGTCTAATTATAATATAATAAGTAGAGAGCCAATCCTATTTTGTCCTAACTTATTCCATAACAATTAAAAGAGAATTTAGAAAGCAAAAAATACATGTTATAGTAAAAATAATAGCAGAATGATACTCCCTCCATGTATTAAAACTCTTCAGAGAAGAATAGGCTTCATAAGTCTATCAACTGGATTACATAATGAATCCTACCAAAGAAGATCCTCTCAAGAACATAAACAGATTTTAAAATTCATTATTTTAACATACATATAGCAACAACCACAAAAACACAACAAGAAGAACGCATGCAGAATTACACTTACCAAATGAAAAGGTGTAGGCAGAAATAAGTCTTTCTCTCCAAGACTTAATAGGTCTCCCTGTGGAGGAGACACACTAAGCAAATCTCTCCTTTCCTGATCTGCTAGTCCAATGCTGAATACAGGCCTTATTGTCTGAGCTAACTAACATTCAGGAAATTATCATGTGTCTTCACTGTAAGGCCTTTCACAAAGAAAACACGAACTGAGGCAGAGCACAGAAGAGAATGAAACAAAAATGTGTAGCTGAAATGTTGTCAGAAAATCTCTGATAAATTAAGGCTAAGACCCATTTATTTGTGACAGAACCAGTTCTGGAAGGCTGCAGATACCTGAAATACATTAAAAAGAACTGTTTTTCTATCCATCTGATTTGGCAGTGGAGTGCCTCTTAGTGTCCATGGTAACTCCCATAGAGTGGTTTGGAAATTCATTAAAAGGCTTGCACATTAAACTATAATGGGTCAGCCAAAGTACTTAGGTAATGTTCAGTTTCTGAACTTCAAAGCAAGTTTAAACCATTCTACACCTTTAGGAACATATTATCAGAAGAGTCTATATATAAAAACAATCTGATTTTTTAAATCCACAACAACGTAATTTTTCAAGTACTATAAAGCATGGCTAGTGGTTATAGTACAGAATAGACAAGACCACGAGAGCATTTGGAAATCTAAAATACTCTCACAAAACATAACTAAAATATATGAGCTGTAGTCATAGAAATACTGATAAGGGAAAATGGGGAAGTACTTCTATTGATGTTCTCAAGTGGCCATTTTGTTTTGTGTTCTTTATTTTAGGGGAACATAAAGTGGTTGTATTTTTACCTTCAAAACTTCTAACATTTTTTGGTTATCCTTTCAGCATTAAAAAGCTAACTGAATTGAAGCAAGACAAGATTTAAAGTAGTGAATTGAAACTAAAGAAATCTGTCTTGGTTCCTACTTAAACTCCTTCCTTGGCAGGTTTCATATTACAGTTTGAGAAATTGGTTAAATGCATGGAAATACTTCATTGGCCTGCTTGAAAGCAACTGACCTTTACTCGGCCCGTTAATCAGTGAGTAAAGTCAGTGAGACGTGACTAATCCCAAAGGAACAGCTTTTGAATATACCTTAGTGTGGGTAAGACCTGGCAGAAATTCAGGATGTATTTAGCTAAAATTAAGAATATGAAAGTCTTAAACCTTTAGTGGTTTGAAATGCATTATATACATTTAAATAAATAGTTGTCTCTAAGTGAACTGTATTCAGTCAAAAGAACTAAAGGCTGCAAATATAATACACACCAAAATTTTTAGTGAGGTCAGGAATATTATGGTCTAAAGGGGAAAATTAGAATAATCAAAAACAACTGGATAATATTAATTACCTGAAAAAATATTGCCAGGAAAATAGCCCATGTAAGAGATGATTTCTGAGCATGTTGACATTGGACAACAAGTTCCCTAAGTCAGAAGCGCTCCCTTTAAAAGAAGACGTCAATTTAAAATATAGCAATGAACTATAATCAAGGTCATTTAAAAATTCCTTTGTTGGGGGAAGGTAATTAGGTTTGTTTATTTATTTAATGGATGTACTGGAGATTGAACCCAGGACCTCATGCATATTAAGCCTGCACTCTACCGGTTGAGCTATACCCTCCCCCACAAATATTTCTTTCATGAGGAAACTTTGAAATGAAAAGTCTTGATGACTGATAGAGATATATTAAAATAAGGAACTCAGAGTATAGCAATTTGTACATTTCTCCAGTACCATGCAGTTGAGAGGATTGAAGGAGGATTCCATTCTTGACACTTCCATCCCTGTAGAAGCAATGGATGCATCTAATTATTTTAATTGGATTACACTAGCCCATTAAGATAATTTAGTCCTTCATGCTTCCTTTATACCAAAGGAGACTTTTATCTAGCATATTCTTCATTGTGAACATTGCCTCTCAAGTTCCTGATAAGTAGACTTTGTATTCATTGTGACTCTCCATCCTCTACCATGTATAGACATCCTGTAAGATACAGCCTAAGCAGCCAGCTAGACTCTTTCTGTGTAGAACATAGATATACTTGAACTGATGCTCTACCATTGAGAATAGACTTCTATAATTCCATTCAAGAAAAATATTCCTGACTCACAGACATAGAAAACAAATTTATGGTTACCAGCAGGGGAAGGAGGTGGGAAGGGATAAATTGGGAGTTCAAGATTTGCAGATACTAACTACTATATATAAAATAGATAAACAACAGTTTATACTGTATAGCACAGGGAACTACATTCAATACCTTGTAATAACCTGTAATGAAAAAGAATATGAAAAGAAATATATATGTATAAATGAATCACTATGCTCTACACCAGAAATTAGCACAACATTGTAAATCAACTATACTTCAATTTAAAAAATAAATCAATAAAATAAAGCTCAGAGAGGTTAAGTAAGATGCTCTGGGGAGGTAGGATGGATAAATTAGGAGTTAGGGATTAGCAGATAAAAACTACTATATTTAAAATAGATAAACAAGGTCATACTGTATAGCACAGGGAACTACATTCAATATCTTGTAATAAACATAATGCAAAAGAATCTAAAAAGTATATATATATATGTATACATGTATATATATATATGTATATATATATGTATGTAACTGAATCACTGTGCTGTAAACCAAAAACTAATATGACATTATAAATTATGCTTCAATTAAAAAAAATCACAGACCCCCCCCAAAACAATAAAAATATTCCTTATTTTCAAAAAGTATTGAAGAAATTAAAAGTCTCTTACAGTGGTACAGCCATTATGAAGACAGTATGAAAATTCCTCAAAAAAATTAAAAATAGAACCACTATATGATCCAGCAACCTACGGAAACATTATTCACAATAGCCAAGAAATGGAAACAACCTAAGTTTCTGTTAATGGATGAATGGATAAAGAAAATGTGATATATATAATGGACTATTATTCAGCCATAAAAAGAAGGCAATTCTGCCATTATGATATCATGGGTGAACCTGGAGGACATTATGCCAAGTGAAACAAGCCAGATACAGAAAGACAAATACTGTATGATCTCACTTATATGTGGAATCTAAAAATGTTGAACTCATTGAACCAGAAAGTAGACCAGTGGTTGTCAGAGGCTAGGGTGTTTGGGATATGGGTAGATGTCAGTCAAAGGGTACAGACTTCCAGTTATAAGATGAATAATTTCTGGGGAGTTAATGTACAGTGTGGTGATAGTTAACAATACTATACTGTATACTGGAAATTTGCTAAGAGAGTAGATCTTAAATGAGGTGATGGATATGTTAATTAACTGCATTTAATTAGAAACGTTATTCCCATTCTTGTCCAACACCTGTTCTCCTCAAGATGGAGGGGTATCAAAGAAAAGGGGGAATTGTCACTTAGCAGTACCCAATGGGGTCTTCCTGGACAGACCACTCCCCCATATCTTCTGCTTTAGCTACTCTCTGAAGTACCCAGATAACAGTACCTGATGCACATTTCCTGAGTTGTTTAGCAGAAGGGAAAACTTCCACCAAATGGAAGTTAACAAGTTGATGACCATGAGCACGTAGCCCCCAGACCTACCTGAGCCTGAGGATTGATAACGTTAACCCCTGTTACTTCACCATCAGCCAATCAGAGAATTGTGCATGAGCAGATCACATACCCTGAGACACCCCTCCCTCATTTGGCCTTTAAAAACGCGTTCCTGAAACCAATAGGTGAGTTCCAGCTTTTTGAGCACTAGCTGTCCGCTAGATCCCTTGTCTGGCGCCATGCAATAAACGCCACACTTTCCGTCACCACAACTTGGTGTCAGTAGCTTGGCTTTTCTGTGCATGCATGTGCAGACCCAAGTCTGGTTTGATAACAATTTCACAATGTATATGTATATTAAATTATCATGGTCTACATCTTTTTTTTAAAATCACATTGTACAACTGAAACATATACAATTTTTTTTTCAATCAAACCTCAATAAAGCTAGAAAAATTAAATAAATAAATGGGTCTTACATTTTATGTAAAATGAGAGGTATCCTTTCAGAAAAAATCAATAATATATATAAACAATTAGGGACCAAAACCAGAAATTTGGGACTTACTAAATTATTTTGTCTTTTTCTTATAGATTCACTGTGTTTGTTGTAAATAATAAATTACTCTGATGGATCTGAAATGTGAATCAGTTATATACACTCCACTTTTTAGAAATGTTTTTAATACTTATAGTGCGGAATAATTTCAAAATATGTAGAACATTGACAATCTTGATATCTTCATTTCTTTCACACTTCACATTCAATTTTGCTCTTTCAAAATATACCCCAAATCCAACTACTTTCTACTGTTCCAACTACCATCATTTATCACCCGCATAACGGGCCTCCCTATTTCCTGCTTCCACTCTTGTCCTTGACAGTCTTTTCTCAACACAGCAGCCAGAGTGATTCATATTTTGAAAACATAAGTCAAATCACCATTTCACTCCTCTGTTCAAAACCCTGCAAATAACTTCCCATCTTAGTCATATAAAAAGCCAAATATTTCATGATGGCTCCTCCCTAGCTATGCACCATTCCCCCCCCCCCATCTTTACTACTCTGACCTCCTGTCCCTCTACTTTGCCCTCTCTCTCACTCTACTCTGCCTACTTTAACCTGTTCCACTAACACACCAGCCACTCTCCCAACCTCAGGGCATTTGCATTTGGTTATTTTCTCTCCCTGTGACACTCTTCCACCAGATTTCTCCGTAGCTGATGCTCTCCTCTCCCTCAGGACTTTGTTCAAATGTCACTTCTCATCAAGGCATTTCCTGATCATCCTATTTAATATACAACTTCCCCCTACACACACACACCTTCTTATCCTCCTTTATTTTTTTTCTACACAGCACTTATCACTTACTGTATTTATTTTACCTACTTTGTTTATGGTCCATCTTCCTTCACTAGAATTTAAGTTCCGTGGGGGCAGGGTTTTTGTATTCTTTATTCACTGCTATATTCACACAACTTAGAAGACTATCTGGCTCAATATGTATTTATCAAATAAGTGAATAAATGAATGAAGCACATGAGATGATGCTTCCAACTGAGAGCGTTCCTTTCCATATATGTTAATATGGAAATTAAGTTCTCTGGGTTCTTCTTCGCTTCTATCACCAGACATTATTCTTAAGCATACTCCCGAAAAGCATCCAAATGTTCCCACTAACAACAGACACAGCAGCTTGATACTTTTTAGGCATTGACCATGTGGACCATCTGACAACGGTGAACTATAATATACTCAATTTATGTACTCGCTTCTGATGGCAATCTGGAGTGCTGACTTCTATCTTTACAGAACTAAGTGGTCCTAAACTTTGCCTTCCTATATTAATAATAACAAGTCAAATAAAATGTGGAATTGCAGCTTTATAACTGTGCCACCCAGAAGAATTGGCAACAATGATTCCCTATCATTCCTAAGTGTACACACCCGGAAAACCTGCTCTCTGTTACTTCCTGATGCAGAGCGATGGACAAGTCTGAGAACTGAATTTTTGTCCATGGGGTGCAGTTCTAGCACTGACTACTTTTTTTCTTTTTTCCCTGAGAAATCTGGTATACATATAGTGATTGTGTATATGTATACAGAGTTTTCATTTGAACACTTTGTAACATATTTAAAATTGGATATATGGTTCAGAGACTAGTCAAATTCTACATGTAGGGTTAAATACACTGTAAATTCTCCCACAGAAAGTGAACTAAGGTAATGAAGGATAGCAGAACAAGCCGCCCGAAAATACGCCTCTTTCGCATAAGGATTATTTTGAGCTGATTATTTTGAGAAATAGCAGAGATGGAGAAGCTCTGAAAACAGAAGTTACCCTTTTGCAAGGGAAATTTCCATTTATAAAGTAAATATCCACTTGCAAGTGTCACCCTCTCTGTACCAGGAAGAGAAGAAAGACTCCAAATCACAAGAGAATCTTATCAATGGAGAAGGTGCCCGCTTGAATCTGCATAAGAAACCTTACCCTTGTTTATTGTGCTCTTCCTGGTCACTCCCATAGCTGGTTCCCCTCACAATCAACATCTGTCTTTTGTCTCTAACTGAAGATGGTATATACTTAAGGTGATGACTTGGGCCGTCTTGGGGAATTCTTCAGTTTCCCTGGATATCTCCCATGTATACATGAAGTATACATGTTAATAAAGTTCTGCTTGTTTTTCTCTTGTTAATCTTTTATTACCGGGAGGGGGGTCTCATCCAAGAACTCAGAAGTGTAAAGGGAAGATTATTTTCCTCTCCTAGAGTAGCTGTAAACAGTCCACAAAGTTGTGGTATATTTATACAATAGAATACTACCCACCTATAAAAAAGAAAAAATAATGTCATTTGCAGCAACTTGAGTGGACCTGGAGATCATCATTCTAAGTGAAGTAAGCCAGAAAGAGAAAAAAAAATACCATAGGATATCACTTACATGTGAAATCTTAAAAAAAAAAAAAAAAAAAAAGACACGAATGAACTTATTTACAAAACAGAAATAGACTCACAGACATAGGAAACAAACTTATGGTTACCAGGAGGTAAAGGGAGTGCGAAGGGATAAATTAGAAGTTTGAGATTTGCAGATACTAACTACTAAATATAAAATAAACAACAAGGTTCTACTGTATAGCACAGGGAACTATATTCAGTATCTTGTAGTAAGCTATAATGAAAAAGAAAATGAAAAAGGAATATATGTATGTATATGTATGACTGAAACATTATGCTGTACACCAGAAATTTATACAACATTGTAAATTGACTATAAAAAAATACACAAGTTTTTAGAGGAAAGGGAAGCCTGTAGGAAACCTTTGCAGGTGAGGGAAGTTAGTAGTAGTTTGCTGTGTCCTAGTGACAGTATCTTCTTTTACTAGTTAGGTAGTACTATTACCAAAGTATGTGTGCAAATAGCTTTTACTGCAGAATTATCAGTCATGACAGTAAAGCAATAGAAACATCTGGAAAGCAACCTTTGGCTCCTAACAAAGCCAAGAACAAGCCCAAGGGCCCTTATAGCTAAATTCAAAAGCTAAAGTTGAAGGTATTGATTTGATATCTTTTAAAGGTGTTACAGTTCCTTTATTTCTTACTGGTTCCTGTGTTCTGAAAAATGAAAACTGGAAGATGCTGCATTGTCTTTAAAACATCAGTTTGATATGTAAGGCAGCAACTATGGCAAACCCTTTTTGTATTAAAAATTAAAAGAAATGATGAATGTTACTTAACAGAAGCACTTGAGCATGAATGGATTTTCAGTGAAATGTTTAATGAAAGAAAATAATTGTGATTTGATTATGTGGTAGTTTGTATAATAGTAGAGAATCCAAAAAAAAAAAAATGTTCCTTTCTATTCATTTTCAGAAGGTTCTTAACAAAGGGTTCATATATGCCTAAGAGTATCTCAGAGTTGCTGAATATGCCCAAGTATACAGCTAGCAATGCTTCACTGAGCTTGTGAAAGTAGATAATTTATCTGAATAGCAAGAGTAACAGACAGGATGCAGCCCAGAAAATGAAGCAGTCACATTAATGAGGGGTGTAGATCTCTTACTGAATGCATTCTTTTACCCCCAAAACATAAGCTATTTGACATCACAGTTGAAAAATATGGCAGAATTGAAAAATAGTTTTCTTATTTAGAAAATACATTTCTTTGACTTTTACAGGAATGAAATTTTTGAAATACCATGTCTGAAAGATGGCTTCAGGCATAGATACTAAATTATGAAACCTGAACCAAATGCTCAGGGAATAGGATGTCTTGACCAAATCGATTTTCTGATGAAATGTAGCTAAATTCATTTCTGTTCAAATTCATGTTGAATAAGAATATTCTAAAGAATATTAACAGAACCAAATTCGATTGAATTGGATTAATGAAAACCAAAACTTAAGCTTTTTTTTTAAAAAATACCTTGAACATGTAGTACCTTTTGGGGTTATCATTTTGAACAATAATCACTTTCCAATAGTCTGGATCTAGAAGGTGAATTTGAATTTGTTTATTTGTGTTGCCAACAGATAGGAAAAAAAAAAAAACCTGACAGCAGATTTATTGTGATGTTTCATTTTTATCCTTTCTCTCACTTTCCAAATTCAGCTTTGTGTGTTTTCTGCATGCAGCTATGACAGAAGCCGTGAGCCCTGGCCCCAGCTCCGGGTGTCGGTGCAGGTCAGGCTACATGCCGAGTGCTAAACAATTCACCAGCTGTGTACTAGAGTGTGTGAGCACAGGGGGATCTGCCACAAACTATTCCTATTCATCGCTTGGGAAAAATGAGGAACTGAAAAAAATGTATATTTTTCTGGGCTCTACTCTTTAGGAAAGACCTCAATTACATCTTTTCTCTGTATCTGAGCTTACATAATGGAACTCATGAACCTGCAATCTTAATGAGAAAAAAAGGCTACGAGTGGGGGAGGAGAGGCACTGTGTCCAATGTAGTGGAAAGAGAAAAGAAGCAAAGACAATAGCTTTAAGCAGATGAGAACATGTGAAGCATGTTGCTCATAAAAAACCTTACCATGACTTTGTGAAGATTTGTGAATTGATCCAGAAAATGTAATTATGAAATGGATATTTTTAATGCCACAGGCTACACAGAACACAAGGGATAAGAAAGGGAACAAGCTTAGTTGATTATTTGCCCAATTCATTTTCTGGATGCATTTATTTTCACCTCCCATTTATTTGAGGGTAGGTATTTCAAAATGGTAGCAAAATTATCACCCCCAAAACTTCTTGGCTAACTTTTCTAAATTTTAAGGTGTTCTAGGTATGTTTTGACAGTTAAAAAAAAAAAATAAAATATCCCACCACCTTCCTCTCACAAGGTTACTTTGATAGGCCATATAATGTAACTGAGGAAACTAGTTCTCTAGTCTTGTTCTGCCAGTTCCTTCCTAGCTGTGTGTTATGAGACAAAGAGCTAACCTCTCTGGATCTAAGATTCTTTGTCTTTAAAATGATAGGGTTGGATTGGACCATCCACAGGGCTTCCATTTTAAAATTCTGTACCTTTCTAAAATTATTATTTTTATTTTTAAGCTGAATCTACTTGGCATAAATCTAAAGAAAGACCTGAAAGAAAATGAATTAGAAAATTAAAATCAGTTTAGGCCAGGAAAAAAACTGTAGGCTTGAATTATCCAAATGCGCATAAACGAACATAAGAGATAATTCCTTGAACTTCCATTTACTTTGTAGCATACAATTACATTCTTTTGTAATGCAATTAACAATATTCAGAATACCTCCATTTTGAGGAAGATTAATTTAAAATCTTTTACTAAAAGGTCACTTCTTTTACAAGTAGAAAACATTGTTAAAAGCACTTAAATGGCAAATGTGGTATTTATCAGTAGAACCATTTGAGGCAGAATTGCTTTCCCGCATTCCTAGCAAAAAGACATTTTTAAAGTCACACGTACAGTGAAAGTTCCATACTGTGCAGTTGTGATATTTATTTATTATCATGAGATATATTTTTTCTGATATTTTGGTGTAAAAGGCATTATGACAACTAAAGACAAGTTGATGTTTTATGTGACTTGAATTCCAGTGTTTAAAAGTAAATGCTCTTATGCCATCATGAAAATAGATAATGCCAAGAAGAATAAATGGAATAAATTATTTTTTCTGACATCAGATTGAAAATAATAAAAGTAACACATGTGATTGAAATAATAGTAAGCTAATTAAATTGTCTTCTCAGAGTTTAATGAATTTTTTTCTTTTTGAGAATAGAGAAAAATAATTTAGAAGTATTTTCCTAGGGATATTATTTTCTAAAATTAAACTTTAAGGTCTATGGCTTTCAATATAAATTGGATTAAACAAAATGAAATATAGCATAACCTCCAAAATCTTATTTTTGCTATTCTGCACACAAGATTTGCCATTATGACAAATACAAAATAATCTTAGACAAAAAAATGGCATTAACTATGTTGACCAAGAAAATTATATTTCAGAAATAATACTGGTCCAAATGTGTTACACCTCAATGTTAGAACTAATTTACAAAGATGCCGTTTTGTAAGTTTGTATTTTTAAATGAATATGTGTAACTGATGAGATTCAGGACACATTGCCCTAAAATATGGCACCTTGGCTTACTGAATATTTTAAACTGAAGGAGTTTCAGAAAACAGCAGAAGTAGGAAGGTCACTCGGAATTTCCCCCCTCCTGTCAACCCCTCCCCTGAAACAGGTCATAAAACCCTCTTGTAAGACTGTGTCCTTTCTATACCCAGAGAAAAGGGCCCATCCTTGTCTCCAAAGACTAAGGGGATGCCAGCAAGAATCTTGACAAACAGACCTTGTTAATTCTCCCCCACTTTACTACAATTATCTCCTGTTAAGTTAATTAAACAAGGAGACCATTAGACTGAGGTGGCTCTAATGCCATGGCAGCCTATATAAGCAAACCAAAATCTAAGCCTGTAAATGCCTCAAGGTTACAAAATCAAAATGCTAAGGACAACCAACCACAAGCAGCCAATCAAGCTTTAAGCTATAGCCAATCAAATAATTTCCTTTCTTTGATTCTATAAATCTTTCCCCTAGCTCCTATTGATGGAGTGCCCCCAACCACTCTGGTTCAGTGCTGCCCGAATTGAATGAATAAATGGTCAAATAAACTCTTAAAAATGTTAATACGCCTCAGTTTATCTTTTAACACCTCATAATTCTTAACCTATCATATTCCTCCGCTGCTGTCCACTCTTCATTAAACCTAGCATAAAATATTCAGGTCTGTTTATTTAGGTCTTTATTTTCTTATGAAAGCTCTTGTGTCACCAAAAACTTTTATATTAAATCAATTTGTATGCTTTACCTCTGTTCATATGTCTTTGTCAGTTTAATTTTCGGATCCAGCCAGGGACCTTAAAAGGGTCAAGGAAAACTTTCTCCTGCCCTACATAACTTTATTTTCTTCAAAATTACCCTAATTTTCTATATATTTATTTGTGACAGGAATCTTTCTTTTTCTAAACCTGTTTTAAATTTTTAATTATGGAAAATACTCCTGTGGAAAATTAGATATATATTTTAAAATCTCCAAGAATAAGTCAAATTGCTAAGTACTAATTACTAGGAAAATAAGGTTTATCGTATTTCTTTTATATGTTAGGCACTGTGCCATATTTTTTCTAATGTAAAAGATGGTCTACTTGCAAATGGTTTACATCATATACAATTGAAATTTTTAATTTTAAACAAAATAAATTTTAAAACTAGATATGCAAAAAGTATTCTATCTGCAAATTAACTACTGAAATCTGCATTCTGGAGTAGAAAAAAACCTTGCAGTTCTACTTCATATCAGTAGAAAAACAATGCCATCAATTGTATTACCAAAGATATTAACTTAAAATAATTCTATTGAATTAGAAAATGGTGAGTAAAAAATAAAGGAGTTGATTTACAAATGACCAACAAGCACAGGAGATGCTTACATCACTAATCATCAAGGAATGTAAATCAAAACTTCAGTGAACTGTCACCTCATACCCCAGTACGATGCTACTATCAAAACAAAAAACAAAAAAACAGAAAATAACAAGTGTTGGTGAGGTCGCAGAGAAATTGGAACTCTTATGTAGATAAGATAAGTAGATACCACTGGGTGGTAGAAAAGATGATTCTTTAAAATTATGTGTAATACACTTTTCTCATATAAATATATATATTTATCATTTATCAGTTTATCAAAAATGCACATGATAATGTTCCTTTACAAAATCAGCAAAGCTGAGTTATTTTTACATGCATATTTGCCATATGAAGTCTTCCCTACCAAAACCCTTCTACATCTTATAAAAAAACAGATATGTTGAGATATAATTCACATACCATAAAATTCACCCATTTAAAATGTGTATTATATTGATTATTGAAAGTGTGCTATTGAAATTTCCAACTATTGTCAACTTGTCTATTTCTCACTTCAATTCTGTCATTTTTTTGTTTCATGTATTTGGAGACTCTGTTGTTAGGTGTACATGTGTTTGTAATTGTTTTTTTTTTACACTTCCATACCATGAGAGTTGTTATTCCATCCTATGTGATTCCACAGCACATTGTTCATTAGTCTGTTATATCAATTTTCACAATTTATCGTCATTTTCATGATTTTGTACTTGTCTCTCTCCCTACTGTGTCTCAGCTACCTGCACTGTAAAATCCAGTGAACTACAAGGGAGATAATAAGTAGTAAAGAAACATTAAATGAATAAATGAATGAACTAATCCCCTTGCTTTATATTTAGCCTCAAAGATATTTTTGCTATGCTTATCATTTTGAGTTAAAAATAACGATACACGGCATTCTCAAATGTGACTCCAAAAAGCACAACTGACACTTGAAAGTGACAAGAGTAATTTGGTTAAAATCCCACCTCCCAATTTCTTTGCACATTTCAGTATCTGTTATATGCAATTCAATTGTGTGAAAAAATTAGCATAACTGCAAAGATTGAGTTCTATTTTTTTGTAACTTGTACATATTTACATCTCTACATAAATTATTTCATTTCTCTCGTTTTTCAGAGTTTAAATTCCCCCATCACTAACACTATCAGTGGGATGTCAGAAATAAGAAACTGGAACAGAAAACTGGAAATACTATAGGAATATTAACGTTTGCCCCATTTACTTCTATTTTCTATCTACCATTAGCCAGGCTTATAACCTAGAATTGCAACCTAACAGGAAACAACAGATGATTTACTTTCTAGGAAAACACTCATTGTGCAATTTTGAGAAATGTGAACATGAGCTTTGATAAAGGTTTAAAGAGTTTACTGTAAAAATTATATTATTCTCTTTAAAAGTTAAGTAATCCTCTTCTTATATGATAGTATATACGTATACCTAAATATTTGGAAACCTGCTTGGCTACCTAATATGCAAAAAAAAAAAAGTACTTATGAGAAAATGTTTTTTAAAAATCTAGCAGTATAGTTAGTAATCTTGTTAGAAATATTAGCTTTTAAATGAAAGTCTCCTTGGAAACCTTCTGTTTTAAATACATGTACAAACATAATTTCTACAAGATCATAATCCACAATTTTTCTTGCAAAAAATTCAGCAACTAAGTTCAAAGAAAGCATTCCAAGGATGCAAGAGGTTTGAATTGTGTTCTATTAAAGCATGTGATTTAAAAACCAATTAATGTAATCCATCACATCGACAGGCTACAGAAGAAAAATCACATGATCATAGCAGTAGATGATGAGCAAATACCTCTCATAAAATGGTTTTTAACCATTTGCAGCAACATGGATGGACCTGGAGATTGTCATTCTAAGTCAAGTAAACCAGAAAGAGAAAGTAAAATACCATATGATATCACTTATATCTGAAATCTAAAAAAAAAAAGACAAACAAACTTATTCACAAAACAGAAACAGACTCACAGACATAGAAAACAAACTTTTGGTTACCGGGGAAGAAAAGGGGTTAGGAAGGGATAAATTGGGAGTTCAAGATTTGCAGATGCTATCTACCATATATAAAATAGATAAACAACAAGTTCATACTGTATAGCACAGGGAACTATATTCAATATCTTGTGGTAACTTATGGTGAAAAAGAATATGAAAACGAATATATGTATGTTCATGTATGACTGAAGTATTATGCTGTACACCAGAAATTGACACAACATTGTAAACTGACTATATTTCAATTATATATGTATATGTATATGTATGTATGTATATATATATACATATATATATACACACACACACACAAAAATGATTTTTTAAAATCTGGGCAAAATTATCCCAAAAGAATATCAACTGTGAGGGCTATAGCAATGATTACAAAATTAAGGATGTGTCCCTGGGGTTACATATCAATAATATTAGGGAGGCATTTAAATCTATGGGTGCAAAATTTTCTTTTCTTTTTAGTTACATAAGCAAACCTTTATAAATCTTAGGGAGGAAGCAAGAAATATATATATACAGTGTGTTTTTTACCGTGTAAGTTTTACCTACACAAAAAATTTTATGTAGAAAGCATAACTAGAAGGAAATATACAAAATGTTTAGTGATCTTTGAATATTTTGCTTTTTCTCTTTTCTTTTCTTTCCTTTTTTACTTAATTTTTTCTGTTTTCCAAATTGCCTACACATATATGAACACAATTGATAATTTAATTGTACAATTTAAAGTTTCTTTTTTGTTAAGGAAGAAATAGGAGCTTACTTTAAATATTGCTGGGACATATGTTTAGTCACTCAGGGATCAACTAATTACCAACAAAACAATAAATTATGCTTATGTTAAAAAAGACGTAACTTATCCAATGCAAGTTTGTGTGTCTGGTACACAGTGAGGCCAAGTAAATCGAAATGCTGGAGTTTGGAGCAGAGAAATGTTTATTGCAGGGCCAAGCAAGAACTAGTGGCTTGTGGTCAAAAAACCTGAACTCCACATGGTTTCCAGGGAGAAGTTTTTAAAGGCAAAATTTAGGGTGAAGGCTGTATGGTGTGTGACTTTCTTTTGATTGGTTGATGGTGAAATAACAGGGTGGTGTTCCAGGAATCTGGTGCTTTGCCTGAAGTTGAGACAGGAAGGGGGCAGGGCACAGCCATTCAAGGAATGCCACAGAAATTAACATCAAAATGTTGGAAGATTCAACCCCCAGTAGGCCTTGAGGCTCAGAATGATGTGACATTTGACTTCTAGTAGATCTTGAGCTTCATTATACACCCATTGTAATATATTAACATGGTGAATAACATGCCCACAGGCACCATGGCGGTCCCACGGCTAGCCACAAAAGGTCAAAGAGTGGGAAATGGCCAACTTCCTGGGAATCCCAGCCCCTTGCCTGGGCTATTTAGAATGGTCCTTCCACTTATTAGCATATGAAGCCACCAAGCCCATAAAAACCAGCAACACGGGGCCTCACGGCTGCCCTCTCTCTCCCTCTTCGGAGATGGCCCACACTCTGTCTATGGAGGGTGTACCTACTTTTAATCTGAGCACCCAACCCCCACATCTCGTGGCCTTTCTCTTGCCTTTCAATGTATCTCTCTGAATAAATCTACCTTCACTCAACTGTGGCTCGCTCTTGAATTCTTTCCTGCGTGAAGCCAAGGACCCACACTTGGCAGGGAGCGTCCCAGGGGCTCAACCGAGACCTGGGACACAGCTCTCCTCATGCCCCACATCTGTTTTCCTGCATCAAAGTCACCATCCTCCACCTGGGTGGGGGTCTTAGTCCTTGCAGAAGAACTCAAAGATATTACTATCCGTATTCCTTCAGGAGGAACCAGGACCTTGCCCCGTTGCTGCACTATTGTTTCTTGATTTCAACCTTCTCCTTTGTTTCTATATTCTCTCCTTTCCTTGGTTAGCAACAACTGTTTGAATCTGCCCTTTGGAACTCAGGGAAGGTCTAGGAGGCTGAATGAAGCCTGTTTCCTACAAACAAGAAACGGGGGACATGGAAAGTGTTTGTACCCAAGATGGCCCCACAGGGTCCTGCTCAGTTTCATAACCTAACAATAGGAATGACTGTATTCCTAAAAGTATCTGATAAGAACAATATAACAGAGCTCTTTCCCTAAAGAATTGAAGCTTTAAATCAAGGTAATAATATGTTATTGCACTCTGCCAGGAAACTCTGCCTAAGAAAGTATAACTAAGTGTATGTAAATTAATACCTAACTTCTTACTGAAATATCATAGTACTTAATCTCCATTCTAGATATAAAATCTTCTATGTTGCTATCACCTCTCTAGGTGGGAATGATTACCTATTTTTCCTTTATTATCATGCCTACTTACTATTTTAAAAACCTGAGAGACTGATACTGGTTTCTAGATTGTAAGACTGAAATAACTGGAAGTCACCATGTGTTCATTTTACTTATACTGTGATCTCAGATATTCAACAAACCTCAGAGGTCACTGACTCTAACCCATTGAAGTAATCAATAATCTAGCTTCTGCTTCAGTATTTCCAGTGTCAGTATCTCAATTCAAGGCAGCTTATCCCATTGTCGTAGTTTTGTCCCATTATTGTCATTTTAATTATTAGAGTATCTCTGTACAGTGCAGAAGTTGGTTTTCCTGTAACTTTCATGCATTTGGGCTGGTGCTGCCCTCTAGTGCTAGACAGAATAATAAATTCCTCCTTTCATAGGATTATTTCAGAACAATTACAGTCCCCTGAGATTTCTGTTCTACAGCTACACATCCACAATTTCTTTGATATTGTTTCACATGACATGATTTAAATCTCCTCACAAATCTAGTTGATTTTTCCCTAGTTTCAAACTAGTTCATCAGTTAATATATGACAGTCAATACTAAAGGAAAACTTTCCCTTATACTGGATATTTATTTCCCTTTTGAAACTGAGTCCCCCTAAAATTGAGTTCCTCTGCTGAGTTTACGATTAACCTCTCTACCTAAAGCTCTATTCTCTTTCTTGTCCTGGACTTGTTCCCCTCAAGACTGAGGAATATCAAAGAAAAGGTGGAATTTAAACTGAGCAGAACTCTGTGGAGCCCTCCCGGGTACAAAAACCTTTTCATGTCCCCCATTTCTTGTTTGTAGGAAAAACCTCCTTAAACTTCCCTGAATTCCAAAGGACAGATTCAAACAGTTACTAATTAGGGGAGTGAAAGAATGCAGAAACAAAGGAAAAGCAATCAAGAAACAATAGTGCAGGGAAAGAACAAGTGTTAGTTCCTCCTCAAGGGATAGACATAACAATCCAGTACAAATTGCTGGATTTTTCTACAGAAACTAAGGCCTCCACCCCTCCACCCAGGTGGGGGATGGTAACTTCAGGCTGAGCACAAGCACCTGCACCCCAGACTTGTTGGAACCAGAAGGTTGATGACTGAGATTCCTGGAACACCACCCTGTTACCTCACTACCAACCAACCAAAGAAAGGCACACACCCTGCAACTCTCACCCCAAATTTGCCTTTAAAAACTCTTCCCTGAAACCCATCTGGGAGTTTGAGTCTTTGGAATATGAGCTACCTATACTCCTTGCTTGGCTCTTGTGATAAAACTTTCTCTGCCCCAAGCTCTGACGTTTCAGTTTGTTTGGCCTCACCGTATGTCAGGCACATGATCTTGGCTTCAACAACACTTGTAACTAGGTATTTCTACTGATGCCAGTAGGAGCAGAGTTTTTATGAATGTGACAAACTCTAGTTGCCTTAAGCATGGAAGGAATTTATCGAAAGTCAATTGGGTAGTTCAAGGACTGGCCAGAGACTTTAAAGAACCAGGTTCAAGAAAAAGGGCAGGAGTAAGTGTAGACACAGAATGTTGCCTGCCATTTCAGTAAACAAAGGATGTTTTGGTCACAAAGCCATCAACCACTGCAGCCGCCCCCCAGTGGTGCACCCTGAAGGGAATTCAGGATGGAGAAAAACAGTTACTGTGGAGTCCACAGACACCTGGCAGATTCCTACTCCAAGGCCACTCTGCACCAAGGCTCCTCAGGCGCCCGGCTGCTGCCCTTTAAAGATAAAAAAGAACATTCCTTTCCTAATACGTACCTGCCTTAGCTGAGATAATGATCATTGATACAATGCCCAGAAGCCTGACCACCGGGACCAGTCACAGCCCCCTACCAGAGTCCAGTAGCCCTACTATTTCACGGCCCCCTCCCTTCTCTATAATCTCAACATCAACCAGAGACTTGTGCACAAGCTGATCATGCACCTCATGACCCTCCGGTACCTGATGTAACCCTCCCTAATAAAAGAGCTCAGCAACCAACCCTCAGGGTTCACACAGGGACCCTTGTGTGGCCCGCTCTTGTCTATGGCAGTGTACTTAACACATTTTTCTATTTTCATACTTTGTCTTTGGTAAGTTCCTTTACCACCCAGGCACCAACCAAACCAAATAGATACTATCCCTAGATAGTTAAAATATATACAAAGTAATAATTTCAGTGAGCCCAGATTCTTGGCATCTTCTCACATATAGAAAAGCACTAAAACCATTAACTTGAGATGTCTGGGGTTTTTTGTGATTAGCAGTAACCTTTTGATGTTTGACTACATGTGTTTTGTTTGTTTTTTTCAGCAAAAACTCCTCTATATCTTGTATCCTCTCTTACTTCTTTGAAACAGTCTCTCAGAGCTATATGAGATGCTGCCTTCCCAGGGTACAGTCCTCAGTAATGCCCCAAATAAAACATAATTGTCGACTTTCAGGTAGTACATTTTTTTCAGTTAACACAAGAGAGGCTAGAAAATAAGAATTGCAACTAAAATCATGCCTCAAAATTAATCTGATTAGGCCACCACTGCCATACACTGATACTGAAATTTGCACCACTGCTACTGCAGCCCCTAGAGACTAGCTATTGTGGCCCAAATGAATTCTACACTGTCCCTGCTTCTGTGTTGTACCAGTGCCAGATTTCATGTACCTCTGGTCTAGGTCATATTTTTTTTATTGAAGTATAATCAGTTACAATGTGTCAATTTCTAGTGTACAACATAATGTCCCATTCAAGCATATACATGCATATATTTGTTTTCATATTCTTTTTCATTAAAGGTTATTACAAGATATTGAATATAGTTCCCTGTGTTATACGGAAGAAATTTTCTTTAACTATTTTTATATATAGTGGCTAACCTTTGCAAATCTCAAACTCCCAAATTTTTCCCTTCCCACCCCCTTTCTCCTAGTAACCAGAAAATTGTTTACTATGTCTGGAAGTCCTTTTCTGTTTTGTAGGTGAGTTCATTAGTGCCCTCTTCTTTCTTTTCTTTTCTTTTTTTTTAGATTCCACATATGAGTGATATCATATGGTATTTTTCTTTCTCTTTCTGGCTTATTTCACATCTAATGACAATCTCCAGGTCCATCCATGTTGCTGCAAATGGCATTATTTTATTCTTTTTTGTGGCTGAGTAGTATTCCATTCTATAAATATACCACAACTTCTTTATCAAGTCATGTGTCAATGAACATTTAGGCTGCTTCCATGTCTTGGCTATTGCATATAGTGTTGCTTTGAACATTGGGTTGCATGTATCTTTTTGAAATAGAGTTCCCTCCAGATATACAGATCTTTTTTTTTTTTTTTTTGCTCTGTTTTCTTGGGAATTTTCTTGGTCTATAATGGGAGGCAGGTGCTGCCTCCCAATAAGAATCTAAAGGTGGGATTTCTCCCAGAATAGGAAGGGACTTCATTTGCTAGATAGCTGACTAATGTTTTAAAAGCCTCATTTGATTGATTGATTGATTGATTGATTGATTGTGGGGTTTTTTAGGGGGGTAATTAGGTTTATTTATTATTATTATTTTTAATGGATGTACTGAGGGTTAAACCCAGGACTTTGTGCATGCTAAGTATGTGCTTTGCCATTGAGCTATATCCTCCCCTTAAAAGCCTCATTTTAGCTTTTGTGTGGAGAATATACATAACAAACCAGGTCAGAAGTAGAAAGTTCAGTTAGGAAGCTATTTCAATAATCCAAGCAAGAAATAATGGCTTGAATCAAGATAGTAGAAGTGAAGTGACAAAAAGTGGTGATATTCTGGATATATTTTGAAGGAGAGGCTCACAGGATTTGCAGATGGACTGGATACATGGTATGATAGAAGGAAAAGAGTCAAGCATGATTTCAAAACTTTCGTCCTGAGCAAATAGAAGAATGGAGGTGCCATTTACTGAAATGGGGCAGAAGGTGGAGGGAGCAAGTTTTGTGAGGTAAGATAAGAATTGGGTCTTGAAAAATTGTTTATGATGACCGTTGTATATTTGAGTAAACATGTCAAGTAGATAGTCAGTTACACAAACTTTCAGGGGAGAGGTCTGAACTAGAGATTCAAATTTGGCAGACATCAGTGTACAGCTACTTTTGAAAATCATGAAACTGGATGAAATCATTGAAGCAGTTTATGTAAATACAGAAATTGTCTAAGAGCTGGGCTCTTGCTTCAACATTGGAGCAGTGGTTCTCAAAGTGTGGTCCCTAGACCAACAACATCAGCGACACATGGGAACTTGTTAAAAATGCACATTTTCCTACCCTATTCTTGACCTACTGAATCAGAAACTCTGGTGATGGAGCCCAGTAAGATATAGTTTAATAAGTATTCCAAGTGACTCTATTATATGCTAAAATTTGAGCACCAGTGGTTTACAGCTCAGGAGGATGAGGCCAGACCAGAAAAGAAAATTTAAATGGAGCAGTGAGTAAGGTGGAAGAAAATTCTGGAAAGCATAGTGTCCTAGGAGCCAAGTGAAGAAAGTGTTCCAAAGAGGAAAGAGTGATGAACTGCATTAAATACTGCTGGTATATCAAATAAACTAACCAGTTCCCACCTTTTTGGAGGATAAAGTACACTTCATACTGTTGATCTCCACTGGATTCTTCTAATAAATCTTCCTTTTTGTTTAACCTAGTTGGAATAGGCTTCTGTTGTTTCCAACTAAAAGACCTTTGACTAAAAAAATACCTGATTGTTCTACAATTGATTTGGAGAAACAACTTTCTAAACTGTACATTAATCTTTATATGGTAGGGGACCCAGTTTTAATGTAAGCCTATTTGAATGAAAGCAGAGGAAAAGCTATACAAGGCTAGACTCATTGAATAACAAAGTCTTATTTGTCAGAGGAGAGAAGCAATTTTCATGCAAAGTAATTTTATGAGAGGTCTCTCTCTAGTTGTCTTCTGGCCCAATTTCTACTAGACTCAATTCTAGAAACCGAGAGAGAGAGTGGACTGCAGATTTAAAATAAAAACAAAATACCATCAACAAAAACTGAAAAAAAAGTTTCAGTAAAAGTCTTTAAAATATTGGGGTTCTAGAAGTATCACTTTGGTATCCCTCTAATAAATGTGACCCAGAAGAAGAGACAGAAGTTCTCTACTTTAGTATTTGGTTTTTGACTTCTTAAGAGTTCCATATGAAAAGGAATATATGTATGTATATCTATGAACAATTATGCTGTACACCAGAAATTGACACAACATTGTAAACTCACTACACTTCAATTAAAAAAAAAAAAAGGGGGTTCTAAATTCCTTATTTGTAGCCAGAGATGGTGAAACCTGAAAGACATGGTGGTACCAAGAAAAGGAGTCCAGAGCAGAAAAGAAATAGCAGATTACATATGGCAGCTAACTGAATTGTTTGTGATTACATTTATGAAAGACTGCCCTCGCCTCAGGAAATATTAGGGAACACTTTTCAGTTTTTTTGGAAACAAAAAAATTGAAATTTGAGTTATTGCTACTAATGGAATCTTACTAATATCCAGAGTGAAGGTGAGGTCTAAGAACGTTTGTGTAATATATAGGACATTTTTTCACTTATTAAGAGTTTTCTTTTATTATATTTCTTCTCTTATTCAAGACTCATCCTTCCAACTGCCTTCTTAATTCCATTCTTTCTGTCCCTCCAGGATAGGGAATATGCCCATTGATTATTTCCTATTCTCTTTCCTTTATTTTTAATGCCTCTCTTTTCCCTACCTCCTTTCCCATAGCCTCTAAGCATGTTTAATTAAATCATTTCTGCTTTTTTAAAAATCACTCTATTTTTACCTTGTGGAAATATTCATTAAAAGCATAGGTTTGAGTGTAGCTCCACTATTTACTAGCTATGTGTCCTCATGCAAATTTTTTAATGCTTCTGTGCCTTCATTTCCTTACCTGTAAAAAATAAATAATACTAGTTCTTACTTTATGGGATTATTGTGAAGATTAAATGAGTGAATAGTAAAGCTGTTAGAACAGTGCTTGGCAGATAATAAATGCTATATGTGTTTGTTAAATAAAGATTAATTAATTAATTGATCAGTTATCAACTTATGGCCTGTTAGAACTCTGCTGAAAGCTTAAAAAAAAAAAACAAAAACCCAACTCTTAACTACTAAATTTAATGAATTCTTCAATTCTTAGCTAATTTGACCTTCCAGCAACACTTGACCTGGTGGACTACTAATTTCCTCTTGGAATTATCTCTTTATTTCCTGGATACCACTTTCTCGGTTTTTCCCATATCTCTCTGACGTTTTCCACTCAATTTCCCTTGTAATTTCCTTGGGGTTTAGTCCTTGATCCTCTTCCCTTCTCACTCTATAACTCAATAAATCTGATCGAAAAAATGCTCCAAATCTTTCACATAATATTACAGTCCCTCAATAATCTAATCTCTGCTGATCTCTTCCGACTCATCTTTTCGTACCCTGCCACATGGAATGGCTTGAACTTTCCAGAGTGTGTTGGTAATCCGGCTTCCTCTGCCAGGAAATACCCTTCCCGCCCCTACAATTATCCCCTAATTTTCCTAATCTTTAATGATTTTTCCTGATACACTAGTTGGATTTTCTCCTTTAAGTCTCCCATATATATTCTGTAGCTACTAGTATCCCCAGAGCCTCACAGAGAAAGCAGCTCAGTATTTGTGATGGACTGAATTATGGCACCTAAATTAATATTTTGCATATATTTATTATCTTCAGGCAACTGTATATACCTTGAAATAAAGATTTATTTATCAATCTTTAAGATTAAATCTTTAGGTGCTAAGCAATGACTTAAATACAACAAATAGTAAAATAATTTACATTTTGATAACTCTTCGGACATTTATGTTGTGATTTCTGAAACAAATTTTTGGCTCTCAAAATTTATTAATTTGATTTTTAATTCCCCTGAAGAACCAGTGACAGGATTCCTCTAACATTTAAAAATAGCGTATACTGAGCAGTATTAGGCGATAGGAGGAATAATTACATTTCTCTTAAAAAATGTCATGGACACACCTTTAGGTAAGTCATGAAAAAGTATGTGGTATTGTATGCCTGTGGATGAGCCCTAACTGCTGGATTTGTGGCAGTTCCTCAAATTTGAGGGAAACAAAGAGCCAGTCCATCACGTCAGGAACATAAGGTTTTATTTGCCATCGATGTCAACAGCAAAGAGGAGAAATGGGTTCCTCTAATAACTATGAAAAGCAAGGATCAAGCAGTCACAGGAAAAAAAGTTGCGGCTGACTAGATGGCGGATGCACAGAGGAAGAGACAGTTTCTAGAAAGAGCGGGAAAGATGTGGGCGGGTCTTCTTTCTCTTTTTTTTTTTTTCTTTTCTGGTGAGCCAGATTGCTGATAGGAGGCTTGTGAGGGTGTAGATGCCAAGCTCCACCCCCTGATCCTTAGCAACAGCGAGGCGAAGTGCTGTGATTGGGAGATGAGTTTAGTCAAGATCCTCGCGAGCAGTGAGGGGGTGCCACACGAGCCTAGGTTCAGCTCGGAGTGTGGTGCAGCCACGCTGAGGAGATGGCTTCGTTTTCTAAACTAACATTTTCTGGAAAGGTGGTGACAGACCCTAGCAATGAGGGAAAGATGGCCTTTCTAGATATGTCTCTAGGTACGTAGATTCCGGATCCCAGCCCCGGGTAGTTGGTAGTCGGGGCTGAATGGCTTTGAGCGGGAGCCCTTCAAGCCCTTGACCGAAGGGCGGGCTGGAAGCGGCGCTGTGAGGCACACACCCCTGGGTACCGGGAGGCTTCCCCTCTGTGTCCTGAACCCGCCCCAACGCGGAGAAAGCCTTGGTCCAGCCCGCCCAGCTCCTGCCCTTCCCTTCCGTTCCCATTTTCCCGCGCCTCCAGCCCTGGCCTCTCAGATGGCAAACTGGACGACACTGACAAAAGTCGTGTGGGGAATAAGGATTGCTGGAGGCGGTCAGGTGCGGGAATGTATTTTTCCCTCCTAAGGAGTGATAGGAAGCTCCTCGCCCCCTTCGCATCGGCCACCCTCGCTCTTGGCAGTCCCAGCGCGTGCCATCAATGACTGGACTCCAGGGGTGGGAGGAGGAAACCTTAGGCTGATTTGCCAGGAGTGGTGATCAGGCAGCCAGACTTGGCAAAGGGATGGTTTATTTGGTTGCTTGCTGGTTGGTTGGCACGTATTCACCCTAGACCACCTTTCCCCTCCACTGGCGCCCTCTAGTCTTTCACCTCAGACCGCTACACGCTCTCATCCACTGAAGGGCGGGGGCGGGGGGGGGGGGGACAGACTACATTAATTGGGGGGAGGGGCAGAGGCGGCGGGAGGTGGGGGCAGGAGGTTGGGAATGGGTGCGGCAGCAGGGAAGGAGAAAACCTTAGCGATGGACGAAGGAGCAACAGAGCATCAGCGACTTCAGAAATGGAGGGGAGAAGCAAGGAGGGCTGGGAAATGGAAGACCAGTAGGAAGAGGTTTCACCTTAGAGATGAGGACGGGAGAGCAGAGCAGGGAGGGCAGAACTTAGAAATGGAAGGTCACAGAGGGCAGGGAGGGTTGATCTTATAAATGAGGAGGGAGAAGCAGGATGGACTTTAGAAATGAGGAAGGAGCAGGGGTTCCGACTTGAGGTGTGAGACACGGAGCAGTGGTAAGGGCAATCATTAGAAGTGAGGAGAGGGAGGAGCAAGGAGAGTGGTCCTTAAGAATGAGAGTAGAACAAGTGGGGAGGACAGACCTCAAATGAGCAGAGAATTGCAGCCAGGGAGGATCTCAGAAAGTGGCAGGGAGCAGGCAGAGTGGACTGTAGAAATGAGAGTGAGGGAGCAGCGCAGGGAGGGTGGACTTTTGAAATGAAAGGGAATTGTCTTCTTATTGTTGAGCTGTAAGTGTTCTTTTTATACTGTGGATATAGACTCTTCTCAGATATATAATTTATAAGTATTTCCCCTTATTTTGTGGCAGTCTTTTCACTTTCTTGATGGTGTCCTTTGAAGCACAAGTGTTTAATTTTGATGAAGTACAATTTATTTTTTTCTTCTGTTGTTCATGCTTTGATACCATATTTAAGAAACGATGAAGATTTACCTCTATGTTTCCATTTAAGAGTTTTCTAGTTTTAGCTTGTACATTCACATCTTTAATCCATTTTGAGTTAATTTTTTGCAGATAGTGTGAGGTAGGATCTAATTTTTTTTAAAGTCTTTTGCATGTGCATATCCAATTGTTTCAATATCATTTGTTAAGAAAACTGTTCTTCCTCCTATTGGATGGTATTCTTGGTGGGATTGCTTTCTTCATTTGGGGGTAGTTAATTGCTAGGGTAGAGAAGGAGAATTTAATTTTTGTGTATGGATCGTGTATTCTGCAACCTTGCAAAACTTGTTTATTAGCTCTAATTTGGGTGTGTGTATCCTCAGGATTTTCTGTATATATGATCATAGCATCTGAGAATAGGAATAGTTTTACTTCTTTCTTTCAAATCTGGCTGCTTTTGATTTCTTTTTCTTGACTAACTGGCCTGGCTATAATTTCCCATGAAATGAGAAATAGATGTGATGAGAATGGATGTCCTTAACTTGTTTCTGATCTTAGGGGGAATGTTTTTAAGTCTTTTACCATTAATCATCATTTTAGCTGTGGGTTTTTCAAAGGTGCCTTTTATAAGATTGAGGAAATTTCCTACCCTTCTTTCCCCTTTACCTCTGAAGGGGAATACCCATGAATAGTACCTAAGACATTTTCTTGTTGGTTTTTTTTTTTCTTTCACATGTTTTTAACAATCTATTTCTTGTTTGGTATCAATAGGCTTTATTCTCCTAAGACATAGTCCTTGTGGATTCCAAACTGCTGCTTGCTCCCCACCACTGGCTCCAACATGAGTTCCTAAATATTTTGTGGCACTAAAATGGGTTTTAAAAAATAGTATTTGGTCACTCGGCAGGGCTGGGACTATGATGAGGCAAGCAAGGCACGTGCCAAGGGTGCAAAATTTAAAGAAGCACCAAAAATATCAAGATAAATAGTATTTTAATGAAATATCTTAAAAAACCAAATGGACAGACTATAGTCCTCTGGCTGGTCACCTGTTTCGGTAAGCAATTTTTTTCTTTTGTAAATAAGGGAATTAGAGTGAGGCAAGATTGTGCAAGTGCAGAGTCTGATCTGGTCTTTTTTTGTTGATGTTTTGTTCATCAGGGCTTGTTCTTGTATAGATTTTTATTTTTGAAAATGTCGTGTTAAATATTATTTTTATTTTGCATACTGAGTTTTTTTGAGCCTCCTTAAATTTTATGCCTGAGGTGAGTACCTCACTTGACTTATTCTAGGCCCTGCCCTGTCACAGGGACCCTGAATGGGGGGAAAATCCCTGAGTGAGGGGAATTTATAGCACTAAGGTAAAATTAAATGCTTTCTGTACTTTTTTTGTGTTGACTTCACTGATTGGTGTTTTAGCAGCTGCTTATAGAGGTAAAAATACAAACTGATAAATAGCCAAAGCAATGGGTTTCTCTCAAAATTCAGAGAAATAGGGGCCACAGTTGCAGGGTGACATGGTCTCCCAAATTTAGTGGCTTTGTGACCTTGTGCAAGTTACTTTATCTCTTGGAGCCTGAGTTTTCTTAGTTCAGTAGTATTTGCATCATAGAGTTGTTGAGAATTAAATGAGATAATACAGGTAATGTGCACAAATTAACAGTGCCTGATATATGGAAAAAGTTGAGTGGATGTTTGCTATATGTCCTTCAGAAAGTGGGCCTAAAGCTTCACTTTTGGGTAGCTAGCAGTTTGGCACGCTGAAGTAGTTACTTCCTCTCTCTGGATTTGGATATTGAACTTTAGGGATGTAGCTGACTTGAGAGAGATGAAAAGTTATTTGGTTGAAAGATGGGGTTTAAACAGTGGATAATGTCAAATTTGGGGAGAGATGGTTGTTTGGTCTAACTTGGACTAGAGCAGATTCAAGGGAGGCACTGTCACTGAAGTAGATGATTAGAGCTAAGAGGATGTTGGAGTCTAGTTTTGAAAAGATTGGCTCAAATCATAGTTGCAAGGCCAAGGAATGATGTCGAATTGAATACAATAAGTTAGATGGAGGTTGTGCATGACAGTAAAATCTCATGATCATAGAGTTGTAAAAAATCTTATCAAGTCACTATTTTCATGCTCTTAAACATTGGTTCTCCATATCCATATTATACCATTTCAGACAAATGAGAGTCCAGATTTTGATCTTTTCAGGGGGAACAAGGAAAACTTTTGATGACTCATTTAAGGCCCTTCTAGTTTGAAGCCAAGAAAAATACATCAGAAAGAGCAAATATATGTTCTTTCTATGAGTTGGTGAGAAATCTGTACCTTTCCAATAAATTTCCCCATGTTTTTATTAAAGTGAAAAGATTACTTTTAACAATATATATCTTTGACTAACTACATCTATGCATTAGAAAACCAGTTTTATATTATTTATATATTATATATAATTATATGCATACTTATATATATTATATAAATAGATTATTTATATTATTTACATTGAATGCAAGGATATTACTTCCATTGTAATAAGATGTAAGAAAATAGGAAAAGGCTGTACGAATTTATTTTCATTCTTGTCTCTAATGAGCATTCCTCAAAGGTATTATAGTGGGTTTTTTTAGAAACAAAAGGCAAAAATGAGACCAGAATTGGAACTGGCAACAGCAAGAACTTAATGGGAACTGCACCTCCCCGTTCACTACTTGAATCTAAAGGAGACTAAGGCAAAAATACAGCAGTTAGAAAAAGACTATCCCTTTCTGCTTGCTCCATGTATTAGGTCATAGATCCATAAATGTTTATAAAGTAGCCACTCCATATTAAGCACTGTGCTAGGCACTTAGCACACTGATAAATAAGCAATGGCCTCTTCTCAAGTAGCTAATAATATAGTTGGAGAGGCAGCCAAGTAAATGCATATGTTGTTTTAAGTGTTCTGGAAGTATGTAGTCAGAGTCTCTTGAAACTGAGAGGAACCTAAGTCACATTTTTTGAGGTTTCTGATGTTTTAAGTATTTTTTTTTAAATGACAAAACTGTTACAAAATTGGGGTGTATTTTAAATATTTGTAAATAATAAAACAGTGCTTCTAATATATTCTAAAATACCAGGCAATATAGGCTTTTCACAAGAAAATTATTTAATTTTTATAAAAATTTAATTATTAATAGTACTCAAGCAGTGTAATCTATTTTAAAATGTATGTGGAATGTTGTCTTTCTTCAACCCTGACAGAATATTTCTGAGACTAAGTATATCTCATTTAGGTCAAGAATTCAAATTTGAGGATCTTTGGTGAGGCCTGGACCAAATGGTCCTTCCTCCCTGGGAGCTTGGCTGGCTAAGTGTTCTCCAGATGGAGTCAATGTCATCACACAGAGTAGCAAAAACAACGCATCACATCTCTGTAATGACATATTTTGAGAACTAAGGAAAGGGACATAAGAATCTGCGAAAAGGTTGATTGTTATATTAAGGACACCTTCTTCTTAACCTCATAAACTATGTTGAAAGGGTCCTTATGCATTGTATCCAGGTTCAAAAGCGTTTGCTTTCTCTTCTTTAGGGAGAGGCTGAGCAACAATTGGATTTCATCTCAAATCATAGCTGGCAAGATCTTTGATTTCTAGCTATATATATTATTGTACAGTGCCGTTACAGTGCAACAAATCAGATGGGGGTCTCTGGAATTACAAAATCCAAGGATTAAAAGGATGTACAATCTCACTTAAAAAAAAAAACAATTGCCATGCATCCAAGGGTATAAATAATTGAAAGTTTTAAAAAGTAATTAAGGTTTTAAAAAAATTTTATTCTTACTAGCTTTGTTGAGATATAATTGACATATGCTATTGTGTAAGTTTAAGGTGTACAATGTGATGATTTGCTACACATATATTGTAAAATGTCTACCTCAGTAAGAAAGTAAGTTTTTAAATAAGTTTGTAAATGACCATTATGTTTGGAGAATCAAGACCTCTGGTGTTTCTCAACTGTTTTTTTGTTTTCTGCTGTGAAACCATTATTTATCTTGGCCCACTTAAGATCTACCTGTATACTCAGAGGAAAAAAAAAAAAACCAAAATAAAAAAATAAAATACTTTTTATAGGCCACAAACATACACATGAGAAAACTTTTTGGTATCAATAACTTTTAAATGCCAGTTCAATTCAATTCAAATATTTATTAAACATTCACTCTGTATCTAAGAGAATTCCTACGAAACAGAGATACTTCTTACACTATAGGGTTTTTTTCCTTCAATTTTCTCATGTTATTAATAAAATTTTTGAGTTAGAAGGGACTATAGAGACTCTCTTGTAACCTAACAGTCAAATAAAGAAACATTTAGAAAACAAAAGGAATGTAATTGCTAAATTCATTTCACTTAGGCAATACCTGACATCTTTTTTTAGTCTCATGGTACATTTTTATGCTGGGGTCATACATAGATTTTCCTAATACCGTTTCAGTTTGAACATTTGCAAATTTACTATGAAATATTCCTGAAATCCCAAATTCTAGGTTTATTTCCAGAAAATCTAGCACAGAATGGATGTTCAAGATTATGTACCTGAAGTATATTTCTTTTCTACCTTTTGAATCCGAAGCATCTTCAAGATTAAAATTTTCTACTCACTTGACTTTCATCACAGTTGGTATATTTTAAATACTGATGTCTGGACCTTACATTAATTTAGATGAGTACTATGCCATGCAGACATGTCCTGAGGTAACCATACCATATCAGTGTTCTAAGTGCAAAGAGAAATGGAATAGTCAGCATTTGACAAGAGGCGTGGTAAAAGATCTGTATTATACAAAAGTTTTCTACTTTACTGTGAGCCATGCAGAAATTGACTTGGAAAATAACAAACATTGCTTTTAAAGATCGAATGTTGTATTAAACACATCCATCTTCCACGTTTTCTTTGACTATCCTCCTTTTGTGGTCTAGGCAGTTTTACAGTTTCTGCTAAAACAAGTTCCACTTATTATTACTTTTTTTTTTTTTTTTTTGGTGAGGGGGAGAGAATTAGATTGATTGATTGATTTTAATGGAGGTACTGGGGATTGAACCCAGGACCTCCTGTATGATAAGTACGCATACTGCCGCTGAGCTATACCCTCCCCACAACAAGTTCCCTTTAAAATGAGGACAATTTCTAAAGACAGTCAAATGAAATAAAGATTACTAGATAACAGGAAAGATCGTGGTTCCCTTTCAAATAGTTGTGCAGTGATAATATAAATTCCCTCTCTATTTAAAAAGTGTTGATTAATTTCCTGATTTCATGTGATACGGAGCATATCGCCAAGCAAATAGAAGCTCTCAGAAAGTGCTTGTTAATTTGGTATACTGACATGGCACTGTGCTAGAGGTTATATGGGATTCTCCCCTTGTCCATAATCCTCACTACCTGTGCCTTAGCCTCTGACATGCAAGGCTTTTCATCCACCTTATCTGTCTGACCTTTTCCCCCATAACTCTCAAGCACTAATCTTCCATTCGAGCCAAGCTGATCTTCTCCCTGAACATTCTATATTAATTCCTGGCTCCAAGGCTTTTCTTGTGTTGTTTCTCTTTCTTGGAGTGCCCAGGTCTTTCCCCTCATTCAGATCGTATCCATCTTACCCACCTCTGCCACAAAGATTTTGCAGTTGTTCCAGTACACAGTAAGTAGTCTGTCTTGTCTTTGCGGTCCTGGAGCATTTAGTCTCTATGTCATTCAATTGGTACTTAATCTTATACAGGCAATTCCCAGCTGGCAAATGAGATGTTATGTTCCAGTACCTTATTTGTATGCTAACTGTTGGGTGCATGAAGACTTGCCTCCATAGAAACAATACTATAAAGGGTGAATAGATTTCTAGGGCAGTACACACAAAAATCTATTTGGTTCACTTATATTTGGATTGCAACAACCATTTATAATAATATTTTATGCAAAAATGAATTTCAGGGTCAAACTGAGAATTCTAAGAATGCGGCTCCCCGGCCAGAATTCTAAGAACACCTCCCTATGGGTTCCTCCTCCTTCTCAATTTGGCCTCATTTCCTTGGTGACCTGGGGAGGTCTTTGATAACTGGTGATTGAGAATATTGTGAGCTTTGAGGGAAGAGTTTTATGCTTGCAAGGGGGATGGTTAGAAGAGGATGAGGCCAGGGAGGCCTCTGCAGCCAATGTTCCTGATGGATCTGAGGTGGATAGGGGGAGGACATCCTGTCTTTCTTTTACTGTTTCCCTAACACCACCTTAGAATAAACTTTAATCTCTTCATGCTTAGAGTATTGGCAATCCTTCTACCTACCTTGTCTTCCTTTTTGTAGTCTCACTGTATTCTGCAATTTATTGCCAATCACAAATTGATACTTGCCCCAAACCGTCAATTTCATAATCTTACTCCTATGCTCCTTGAAGATTCTCCATTGCTCACAGCAGTTGTTTGCAATGTTAGCTAAGCATCAAAGTTATTTGGAGGACTTTTTTGAAAGATACACAAATACTTGAGACCCACTCTAGTCCTACTGAGTCATAACCTTGCATACGGGCTCTGTATTTTAAAATAACTATCTCCTGGTGATTCTGATGGATTCAAAAAAGTCCTGTGGGATTAATGTGGCACTGTTGGGATGACACTAAAAACTGAAGTCTTTATAATGTTATGTGTAAGCTAAAAAGTAAACTGAGAAGGATTTAACTATGATATTTCTGAGTATTTCTGGATATTTCTGAAGCCATTTTATATATTTCACTCATGCATTTAAAGGATTATGTGACTTGCAGGGTGGTTTGATTGAAAGTTCAAGTGACTTAAGTTCTTTTGGGCAAATGAGGCCACAGGCAGGATTTAAAGCCATGTCATACTTTTCCTGTATAGCACTCTGTGATTCAGAGCAAGCCAGATAACAGTTGTATACCAAATCGTAGGCTGAAAAATCAAGGCGACAGGGCAAAGTGGGTACTTGAATACTGGATTAGAGGTTGCTGTTACACTACTTGAATTCTAAACTTGACTTTATGCAGTTAATTTAAAACAGAATTGAAAGGAAAGTGCTATTTTAATAAGAATACCACATTCAAATGAATGGTCACTAGTCTCGATGCCGCTGTCTTAATTCTGAGGGTAGCTGAGCTTTTGAAGGAGGAAGTGTAATGTAGTGACAAGAATCTTGGACTTAGAATCTGTGCCAGCTTGTTACCATATTAATTTTGTGCCCTCAAGTAAGTCATGTAATCTTCCTAAGTCTGTTTCCTTCATTATAAAGTGAGGATAATCTCTGCTGACCTTTAAGGGTGAGGGCACAGTACCTGGCATGTATCAGGCACTCAGTAAATGTTTGTTCATTTATTATCTTATTTATTGAGTGTCTCATATATGCCACGTACTGTGCCAAGGGCTTTTATGTGGAAATGCTCTATAAACTTTAAAGTACTGTTCAATATAAAGGTGTTATTAATCCACATGGTTTATCCATTCAGCTATCCCTGTCATAAAGCATTAAATATTTCTTAGCTGTAGCTGGAGGTCTGCATGAACCCCAAGAAATTTTCTTTTTTATTTAATTCTTACATGATTCTAAGACAGAGCTTGCTATTATTTTTGTTGACTTTGAGGACTGGAAAAGTTTAAGTTTAAGAAAAGTTTGTCACTGGACATTGTATTTGAGTGCCACAAGGCGAAAGCACTTAACCTCATTGTGGAAGGTACCAGCTCTTCACTTTCTCCTCTCTGGAAGTTTTGCTCTCCTATACAGAAGGTCACCTGTCTCATTGGGTTCTTGGCAGCTGGGTAGTGATTGCTTCAGGGCTGATGAGGGAGAGGGGTTGAAGATTCAAAACTCTTCCTGTGGTGGCCTATAAGAGGCTGTCTTGGTGCACTCCCTTATACAGTTAACCCTTGAACAACATGGGTTCAAACTGTGCGGGTCTCCTTATACCCAGATTTTTTTCAGTGGTAAATACTATGGTCTACACCATCTATGATTGGTTGAATCATGAATGTGAAACCATGGATACCCGGGAACCATGTATATGGAGGGATGACTATAAGTTATATGCAGATGTTGTTCAAGGGTCAGCTATACCATAATGAGAAAAAAGCTCTGTACAGAGATTTGTGCAGATTTTAAATGTAGAATACAGGAGAAACAACAGCAGAAAAATTTTGTGAATACAAGGAACAGAAAATTAAAGACTACATCTGCAGGAGATGTTACAGACAACGGCTGCTGACAAAGGCTTAAAATGGGATTGTCAAGAAATGATATTCAATTGATTGTTGGGCTTTACCCTGATTTTTACTTTTGGAGATGTTAGCCATTTCAAAGAAAATCAATCAGATTTTTGGAGACCTGAGACAGGCTAGTACTAAGCAAATAATAAAGCAGTGGTTAATCTTTGGTATCCAGTTACTTCCTCTTGGCACTCTTCTCAGCTCCTCCTCTTTCTTCTATTATCTGTAGCTCCTTCCAAATGCCTAATTTGTGCTTATTTCTAAAGATACCTGACCTGAGTAAGCTTTTCTCCATTGATAGAACATTCAACCTCTAGACCTTTCCATCCCAGTTGTTAGGAGAGATGTTTTAGAGCAGGTTGTACCTGTCTCACATCCTTTAAATCATGCCATGTAAATGCTTTCTACATGAGTGCATAAAAACATGACTGACTACAAAGTAAAATCCGATTGCTTTCTGCTACTATAGTAATCTTGGTTCCTCAGTTCTTTGGTATCTCCTGTGAATGTCCATCACCATTGTTTCCTTTCTTACTTCTCAAGATAATAAATGCAACTAACTTTCTAGCTCTTACATTTACTCAGGGATGATACAATTGTTCTATGTTTCTCTGAAACTAAAAATACTAATCATTTATTTAAATGATTTCCTCATTAAGCTACTTTACTCTGAGAGTATTTTATTTTTGCATAAATGAAGTTACTATATATCTGTTTAACAGGAATTTTTCTCTTTATTGTTCCAGGAAACTAAGCCTAAAATATCTGCATTGTTTGATCTCTGTTATGGTTTTACAAGCTCATTATTATTATAGCATTATTTTTTCGGAGCTACCAATTTTTAAAATATTCTGAAATATGATGAGATAGAATATAGATTATTCTCTTGAGATACATTGTTGTAATTCAGCTTTTTCCATTGTCTTCTTATTTTATGTGTTTTCTAATACAGATGAAATTATAACTCTTAGAAAGATAACAGATACAAGCACTGAAGAAAGAAAGACTGGGACAGAGAACCATAAAAAAAATTACTTAATTTCAGGACAGCAATCAAATGCTGAAGAGCATCACTGGGAGAGAGGTAAAGTATACAAAAAAAAAAAAAAACACGTGGTAAAGAGTCTGAAATGTTTGTGAGGAACTGGGTAAGCAAATTCACAAACTTGGAATGTGTTCTAAAGTTGTGTCATGTTACTGGTTTTATCTTTCCTGGAAATATATGCATAGAAGATTGGTAAGAATTTGTGCCATGACAAATGAAAAAAAATTTTTTTAATTGTATCAGTTACTTCCTTAAGGGAGAGCAGGATAAGAATGAGAAATGTTTTGTACTTGTTCATAGGCCTCTCTGGATGATCCAGTTCCACTTTCAGGAGGCAATACAGGAGGGTTAAGAGCATGGTCAATAACCTGGACCCTACGGCACCCACATTTTGAGAAAACAAATGCTATAAGGCAAAGAGAGTACAGAAGAACATGAAGAAAGTCCTTTATATCCCTAAACACATTGGTCAGTGCAGGGTGCATATTTTAATATTAACATACTGTACATTGCCGTAGTAGAGAAGTCTTTTCAACAATTAAGGATCTCCACGGTCTAGTGAACAGGTTGGAACCATCTTGACATTGTGGGTACTCTAAGCCCCTGACAGCTGCCTACCTGGCTTCATTATAGTTCTTATTTGAATCCTTCAGTGGCTTAGTGGGTTCTAAGAAAAGGAGGGACGGTGGTTATTATAGGGGCAAAGCTGCTAAGGATGGTGAGGTGGCCCACTCTTGTGTTTCTAACTAAAGATAAAATTGATCTTTGTGAGGCTTTTAGAGATACACATTCTTTGATCAGTCCTTAAGCTGTCTTTACACCCAAAGGAAAGCAGACGATTGAGGTAGATATTCACATAGTTAATACAAAAGAGTTTCTCTCCATCTCTCCTTTTCCTATTAGAGGATTCTTTCAATTAATTTCAGATAATGTCCCAACTTTGGTGGCATATGAAACTAAATTTGAGGTATTTTATACGGATTCTACCATATTAAGTTATGCAGAAAGAAATAGTATGGCAATGACTGTTCTAGAATTCACTGAGACTCTCAGATGGTGTCAGACTAATGGAATATCAAAAGTTTTGCAAAACCTAGTGCATAGCTCTAAAAGAATGAGATCACAGATAATACTTCTGAAAGATACATTGTATTTGCTGACTAAAAATACAGAAAATAATTATTTTTTGAAGGACATTCAAGATTCAGAAACAATGATGAGGAAAGAAATGGTATAAAATCAAACCAAGAACTTTTTGGATTCAAGTTTGGACAAAGCCCTTTAAACAGGCAACCTTTAATTAAGCAGGTAAATAAATACCAAGAATTAACCAATGTAAAGGTGCTAAATTTAATATATTTCTTAATATTAAGGATTATTTTAAATTCTATCAAGAGCAGGGATTGTTTCTTAGTATTCCCCCATTCTGTGTTGAACATAATTTAAATTAAAATATTATTGATTTTCCCTGTAATTGTTTTAATAAACATTTAATTTTTGCTATTTTCAGTCATTGCTAGAAATTTTGAATTTATAAGATGCCAAAATAGATTATTGGTTTCATGATTTGTATTGTATAATCATTCTCATTTTAGTCCTCATCTGAAAAGAGTCCTTGATCTTAAGTTTTAGTATAAAAACAGATGACATAGTATATGACATAGACTCTGAAACCAACAGGTGGGACTTACTATAGTTGTACATTTTATGGTGGTAAATTCATCACCTATAAACTTGTATAGATGAGCAGTCACTGGACAAAATTTGAGAGGTGTTCATATCTAGATTCATAAGTTAATATTGATGCAGTGGTTTTAGTGTGGCCTATAAACTGATGCTTCTTAAAGTATTATGTAGTCATTTAGTGAAAAATGGTGGTTCTGGGAGTGTAAAACATTTTTGCCAAATTATGTAAATGCAGATCTGGGGAAGGGGAAGGGAACATGTTGCATTTTCAACTATTTAGAGAATTGATTTAGCAAACACTAATTAAGTGTCTACTCTAGGCACTATACAAGGTACCAGAACAGCCCTGCTTAAAATATTATATGTGATGGTGGGAAAGAAAGATAAGGTAGAAATTTAATGCCACACAGTTTGCAGTACATGTTCTAATAGGGTATAAGTTATATATTGTGGGGATATAGTAATTTATTCTGATTAGGGGAACTTGAGAAAGTTTGATGGAGGAGATGGCATTTAATCTGTAAGATGAGGAGGTTTTTGATAAAGTCTGGAAAGGACATGAGATTACATCTGCTACAGTCTGAGATGCATAAATAATCTGAGAATATTGTAAAACAGTATTTTCAAATTGAAAGCATCTTTCTAGTTCTAATACTTTTGAGACTGTCATTATAGCAGAACTCACTGGGAAAAAAAGTACTCTGCAATAAAGAAATATATTAAAATTTAATTATCTACCAATAAATTGAATAACAATTATAGTTTTTAATCATGCTTTGAAATTCTAATAAACCTGTTTTGTACTTCACAAGATTTAATCATAATATTAGTAGAACACAATTGTATTTATTCAACACAATTTTTGATAGTTTCTATTGTTTATAAGGAAAATTTCTGTCGTTTATGATAGTTTCTGTTGTTTCTAAAGGTAGAAATCTGTAGTATCCAATTTGATGAAATTATTTCTTATATAAACATTTGTAAAAAGACTGTAAGTTCCCTTGGAACAGTACTTGGGTGCATATGGGTCTTTAGGAGATAGGTCTTAATCCTGCCTGCTGACCCGCTGTGTTCCCAACATTAGTCACTTAGAAAAGATAAGAGGTACATATGCATTCCACACAATCTCCCTAGTTTTATGTTTTACAGTAGAAAACGAGAGTAACTAGGGCTTTATGCTTTAGCAAAGCAACAGATTTGTCATGTTTTTTATTTTATTAAAGTTTTGTGTGAATAATATTCTTTATACCAATACCTCCCCTGCCTTTTTACAGTTGCTTTCAGCTTCTGGTAGTGTTATACTGGAAAGTCACAATACCAGATCTAGGACATGTTTTGTTTGCCAGGCAATATTTGCTAGTAGAAAGTTTGATTTCTTAGCATGGTCCATATGACTTTGTCAACTTACATTTATGTAGCCTCATAGACATTTGTCAACTGTCTCATTATTTCCATTTGACTGACTCACTCCACTGACCTTTTGATTTAAAAATTGAAAAGGTAGAATGACTGAGTTGTTGCCAGGCCAATTTACTTGAACAGTATTTAAGCCTACCTTCTGCTTTCTTTATAGCTACCTATCCCCTCACTTATTTGTCTTTCTCTCTAGAATTAAGTATTAATTTATGTGGAGGAGATAAATAGTTTCTTTTAGTTTTTCAGTTTGAAATATCGTTTATTTACAATGTTGTGTTAGTTGATAGTTTCTTTTCAATGATCCTGAACAGATGAAGAATAAATAGTGTGATTTTGAACACTTCCCTTTGGTTCTAAGGTTTTGTGCTACAAAATATTATTAACTATTCTGTCTCTCAACTATAAAGTCACAGAATCTGTTGTTTCTTTAGGTAAAATATAGATCCAGAAAATGGTAGGTAGAGCATAACCTTGAAATGTATTCAAAATGCACAAAGCAACTAATTTTCCATATTTAAAACATTTTATTAACATTTTATAATATTCTTTGCACTGATGACATGAGACATCAAATCTTTCTACAAATTAGTTCTAAAAAATGTTTAGTCTATAAAAGTAGGGGCAGTGGAATTCTAAAAAACGTTGCCCAAAAAAATGGTGTTGACAAAATATCACTATGACTTAATGAAATCATGGGGTATATATTTCATTTGTTTTGCAGAATTGTGGTTCTTTGCAGGATAAGTGCAATGACAATTCTAAGGCCCAAGGAGAGAGAAACCAACACCAATTGGAAGGATCTAAAAGCCAATCAGAAAAAAATCGGTACTATTCAGAGAGATCTCGAGGCCAATCAGAGAGATATCGTGGCCGAGCAGAGAGATCTCATCACCAATCAGAGGGATTTCATGGTCAATCAGAGAGAAATCGTGGCCAAGTAGAGAGATCTCGTAGCTACACAGAAAGATCTCATGGCCAATCAGGGAGATCTTGTGGCCACTCTAAGAGATTTTATGGTCGCTCAGAGAGATCTCCTGACCATTTAAAGAGATCTCATGTCCTAGCAAAGAGATCTTATGGCCAATCAAGGAGATTTTATGGTCAATCAGAGAGATCTCATGACCAATCAAGGAGATATCGAAGCTACTCACCAGTAGGAATTGAGTCTGAATTTGACAGGTAAAAATGTAATGAATTTTCAATTATTAGTACAATGTGTTGAGTGGTGTGAAAATGTAAAGGCATGCTTTATATATCTATATTTTCAGGGATAAATATATATTTGTTGTAACAGACATTGAACTGGAACAAAGACATTAATAGAATAGAGGTGATATTTACATAGCATCAATATTCTTTCAACTTGCTAATGCCCTCTAGCTATCATCCAGTTTTCCAATTACCCTAATTAAGTTGTTCCATCTAGGTCAGCTTCCCTGGAAGAGCCCCAATGCACTCAGTCTTTCCTACTGAGCCTTCTCCACAATCAAAATATATTGACTCAGTGTCCCATTCCCTCTGAACTTTCCAATCTGCTAGGTTAGCCAATTTAACAACAAACTATTGCTAGATTGATAATATATAATCTCTGATGATGAATTTCTGTTTCCCTCCTCTGTCTCCTTTCTAAAGAGTCTTCAGAGAGTCCTCAGCAGGCAAATGATAGACATATCTTTGAGCAGCTGAGCTTTTCTGCTTTCCACAAATCAGACCATAGGAGAGAATGCTTCTTTATGCATAGATGCAACCCTAACCTTCCAAATGTATTTTGAATATTGTATATATTCACTATGGCCTTATAAAACTGTTTGGCTGACAAAAGAACCAGAAAAATTTAATAGTATTGCAGATTGTTTTAGTTTCAAAAACCACAAGACATTTTTATTGTGATTGGCTAGGTAATTGAGTAAAAAATTATTTTTAGTTTAAATTTCTCAGTGATTGCCTTTAGTTCACATTGCCTATAAATGTCTAGTCAAATATTTGAGCTCATATTAACTGCATAGAATTGCTGATCTCAGCTAAAAAAATTATTTCCAAAACGTATATATGTGGGTTATTGTATATATAGACAACGTCTGATGTAGGCACTATTTTAATGCTAAAGGTCCCACCTTAGTTATATTAACAGTATACAAATAAAAATTAAAATATGTTTAACATTCTCTCCTCCCCCAACCCCTGGTAACTACTATTCTACTTTCTGTTTCTATTAATTTGACTACTTTAGATATCTCCCGTAAATGGAATTGGACATTTTTTGTCTTTTTGTGACTAGCTTATTTCACTTAGGATAATGTCTTCAAGGTTCACATATGGAGCAGCAGGTGACAGGATTTCCTTCCTTTTTAAGACTGAATGATATTCCATTGTATGTATATACCACATTTTGTTTATCCATTTATCTGTTGATAGACATTTGGGTTGCTTTCGCCTCTTCAGATAAGCTCTCTGCCCACCCCCACAACTTCTCGGATTCTCATAAGGTATCTATTGGCCTGCTTGATAATGTCTCATAAGTCCTTTAGGCTCTCTTCGTTTTTCTTCGTTTGTTTTTCTTTTAGCTCCTACGACTCGATTTCAAATGACCTTTCTTCAAGTTTGCAGATTCTTTTCTTCTGCTTAATCCAGTCTTCTGTTGAACACTTCAGTTGTATTTTTCAGCTCCAGAATTTCTGTTTGGCTCTTTTTTATAGTTTTTATCACTTTGTTGATATTCATATTTTGTTCATGCATCATTTTTCTGATTCCATTTAGTTGAGCCAGCATGGGTGGGTTCTAGTAAGAGATTTCTTCCTGGCTTCCTGGGTTTGCTCTCATTTCCTTCTTATAAGGACACTAATCCTATCATGGGAACCCCACCCTCAGGACCTCATCTAAACCTAATTTCCTCTCAAAGTCTCCACCTCTAGATACCATCACATTGTGAATTAGGGCTTCAACATATGAATTTGGGAGGGCAAAACAAAAACATTCAGTCCACAACAGCCATCTTTGCTGACATCATTCCTGAAAAAAATTTTTAAACAAAAATATTCAGCCATATGCCTGGTTAACTTCTGACCTTTGTTATGCACATAGTAAGTAATAATTTACAAGCTAAAAATCACTTATCAAAACACTATTCTGGATTTTAACTACATCTAATACCCAGTCTTAAATCAGATGTTTAAATTTGTATAATAAAACAATATTGCTTGAAAACATACAGTCCAAATAATAATTCTTTCCAATAAAAGATTGCTTTTTAACATATCACATTTATGATTCATATCAGGACTTTTGCAACGAAAAAGAAGAGTGAATACTTATGGAAAAAAATGCAGCAAAGAAATTACCCAAGGAACATGATTCGAAGGGTAAGTATCAGCATGTTCAACTTTATAGTAGGGAATCTGTGTGGTTGTACAGCTTTTCATTTGAATAGGCTTTCCTTCTGCAGTCCTTGTTGACATCTACTTATATTGATGATTATTAGTACATTTTAAGACCTGTTTACCAACATCAAATGTAGGAAGAAGCCACGTATATCATATGTATCTTCACAAATCAAGTTTTTCCAGCCTTATTTCTTGCAAAAGTTTCCTGCTCATCTTCCATTACTCCCCATCCTAACTTATATTATTTAGCTTCTAAATTGGCATTGGACAAAAGTGAGAAAGAAAGGATGATACAAAGGAAACTTATTAGTAGAATGTATTATTTTAATCATTTACAACCATTGAATCCCCAGGATATTGTCCTTATTTTATTATTAATTTACTGAAGATCTATGCACAGCAATTACAAGAAATGAAGTGAATAGTTTATTGATTAAGCCAATTAACTCTATTTTGCTGGACACTTCCATATGCATAACACATGTATTTGACATAAGGATTTAGTTGAAATTTAATAGAGCTAGCTCTTACATGAAACACCTAATACTTATCCCTACCATGACACTCTGGTATTTCTTCCAATACCTCTACCTACTGGAAAAGACAGACAAGCTTAAATGGCAATGTGGTATACTGTAAAGAGATCTAGTCTGGGTCTCAGAGACTTGACTTCCCTGCCTGGCTAATCCACTTAGTAGCTGTGTGTTTGACCATGAGCAAGTCACCGCCCCTGCTCTAAGTCTTAATTTTCTTCCTTTGTAAATGAGATTAGAAAGAAGGACATCTATGAGATGGCTAAAGAGATCTAAGCATTATGGTTTAGTGGTTAATAACAGGGACTTTAGATTCACACTTGGATGGAATCATATTTCTACCACTTAATACCATATTTGATCAATTTTAAGACATATTTTGTTTAATTTTTTATTATCTCTGAAATCAAGAAGTGTCTTGCATTCAATGGTATATCATAGTTAAATTAAGAACTTAAAATCTTTTCATTGATACATAAAATAACAGTACATTTACAATCGTGGTATCTTAGATTTGATGAAATGTGGTAGCTGAGGAACTGTGGGCAAATCCCTTCGAGCCTGTCTTCTCAGCTATAAAATGGGAACAATATTGATCTTGTAGGTTGTTGTGATGATTAATTTAAATATTTGTAAACATTTTAGGCTATAGACTGGATTGTGATAAGCATTCTATAAATTGGAGTTCTTACTACTTTATTATGATTATGATTATATCAAATTATTCATTATAATCACCAGATGTTCATTATGGCCATATTAACATGATAACTTAAAAAATGCATGACTTCTTAAAAGTTCTTATACTCAAATTAATTTTATATGATTCAGATTCTGATTCAGATTCAGATCATTATACACGTATGTATATATAAGCACACATATATATGTATATATACACACTCATTCATTATTGAAGGGATTTTCAATGTGAAGTGAGAAATGCCCATAGGAACATAGGGGCAAATATGAATATTTTTTAAATAGGAGCAAAATCCCTAAGAAGCTTCCAGAGATAGTTAAAACCTCACAGGTGTTTCTGTTTGTCCATTTATGTCTTGAATTTCACTTTAGTTCCTACCATTCTATTACATTTTGCCATCAAAAATTTTTATTTGTTGTCAAATTCAATGACCTTTTCTTAGTCCTCTTCTTTGTAGTATTTCATTTATTCATTTGGCAGTTATTGAGCTCCTATTATATGCCAGAAATGTGCTATGTACTTGAGAAAGAATCTTTACTCCAAGAAAGTAAGAAAGAAAAGAAAGAAAGAAGAATGGAAGGAAGGAAGGAAGGGAGAGAAAAAGAGGGGGGGGGTAGAGAGAAGCATAACATAAATACTGAGACAGAGGTGTGCCCAAGGTACTGTGGCAGCACCGGGGAGGGAATCCCATACCAGCTGAGGGGATGGGTCCAAGGAAGGCATCCTAGAGGAGATAGTGCTTGAGTTGAGTCCTAGAGGCCAAGTAAGAGTAAGAAAAGCAGAAAAGGTGGAAAAGGCATTCCAGTCAGAGGAAACGTCATGTATAAAAGTCTAGAAGTGAAAGAAAGCATGGCATATTTGGTAAACTGCTATTAACTTCATTTGGCCAGACTCTAGTGGTTTTCAAACTGTGTACTTCAGAGTTCTGGGGGTTGTGAAGAGGTGCCTCAGGAGCCAAAGAAGGCAGTTTTGCTTTTCCGTATTTTACACATTGGGATACCAAGTAAGATTTTATTAGAACTAAGGGTTCTTTCACTTTAAAAAATAGTTTGAAACTCATTGACCTCAAGTGTAAAGTATGTGGGCAAAACTGTTGAGAGATGAGTGTGGAGAGGTAGAGACAGAAGCCAGATCATGGAGCATGCACCATGCTGGAGTAAGGATTCTCTACTGAGGCCAATGCAGAACTATTGAGAGACTTTAAGGAAGGAAATGGCATTGACCAATTTATTTTAGAAATAACCACATTAGCTCAAATTCCTTTCTTCCAGTAGTTTCCAGTTCTAATTCCTACCCATTTTTCCTGTATTTCCATGACTCCTATTCTCACTTCTCCAACTTTGGCTTCTCTACCACCTAATTAAGCTTCTGGACAGTCTCTGCTGAGATTGCCACTCATTTCCATATAAACTATACCCATATTCTAGTGGCATTCTTATCTTTCTTAACTTCTTGGCAAGAACCATGTTAACGAGTGTTGCCAGTAGAGTATGGGATGAGGGTATGTGAGGCTCTGTTAACTCATGGAGTCATTGCCATTAGGCACACACGCATCTTGAATTCAAGGCAGACTTCAATAGCATGTCTACTAACATAGCATTAATATATGCTTCCAACCGAAACGTGAACTTTCCAACAAGGGAATATCTGACTTGTAAACGTTAGCTTTTAAGGATACCATGTGTTATTGTGCTTTTATAATCTATTGGCTCTACAGATTTCTTGGCTGCTATAATATTTGTGAGGTTCTTAATACCAAACCGAACTGCAAACTATAAATGTAGCTAGGACTTTATATAGAAAACAACTGGACCACCAAACACCAGCTACATATAACTGGATGCACTGAAACCAATTTAATTGTGGCATAATCTGGGCCAATTAGCATTTGAGTGGAATGTTTTGATTATGCTTTGGTTTGTTTCATTGACCACATGTAGGTATAAACTATTTGTCACAAAGTAGTTACAGGAATAAGACATTTAAGCTAATTATTGATTAAAAAAATCCTAACTTTCACTTGAAATGTCTGATTGGGGTAGAAGTAAGACTTTCTAAAGTTAAGTTGTTAGGATAATATAGTTCTCCATCATACCTAGCTATCTGGAATATAGTCTAGGTCACAGGTCTACTATATAAAGATTATAAGGACATCTTTTGTGAATTTTATCTACAATCATTATCTTTCCCCTTGATCCACACAAATGTGTGGATCCAGGCCATACCAAGATCTTGAGAATTTTCTTCTGGGTCACTACCAGCTATAAGGCCTTGGGGAAATCATTTGATTTTTCTGAATCTCTGTTTCCTTATTTGTTATGTGAGTGGGTTAGACTTCTTGATCTCTAAGGGTCCACTGCCTTTGACATTCCTACGTCTTCAAATAGATGAGAGAAATCTGAAATTGAATGTTAGACTGAGGATCAAGCAAAGAGAATATTGTCTCTGAAATGTTAGTCAATTTAAAATATAGAAAATAAACACCTTGTGCTGAGTAATGAGGCTTTTGCATAATTTGTTTCAACCTTTCCCATTTAGATGTCACCGGAAAATGACCACAGCTCCTATGAAAATTTTCGAAGACGTGAAAGGTAATTGCAGACAGACATCTGTACAGCTAAATTTAATTAGTTTTAGGAGAAAAATGAAACAAAAATGAATAAATGTAACTTCCAGGAGGGGCCTCTAGAATCTGATTCTGAACAATCCATAACAATTTCTGTAAACAATCTTAATGTAGAACCAGAAAATTCATAAGTAAAACTGCCTGGCTTGATTTTATGTTTACATTTGAGATTTCTATCCATCATTTTCCTATGGTGAGTATAAATGTCTTGATGTTGTATCCTTTCTCCTTAAAGCATGCAGGAATTATCACCAGAAGAATTTGGTGCCATGAAGATTTTCCTCATTTTCAATCTTAAGATTAAAATCCTCCTGCTCTTTAATAATAATATGTGCTAGACATATTAAGTAAATTTCAGTGTTCCAAATGATCTTAGTTTTTTTAATCAAGGAGGGCTTTGCCCAGTGATGATTATCCAGAGTATTTGTGTATCCTTTAAGAACTACAGCCAGAAAGGGAAGAATGATATTACACTGCCTTTAAAATGGGTCTAACCAAAGGCATCTGTGGAAGGGCTGAAAGAGCTGTGGACATAAAAGCAGATCAATAATAATAGCTAGCACTTACTGAGTGCCTACTATGTGCTAGGCACTGTGCTAAGCCCTTTTACATTGGTGATTTAATTTAATTCCCAGCAATCCTGTGAAGTAGGTATTATAAATGAGTAAGTTCAATGGAGTGTATTAATTTCCTTGAAGTCATATAACCAATAATGTAATTCAAATTCTGAATAATACATTCAAATTTGGCTTATGTAGGTATAAAACCTGTGGACTTTCTGCTCGACCATATTGTGTCTCTACTAGTATAAGTAAAGATGAGGTTAAATTCTTTGAAACCCTAGAGTATTCGTTTTCTATTGCTGCTGAAATAAAGTATCACAAACAGCAGCTTAAACCAGAACCCATTTATTATCTCACAGTTCTGCAGTTCAGATATCCAGGTGTGCTTGGCTGGTTTTCTACCGAGGGTCTTACGGAGGTGAAATTGATTTGCTGGCCCCGGATTGCTCTCTTATCTGGAGGCTCTGGGGAAGAATCTGCTTCCAAGCTCTTTCTAGTTGTTGGGGAAATTCAGTTCCTGGAGGTTATGGGAATGAGGTTTCTGTTTCCTTGCTGACTGTCAGCCAGGGGCCTCTCTGCTTCTGGAGGCAGCTTGAATTCCCCTTCATGCAGGCCTCCTCCATCTTCAAGCCACCAACAGCATGTCCTTCTCATCTCTGAATTATTCTGACTTCCTCTTCTGCCCAGTCTTTTGACTATGTTGTGTGATTACATTAAGCCAACTCAGATACTCCAACATAATTTCCCTATTTTAAAATCATTTGGTTAGTAACTTTAATTACAGATGATCTCTTTTGCCAGATAAGGTGATATATTCATGGATGTGCTAGCTCATCATATTCACAGTCCTGAGGGAACTCTTTAAGGGCCATTTTTAGAATTTTGCCTACCACATCTAGAATGTTACACTTATCTACTTTTAAGAATGTAATATATTGTGTTCAATAAATCAAAAAACATGTACACATTCTACAGTATGTGGTCAAAGAAAATAAAGAAAAAGAAAGAGAAATTATGACTAAAAATTAATTAAGAAACCAATAATTACTCAGAGCACTCTGTTTTTGCCAAATCAAACACTGTTTTTGGTCCAATTGGATCCTAGTAGGAATGGTATTTATAACTAGAAAAAAAGCAATAGTGAAAAAGTACCTGACTTATTTAAAACCGCTGACTACAGTAGCTTAACTGACACTATCAAGATAACCACACAGCATTCGGGCTTCTATTCTCTACCTCTGATAGAATGTGACTACATGCGATGGTTTGAATGTTTGTGTCTCCTCAAAATTCATCTGTGATGATGTTAGAAGGTAGGGCCTTTGGGAGGTGACTAGGTCATAAGGGTAGAGCCAATGAGATGAGTGCTTTTATAAATGAGACCCCACAGAACTCCCTCACCCACTCCACCCTGTGAGGACACAGCTGGAAGTTGGCAGTCTGCAATCCAGAAGAAAGCATTCATCAGAACCTGGCCATGCTGGCAGCCTGATCTTGGGCAGCCCACCCTTCAGAACTGTAAGGAATTAATTTCCATTGTTTATAAGCCACCCAGTCTATGGTATTTTGTGACAGCAGCCCTAACAAACTAAGACACTACATGTGGTAAACATTTTCCCTCGAACTATTTAGCTATCCGTTAAAAAAAATCTTCTGCACTGTTTATTTCCATGAAGAGCTGTTATAACAAGACAAAGCAAAAACCAGACCCACTAGCAGCCATTCAGGAGATCCTATATAGAGAATACTGCTGCAATGTGGCAGAATGAATATTTTGGATAACCAGCTGCTTTTTGTATTAATTTTTATGTATCCATATGCTCCAGCTACTTTTTTGGTAACAACTTTACTGAGATATAATTTTGTACTATAAAGTTCACTCATTTAAAGTATACAACTAAATGGCTTTTAGTATATTAACAGAATTGTGTCACCATCACCATAATCTAATTTTAGAACATTCTCATCATCCCCAAAAGAATCTCCTTGTACCCCTTAGTAGTCCCTCCCATTTACTCCCTTTCCTTTCTTCCCTCCAGCCCAAGGTAACTACTAATGCATTTTCTCTTTATATGGAAGCTCTGGCTACTTTTGTTCCACAATGCCTATAGGCATGAACATACATAAATAAGAAGAAAACTGCTTTGGCATTTAAACAGTGGAAGAACTTATCTAGTGGATTTGAAGTGACAGTATAAAAAAGGCTGGATTAATGCATGCATGTAATCTGCTTGAATGCTGTACAAACACTCCCAGGTTCAGTACTTGTAATCTTAATACTACTGAAAGAAACCTTGAAGATTCTTGAATATACCTTCTTAATTTTATAGCTGGTGGAAATGAGACCTAGAGAGGTTAAGTTGAATGGCTCAATGTTGTTCACCTAATTAGTGGCTGTCAAATATGGTTTTATTAAACACTATGCTTAATTGACAGAAACAAGAGACGTGGGGTTAAAGCTTCACTCATAACAACTAAGCATAATATAACCAAGAGTTCCCAGCACCACTACAGAGGAAGATACCCGGAATTCAACTTTCAAGGAATTGGTAATCAGGTAAATGTTATAGAATTGTACAATAAGCTTGTTCATGATATGTGAAAGAATTCATATCTGTTTTAGATATATACAAGGGTATCTTTCATGTATAGAAAATATGTGGTTAACCAGAGCCTGTTTGGAGCCCTTAATGCACAAGAAATGTCTTCCTGTATTCTACTTTTGTGAAAGTCACAGAGGTCAAGGAAATAAGCCAATTTCAATTAATTATTTTGAAAATGAACTTCAAGTTAAACACGGATTTAGCTCAGTTTACTATAGGTTAACATCTGTGGTGGCCTTCAGGCTCAACATGGTTCTCACTTGCCAAGGAAACAGCCATGTTTACCAGACTATGTACTAAAGCAAAATAATATGCTAACACATTTTTAATGATTTTCACAGCTGAGGTTGATATCAAAAGAGTTATCTGCTAACCTTCAGTTAGCAACAGGTTAAATTAACCAGAGCACCCTATTCCATTCATGTTCTGATTGTGTTCGGCATAAAAGTATATGACCCGTACGCAGAAAATAGACAATATAGAGTAATGGATAGAGCCCATCTAAGCCTCAGAGCAGTATCAGTCTGATTTCTGATTTAGGTTTTGGGGTGATATTGAAAAGGGTATGTTTTAAAGATGGAGAAAGAAACTTACACTTAGTGGCAGTCTATATAAGGATGAAACTGGAAGTCAAGTTTGGGGAGATCTTTGAGGTGTTTTATCTGGTTGTAGACTAATAGCACCACTGAGAAGTCACGTGGGCCTAGGGGTATCGTCACAAGGCAGATTACCAAATACCTGAGCACAGTTGAGGCATTTAATCTCCACTCCATAGAAGTAAGCCTGACCTTCATCCCACTGTGGGAGCCTACCCACTTACTCTGTGGAGTGATAGTATGCTTTTTTCCTCCTAACTCTTCAACTAAACTTCTTTGATACATACCACTCTTTAGCCTGTAAGTACCAAGAGGTGGCCTCTGTGATATAGTGTAGATCTGGCTAACTACTTCATGCTTCCGAGATCGCAGAGAGGAGTTCTGTGCAGTTTCTTCAAACTCACTCTTCCTCCTGTAACTCACAGTCTCCTCCAACTATCCCGTCTACTTTTAGTAATCAAGTTACACAAATATTTTTGTAGATTGTTAACCCTCTGAAGTCATAGCATTTCTCTCCTTCACAGACTAAGCTTTCACTCCATGAGAGATTCTCTAATCTGAAAAAATGAAGAAAAGACCAGGATCAGTTGCCAATGTTGAAGACTAAAACGTTTTTCCCTCTTAAAAGTTTGCTGTTAACAGATATTGTAGTGATTTTTATTCAAGAGCATATGTATTTTTCAACATGTAACTTTTTATTGCTTTTATTAATGTATTTTTCCTTAAGTAAGCTTTGATGTGAGTAATCTGTCAAAACTAAGTGTTTACATAAAAGAAAAAAAAATGTTTAGCTTTGTTTGCATAAAAGAGCAGAAAGGTGAGCAAGGAGAAAGGTGATTTAGAATGAGAGATGTTAGGAAAATAGCTGTATTTTCAGAAGTACTTGTTTCAAAATTACAGAATTTCCTTCTATGGTTTAATTTGTTCTTTGAGCTCTAGAACCCACATATGAATCCTAAGTAGACTATTTTGACAGTAGAACAAGGTAATTGATATCTTTGATGACTAAACCTTCTGTGCCTCAAAAGCTCAGTCAGTAAGTTTGAATTCTACTCTTTGATTATTAAAATGCTAAACTTGTATTCAAGCTTTTATATTTTTTCAAGGAATTTGTGCTTTTACTTCTGACATGAATTTTAAATTGTTCTGTCACTTTCTGTGAGCACATTAAGTTAATAAATTTTACACTTAAGTGTGACTTGTTTCTTGTCCATTGATACTTGGGATCTAAAGATTCGGATGCAGATTATCAGTCTGCATCCAGCTAAGCTTGTTTTTGGTACACTGAAAATATTGGTTTATAATTATTCAGTACTTACCATTTTTAGGTAATCACCATGCTGGTAGATTTTAACTTAATTTAATAAATTCTGTTCTTACATTTAATAGTTGCTTATTATGAATATATATGTGTATATGCATGACTGGGACATTGTGCTGTACACCAGAAACTGACACATTGTAATCAACTGCACTTCAATTAAAAAAACATTTTTTAAAGTGCGAATAATCAGGGGAAAAATAGTTGCTTATGCAAAGAAAATGAAATACACTATAGAAATATAGGAAACGTTGGTTTCTATTCTGGCTCATATATAGCATTGCTTTCTGAACCAAATTAACAGATGGTAAAGATTCTCTTACTAATAACATTGTGTTGGGAATCAAACAGTTTCATTTAAGGGCTATATACTTTGCTGTAGTTTTGCTGCAAATTCCTAATCTTGAATATAAGGAATGACAACGTGTAAGCTTTGTAATATAATTCGTATCAAGTGATTTGGAGAGAGAATGTTTCTTCTGATCAAAAAAACAATACATGTTTATTGAAGAAATTTTAGAAAACACAAAATACTAAAACACACGCATAACAGCTGTAGTATCTACCTCCATATTTATTTTCTTGACACTAAGATATCTTCTACAGCAAAGCTTTCCAGTGTCTATCCAGTTCCCCATTGCTAGACATTTAGGCAGTTTCTAGTTTGAGCTTTTATAAATTAAACTTGTGATGAGCATCCATGTAGCTGTATCTTTGCAATGTATCCCAGTTTCTTCCATATGATCATTTTCTAGAAGTCGAATTGCTAAACAAAACAGTACTTACTTAGAATGTTACACATATTGATAAATTGCTGTACAGAATATGTACAGAATATGAAAAGGCTTGTTTTCTCATACCCTTACCAACAGAGAATATGGGATAGATATGTACTGTTTTCAGTGTCTTGCTTGCTGATGGGTAATAATGGGTGAAGGGCAACAGCATAAGTCATTGAACCTAGCAATATTTTCTAAGTGCCAAATCATTTCTTTTCTGCATTAAACAACAGCTGTATAACTCACTACTCTCTCCCTCTCTACCTTGAGTAACATTAGCAGTACAGAAGCACAAACAACCAGTTTGGTCAAAGCCAAGAGACAAACACTCTAGCTATTTGTCAGTACATGAACAAAGAAACAAGCTGACTGAATTTTCCTTTTTTTTTTTTTTTTTTGCCCCATTTGGCACCAATCATAGCATTAATTTTCAAAGTAAGGTCCTCAAACCAGCTGATCATCAGCATTGCCTAGGAACTTGTGAATTCTCAAGCCTCACCCTAGACCTACTAAATCAAAAACTCTGGATGTGGGCCCCAGCAATCTGCGGTGCATGCTAAAGTTTGAGATTGTATAGTATACCACTCCTTCGTGGTAACTAAAATTCCCACCCAAGAACGGATGAAATTGTAGAGCCTCTCCCCTGTCTCCCTCTTGCCATCTGTTTCAGTCTTTCTGCTTCTTACTTTCTACGTATGTTAAACACCCTCCCCTTCTCCCCTCTACTACATTTCCACTCTAATACTCCATCCAGTGTGTCATAGTGGATTTTGGAAGACCGTCTGCTTGGCTGCATCTGCACCTTCATTGATCTCACGTTTTCTAGAGTTAGAACCTGGGATGTACCAACTGATTGCACTCTATTAATTGAGGAAGTAGGGAATCGTGGTACAACTCTTAAGTGGCAGAGCTGGCATTTGAACCCACATCTCTCAAGTCATAGAATCCATACTCTTAAGAACCTCTTTGGTACTCATGTCTTTGCTGCAATATTATTGTCTCTGGGATGTTCTTTCTCTCTTTTGCTGACTGTGGATCCTGCCGATCCTTCAAGCTGCAACTCTGTTATATGAAATAAAACACTACAAAGTTGTCTGTACATGATTTCACCTCTGTGATTTGATCCCTAGCTACTTTCTCATTTCCTTTCAGTTTTCTTCTCCCACACACACCCTTTCAGCCACACTAGCTTCCGTGTTATGTCTCTAGCAGTGGAGGTATGCTCCTCCTGAGAGCATTTGCACTTGCCTTTCCATCAGCCTAGAACACTTTTCCTCCTAGAAGACTTCCCGCCTAGGCATTTGCGTGGCTTCCTCCCTTTGATCATTCAAGCTTCTGTTCAAATGACACTTCTTCCACGGCCTCAGAGGGACCTTCTGTGACTGTCCTATCTAAAATAGCACTACCTCACTCTGTCCCCTCATCGAGCTTTCTTTCTCTTCACAGAATTTATCATTATCTAACATGTCATTATATTTTCATTTGTTTATTGTTACCCCTACCCTTAAATGTAAGCACAAGGGACTGGGCAAGGACTTTCTTGATTTTCATTCCTCACTGTTTATCTCCAATGCCTAACAAAGTACCCGGTACACAGAAGGTGCTAATAAATATTTGTTGAATGAAAGTCAGGAGCATGGGAAAAATTGCATTTTGAATTAAAATCAGGGTATTGCAAAAATGCATCATGTGTTAGAATTTGGGAAATACAGGAAATTGATGTCTTCCTATATCCACTTTTCCAGATTTTACAAATTTTCTAAAATAATCACATTTTACTTATATCAGAAAAAAATATGTTCGTGGGTAAAATAATAAGTCTTATACATATTTAAGTTATTTTTGGTTTGTACATCAAGAACCTGTAGTTTTGTGGGGTTTGTTTGTTTGTTTGTTTGCTGTAAATCTGGCAGAAAAATTTCCTTGCTCCAACTGAGAGTGCTGCCCCTCAACCAACAGATGGCAGCATTCAACTAGTAAAAAAGATAGCCTTTCACTAAGCAAACCTCCGAGAGACAGAGAGAGACAGAGACAGAGACAGAGAAGAGAGGAGGGGAGGGGAGGGGAGAGGAGAAGAGAGAGATGATAGAAGAGAGGGAGAAGGAGAAGGAGATGGGACAAGGGAGAAGAGAAAAGGTGGAGGAGGAGGGAAGAAGGAGGAAGGGAGGGAGGCACCTTTATGGTTAAACAAGTTCTGAAGGATTTGGATACCTCAGAAAATGGACATTTTGTTTGAAGCTGGAGGACATTTCACACTTACAGCGCAGTTCCCCAGTTTAACTCAGACAGATGACCTTCAGGCTATTTAAACAACTAGTCCTGAAAGCTCACTAGTAAAGAGGAATGATGGCATCATTTTGCATTTTCCAGAGCCACACTCGGTAGTCGTAGTCAAGACCAACCTTCTGTGGCAGCTGCTTTCAAAGAGTAATTTTAAGACCTCTGAACCATTACTCACCCATTCCTGCAGCTGTAACTAATGCTCCCCAAAACTACTTTCCTTTGCCAGATAACAGAAGTACATTAAACATTTGTCCCCTTTTAAAATTCGGTTATCCCCAGAGGAATTTGAATAGTCACAGAACTTTAATGTTATAAAGTCATAACATCTTGGTTTTTTCTTTCTTAGAGAAAAAATCTGAGATTAAGGACTTAAACAACTTCCCCATGATCATATATATCTAGCCAGTGTCAGAGCTGAGCAAAACAAGGCGTACGTCCCTGATCTTCAGCCCAGGGTAGATTTTATGTTCATTTGTTTGTGTTTTGCTGTATCATAATGCTTTTCTTTAAGAATATATATACCTGTCTAGGACTTGCTTTAAAATATTCCAACAATAAAGAAACAAACAAAAAAGTAAAATATAATTATATATAATTTATAAATAAGTAATATAGATGAATATTCTATTATAAAAAATTTAAAGAGTATACTTTATTATATCTTGGTTTGAAAAAGTCTACTGGACTCTCTCTTATTAAAGCATATCCAGATTAGAGAACTGAGGAAGGAACATACGAAAAGGAAGAGTGGAAAATGGAGAGCTTGAGGAGGAGGACCAACTCCTCCAGTTACTTCCTCATTTAGTCTTGGTTCTTGACTGAATCAGCTGTGTGATCTTAAACAAGTCATTTCTATAAACTTCAGTTTCTTCATCTGGTAAGTGAGATCTTTCGTAAAGATCATCTTTTAGGTCTCTGGAAGCAATATATATCTCAGCTCCTTATAACACCCCAAAGTATTTAAATTCTTTTTTGAATTTTCTGAAAAAGATGCCACCAGAAGTCTCAGATCAGAGCAAGCCCCATGGTCCTGGCCAGATCATTTCTCACAGCTAAGCAGCCTTATAGCCCCACAGTTGCACAGAAGGCCCCAAGGCCACCAGTTCTGGAATGGGACTGAAGTCTTTGGCAGGCAGCCATACTCACCCACTGTAGGGGATTCCCAGTGGCCTGAGGGTACAAAAGGAACATGGCTAGGTACCACTCCCATGGCTACCACAGGCTTCCATTTGAATGTAAGAGCACAGACTTGTGGTAGATCAAGGTTTAAATCTCATCTCTGCTACTTCCTGGCTGTGTGTGATCTTTGTTAGCTTATTGTTAGTCTTCAATTCCCCCATCTATAAAATTGATGTGAGAATTAAGTAAGATAATAAAAAATGTGAGCAGAAAGGTGGAGAGGTGATGGAATAATACATTTCAGATATTATTAAATTTTTGCTCTCCAGGAGTTCACCCCACTTCCCATTCAAGTTGCTAGTCATTTCTGTACTCATTGCCTCAGTGGTGACATGTGGCTATCATAAAGCATAAACAGTCGGATCTTCCCAACTTTGGAGGTGCAAGGTCTTCAGGCAGTGGTGTGGTGGAGCCAGCTCCAGCTAGCTCTTTGTTTCTTTCCTTGAGGTGAACTTAATATAAAATTAACAATTTTAAAGTGAACAATTCAATGACGTCTAGTTCCAAAACATTTCTATACCTCCAAGATAAAATCCTGTATCTATTAAGCAGTTACTCCTCATTTGCCCTCCCCCAAGCCTCGGGCAACTGCTTTCTGTTTCTACAGATTTACCTATTCTGGATGTTTCAGATAAATGGAATCATGTGGCCTTTTGTGTCTGGTTTCTTTCAGTTAGCATAATGTTTTCAAGATTCATCCATCTTGTAGTGTATATCAGTATTTCATTCATTTTCATGATTGAATAATATCCCATTGTATGGATATACAACATACCACATTTTGTTTTTCCATTCATCAGTTGATGGATATTTCAGTGGTTTCCACTTTTTGGTTATTATGAATGATGCTACTATGAACATTTCTGTATAATTTTGTGTGTGTGAACATGTATTCAATTCTCTTGGGTACGTACCTTAGAGTAGGATTGCTGCATCATATGGCAACTCTATGTTACCAAAGTTGGGAAAAGATGCCTTTTTATCTCTCAAGAGCCAGTTGGAGATAAGTACATGAAAATGTATTCAACATCATTAGCCATCAGGAAACTGCAAACCCCAACCCCAAACTCTAGGATGGGTATAATCAAAAAGACAGATAATAACAAGTGTTGGTGAGGATGTGGAGAAATTGGAACCCTTATACACTGCTGGTGGGATAGTAAAATGGTGCAGATGCTTTGGAAAATAGTGTCAAAGTTTCTCAAATTGTTAAACATAGAGCCCCCTTATTTGTGAATGTTTCCTGCTTATGGTGGGGGGCAGGGTGCAGGGAGAGTGGTCCGGGTCTGAAGAGAAAATAGTGGAGATCCTCCTCCCTCTCCCGGGGGTGAGGATCATCATTCATTAAACACATATCCATTCAGACAGACAGATGGATAGATGGGTATGATATTCATTTCTTTAGTGTCACCTCAAGTCCTATCCCCAACCCTACCTCTACTACTCGTCTCCCTAAATGGTAGGCATCCTGCTACAAGAGGAATTCTCTTCCAAACAACTGGTGCAGAAAAGGCCACCTGTGGTTTCACCTTTTTGTGATAACTGATTTTTTTTTTTTTGAAGAATGAGCAGAAGCTTATCATGTAACTCATACATGCAGTCCCCATTATGTATTTACCTTCCTCTGGATCTTAGTCCTACCATTCTCCCTCTGCAAAGGCCTCCCTCATTCTTTTCATGCTGTCTAGATCCTTCAAATGCTGTGAGATGCAGGTCAAATTTCACCCCTCTGTCAAGTCTTCACTCAAGCAAATTCAGGATGGATGTGCCCAGTAACTCAATAGCATAATTCCTGGATATCATAGTATTCTTAACTAAACACCATAAATACTGCTGTATTTTAACTTAATATAGTTAAATACATTATTTTAAGGGAGATAAGTTTTAAGTGGAGCAAATGTGAACTAAATTTTCTGTATAATGCACTGGTAAAATACCTTCATTGTTCGGTTTTACTTGGAACACTAATGCTTGTATCTATATTGTGGGACTTTCCTTGGGTGGCCAAATAAGTGTGATGAAAAGTCAGCAGGTTTGGGTTCTGGTCATAGCTTTAGTTGCTAACTTGGTACAAAATTATTAAGCTACCTTAACCCTCCCTATGAATCAATTGAAAAATGGGAAAATTATTGAGCTACCTTAACCCTCCCTGTGAATCAACTGGAAAATGGGGATTGAAAAATTTATATAAATTCTATTTTCTTTTCTCTGCTACCTCTTTTCTCCAGTATCACTTCTCTAGTTCAACACTTTTATCATCCTTAGCCTATGGTGCCCTGGTTACTTAAAATATGGTCTGCAGCCAAGCAGCAGCTTGCTAGAAATGCAGAATCTCAGGCTACACTCCAGATCTACTAAAACAGAATCTGCATTTTAACAAGACCTCTAGGTGACTCACATGTACATTAAAATTTGAGAAGCAGTGACCTAAACTAATTACAGCCTTTTAGCTGGCTTCTCTGTCTCAACTCTGGCCCCTTCCAATCCACCTTCTACATTGGAATTAGGAAGGTCTTTTTAATAGGTCAAGTTGATTATACTACTTCCCTATTTTAAGTCCATCCCTGTTATGAAACAGCAGTATGGAAAGAGCACAGGCACTAGAATGAAGCATAGCACGTTCAAGTCTTGCTTGAACCACCTACTAGTTTTGTGATTTTTGACAAATGATTCAAACTTTTCTTGGTTTCAGTTTCTTCATTCGTAAAATGGCAATAAAAATCTCTAATCTCATGGGGCAGGATGAGGATTTAATTAGTTCTTATATGAAGAAGTTTTTACAGGTGAAAATATGATGTCTGGGATTTAGTTCTGAATAGTCCATGGCAGTGGGGAGGGTGTAGATGAAGGTACAAATGAAACAAGATTGGAGTGGCAGGTTGTGTTTTCCAAATATGGCTGCAACAATATCTCCCATTCCACACACTCTTCTACTATGTGTCCTTGACACCTCTCCACTTTAAGATGAGAGACTGAACAGACACTTGTTAAATCTTGAAAACATTATGCTAAGTGAAAGACAGACACAAAAGGTCACAAAAAAAATTATACAGGAACATTTATAGTAGTATTATTCTTAATAACCAAAAAGTGGAAAAAAATAATCAAATGTCCATCAACTGATGAATGGATAAGCAAAATGTATGGTATACCCATACAATGGAATATTATTCTGCCATAAAAAGGAGTGAAGGACTTGATATACCTATAAGGTGGATGAATCTTGAAAACATTATGGCAAGTGAAAGAAGCCAGGCACAAAAGGTCACAAGATCCCATTTATATGAAAAATCCAAAATAAGTAATGAAGTCAGAAGAGGTCATGAAGCTTTCACCTAGTTCTTTTGAGACACTTGCTCAGGGAGAAAACAGCAAGAAGTCTGACTACCCTGAGACCGCCATGCCAGAGAGGCTACGTTTATGTACTCCAGTCCACGTTCTAGCTCATCTCAGCCTTCCAGCCATTTCCATCAAGCCACCAAATGTAGGAGTGAAGCTGTCTTGTACCCTCCACACCAGCACATCCACCAGGTGAGTACTACTGAGTGGCCTCAGTTGGTGATATTTATAAGGAGCAGAAATGCCCTGCCCAAATTCCTAGCTCCCCAAATCATGGAATATAATAAAAAATTGTTTTTTCAGTGGAGACCTCAAATGGTTGTTATTTTATGCCACTAAGTTTGGAGGGTAGTTTTTATGCAGCAACAAATAACCAGAGCAATTGGCATGAGCTGATAATTGTTGAAGCTCGGTAATAGTTACATGGAAATTCATATCATTCTCTCTATTTTTATATATGTGAAATTTTTCATAAGAATGAGGTTTTTAAAAAGACAATGTATAAAGTATTCAGCCCTAAGTTAGTAGTCGATAAATAGTAGCTATATTATTGTGAATGGTAGTCAACAAGTGGTAACTGTTGTTATTGTGAATGAAATAAAGTTCAGATTGGGTAGTACAGCATTTAAGGTCCTCTTGCTTACCTCGCTCCTGTTTACTTCTTCAAGCTCATCTCTTACCAACTCACACCCTTCATTTCCTCTCATATGCTCTAGAAATTACCAGAATACTTACAGTTCTTAGAATGTGGTATGCTGCTTTATGCCCCCAAGCTACTGTCTATGTTGCTTTTTCTTTGAGGGAGTATTTACCCATCATTGTTTCCCTATAATCTTTCAACGTTCAGCTGAAGTGTAACCCCATCAGGGAAGCTTTTTCTGACACACAGAAAAAGACCTTGTTCCTCCTGTTTTTTAGCCCCTACTCTAAACAGACTTTTTCCACAGCATCAGCACTAGTTTATTACGCTTATGTGTGTACTTGTCTGTTCCCCTTTCCCAGACTGTGAGCTCTTTTCCACTGTGCTGTGTGTGAGGATTCAGCAGGGGAACATGACAAAAATCTCAACCCTCTTGAAACTTACAGTGCAAGTAGGAAAGCCAGACAATAAACAAGTAAGTCTATAATTAAACTATGATAAGTCCTGTGATGGATACAAGCAGGATATTATGATAGTGGAGGAAAAAAAAAAGACAAAGTCCTCTCTGAAAAAAAAATGACGTTTGTGTTGAGATTGGAAAGATGAGTAGGAGTTAACATTATTCGTATTCTTAAGCCAAGGCCTGGCACATAGTAGGATGCATTAAATACTGACTGAATGAATGTTCTGCCTAGCTCACAAGTTTCTTGTGAGGATTACATGTAATAACATCTGCAAAAGTTCATTGGGGAGCATAAAGTGCAACAAAATGCAGCTTTATTATAACTATATCCTGAGAGGATAAGAATCAGAATTCACTTTTTTATTGGAGGGAGACTTAGAAAACTTCTGCAGACAGGCAAGTTCTGCCCTAGCCAAGTTTATCCAGGCATACAGTCTTCTCCCCAAACATAATTTTCCCATTCTGTTTGGTTCATCAACTTGGCCTTTAATAAGACACAGCAGGGAGTAGACACATGGCTTGTGTGGGCGTAGATTTGGATGAAGTCTTCTGGCAGGAAGGCAGCCAGCTCTAGTCCATTGACTTGATGATCAAACTGGATGACTTTCACGGGTGGAGGGGGATACTAAAGAGGGTGAGAAGTGGGGAAGGTGATTAAAAATAGTGATATTAACAACGCGTATGTCCCTCAATATGATCTGATTCTGTGTTTAAGTGTTTGAGTTCCCCTCCTTTTTTTACCTCCCTGACTTACGGTTCTCCAAATATTTCCTGTTTCCAGTAAGAGCAGAAGAGAATTAACATATATGTAGCATCTACTGTGTGAAAGACACTATGGTATGTGCTTGTAAAACATGTATGTACTTCTAAAACATCAAGAACACAGGCTCTGGAGTCAGGCTGTCTAGACTTGAACCTACCCGCCCATCCTCCATCACTTTATACTAACTGTATTACCTTGGTCAGGATCCATTCTCTGTCTGTGTCTAGTTTCCTCATCAGTCACAGAGATAATAATAATAATACCTATCTCATAGAGTTGTGAAATGCTCATTCCAGATCCTATATATGCTATGTTAGACACTCAGTAAATTAATGTCATAGCAGTTATTACTTGTTGATTGATTCCTGGATTGAGCCAAGGTCAATGTCAGTATCCACCTCCATGCACAGGTTTCTATGTCTTTACTTACAAGCTGTTGCGTAGGTCCATAGGAATAATACCTGAGTAAGCTGCCTTGATCACTCCCAGTGGTTGCCAACAGTGCCGCAGTCACGGACTTGAGGCACATGCTTTAGTGAAGTGATATTGTACTGGTTTCTTAAGACCTTTGTTGGTTAACCAACTAATTAAACTCTCAACAAGCATTTACTGAGAACTATGTGCTAAGTCCTTGGAATCTAAGAATAAATAAGACAATCTAGGGCCTAGTTCAGCCTTTGCCTCCCAAGGATTAAGGTGGAGCTCTTCTTGAGTATTACAGAGAACCAAAGCTTTAACTTCAAGGACTTTAACCTTGGGGGACCAGAGAGAGATGTAAATAGGAAGAATACTATGGTAAGAAGTATCTTAGAGCTAGTAAGCCTCTCTTGCTTGTAAGCTTTTCTATTACAGTGCTTATGAATGTTGTGATCCACGGTAGTTTGACACTGGCCTTGGCTCCATCCAGGAAATACAAATGGAAACTGTTAAAATAAGTTGCTTCTAAGGAGTGGCACTGAGGAATGGAAAGGGAGACTTGCTTTTCATCACAAATTCTTCTGCATACCTTGATTTATTACTGTGTGCGTGTATTACTTTGAACTTACTTTGATGAAGTTCATAGAAAAAATTAATAAAATATGAAACTGACTTCAAAAAATTAGAACCTAACATTTTCTATTTCCATTTTGACCAGCTATTTGATCCAATTAGGATTTGGGATGAGGTAAGCTTTGACAAAACTGCTTGACAATATTTTATTTAAGCCGAAAGGTTTTTTTGTTCATTTCTTTTTATGGTCAAAATATTTTCACATCAAAATATCTGGATCAAAACAACCTACTTAGAGTGTTTTTACCCTAATTCCTTGCTTATCTCCTAGTTGAAATTACTTTTATACAAGAAAAATCCATTGCCATAGTGTATGTACGTTGTGTGCTTTCTAGCCCCAGCTCTCCCTCCGAATAGTTGGATGGCACTAGGTAAGCCCCTTTCCTTCTCTGAATCTCAGGCTCATCTGAACATGAGGGTGTGGATTATATAAATGATTTTCAAATAGACTTTCTGTGGGAATCTAGGGTTCTGAGCAGGGGCCTCGTGGGACTTCACGAGGGCCAAGAAGAGCAGAATTGCAAACACCCACCTTTGCTTCAACCAGAGCTGCTAAATCCTATTTCTATCTTTTATTTATTGCTGTTTATAATAAGACTACTATTGAAATAAGGGTTTTATTTATAAAAATGTTTTCCAATCACTGAAGTAGATATCCAAGACAAGTTTCCATGTTACAATTCTGTGGTTTTAAAGGAATTCTGTAACTAATCAAATATTTAATCACTTTGACATCATTATCTCATTTGATATCCCAAATAACCCTATGGGAGTTAAAGAATGAAAGATCAAGAGAAGGGGAAACCCTTGCCTGAGCATCCACAGCTAGACAATAGAAGAACCGTGACTGGAAGCCGAGTCTTCTCATGTTGATTGCTTATCCAGTCTCCATTCCACTGTCTTACAGGACTTCTAAAAAATGTGGTTCTAATGCAAAAAATAAAGGGAAAAGTTCCTCAGAAGTGGTGTTGGGCACCATAAATACTGGTCAGAAAGGTTTTTGGCATCCTGGGAAGTTCAATGAGCTCAATTCCTACAGGTCATATTTGTATGAACCCAGCTAGAGTTGTTGAGATGTTTCGCCTCTCCTTGTACAAGAAAGAACTTGCCAAGGAAAATGATGCAACTGGCCATCTAATGAAAGCACTCTCCATATGAGAATGACTAGAGCACACACAAATGCCTTGCGGAATCCATAAGGAAAGACCTTAACTTAGACCTTTGCATACATGGTTATGACTGGAAGAAAACTTACAGATCACTGAGACCAACAGTGCAAAACTAGGCACCCAGAACATTTTTACCTATGGATGTAGAGCTGGCTCAGTGGCAATTCTGGACAAAGACTTTGGAAAGCAGTGTAGTATAATGCAATGAGTGGACCTCTGAGTCAAATAGATAAAGGCTTGAATTGAAGGTCTTGTGCTTCTACCTGTGCAGCCTAGGGGCAGTTTACTTAATCTCTGAGCCTCAGCCTCCTCATCTGTGAAATTGGGACAGTACCTCACGAGGGGCATTCAAAAAGGGGTAAATGAGCTAATTCACCTAAAGCTCCACTGCTTGCTATAGATTCTCTTAGTTTCCCTGAGACTTTATTTGAAAAGTAGACAAAAATAACTATTATGTAGGATTAATATCTATTTTGTAGGCTTGGTGTGGTTTTAAATGATATTCCAAGTGTTGAGCAACTGGTGGAGCACAGGCACTGACCAATCAGAACAACACCTGCTGAAAACAATTTGCTTGACCATATGGTGCATAATTGCTACCCAGCCAAATGTCAGCCTTCATGTAGAAATGAAATTAAATGATATGGAACATAAGGGATATGTAATGAATTATATTTATGTCTCTTTCCTTTTCCACTTCCTCTTTTAGTCCTCTTTCCCTCACATCTGGCTACTTAAGCAGAAGAATCTAGTGTCTCCCTCATGTGAATTACATAAATTATGTTTGTCTTTCTAATTTAATAATTTTATTTGGGCTCCTCATTTGCTAGTGCAGTTTTAAAGTCTTAATGTTTTGATGTAATAAATTTTATAGTCCAGTGATTTGAAATTCATATTTCCATATCAAGGTGGCCATACTAACTATTCTAAGGAATGTTGGGAGAGTAAGTTAGACATCTTGAGAAACTGCAATACAGTTCAAGTGAGTTCACTTGAATAGTTTTGAGGAAAACATCTCTCTGTAACGTAAAAAGATTGATGTCTCTTGGAAAAGAGCCAAGTTCAGACCTAGGGTGTCCTTTGGCTTAAAAAGATATAAACAGAGTTGGAAATACTAAGAAAAAAAGATGCTACAGACCTCTGGATTCACAAATTAGTAGCTAAAATAGTGCCTAATACTATTGGTAACAAATACCTGAGGGAATGAAAGGGGATGAGAAAAAATAATGAACAAAAAGTGGTTACAGTAGAAATGGTTTAGAAAAGGAATTAATCAGTAAGTTAAATAATTAATCAGTCCACCCAAAGTCAAAGGAAGACCTGTTCCGTACCCAGTACTGAGATGGACTAGACTCTTCCTGGGCACCTTATAAAGCTGTTGCTCGCTCACAAGTCCCTACTGGTCCTTTCATCTTTGCCTACTTCTCAAGTTGAGGTAGGCGTAAGGTCAAAAAGAGATCCCTCTTTGCTTGGTTACTATGTCTTTTTGCATTAAGTATCTCTAGCACTTTTCAGGGAAAGGATGTTCTCACGTCAGATAACTGGGCACAACTCTGGCAAGAAATAGTTCGGCAGTAGAGGCTATTCCATTAGGGAGATGACAAGACCTCTTAGAGCTACCTTAGTTTCTTTTTTCTGATTTTACATCATTAAAGTATGTTGTGATATAAAAATCCAACCAGTAAGTTGTTTCTCTGAGTAGATCTCCTGACCAAGGAGATACCCTATGCAGAAAACAGACAATAGGGAATTCAGACTTGGGTTTTGGTGCAGTTCAGATTTGGAATAGTATAAACCAGTTATCTGGTACTCAGACATCCTTGAGCAAATTGACTCTCAAGATTTTGGACCCACAAGAGCTGAGAGGGAAGACATGTTACCTTTGAGAACCAATCTCCTCTTCTCCCACTCCATGTGGACAAGTGTGACCGACCATAAAGCCTCTATCCAAATGTACCTTGCTCTCCTTTAAACCACTGCCGATGGGACCTGCCCATTCTATTCTACCACAGCCCAGCAAGCTTCACTGTGCATCCCATATTGGTTTTTAAAATTGAGTCTTGTAGAAATCTCTCAAACAGAATAGCCTGTTCTGTATTCTGTTGTGCCCAATAAATAACTATTAACAATTACAGTCCAGTGGGCTACTGTTTATAGTGACTATTAAAGTATTGTTCACTGCTTTTTATTGTTAAAATGCTGAGAACCCACTTTATGGTATTTTACTGCTTTTACATAATAGTAGAAAATGGCTCCTGTGTATAATTTTTATTTGTTTCCCTCTTGAAAATTAAAAACAGTGGTTTTTTGTGACTGTGTCTGTAGGAAGCAAAGTGAGGTTACCAAAAAGTGTTAACTGTCTGTGTCTCTGTCTTCTCAGACCTGGTGAAGGTGCTAAGGATGAAGAGGGTGGGGGCAAGAGGATTGAGAAGGGTCTGAGGAGGGCGTGGTTGATCAGACATTAGGAATTCTCTTGGTGCTGCTTTGAAACCACACTAGAAATCAAGGAAGAGAAAGGGGAGAATGAGTTTGGACTTTGCAGAACCACAGCCACATGCAAGGGTGCTCCTTGCCAGGATTTACATGTGCAATTCTGTAGACTCAGGCAAAAATCAGGTTACAGTACAAGTTCTCCAGTGACACATTAAATCATTCTTTGAGAATCTGTTGATTTAGATCTAGTTTCTTTTCATGCCCCAAGATGGAGCTAAAGCAATACTGTCCTCCACAAACTCAGTGTATTTGAAGAACAGAGAAGAACATGGGACCTTCTGCACGTTCACACAAGTGCAAGAGAAAGGAAATATCGTGTTTTCTCTTCTAAAGCATGACGTTTCACAGCTGAGGAACATGCTGGAGCATGAGAGAAGTACAGAGTCATTTGCAGCTGTTTGGACTGGCTTCCTTTCTCAGCAAGGTCACACTATCTTCTCTGGAAAGGCAAGCCCACTTTCCATGCCAGGCCACAGGTGAGGTTTTGAGGGCCAGGGGTTTGTTTCTTTCCCTTGCCATCCTTCCCACCCAGGTTTTCACTATTCAAGAAGAATAAAGGATAGATTGAGAGATCCTGAGTGGGCCAAAAGGTTGACAAATAACCAGGCATCTTCATAAAATGAAGGAGTTTGGTAATTGCCAACTTATCCCGGGTTTGCTTCCAGCTGGTTCCCTTTTCAGCTGACCGGCCCAAGTGACTCTTGAGACCATTAAAGCATCTAAGGGTTGAGGAGAGAGGATTTCGATTTTCCATTTCCTACTTGCTTGGATAACTCTGCTTCCTCCTAAGCAAGGAGTTAATTAAGACATCATTACTATTTTTTAATGGAGTACGATAATAGCTTTTCAATCTGCTTCTTGTATATACAGGCCTCTTAGCATAGAGTGAATCTTTAAAATATTACCTAGTATTTAAATAGAGCCAAGACTAGGGGAAAAAAAAAACAGATGTGGGGCTTCTAGAGTCACAGGATCTTAGGCATATTCTATGATTATTTATCATTTATTGAGCACTTACTATGGGCCAGCCACTACGTGAAGCATTTTACATGGTTTATTAATCCACCCAACAACTGTATGAAGTAGCTACAATTATTATCCCTATTTTATAGATGAGGAAATTGAGGCTTACAGAGGTTAGGCAACTTACCCAAGTCCAAACAGCTAGGAAATGGTGGAACTAGGACTCAAACCCAAGACTGTCTTACTTTTAAAAAGTTGTGTTCTCAATAACTGTGCCACACAGTGCATGAGAGGCTAGAATACCTTCAGGGCCTTCATAACATTAATAGTTAACACTGTTATTGAGGGCTTATCATATACTAGGTCCTATTCTAAACTCTCTACATGTATCAACTCATTTTCCTCTAAATCTCACAACCCCATAAAGAAAGTATTATTATTTTACAGGTAAGAAAAATGAGGCACAGAAAGCTAAATTTCCTACATTCACAAAACTAAGAAAGGTAGCCTGGGCTACACATTCTGGCAGTCTGACTCCAAGGACCATCCTTTTAACTGCTAAGCTGTATTGAAGGTAATAGGTTCATTTCTGCATGAGGCAGCCCAGTCCTCATGAGGATCAATTTCCTCTGTCAGAAAGTTGGACCTGTAACGCTAGGGGACTTCTCAGAAGCGAACAGTAGAGTTCAAGAGTCCAGCCTTCAGCCGAGGTTCTTGCTCAATTCCTTCCCCAAGTGCATGTCTCCATTACCCTTTAACCTGCATCTTTGAACAAACTGATATATGGGGAGTTCAGCCATGGCACAGCTCAGCTGTGCCTTTAATGTCTGATGAGTCTGCTTGCACACTGTGTTTTTCATTTGATCTAAAGAAGATCTAATGAGAGATCATTTCCTGATAATACATTGTCTGCTTTCAACATCACTAGGAAAGCACTTTGCTACAAACAATCCCTATTTTGGTATAATTGCCTTTGAAAGGGGGGCACAAGAGGCAGCATAAACTCCTCAGAGTTGGGTCTGATTTCCTGAGGTGTTCCATTTCAGAAGAGGCCCCTGACAACAGGCAGAGAATAAAAACAAGTGTGGTCTGGGGCAGACAGTGTTTTTCAAACAGTTGGCCAAATCTCTCCTGGCAGCCGGGAAGCAGCTGAATCATCAAACGCTGGGCCTCTAACGCGATGGAGGCTGGGCGGTGCTGAAGCGCATTCCAGACCGACTGAAACCCGGAGCTGCTGCTGCTGCTTCACCAATGCTGGCGCGCTTCCAAGGGGCTGGCCCTGCTGAACTGCTCGTCAAAGCCTGATTTCATCTCTCCTCTCTCCCTCTCTTTTTTTCCCCTCCTCTTTGTGATTTCCCACACAGCACTTGCCTGCCTTTGGATGGAATATTTGAATGACTTTTGGGGTCACCTCAGGTACAGCCTCCACTCTGCAAGCTAAAAGTTAATGAAATCCCATTTCCTGGTCGGAAAGTCAAAATAGCAGAGAAGAAAGTCACTGAGACGGAGCACTCCGGGGATGGACAAGAATGGGCAGACATTCTTTTCCGAAAGGCAGGAATGACCTAGGTATTCAGAAACTGAAAGCCAGATGTTTGGACAAAACTCTACACCCAGTCTGAATCTTAGAAGTGTTGAAATCCTTTATGAAATCCTTTGACTAAAACTTCGGAGAGTGGAGGGTAGGAAAGGGGGCCTAAGTAGAGTAATTCACTTTGAAAATAAATAGATCCCCCATTTATATCAGAAACAGAAGAAATGTTTGGACTCATTACTCATGAAGAATGAACAGTATTTTCTGTATCTTAAAGATGACCACCTGTGGCATATACCATTCTAAGCCTAATCAGGAATGAGCACAAAAAAATCTGCTTTGTTTCTCCATCTCTGCTAATGTGCAGATAACTATTGTTTAATACATTTGCCTCTAATAACAAAGTGGAAAGATCCAGTGACTTCCTGACTGACAGTGCCATGTTGGGCACTGATGGGAACCTGGAGCTGACATCAACCTGCTCAGACAGATTTTGTTTTACCTGAAAGAATGTTGTGGAAAGGAGGAGCCTTCTTCACTGTTAACAGTAAACTGTGAACACATGAAGGACGGGGGAGGGTGTGAGTTGGAAAGAACCTTGAAATTCCAAAATATATTCCAATATAATCCATTGTCTGGACTCTGATGGGAAAAAGAAAGAAACTGGGGTCTCCTCCCTTCAGTCCTTGCCAACAGCATTCCTTCTCCAGTGTGTTCTCCCTGACCCCACCCATAATAATAATAATGTGTGTTATTTTTATAGCACTCCAGAGAACTTTCATACACATTTATAGTTGATCTATACAACTTTTGAGGGAATGGAAAGAAGAGATGTCCCTTTTTACAGATGAGAACACTGAGGCCCAAAGAAATTAAATGATTTGCTCAAAGTCATCCAGGAAATTATTTGTAGAGCCAGGTCCACTAGGTCATTGGTTGCTGAGACTATTACTTCTTTTATACACCAAACCATTGTGCTTTGGAGAACTGGTTTTCAAATTTTTTGGTGCATTAGAATCACCTGGAAAGAATTTCACTAATGCAGATTTATAGACTTTTTACCCTCAGAAATAAAGAAGGTCTGGGATAGGTGTCCAGAATCTGCATTTTTACCAGGTCCCCAAATGCTTCCGATACAAGTGGTCTTTGAGCCATGCCTCAAGTAACAGTAACTCCATAAGCCCTGAGCTGCTCAGAGATTTTATTTAAATCTCTATAGATAATCTTTTAATTAAAAGTTCACATAGAACTAGAAGAAAACTAAGAGGGCTATTCTTAAGAGGACCATGAGATGAAGGAGTAGAAGAGAGTAGATGCCTCTGGCAAAGGACACTTGCTCCCCCAATTCTCTCCCTCCAAAATCCCTTTTCCACATGAAGGCAGAGTCAAATGAGCATCAAAGGAATCCTTGAACATAAGGATACCTTGCAAAATGACCCCTGAGACATGTGGCCAATGGCCAAAGAAAGGGAGTTTGCAAACATTGCATGGGGCAGCTCTAAGTAAATAGGATAGATGTCCTTGAGCCTCAGGTCTTTTTTTAGCACAGCTGGTAGGTTCTTTACTCTGGAGCCAAACTGCCTGGGTTTGAATCCTCCCTCTTACAATTAGTAGATGTGTAACCTTGGGCAAGTCACATAACCTTTCCATGCCTCAGTTTCCTTGTTGATATGATGGACACAAAATTACTTTATATTTCATAGGGTCATTGTAATGATTAAATGAAATAATGCATGCACACCACTTAGAACAGTGCTGGCAACTAATAAGCAGTAGCAGTGTTATTGTTAATTATAATTTTCCTGAGTCATTGCTGAGCTGCAGTTAATAAAGAATGGCTTGTGCCTAGAATCAGTCACTTCAATGGTTTACATGCCTGTGCCTCTGAAGAGCCATAGATGGCACTATTGTGGCAATCTGCTAAGTCCTTTTCCCAGACTAGAAGACGAACCCTGATGAGATATGTGGCTTCAAGTGGCAGCACCAAAGGGCAAAGAGACATTTAATCACCAAACACAACACTTTTTCTCCCTCTTGAAAAATTATTCAGTGGAATTTAATAAAAATCTAGTCAGTGTTGGTAGATAGAAAAATACACATTCAAAACTCTGTGGTGCAATGCTATATTATTATTCCTCTTTTAACTTTTCCATCTCAAAATCGTAGTGTACATGATAAAGAACGATGATGATGATGGTGGAGATACCAGGGCACTGGGGCTCCTCTAGGAGTATTAGGAAGGCCCCTGGGGACACAGCCTCAGTTAGCTACCCAGTGTGGCATGGTGGCTGGTTATAGATGTTATACTAGAGATTGTCTTCCCAGAATTTGCTGATGGGTGATATTTTAGGATTTTGGCAGGGCTTCAAAGTTGGTAGATTTACGGGAAGCATATTAGGTGTCTGGAGTCCCTAGAGTATAGGAGTGTGTGTGGATGCAAGGAAGTGGGAGGAATAGAGACAGGGGTTGGACGAAAGAAAAAGATAAACGTTGACAAAAAGAACAACGATGTAACTATATATTGAGTGGGAGTGGAGGTTGACAATGGAAAACAAGAGAAGAGAATTTTTGAGAAGGGATAGTGGGAGACAGGGAGGGTCTAGCACTGTGTCCAGAATCTTCTAGAAGCTTCTGGAGCACATTATGTCTCATAGGGAAAGCAATTTCATTCTAGTCTGAGTCAACCCCCCTTCCAGCATCTTTGTTCCTTTCTGTCTGTACTGTCACTCACACTCACAGGCACATCTACTTCAGTGCCCCCAAGGCCATTTCCCAGTATATTCATCTGTACCTTTGCTGCTTATGTGACCGACAGCCAGCCAACAGGGCGTCAGAGTACCAGCAAGTAGCCTAGGTTGAAGCTCAAGGAAAACACTGACAAATATAAAATACTTCTATTTGTAAATGTCTGGTACCAATTGCAGCCAGTTAGCACTTAAAAAATTCAAGAGGCTAGGAGCAGTATGGAGGTCCGAAGACTTGTGTCTTGGATTATGTGCATATGTGCATCTAAAGAACACACTTGCACATAGAAGTCTTTCAGTAACTGGCAGTTTTCTTGAAAATGATGTAATAAGGATAAGTCCATTCCTGGCTTTCTCTTTCAACAGGTTCAGTTACATAGTGCAAACTGTTCACAGATCAGACCATTTACTCCCCAGTGAGTGTCTGTTTGGCCCGGACCCAAGGCCTAGGATAGAGGGTGACAGCGGCGGCGGGAGCAGCTTTGGCTACTGTGCTTTTTGTGCACATGCAGCTCCCACATTTTACCTTTGGAATTGGATAGTCCCTTGCTGAGTACATTGAACTTGGAGGATTTTTTTCATGTATTTTGCAGCCTCCAGAAACACCCAAGGCTTTTCTTATAATCACAGTTCAGTTGAACTTTGCCTAGCTTTTATACAGACGAAGTTCAGTTTAATCACTTAAACAGAAGGACATCGTGAAATACGTTTTCATTCTGATTATCTTTCACCTAACTGGGGGACAATCACCAAATAAAAAGGCTTTCAGGTTTTTTCTCTACTAGACTATAAAATCTCTTTAATTCTTCTACAGATGTACAGTTTGAATGAACTAAAGCCAGGGTTTATAGAATGCCAGAAAAGAAGGCTAGAATTAATGGAAATTAATAGTTTTGCCTTTTGGAGACAAACTGAATAGGACAGAACTATTTAATTAAGTAATTGGCTTTAGTGATACACATCATTTAAAAAATAATCTTCAACAAGTTACATGAAACAGTAAAGTATGGAAAAGAAAATCATCTCTGCCTTGTGTCCAGGATATATATTCCAGAAATCCGGATTGTATTCCTTAGGCCAGTTGTGAAAATGTGCACTGGACCTGGATTATAGACCTTTTAAAAAATCTGGTGAGGCTTGAGCTCTTGAAAGCCTTCCCTGAACTCCTCAAGTTGGGCGAAATGTCTGTGAATATTTTTCGAAGTACTTATCTGTTTAGATGTCTGTCATTCATGGTACATTGTAGAGGGGAGGGTATAGCTCAGTGGCACGAGGTCATGGGTTCGATCCCCAGTGCTGTTAAATAAATAAATAAAAATAAATGTAATTGCTCCCCCAAAAAAACAATATAACATAGTATATTGTAAGCTCCTTGAGAGCAGAAACCATAGTCTACCCATATTTAAAACACCAACATGCTCTATGATAATAATATTTGTTAAACTGTTGTTGGAAGTCAGGCAGTGGGACAAATGAAAATTGGACAGGCAGTGGTCTAAAATGGTGCATTTTAACATTTAAAAAATGGTGCACTTTCTAGTCTGCCCTCCATGATTTGTATAAAAATCTGTACTCCTGAATCTGAGCCCATCTGTATGACAGGGCCAGGTATGTTTAATATGATTTAAAAGCTTGTCTTGCTAAGTATCTTTCTCCTAAACTACATTATTTTATTCTGTCCTTTTGCCTGAAATCTCAGGATAATAAGATCCCTTTTGTAAAGTTTGAGAATCTTTGAGGAACTTCCTGGTGATCAGTCTTTCATAACGTAATATGAAATTGTTGGATCAGTTTGCTCTACTTTTAACACCTTGCTAGGATTAACACTGAGGAAAAAAGAATTTTGACCAAAGAGGTGGGAGAATGAGAGATGGTGCCAAATTAAGAGAGGGGAGAGTGTTTTGGAGCATGGGGAAATAGAGGGGAAATCCAGTCCCGGTAGCTCACTGTAGACCCAGGTCCTAGGTAAGGTAGGGGCTGGAAGTGAAACACACACATAGATGCAGAAAAGGATTGGGTGAGTGACAAAGTCAAATTTAGAATCAAGTCATAGAGTATGAGCATTAGAATTATTACATGTCCTTAATTCCGACAGGATGACAGGATGTGAAGATATAGAAAGGTTAAATCACTTTCCCAAGGTCACATGACTGTGTATTGGTTAAGCTAGAAATAATCAGCAGAATTTTAATCTTTTTACTAAACCAATAATTAAATTCAGTTCAAGTGCTTGTTAAGCATTTACTACATACTCAGCACAATGGTGGGAGTTCAAGTTCCATTTATGATCTTTTACCATCATGAAGTCTTCCATTCTCTTTTCATGGTAATAAGGACTTCTTATTGTGAAAGCCAAAATACATGAGCAACGTTGCCTAATTTGTGCTGTGATATTGGAATTTAAAGATAACGAATGAACATCTTTGCCTTAGGATAGAGTCAAACCAATAAAGGTAACAAATATAATAAAGCCAATTATAAAAAACTAACTCCTCTCTTTGGAATCAACTTAAATATCTCCCTCTCTCTAGATCCACTTAATCATCAAGTCCTGTAGATTCTGACTTCAGAATCTCTCCCAGGTCTGCTTCTTTACTTATCGCCTTCATTCTCACCTCAGTCTGCATCTCGTTACCTCTCAGGTGAATTATTACACATAAACTGCTACTCCTAATATCTATTTTCTCTTGTCCTTCTATCAATGCACACTTAGGTCAGATTAATATTCCTATAACATTACTTTACATACATACATCACAAATCTGTTCAGAAGCATTTCAATGTTCCCCACTGACCAAGATTAAAGGCCAAATTTTTATACTGTCTTCATAGTCACCCCCTTTGTCCTTTTTTGTAGCCATCTGTTTGTGGACATGTCTGGTTCCTGACACTAGGTTATAAATTCATAAGGGCAGGGAACTCTAGCTTCTTGTCTTTCAATTCCTATATCCTAGCACAAATTAGGCACTCAGTAAAGTTTCTTACTGATGATGATCACTTCCTATAATATTAAAATATTTTTATTTAATGTCCATAATGAAATTTACAGAAGACATTTCTGCATTTTCTGAAGGCTTATGTTATTAGTTATTTGATTTAATCTTTATAACCATTAACTTTCAGAGTATTTCATATTATCAGTAATTTTACAGGTACACACATTCACGTAGAGTTATGTGAAGTTTCAGCACAGAATGACCTAACTCCTTAGTATGTATCCCAAACACCTACACTGTTATGATTTGACTTGCCTCTCAGTGTTTAAGCTTAATTCTGCCTTATCACTACTAAATATACAACACATCATGGCCAAGGATACTAAGAGGGAACAAGTAACTCTCCCTTCTCTTTGTGTTTGTTCTTTGTACTGGTTCCCACAGTGTGTATACTCCCAGTGGATTCATAGCAAGTCAACAGGAGTTTTAGCTGAAGGCAAATGATGGATTATGCTCACTCAGAGAAATTCCATGCTCATTTTTAACAAGCTGGGAAACAAGATGTCATGGAAAAATCATTGGCTTAGCAATCAGAATAACAGGGTTCTAGACTTGGTTCTGTTGGCAACTAACAATATGATTTGAGAGTCATATAAATACTCACTGTGAATGTATTTGCATGTCTCTCAAACAACAGGGTGGTGGATTTGATTCATTCATTTCACAAATCTTTGACGATTACTGAATACATGATAGGCATGGTACAAGACACTTTAAGGAATACAAAGATGGACCAGGCATGAGTTTCTGTCCTTGAGAAGATTATAAGCCTAGAAGGCAGAAGATATGTACCCAAAGGACTGAAATACAATGTAGACAGGCATACAAACTGTGAAATAGGTACAAATAAAGAATGCAGTGATCTCTTAGATCCCTTCAGCTTAAGCATTCTATGATTTGCAATTAATTTTTCATGGAGAAAAGACTTCCCTTCCTAAAACAGAGATATTGTAATTATTTATTAAAGTGTTTCCTTCACTAGCATTACCTCCTACTTCACTGGGAAAGTTAGGAAGGCCCAGTTGAATGATTTTGGCCTTAATCATAAGGAAATGGAAAAAGGACATTTTGCAGAAACAGTTAATAATCTGTAACAATTGAAAAGAAAACAACAGGAACTTTTAAAATGAGATACATTTTTAAAGTAACTCTTTTATAACAGAATGTTGAAGACAAAAATCAAATTACATTTACTGAGGCTCTGCTATACTTCTAGTCCTCAAGAGGTTGCAGGAGTTAAAAATGAGGCTCAACTTATGGTGCCCCTCCTCACTCCGATGAGCATGTAGGTAGGGAGATGAGACAAATTACAGAGGAGGTGATTTTAAAACAGTTCAGTATAAAATTGCATAGTGCAAATCATGCTACCATAATAGGTAAGAGAAACATTGCAATGATGGATAAATCTGTCTTTAGAACAGTCAGATCTGACTTTGAAACCTTCTCTGCCACTCACTGGTTATGTGCCCTTGGGCCTATTGCTTAAATTCCTTGTAACTCAGTTTCCTCAACTGCACAATGAGGATAATTGTAGAACCTGCTATGCAGGTTTATTGTGAAGATTAAATGAGCTAATGCATATAAAGTGCCAAACACAGTGTCTGGCCCATAGCGATGCTTAATGGCTATTTGTTGAATTTGATCATCTGAGTGGGTTGGAATAGCTGAGGAAGAAGTTCAGAGCCAACGTGGGCATTTAAAGATGACAGAGAAAGGGAGTAGGAAATATATAAATGAAATCCGGTGTAATTTTGATCTGTAAGAAAAAAAATCAAAAGAGAAGAATACAAGTATTATCTTACACACTTACACAATATATGTAGAAATAACCTAATGTCAGCAACCACCAGCTAATAGCTAATGATAATTAACAGTCCAGTACTTGGCTGGTTGGCATGTCTCTTCTCAGCTTAAACGTGAAACTGTCTCATCAGTGAATTTTTAAATATCATAGCCCTATTGAAATTTGGTTCATAGATCGTCAGAATAAATACAAGCACAATTTATCTGCTAAATTCAACAATTTTTCTTTTGATCTGCTAGCAGCCCCAAATGAGCACAACTTTGAGAAATATTTCCAAGTAGATAACTCCTTCTTATATCAACCTTTCTAAAATTGTTGAAACTGGACAAAGTATTTGACCAGCCTTGCACCTTTTTTTCTTTTTACATAGTTATTATTATGATGACTGACAGACCAAAAATATTTTGGTGCTTTGGGATGAAATGTGTTATTAGAAACAGAAGATACAAATCATCAAAAAATAAAATTTGGAAGCAAGAAGCTTATCCACTAAATTCCATTTTCGAGGAAGAAAACCGAACACATTGAGACAAAGTTGTTTTCTGAGCTTGATAGGAACTATAAACATGCTTTTTTCTCTGAAGCACAAGCAAACAACAGTCTCGTGGTTTCTGACACACTAGAGCTCTTGTGGAAATGTCACATCTCACTTTGATTCATGTACTCTGGGTTAGGAAAATTAATTTGGAAAAAAAAAAAAAACCTCCTATTTAACTTTCCGACAAAATTGGACCCACTTTGTGTGTCCCCATTACTTGACTTTGAGTAAAGGTAACCATACTCTCTTCCTACGGCCCTGCATGATTAGAAAAACTCACAGCAGCATTTGGCCTCTAGGTTGTTTTAGCCTGACCCGGGCAATCACCCCTGGGATCTCAGTAAGGCGTATTTCCAGGGGTTAGGAGAAAGCTATTTTTCTGAGAAATTGATGGCATTCTGTAAAGAAGGAGGGAAAACATAAAAGCATTTGCAAAGACTGAACACTTTTAGAATCAAGTTCTTTTCAGAGAGTTCATCTTTCTGAACCAGTATATAGCCAGTGCTTCCAAGAAGTAAATCTCATTTCCCCTACCCTCCATAACTGAAGGACTTCTATCATCAGGAAAGGTTATTCCCGCAGAGGTGCATTTGTTGTTAAAAGATGAGGCGTAAGTCTAATTATTGAATACAATTGTTTAAAATCTCCAAAGTTGATCAGGCAGCAGCTTTAGGGTTTAGTAGCTCAAGCATCCTTAAATAGATTTGATGCCTGAGCCGCAACCGAGAAGTATGTTGTGATCCTCTGAGGGACAAACCCGTTATTTCCTTAAAAGTCTTTTAAGGAAACTTTAAAAATAGTCAATTATTCTTTTTGATAAAAATAATCAGACTTATTCTGAATAAACATATAATAAGATACAGGTACACAAAACATGTAATGAAATTGTAATCTTAAAAAAATGTCCTTCCAGTGTCTAACATTAATAGATATTTTTCACAATGAAAGGTTTTAAGATCTTGTCTTTCCATCTGGAGATGGTTTTAACATGAAAATGTGGTGGATGAAATGGATAATTCAGGTTGGAAGTCTATGAATTTTATATTCCTTTCCAACTGCATGTTGTTTCCCTCCCAAGATACCGTCTCCGAGGCTTGCCAATTACAACAGTGTGACTATTTTGAAAGAATGTTCATTTGAGTTCCCAGCAAAAATAATTTCAAGGAGACGCTGCCATTCAAAACATTCACAAATGAACTCCATACTTCATTACCTCAATTGCAGGCACAAATATAAAGGCAGTATGACTCTTTCATTCAAAATATGTTTTTAACTGAAACAAACAAAAAAATCATGCTCCCTGTTAGAAAAAGACGTCTGAGGAAGGGTAAAGGTTGACGCCTCTACTGCGAATGTGAACTTGATAGTTGTGTTCTGTTACTGAGAATGACATATACGTTTTTCCCTATGGAGCTTGTTTTACTACCTCTGACCATTTTATGATCATTTAGGTTTGTAGGCTGTCTAATATCTGTACCCATGGCAAACCACTGAAGATAAAATGTGCAGAGGAAAGAGAATGTGGTTTATTGGATGCTAAACTAAGCTGAAAGTCAGCAGACCTCAGTTCTATTTTTGGCTTTCTTTGGACAAATCATACCTTCCTTGACCTTGAACAAGTCATTTACTATCACTCTACCCCAGCTGGTGCAGTTAGGCCACATCATAAGAAGGCTCCAATACCGCATTTTTCCATAGCATAATTTATGAAGTAGGGAATAAATGCAAAATGAATTAATTGAAGAATTGCTCATTCAAAATGCTTCAAATCTCCCCTCCTCCATCTAATGGTACCATCAAAAGTAGAGCTAAAAATAAACTCCAGAATAGCAGTGGTTCTTATGGCCTCAGGTGAGCTCTGAGGGGCAGTTATGGTGAGCAAAGGAGAATCCTAGGACCGAGACTTGCACTCATCCTCCCTCCCCCCCTTACTTTCTTCTTGTATTGGAAAAGGAGTGGAGATTGCTGAATGCTGCTTGCACTGACGGCATCCACGATCCACAGTGATGGTGCTGGTTTTTTTTTTTTTTTTTTTGAGCAGGGGAGGTAATTAGGTCTATTTATATCTTTATTCTTAGAGAAGATACTGGGGATTGAACCCAGGATCTCATGCATGCTAAGCATGCGCTCTACCACTTGAGCTATACCCTCTCCTCACTCGACCAGAGGAAAGTTCTATCTGAACAAAGCAAAGGAACAATAATTAAGGTTTTCATGGGTGAGAGGATGGGGAATGGTCTATCATCTGCACCTCTGATAATGTAATGGAAGTTTCAGAAGAGGAAATTGGTATGATTGCCAGACTATCTGGGATTTTTAATTACCTAGGTTATAAACCAAGCTGCTTTTTTTTCCAAGTCTGGGAATGCGACTTTTTAAAAAGTCATGACCCAGGAATACATCTTGAACCTGTGTGATTCAGGAGCCCAGCGAGGACCTGCAGCTGAGATTGGGAGACACTTGGTTCACTCCACCAGTGAGGGAGGCAGGGGTCTAAGGTCTTATCCCACACATGCCCGAGGACATCCCTAGAAGTATGTGCTAGAATATTCCCACTATGCAGGTGGGGACACAGGCCTTGAGAGGCACAGTGACTTATCCAAGATCAGGAACAGAGCTCCACACAGGAGATCAGACAGGAGCTGGTCCATGGAATTTTTTTATACATTGAAGGATAGTTAGACCAGCTGATTATTTCTAATATATCTTATGGCATTAAGTGTATTGAGTATGATAAAATAGAATTAAAGAATTCTGAATTCTGGAGCTGGAAGGAGCATTAGAAATAACTCAATCATTTTACAGCATGTAAATTGAGGCACGGAAAAAGCAAGTTGCCCCAAATCAACACTTCATGAATACTGACACTAGAAATCAAATCTTCTGAATCTCATCACAGCAATAAATATTCCATTTGATGTCATGTGACCTGACAAGTTCCTAGAAGTAGTACCATTTGAATTTTCCTTCTTTCTATAAGCAGTTCAAACACTAAATATGAACCAGCTAATGAGATCATAATTGACTTTAGTCAGATGTTCATTAGTTTTCATTTTGACTTTGACTTTTCTGTCAGTATGGCGTAAGTTATTAATTATTGTGATTGTTATTATTAGTCCCAGCAGAATGAAACAAGAAAAATACTAAAAGGTTGAAATGTGTTACCCAATAAAGCCACAGAACCTACAGAAAAGTTTTAATAGGGAGGAAAATTACTGATGGTTTATTTTTCTGCCTGAAGATAGCAAGCAAGATGAATCTGTCTAAAGCAATCTCCTACAAGTCAACAGCATTGCCAGGACCACTATTGGCATATACAGTGCTTCTGGCAAATTGTAAAATGGCACTTCCTGTAGGCAGACAAATTGAGAAAGAAAAAAAAGAGTCCCCTTTCAGTGAGTGGATCGATTACAAAATAGCAACAGCTTCCGGAAGTGCCTGTGCTAGTGATTCCCTGTCTCCTGCCCACCCACCCAATGCTTTTGTGCAGGGTACACCTTGCAGAGACCCTGGGCATTATTCTCTTTATTCCAAATGCTGTCACTTCTGTCTGCATCTTCTTTTCTAGTAATAAGTTAAAATTCAGCTGTGGAAAACACAGTCTTGGGTTTCCCTGGCTTGACTCCAACATCAACAAAGACAGGAGCCCCAAGTCTCTATAGTACCCTAGCAATAAGCATGAACTTTTACATCACCAAGCACATTGACCCGTTCTGGCACATTTGCAGGCTGCTCAGTCCACCTCTTCTCTCCAGCCAAATCCTACTGCTGGTTTAAGGCTTCTTCTCTTCCGAGCAGTCTTTGCTGAATCATTCCAATTCTCATTGATAGTTTGTCCTTACACCCTTTAAGACTTGTCTGCTGAGGATTTGGCTGGATTAATATGACACTGACTGGCATTTGGTGAGAGGAACAAGTAATGCTTAAATCACCAGGCTGCACCGAGATGACGATGGCTTTCCTGCAGGAGCACTTTCAAGGCAAGGCAGAAGTCAGTCTGGAGACTATCTAGCAGCTCCGTATGTGGAGTAAGGTAGACTTATAAGTAAGAAAACAAGAGCCCAGGTGCCCCATGCACCCAGTACCAGCATATGCTGCCCAGATTCTCACTTTCTTGGCCTACAGATGCCCACCCAGCCAGTGCTTTTGAAAATGGGGGCTCTATCCCTCTACATGGCAATTGTGACTAATAATTAAAAGTATGTCTCCTAAGTAACGGAGCTTTTACCATCTTCATTACATTCAGCATGGGAAACTTCTGTCACCTGTTTAAAAATGTGGGGAAAAAATCAAGAAATCTGTTTATTATTAATGTCATAGTAATGAAGAAATTTATTTTAATAACGTAGCTGATCTCCTGCAACACTTGCCCCCTTTCTTGAAATCGGTGCTTTTGAGTTTAAAAGACATGAGCAATTTCAGATCTACTTTTTCATCTTCAAACAGAAAATGGGAGGAATAACAGGAATTGATGTGACCTCTGTTGATACCTTATCGAATATGTATGCATAAGTGTTTATTCTTTTCTACTGGTTTGTAGTTGTGGTGTTCATAACTGTTACTTTTGAGATTCCTTTGAAATAAAGCTTGCCATTCTATGAAGAAAAAAGCAACCAAAGAAAGGGGAGTGGGGCAAAGGCCATTTTACTTCTTTTTCTATCCTAAAACCCATTCCAAATCTTAACACTCCAGTTGAGGAAAGGTCAAGTACGCTGATGAAATAATAGAAGAAAAATGCATACTCATATGCTTCAGCACCTAAGTGGGTATGTGTATGTGTATGGGGGGCAGGATGAGTAAGGTTGGTGTACAATTCCTAGATGAGAATGCCTTGTGGTTCCACTTACCTAGCCACATGCAACTGAACTGTACAACATGCACTGTAAGAGATACAGACAGGTGGTCCAGCTCACTCAGAGCAGCCCCTGTGCTCTTATGGAAGGGAAGGAGCCCACTTCACTCCAGTTACTCCATTCACTAGCAGTGTGCAACCTCTAGAGGCCAACGTTATTTAGGAGGCATTTGATTCTATCCAATGTAATCATTCAATGTAATTCAATGTAATTATAGTCACTTAGAGACTGAGGATGGTCTCCATAATTATTTTATAAATGTTTATCTTGAATCTCCAGGAAGATCAGAAACTCACTGAGAGCTGGGTCAATAGCCATGCTGCTTCTCTTTCCTCAAGGGTTTAACTGAGACGTAGCCTAAGTACTTGTTCAATATTTGTATGATTAAATATAAAAATAAATCCTTATTTTTGAAACTCAATATAACCTGGTTTTACAGATATGAGGGTAATGGTATGGCCTATTACAGTCAAAGGAGATAGAAAAGAGTTAAGAACTGGTGAAAGAGTTTAAACCAAGAGTAGCTCCACTGGATGAAAAAAGCATACCCTCAAACCTTCTAATTATAGACTAGGCTCTGTGAGTTAATGACATTTCTTTATAAGACATGGGATTTTTTTTTTTCTGTCTGGAAGCAACACACATTCAGGAATTGAGACGAACGTCAATAGAACAAAAGCTGTAGCTCAGCTGTTTGGAGGAAATCAATTCAAACAACTCATAATTTGCCGGGTGACACATCATGAAACATTAAGCTAAGTGGCGGCACCTGGCTTCAGAAGCGTGATCTGTAGGACAGCTACCAATTTATTCGTGCTGAAAAGGAAAGTCTCCCCCTCCCCACTTCTTTCATGTAAAGCTTATAAACCAAAATGATAATGATATCAAAGGGCTCTAAAAAAAAAAAAAAAGAGCTTCCCGACAGACAGTTACCTCTTTGTCGGGTTATTTTGTGCAACTCTCTCAAACAAAGCAAACACTGAGCTGTACTAAGGAAATGCTTTGGGACCAGAACTTATGAGGTTCAGTGTGGAAGGGTGGCATGTAGTATGGTGGGGTGTCTGTATAATGGAAGTCTGGTTCGCAACCTGGTAAGTTTGCCAGGGAAGATATTTTCATTACTAACTGGGGTTAGAGAAAGGAAGCACAAAAACCTCTGTACCTTGAAAACAGCAGGTAGAGAAATAGGCACCAGTTCAACATGATCAGCTACTTAGTGTTCCAGAGAAACCAGTGAAAGTGGAGTTCACAGAAGAGCAAGAGGGAGAAGGCTGACCTTGGGTTGAATGAAAAAGATGGTCAGTAGGAGTACGCTGTTAGTGATGAAGCAAGGTGTTGTCATGGAGAAGCTTTGGGAAGTAGTCACTACAACATCATTGACCACATCGTTGAATGAAGACGTACTATATGGCCAGTTTCACCTAGTTGAGATGGGGGGTATAGAAGAAATGTAGTCACTTTCCACAAAAAGGGTAGCACCTAATAGAGACAAGAAAAAGTGACCGTTGACTATTTACTAGGTGCCAAATAGTGCTTCTTGTATCTTATCTTACAACATAATCCCTACAACATCTCAGTGATGTTATTCCCTCCATTGTACAGATGAGGAGATTGACGTCAAAAGAAGTTATGCATCTTGTGCAAAATCATTTATTCAGTAAGTGCCAGAGCCAAGATGTGAACCATAGTCTTACTATAGAGTCTATGCATTTAACCAATTGTAAGACAGGGATAAAAATGTTGTCAACCACAGTATAGTTAGGAGAATAAATGAGTTAACATATGAAAACAAGAGTGTCTGGAGTGGAGCCAATGTTCAAAAGCGATCAGCCATCATCATCTTTACTGTCAGCAGTGTTTTCCTACATCTTAATGCAGAAATCCTTTTTACAACATCTTTGACAGGTCGTTCCCAGCTCCTGATTATACATCTTCCCAGGGGCAGGAAGGTCAGTACTCAAGCAAGCTACTTCATTGTACAACAACTCTTATTATTTGGAAGGATTTCCTTTGATCAGCTGAAATAAACCTTCCTATAACTTTTGCCCACTGGCCCTATTTCTGCTATTGACAATAACAGAATAAGCTGACATCTTCTTCATGACAGATTAAATGTGACCAGAAAGAGGATGAGTCAAGATTTTTGAGCTGGAGAACAACATAAGGAAAGTGAGAATGGAGAGAGGGAGGCCAAGGAAGAGGATGTGGCAGTGATCCAGGTCATATACACCAGGACAAGAGTAATGGCAGTCAGGATGGAGAAGCAGTACAGATAAAAGAAACCTTTCATGGGGAAATTGTCAGGCTTGGGGACTGGCCAGGCGTGGGTAGGGGGATAAATAAAAGAAATCTCATTGATGAACCTAAGTTTACAAACCTACCTGTTGAGAGGAGACAAGTTTGTTGTTGTTGTTTGTTTGTTTGGGGGTGGGGTGCATTTGGAGGGTGGGAAGATGATGAACTTGGCTTTGAGTTGACAAATAAGCCAAAAAAAAAAATTTCCAGTACATAGAGATGAGTGATTGACAAGAGATATCTGGGTCTCGAAGTTCAAACCCATGTTGTTCAAGTGTCAAGTGTACAATCACTCTTTCACTTTCTCCTGAACTCAGCTGGATGGTTCATTGGTGGGGCTGGATAAGGTACGTTGGGGGAAGATTGCAGTTGCATTCAATAGACTTCTTATATGGAAAACCTAGAATTATCTATTTGTTGTATATAGTTTATGTACAGATATGTAGATAAGTATAAAAAGGTCTGGAGGGTTATATATAAAACAGTTAATGGCAGTTCTGTCTGGGGAGGAGAGTAAGATCAGAAAGCAGCGGTGAGAGCAGGAGACTCACACTGAACTCTAGATCATTCAGTGTGTGGATTTTTACTATGAGAATGTAGTCCTGCATTAACTTGTGTAATATAAAAACAATAAAAATTCTTGTCTTTTTTTTAAAGACAACTGTTTATTAAATCTGAGAAGCTGGAAAGTTTAGAGTAGCCTTTCTGCTATCACAATGATAAATGACTTCATGTCCCAGGGTGCTTGCATTTGTTTGAATGCTGGACAACTTCCTCCTCTGTCATTGCAAGATCGCCAGTCTCTCTAGGCTCACAGCCACCTAAGAAAGAAAATCAAGAAAAAAAAAAGTATTTTAAAAGAATTTAAAGAAGAAATGACATGTTTCAAATAGCCTCAGGAAGGCTGGGAGGTGGGCTACAGTCCCCAAAGGTTAGCTAAGCAGTGTGTTCGGCAGTAAACCGGAGGGGCCTCTTTAACCTCCTCCCACCATATGACAAGCAAACAAGAGGAAATGTGGCTGGTGTGAGTCCACTGCAGAGGTGGGAAGTTCCTTAGTGCGGTAGTGACAATGCCCTGCTTCCCTAGATCTGGCACATTTCAGAAGCTGCTGACGTGTTGATGCCTGCTAAAACATGATGTGGGAAGAAGAATGAATGTGGGCAAGCTTGGCTAGCCACTCAGGGGGAAATGATCTCATTTCTCCTGCTGGGCAACCCCCAGTTGATGGTAAATGGAATAAGACAGGGTAGCATTTAAATTCCATCATTATGGTTTTTTTCTTCAAAGCCACAAGTTTACAGATGATGGCTTCTATTGTCTTTTGAGCTCTTTATCATGGTTGTAGCCAGAAAAGGAGAAAGATTCAGAAACACTGTCTTGGCCAGTATTTCATTCTCCTGCTTCTCTTTGGGTATAATTCCATTATTTTTTCCGCAAGGACAGGGGCGGCCTTTGGCACTTGTGATGGTCTTATGTGCTGGCTGGCTGGTTGGAAGTCATGAATATTGGAGCCTTTAATCCACAATCTCTTCCAGTGCAATTTGTCTATGAGATTCCTTTCCTGTCCTGCCAGAGGGTAGTAGAGTTATAATTCATGATCCTGTGATCTTCAACATGGCTTCTGGCACAGTGAGTAAGTTCTTTGTTCTTTTAGGACAGAACTGTCACTCATCACTAAACAGCCCTTCATTTTTTTCCTAAACACTGACTCATAGAATCATAGATTCTCAGGGATGGAAGGAAGCCGAGAGGTCGTCTAATGCAACCCCTTACTAGTTGACTCCAGGCAGTGCCTAGGCATGGTGAATTACTTCATGCCCAAGATAAGTAATATTTGGTGAAATAAAAAGAGTGATTTGTGAGGGTCAGAGATAGAACACCTCCAAAAGGACTCTAAAGAGATGCGGGTGCTAAGAGGTATGAGGTAGGAAAAAGGCATATTTAATAATATCTTTCTTTCTGTGAGAATTAACCAGGTACAAACCCAATTTCAAAACTGAGAACCTCCTAATTATATAATAATAGTGAAAATAATGATATTGATAATAATGAAAAGTCAGAGCAGTTAAAATCAGTTAAGATTTTTCTGAACCCTGATATGGAGCTAAGTTATCCACGTGCATTATAGAATCATCAGATCACTCCTTTGAGTCTGATATTATCCTCCATTTTACAGATGAGGAAACTGGGGCTTTAGAAAGGTTGGAGTGGTTTGCCCAAGGTCATATACCTATCAAGTGGCAGAACTAATACTGGAACCCAGGAGTAAGTCTTTACCACCAGGCCATTCTACCCTATTGTTCTTAAAAGAAGACACTTACCATAGAAAACAGGTCTCTCCTAGATTTGTCCCCAGCTGCCTGGCTAGTCAGGGATATGTTTCATCATCTTTTCTCTTGATTCCTTGAGATCCTTCTCAGTTTATAAGCCCACATTTGAGCTAAAGTAGAAATATTTATTGCTTCTATTCCTTCACACAAAGGATGTTTTGGTTTCAGCCAAGAGCAGGAGAAATTCTTGCCTGAGCTTTGGTTACCCTACTGGTGCATTTGGAGCAGGTGATATGTTTACGGGGGAAAATAATAGCCTATGGTCCCAGACAGCTGGTTTGAGAGGAATTAAAACCCTACTCTGATCCAAAGAATAAGGATCTTTCATTAAAATTCTCTGCCTGGCTAGTCAAAATCTATAAATCCATCAAGTAGAGTGAAGTTTTAGTCTTAAAATATCTCAAGGATAAGTTTTTCTATTAAGCCCATCTTCCTTTGAGTAGTAAATTTTTAAAAGCTGGGTTGCTGTGCTGTGAGTAAACAGCAAAAGGAAGTAAGGATGTCACATAAATAAATAACCAGAATTACGTGGACTAAAGGGCCCAAAGGCTCTCCCACATTGTTGCTTCACAACAACCCTGTGAAGTAGGCTAGACATATTTTATTTTCCTAATTTGGTGACAAAAATATCTGAGACAGAGTTTAAGAGGATCACTCAAAGTTATGTGGTGACATGGTAAAAAAAGACAGGCTTAAGATCCAGGAAACTTTTTATGTTGTTCTATCCACATTGAATAATTCTGTACTGATGGAGATCATGTTTATAATTTTTTAATCATTATGAAATATCCCTAGCAATTTTATTATCTTCCTTTGGTCTTAAAGATCTTGGTGGTGTTCTTTGATCTTCATGGGAAATTAGTATACGTCAAAGCATTAGTGTACTATGTCAGTGGTAGAATTTCCTATATCTAATTTTTAAAAATTCAATATATGGTCATTATCCTTACTGAAGGTTAGCACAGCAATAATCTTTAACGAGTTTGTAAATGTGATTGGTTGTACATTTGGAGAGAAGAGGGGGAAATAACACTAACTGAATATCAACTACATGCTAGATACTTTCAATGCATTATCTCATTTGCTGCTCTCAATAGCTCAAAAGGAAAAGCTTGTGTTCTACTTTGCACTTAAGAAATTGACTCTTTTTTTAAATATATATTTTTACTGAAGTATAGTCAGTTTACAGTGTTGTGAGAAATTGACTGTTAGAGATGTTAAATAACACTACCAAAGTCCCACAGATATCCAGTGGTGAAGCTAGACCTCAAACTGGTATAGTCTGAATCCAAAGTCCAGGTTTCTAACAACTGTGCCCATTGCTTTTTAGTAGCTGAAGCTACATAAATACTTATAGCTCATCACCAGAGTTTGTTATCTACCAACCACTGTGTTAATGGCTTTGCCTTCCTTACCCCATTAATTGTTAAAAGTTATGAAGTAGGTACTAATATTATACCCATTTTATAGATGAGGAAACTGAGACTAATAATGTTAAGTAATTTAAGTCACACAGCTGATAAGGGAAGGAACCAGAATAGTTCCTATATGCCTCTGGTCTTCTGTATGCCAGTTAGACAGCACAGCTTATGAAGTATGAAAGAGGAGTAAAGAATCACTTTGCAGCAATAATTTGAGTTGGCATGTATATGCAAAATCACATATCAAAAACCCAGGGCCCATGAGAAATATTACTCTTTCATTCTCAAGGTTACTGACTGGTTATAGGAGGGTGGGGGCATTTTTGATATTCTAAAAAGTCCTTAGTGAAGACAGAAGCCATTAAATCAATCAGTAAGGTTAAGAACAGAAGTGTCAATTGGGACACACTTTGTTGTCTGTGATGACATTAGCTAGTTCACGAACATGAGCCGTAATGTATATAACCTTTTACTTTGTACTTGTTTTGGAACTTTGATAGATGAAAGTAATGATGTAGTGAAATGCTATGTAATGACACAGGAGCTATGTTGTCAAAATATATAAAGGATAAAGCATATACAGACAGGTATCAGTTACAATCCCAACTCTGCTGCTTCCTAGCTGTGTGATCCTGGTCAAGATACTTGCCTTCTCTGTCCCTTAGCCTACTTCTCTTTGAAATGAGGCTAATCGTACCTAACTCACAGACTTGCTGTGTGTCTCTGATGAGTTTAAATATGCAAAGTACCTACTCCGGGAATTGGCACGTAGCAGTAATTCAATATACATCAATGCTCTCTGCCTTTCCCTTGAGAATCAGAATCATTATTTAAAATTCATCTCCATACAGCAAGGACTTTTTAAGATCTGGAAAATAAACATTTTCACATGCATTTATTAGTTGTCATAGTTTCATATTATTTCACTGTTCCTACTTTGTTAGGCAGTCGTAACTACCATAGATCTTGCACTTCGTAATAGCATATGCAGAAACTGACTCACACAAAACGCATTACTTTGTGGCTGACTTAATAAGATTCGCGCAAAATTATTGCTGCATTTTAATTTGTTTATTCTTTGTTTTCTCTTTTCATACTGTTTGCAGAATTGCCTAAATGGCACTTAGAAAACCAGAAGTACATGGGAAAGTAAGTTATCCAAGCAGACACTCAGAATTGCTTGGCGGGCTTTACAACAACCGGCAAATTAACCTTCGTACACTCTGATAGTGCTGCAGAGTTAAAGGGACGGCTGTATTTGCCTCCATGCAGCTGTCTCGTTTGCTAATGCATGTTCCTAAAATAAAAATTTTAAAAAAAGAACCACACACACACTCTAATTGTCTTTTTCCTCCCAACAATCCAGCTACTCAGCCCTTCTTCTTGAAACCCATTTTCGTAAACACTGTGTTGACCAAGAAGTGTCTGGAGATGAGAGGATGGAGAAAGCTTGTATTGTTTATTGAATATCAGAGGATGGTTCCTTCAGGCGACCTAAGGCATGTGTGAGTGCTATCATAAGAGCCACATTTTAAAGGGATGAAGTCATTGCAAACGCCGCCTTAGAAGAGTGTGCTGGTGCCAAAGCCTATCCTCAACTGCATTTCCAGATTTGGTTTTTTAAAAATCCAGAGATTTTTTTTTTAAACACATAAATCAAGAGTGAACAAGGCAAAGGTTCAGCAGTTCACGTCCATGCATTGGTGCCCTTAGTCTTGGAACTCAATTTCTTAGCCAGGTTGCCTTTTGGGGTTAAAAGAAGGGAAAACAGAGACGTGGGGGGGGGGGCGCCCCGGCGCGGGGTGGAGGGGAGAGGGGGTGGTTGGGGTGGAGACAGGCAGGGCCAAGAATCCAATAAAGAAAACATGCTACACAAAGGTGTAATAATCAGTAAACCTAAGGAAGAGCAAGCAGAGAAGATGGAAAGTTATTTAAAATCAGAGAAAGAGGAGAGGAAGAAAAGTTACTTAAAATTGGTATATAGCAAAAAAAAAAAAATTTAACTTCCATTTTACTGATAAATGCCCTTTAGTCTGGAATTAGAATTCTATAAAGTCAAACAAAGAGCCACAGTTAATTCCCTGGGAGACTTCAATTTCAACTTGGATTGGCTTTAACAATAATAAAAAAAAAAATGGTGCAAATTCAGAAAGCAGGACACAAAAAAATTAAAGAATGTAAAAAGCCTCTCCTAGGTGAGCATGGTAGCCTTACATAAAGGGGAAATGAAAATCTTTTCATGCCATTGCCCTTTACTCTGAAGTCCTACTAATCCTGACCTTTCATGTTTTGTAAAACATCAAAAGCAGGTTAAATGAAAACACAATTACCGGTGTGGGATTCTAGAGAAAAAAAGGCTAACTTGGCATGCTTTTACTGGTTAGAACTGTTCAGGTGAATATGGTGCTTAGTAATTGTTCGGGCAAGAAAGTGGGTATAAGCTTTCTCTCCTACTATGAGGCTGCGTGCACACTTTGTTCTCTGAGGAAAAAAGAAATCGCTACATATTGAAGAAAAGAGATATACTTATGTTGGACTTCAGTGGGAGTCTGGCTAATAGAGGTCTGTTCCTCTCTGGGAAATATGAGCAATTCCCAATGTGCAAAGCACAGAAACGCATGTACAGGCATCGTGCCCACTGTCTCCTTGCCAGGACCTTTTGTCTCCAAACCTAAGGGACCACACACCACCTTCCTTTCAAAGGCCCCTGTTTGACACTCAGGCATCTCAGGTTTATCCTGACAAAGCCCATATTTAATATTCATGATTAAAATGAGAGACAGTTAGAGCTGGAAGTTATATATACGTAGTTCAGCCAGTCAGCTATTTGCCTGAACCACTTATGTCCCCAGCCCCCCAAGAGCTCGTCCTTTAAATGATAGGCAATATTGACACAATTGAAATAGTTTAACTGGCAAATTAAATTTCCTTCCTCTTTTCAGAAAATAAAATCTATTATGTAAAGTTAGGTTTGACTCTACACAGCATTTGTGCCTTAGCTATAAGCTAGCCAATTCATTTTAGAATGAAATGATCATTCTTGAAAATATATCGTTCTGAGTCCTCTTAGGCATTTAGAGGTGAATTGAAAGTGCTTATTTCTTAATTTGTTCCTCCTCTATTTCTTATGATCTTCTCTATCTCCCATACTCATATACCCAAGGAAAGAGATACAAAAATCTTTTTCTAATGTTAGGATAGACTGAAGGTGCTGACTGAAAGTTCCCCTGAATGAATGAGAGTGAAAGGGGCCAAAATGCCTTTGAAATATTCTTTCTCAGCAAACAAAATAGAGTGGATTTTGTGAACTTGAAAATGGATAAACAATGTTTATGTCTCTATCTCTTCATAATCACCTGAGGATCGAACTGTATTACACATTCAGGATGTCTGGTTGTACTTTAGTTACAATATATTTCCTTTGATGCTAATCTTCCTAGTGTCTGAATTCCCTCAGATTAAAAGTGAGAACTGGGATTGACTTGAGCAACAATGAAGAACTCATAATACTCAGTAGAATTCAAGGTTGTTTCCAGGGATGAAAGAGTGGGAAAACACATCAACACAATGTAGGGTAAAACAACATACAGTAACATCCCATTTATCCAACCATCTTGCACACAGCAGTATACAGAAAGGCTTACAATTTCTCTTGGTAGTAAAAAGCGTGTCACGTTAAGCCCTCCATGGCTAGATAACTGTGTGAAAAGTAAAAAGGCAGATTAGGAAGGATACATCCAGGCACGAAAAATGTCCCAATACATACGGTCCAAGCTTAGCACAGTATGGTTAACTACGGAGAGGAGCAAAAGCTGGTTAGTCCTCAAGAGCCCCAGTGCATCACTGAGTAATAAACGGTGTGATAATTACATTTAGGATGCTGCTTTTAACCTCCTCAGGTACCATATTTTCTCCTAGGCAGTTACCATCCTGCTGTGTGAGCTCTCTCCTCCATCAGCTCCAAGATTCAAGGGAGTATATGAACTGAAATATCTTCCCTTCACTGAGGCCAGTGTTCACGTTTAAGGCAGTTTCCCGTGACTGCTTCCCCACTCAAAAACGGGTTATAGTCCTCCTTACATGTTCTCATTGCACCCCGAAGTTTCATTCAAAGCACCTATGAAAATTGTAAGTGAATAAGTATTTGTACAATTATTTTATTAACCCATACATTCATTCATTCAGCAAACATTTATTGACCATTTACTCTGAGCCATGCACTATGCTGGGCACTGGGGTGTAAGAGTGAACTCAACGGACATGGACCCTGCTTTCATGAAGCATCAGAGGAGATTGTGAATAACAGCATAATTCATTACTTAGGCACATTTATTTCATGACAATCTCTTTTGCAAGACCATAAACACAATGAGGCAGGAAACATTTCTGTCTTGCTCAGTCTTGGAGGGTTCTTAGTGGGAACCAGCTAAGAAGGCTTTTGCTTCAGTTCAAAGCATCTCTTGGGCTTCTGAGATAGACAATGAGGTTGTTCCTGTAAGTTTTCAGAAGGCAACACACCAGGCTTCCCCTGGCCAAGGGAGAAGACCTAAGTTGGCTTCTCGAGTTCTAGAGGTACAGTGGGTCAGGACCCTAAGCTCGATTTGTCAGGGAGGGCTCTGGCAAGGGAAACCATGCTTGGAATCGGGAATTTATTGGGCCCTGACTTTGTTGCACTTCTAAATTCTCAAGACTGACCTTATGGTCCAGGGGACTTAAAAGCAGTAGCTTTGTAGTGTTTCAGGGCCTCATGACAGATAAAGGGACAGCTTCAACAGCTACACGTGAAGAGTTCAGAGAGAACAAAGCTCCCAAGAAAAGAAAAGAAGGTCTGGATAAATCTCAGGGTTCTGAGGCTCACCAGGAGTGGCTTTCTTCTCCTGGAAATTCATTCATTACCTAGCAGTTGGCCCGGTGGGGAACAGTTGACTACATGGCATCACCCTTCACTAATTTAATAAAATTCTTATTATCGCCTTTGCTCATCCAAAAATGATTCCTGGTTTCAATTGCAGGGAAGCTTAAATGTGTAACAAGAATATTCCTAGCTGCCCCAGAACACAAAGAGAAGTCCTGAGACCGTGAATTGTCCATTTATTCATCCTGGATGGGGTAGTTCTTGGTCTATATATGGTATTTTTTTAAATTCAAGAAAAAGATTATTGTTTTATTATTAGAAAACAATACATGTTTCTATAGAAAATCTGAAATAGCAAAAAAAAAAAAAAAAAAAAGAGAAGGAAAAAAAAAAGTCCTACCTCCCAGGAATAATCACTATGAATGTCTGAATTAACCCTTCCAAACATTTTTCTTGTGGATACATTGCATAGTGCAACAGGCTCAGTATACTGTCAAACCCAAGATCCAAGTAACTTTTCTCTTGCCAGGACTCTGATCTACAGTCTCTCTGACTCAACATTCCTTTGGGGCCCTAAGAAATAGACTTGAAATGAAAGAGCTGGGCTGGAGATACCAGTTTAGGAGTCATCAGCCAAGGTGGTAGCCGAGCCAGTAGGAAGCAACACTATCTACCACTTGTCGACAGTTTACTATGTATCGGGTGCTGAGCTAAAGTCACTTTAGATACATTCTATCTAATCCTCACAAGAACCTCTTGAATCTGTATTGTCTCCTTTTACAAATGAGGAAACTGAAATTCAGCGGGGAAAAGGGATGTATTAGCTTTCTAATGCTGTTGTAAAAAAATTATCACAAATTCAGTGGCTTAAAATATCACAAATGTATTAGCTCACAGGTCTGTAGGTTGCAAGTCTAGGCACAGTTGGCATTCCTGGTTCTCTGCTTAAGAGACTCCTAAGGCTGAAATCAAGGTGTCAGCTGGGCTGCATCATTTCTGGAGGCTGTGAAGATGAATCTGCTTCCAAGCTCATTCAAGATATTGGTGGAATTCCATTCTTTCAGGTTGTAGGACTGAGGTCTTATTTTCTTGCTGGCTGTCAGCTGAAGGATGATCTCAGCTTCTAGAGGCTGCCCTTCCTCCATCTTTGAAGGCAGCAAGAGTGGGCTTAGCCCTTCTCACACTGCCATCTCTCTGCTGTCCCCTCTGTGTCATTTCTCCTCTGCTTTCTTTTGTTCTAACCACTTTACTGAGGTATGATTGACGTATGAAAGCTGCACATAGTTTATGTATACAACTTGATGAGTTTGGGGATAAGTATATTACACCTGTGAAACCATAACCACCATGAAGGCCACAAACATAGCCATGCCCTCCCAAAGTTTTTCCAGACCTCCCTATTTTATGGTCAGCTGATTAGCAACTCAGTTACATCGGCAAAATCCCTACACAGCTGTACCGAGATTAGTGTTTGGTTAAATAACCAGTGGATGGAAATCTTGGGGAAACATCTTTAAAATTTTGCCTGCCATGGTGATTTTCCCCAGGGTCACACAACTAATTAAGTGGCAGACCTGGGATTAGAATATATCTAATTCTGGATCCAAAAGAGTTTGCTGCATGTGACTGAATTCATTTTTAAAATTAATAAAAAGGAAGCTGGATGAGAGTTCAGGAAGAATATACAGAGAAAAGCAGAGGGCCAGGACCAAAGATGTCAGAAACACCTGGCAGAAGGTTTTGCAGAAAGTGAGTTCAATAAATACTTAAGTTATTTTACTCCGCTATACATCACCTATTAGAGCCACTCTTCTAGGCCATCACTCCTAAGTGTTTTGTTAAAACCAGGATAGTTTTGGACTCAAAAAAAGCCCAGCACATAGAAACAAGAAGTAGAATGGTGGATACTAGGGACTGGGGGATGGGGGAAATGGGGAGATATTGGTCAAAGGATACAAACTTCCAGTTATAAGATGAATAAGTTCTGAGAATCTAATGTACAGCATGGTGATTACGGTTAATAGCACTGTATTGTACACTTGAAAGTTACTAAGAGACTAGATCCTAAATGTTCTTACCACAAAAAAGAAATGGTAATTATGTGATGTGATGGAAATGTTAGTTCATGCTATGATGGTAATCATTTTCCATGTATAAGTGTATCAAATCAACATGTGTACACCTTAAAATTATACAGTGTTATATGTCAATTATATCTCAACAAATCTGGGAGTGGGGAGAAAAAATTCTGAATATTCTTGGCCACACACACTTCCCAATAAAATTTAAAGTCAGCTTACCAATTTTCAATTTCTTAAAAAGATAAGATAGTTTTAAATCATAATACTCTACAAGTCATCAGTATGAAAACTAGCTTTAAACCTAAAATCGTTCTAAGCTGTGTATCTATACACATGTATGGCCCCAGTCAGGCACGTTCGTGTCCTTGCCGTCTCCCAAGCAACAGCAAATGATTCTGTCAGCACCCGGGACAAGCAAGGTGTCACTGTTGCATCTCTATCTGCCCCTGGACCGTGGGAGAGATCTGTGGTGGTGAGGAGCCCTCTCTGTCTCCATCTGGCTTTGGGAAAAAGCTTGTCACCTTTGATTAGATTAAGATTTCATCAAGGGCCTAGGTATTTGTGGGATGTGCTTTGGGTTAGCCTTTTGGCTTCTGATTTGGGATATTTTAGAATCTGACTTAAGCCTGTAGATGATGAACAAAGGGCAAGGTAGAGGCAAGCAGATACCACAAGAAAAAAAAAAAAAGAATCAAACACTGGGGGTAGGAAATTAGTATAAGCTGAGAGATATTCGAGGATTTTTCTCTTACTTTGGAATAAAATGCAATTAAAACTCCCCCAATCAATTTAGTTTCTTCCTTTGCCTCTAGACCACCACCTTCCCAAGCCCCAGCCTTCCCCACCAACACACTGCCATGTACACATACACTCCTACACACATGTGCACACAAAGAATGCAGGACCAAGCTCATTGGGAGTAAGAAAAGGGAGGAGCTCAGGACTAAAAGACCTTGTTGAAGACCCTTTGAGAGACTGAGACAAGCCATAAAAGCAATCCAGGAGGCAATGGAACTGAGATCAGTCCCTCTTATCCAAGAGTAATGACTGAGTGCCACAGGGTTTCTGTTTTAAGGTCAAAATCGGCTCATGACCATAACCCTGCTGACTTCAATATGGCCATTTGCTCAGACCTATAAATCCTTTATTTCCCTAAGAAATTCCATCAGTTAAAAAGCCAAATACTTGGCCCTTATTAGATCCAGACCTTCATCTATATTTTCAAGGACCTGTCTGCCTTTTTGGATTTAGTTTGATAAGACCTGGTCTGATTTCAAATAGGAATAAAAGGGATATAAATATAGGAAACAGTTAATTTATTCATATTCTGCTTCTGTTTAGAGGGTGGATGGGGATAACTACATAGCACAATTTTTTAAAGCAATTGATTCTCTAAGACAAGTGATTCAGAATTATAGTTCCCTTTCTTGTGTCCAAGAAACTTATTGTACAAGACAATTCAACTAGTGTCTACTGGGTGCCTAGCACAGTGTCCCCATGTCTTTCATGATGTCTCAAAAGTAGGTGCTCAATTATTATTTGACTCAAACTGCTATTAGTTAATTTTATCAGACAAAAAGTCAGATAATTAGAAAATGTCTTCATTTCCCTGGCTGACATCTGAGGGGTTTGGAAAGAAATAGTACTCATTCCTAGAAATGGATATATCTGCTAATCAGGGTTCTGGAGTGAAAAAAAAAAAAAAAAAAGTTGGAGCTCAGGCCAGATTAAGAAATAGGTGAAGCTTGTTTTACTTCCCTTGATTATCTGGTGTTTCTGTCTTATATCTTCCTCCCCACTTAAGTGCATAAGGAACAACATTACTACACTCTTCTCTGCAGAGTTGGATGGATGCGGCAATAGAAAAAAAGATAAGCCTTGAAAATTTAAACTCAGTAGAATTTATTCATAAGAGGTGACTCTGGTCACCTTGGAAGGGGCTTTCTTTGGGAGAAGGCTTGTAAATGTGTCATAGATAGGAAAAGTGGCACTGGAAAGTTGTCAGGAAGACTTGCACCTTCCTCAAGGTCAGTCAAGAAACAAGAGTGACCGGAAAGAGACAACTGTGAAAAATTATAATCCATCCAACTGCTTTGGAACTTTCCTGAAATGACATGAGGTTATGGCAAAAATTATAGAAGGGGAATATAACTGAAAAACTGGAAATGAAAAGGAGGGGGGAATTAAAATATGGGAATAATGTGCTAGTTTTCAGAGAAGAGTGGGCTCTACCTCTTTCTGAGTTATTTTACTGAGAGAAAATAGCCCTGCAGTAAGAAGGATATTCATCTAGCTATACTTATTTGCTGAAAATAAAACTATAGAACTCAACAATATGCCCTCCCTTTGTTCAAACTCTGTGCTCACTAAGCATTCTTGTCTATAATTTGGTTCTTTGAGCGATATGCCCATCCAGGGAGAATGCCCTGAGCAAATGGCAAATGTGCATTATCCCATCAAGATCCAGCCGTAAATTAATAAATGACTCTCTGGATTATACGTCAGTCTTTTCAGTGTAGTTAGTGTAAAGCAATCCCCCCAGGATTTGACAATTTTGCATGCACTAAATAAACTGAGTTTCTGGATCTGCAAAGCTGAGAATCTGACCCTGAAGCCATGAAGAACTTACAATTAGCCTTCTATTGAGCTTTGATAACTTTGGCATATTAAGCATCCGCATGGTTACTGTCTAGTTCTCACATGGCCTGCAGTTCAGATTTACTTTGGCTAGAAATAAACAGCAAAAACAAAAACACCTCCCCCCAAAAAATAAGGCCAAGAAAGTGGCAGGAAAGTAATACAGCAGAAAGGAAAAGGGCTTTCGTATCACAAGACCTGAATTTGGAAAAGATACCCAAGCTCCTACCCTCCATTTTCTCATTTGAAAATGGGGTTAATAATACCTACTTTTGGAAGATTTCTTGTCAGATTAGATACATTATAAAGATCTGGCAAATGGAGGGTTTTTGATAAGATACAACTTATAAGTTTTGTAACTGCCATCCTGAGCTGAATTAATATTTTAAGTATACTTTAGACTTAATCCAAAGGCATAAATGTCTCAAGGAGTCATTTCAGAGTCCAGCTAGGAAGTAAGGTGGTAAAAGAATTTGGGAGATCCAGGCTCAATCAGGATCTGTGGAAATTGCACTCCACTGGCCCTTGAAACTAGGTCTTCTTGTTGTCCACTAAACCCACGTAGGGAGGATGAAATAATTAGGGAGCTGCCTCTGGCATAAATTTCGTATAAATGGGTGTTTCATAGAGATATGGTACTCCTGACAAATTGTCACAAGATACTGTGTACTTTCATCCAAGGAAAGCTTGCTCAGAAGCAAAACAAGTAATGATAGCTAACATTTGTTCAGCACTTACTTTGTGCCTGACACTGTGTTAAAGAAAGTATGTCTATAACTATTTTCACATGCATTCGTTTATCTCACCAAGAATATTCTAAGCTCTTGGAAAACTTTGTGTCCTCCTCCTTGCCTAGTACAGTGTAGGGTGTAACGAAAGGACAAAGGCTATGGATGATGATCCTGAACTACTAACATTTATTGATTTGTTACCATGAGCCGGGCCATATGCTAAAGTGCTTTTACATGCTTTATCTCATTCAATTCTGTTAATAACCTGATGATCTAGGTACTAGTATTATCCCTATTTTACAGATGGAGGCATCGGGGCTTGAAGGTTAGGTCACTTGCCCACAGTCACACAGCTATTAGTGGCTGAGTATGAATTCAATCCAGGTCAGTGATTCCAAAAACCGTTCTACTACCATCCTATTACCTCCAGTCTTGGCTTTAACATTTCTCTCAGGCAAGCTATTTAAGTTTTTATGGCACATCTGTAAAAGCGAAGTAACGATTCCCACTTTCACCAAAACAGAACATTGTGAATTCACCATTTTGACCCTGAGAATGATAGAGTCCTAAATGAAGACCACTCCTTGGAGTAGCCCTGGAAAATCTAATCTCGTAGATTAAATAACAAACAAATAAAATTTTCCTTTTCATCCAGTTCATACTAAATATTACTGGTGAAAATAATCAGCACAAAATAAAACTGAAAAAAGTAGTAATTGTATTTGATTAAAAAACTATTATAGATGAAAAAATAAGAATAACATCTTTTCAGTGAGAAAGTGAAAAAGTTGACCTGATAAATTAGAGTTGGTAGAACTTATCTAGACAAAGGAAATAAAATGGAAAATGAATAAAAACACATTAAGAAAAATATGTTATTAATTGCAAATTGAATAGAAAATGAGATATTGCAAAAATATAGCTCTATACAGTATGACCCAGACAAACTGGACTGTGTAGAAATAATGGTCATAAAAGTAAAACTATGGATGTATAAAAATAAATTTCATTATAACTTTTATGAGCAAATTAATTGATTCTGATTAAAAAAAAATTTAAGCAAATTAAAAATGAAAATGGAAAAATTTTATATAATTTAGCTTCAATGCATAGAAAAATTGATGAAAGAAATAGAATGGCTTGGTGGTGTTCTCTCCAGAAAATACTGTAATGAAGAAAATTAATCAATGTCATTATCATTAAGAATCATTATAGCAAAATGATTTAAAAGTGTGGACTTTGAAGCCAGACGACCCGAGTTTGAGATCCAGCTCCACCACTTACTTAACTACAATCTTCAGTCAGTAGCTTAACCTCTCTGTACCCCAATAATCTCATCAGTAAAATGGGAATAAAATAGTATGTGCCTCGTCAGGTTCTTGTGAAGAGTAAATAAATATATAAATCTCTGAAAGAGTGCTTGGCACATAGTAAATGCCATCTTTCCTTTCTCATTGATTAATTCCAGGGCCCAGCATTGCTTGATATTGCATCATAATCATTGCATGACAAGTTGCTATAGAGTCATTATGATATGCCAGCAATGAAAGACTAATGTGTTATCAGTGACCAAAAGTCCCAGGCTTGATAAGCGAGTTTCACATTGTTTCAATTGTCAGAACTAGATTGTTTTGCAATGTTTCCTGAAAAGTTGGTAGTTCTTCAAAAGAGTTTCCTATAATGCTTAAATGCAGGCTATTTTGTTTTGCTCTTTATTTTGGGGGAAGTCTGTGGGGAGTGTTTGGAGATAGGAATTGGTCTTCATAAAAAAATATATGTGATTTACAAACATGTATATTCAGGCTATAAAGCTGCCCTTTTATTCAAAGATGCTGTCTGAACACATTTCTATTTGGTATTTCAGTGTTCTGCTCATGTTGATCCCTTTGTTTCTAGATAGAAAGTATGTGTCTTCCTCAATAATCCATTATGGTGTTTAATCATGTAGCGATGTTAAGGCCTGGATGGGGTGGAAGAGGGGAAATCTAGGAGGAAAAATGAGTATCTAGAGACTATCTTCCCTTCATCTCTAGTTTTTTTTTTAAACCATAGTGAAAATTTTCAGGTTAAAAAATTTTTTTTATTATTATTATTTTAATGGCAGTACTGGGGATCGAACCCAGGACCTTGTGCATGCTAAGCATGCGCTCTACCACTGAGCTATACCTTCCCCAACTCAGGCTTTTTTTTTTTTTTTTCCACTATCCTAGAACTCTTTTTTATCCTTCGTGTTACCTGTCACCCTGTCTTTTGCCCTTTCCCTCTTTACTGCCCAGTTTTCAGGCTCAGTTCATGTTCCATAGCCTCCCTCCTTTACTAGTCAAGATACTCTCTTCTCTGAAATCACAGTGCATTCCTGATCAAGACCATGGAAATTTAGACCTCATTATTTGTATTGGTCTCTGTGTCATGTGTTCTCTTAGTGTAGTATTCTCAACCACAAAGCCCACTGGAATTACCTGGGGAGCTTTAAAAATGCTAATGCTGGGGTCCCACCCCAAAAATTCTTATTTAGTTGATCTTAGCTGCAGCCTGGAGATGGGGATTTTTAAAAGCTCCCCAGGAGATCTTAATGTGCAGCCAGACTTGAGAAGTACAACTTTAGCCCATCATGAAAGTAAGCTCCTTTATAATAGAGAATGTTTTCCATTAGCAGCCCTCAAACTTGTTCAGATGCTGGTCTCTCTGCAAGTTATGGTGCTCTTTGAAAAACACTAAAATATTGATGCATTTGATTGATTCATGTAAATGAAGAACAATTTTAGTGGCAAAGAAACTACTGTGGTTTGAGTATAAAATATAAAAGCACAGCCCTGAGCATATGTAACCAAAAAAGCTTTTTTTCCTGTCTTTTTTTTAAATTGAAGTATAGTAAGTTACAATGTATCAATTTCTACAGCATAATGTCCCAGTCATGCATATACATACACATATTTGTTTTATATTCTTTTTCATTATAGGTCATTACAAAGTATTGAATATAGTTCCCTGTGCTATACAGAAGAAATTCGATTTTTTATCTTTTTTATATATAGTCCTTAACATTTGCAAATCCCAAACCCCCAAATTTATCCTTCTCCCCACCCCCTCTACCCCCATGCCACCCCCTCACCCCCACCCTCCCACCCCTGGTAACTATAAGCTTGTTTACTCAAAATAAGCTTTTGAACTAAATATGATCCGCTGGTTCCCAGTTTCTCCCAGTATTCTTTGGCTTCTTGTTCTGTCATCTTTTAGCATTCACTAACAGTCTAGCAGTAACAGGTATCAAAGTTTTAAGCAAAAATTATGAGCCAAAAAAAGGTGATTGAATTCTATCTTTTTGTCTTCTTTTTCCTACTAAGTGAGAAAAGCCTACTATTATTAGATTTTTTTTCTAAAATTTTTATTATTTTATTTTTGGACTTTAAGTCCACTATCTATCATTTTTGTGTATGATATGAAGTAGGGGTCAGGTTTATCATTTTCTATATGGATAGCCAACTGACCCAGCATATTATTAGATTTTTAGTGTAGTAATACTTCCATTCTGCTTGCAGAACACCCAACACAATAATAATTGCTGGCATTTATTAAATTCTTATTACATAGCAGATGCTTTGCTCTATATACAGTACAACTTATATAGGTTATATATTTATAAAGTATAAATTCATTTTGTAAGGATAGTTTTTGTTGAAAAGAGACTAATGCTATCCTAAAAATGTCTTATTTATAAATAATTGATCTGAAGTAGGCCCCTTAGATCTCTTTATGAAATGAATCTTTCATTAATAACAATGGCGTATACATGAATTTGTAAATAGTAGTAGGTACACATGTTAAGTTATTATTTATTTAAATAAAAATTTCGGAGCCCTAGAAATAATTCCACAGTTGGTTAACAATCTGAGGTCCGTAGGTTGTAAACTAAATGTTAAATGGCAAATTTGTAGGCTGTGGTAGGCTGAATAATATCCCCTAAAATATCTAGGTCCTAATCTCTGGAATCTGTGAATGTTACCTTCTAGGGCATAAAATATTCTGCAGGTGTGATTAAATTAAGGCTCGAGGTGGGGGAGAGGATCTTAGATTGTCCAGGTGAGCCCTAGAGGCAATCACATGTGTCCCTATAAAATGGAAGCAAAAAAAGGCTCTTTGACGTAGAAGAAGGAAGGTCATGTGACATCCTCAGAAGAGGATGAGACAGAGACAGACAGAAGGAGAGATCCTTGAATACGTTATGCTACAGTCGCTGTAGAAGGACGAAGGAGAGGCAAGCCGAGGAATGCTGCTCTAGAAGCCGAAAAAGGTAAGGGAACAGATTCTTCCAGGAGAGTTTCCAGGGGGCGCAGCCCTGACAATGCCTTGATTTCAGCCCAGTGAGACTGATTTTGGACTTCTGGCTTCCAAAACTGTAAGAGAATAAATGTGCATTGTTTTAGGTCACCAAGTTTCTGATCAACTGTTACAGCTGCCTTAGGTATTGTCAGCAAAAATGAAGGTCACGATTTTAGGTATAGGCCATTACTACACTTAAAAAAAAAAAGAGGAACACTTCAAAACCGAGGAAATATTGACTGAACCTATTGCTTATTTTTAAGTTGATATGGTGTGCAGTGGAAAAGTGGGTTTATTGTTAATGTAGAAACCATTTTAATTGAATCGTTTTGGAAGAGATTTGGCTCTATTTCTTGAATAATATCCACCCGGCCCGAGATGTGCCAAACCAACCCCATCTGTGTGCTTTACATCAGGAGTGTTCTTTTTTTTTTTTTTTAAACGATGGTTTGAAAAACAGATGATTAAAATCCTTACATGGTTGTTATATTTCAATTTGAACATTTTTTATCAAAAAATTAGCACTAAATGATCCATGGTATATGGACTATTGGTTGTGTTAAATTAAACTAAAAGCCCATTAGACTGAGGTGTTTCTAATACCTTAGCAGCTGATGTAAATGCCTCAAGGTTAAGAAATTAAAATCTAAGGGCAACCAATCACAACCAGCTGAGGAGGCTTTTCCAGATCGGGCAAACACTTAAGCTATAGCTAATCAAATAATTTCCTTGCTTTGCTTCCAACTTTTCTCTGTAAAAGTCTTTCCTTTAGCTCCTGTCCATGGAGCGCTCCTAACCACTTACAGTTTGGCACTGCCTAATTCGAATCGCTTTTTCCTCAAAAAAAACTCGGAAAAATTTTAATATGCCTGTTTATCTCTTAACAGTTCTTTGCTTGTATATATGTTTATGAATCAGACTATCAAGACTTTAATGACTCAAAGTGTCTTCAGATTAACCATTCAACTAAGAATTTGGGGTTTTTCCCATACCGTATAAAACAAGGCATTCACAGCCTGGTAATAACCAGATGGCAAAATCATCACATATTTGGCATCACTTACATTTTCTGGAAGATAAACTCACTTTATCTAGAAGTCAACATGGATATTGGTGTGTCATTTATAATTAAAAAAAAGGGGGAGTCCATGTGAAGAACACAAAAATAAAACATCATTTAATGAAACAGGTGTTTTCTTCAGAAAGGTTGTCAGGGTTGGGCTGGGGAGTGAAACTTTATTTTTCAAAAAGGTTGGGTAATTCGAAAATGACTGACCCCATTAAGGGTCAGTTTAATGACCACTATAGAAGGCTAATCAAAATAAATAACTATCCCTACCAGTACCAAACCATAAATTCTCTATCATTGAGTCCATGTTTTACAAAAGAAAAAAAAAAACCTGAGTTTTTGTTCTGGAAGGTTTTTGTTTTTTCCACAATAATATGCACCCTGGAGATTAATTATCTGCCTTTGTTTGCTGGTTACAAGTTACTTCTAAGCCTCATCTTTGTTTTAATGTCTATTTTGTAGCATTTATTTCTGTCTCTTAGCCATGAATACAAACAGTAGAGTAAGGATATATAAGCATTGTATAAGCAGTAAGGATGAAAAGCAATTTACTACACATGCAGCCAATGTTTGTCATTTTAAGCCACTAAAGCTTATAAAAGCAAATTATTTGCCCATTCTAGGACCACTAAAATCACTTTCACCGAAGTGGTCTTAGCGTAACATAGTTACTGAATTAGATACTGCTGAATTAGTAAGTTTATACTCCCCCAAAGAGTGTTTAGTAACTCAGCACATCTGCAATTTTTAAATTACTGCTCTTATAAACAAAGACCAAGATAACTGGAGGCTACAGTCTAATAGCTCTCAAGACAGTTGTCTATTCCAGTTCATCACTGGGTGATATCTTTATGGGGATTCTTTATCATGCAACTTGATATAGGAATAAAAAAGTGTCAGTAGCAGACAATAGTGACAAGGTCTCTGGTTTGCATGACAGGAAGCGTGGGTGTTTTCTCTCTAGTGAGGACCCCTGAAACACAGATCTAACCTCAGAAAACCTGGATCATCAGTATTGATAGCCAGGAATCCTATTTAAATCCATCAGGCCTTTGAGGGGTAAAACAGAAGATGACTTTTTATAATTGAAGTGTAGTTGATTTACAATGTTAGTTTCAGGTGTATAGCAAAGCGATTCAGTCATACATATATACACATATTTTTCAGATTCTCTTCCTTTACAGCATTTTACAAGAAATTGAATATAGATCCCTGTGCTATACAGTAGGTCCTTGTTTATCTATTTTATATATAGTAATGTGTATCTGTTAATCCCAAATTCCTATCTTATCCCTCTGCCCTTTCCCCTTTGGTAACCATAGTTTGCCCTCCATATCTGTAACTCTAGTCTCTTTCTGGTTTGTAAATAAAATTTGTATCATTTCCACATATAAGTGATATCATGATATTTGTCTTTCTCTCTCTGACTTCACTTAATATGATAATCTCTAGATCCATCCATGTTGCTACAAATGGCATTATTTCATTCTTTTTTGTGGCTGAGTATGTCCCATTGTGTACATATACATCACACAGAAGAATGTCCTTTGACTGATAGTAGGTTCCTGTGACAGAGATTAAGACCCTTAAACAAAGGAATGGGACAATAGTTGCCCACCCCCCACCCTTAGGGAACATGAAGACTAGTGGTGAGAATGACCAAGGAGCCCCAAAGTAGAATAGGGTTGGGGGAGCCTTATCACAGACATTGGGTTTCATTTGCAGGGATTAATGTTTTCCAGTAAAATCCAGGTGGCTATCACTCAAATATCTATGGTAGGGGTTGGCAAGCTTTTTCTGTAAATGGCCAGATGGTAAATATTTAGGGCTTTGGCACCAAGAGGTAAAATTGAACCTATTATGTAGCTGTTTACGTAACAAGAGAACAAATTTCCGCATATCCACTATTCAACAATAGTGATTGAGGGCAGATCTTCTCATTCAGAAAAATTCCAATCTTGGCCCTGAACTCTAAAAATTTCAATAAAACTTTACCACTGCCAAGCCGTGGAACTTCAGTGTCCTAGGGCAGTCATTTTCTGTTTTTGGGGAAAAAAACTTTTGCAGAACTGTCAATGGCTAAGTCTAGGAGAGTGTATGGAGTTCACCACTGACACTACTGTTTCAATAACACATGGTAGACTCCAATATTTGCTGCAGAGTATCTTCTGATAAATAATGTAATGAATAACCACAGGCTATAAACATCCTACATTTCCATAAGTCTTGTAAATTTGTTCAACTAAGCCTTTTTTCTGTTTCACACATTTTGACCGTCAGTTGTAACACATCTTAGCATATTCTACTTCAAGTTGTACTGAATTAGTGTTTTCTCAACTTCTCTGAAAATGCTCTCTTCTGTAGCTGTTCCACACAGACTATTCATAGGGCCTAATTCTTCAATCACTTCAAACTTAGCTTCCTCAAATAAACAATTCAGCAGTATTGATAACATCTGTCAACTCATCATGAACCAAGGAAAATCACTCAAAATCACTGGCTTGTTTTTAATTGACTACTGGTGGTGTTCCCACTGTCCTCAACTCTGAGCAACTGTTCTCACCAAAAGGCTAATAGTTTTAAACAAGTTTATTTTCTGTAGACACATTTCTTTAGCTGCTGCAATCAAACATGATTTAATTAACCCACCATCAGTAAATGACTTTCTTTGCTTGGCTAAGAAATGAGCCACTTGGCAACTTAGTTTTGTGGCAGCCTTGTTTTTTAGTTTTTTATTTCTGAAATTCTGCTGTGATGAGATATTCCATTTTAAATGTTCCAATTTTTCTGACCATTACTTTCCTGTGGGTTGGGAATGTTGTGATGAGTGTTTAGTTGGGTAATGTTGGCATATGTTGTATTCTTCTAACACAGCTGTCGTGTCAATGCATAACAAAAACAATATTTTGCTGTCTACTATGGATTGTATTGTGTTGCCCCAAAATACATATATTGAAACTCTAGCCCCTAATGTAATTGTATTTGGAGATTGGGCTTTTAGGAGGCAATTAAAGTTAAAGGAGGTTATAAAGGTGAGGTCCTAATCCTATAGGATTGGTGGCTTTGTGAGAGGAGGAATAGAGAGCAAGATATTTCTCTCCACATGCATATATAGAGGAAAAGCCATGTGAGGATATAGCAAGCAGGCAGCCATCTCCAACCCAAGGAGAGAGTTGCCTTGGACATTGACCCTGTTGGCACCTTGATCTTGGGCTCTCCAGCCTCCAGAACTGTGAGAAATTAATTTTTGTTGTTTAAGCCACAGAGTCTATGGTGTTTTGTTATGCAGCCTGAGCTGACTAATACACCATCTAATTAATTAGACAACCAAATAATCCACGTTCCATTGTGCCTTAAGAACATAACAATCAAAGTTCACTTCTTTTTCTTGTTTTGACATGTCTATGCACTAGTAACTTTTTTAAAGGTGCAGTATGGAGATACACAGCACTTAAGTACTATAGAGTTATAGATGAGTCACTGAATTATAAGGATATATAGTGCACCATTCAACAGTGTGAAGAGATAAGAGAACATTTGGTCTCTGTTGTAACTACTCAACTCTGCTGTTATAGCTCAAAAGCAACCATAGGCAATGGATAAATGAGTGAGTGGGGCTATGTTCTAATAAAACTTACTTATGGGCATTGAAATTTAAATCTCATATAATCTTTATATGTCAGGAAATATTTTTCTTAGATTTTTCAACCATTTAAAAACATTAAAATAGTTGGGGGAGGGGCAGTATACAGGTGGGGAAAAGGGGTTACTATAGAATTACATGAAATCATGTGTGTGAAACTTTTGAAAATTGTAAGGCAGTACAGAATTTAAAGGGAGAAAGTTTGACATTGGAGTCGAGAAATTCTGACATTGGAGTTGACAATGATTTCTTGGATATGACACCAAAAGCACAAGCAGCAAAAAAAAAAAAAAATGGGACTACATCAAATTAAAATTTCTGTGTATCAAAGGACACAATTAACAGTGAAAACGTAATTTATGGAATGGGAGAAAATACTTGCAAATTATGTCTGATAAGCGGTTAATATCCAAAATATGAAAAGAGCTTCAACTCAATGACAAAAAATAACCCAGTTAAAACTTAGGCAACAGACTTAAGTAGACATTTCTCCAAAGATGACATATAAATGTCCAACAAGCATGTGAAAAGATGTCTAACATCACTAATCATTATATAAATGCAAATTCTTGAGATATCACCTCACACCCCTTAGGATGGCTACTGTAAAATAAATAAATAACAAGTGTTGATGATGATATAGAAAAATGGAACTTTTGTTCACTGTTGGTAAGATTGTAAAATGGTACAACTGCTATGGAAAATGGTATGGTGGTTCCTCAAAAAATTAAAAATAGAACTACCATATGATGTAGCAATTACACTTTTGGGTGTATTCTCAAAAGAATTAAAAGCAGAGTCTCGAAGAGAGATTTGCACACCCATGTTCATAGCAGCATTATTCACAATAGTCAAGTGGTAGAAGCAACCCATATGTCCATGGATGAATGGATAAAAACAAATTGGTACATACATACAATGGAATACTATTCAACTTTAAAAAGGAAAGAAATCCTGTTACATGCTACAACATGGATGAAACTTGAGGACAGTATGCTAAGTGAAATAAGCCAGTCACAAAAGGACAATTTATGATTCTACTTACTTGAAAATGGTTAAGATGGTAAATTTTGTCATTTTTTAAAAACACAAAAAGAAAAAAAAATTCTTGGATTGTGTTCCAAAAACACACAGCAGGCCAGACTTGGCCCACAAGTCGTAGTTTGCCGACCCTTTCTCTTCGGCCCAGCCTCAGGAAAGTTCTCCCAGGCTCCATGCCTGACAGGACTCTTTAAGACTCATGGACCTTTTGGAGAACCTAATAAAACACATGCAACACCAGTGGGCACAAGACCTTTTCCTCTTACAAAAGTCGACAGTGGGTACAGCAGTGGGAAGACTAGCAGACTTGGATTGGGGGGTATTAAGAAAAGACTGGATAGTGGACGGGAGGGTGGTGTGGACAACCAGCAGAAGAGAATATGGGAATGGTGAGGAATTTGAGAGCCCATTTGAGGAAGAAGAGGGAGTGTGGACATTGACAATCCGTTGCTCACCCTCTCCCCAGGATGGTGTCGGTTAGGTGAGTAAAAATTAATCCATTCATTCACTGTGCAAATTTAGATAAGTTTGATTCCCCTTGCCTGCTCTGTGAAAAAGGAGGGTTGGACAAGATGTCTAGTGCCCCTCAGCTCTAAAAACCGTGCAACTCACCAAGCTGACAAGGTGCCAATGACTTTATCCCTTCATTTGAACAGCATTAAAGACTGAAGACCTCTTATGTCCCCTATTGGGTTGATACATGCTTACCCTAGTGAGAAGGGGTAAAAAGCTAATTACAGGCTGTAGAGTCCTGACGGACTCCGTTTCCACAGCTGGGCCTTCTCCTGACACCTCAAGTTCTCCTTCCCCTGAGGACCCGAGGAAGCAGTGCAGACAGGGCAGGGAGGGAGCCGGAGCCGGGAGCCGGGAGCCGCAGTTAACTCTCGTCTTAGTCCCACAGCAGCGATGTCATCCAGTTAAAAATCTCTGTAGTCGATTCCAGTTCTTTAACAAGAATGGTTGGGGAATGAGTCTTGTTTATGAAAAGAATGTAAATCTCAGTGTTCATGTTGAAAAATCATCATTACGTGTGACAACCTTGTCAGAAAACAACAGCAAAATTCTTTTAGCTTTAAAAAAAAATTCTCTCCTCCTTAATCAGTGACTACTTGGAGAAAAGCAGGAGTTCAAAGGGAGTCATAAACAGAGCTTCCTCCTCCCAGCCATTCACCAGGCGCTGTTTTCCAAAAAGGAAGAGGCTTCCTCCCTCTGGGCCTTGGCGTGCCTGTCGGGGGAGGGCCTTTATCAGTGGGGTTACCCCAGTAGCTGTCTCATTTGCTTTCCAGTCTGCAGCTGTCCTGTGATATGTTTGTTTGAATCTCAGCCTCAGAACTGACTTGCCTTTGTTTCTGGCCCGAGGAAGCTCTCTAGTCAGAATGGGAAAGTTCAGCCACTCTGTTCAAGTTAAACACATCGCAGTGGGAAAACATAAACTTGGTTAGACTTTTCCAAGTAAATCCCTTCCCCCGTGTTGTGCTCCTGTTTACTTCCGGGGCCGGTTGTCGTGTTGACCTCATGTTGGCTCAGAAATTTTCCTGGGGTAATTTAATTACCATGATATTTTGTCCAAGAAAAAGGAAATGAAAAACTCATTGGCTCCCTTTGTGCATTCATTCCCATATTACAGTTAGGACTTTAATAATAATAAAACTATGAATGATATACTAATCAATAATGCCTTGCAGGTCTAAGGTGTAGTTGGTCACACAATGCTGGCACATACATGTTCTTATTTTTCTTTTTAAAAACATTTTTCTTCCAGTTTCAAGATATAATCAGTACACAGCACTGTATAATTTTAAGGTGTACAGCATAATGATTTGACTTATACATCATGAAGTGATTACAGTAAGTTTATTGAACATCCATCATCTCATAAAGTAAAAGAAAAAAAATTTTTCCCTGCGATGAGAACTCTTGATTGACTCTCAGCTTTTATATATATGCATAGTCTTATTTTAACACAAACCCTAGGAGGTAAACAGTAAGTTTTATCCCCAATTTTGATGAAACTGAGCCTCAAAGAGGTTGAGTGACTTGCCCAAGTTGGTGGTTAAGCCAAGACCAAGACAGCTTTTTGCAGAACATCACACTGCTGTCTTTTTTTAGAAAAGCAGAGATGTTGCTCATGACAGAGCTTAGATTCAGCCCTCAATTAGGCAGTGGTAGTCATTTCTTTAAAAGTGAAGTATCGTCGATTTACAATGTTGTGGTAATTTCTTATGTACAGCATAGTGATTCATTTATACATACATAAAATCCTTTTCATATCTTTTTCATTATAAACATTACAGGCCATTATAAGGTATTGAATATAGATCCCTGTGCTATACAGTAGACCCTTGTTTGTTTTATATATAGTAGTTTGTATCTACAAATCCCAAACTCCCAATTTATCCTTCCCCACTGCCTCCCCACTGGTAAGCATAAGTTTGTTTTCTATGTCTGTGATTCTGTCTGTTTTATAAATAAGTTCATTTGTGTTCTTTTTTTTTAAGATTCCACATATAATTGATATTATGTGGTATTTATTATTTGTAGACTTTTTAATGATGGCCATTCTGACTAGTGTGAGGTGGTGCCTCATTGGGTTTTTTTGTATATATGTATTATATTATATATACATATATATTATACATATATTTTGTATATATGTATTTATATATATGTATATATATATAAATCATTGTAGTTTTGATTTGCATTTCTTTAATTACCTATGTTGAGCATCTTTTCATGTGCCTGTTTGTCATCTGTACTGTCTTCTTTGGAAAAATGTCTATTTAGGTCTTCTGCCCAATTTTTGATTGGGTTGTTCATTTTTTTATATTAAGTTGTATGTTTTGATATTAAGTTGATATAAGTTGTATGTTTGCATATTTTGGATATTAACCCCTTGTTGGCATCATTTGCAAATATTTTCTCCCATTCCGCAGGTTGTCTCTTTATTCTGTTGATAGCTTCCTTTGCTGTGCAAAAGCTTTCAAGTTTAATTAGGTCCCATTTGTTTAGTTTTGTTTTTATTTTGCCTTGGGATATTGATTCAAAAAATATTACTACGATTTATGTCAGAGTGTTTCGTCTATGTTCTCTTCTAGAGTTCTATGGTTTTACATCTTACATTTAGGTCTTTAAACCATTTTGAGTCTATTTTTATATATAGTGTGAGGGGATATTCTAATTTTATCCTTTTACATGTGGCTGTCCAGTTTTCCCAACACCACTTGAAGAGAAGGGACATCTTTACTGATAGTGGTCCAAGCCCTGTGGGAGGTGGGTCAGAAGTTAGTTTTTGAGAGCTGGCTTTTCTGCCCTCAAGATGTATCATTTAATAAACACCCACAAAAGAAAGTAGTTTTTTGATTGTTCAGTGTTTCCAGTGAATATTGAAACATCTCTAAAATGCTTTTTAAACTTTTGATTACCTATTCTATAGGTATTTAAATACAAGAAATTTGTTTTGGAGGAGGGCATTCCCTCCAAAGGCATAACTCTTAAAATGATCATAAGACGCCATATTATGTGGTTAAGAATACAGGCTTTCGATTTCTTTTTACAAATGGCAAAAAAAAAAAAGGGAGAAAACTGTAGATTAAAAGAGACTTTAGAGACATGTTAACCAAACACCAACCAAACACCATTATCTGACATAGACCTTGTTTGGATCATGATTCAAATAACCTACTGGGGAAAAATTATTAGACAATTGGGGAAATATGAACATGAACAGGACACTTGATGATACTAAGAAATGATTGTTACAGGTGATGGTGTTGTGTTTCTAAAAAAAGTCCATTTCTTCTGAATATATAAATTGAAATCTTTACAAATGAAAAGATGAAATTCTATGTGTGTTGGATAGGGGCTTGGTAGAGCATGGATGAAACAAGTTGGCCATGAGTTGGTAATTGTTGAGGCTGGGTGATAGACACATGGGGATTCATTATACTATATTATCTACTTTTGTTTATGTCTGAACATTTTAATTAATAACAAAGGCTAAAAAAAATAGAGCACAAAGTTGAAGTCAGACCTTCACGAATGAATCTTGGCTCCACTTCCTAGCCATGTGATGTTCTTAGAGAAGTCGCCTCTCTAAGCCCAAACGTTATCATCTGTAAAGTGATGATAATGTGAAGATTGAATGAAATAATATGTATAAGAACTTAGCATGGAGCCTGACACACAGTAAGCAGTCAACACATAGTAGATCTAATTATAGTCCAATTATTTTGTCCAGTTTTCTGAACCTATAATTGCAGATACTACAAGAGTTTATGCCCTACAAAATTCTTACCACTAAAGTACAATAGTTTTGTAATACACAAAATATCTACTGCTGTTTTCTAGATGGGGAATATGTTTGGGAAAGAGAGGCTGAAGTAGCAGCACAAGTGGAAATAATGGCAAAGAATCAGACAATCGGTCCTAAGAAATAAGAATGTCTTGCTTTGCAGCTCTGAGCCTTCAAAAGCATCCTTCAGAGCACACAGCATCTGATAAATTTCTTTTGTATCTGCTTCTCATTTTCCCTCCCCCTCCCAAAGGCCCATAGTAAATGTTGACTAAACAATTCTCCTTGCAATTCTTCAGGATATAGAAGGGAAAAAGCCTGGTTGCCGCTGAAGCACGAATAGGGGTCCATCCTTGACATGGTCCTTATGCCTCGCATAGGACTAGAGAACTCTGTAATAGTACTTTGATTTTTTTTAACAAATATTTACCAAATGCTAACTATGTGTCAGGACTCTGCTAGACATTTAACATACATTATCTTGATACCTGGCCAAGCTGCATTTTAGATTTGAGCAGACTGAGGCTTGGAGAGATTCATTACCCAGGGTTACACAGCTAGTCAGTAGCAAAGCCGCTATTCAGACTCGGAACCCATGTTCCTTTAATGAGCTTCACTATAGTAACCATTTCACTATGTATATGTGTACCAACACCTCATGTTGTAGACCTTAAATACATAAAACTTTTATTTAAAACTTTTAAAAATAAAGAAACCATGTCCTTTACTTCTAAGTCTTAATGTAACTTCATACCCATTTATTATCAGAATCAAGAATAGGAACAAGGGGGTTCTAGATATTCTTCTCTCTGAGCTTCATTAATATCTCAAAGGTTTCTTCCCAGTATGGTTTATGTCGCTAAAGTTGTGATGTGCAAATAGAAAGGCAGCTTTAGATATTGAGGGTATTGCATTGGTTTCTATATTGTTTTCATGAACTTTAAAGATATGCAGAACTAAAGCCTTGTTTTGCTGTCAGGTCATCAATGCTTCCTAAGGCCACGTGGCCTGTGTAGAGGAGAAAGTTGCAGAACAAAGAGGTCCTTTATGCTCAGGCTCAGTGCTGCACGGGAGGGTCCAGGGTGAGGGAGCAGCATGGAATCCACTGAGTTCAGCTGTAAGGGAGAGGTGGGCTGCCAGACAGGACCCTTGCCAGCTCTGAGTCATTTCAGGCTTCCCGAGCCCAGCCAATTTACCTGCGTCTCAATAAGATCTTTATTTGTCCTTCTATTCTAGTCAAGAGCTGTTGTCATTTCCTTTTCTGTCTGGAGACACTGGGCGCTGCCTCCAGGCAGTATGACCGCACCGGCCCCTTGTGCAACCCCTCAACTCACCAAGATGAAACATATCTTAGAATTCCCCTTGTTTGGCTTTTTCTTCCTTATTGGGCAGAAAGCATCCTAGTTCTCTACATTTGTAGAGCTTCAACTATTCAAACTCTTTATTGGATCAGCAAGCAGCTTGGGGTTTGAAGTAAATGAAAAGTGCCATCCTGGTAGCTTTTGTGTCATTATTTTGTGGTTGCATTAGGGGGCGTACAGATTCATAGGGTCAGAACCTCTTGGCCCTGCAAAGCTCTCAGAAACTGCAGAACTAGGGGCCAGACTAGAATGACTGCAACTCTGTTGTTGAATGTTAATTTGTTCATTCATTCCTCCCTTATTCTTTTTTTTTTTAACCAAAGTATAGTTGATTTATAATATTGTGTTAGTTTCAGATATACAGCATGATGATTCAGTTACTTTTTTCTGATTATATTCCATTATAGGTTATTACAATATATTGAGTATAATTCCCTGTGCTGTACAGTAAATCCTGGTTGCTTACCTATTTTATGTGTAGTAGTTTATATCTGTTAATCCTGTACTCCTAATTTGTCCCTCCCTTCCTCCATCTCCCTTTTGTTAACCATGAGTTTGTTTTCTATGTCTAAGAGTCTGTTTCTGTTTTGTGTATAGATTCATTTGTATTATTTTTTAGATTCTACATATAAGTGATATATAGTATTTGTCTTACTCTGTCAGACTTATTTCACCAAGCATAAGATTCTCTAGGTTCGTCTGTGTTGCTACAAATGGCAATATTTCATTCTTTTTTAATGGCTGACTAATATTCCTGTGTGTGTGTGTGTGTGTGTGTGTGTGTGTGTGTTTGTGTGTGTGTGTGTGTGTGTGTATCATATCTTCTTAATCCAATCGTCTGGTCACTTGAGATGCTTCCATGTCTTGGCTATTATAAATAGTGCTGCTGTGAACATTGGGGTACATGTATCTTTTCAAATAAGAGTTCTTATTTTTTCCAGATATACCTAGGAGTAGAATTGCTGGACCGTATGGTAGCTCTATTTTTAGTTTTTTAAGGAATCTCCATACTGTTCTCCATAGTGGCTGCACCAATTTACAGTCCCACCAACAGTCTACAAGGATTCCCTTTTCTCCACATCCACACCAACATCTATTATTTGTAGACTTTTTGATGATAGTCTTTCTGACAATTGTAAGGTGATACCTCATTATGGTTTTGATAATAATTAGAAATGATGAGCATCTTTTCATGTGCCTATTAGCTATCTATCTGTCTTCTTTGGAAAAATGTCTATTCGGGTCTTCTGCCCGTTTTTTGATTGGGTTGCTTATTTTTTGATATTGAATTGTATGATCTATTTGTATATTTCCTTCCTTTATTCTTTTATTCCAGAAATACTTCTTAAATGCCTACTAGATATCAGTGCCTTGGCCTAACCTTCAGGAAGTTCTCATCTTGATGGTTGGGGTAGATGGATGAGTAAACAGTTGGTCATAATACAGTATGGCCAGTTCTATGAAGGAGATGCAGTGTCGGACAGTCGTTTAGAAAGTACACTTTATTGTAAATAGTGCTGCTATGAATGTTGGGGTGCATGTATCTTTTCAAATTAGAGTTTTCTCCAGATATATGCCCAGGAGAGGGATTGCTGGATCATATGGTAACTCTATTTTTAGTCTTTTGAGGAATCTACATACTGTTTTCCATAATGGCTGCATCAAACTACATTCCCACCAACAGTGTAGGAGAGTTCCCTTTTCTCCACACCCTCTCCAGCATTTATCGTTTGTGGACTTTTGAATGATAGCAATTCTGACTGGTGTGAAGTGATACCTCATTGTAGTTTTGATTTGCATTTCCCTGATAATTAGCGATACCGAGCATTTTTTCATGTGCCTATCGGCCATTTGTATGTCTTCACTGGAGAATTGCCTGTTTACGTCTTCTGTCCATTTTGGGATTGGGTTGTTTGTTTCTTTGTTATTGAGTTGTATGAACTGTTTATATATGCTTGAAATTAAACCTATTTCAGTCACATCATTTGCAAATATTTTCTCCCATTCTGTAGGTTGTCATTTTGTTTTGCTTATGGTTTCCTTTGCTGTGCAAAAGCTTATAAGTTTAATTAGGTCCCATTTGTTTATTTTTGTTTTATTTCTATTACCTCACTACACTGCTCTAGGAGAACATTGCTACAATTTATATCAGAGAATGTTTTGCCTATGTTTTCTTCTAGGAGGTTCATAGCAGCACTATATACAATAGCCAAGATATGGAAGCAACCTAAATGTCCATTGACAGATGACTAGATAAAGAAGTTGTGGTATATATATGTATATAAAATGGAATACTACTCAGCCATAAAAAAGAATAAAATAATGCTATTTGCAGCAACATGAATGGACCTGGAGATTGTCATTCTAAGTGAAGTAAGCCAGAAAGAGAGAGAATAATGCCATATGATATCACTTATATATGGAATCTACAAAAAAAAAAAAGGATACAAATGAACTTGTTTACAAAACAGAGATGGACTCAGACATAGAAAACACAGTTACGGTTACCAGTGGGGAAGCAAGTGGGGAGGGATAAATTGGGAGTTTGGGATTTTCAGATACACACTACTATATTTAAAATAGGTAAATAACAAGGTCCAACTGTATAGCACAGGGAACTATATTCAATACCTTGTAATGGCCTACAATGGAAAAGAATGTATAAAGGAATATATATATGTGTGTATAAATGAATCACTATGCTGTACCCCAGCTATTCACACAACTTTGTAAATTGACTATATGTCAATAAAAAAAACTAATAGCAAAAAAAGTACACTTTAAAACTCAGATGGTCTTAGTTTAAACCCCAACCTTGTGATTTATTTCTCTTGTGGTTTAGGTAAGTTATAAAACCTCCTAAGTTAACTCTAGAGCATGGGGATAATGGATTACACAGTACCAGCGCAGCACAGATGGCTAGCAAAACATCCATGCTGGACTATTTGTATTCTAGAAATCCAGGAGGTTGTGATAAGCTAGTAAGATAGAATTTTACCCTTAAAACTACTCTATGGTGAGGGCACGCAATGGCCAGGTGGACAGCTGGGGTAGAAGACACTGGCCCATTGGATTGAGGAGCTAGCCATGAGGGTTTTGGTTCAAAGCCAGATTCCTAATCTATAAAAGGACTTGGAGAACAAAGCCATATTTTTCCTCTGAGACTGAAGTCTGCTGAGTTTTCAGAGGAAAAGGTATAAAGGACTTGGAGGCAGGATGGAGGTAAAAAATAATCTACAGGTGTACAGGTGTATTCTAGGTAGTAACCTAGAATATGAGGAAGATATGAAGCCAGTCAGGAGCCCTGCTGACAATGCTGGGGTTGGCAGGCGTGGACCATAAGAATGTGCCGCTTAGATCTCTTACTGCTCAGAGACTGACCAGAATACGACTACGCTCTGAAATCATCACTGCATCTGCACCACGGCCACACTTCCTATGGCTGTTCCTGGTCAGTGGATGAACACAGGAGGGACACTAGACAGGCCTGTTCATTGAAGACACTGGACTCCTTTTTTTAATTGAAGTATATTTGAGTCACATTATTGCATTAGTTTCAGGTGTACAACATAGTGACTCAGATTTTTTGTTTTTTATTTTGCACATTATATTCCATTATAGGTTATTATAAGATAATGGCTATAATTCCCCATGCTATACAGTAAATCCTGTTGCTTATTTATTTTATGTATAGTAGTTTGTATCTGTTAATTCCTATACTCCTAATTTGTCCCAGCCTCCTCCCTCCCCCCTTTGGTAACCATAAATTGTTTTCTGTGTCTATAAGTCTGTTTCCATTTTGTATCATATTTTAGATTCTCTGACTTACTTCACTTAGTATGACAATCTCCCAACCATGTTGCTGCAAATGGCATTATTTCATTCTTTTTTTATGGCTGAGTAGTACCCCATTGTATAAATATACCACATCTCCTTTATCTATTCATCTGTCAATGGACATTTAGGTTGTTTCCACGTCTTGGCTATTGTATATAGTGCTGCTTTGAACATTGAGGTGCGTGTATGTTTTTGAATTAGTGTTTTCATTTTTTTCCAGATACATGCCCAGGAGTGGGATTGCTGGATCATGTAGTAACTCTATTTTTAGTTTTTTAAGGAACCTTCATACTGTTTTCCATGACATTGGACTTCTTTGACTGCTGACTTTTGCTGAAGGACTCCCTGATGGCAATGCTAAACTTTCCTTAGAACTGTACACAGACTAAGACACTCCCCTCTGACTTCCTTTCCTTCTCTGTCTCCTTCTCATTCTCCTTCACTCAGGGTCAGACTTGCATTTCATAGTAGTGCATACCGGTGGCTCTTCCCAGGCTCTCCCAACTCCCTCCCCATTTATTACTGGGGTTGCCCCTAATAAATTTTTTGCACTTTTAATCCTATCTTTTTGTTTCCTTCTTGGAGGACCTGGACCAAAACAGGGGGTCACCTACATGTGACCTCAACTTAAAGGATAGACAGTTGCCATGACAAAGATTTCCTTGGACATATAGTCCAATGGTTGTCACATTTCCTTGCATGAAGAACGCAGATTCATTGTGTAGGCCTCAGGGGCCAGGCATGTTGGTAGGTTCTAGGAATATAGTAATGAACAAGATGCCCTTATGGAATTTATCAGGAAAGACACAGAGATTAGACAGGTAATTGAGAAAATATTTTTGTTGCCTTTTTTGGTCAAAAGCTAGTGATATAGTCCAAATCCCTTTCCACAGCTTGTAAGTTTTCATGACCTGGCTCCTACCTATCTCTCCATCCTCTTTTCTCACCAGATCTGTATTGTGCTCTGCACCAGCTAGTAGGAAGTGCTTGCAGTTCCCAGAACTCTCCATCTTCTACCTGTAGGCCTTCACCCAAGCTACCCTTCACCCACCAGCCTTAAATCATGTCCATCCACCAGGCTTCTTAGCTCAGTCTTCCCTGAGAAACTGAAGGTGTTCCTCTTCTGTTCTCCCATTGCACCCTCTGCCCCCATCATTGGTTTCTTTACAGGCAAGTAAGTGGAAAACTACTGAAATGCAAAAATGATACCAGACACAAGAAATATGCATTCCTTCTTTGCAAATCAGTTGGCTCATATTTAAGAAATGGTATCTCCACTCTTTATGCTCAAGCCAAACTTGACTTCTGTTCTGTTGCAGAGACTACTGCCTACTCAGTATCTGCTCTCCCCTGCTTCTTCACTGTAATGATGTGCCCAGTTAAAAACAGCTATGCTTCCTAGTGTCTCGCAGATAGAGGTGGACAATGAGATACAAGCAGAAGTCGTGGGGTGGGGCCTCCGGAAAGCCCTTTTTGCCTTTGACCCTCCCTTCTACCCACTGCCTGGTATTTGACTGTGATGCTTAAAGTTCCAGCAGCCATCTTGGGACCATTAGGGAAAGGTCAGGAGAATTACAAACAGCCCTGACATTCTTGAGCTGCTAAACCAACACCAGCAACCGCCTACCTTTGGACTTTTCATTACATGAGACAAATAAACCTTCATGTGTTTTAGCCACTGTGATCAAATCTTTTTAACTTCAGATTAATGGAGTTCTGTACTGATCCACCTCAGCAAGTTCTGTTTTCTTCTCCTTAGCTGTACTCGTGTCTGGAATGTCTTCCTTCCTCCTCACCATCTTTTTGCCTAACTCTCTGCTTACCAAATCTTAGTCATCATTGAAGACTCAGTTGAAACAACAGCTGCTTTGGGGGATTTTATTTTATCCCCTTCCAATTAGATGTGCTAGTTCTCTCTTTTGACCCATCTCTATTGCACTTTATCTGGACCTCTTTGTGGACTATATACATACATACATACATACATACAAACATACATACATACATACATACATACACACACACACAATTCTGCCTGTGTGATAGACATTCATGCTCTTATTTGCATTGTACATTCCTTTGAATTTTCTGCAATAAATAGCACAAATACATGTAGTAGGTATTTTGTAAATCCTTGTTGAATTAAGTATAAACTTGCAACAAGAACATAACTTCTCTTTACACACATATGTACACATACACACATTTAACCATTGACTACAGTTTTTTGGAATGAAGTTGGGCAGAACACAAACAACCCAATAGATAAAACATTCTTTCAAATAATATATTCTTTAATTGATTTGGAAAATGAAATTAATCACAATGACAATGGGGGATATACTTCTGTTTAATTTTATAGTGAACATTCTTTCATTTCAACTCTTATTCATCAAACGTCTCCACTATGAAGTCAGCGTTATGAATAGAGTTGTATTAAGATGAATGAGGGTTTGAGCTGGGAATATGATGATCAGAGCTGAAACATGAGAGACTATGAAAAGCCCAGGTGAATGTGGTGAGATCCTGAACTAAGGTGAGGGCAGGGACAAGGGGAAGGAGAGAAAAGCCTGTACTATTTGACTCAGACTCTGAGAACAGGTCATTAAATATGATTAAAAGGTGTGCCTTTAAATTCATGCTCACATGAGATATTGGAATTTTCTGGATTATTACATGCCCCCAAATGATGTTGCTAAATAGGGAGATAGAGCTGACAATCTGTGTAGAAAAAGGCATATTTCGATGAAAGGTAAATATTTATTTGGAATTTCTAAACAATCATGAGGTAAACAGCTGAGGAGAGTTCATTAGAAAAAAATATCATCACACGGGAAGAGCCTCCCCTCTGCTCACCGAGCACTTTGATCATGTCTGTTACAGCCTTAGTCACATTGGATTGTAACCTCTTATTTACATTTCTCCTCTCATTTTGAGCGCCAGGATCATGTATTATCCATCTTCATGTCTACCTAGCACCATGCCTGACATACAACAAATGATTGCTGATTGTTGCCTTATTTGACTTGTCTGCAACAAGTAGAATTCTTGACCATGGCCTTCTCGAACCCCACTCTTTGTTTTCCTGATTTGCTTTCTTGATTCTCTTCGTTCTTCTTTCGTCTCCCTAGTAAGTCATTTTCCGTTTTCTTTTGTCGGTTGCTCTTCCCTTCAATTACCCTTTCAGTTCCTCAAGATACTGTTCTCTTTTTGCCTCTGTTCATTTTTACTAAATCTCTAAAAATATTAGCACTGTATCTCTTTGACTATATCATTCCTTCAATGTTCTTTCTACTCTTGCTTTTTTAAACTTCATTAAGATGTATTTCAACTTTCTTATGCCATCTTCAATGTTTTAACCTCGTTCAGACATTTTTCATATCTTTGCCTCTTTTTGCTTCTTGCTGGGTAATATCACCTGACCTGTTTTCCAATTCACAAATTCTCTCTGGCTCTCTGTTTAATACATCAAAGGAGGTTTTATCTTGTACTTAAATTATTATGTTTTTTTATTTCTCAGAGTTCCATTTGGTGCTTTTTCCCAAATCTTCTGCTCAGCTTCCATAATTTATTTCTCAATCATCTTTAAATTTCCTTTTCTTTTAGCATATCAGACACATGTATGTTATATTCAATATCTTTTAATTTTTATATCTTCAGTCTTTGTGTTTCTGTAGACTGTGACTCATAGTGGCTTATTTCTTTGTAGGTTTAGTGATATTTTTTCATTGTGAACTCATGCTCTTTAGAGTTTTATCTGTGGGAGTTCTTTGAGGCTATTTTAAAATTCTTCCAGAGAAAATTTTTATTATTTACTACTGCCATGTGCCTAGAGACACTATCAACCAAGGACCACTATAAACTAATATTTCTGTTTGGTGGTTGTGAAGACACAGACATAGTATTCTGCTCCCCAAAGTGGTTGAGCATCGGCATGTGAATTAGAATTCTCAGGGGAAATAGCTTTTCTCCAAATTCCCCTGCCTAATCCCTAGGTTAGGTAGTATCTTTATATAGAGAAGGGGGTATTTTAGGTCAGTCACTGACGGAGTCACCCTTAGGGGATTTTGGCTTTTTGACAGGGTCTCCAGTCAGCCCACCTACTTTGCTTGGGTCTCAGACTTTATCTCCTGGCTCTGGCCCTACGACATGGTCTCTTAATACCAACTCTACACCACCAGGGATAAGCAGATACTCCCAAGATAAACTCTGGCTTGATTACCTCTAAAAAATCAGGCTTTATTGCTTCCTCTGATTGTTTCCTTTACTTAACTGCAGCTCAGCGTCACTTTAAAAACATTTAAAATATTTTCTGCCAGCCCCCACCCCCCGACCCCACGCCCCTCGCACTATGCCTGCTCTGTCGGGCGCTGCTCTTGGCAGGCGTGCTTTATTGGGAGGGATTTCTCTACACACTTATCCTAGTGCCAGAAACAGAAATTGTGTTCCTATTTAACAATATTCTCTCTGGGTAGTCTTATCCTCTCTTTAGATTATATTCTCTTTCTGGGTGACTCTCAAATCTGTATTCTTGCCTCTTCCCTGAGCTTCAGATACGACTAACAACTGCCTGCTGTATAGCCCCATGTGAATCACCTAATTTATGGTCTCCCCTGCCCTCCAAATTGACTCCGTCGTGCACCACCTGTCTTAGCCAGGGGTACGATAAGCTATCTAGTCGATCAGGCTGGAAATATTAGTATCCTCTTGAAACGATCCCTCTCCCTCACACTCAGTTACCAAGTCCCAAGTTTACCAGCTGTGTTTCCAGTTGGCTGCTTCTACCCCTTTGCCCATGAAAACGTCCTGCTTCAGGCTCTTCTCCATCCCTCACCTAGACCATATCTCTAGTCACACAACTGGTCATTGGCCTTTAATACATTTGACACCCCTTCCATTATTGATGCTGCCACCAAAACTCCAAGTCACAGATCTGATCATATCACTTGTCTGTGCAAAAACCGTTATTGACTTTCCATGGCCTATCATGGAAATAATAAAATCCTGACTTCTTGACTTGGTATTCAAGGTACATGATAATGGGGTGCCAACCTTTACAGCCTTTTAATGGTGACCCTGTATTCTGTGATGCATGTAATGCCCCAGTTACACTGTACCTGTCATTCTGTGATTTAACTCTTTTACCTAAAATACCCTTTCCATTGTTTCCACCTACCAAAATCCTACTTTTCATCTAAGGCCCAGTTCAATTTTTGCTTCCTCCATAAAGTCTTCCCAGAAATTAATTCCTCCTGACTCTGTACTCCCACAGTAGTTTGCTTGATCTTTTGTGGCACATCATATGGTGCCTTTTACTAGAGGTCACTGTGTTTGTTTCTTCCCCTTACCAGATGTGAAGTCCTTGAAGACACTAGAGCATAGCGGTTACGCACTCTGGTTTTGGAGTCAAATCAACCAGGCTCAAACCTTAATCCCATCGCTAGCTGTGTGACTTCGGGCTTAACCTCTGGGTCTTGGTTTCTTCATCTATGAAAGGGGGTATACAGTGCAGTTGTAAAGTTTAAATTGTCTGATTCACGTAAAGCCGTTAGCACAGAGTAACTGTACAGCACATATTAGCTATTATCATTAAAGGCTGATGCTACAGCTTGTTCATCTTTTTCTCTCCCCAATACTTCCTCTAGCCGCTCCTCTTTCCCCCCTCCCCCTTCCTGTTCCAGGGCTCATCCTAGTACCTTGCACAGACTACATATTCAACGAATTCTTGAGTAAATGCTGAAAACATCACACAGCTTTTATATAAAACATTTAATTCAGTCTGGGTAGAAACAGTTGACATTTGTATGAGACACCAACAGACGAACTACTTATGGGCTGTCCCAGCAAGATATATCAATGGAACATCCTGTTTGAGCACCAAAGAGCAGCCTCTTTCAGTATTGTCTGAACAAGCTGGCTTTACTAGGAGGGGTGAAAGAGAAATGGGAGGTTTCATATCCTAGGGAAGTGTTTGGAACTTAATGAGAAGTGTAGGCTGAGAAAATGCCCCTGTTCTTTGAAAACCAAATGCGGCTACTGAATGTGAGACTTACACACAGCCTCAGCCATGTGTGAGCAACAGGGGCCAGAGTTTTGCAAAATCTTTTTCCTGGCTTGTGGTGAATTTTGAATCAAACCCACTCAGCATTTTACTCTCTATAGACACAGCACATTTTTTCTCTAAATCCTCACTCTCAGCACGCTTACTAACCAACATTCCTGATAAAACCAGTGAAACCAAATGAATTATTTGGGGCTAGATATGAAGTTGGTCTTCCCCCCTATTTCTTGTTCCAGCACCAAAAACGTTTATGCTATTACTTTACGTTCCTTAAAACTACCAATATTCGAAAGGATTACTGTTTACTTGGATTCTATCTTTTTTCTGTTAAAGATGAACACACCATATTTTATGACATATCAGTTCTAATTTTATCAGTAAGTTTCCCATAAAAGTGACATCTTTTCAAGTCCAACTTTTGTGTTTTAACTCTTCCTGAATGATATCTTGCATAGCTGCAGATCCATCTAAATGCTCAACTGGGACTCTGTATGTTTCCAATTTTATTTGTTTTATGAATTTGAGAAAGATTTAGACTTTTGTTGCTTTAAGCTAACTATTTTAGGAATGTTGAGCGTTATCATTCAGAGATGATAAAAATGGAATTTTCCTTTAGTTTAATAGCACAGACAGCTCAACGGTATTCTTCAGATCTGATTATTGCCCCTTGGGTAAAGAGGTATGGAACAGCTCAATTACATGATATACTTCAGGTGACCCTCCCCCGCCCTTCAACACACACGCACACAAGAAATTCAATTAAAAGACTTTGTTCTTGAAACTAAAGGTTATACATGGTTGCCTAACTGATCTTTATATATGTGACCCTTGACTCCTAACCTGTTTCTTCCATTGGAAAAAATCAATGGCCTAGGATATAGTCAGTGTTACTTAGTTCCATTCCCTAGTTTTTCTTTCATAGTATCTGCTCCCTACTCCCAAATACCTCTCTTGCTCTCAGCTAGCTGTCAAGTAATCACACACGAGGTCTTGGCTGATAAGGTTTAAACCAGGGGTTTCCAACAATTTTGTGTGTGTGTGTGTAAAAGAGGGAGAGACAGATAAAGGGGAAGAAGAGATAGAGGAAGGGAGGTGCGAGAAGCTAGAAAGTTCAAAATAGCTGGGCATGGCTGATGGGCATGGCTGGGCATGGCAGCCACCTTAGAGCGCTAGCAAATGAAGCCAGGATATTGTTTTCCGGCTAGGCATTCCTATCCTGAGATGTTACCTATCTCAAGTAACAAGAACTTCTTTAATACCAACCAGTTTTCAATACTTGAAGGAAGATGTTTCTCATGACAGGATTTTAGGCACCTGGACTACTGTTGGGGAAGGTAGTTTGGGGATGGCTTTCTAAGGTAGAGTAACCATCTTAGTGGTGTCATCTGTAAGGTTCTAAGCAGAATTTCCTGGCTCCAGTCACTACTCAAACCTTATCAAATCTGAGAGGTGAAGAATGGAAAACTATTTCTTGCCATTTCTTATATCCAGACAAGTCAATATGAGCTTGTTTACTTAAAGAGATGAATGTTTTGGAGTCCTCCTTTTTCTATTCCTGTTCCACTCACTCTAATGTTATTGAAAAAGTAGAAAGTGAGGTGAACATAAACCTAGTTTTATCCTCTAAAATAGACCACCTAGGAATAATTGGCCATACAGAGTCCCCTGGATCTTTTAGATTGTGTTTATGGCCTGATCTCATTTCCAAGTCTCATCTTTTAATTACCCTTGTGATACAGGTGAGGTTTTGGTTGCTCCCCTCTTGTCTTCCCATGAAGAACCCATCCTCTTCTCCTTAGCTTTCTCAACCCCAAGTGCCCAATTCTCTTGGGGCCTTGGACTGACCCAACCCACTTATAAAAGCACATTTACTTTAGGTATTGGTCCTGCCCGTGGTAACACTTTGTAATTTACAATGCCTCTCCTCCTGTCATCTTTCATCTTATGGGACAGACACAAATATAAGGGTAGGTGAGCATTTCCAAACAGTTGAATTCAGGGCTCTCAAAGACAGAAAATCCTTTCAAAACCTAATATTTACTGTTTTTTGCTCCTGCCTACTTTCTTATTATGTCTCAAGAGGAAGATGTTTGGTCTTCAGTGGCGGCATCATTGATAATGTAGCATGTGGTGGGGAAGGAGAGGCCACAGAGACCCTGCTAGGATCCTTCAATCATACAGCATAACAGCTCATAGCTCCGTCTCTCAGGAGCCCAGCCACATTCACAGTGGCATCATGCTACAGCAGGGGTTCTCAGCCTTGCCTGTATGTTATAATCACTGGAGGTACTTTAAAAAACACTGATGCCTGGGCTCCACCCCAGGAGATTCTGATTTAATTGGTGTTGTGTGCATCCTGGGCAGCCAGTTTTTGAAGCTCCCCTAGGTGACTTTAATATGCAGTGAGAATTGACAACAGCTGTGTTATAGTGTGACATTCTTTTTGCATTCTGGCAAATGGCATCCTATAAGAGATCCCACCAGCAACCTTGTGGTGTAATATCAGGGTTTGATTGAATTTTTCCTCTTTCAAAAATCATCTTTGAAAGAACAAGGGCCCAAAATGATGATCAATATTTACCAAGCTGAATTGTGACAACAAACCTTTTTCTGATCAAACCTCAACTAATGGTAATATTAGTTTTATTTTCTAGCATAAATTAGTAAACTTTGGGATTTATCTAGGGCAACCAACATCACTGTTGCCTGAGAACTGAAGGGATTTCAGTTTTAAAATCGAGCAATACTGAGAAAACCAGGATGAGTAGATCACTCTAAATACATAGGATAAGAGGATATGAACCATACAATTATTTGTACACACACATTCTGAGAAACACAAATTGGGGGAATGTTCAACATGGAGGCTAAGTTGTTTGCAAAAATCTACCCCTTTCTCGGGAGAATTGAACTTATTCTGTTTTATTTAGTTAGCACAGTCATATAAAGGAGTTCACTGTTACAATGGCTCAAAAGTAGCAAAAACAAAACAAAACGAACAAACTGAAAACCACCACCAGGGCTCCACAGTCACTAAGGACTTCTTAACCTGGGCTTGTGTACCTTGGTTAGAGTTTGGCTCCCATCTAAGTGATTCTCACGAGGTACTTGAGTAGCTTGCATAATGCATGGTATCGGCACAGAATTCCAGTTGTAATCCAAAGCCTAGAAAGAATCCATCTCATCATGTGGCTGTTGACTAGAACGTGAGAATGGATCTACAACTGGCCATCATATGAAAACTCTTTTCAATTCGAGGATAGCCACAAGAGGCAAAACACGTCACGCTGTCACATATACGTCTCATGCACCTGCCTCAAGTCTACTTTCTAAAGAACAAAGCTGTTCTGTTGTTCTCAAGTGGAAAGGTTAGAGTTGACAGATGGACCTTTGGTAAACTTAGGAGGAGTGCAGATTTTAGTGTAATAACAAGTGAAGTTTCAGAAAAACTTAAGGGATATAAGGGTTTTGTGGTAGTCTGTGCGTCTTGAGAATGAAATGGCAAGGTTTCTAGCGGTTAAAAATTGACTTTGGAATCAGGCAGATAGGTTCAAAATCTTGTTCTGCTTCTTAGGAACTTGTGATGTGACCATGGGTGAATTATTTAACCTCCTCAATTCTATGTCATATATTAGAGAAAAGTATACCTCCCTTGTTGGATTGTTGTGAGAATTACACAAAATAATAAATATAAAGCAGAGTTTCTCAGCCTTGGCAGTTTTGACATTTTGGGGGGCATGATGCCTCGTGGGAGCCTGTCCTGAGTATCACAAGATATGCAGCAGCGTCGCTGCTACCCCTCCAAGTTGTGACAACCAAAAATGTCTCCAGACATTGCCAAAAGTCCCTAGGATGGGGCCAGGGCTGGGACTGGGGGGAGAGACATGAGTGTAAAATACATGTCCCTGGTTGAGAATCACTTGCTATAAACTAACGAGTGTCAGACCTGGAATACAGTAGGCACTCATTAATTGGTAGCTATTATAATTGCTAATACTATATTGAAGTTAGAACTCTTATCGATGCTGAATCTTAAAATTGTGTCAGTATATTGAATTCCACCTGAGAACAGCCTCTTAGACTTACACTTTTAGGCTGTGTCGACCAGTCTCACTCTGCTAGAGAAACGGAAAATATCACTTGCCTGCTTCACATCTCTTGCACCTACTAGTCCTGCAACTGTAAGGTCTTTTAGATTTATTGAGGTGTTATTCAACCATTTAAACATTCACAAGCTACTAAAAAATAGCTAAATTACAGGTGAATATTTGTCAGGAATGGTGTCATTTGCAACTTTAAGGCATTTAAGGCACAATCTTTTCTTCCATCAATTTCCCCTCTCCTGACACATATGCTCTGCAGGAACCTCAACTCCCACTTCACTGATTAAATTACAGAGCCCATCTCCTTTCTCAAGTCTCCTCCTGTCTTTCTTGCTCTTATTAAAGGAAGAAGGGTGTCTCCTCTGAGTCTTCACTCCTCTATTACTCTGTTCCCGTGCTCTAGAATTTATCTATTCTTTAGCCAAATCTTTTCTTTATTCCTCTCCATTGACTCCTTTTCCCCCATCATCAAATAAGATAGGTTTCCTCCAATAGAAAAGGCTTTTGCTATTGACTTTTGAAATTAGTCTCTTTTTTTTTGCTACTGACTTCTGAAAGTAGTCCTGTTTCTTTGCTGAGCCACACACATACACTTCCTTCTCAGTTTCTTGTCGAATCTTCCTCGCTTGCCCAGCCCTGAAACTTTTGCATCACTCAGTGTTCTGTCCTCAGACATCTTCTCTTCTCACTCAGCACCAACCCGCCCTCCCCTCCCCCCAGGGAAATCTCATTTTATCTCATGGATTCAACTACCAATTACTCGTTGTTGTCCCCAAAATCTCTATCTCTGAATTAAATCTCTCTCCTGAACTTGAGATCCATTAGCTGACTACCTACTATATACCTCCACTAGGATGTCCAGTGGGTACCTCAAAATCACCATGAACAAACCTGAACCCTTTATATTCTATTCTCAAAACTCCTCCTCAGCAAACGTTTCCTATATCAGCATTTACTCAGTTGTCCAAGCCAAAAATCTTGATGTCGTTCTTGGCTCTTTTCTCTCCTAAAACCTCCCACTACCAACTAATTACCAAGAACTGTCATTTCTACCTCATATATGTATTAAGTCCACGTACTCCTCTCTGTCTCTACTGACACCATCATCTCTCTCCTAAATTGCTATAACACCCTCCTGATTAGTCAACCTGACCTTGATCTTGCCACTGTGCACAGAGGGATCTTTCTAAAACTCAAATTAGATTATATCATTCTCTTGCTTAAACCCTTCAGCACATTCCCAACTCCAGTTTGGGTTGAACTTAAAGTCTTTAGCATAGTTCTATAACAGTCTTCATTAGCTGGCCCCTGTTTACCTCTTCAACAATATCTGTATAAAATCACCCATTTAGAGCACTACTTCTTTCAGTTGCTTGAGTGGCTATACTTTCTTTTCTCTCTGGATCACCACATCAGGTGTTTCCTGCTTGGATCACCCCCTTGCTTCTCATTTAGCTAATTCCAACTTGTCCTGTAGGTCCCAGTTCAAACATCCCTTCCTCTAAAAAGCCTTCCAGCCCCCTCAAGTCTGGGATAAGTGGCCCTCTTTATGTGCTACATTAATACTCTATGACTTCCCTGGGTTGAACTTAACAGATTGTCTTATAATTGACAATTTACTTATCTTCTTCCAGACCCCAATCTCCATGAGGGTGTTTCCAGGCCTCTGGGGCTAAGTACACAGCAGATGTATAAGAAATATTTGTGGAATAGAACTGAATTATATGTCACCAAGGATCTTTACCAAATGCAAGACTTTTATTTTTATTTTTAGTCTTTTTGAATATTCAAACTCTTTGATCCTTCCCTGTCTTCTCAAAATAAGTCTTTGTTTTCAGAGATAGCATTGTATGCATATTATATTCCCATTCTACATTTTTGAGAATTTCTAGTCCTTGTTTGTTGACCCCTTTTTTGTCCCTTAACTTTGGACTTTTCCCAAGACTCTGTTCTTTACTGTTTTTTCTTCACATTCATCATCTGAAAGATAATAGGCATTCAGAAATGTTTGTGTCCCTCCTTCCTCCATTCTCCAGCTCATTTAAATCTCATGGCTTCAAATATCTCCCGGATCCACATTTCAATCTGAGTAAGCCAGTGGAGTACTGGTCACCTAATACCTCAGAAGAACTATAAAAACCATAGCACTCAAACACTGTGATTCAGTTTATTCTTACAATATAATTTCTGTATTTGCCAGTTAAAACCAAGACTCTTCACCACTGGGGCTCCATACATCAGGCATCTCTAGCTCCCTCATCTACTTTATACCATCCAGGTACACAGTTAGCCGGCAAGGATTATATAACTTCCTTTGAAATGTGTCTCATGTATTGATTCCTCTCTTTTTCCCCTTCCATTATTCTACCCTCATCCCTCTACCCTTAACTACTATAATAGTCTTCTTCCTAGTTGACCATCCTGACCTCAGTATCATCCACTTTCAGATCTGTTTTGTATACTGCTGCCAGACCAGTCACTCATACACAGTCCTGTCATGGCCTGGGGGTTTTCATACATCAGATTCAATAAATATGAGAACATCAATTCACTCTCCCCTCAAGAACTCACAGAGGCTACAAATCCTGTGCTCAGTCCAAATTCCTCTTTCTTTCTTCCTTCCCTCTAACCCTAACCAACCATTTCAGCTTTAGCACAGCCCTATACTATTCTTCTGTGCACCCTACTTTCCTGACTTCCTGAATTTCTTGCCTTTTCCAAAGCATCCTACTTCATTCTGTTGCCCCTGTTTGTTCCTCTACCTTGAGCAAACACACTCCCCTAATCAGTGCTAAAAGCCTAATATTTTAATGTCAAATTGAAATGCCACTTTGTCTCTTACCCAGGTAGAATTCATGCTTGTTCTGTGCCCCTGTTGTTCTTTGTACTTAAAACATTACTTTCTTCCTGATATCATAGTAATGTGCATGTCTGGGCTGTAAACTCCAGGAGATCTGGAACTCTTGTTCATCCTTATAACCCCTGAAGCATCCAAACCAGTGTCTGGAATGTGCACAGTAGGCACTTGGTAATTATTATTTGAATTGACTTGGCCACATCTGCAAGTTTCTTATCCACCCTATTCCCTATATCCCCACTCTTGGTCTCTACTTCTTTAATGGTCAGTCAGGCAGTTCTCTTTGAATAAAATCCAATGGACACACCCAGCTCTAATGAGGCACTCCCAGTTTCAACAGAAGAACTTCTGGATGTCTGCCTAATTTCTAAGACTCACCATAATCTGACCATCCACTTTACATAGTCTTGTTTCTCATTTGTTTCTAAGCATGTGTCCCCCACTCCACATTATATTAAATATTTCAGCTCAGCCTTTGTTCACACTGTTGCCCATGCCAGAAATACTCTTATTCTGATCAAATCCTCCCCAAACTTCAGACCCAGCTTAAGTCTTACTTTATCCATGATGTCACCTTTAACTACTTGAGCCCACATTTATCTCTCTTGTGTCTGAATTCCTTTGGCAGAGATAATATAATATATTATGGTATTCTCAAATTCCTTCATGTATCTCTCTTGCTTTCCTCAGCAAGAATATTGGCTCTCTGGGGCAAGGAGAACGTCTGCTTCCTTTGGTATAGTGCTGCTGATTATTCGATTGAGAAATCAACAGCTATTTTCTTCCTTATTACTAATTTCTCATAAGTTGAAGAAAACTTAGATTCTCCATAGCCTACTTTTGCCTATAAAAGAACTATATGACCAGGCTTGTAAGAAAACCTAAAGATTGGTCAATATTACTCAAAAACGATACATTTTAAAAAATTAGTTTTTTGACAACTACATCAAAGTTTGTTCACAGTTAATCTGGCTGGCTGTCTTGGATTAAGGAATCTCAGAGAAAGAGTGATTTAAAAACGGTTGGCTTTTGTGGCTACTTATGAAGCATGGTTGGATGAGGCCCCAATAAATTAAACTCATTATCAGTTTTTTAATTATAGGAGAAATAATAAAGCCTAAGTTCCTGGTGATTAAGTCATTCTAGGACTGAAATTTATGTGGGTTAAAATCTATTTGGACTCCCATCACAGATTTAGTCCATTCACGCATTTAAGGGGATGTTTAAAAGGTGGAAGAGCTAAACCTGGCTTGACCCAGAGAGGTGTGCCTAGACTCCACAAGGAAGAGCTGAAGGGCAGAGTGAAAAAAAAAAAAAAAAAAAAAGGCACAGTGTGGCTTAGACCTTGTGTGAATTGCACACTGTATTTTCAGGATGTGCAGGAGAGGCGGGTGGGGGGGTAATAACAGCATTTCTCTTCTCCTATTTTATTTTTAGGTTCACTTTTTACTCTAAGGAATCAGTTTCCTCTTAAGCATTTTGATATATTTCTAACACAATAAACTAGTTAACTGCATTTGAATATTCTACTATTGCTTTAAAAGTACTATAATAAACTATGCTATCAACTAGGTCAGAAGGCAGATGAGACCAGACATTTTATGGAGGTCTGGTTTGCTTCTTACAGTCACTCATTTCTATATTTTTTATATTAATGAGGGTAAAAAGTTGCATTCCTTCTTTGTCTCTGTTTTGTCTTTTCCAGCTGCCACAGAATGTGAACTATTCTATCATCAAAGTTCCTCTGAAAGAGTTTAACCCTCACCAGTCACAAGCCAATGCTTTAACAGGTCACTCCAGTCATTTTCTTATGGCCCAGTAATAGCTAGTGACAAGAGTATTTGACGAGAAATGTTCCTCTAATTTAATACAGCTTTCTAGTTTAAAAAAATGGAACACTTAGAAACGATGTCCATACAGAAACTTGAACATGAATATACATAGCAGCATAATAGTCAACAAATGGAAACAACCCAAATTTCCATCAACTGATGAATGGATAAACAAAATGTGGTGTATCCACACAATGAAATATTATTTGGCACTTAAAAGAATGCTATAACGTGGATGAACCTTAAGCACTACAGTAAGTGAAAGAAGCGAGACACAAAGGACACATATTGTATGAGCCTATTTATATGAAATGTACAGAATAGGCAAATCTATAGAGACAGAAAGTAGATTAATGTTTGCCAGGGGCTGGGGGAAGGGGTGAATAAAGAGTGAGTACACATAGGTAACAGGTACTCTTTTGGGGTGATGAAAATATTCAAATGAGATTGTGATGATGGTTGCACAACTCTGTGAATATACTAAAAAAACTTTGAATTGTACACTTTAAACAGATGAATTTGTGAATTTTATCTCAATTTTTTTTAAAACTTAGAAACTACCTTTTGAGGACAGAGCTAGATCCCAATTTCAAATCCTGGTTTTTACATCAGAGCCTTCAGTGATGTGGATCTGGAATCTGCATTATGACAAATTTTGGGGTGATTATTATGCACAACTAAAGTTTGAGGATCACTGAATTAAAAGATACAAACTTTACATTGTCTTCATGAGATCTAACTGCAAATGTTTCCACTCAGGGAGAGGTTGTAGCTACTCAAATGAATAATATTCAATTTCTTTGGGTTTTTTCTGTTATTGCTGTTGAAGGTTGGGTATTCGAGTTTCTGGTGAATCTTTCTTGGTGTGTCTACTTTAAATTTTCATATCAAATTTCTTTTAGTCCTCTGTGAGAAATGGTGAACATATAGAAACCGCTACTAAGTAAAATCAGAGTTGTTAATCACCATCACTTTTGAAGGCATTAGTTAAAAAAAAATAGTTCAAGTTTTTCTTCCTTCCACAGCTAAGGGAAGAAAATCAAGATTCAGCAACATAGAGCAAGTTAGAACTGTAAGTGAAGTTAGAACTTGTGATTTCTTTTGAGTGGCTTTTCTTTAGTCGTCATCAAAGTTTTAAACTATACATCAGTCTGTGGTATTGATTTCCTAAAAGAAAGGAAAAGATAACCATATACCACGTTCTACCTTTATAAAGAAAAATCTCTTCTTCCTCTATCATTATAGAAATTAAAGCTCTTTCTCATGTTATGCCTACCCAAAAGGAAGAAGAACAAAACACAAACTCTGTATAATATTCAAAACAGTGGATCACTCAGTATGATTGAGATTTGGGGGCTGAATGAACTTTGACTATCATAATGGAAAAATCCTTTTCTAGTCATCAATTCCAGCTGATCTTGGTGATTTTATTATCAGAAGTAACTGAACAAACTGGATTGACATTTGATGAGTAGCTGACAGTGGGCTAAGTTTTAATAATCATATAGAACCAATTTAGGGAAGTATTTGGTTGAGATAACATGAATTTATAAATCCTGTATCTTTTACATTGATGGAGCTATTGTGCTGTTAGTGATCTAATAATTCACGAAGTACAAATGTTAGATCACTTCTATCATAATTGCTTTTCAAATAAAAAATATCCTCAGAGCATAATTTAGGAAGTTTTACTGAAATATGAGAAAACCATTTATTTTCTTATTTCCTGAAAATCTAAACTAAATGATATTTAAATGAACAAGGCATAGGGTTTAATGCAGTGCAATTACCTGAAGTTTGATTTTCACATGTGAACAATTAGAAGCAGTTAATGTTCATATAGTCAATAAAAGCCAATAAATATTCATTGATAACATCTGATGACACCAGGAAGTATGCTAGGCAGGCATTCTGCTCTTAGATGAATATGACATGGTTCCTGACCTAGAGGAGGTCAGTGGAGTAAGTGGGCAGCTTTACTTATTCATAAACTCTATCTGTGGTAATAGACCATGGTTCTAGGTACTGAAAAAAATACCTGGAAATGAAATATTAGGTATTTGAACTTGGCAAAATGAAAAGCTAGAAAATTTATCTTTCATAAAAGTCACAATGATGTATAGGCCATGATAACAGCATGAAATTCCAAATGCTACAAGGTAAATAATGTTGATTCTTGAATAAACTATTTCCTATCATTTTAATAGTTGGACATACAGCTTAGGACATGTCCTGTTACTCTTAGAGAGTTCTGCATATTTGCTGCATTTTCATGAGTTTAAATTTATAATCTAGCACTTTGTTATTACAATGCTTGGCATTTAATTTCTAAAGCCTTAAAAAAGAAGAAACAAAGAAAATACCAGCTGAAGTTAAAAGTCTTCAATCATATTTCAGCAATTCTAGACACTTCTACTGAAAAATAGGATTGATTGAGAGATTCTTTTTGTTTGTTTTCCATTGACTTTTTTAAATTGAAGTATTGTCAGCTTACAAGGTTATGTCAATTTCTGGTGTACAGCATAATAGTTCAGTCAGACATTCACATACATATATTCATTTTCATATTCTTTTTCATTATAGGTTACTACAGGATATTGAATACAGTTCCCTGTGCTATACAGTAGAAACTTGCTGTTTATATATTTTATATATAATAGTTAATATTTGCAAATCTGCAAATCTCGAACTCCCAGTTTGTCCCTTCCCACACCCTTTACCCCAGGTAGCCATAAGTATGTTTATTATGTCTGTGAGTCTGTTTCTGTTTTTGTAGATAAGTTCATTAGTGTCTTTTTTCTTTTTTTTTTTAGATTCCACATATGCATCATATCATATGGTATTTTTCTTTCTTTTTCTGGGTTACTTTACTTAGAATGACAATCTCCAAAATCCCATTCACAAAGTAATGTTGCTGCAGATGGCATGGAGAGATTGTTTTCATAACCTTGAGTCTATTGAAAATAACTTTTGTAGATCATGCTGCTCTTTGCTTTGTGAATGGGATTTTGGATATGGCCGATAGTGCTATCCTTCCCAGTAAGTCTCGCCAGCTGCAGACTGAAGTTTCTTCCACCAGCACTCTTTTCTTCCCTTCTTGCATCACAGAAATGTTTAGATCCCGATATTGGACTTAAGTGAATTTATAATTGCTCTCATGTGTGTTGCCAAAAAAAAAAAAAAACAGTCTACTGCAACCTCCTTTTCAGCTCTCCATTTCTAGTAATAAAGGAGGAAAATTACAAGTAAATTTTTCTAAATCAACTCAGAAACTCAATTTCAGAAACCTCTCATGGGATCGGGCCCTGAGCTGTGGAAGACATACATTTGAGAGTACTGCAAGTGCAATTTGAAATTGGTCTTAATCAAGGTAGCTAATAGAAATAATTTCCTTTTTTATAAAAACTACAAACTACATGGAAAGAAAAAGTTAGAAACATGTCATGACATTTGTCATTTTGAAGCATAAAGTAAAATTTTTAATTGAAGTATAGTTGATTTACAATGTTGTGTCAGTTTCTGTATATAGCAAAGTGATTCAGTTATATATATATTCTTTTTCATAAAATACATTTTATCGTATAAATCTTCAGTTTCCTCCAAAATATTTTAGAATAACGACAACATGACTAATTCTTGAAAGCCAGAATTCTGTTTCCAGCTAATCATCTACTTCTTAAAAAATGGACTATTTTTAGGGCATGTTTAGGTTCACAGCAAAACTAAGCAGAAGGTACAGAGAGTTCCCATATATCCCCTGCCTGCACACACACACAGCCTCCTCCACTATCCACATCCTGCACCATTTGTTACAGTCGATGAACCTACACCAACACATCTTTACCACCCAAAGTCCATAGTTTACATGAGGATTCACTGTTGGTATCGTGAATTTGATGGGTTTTGACAAATGTATATTGGCATGTATCCACCATTATATTATCGTACATAACAGTTTCACTGCCCTAAAAATCCTTTGTGCTTTACCTATTCACCCCTCCTTATCTACTTTTAAAAAGCTAAACTATTCCATATCTCTTATCTGTTCAATCCAGGGTTTCTCAAACAAGGACTCTTAACATTTTGCACCAGATACTTTTTTTAAGGGCATATCTCATGCACTGTGGAATGTTTAGCAGCATCCCTGGCCTCTACCCAATAGATGCCAGAGCACTTCCACTCTCAGTTGGCGCAGCCCAAAATGTCTCAAGACATTGTCAAATGCCCCCTGGGAGTAGGTGGCAAAATCATCCCCTGGTAAGAGCCACTGGCCTAATCCAAAGCACACTTATACTTTTAAGAGAATGTCTATATTCTATTACAACTTGTACAGTTGGTCATTAAATGCCAGTCAACAGATATTTATTCTGCCTACTGTGTGCTTGGCCATAGCCAACTAAGAACAATTAAACTTCTCAAATGTTAGACGTGTTAGAGCAGAGCACAAGCTATTACAATAAATGTATAGGTATATATATCTACCTGTGGTAACTACATCGAACATTCAGACATGATTAATCGAATCAACTCAACCATCTTCATGATCTTGTGACCAATTACAGCAGCATGAACCCAGAGGGAAAAATGCATCAATTGATCTTTAAGATTGCTTAACTGATTGGACCTGCTATGCTGTGGTCTGGTTCAGCAGTCACACACAAGATATGGACCGTGTCCCTACAGGAAAATAGTTCAGAATAATTAGCCAGGGGAGGTAGATTCTATGCAAATCTCCACTCCTATTCCACCTCCACCACTTTCCCATGATAGCAGGGAATTTTTGCCTGACTTCCATGGACAATTGTCATAAATGCCTCACTCCTCCTTTCATTCAGCCTCTGCAGAGAGAGCAGGGCTAATGGTAAGCTGGAATCCTTTCTGATTTGGTCAGTTCCTGTACTGTTCTGGTCGTTAAATTGGATTGTCACTGAACAAGTACAATTTGAGATTTTATTCTGAGATTTTCCTTGTAGAGATTTAGGCATTAAAGCACTCATTTAATTCATGAGACAGTTGACAGAAATTAAAAAGGGAATTGAAGTGGTAGGCCTGGGACACCTTAGCAAAACTAATCCTATTTGTATAATGGTCTCAAATTATGGGTTTTCTCCTTCTGGGGGGCAGACTTATTACAGTCTTTTTGACTTCTCCTCACTTTTGTTTATCTGGCTTTTTTTATGATGGACCAAAATGAGTAAATTCAGAATTGGCTCATTAAAGACAGTTTACTGCATTTAATTTAGTTTTTATTTCCAAGGCACTTCTTGGAGGGTATGGGGCTCCTTATTCCTTAGTTCTTAGACTAAATTAATATGTATATTCCCCTTTGTGTACCTCCTAATTGCTCTTCTCATCTGTAAGTAACTTGTAAGAGTCCTTCCAGCTCTAATTGCCTCTGATCCATTGTCTACTATAATTAATATAAACTGGACCATGATGCATGCTGGGACCTCAGCAGAAGGAAAAAGAGGAAAAGGAGTAATAAAGAATCTTGGACATATAATGAAAGGAATCTGAAAAGAAAATACATATGTATGTATATGTATAACTGAATCACTTTGCTGTACAGCTGAAACTAACAGTGTAAATCAACTACACTTCAATAAAATTTTTTTAAATAAAATAAGAAAAAAAAGAATCTTGGAGAGGGCCTAACTAAATTTCATGGACTAACTTGGTTGTAGGCTTAAACCATCAAGGTGAAGTTTAGCACGTCATATCAGGGTTCAAGAATGATGCAAACTTGGGTTTTATTAAAGGGATGATACGGTCCTGGAGATGGGACAAGGGAAAGTAGCAGGACTAAACATTTGATGGCAAGACCTGGTATCACGTGGTCTACTAGGATTAGAGAAGGATACCAGCTAAAATAGGAAACCATGCAGAGCAGGATCCAGCTCCCAGGGGCAATGGAGTAGAAAAGGTTTCTTAGAGAATCAGGGCCCCAGCCAATCAGGCTGGAACTTGGAGGAAGGGCTAGCCTCAAGCTGAGAATTATGATAACGCTAATCACAATAGCAAGGCCAAAAGCCAATCACAGACGTTAGCCCAACACTATTGCATCAGAGAAGAGGAGGCAATTCAGTGGGCACGTACAAGACATAGAGGACCTTGGGGGAGCAATGTCTATTCTATTATTCCTAGTGGCAGGATGGGATGCCTAATATCCTGCTCTCTTGGGCAGGATTTGGCTCACTACATGTAGGAGGTAGAATACTCCTGGCCTCTGTCAGAGCAGAGCTAGGAAAGGCAGGGAGTAACAGAAGGCTACCTCATGTACTTTATTTCATTCAGCTCCTCTATTCGACAATGCTTGAATGGTAACAAACACATAATGCTCATTGATTGCTAACTTCTCTCTCTATGACTTTTACTTCGACCAGAATTGAGAGCAACTTCTTAAGGAATGAAACATAATCAGGCCCTAATTATTGGGCTAAGAGATTTCAGTACATCAGTGGACTTTATATACTAAACCAGGATTGGCAAACTTTTTCTGTAAAGGTCCAAAATAGTACATGTTTGAGGTTTTGCAGGCCATATGGTATCTGTCATGAGTACTCAACTCTGTCATTGTAGCATGAAAGCAGCCACAGACAATATGTAAACAAATGGGTGTGGCGCTGTTCCAATAAATCTTTATTTATGAACCTCGGAATTCGAATTCCATAAAATTTCCTGTGTCATTAAAATATTCTTCTTTTGATTTTTTTTTCAACTTAAACATGGAAAAGTCATTCTTAGCTTGTGGGCCATGAGAAAAAAAAAAAAAACAGGCAGCAGGCCATAGTTTGCAACTTCTGTACTTAAAAGAAATGATTTATTTAATGAGCAATGCCCTACCTAATTCTGCCTAGCAGGTCTTCAACACCACAATCAAGGCCACAAAAATCCTACTGATAGGATTAACTTGGCTCAAAACTCTGATGAAAATCAGGCCACGGACAGAGAGATTATAGAAACTCTACACATTATGCATTCATTAAGTCAGTCTGTTGGGTGGTCCTGCTGTATTTCTGCACTTTTTATTGGAATAGGTCTCTGGTGTGGTGGTTATTGATAACGCCCCTTGAGTTGCACCCCAGTTCTTACAAATATACTCCCCTGTGTATCTGAGTTTCTGCTTGGCACTCAGTTCCTACAGAACTGGAGTCTGGCCATGACTCTCAGCCCAAAGTGCTCCTGGAGACTGGAGTGTTGTAATTATCCTTAGTGCTTATGGCTGGACTCCTATGATCTTTCTGGTGTTGACCCTCTTACATGCCTGAATCATCCTCCTGTGGTTGGTCCAGTTCTAGGCCTTGCTGACCTGGCCAATCTCACCAAGCCTGACTGAGGCAGTTAGTATCGTATGAAAAGAGAGCCATGTGGGAAAAGAAGATGGGAAATAATAATCATCCAAACACTGTCTTTAAATAGCTTTCATTATAATCCAAAACCAAGATGGTGTGATCTCTGTCTTGTCCTATACTTTACAAAGCACAAGTGTTGAGAATTAAATTTCTTTCCACCATAATTCAACACTGAAATAAAAATTATACACAGTAAAGCTCTTAGTAACTGCATCAAAGACACAATAAAAAATATTTAACTTTAGCCTTTACAATTCTAACTTTCAAGTCTCTGGGTTCATTTTTCATGGTTTTGGCTCATTCTTGATTAATTAATACTGTGCCAGAATTTAATGGAATATGTGAAATGATTCAGTCACACAGCTTTAGTATTTTTTATTCTCTTTCACATGTACCAAATTCTGTACTATGATAGCTATACTCATTTGCCAATGTCAAACTACTTCAAGATGAAACTAAACATTATAATTGTAGATGATGCTACATTTCAACTTTTCATCAATGTATCATACAGCCTTTGGAAAGATAATTGGGAAAAACTGTCTTGATAGCTCTCCATTTTGAGTGCATGTATTTGGGAGGATGAAATCTGAGAACATATATTTCTTTCTTTTTTCAAGTTGAGATATAGTCAGTTTACAATGTGTCAATTTCTGGTGTACAGCACAATGTCATACATGGATATACATATATTCATTTTCATATTCTTTTTCACTGTAAGCTACTACAAGATATTGAATATATTTCCCTGTGCTATACAGTATAAACTTCTTTATCTATTTTATATATACCAGTCAGTATCTGCAAATCTTGAACTCCCAGATTATCCCTTCCCAGCCCCCTCCCCCGCCTGGCAACCACAAGTCTGTGTTCTATGTCTGTGAGTCTGTTTCTGTTTTATATATAATGGAACATGTATTTCTGATCTAAGGGTTGCACCTGATCTTTTATCAAGAGGAAATCTCTGCCAAGATTTTCAAGTGTGGTTAATTATGAAAACTATGCATTGCTGGCAATTCAGTAACACTTGAGGATAGAGATAGCATGACATAAAAATTTAGAGTGTCCATTATTAAAGACCTAACTAAAAATCAAGTATCTAGACATAGCCCATACTTTTGATTTCCAAATAGAAATTCATAGTCACCTGTTACTCTCTACAACCAGGAGAAGCCATCAAGTTGGCTCTTTTTGAATGCTTTGGTTATGTTTATTCAGCTATCTTATTTGGCACAGACTAACAAAATGACACTTTGGGAACCACTCCAGGTTTTTTGTTGTACAAATATTACCTCAGAGCAAAATGTATAAACTCTTTAGTGAATTTATTTGTCACATGGGAAAATGGGTCTCATTATTTTATATTCCCAGGAACCATACAATTACACACACACACACACACACACACACACACACACACATATATAGTCAGCTTGCAATGCTGCATCAATTTCTGATGGACAACATAATGCTTCATCATACATATACATATATATATTCGTTTTCATATTCTTTTTCACTGTAAGCTACTACAAGATATCAAATATAGTTCCCTGTGCTATACAGTATGAACTTGTTGTTTATCTATTTTATGTATATTAGTTAGTATTTGTTAATCACAGGGCAAAGGAATGATTCTTTGATCCACAAAAAAAAATGTGAAAATATAGAGGAAACCAAGGACAGTGTTAACCTAACCAGCTTTACCTTCCAACTTTGACACTCCTTTTATTGGTTTCAAATCATATCGATGTTTTTCTGTTCACTTCTTGGAGCTTGGAACTATAAAGAAGAAATAGGAAGTCTTTCCTTTCTTCACTTCTTCAGTTTGGATAATATGAACTTTTTACTCTAACATTCAGACTTCAAACGACAAAGTTTTTACTTAACCTCATTTATCTTAGATTTGTTTTACATCTGTACCTCCATTCTCTTGTAATGAATATTCCAGTGATATAGAAGGGTCACATAGGGTCCCGGCAGTGTTTATTAAGATTGGAGAAACTGGAATCTATTTAAATGGAGATGAGAATGAGCCAGAAGATCACAGGAAATTGAAGATAAAGGAGAAAAGTAGATGAGAGTGTAAGATTTCTGATAAAGTGGGAATAGGGACACTTCATCCATAATATCACTAGGCAGGAAGTAGGAATCATGCAAACTCTTTGTCATTTGGATGGCTCCCTTCCCTGGATTCTGTGAGAATGTAGGTTTTTCTTTATTTTGATCTTGTCATGGCCATTTAGGCTTAGGGAGGAGCATCGTATGTTGGTTGTCTGCTGAGCATGGCTGTGGCAGACTTAGGAATAAAACTGGCTAGGATTCCTAGGCTAATGTTCTTTCCACATACCATATTGTTGTTGTTGAAAACAATGTTGTTTTTAAAAATTACTCTCATTATTTTTGCTGATTGCTGATTAAGAATTCTCTCTGTACTTCAGAACATTGTGTTTAATTTGGAGCCAGTTCTGCATATGAAATTAATCTGAGGCACAGGGTCTTCCCTGCTTGGGTGTCTAGAGGAACCCTCCTGCTCCCACTGCCCCCTTATGTCCCTTTTGGCACCACTAGCTCACGGGAAAATATGGAAGAAACCAAGGATAATGTTAATACAACCAGCTTCCCTTCCCGACTTTGACACTGCTTTTAATGGGACCGTGACTTTAAATCATTTCTGTGATTCCTTGTTCACTGCTTGGAACTATGACTAGAGAACAGGCAGCCTCTTTCTTTATTATGTACATTTATATCTCTAAATTTCCCATGGGCACACTCAGTAATAAGCCCATGGAGAGTACTTATAAAGTCCTCACGAAGCCAGTACTTTGTAGTACTCATTGTTATCCTTTAACTAATTCCTCTCCCACTTTTCTAGGATGTGAGTCACCTACTCAGGTGCTCAACCCTTTCATCCCTCAAATAGTGATTTTTTTGTCTTTGACCCTCATAACTCCACTCTGTTTTAATAGGACTCCATAAATCCTTTATGGCTATTAAATTACTCTTTAGTTTTTTTCTCTCATAATATTGGCCAAATGGTTCTTGTGTGACATTTTCTAAACCTATGTCACTACATAGACATAGGGTTGGAAGCTACCTTCCAATTACTGTCTTCTACTTGCTTAAACTTAAAGCACTAAAGCTCAGAAGTATCACATACTTCTTTATTGGTCATGTCCAACCTTTCTTTCTCTAGTGACAACCTGCCTTCTGACTGTCATTCCTGAGGGTCATGCCAAAGGTCTCCACTGGTAATACTGTGAAGGGAGCCATGCAGTGAACAGGGAACCAGCACCAGAACTTTCTTGGGCAGTCCTATAATTTCTTGATGAAAAACCTCCCCAAACTCCAGACAGTCTTTTCGTTTTTTGATGTCTTTATTCCCATGGACCAATTTCTTTTAGCATCATATGCCCCCACAAACTATAGTCAAGAGATCTGACTGGCTCATCTTTCACCTTTTCTTTTCTTTTTTTTTTTTTCAGTGAAGGTACTGGGGTTTGAACCCAGGACCTTGTGCATGGTAAGCACACGCTCTACCACTGAGCTGTACCCCCACCCCATCTTTCACCTTTTTATCTCACATAGGGACACTTCTCACTTGAGCCACCAAGTTTATAGCTTTCTGCTTTGTTTCACCACCGTTGGCTCCTGCCTCTTAAGCATACTCTTCATATATTTTGAATCCATGTGGCCTTTCTTCTGTTGCTCTTGCCAATATGATATCACACATCAGCTGTGACTGGTGTGATTTGCCATGGCTGGACATGACCAAAGGAGGCCCTAGTGAGGACAAAAATGGAAAACTCCTCTAAGTCCTGCAGTAAAGGCACAGAAAAGCAGGGATTGTCCCAGTGCAGGCATAGCAAGGACTTCAAGGCCCCACAGAAATGGGCCCTGGGTGATGTGACTTCCTGAATAGACGAATGACTGCCTTCTATAGCAGCATAACTATCTCTGGGTGCTGAATATGGGGGCAGAGAAGGTGTAAAACACAGCAAGTTCAAAGTTCACACCTCCCCTAACCTGGTAGGTATTTCCGTCTGTGTGGGGTGCCTAGTTTATGGAACTTAGGGTATGCCTCTGAGAGATGTAAGGAAGACCGTGGGCAGAAAAGTCAACCCTGGTATCTGTCTCTGTATCTGTATCCTTTGGACTGCTGATCTACTTTGAGAGTAAGCCAAAGCAAAAGTGATCTCAGATGTGGCCCAGACTCCCTGATTTTGCTTCTTGTAACTGGAAATGAATTGCTCCTTTTCATATTTCCATGGATCTGTAGCCCTGATCAACAGATCTCCAGGATAACACGGAGAGGAAGGAGCTCTGTGGGTGGGAGTCTTTGCCTCAGCCCTCCCTTCACATTCATTTCTCTGCCCCATCCCTTTCATTGTAATTTCTCTGATCACTGATCCTGGGCATGTGAATGAACTGACATTCAGTAAAAGTCAGTTGCTCTTTGAAGAAAAAATTTTGAACACCTACGATATGCCAGGTATCGTTTGAACACTGAGGTTGTGGAACTGAACAGTAAAGGTAAAAACCCTGCCCTCCTGGAGTTGATACTAGTATGTCAGATGGTGAAAAGTGATAGCAAGAAAATAACACAAACAAGAAAGCAGAGAAAGGAGTGCTCGGGGCTCCTTTAAATTGGGTGATTAGGGAAAACAGCACCACAGAGGTGACATTTAAGGAAAGATCTGAAAAAGTGAGGGTGCAAGTCACACGGTATCCCAGAGAAGATGGTTCCAGGTGAAGAGAGCAGCAGGTGAACACTCCCGGAGTTGGGAGCAGGATGTGTAAAAACAGCAGTGTGCCTGTAAAGGAGTGGGGGGAGGGCGCCATGGAAGGCATTGCAAAGTGTCCACTTGCAGGGTACGTTTAATGTAGCCCACCATGGCTTGAAGAGAAAGTCATGATTTGCTGGGGATCAAATGGCTTTTCTTCATTTACCTATGATGAATATCCTTCCTGCCTCCTTCTATGAGCCTTTTCTGCCGTATCTCAAGCTCAGGTCTACTAGTCATCTTCTGTATGAGACACAAGGCTAGTCTTAGGTGCCAACTTTATGAAATCCACATTCATTAATGGCAGTGAATGGTATCCAGTTTCTAACACCCTTCATCTTCCTTTTAAAAACAAGTTGTGTTTCCATGGTTTCCATTGTATGGATATATGGTTTGTTTCTTTAGGACTATTCCATTGTATTCATTGTGTAAATGAATGGTTTATTTAACCGTTTACACTTGAGAGCCATTTGAGTTGTTTCCAGGTTTTGGAATTAAAACTAAAGCTGCTCTAAAAAAATAAAAAAGAACGTGTTGTTATACCCAATAATAATAGTAAAAGCCATCATACGTTAAGTACATGCCATGTGCTAGATACTTTATAGATGTTATGTAATTTGATCAGCCAACAACCCTGTGAAGCAAATGAGTACATTTTACAGTTGAGGATACTGAGGCTTAGGGAGGATGAAAAGCTTTCTTAATGTTATATAGGCTTGGGCTGACCACGTAATTAGGATCAAATTCATATACAAGATGAGTGATTGTATAAGACATTAAAAATGAGGAAGGGCAGTGCCAGGAGGAACACTTCAAGGGCTGTTCATCACTATAAAGCAGGCAGGAGGAACTGACCCACTAATCAGACTTCTAAGCAATGACCTCATTACGTGATCATTCAGTGAACAAGATTTAGACAGCACCTGTCTTCATTAGCAATATAAATATTTCTTTAAAACACCATTTTGGAATTAAATATGGATGAGACTAAGTTTTTCACTTGCCGCACTACTAGGGACTGATTTTTACCTAGTGGGTGACACTTAACCGTCATCATTCCCAAGAACCATTCATGAGGTCTGAGTTACTGTGTGATAATTCTCGCCTTGCCAGGGCTTCTAACTTTCTTAAAGGAAGCTGTTCTTGGCATCAGTGGGAGATCTCCAGGAACACACTCTCTAATAGGACTGCCTCGGAATCATCCAGTTTTCAAATGGTGCATGTTTAGCGCCATGCTAAATACTTTTATTTGATTCTCATAAAACATTTATGATATAGATGTTATCATCGCCATTTTATCAGATGATAAAACAGTCTTAGAGATGATAAACAAGTGGTCCGTGTGAACCCTCGTGCACTGTTGGTGGGAATGTAAATTAATACAGCCACTATGGAAAACAGTATGGAGCTTCCTCAAAAATTAAAAGTAGGGCAATCATAGGACCCAGCAATCCCACTTCTGAGTGTATCCAAAGGAAATAAAAGCAGTATCTCAGAGATAATCTGCCCTCTCACGTTCATTGCAGCATTATTCACATTAGCCAACACATAGAAACAACCTAAATGTCCATTGATGAATAAATGGATAAAGAAAGCATGGCATATATATATATATGCACACATATACATACACACATATATACACATACAATGTCATATTATTCACCCTTAAAGAAGGAAATCCTGCCATTTGCAACAACATGATGAACCTGGAGGACATTATGCTAACTGAAATAAGACAGACACAGAAAGACAAATATTGTATGGTCTCAATTTTATGTAGAATCTAAGGGGGGAAAAGGCAAACTCATACTAACAGAGAATAGAACGATGATTACCAGAGGCTGGGGGAAGGGAAGTCATGGGATTTATTGTTTAGTTGGTATAGAGTCTCAGTTTTGCAAGATGAAAAGAATTCTAGAGATGGATGGTGGTGATGTTTGCTCAATATAAATGTACTTAGTAACTCTGAACTAGATAGTAAATTTTCTTATGTATTTTACCACAATTAAAAAAATGAAAAAACTTGAAAAAAATTTAAAAAACAAGTGGCTTATGGTCAGACATCTGTTTAAGAGATAAAAGCAATCATTGAAGTCAGATATGCCTGATACAAAATCCATGTTCTTTCCACAAAACTGTACGACTTTTGCAATCAAATAATGAGACTGAATTTATTCATAAATATAACAGTCCTTCAAAGCAGTCATCTTGGCCAACTCTACTATACTTTTATTATTTCAAAATTTTGTGGGGCTTGTCTTTAAGAATGTTTTCACAGACTATGGGTCATTGTTTTGATTCTCCTTGATAGTGGTAAATGATAACGCTTTGAGAGGGATTGATTTTTGGAAACTGATGAAACTCATTTTATTAATTTAAATGTGATGAAGCTGGGTAATACAATTTGATCAGAAATAAGTAATGTTTATAACACAGCATATTTATTTCCTTGCCTGGTTCATACACTAGCTCAGTACCTAAAGATTTTATGAACGAATGGGTAAATAGGTAAACAAATCTCCCAAGAGAATCACACTTTGACTTTGAAGGTTAACACTCATTAGAAAACATAGGTTCAGAAATATCTGTTTTCTTAAGTTATTTAGTCACACCATGTATTCCCTAGCAAGAGTTCACAAGGATCAGTTGGATTAACTCAAAAGTAACACAGGTGGTCCCCTCAATAGTAAATTTCAATTTTATGTCTCATAATTCAGTCTCAGTCTGGCATCCTCCCTAGAGATAAAAGTTTTTAAAAACAGACTAACCATCAACCAGAAAGATTCATGATGCAATGTGCAGACTGAGTACATAAGAATAAATACAAGTTCTTCATTTTATCTGAAGAAGATAAGGACCTCTGAATTTTTGCCCATTTTTATAACCTAATCTCTCTTTGTTAAGAATAAAACTTTGGATGCATCTGTTGGACAATAAATTTCTTTTTTTCATTTTCAACCAAATGCTTGATTCATAGATGGATTACTTCTTGCTAATTTTAGAACCATATGATAGAGAAGTAAGGAATCTATAATTAGGCTCTAAAAGATTCAGTACAGATTATTTTTATGCAATATTATGCACAGAATGAAACAGAATAGCCCAACTACTACACAACAATGACTGTAGTATTTGAGTATAGGTATATTGAAAGAATCCAACTGAATCATACATTTGATTACAGCTACATGTTTGGTTCTATTCACAGCATGCATTTCTTTCTCAGTGTACAGTGTCCACGTATTATCCACCTCTAACCGCTTAACTCCAAGCCAACATTTTCCAGGCATCCTCCTTCCCAAATACCAGACTCCTACCCAGTTGTCTTTTGGGCATTTCCACCTGGATGTCCAGAGTCAAGACCATTGTGTATGTCTGTGCAGACTGTGTACTATACAATTTCCGGAGTGAGGGGGTCCATTTACTTAGACTACCATATAAACGTTACCTCTTGGAGTTGTATAACACACCTACCTGTCCACAGACAAAACATATCCAAAAGTAAATTTACCAAGTTCTTCCACCAAAATGAGCTTATCTTGCTGAGTTCCATGTCCATCAAACTAATAGCATTGCCTTTTCTCTCACTTAGCTTGAAGTTTGGGAGTCTTCTAGACAACTCCTCTTGTGCTCTACATTAAATCAGTGGCTGAGCCAAATAGAGGTGCCTCTATCAGATGGATCTGTGTTTCTTTCCACTGGAAAAAAAACCTGACCATTCCTTCATTGTTTAGAATTATAGAGTTGCACATTTAAAAACATTAATGTTACAGATCTAGGCCAAATCACTCATTTTACATACAGGTGAGATAACAGAAGTCAAGAAAAGTTAAACGAGTTGCTGAAGGTTGCATGTAGAACTAGTTTAGTGGCAGAAATGGGATTAGAATAGGAATCTCCTAGTTCTCATGCCCCCAATCCTTTCATTATAAAAGGATTCTTTTTTTTTTCCCACCTGGCCCCATCATCTATTTTATGTCTCTCCCCACTTCAATTCATCCTATATTTTTGGCCAGATTACTCTATATAAAAATATTACTTTTCTTTATAAATATTATTGTTTCACATTGTTTTATAAAGCACTGGAAGATACTGGGTAAAAGGTACACAAGACCACCCTGTACATTTTTTTCAACTTTCTGTAAAAGTATAGTTATTCCAAAATAACTTTTAAAATGTAGTGAGAGGTTTTAAGCAAAAATAAAATCTGACTTGTTGACATCCTTTGGTTTTCATCGTAAAAACCTGGATACTGCCCACTGTGAGGAAAATTTACTTAAGAATGATTTACTGCCAGCTTGCCAATTAATGTGCAGGTAGTTAGAGCTTCTTCACTGATGGGAAGACTAGAGATTGAAAGGGAAGCTCAGTGGGCAGTAGAAATAAAGCTGATCAGGTAAATCAGAAGTTATGGTCATCCCTAAGAGGATGCTGACTCAAATTTGAAGATACTCAGAGTTAATTGAAAGAAGCAAATAAGGACCTAAAGAGGAAACTGCAAATAATTAAGGCTTCCTACAAAAGGTACTTAAGAATGCCTCAGTGTTGTCATTTCATTAAAATCCTGCCTTTGAAGTCAGCCTGAGCAAGGTTTGAGTACCAGCTTTCCATCATTCTTTGGATAATATATTAAAATTTAACCTCTCAGAGGGGGAGGGTATAGCTCAAATGGTAGAGCGCATTCTTAGCATGCACAAGGTCTTGGGTTCAATCCGCAGTACCTCCATTTAAAAAAAAAACTAATAATAAATAAATAAATAGACCTAATGACCTCCCCCCACAAAAATATACATATATATATATTTTTTTTAATTTAACCTCTCTAAGGCTGTGTTTCTTCATAGGTAAAATGAAGATAATTGTATTTATTTCTTAAGGGTGACTGTGAAAATGAAAAGGAACAATGGATGTAAAATGCCTACCATAGTACCTGGAGCCATAAATGCATAATAAAAGACATTATTAACCTTTATGTCTTCCCTGAAAGTGAAAGGAAATTTATTGGAAAATTTTAAACTACAAATAAAGTTTTTTCTTGAGCTTAAGAAGAAATAGATAAACCTGAATATTCCTATATATAATAAGGAAACTTTATTTGTAGTTTAAAATTTTCCAATAAAGAAAACTCCAGGGCCAGGTGGTGTCAATGATGAATTCTAACAGATATGTAAAGAAAAATAACGTCAATTCTGTAAAATCTCTTACAGAAAATAAAATTAAAGGGAACACTTGATAACTCATTTTAGGAGGGAAGACATAAAGGTGAGAGACTGAATCTTTTCCTCCTAAGATTGGGAGTAAATCAAGGATGTCTCCTGTTACCAATGTGATTGAACATCAGAGTAGTAGTCCTAGCCAATGCAGTGAAGCAAGAAAAAAGTACACAGATTAGAAAGGAGTAAATAAAATTGTCTCTTTTCACAGAAGACATGATTGTCTTACATAGAAAATCCCAAAGAATCTACAAAAAAGTTTCTAGAACTAATAAGGGAATTTAGTATATTTGTAGTATATAAGGTCAACAGACAAGATTTTTCTATTTTTCTATGTAACAGCAATAAATAATTGGGTTCAAAAAATTTTTTAAATAGTACCATTTATGATAACACCAAGAAAATTAAATACTGAGATGCAAACCTAAAAACTATGTGCAGGATATCTATAAAATACTGGTGAAAAAAAATCAAAGGATTCCTGAGTAAATGGAGAGCTATACTATATTCATGGATTCCAATACTCAATATTATCAAAATGTCAATACTAGCCAAACTGATCTAGATTCAGCACAATACTAATCAAAGTCTCAGTAGATTTTTTTGATAATTATCCATAAGCTGATTCTAAATATTATACTTAAAGGCAAAAGAGCTGAATACCCAAAACAATTTTGAAAAGGAAGAACAAAGTTGGAGGACTACCACTTCAGAGTTTCAAGACTTACTGTAAAGCTACATTAATTAAGACAGTTTGCATAAGGATAGCCACATAGATCAATGAATCATAATAAAGAGTCCACAAGTCAACAAATATTAGATCAATTGATTTTTTTTAATACAAGCATTCTACAGAGATACTGTAGGTTCAGTCCCAGACCATTGCAAGAAATCAAATATCACAATAAAATGAATCATATGAATTTTTGGGTTTCCTAGTGCACATAAGAGTTATATTTTCACTGTTTATAGTCTATCAAGCATGCAATAGCATTATGTCTGAAAAAACAATGGATGTACCTTAATTTTAAAATTCTTTATTGCTAAAAAATGCTAACATCATCTGAGCCTTCATTGAGTCATAATCTTTTTGCAATAGTAACATCAAAGATCACAGATCACTATAAGAAATATAATAATGATGAAAAAGTTTAAATATTGCAAGTACTACCAAAATGTGACACAAGGACACAAAGTGAACAAATGCTGTTGGAAAATTGGCACCGATAGACTTGCTTGACGCAGTGTTGCCACAAACCTTCAATTTGTAAAAAAACACAATTATCTGTGAAGCCCAATAAAATGAAGTGCAATAAAAAAAAGTTGAGGTGTAATTGACATACAATAAACCACATATATTTGAAGTGTGCAGTTTGGTAAGATTTCACATATATGTATAAAATGAAACCAATAGCACAATGAAGATAATGACATTTCCATCACTGCAAAAAGTTTTCTTTTACCCTTTTGTCCTTCTGTTTCTCCCCATTCTGCACTCCTGTCCCCAGCCAACCACTGATCTGCTTTCTGTCACTATAGATTAGTCTTAATTTTATAAAATTTTAGATAAATGGAATCATACAGTATATATTCTGAATTGGTCTTGCTTCTTTTATTTACATAAGTATTTTGAGATTCATTCATGATGGTGTGTATATTCAGTGTTCATTCTTTGATATTGCTGAGAATTCCTTTGTGTGGCTATACCATAATTCACCTCTTGATGGATATTTGAGTTATTTCTTGTTTTGAGCTACTACAAATAAATTTGACACAAACATTTGTGTACAAGTATTCATATGAACATACATTTTCATTTCCCTTGGGTAAATATATTGAGTAGAATGGCTAGGTAATATGGATAATATGTGTTTAACTTTTTATAATGTAGGAGAGTTCCAGTTGCTCAATATCCCCTTCAACATTTGGTATGATGGGTCTTTTTAATTTTAGACATTTTAAAAGATGGGTGATCAATTGATTTTTGACAAGGTGCAAAACTGATTCAATGGTGAAAGGGTAGTCTGGAACAATTGGATACTGATATATCACTATGTGAAAAAGTAGGATCATGATCCATATCACTCACCCTATGAAAAGTGAACTCAAATGAGAATAATGACCGAAATATAAATCCTAAAATTATAAAATTTCTAGAAGAAAAGATTGGAGAAAATCTTTTTGACTTTGGGAAAGGCAAAGGTTTCTTAGGTACGACACCAAAAACACCATCCGTAAAAAGAAGTATTGACAAGTTGGACGTCATCAAAATTAAAAACTTCTGCTCTTTGAATGACTATTAATGAGAAAAAAAGCCACGGACTGGGAGAAAATGTTTGCAAACTGTATTTCTGATTAAAGACTTGTATTAACAATATTATTTTGTCAACAGTAAGGAAACAAGCGACCCAATTTTTTAAATGGATAAGATTTGAACAGACACTTCACCAAAGAAGATATATGGATAACAAATATGCACATGAAAAGATTCTCAACATCATTAGTAATTAGTTAAGTGCAAATTAAAACCACAATGGAATACCTCTATGTCCTAATGGCCAACTTAAAAAATCTGATATTACCAACTGCTGGTGAGGATGTTGAGCAACTGAAACTCACATTGCTAGTGAGAATGAAAAATGGCACAGCCACTCTGGAAAACAGTTTGGCAGTTTCCTATAAACACATACTTACCATATGACCCAGCAATCCCACCCTTAGGTATTTCCCCACAAGAAATGAAGACATATGCCTCACAAAACCTACATGGAGAGTTTCATAGCAGCGTTATTCATAATTGCCAGCGTTTAGAAACAATCCTTCAACTAGTGAATGGATAAACACACTGTAGTACATTCATCCAATGGAATGCCACTCAGCAACAAAAAAGGACAAGCTACTCAAATGCATAATGTGAATGAATCTTAAACACATTATGCTTAGTGAAAGAAGCAGACATCAAAAATCTACATAGTGTATACTTTCATTTATATGACCTTCTGGATAAGACAAAACTATTGGTATGGGAAATAAGTTTCCAGGGATTATGGATACAGGGAGGGATTGACTATAAAATGGCATCATGTCCTATATCTTGGTTTTGGTGCTGATTGTGCAACTCCATGCACTTGTCAAAACTCATAAAACTGTACATCAAGAAGAATGATTTTTTTACTAGACTTAAGTTTTAAAAATAATATCTAAAAGGGAAAATGGGCGAGTCACAAAAGAAGAAATCCAGATGGCCAATAAATCTATGAAAGGATCTTCAACCTTACTAATATCAGGAAATGCAAATAAAAAAAACCTATGAAATAAAATTTCCTACTCACAAGGTTGGCAAATGCTAAGATGTCTGTTGATGATTTTGAGAAATGGGAATTCTTATAAACTGCGGATGGATGTGTAAATTGATACATTTTGGTGAGCAACTTTGTAATATTTTTTAAAGTTGAAGATGCATGTGACCTATGACCTAGCAATTCTGCCTCTTGGCTTGTATCCTAGAGAAAACCTAGCACATCTACACAAGGAGACATGTACACTAATGATAAATGTAGCATTATTTGTAATATCAGACATTGAAAGTAATTTATATGTCAGTCAAGAGAAGAATGTATAAATAAATCTGACATATTGATATAATGGATTGGCCTACAGTGTTTAAAATGCAGGAACAAAAACCATGGGTATCATAAATATCAATAACAAAATGTTAAGTGAACAAAACAAGTTGCAAGGTAACACATATGCTGTGCTATTTATATAAAGTTTGAACACAAGCAAAACAATACTACATAATGATTATTGATAAGTATCATCTTACCAGTAGTTTAAAAACTTGTAAAGGAAATATAACCACCAAATGCAGGATAGTAGTAACCTCAGAGGAGGGTTGGAGAGAAATGAGATCTGGGAGGGCAACAAAGAGGTCTTCGACTGTATATATGTTTTATTCCTTCAAAATCAAAGTATGAAGCAAATTTGGCAAAATGCTGAGAATTGATTCGTTTTCTTATTCTCTGTATGTTTCACAAAAATGAATAAAAAGTAAATTATGTAAAGATGCTCTGCACTATCTCAAATCATCTCTCATAGCAACAGAGGTTTGTTTCTGTGCCACTCTTTGGGAAACGATGTTAGAGTGACTTAGAATACAGATCACAGAACTTGGTTTCAGATCTTGCCTCTGCTATGTACTGGCTGTGTAGCCTGAAGAGTCACTTAACCTCGTTAAGTTGCAGTTTCCTCTTTGGTTGATTGGGTAACATCTACGTCATAATGTAGTTGTGAGAGTTAAATAATGACTTGAGATAGTCATGAAGGATATTGACTTCAAAAAAGTGTATTTTCTGGCTATAGGAAGTCCTGCAAAGTGGGAGTTGTTATTGAATCCTTTACTGCCTACGGGGAGAGGTAGAGGAAGACATTCTAGAAGTGACACTTGATTTGACTTGGAAAGGACCTTGAAGAATTAACCAGTTGTGCAAGGGAATCACGGGGTGTTTTGTAACAAAGGTACGGGATGGCATATGGCAGGAGCATAAATGTATGCAATCAGACTTGGGGAGCACCCATGAAAAAATCTAGACATTTAATTTTTGGAGTCCTGGTGGATGATAATATTTCATCTCCAATCTGGGTGTATCCTTTCAAAGTGCAGCATAAGTCAGAACACACTTTGAAGATTGTGATGAATGGTTTTGAGATGAATGGAAAGAATGATGACCTGTGGGAAGCAATAATTTATCTGGACTTGAACAGATTGTGTAGTCAAATGCTAAAAACGGAACATGGTGAACACATCTAAAGATGATCCCCCTTTTCCTTACTTTTATTTCTCTGTTTTCCCTAGTATCTTCATTTTCCAGACACACTTTCCAGATGCGCTCTGGAAAACTAGTCTGTTGCAAGAGCATTACTCAAATCATAAACCTTTAGACAAGATTGCTATAACTGATGAAATTAGCCTTTTGTTGGGGTTCAGTGGCTGAGCAATGAACTGGATCACAGCCTGGCTGGTTGAATTATGTTAATCACCAGACTGGCAACTTGCAGGTCTGGCCATTATATTTTCTTAAGGAGCAAAACAACTCGGAATGATTCATATCAGTGCTTTAAAGCTTGGGCTTTATGACAGTCAAAAATTGAAAATGAATAGAAAATGGCTAACATGGTAGAGCCGTAGAGCCGTAGCCTACCTCTGAACATTTTTTCTCACAAATTAAAAGAATGGACCTGGGTGGGGAAAGTAATAAAATTGCAAAAAGGTCTGTGGAATAAATCAAAATTCTGTGGCCACACTACCACAACATCATACCCAATCTGTCTTGCTAATCGTATCACATTAGCAACCACATATCAGGTGGGTAAGATAGGTTAGCTCAAGCCAATTCTCTTTTCAATACCTATGTCCTCGGGGAGAAAAGGAGAAGCAAGACTCTGGAGTGATCACGTGTTCAGTGCTATGAGGAACTGATATTGGATCCAAGGCGTTTTTCCCCTTTGTCCAAAGTTCTGAAAATGATAATTATTCAAAGATGTCAGAAAGCAACATGGAGCAAGAAGGAAGATGGTTTCTCACCCTACTTCAAAAAGACACCTGCACCCCAATGTTCATAGCAGCACTGTTTACAATAGCCAAGACATGGAAACAGCCTAAATGTCCATCAACAGATGACTGGATAAAGAAGTGGTATATTTATACAATGGAATACTATTCAGCCATAAAAACAACAACATAACACCATTTGCAGCAACATGGATGCTCCTGGAGAATGTCATTCTAAGTGAAGTAAACCAGAAAAAGAAAGAAAAATACCATACGAGATCACCCATATGTGGAATCTAAAAATAAAATGAACATAAATACAAAACAGAAACAGACTCATAGACAGAATACAAACTTGTGGTTGCCAAGGGGGCGAGGGGTGGGAAGGGACAGACTGGGAGTTCAAAATTTGTAGATCCTGACAGGCATATGCAGAATAGATAAACAAGAGTATACTGTATAGCACAGGGAAATATATACAAGATCTTGTGGTAGCTCACAGCAAAAAAAAAAAAAAAGTGACAAAATATATATGTTCATGTATAACTGAAAGATTGTGCTCTACACTGGAATTTGACACAGCATTGTAAAATGACTATAACTCAATAAAAAAAAAAGTTTAAAAAAGAGAAAAAAAGAAAGAAGATGGTTTCTCAAAAGCCAATACAGTAAAAAGCTTAGGAGAACAGGCATGCAGCTTGGTTAGGAAGTCAGGTATAGCAGCATCCCAAATGACACAGGACCCGACTTCATGGTTTGGCTTGCCCTCTTTTCTGACTGCTGCCATTAAAATTGGTCTCCTAAGTATATTTGTTTGCCAACCTATGAAAACATTCACAGTGCTATTCTTTTAGGAAACAAAACGGAGATTGCTGGTTTTCAACAGGTGAAAAGTTTCATGAAATACATTTTTTTAAGGTTGAGGGAGCAACTTTTACTAAAACACATTAGTTTTTTAATTTTTTTAACTTTACAGATTAACTTTTACTTCATTCAGGCTTTAAAACATGCCTCCCTCCTGAAATAAAGAAGCAGTTAGGTTAGAAGAGTAATAACACTAGCATGAAGCCCCCTTGAGTGGCTGAGGTCATGAAGCCAGGGTCTGAGGTCCTAGACGACCAGGCAGCCTGTGCCCAGAGTCAGCCCCTGCTATCCCCTGCCCCACTGGTGGGAAAGGCTCATCCCCTGCAGGACAGCCCACGCAAGATTTCCACTGTTGGATCCACCCCAGTCCAAGGAGCCGAAGAATTTACTTCAAAAAGTGAATGTTGTGGAGAGTTGCACCACACCTAGAAGTTACAAAAAGCTCCTGATCAGACAGTAGGGAGGTGAGGTGCCCCATAGAGCAGTGTCTGGATCCTTGCCTGGAAGTGGCTGTCCTGGGTCTGTCACCTGACATGAAGGAAGTCCCCGCCCTCCTGCTAATGCAGGAACCTCAGGTTGTCCTCCATCGCTCCTCCCCCAACCCCTTTCCCCGCCAGGTCCAGCAGATGATGAAGGGCAGCAGGATCAGAATCCCAGGCTTGCGCCTGTCCTGAGAGTCCCCCAGCGGTAGAAGCCCTGCTTGATCTTATTGTCTTCGATGTCGCGAAACGCAGCTACCTTGGGCCAGTTAGTGGCTATGAGGCCACCAGCCCTACAGCCTTACACTCCTCCTTGCCTGCATTCCAGACAGTGAAGGTCACCCAGTGTGGGAGGATGCTTTCTTCCAGATGCAGTGGGTCTGGATGGTGGCCTGGTGAACACAGTGTGTGGACATGAGCTGGTGGTAGCAAAGAAGCTCTACTCGCTGACCTTTCTGAGCTGGTCATAGAAGAGCTGGTCCTCTGGCACCTGCAAGAGGGACATAGAAGCTTCGACCTTGCTGGTGTTTCCACTCCAGGTTGTGAATTTTTCATTCCTATTATTGAGTCTAAAAGCAAGTCAACTCAGTATTAACTAGAGCCCAAGATCCCCCAAGATGATTTCCAAAAGAACACGTACAGATACAATGTTATGACCATTTACACTTCACTGCTGGTATCTTCGGTGACTCCCCAAGCACTTTGCATATATATTCATTAATTTTCATATCTGATTCTGAGGTGACCAGGGAAGAAAACAGAAACTGGAACAAGTAATAGATTTTTTCCTCATTCGCACATTGAAGGCTAGCATTAGAGGAAGAAGTTGAGGGAGCCTCTTCGAGATTTCTCTGGGAGATTAGAAGCAGCAGATGGAGAAATCCTTGAGGCCTAGACATTGGGAATCAGAATGTGGGAAAGAATTTGAGAAGGAAAATTCTTCATACTTTTAATTAAACAAACCACATAAATCAGAAGGGCAAATGGAACTGCCAAAAGGAGAATGTGCAGTCCTGGGAGTAGAAGCTGCTTGTTTTTCTTTGTTGCCTTACAAAAGGGAAAAGAAAAAAAAAGATAGTTTGGCAGAAATGCTGAAAGTTCAGTGTTTTTAGTTGAAACATTTTTTCCCAGAACCACCCCCAACAGTAGCTTTCATGCATCAAATGTTGTCTTGCATTCTTCAGCGTCTTAGGCATCTTACATTAGAGGAGTGGGAAAAAATTCATTTTGGAACCATGGTGCCAATTCCCCCCTGACCATGAGCCTCTTCCATGCCATGTGCATTAAGACTGCAGTTGTACCTGAGGGGTAATCAGAGGCCTTCTGATTGCAGAAAGAGAACAGGGACCATGTGTGTCGTGCTCCAAAATGTCATCTGTTACTATCTCCTAGGAAAGAAAGATAGCCTGTGAAAAGCTATAAACAGCTTGCTCAACCCCAGTAGAAGCTTTTTTGGCAATTCAGAGCTAAAGCAAATATTCATGTGATATCCAAGACCACCAAGTACAAGGGTCTGACTGTTGCTTCCTGAAGGCTAGCCTTAGGGTGTTCAAAGCTTGGAGTTGCCTTTTTGATTGCAATCCATCTTTTGGTCACTCCCACCCTGCCTTCACTGCTAGGCTCTCTGATCCCTTTCCTCACTGATATACATGTGCTGTATCAACTCAGTTATTCAACAGCACTTTTCTGAACTGTGGACGGCAATGTCTCATACTTCACTGTACCTGGCAAAAGTTCCTGTCTCAAAATCCAGAACTCTAGAGCCTTAAAATCTACAACCCTTTATTGGACTAATTTAAACTTTTATTTTTAATACCTTTAGATTGAATGATAAATATAGTATTCTTATTGTAAAAAGAGTTCAGATAATAATAAATGCATCCATTTTTTAAATGGTAAAGAATACTTCCTTCTCTCTAGGAAAGGAAACCCTCCCGCACTGTTGGTGCGAATGTAAATTGGTGCAGCCACTATGGAAAACAGTATGGAGGTGCCTCAAAAAACTAAAAATAACACTAGCATACAATTCACTTCTAGTCCAGCAATTCCACTTCTGGGTATTCATGAGGAGAAAACAAAATCAGTAATTCAAAAAGATTATATATCCTTATGTTCATTGCAGTACTATTTAGAACCGCCAAAATACGGAAGCAACGTAAGTGTCTATCCATAGATGAATGGATAAAGTGGATGTGGGGGGGGTGTGTGTATGTGTGTGTATAATGCAATATTACTCAGCTATAAATAAATGAAACTTCACCATTTGCAACAACATGGATGGATCTTAGAGGGTATTATGCTAAGTGAAGTAAGTCAGACAAAGAAAGACAAATACCATATAATTTCATTCATACGTGGAATCTGAAAAATGAAACAAATGGACAAACAAAATAAAACAGAAACAGACTCAGAGATACACAGAACAAACTGGTGGTCGCCAAAGGAGAGAGCGAGTAGGGGACAGATGAAGTAGGTAAAGGGAGTTAAGAGGTACAAAGTTTCAGTTATAAAAGAAGACACGGGGATGTAATGTACACACAGGGGATATAGTCAATAATGTAAAAACCTCGTATGGTGATGGATGGTAACTAGACATGTAGTGGTGATTATTTCATCATGTATAAAAATATCGAATCACTGTGTTGGACACCTGAAACTATATAATATTATAAGTCAAGTATAACTTAATAAAAAGAAAGAGTACTCCCTTCCCTCAATATGGCTACCCCAAGAAAACTTAATAGTTTTCGGAATAATCTTGCAGACCTCCTTCAAGGCTTATAAGGCTATCTATGTCTTGTCCAAACTTCTCTATATTTTAAAAGAATAAATGGGATCGTGGTGTTCTGAAACTTGCTTTTTCTCACTTCATATAACTTGAACATTTTATATGTCAGTACATTTAGATGTATTTCATTTTCAAGCTTTTATAAAGTCACATTGAATGAATACATCATAATTTATTTAACCAGCTGTCTATTGATGGACACATAGGTGGTTTTTGCAATGTTTGTTGTAATAACCACAGCAGCAATGAAATGCCTGTCAATTTTTGTTTAAAGATTGATGTTTATCTGATTACTAGAGTAGTACATGTTCGCTATATAAAATTTGTAGAATACAGAAAAATATAAATAAGAAGATTAAAAACACCTGGAATCCTACCACTACACTACAAACATTGCTAACATTTTGGAATATAGTGCTTCAGTCTTTTGTCTGGGCAAGAGGAAAAGGGGGTGTCTGCTTGTGTTATACTTTTTTTTTTTTTTTTGCTATAGTAGGATAACACCAGATATAACAAATCCTGCTGGTAGTCTAATATGCATTTTTCCCATCTTCCTTACTAAAGAAATCCAGTGCTGTCCAGTATAGCAATGTTCCCAGCTAAAAACCAACGTTTCCCAGTGTGACTTATAGTTACGGGTAACCATGTGACAGTCTGGGTGAATGAGATGTAAGGAAAAGTTCACTGGAGGTTTCAAGCAACATTCTGCTTGCTTGGTATAGGCAGCAGGAGGTTGCCCTTGCTATTTCCTTTTACTTTTTCTGTCCTGGAGCATGTTTGTGAGGATGGATGTGGAGCAGCCACGTTGTGACCATGAGCTGACAAGCATGAGGACAGAAACCACAGGCTGAAGAGGGTTGGATTGAAAGACAGAAGGAGCCTGGGACATTGATGACATTGTAGAGACACTGCCCAAGGTTTGGACATTCTACTTCCATATTTTTTTGGTTATGTGAGAAAATTAAAACACTATTTGAATAACCTACTATAGTCCAGGTTCTACTACATACAACTAAACATAATCTCTGATACTGTGTATATGCAGGTCTCTTTATCTTACTTTATTCATTTAACATTACATTGTGAGCACTTCCCATGCCATTAAATATTTTCAAAAGCATAAATTTAATGGCTGCATAATATGTTTCTGTATGGGTTTATCATCATTTTTTCTATCATGGAGGAGAAGGGACAGGGCCCAGGTTTCACAGTTTATAAGTGGTGAAGCTAGCTCAGGAACTCAGTCAGTCAGGCCCATGCTAACAATTATGATATGACCTTGTCTTAGCAATCACTGCTACTGTTTTATTAGAGTTAAACAAATGTTGAGTCCTTTGCAATGTATTTGAATGTTATCACAACTCTGTACGTAATATAGCCCACGGAAGTGGCTTTTAATCACATTCTTTCTTTCACGGACTTGCTACGGATGAACTTAGACAAGCCCTTTAACCTCCTCAAGTCTCAGTTTCTGAGCCACATTCTTTTCAGTATAACGTGTCTGGCCATTTTGCTGGTCTTATGTCTGAAAATGATTTACCCTGTTGTGGTCCAATCAACTGCTCTGTCATCAGTATCAGTGATAATTAGGAAAAACCAGCAAATGATGGATTCCGTAGCTCTTTGTTGACATGGCCTTTAGTCGCACTACAGCTCAGGAAAGCTGTAGCTCCCTAGAGCTGCAGAACTGCCCAGAGGGAGCAATAGGAAGGAGGAGCTTGCAGAAAGCCAGGAGAGAGAGGACAGCCCAGCTGCTGAGGTTGGCACGCTGTTCTGTGATGCGAATAAGAAGTTGAAACTCTCAAGAGAGCATCACTTTCTTCAGCACCATGGCCCTACTTTTCATTGTGGGGCTTTTAAGGACTTGGCTTTTACAGGGTTACACTTTTTTTAATTTTCTTTTTTTTTTTTTTTTTTTGTTGTTGTTGAAGTACAGTCAACTACAGTGTGTCAATTTCTGGTGTACAGCATAATGTCCCAGTCATGTATATACATACATATATTCATTTTCATATTTTTTTCATTAAAGGTTATTACAAGGTATTTAACATAGTTCCCTGTGCTATACAGAAGAAATTTTTTTAAATCTATTTTTATATATAGTGGCTGACATTCGTAAATAAGATTTACATTTATTTTTAAGTCAACACATCATGGTTCTTTCTGAATCACAGTTTATTAGGTACTAAGACGACTTTACAGAAAAGCAATTTACTGGTTCTAGTGGATAAGGTGACTGGATAATATTTTGAGGTTTGAAGTCATTTTTTTCTGTGTATTCTCCACTTTCTTTTCCCTCCATCCGAGCAAGTAGCTGGCTCTGTTCTCCTCATCTTAGGGGAAAAAACAGACAAACAGAGGTGGCTTATGAGTTTAGTAATTCAAACATTCTGAACTCACAGAGGAAGTAATTCCACATGTGTTAGAGGACCTTTTCAACATAGAAAGGAAGAAGGCTTTCCCTCACACTAGAAATGGAGTCTCCCAAGCTGGGGCAGAAAAGTGGAGCTGAAACGTAAGACTCTTGACTAGAATCAAGGATCTTTTACTACATTTCATAGCGGTTCTAGCAGGGAAGGATTATGACCCTAGAGAGCAATGGCTGTGAGGTGTTCCTTGGCAGGCAGGTCTGCATGCAGTGTCGGCAAAGATTCCTGGGCCCCAAGGGCAGTGAGAAAGCAAGTAGTCCTGGGCCCAGAGAGTGAACATTCCAGCAGTGATCTCTATAGATCTCTTATTAAAACCTGATAACTATATGCTTGTCCTCTCATCACTGCTACTCACTCCAATTCCCTGCATCACCCGGGCGCCACAGACGATGTTGACAGTGTGATGTGTTGACAGCCTTAAGGAAAAGACCTTAAGAAGGACTGAGGTTAGTTTTTTTTTCCCACCAGTCCCCCATCACTGAGCCCTTGGGGCTCAATGTCTGCAATATAGATATTATAAAAAATAGTTATATTTTTGCACAACAGTGATTGAGGTCTGAGAGTCATACATGCTATAACAACTTTAAGGGTCAATTCTCCCAACGCCACTTTTTTAAAATCATGCAGTGATTCACTATGATGTTCTCTGCTCTGGCCAAGAAAAAAAAAACAATCTGACAGAAGGGAATTTATCTCATACTTATAAAAAGGCTTAAATATCTGTATCTTAAGATTTTGGTATTAACTTTTACCCGTAATTCATATCCACATTCAGGGTGACACAAACCTGTACCCAAACAAAAGTCAGTTTCACAATGTTCAACTTATTATCAGCTGGCTTGACCACAATTTGAAGTTATGATGCCAGGAAGTCTAGTTATTTCAAATCTGAAAAGAATATCACCAAGCCACACCTTTCAAAAATGTTATTAATGTATGATTCTTTGCTAAACAAGGAAGATGGGAAATGGAGTTGCATTCACAAAGAATGTATGGAGACTGCCAAGAAAGCAAATAATTTTTGGAAATCACCCTTATTTGGAAATATTCAAGTCACAGAACCAGAGCTGTTTAAACAAAATCATCTACCATATCTCCTTTTGAAAATATGTACTTCCAAAATATATGAAAAGAATCGAATACTATGCTACTCAGTTCTTCTGTGATTTGCTTGAAAACAGCTTAGGTTAAAAAAAAAAAAAAAAAAGACAAAGCCTGCCAAGAATTGCAAGTAGCTTCCTGTAGGCATTGTGATGTAGTGGAAAAAGCAGAGACTCTGGAGTTGAACAGACCTGTTTTTGAAGCTTGGCTGTACTCTTAACTAGTTGGGTGACCTTGGGCAAGTAACTTTATCTTCCCTATGATTCATCTGTAAAAATAATTAAGTTATATTAAATGAGAAAACATATGTCACAGTGCTCATTGAAGGATATTCCCTCTCTAGGCCCCAGAATAGGTTATTATGATAGAAAGTAACAAACAAATACATGTCTTAGTACATGCACAAAACCATTTAGATGAGTTCTAAAAGGCTTTGAACAGAGCGAAACAGTGTAGTGATGTCTGGTCAAATGCAAAATTGTAACTGGAGTGAGAGACATTGAAATAAATTCTTATTCTACTTTAAACTGCTCCTATAAAAATCCTTTTTAAGGTGACTAGCTGCTTTATGAAATTTGCTACAAGTGAGACATCTAGCAATTCTATTGTTGTTTAAAAATGCCAGGTGTTGCTATTTCTAAGGGAAATATGAGAATGAAATTAATGAAAAATAAGTATCAGCAGTTTCTACCCTTTTAGCCAGAATAAAACATCAGCTCAAGTCCAAAAGCGGCAGATGAGGTGGTTCTCTATAGAACGAAGGCACCAGGGTCAAGGGTTAAAATTATGAAATAGCCACCCAACTCAAAGCATTCTCTCAGTTGTCCAAAAATTTCATGATGTCCCTTGTCTATGTTGAAAGAATTCTTCCAAGACCCTATGCTCTACTCTAAGTGTTATAATCTAGGAGTTGGCAAACGATGGCACGTGGGTTAAATTTGGGCTGCTGTGTTTTTATAAATAAAGTTTTATTGGAACACAGCTGTACCCATTCAACTATGTGCTGTTATGACTGCTTTCGCACTACAACAAGCAGAGTTGAGGAGTTGTGACAGAGATCACATGGCCCACAAAGATGAAAATATTTACTACCTGGAGCTTTACAGAAAAAGTGTGCCATCCCCTGCTCTAACCCCTCTTTGTTACCTAAAAATCAAAGGTAATATATTTAACCTATCTATGGGATGTTTCCATTTTAAAAGATGGCCATGTTAACTCCATCTGTAGATTGTCTGGGAGAAAAGTTTTGAACAGAATAAGAGTCCTTTTGGGCACCTTGCCCATGCTTATTCCCTTTCCAAGATAAGAGAAGTCAGCGGTGTGGCACCCTATGTTGGAAAGTTTGCCAAATTTTGAATTTGAGGTGACTGTAGACTTTGCATCACAACACAGGCATGTGGAGGCTAACCTGAGCTAGCTGCCTTTATTTCTTTATTTTACTTAAACAAACTTTAGTACAGCCAAAGTCAGCTTTGAGGGGGTCTACCCATCCCTTAGGAGATTTGCTCTGAAATAATATGGCTGCAACACATTGGCTGTCCAACATTCTTTGTAAGATTTCAAAAACTTTGAGAATCATAGCAGTGACATATTTCTTGGAATACTGAGCAATGAGTTGCAGCACTGCTGAGTTTCATAAAACTTCCTCCCAAATCAGAATTGACATTCTGATTCAACCCATAGCTCATCCTCCCAAATAACGTGACTTGAAAGATAAGGAAGCTGAATGAAGGAAAATAGTGGCTGAAAAAAACAGACAGAAGGCGGGAATCAGGGTAAAATCTCCATTCTGAGTATGCAAAGCTTCAAGACAGAGTCATGCTACAATAAGTAATTCAAAAGCTATAACTTACTTGTGTCAAAGGGTCTTTGATAAAAGAATTTGGAGGAGAGAAAGTCAAGAACATTACTCTGGCTTTCTTTGTTCTTCATGGACATATTCCAAGGTAAAGTTCAAACTAATGTTAGTCTTGGTTATTTAGTTTTATTATGCCTACAACAAAAATAAAGCACTCTCCGTATTTTTCCCAATAAGTTGCAGATTTTAAAAATATTTTCAAATAAACGTGGTAGGGGGGAAGCTTCTTTTTAACAGTGAGATCAAAATAAATGCTAGCAAATTTATAGTCTGGCCACTGAGGAGGGGGGAATTCTAAATGGCAAATTAATATAGCTTTAGCAACAAAGCAACATATAATGATACGGTTTCATACATTTCACAGATAGCTCTTACTCAATTCTATATCTGGTTCTGCCATTTGGTTGGTAAAGAACTTCACTTTTTGGTTTTTCTATGAGAGAGGAAAAAAACCACACACAGAATCAAAGCTATTCCTAGAATAATGTGATGACTTGAGGACTTTATGTTCTAAATTGTGTTATAAGCATATCCCAGTATATGCTTATCCTTTTGGAGGAATAGAAAAAGGGGCTTTTACCACATTCCCTGGGGTCTATTTGCAAATATGTTTTGACCCAGAGGTGTCAGAGCAAGGCAATAGGATAAGTCTCAGTGCACCAGGAGCCTCACTATTGGGCCAGTAATTATCTTGGAGAGCCCAGGTAATGAAGTGCCACCAGGTTCACCACGATAGAGTGACACATCTATCACACAGGCTTAGGGACAAGGGCAACTAGCGTTGAAAATGGGTTTGAGCCTTAAAGCTGATTAGGTTACTTGCAGCCAGACACTGATGAGGGACCTTGGACCATGTTCACCCAAAAGAAAGACAGAAAACTGAAACACCAAAGGCAGAGAAATGGAATGCTGCTGAGTTTTCCTGGGGTCTGCTTCTTCCGGTAAATGTCACTTTCCCCGACATAAAAAGGCTTTGGTCTTTTTAGGAGGCCATGTCAACTTATCATCAGGAATCAGGGCAATTTTAACCTATTCACAGACATAGGATAGCAAGCAGAGGTCTTTCAAATTGGAAATCAGATCACACTAACCCACCACTCAACATTTTCAATGGGTTCCAATCACTTTGAGAATCAAATCTGAAATGTTAATCGTGGGCCAATATGGCCCTCCATGTTTTGTATCTGTCCACCTCTCTGATCTCCGGTCTCACTGCTTTGAACACCCTACTCCAGCCACACTCTTCTTGCTGTTTCTAGAATGTGCCAAACTCATTCTCACCTCAGAACCTTCAGATTTGCCGCTCCCGTGGCCGAGAATGTTCTTCCCGGGCCCTCATGTAGTTTATTTCTTCGCTATAACAACGTCTCTATTCAAACATCACCACCTATGAGTGACTGCCCCTGACTACCTGATATAAAATTACCCCTCCATTCACTCTTTATCCCTTCATCCTGCTTTAATTTTCCTTTCAATAATTATCGTCCTGTGATGATAGAATACCTATTTGTTGAGTCATTTATTATCTATCCCTCACCTAGACTGCAAGCTCCAGGAGGGCAGGGACTTGGTTTTGTTTAAGGCTTAGAAGAGGGCCTGCCATATAGTGAGTACTCAGCTAATATTTATTGAATGGATAAATGAATTAAAATAGATATTCAAATTAAATCAGCTTTGTAGAAATTCTGCCTCCAAACTGTGCTAGAGGTAAAATATCTCAAACAGTTAGACCTATGACAATCAGATTTTTAAGACTTCTGAAAAAGTTGATTCCCTAAGTAACCTTTGCCATTCCATAATTTGACTCACTTGTGTTCCAATTTCATCCTACATGCAACCATTTAAGCTTGATTCCTCTTTAGCAGCAAGACAGGAGGTTGGTATAATGCCTATTACTGGTGTCAGAATATCCAAGCACCCTTATTTTGGCAAGGTTGTAAAGAGATTTAAATATCTCTTGTTCAGAAGGATCCCAGAAAGACCAGACATAATTACTCTTTTGGAAAATTAGACCCACAGAGATTATTGGTCTATTTAAACAGAGTCAAGCCTCAACTTAATATTCTCACCTAGTACTATGTAACTGCGTACTCTTACACTTGAAGCAGCTTGTGCCACTTAATATCAGTAGTCCATATTTTTTATGGAGTAAGTGTGATGAACTGAACAAATCCACACACTTACTCTGGAGCACTTTGGACAGAACGTTGGCAGATCCTGGATGCTATCTAGGACCAAGGAACAAAGACTTTATCTGTATCAGTAAAGTTCAACAGCTCAGCCAAGTGTTGACAGTAACAACATTATTAGCCCCACTGTGTACCTAAGGGAACAAATGTTTCCTGCATTATCTTACATTATTCCTTCCAGCATCCCATATTCTACTCTGGTCAAATTGGACTACACCCCTTTACTGAATTTTCCCTATGTTTTTCTGCCTTAATACCTTTGCTCCTGCTGTTCCCTACTTTGTACTACAGTGTTTTTTTTTGTCATGTATCTAACATACTTCTTCTAGTCAACTCTAGCTCTATTCATTTGCTGAAGTACAATCTAAAATCAAAAGGGAAAAGATGAAACAGAATATGAAAATGAATATATACATATGTATATATATATGCATGACTGGGACATTATGCTATACACCAGAAATTGACACATTGTAATTGACTATACTTCAATTTGAAAAAAGAGAAAAGAAAAGAGGCAAATAAACCTAAAGATCTTATCAGAAGATTTCATTGCTAAAACTTGTAGTAGAAATATGGTAGTAGGGATTTTCAACGCCAGGTCTAGTCACTGCGAGTCTTGGACTCACAGTCAAGTTGCACAAGGGTCAACCTCCAGTATCACAGAACTGGGTGACATAGTTCTATCTAAATCTGGGCTAGCCAAAAACATAGTTTAGTTCAACAAATAATTTTAACGCTTGTGTACAACATCAAATAGGGCACATTTCCTGCCATAAGGAGTGATAAAACCATGAGCTAACAAATATAATAAATGGGACACGACAAAATATAATATGCTTATGGTTAGGAACATATCATTTTATTCCTCTTTACCTCTGCCTCAGTGCTTAACAATGTCTTGTACATAATAGATACTTCATAAATATTTATGAAATTTAATGTAATTCAGTTTTCCAAAGTAGAAGGCACAGATTCAAAATCTACCTTGGGATAAATATTTTTTGCTCAGTACAGACTCGCTATAGTGTATGTGGACCACAGGAGGCTCGTAAACATTAATTTCAAGTGCTAGGTCAAAATGACATTGAAAAACGAGATCAGTTTAGTACTATGTTCAAACCACTACTCTAAAATGGAAATTGAAAAATAAGGTGATAAGTACTTAAGACGCAAAGTTTCAAATAAGATATATGTTAAGGTATCACTGCATCACCAAAGCTATGTTTTTTTCACCTCCACCATTAAAAAAAAAAAAACTTTAAAACATTTTCTCAGATTAAAGGCAAATAGGAGTAAACTGACTATAACTCAGTTTAAAAAAATCTTTTAAAAAAAGGCAAATAGGAAATCTTTCACATTTCAGAGCCAGTTACCTTTGAACATTATAGACATTATTTCTTTTTTGATTGATTATGTAATGGGCTCATTACCATAAGTTCTCACGTGACACAAGATGGAAAAAGGAGGCTCCCAGTTAAATGCTCAATTTCTAACTTTTAAGGTAAGATGAAGGATGGTAGTGATATATCTTGAGTGTTCTCCAATTTCCGTATTTATTTTTAACCTGTAAATTTCTGAGGTACAGGGCTGGATGAAGGCCTTGAGAGGCACTTAGCCCTGAAAAGATTACAGTGCCCCCATTTTATATGTATAATTTAAAATTTAAAAGATACTACAATTCATAAAACTGTACATTAAAAAGTTAGTTTTACTATCTGACAACTTGAAAAATAATGAATGACGTACTAAATATACAGCACTCTAAGACATTCTGTTTCTCCTATAATGACTATCTCTATGTTTTGTATAAAATAATAAAGACCAAATTCTCCCACCCTGATAAAAAGTGTATGCCCCAAGTTTGGAAGCCTGTGCTCAGACTGTCTGTTGGGTAAACTAGCACTGTGTAAGAAGATACATTGCCTCCTCTAGTTTTAGAATGCTAACGACAATATTTCTTTAGTGCAATTCAGGGCTGAGGAATATCCAAAAATAAGTTTGCCTTGAGCAGAAGTGTGAAAGACATGGCACTCATACTGACTACCAGTATAGGCCTTCTGAGATCCAGAGAAACCAGGTGCTGACAAAGTGTGATTCGAGGGGCACCTTAGGGACAATCTCATCTTACTGACCTGTTTTTCTCACCATGTACTCAATCCAATCCTCATGGCTCTTCTTAAGGAGAAATGAACAGCTTATCTGGATTGAAGCATTCTGTTGTGTCAGAGAAATAACATCTGTAGGAACTGGTTTATTTAACTAAAATATACTCTTTGGCCACCAAGCCAAAATCAAGTTAGTCCTACATGCAAGACTGGTCAACTGCGGGAGGTTGATCCAAGATGGTGGACTAGAGAGACTCACAGCTCACCCTCTCCCTCAAATACACCAAGAATCACATCTATAAACCCATTGAATCACACAGAACACCTACTGAACTCTGGCAGAGTGTCTGTCACTTCAAAATACAGGAGGATTCTCACAAGATCCAGATGTGTTTGAACCTACGTGACTATCGGTCTAAAGCAAACAGATATAATAAACTACAAGCTTATACTGTATAGCACAGGGAACTCTATTCAGTATCTTGTAGTAACTTGTGGTGAAAAAGAATATGAAAATGAATATATGTGTGTTCCTATATGACTGAAGCATTGTGCTGTACACCAGAAATGGACACAACATTGTAAACAGACTATACTTTAATAAAAATATATTTAAAAAAATGCTGATCAACTGTGATGGAGCAGGGATGGGGATGCGAGGAAGGGAAAGCTGGAACATGGTTTATATTTAATTCTGTTTAAATGTGGTTTTTACAATTATGCTTAGATGTAGCTGAGTTTTATAATAACAAACTATTTTTAGAGGATGGTCTAGATCAAAATAAAAATACTCTTGCATGTGTCAGATCACTCACAGAGGAGCCAGTGCATGGATGGCCAATTACAGATGGAAAAGAGCAGGAAAGCAAAAGCAGAGATTGAAAGGCACTCTGTTTAGGAAAGAACTGGTCAGCAGGGAGGTGAAGGAAGTGAAGGAGCAATTTTTGCTGCAGGGACTGATTAATTTCTCTATTGTGGAGGCTGGGTGAGCGAGACGGATTCTTCCTTAAGCTCTCAAGAAGGGAAAGACTGAACAGCTCAGGAAACAGAGCCAACTGCCGTAAGATATGTGAAGCTGTCAAAATTCTTTTTCTAGGGTAATTAAGCTTATCATGTGAAAGGTGGGGAGATCCACAGGGGTTTGACTCTGGATTGAACTGTTACAAGTCTAATTCAATAGACAAAAGGTGAAAATAGCCCAAATATTCATCATTAGATGAATGAATAAACAAATTATGATATATATATATACAATGGAATATGATTCCAGCATAAAAAAAGGAATGAAGTACTGATACATGCTGCAACATGGATGAACCTTGAAAACATTAAGTTTAGTGAAAGAAGCCAGACACAAGAGGTCACATTTTATATAATTCTATTTATATGAAATGTCTAGAATAGACAAATCCATATGGACAGAAACCAGGGGCTGGGGGAGGGGAATTTGGGAGCAAGTGTTCAGTGGTATGAGGTTTCCTTTTAGCATGGTGAAAAAGTTTAAGAATTAGATAATGATAATGGGTGTACAATATTGTAAGCCATTGAATTGTTCACTTTAAAATGGTTAACTTATGTGAATTTCACCTCAATACAAAATTTAAGTTTTACTCAAATCACAGGAACTCTAACTTTTAATATTTAAGGTCACTTAGTTTTTTTAAAGTTTTTTTTAATCTTTGATTAACCTTTTTTATTGAAGTATAGTTGATTTACAATGTTGTATTAATTTCCGGTGTACAGCATGGTGATTCAGTTGTGTGTATATATCTATATTCTTTTTCTATTGAATGTAGTTCCCTGTGCTATACAGTAGGACCTTGTTGTTTATCAGTTCTGTATATAGTAGTGTGTATCTGTTAATCCCAAACTCCCAATTTATCCTTCCACCCCTTTTCCCCTCTGGTAATTGTAAGTTTGTTTTCTATGTCTGTGAGTCTCTTTCTGTTTTGTAAATAAGTGCATTACTATCATTTTTTAGATTCCACATATTAAGTGATATCATATGACATTTGTCTTTCTCTGTCTGACTTACTTCACTTAGTATGATAATCTCTAGGTCCATCCATGTTGCTGCAAATGGCATGCTTTCATTCTTTTTTTTAAAGTTTGATACATCAAAATCAGAAAATAGTAACATTTAAAGATTAATGAGAGCATCAGCGAGTTATTTTTAAATCTTTCTATTTCTGTATGCCTTGATTTACTTATAAGCTTTAATGAAGAATATATTTTATTTAATACAAAATATGTATAACCAGTAGTGATACTCAAAATATTTAGCAGTTTGCATAGCATGGACACTGACTAACAAAATACAATGCCAGCTGTCAACAAGCAGACAAATATTTTACTGACTTTATCTCTAATAACCAAATACAATGGTTAATTTCATGTGTCAGCTTAATGCGGTCACTGGGTGCCCAGATATCTGGTTAAACTTTGTTTCTGGGTGTGTCTGTAAGGGTGTTTCCAGATGAGATCAGCATTTGAACCGGTAGAATGAGTAAAGCAGATTGCCCTCCCCGATGTGGGTGGGCCTCATCCAATCTGCTGAGGACCTACATAGAACAAAAGGCAGAGAGAAGGAGAATTTGCCCCATCTCTGCTTGAATGCATGAGCTGAAATATGGGTCTTCTGCCCTCAGACTAGGAACTACACCACTGGCTTTCCTGAGTCTCCATCTTGCAGATGGCAGATTGTGGGACTTCTTGGCCTCCATAATCATGTGAGCCAATTCCTCATAATAAACCTCATTGTATATATCTATATATCTATATCTATATCTATATCTATATCTATATCTATATCTATATCTATATCTATATCTATATCTCCTGGTTCTGCTTCTCTGGAGAACCCTGACTAATACATCAAACTAATGGGAAGTTTAGCTGAGCAAACAATAAAGCCATCACAAAGCCCCACCACCTCCCCTATGACAGTGCATCTGATTTACATACCTGGTACCCAGGAGAAAATAAATACCTTCATGAGCACTGGTATTGAAAGCCATGTCATATATGTTTGTAGAGTGTTATGGACTGAGTGTTTTGTCCCCTCAAAATTCATATGTTGAAGCCCTCACCCCCACTGTAATGGTATTTGGAGATGGGACCTTTGGGAAGTAATTAGGGTTAGATGAAGTCATGAAGGTGGGGTCCTGGTCTGATGGGATTAGTGCCCTTGTAAGAAAAGACACCAGAAATCTCACTCTCCCCTCCACCATGCCACTCCAACACAAAGAGGCCATGTGAACCCAGTGAGTTGGGGACTGCCTACAGACCAAGAGGAGAGGCCTCAGATTAAAATCTGCCTTGCCAGTATTTTGAGGGTAGACTTCCCAACCTCCAGAACTATGAGAAGTAAATTTCTACTGTTTAAGCCAAGAAGTCTATGGCATTTTGTTATGGCAGCATGAACTAGGGCATAAAGTTTCCAATTTTTAAACTTTTCTCACTTGTATAAAGTCTTTATATTCCTTGTGTTTGAGGAAGTCAAAGAAGGATTTATATCCCCATCCCTAATGGCATTCTGTGTATGGACCCTTTTCTACATTCCTTTCTTGGTTATTTTGAATATTGAGTACCCTAATGTGGAAAAGGGACAACAAATCCTTTAACATTTATCCAAAGAATGATGAGACAATAAACTAAAAGTGATCTTTTCATTCTATGTTTTTGCAATTCTACTGAATATGTACATGTTTAATATTGATAAGTTGTAAATAATATAGGGCTTTATTTTTTCATTCCTAGAGTTAGTTAACAACAGTTAAGGTCTTTATTTTTCCAGTAAATTGCTTTGAAGAAGCTTCCTTTGACCTTCCTAACTAACTTATTAGTGAAGAGTTTATTGCTTGGCTTAAATGCTTATAAGTGACCTAGTGCTTTTCCTTGCATAGTCTGTAACAGAAAAAATCATTAGGCTGCCTGTCATGCCCCACTTTCTGTTGTGAAGTTCAGTCAACAAATGCCAGGGATGGGCATCCATGGACCTTTGTCTGGGATCAAAACATGTGGACATGTCACATAGGACTGAAGTGGTATATCTGGGTGCCTTTTTTTTTTATCATCTTTTCTTCTGTTCTTGAACTTGTCTCAGACAAATGTATTTATGCTCTGATTCCTACAGTTAAGACTTTTATCAAGATGACCCGATTTGTAGCAGTCTGACCAAGGAAATAGTAATTCCATTTAATCTGTAGGTCACAAAATAATTTGCCATAAAAAATAAAAGAATGAAAGTCTATACACGATTTGCTGCCTACATCTTTATCACCCAATTCCCTTTCTGTAAGGAGGAAAGCAAAATTTGGGCCAAAATCTGTGGAAGGTAGACTTGCTACATTGAAAACAGTGTTACTTTTGTACAGATTTTTTAAGTTAATTTTCTTCTAAAGTGCTTTAAATGAACTATTTGCTTTTCTAGTAGTATTTTAGATATCATTCATTTTTTATCTTCAAATATTATTCACATGACATAACATAGTCACGAATATAATCAGATGGCTGGCTTTTTTTTTTTTGCAAATTTCAAACTCCCAAATTTATCCCTCCCCACCCCCTTTCCCCAGTAACCATAAGATTGTTTACTATGTCTGTAAGTCTGTTTCTGTTTTGTAGATGAGTTCATAGTGTCCTTTTTTTCCTTTTTCTTCAGATTCCACATATGAGTGATATCATATAGTATTTTTGTTTCTCTTTCTGGCTTACTTCACTTAGAATGACAATCTCTAGTTCATCCTTGTTGCTGCAAATGACATTATTTCATTCTTTTTTATGGCTGAGTAGTATTCCATTGTATAAATATACAACAGCTTCTTTATTCAGTCATCTGTCAATGGACATTTAGGTTGCTTCCATGTCTCAGCTATTGTGTATAGAGCTGCTATGAACACTGGGATGCATGTATCTTTTCAAATTAAGGTTCCTTCTAGATATATGCCCAGGAGTGGAACTGCTGGATCATATGGTAAGTCTACTTTTAGTTGTTTGAGGAATCTCCATACTGTTTTCCATAATGGCTGTACCAAACTACATTCCCACCAGCAGTGCAGGACCACAGCCTCTCCAGCATTTATCATTCATGGACTTTTTAATGATGGCCATTCTTACTGGTATGAGCTGATATCTCATTGTAGGTTTGATTTGCATTTCTCTGATAATTAGTGGTATTAACCATTTTTTCATGTCAAACAGCTGGCTCTTTGACCATTTCAATAAACTTTTATAAACTGGAAAAGCAAGTTGGAGGTTATAAGTGGTGTGCTGATTTGGGAGAGGAGAGTGAGAGGTTCTCCCTGCTGTGTAGTAGATATCCAAACCCAGAGCAGCAGCCAGTATGTTAAAGTCTGTGGAGAAGGCCATATAGGAAATGAGGTAAAATTGAAGGATCCATCCAGATGAAATTATTGTAGGTAAAGAATAGCATACACAAAATAGAAGTAATTAGTAGATTTTGGTGCTCACTAAAATGCATGAATTCATTTTCACTTGTATTTGGATTTCCTATCAAGCTTTCCAGTTGTTGTGTGGCTTTCCGTTAGCGAACTTACCTTTATGGACACATTTGCAAACATACTGTTCTGTTTGGTGATTATAAATTATTGTAAAAAATAAATGTGGATTCAAATAATAACTTTTTGAAAAGGGGCACTTTTATATAAAGTGTCTTAGCCACCTGGGAGATGGTTTGATAAGATGGAAAGGGTGCTGGCTTTGAAATCAGGGAGGCAAGATGTAGGGCTCAGGTAAGTGATTTAACTTCTCTATTCCTCTGATTCTTCATCTTTAAAATGGGGATAATAATGGTATTTACCTTTTAGACCTCAAGGGTATACTATAAATAAACGCATGTTAAATATTTGGCACATACTAAGAACTGAATATTCTTTTCAAATGCCTTATTTATAAGTAAATTCAACTTTATTCTATGAGAAGCATCACTGAAGAATCTCAGTAATATTGTATTCTTTTACCATACTTGCTGTATCTTATGTTTCTCTCTCTTTTTTTGTTTTGGAAACTTATGAAAATGGTTTATTTATTTTTAATAAAGATGGGAAGGAATTACACTGAATTTACATCTCCATGTTATGCAATTGTAGGCAGTTTTTCTGCTTATTTATACTTTTATGTTTTATTTGAAAAATTAATAAATGTATCATTTTCATAATCTGGTAATTGTTATAAAAAAGGAAAAAGTGAACAAGTTGAATAGTTGGCTTATAAAGGAGGAACTAGTCTCCTTATTTTTCTTGTTCATCCTTGTAGTCCTTTTAAGGCATTATTTCTTTCCTAGTTCAATTTGCCAATGGCATTTTTATCTTCGAGGACTGCTGCTTCCCTTCTAGTCCACCTTTCTCTCCAGCCCCTTCCCTACTATCTCTAGTCTTTCATCGGCTTTTGCTCAAACCTTGCTTCTTCTGGGACTTACAGCCTCTGAGGCATGTTTAGTGTTTTACAGATTCTTGTTCAGCAGCTGAAGCCCTTCAGAGGAAAGGTAATATACAAATGAGGTGAGACTAGTACATTACTTTAGTAATGTGACTAGATTTTTTTTTTCAACACACATGCCAGAACTTATATTTTCAAATAAGTGTTGTTAAAGTCAAAGTAGTCCCTGTGGGAATTTCATCCATTTGTCTGCAATGACATAACTTTTTTTTTTTAATAACAGGGGTCTCTGGCAGTCAGCGTACTGTGCTCTAGCAAGTTGCTGTGTTCCCCAATTCAGGGGCAGCTTTTCAACCTTCACACTCCATCAACTGCCTCATGGTCCCACGTCCCAAATTATCCATCACGGTGGCCAGTCATTATAATCAACCCCTCACATTAGTTTACCCCTTGCTTCATCTCACACACTTGGAAAAAACCCAACTCCAGTTAAATCTAGCTTTCTGCTATTCCACACCTGCATCCCTGCTGCTGAATGTAGATGGAGAAAAAAAAATAAATAACCCCCACGTCAAATAGCTCCTTAATGCTGTTCAAGAATCATACTACTTTTTCCTAGTCCATTCATTCTCCCACTCTCCTAAATTGCTATTGCACATTTCTACTCTCCTCAGACTTTCAACATTTCCTCCTCCCATTGTTACCCTTGCCTGAAAGAAAATGGAAAATAGAAAAGAACTTCCACAGTCCCTACTACCACGTGGGTCCCCACTGCAAACCATGGAGCTGCACCTGTTTGCCCAGGTTCTTATGTAATGCTGGCCCTTTCACTTGTCCCCCAGATCCCATCCCCACTCACTTACTCGAGGACATCACCCTAGAAATTCATCCCTCTCTCCCGAGAATCATCCATTTTCTACTTTCTATTGAATCATTGCCATAAGTATTTTTTAAATGTGCTGTTATTTCTCCCATCTGAAAAAGAGTCTTTATTCCATGTCACCATCTAGCAATTCCTCCCCTCATTTTTCTTCTCTACTTTATAGCAAAACACCTCTAAAATAAAAACTGTCCATATTACCATTCTCTGTTGAGCCCATCACAGTCAGGCATTTGCCACCACTGTTTCACAAAAACTGTTTTTTTCCAGGATCACCAATGGCCTCCATGTGGATAAACCCAATGTTCAATTCTCAGTTCCAACCTTATTTGGCTTAATAGCAGGAATTGTTATGGTTGATCACTCCCTCCTGCTTGGCTTCCAGGACCCCACACTCTTCTATTTCCATGGGCTCTCATTATCTCCTCTGCCAATTCCTCTTATGAATCCAACTTCTAGAGTGCCCAACGGCTCAGTCCTTGGTCTTAGTCTCTTCTTAATCCATTGAACCCTGAAGCACTCTTTGGTAACCTCGTCCATCATTTAAATATTATTTGTGTGCTGATGACTTCCAAATTCACAGAATCAGACTTCTCCTCTGAACTCTAGACTCACACTTTCCACTGTTTTACCCACGTCTCTATTTGGCCGTCTGATCGGCTTCACATCCTTCACAGACCGAAATAGAATTCCTGTTATTGCCCTTCAAACCTGTTCTTCCCACAGTTTTTCCTTATGTTACTAAAGAGTGGCTCCATCTTTCCAATTGTCCAAGTTAAAAATCCATCATCCGTATTCATCCCTTTTCCCCCATGACCTACACCTTATTCATCTACAAGTCCTGTCAACAACACTTCCAAAATATATCCAGAATGCAACCACTTCTCACCACCTCCACTCCCACTGTCTTGGTCCAAACTCTTACTATTAAAACCTCCATTTGCAGGAAGAATAATAATTAGGTATGAACCCGTATGAATATCTCCAAGTGCAGGTTTGATGGAGGAGGAGTTGGTATTTGATTGATAGATGTGTGAATACAGGCTAAGCAATCATCTCTTTCTTCTGCCAACTGAGTGGTGAGTATAGCCAGCTTCTTCTGTATGACTCAGTATTGGCCTCACACAGCTAGATTCCTTCAGTGCCTGACACCTCATCTGCTGTCTCTGGGTGAGTGGTAGCAATCCTCAAGAATCATGAATTCAGGCAAAATGTCCAACAGCATTGCAGTGGAAAGTAGGGAGGTGGGAGCTAAAAGCCCCATTCTCCTGATGAGACTAATAAACTCATTCAAGGTACTGTGGATACAGAAATGAATGAGATACAATCCCTGCACTCAAACAGTTCCAACTCTAGTGGGGATTGGAGTGGGGAGATACGGTCATATAAATAGACCATAATGTCTTAAGGGCAATGATGAATTAAAAGATGCTATAAAAGAACATCAAGGAGGGAAATCTAGATTGAGTGGGTCAAAGAAATCTTTCAGGAGGTGATGCCTGAACTGTGGCCCAAAGAATAATAGGAAGATAGTATAGAAGGAGAAAGGGTTTTTTTATGGCAGAGAAGACTACGAGCAAAGGAATGAAAGTGACTAAAGGCATGGTGTGTTCCAAGGAACTACAGAGCATTCTTGGTTGCTGAATAATGAGGTTTGAGTCAGGAAGTGATGGGGCATAAAGCTGAAGAAGCAAGGAGGAGCCAGATCATGGAGGCCCTGTGTTCCAACTAAGAGACTTTCTCCTGTAGATAATGGGCAGGGGTGGGACGAGGGCAGAGGGTTTGAGCCTGGAAGTAAAATGGTCAGCATTTCAGAAACTTTTCTCTCACTGCAAAATGTAAGTGGCATTGAAAATGATAAAACTGGAGACAGGAAAAACAGCAGGGAAGCAGTTATTGTAACTCAAGAGAGAAGATGGCTATTTAAACTAGGATGATGACAGTGAGGCTGGAGAGGAAACTTGAAGAAACATTTCAAAGTTAAAGTAAGTAGATCTCTGATGACTGACTGGATGTTAGGATGAGAAAAGAAGGCAGAAGCTAGGATAATATCTAGCTTGGGCATCTGCATGGAAGCGGGTATCACTTTCAAAAAGGAAGTAAAGAAAGAGGAGCCAGTTATTAGAGAAGCTGCTGAGAATTACTGGACTGGGATTAGTGGGTTGGGTGGGGGAGGGGCGCTTCTATTAAGAAACTGTGAGAGCAGCTGGATTTAGGGGGGTCAATGGAAGCTGAAAGTTGAGTATAAGCTAAATTGTAGAAGTCAAAGAGGGGCCAACATCAAGTATTGAAAGATGGGATACAGTTCTAGGAATCAATGACCAGAGATATGAACCCAGTAGATGGCACATAAATGAGGAGAGATCCATAAAACTGCATTCCCCCACTCACATGGCACCAAGCTAAGCTGGCTGAGTTTAAAGAACCAGGAGCTGAACAGTCAGTGACATGTGTTTTGAAATCTCTTTGTAAGCACATTTTCAGCTATATGGAACAGAAAATCCCACTCCAAATCGTGTAAACTGTAAAGACCATGTCTTAACTCACATAACAAGAAATGTCAAGGTCAGGGGGCTCCAAGGTTTGGTTTTGTTTTGTCTTCAGTGTCTCGAATTCAAGGACCAGCTTCATTCCATCTTTCTGTTCTGCCATCCTCAAAGTGTCAGTTTCATCCTCAGCCTTATTCTTCTCACAATTACAAGACGATTGCTGTAATTCCAGACATAACATCTAGACATAACTATGACAGTGGAAGCAGAGACCAAATCTTCCTGTGCTTATCTTTTTTAAAGTGAGGAGACTATTTTCAGAAAACCTTCAACAAAACATCCCCTGATGCCTCATTGATGAAAATTGAGTTCTCTGTCCATACTTCAAACACTGGCAAGGGAAACAGGTTGCTATGATTGATTTAGACTAATCAGTGTTCACTATCTAAGCAGGTGACATGGTGGCGGAGATGGTTTCATGGATGTATACATATGTCAAAACATATTAAACTGCATACTTTAAACATGTGTAGTTATAAAATAAATACAAAAATATTTTGGTTATACGTCAATAAAGTAGTTTTGAAAAAGCATCCCATGGTCAAAAAGTTTAGAAATAACATGCAATGTTTGCAACATTTCCAACCTTGGAGGTTGGAAACTCACACTCACAGATTAAAAGTTCAGAGAAGGTGTACAGTAAAGAAATCTCCTTAACCCAACTCTCCCCAAATTTATACAGCAATAAAATTCTCCCACCCCATTAACAGGTGTTAATATCCCAAAGACGCCTTGGAAAATGCTGCTCTGAGTGTGGTTCTCAAAGTGTGACTCACACACCAGCAGCATCAGCCTCACCTGGAGACTTGTTATAAATGCAAATTACCGGGCTGCCCTGCAGACCTACTAAACCAGAAACTGTGGGAGGGGGGCACTAATCTGCATTATAACAAGCGCTCCAGGTGATTCTGAACCTGGCTAAAGTTTGAAAAACACTATTCTAGAATGTGACTGATCTCTTGTGTTTCCAATAAACTATGCAATGGTAGTATATTTGGAATAAATGATGAATTGAGTGTGAAAAACACCATTTTGGAATATGTAAACACTGGCATATTTATTTAAAAAGAAAAGCAGTCTCAAATTTATTCTTGAACCTCATGTATCAAAGTAGCTCAGTGCTCTAGGAAAGGCACCACAAAAACGCACTGCGAAAACTGTCACAGAAGTGCAAGGACAACACACAAAGTGGGAGAAAATATTTGCAAACTGTATATCTGATAAGAAACGTGTATCTAGAAAATATAAAGGACTAAATTCAACAATGATATAAACTCAACAGTATATAAAGAATAACTCAACAATGAAAAGACCAATGACCCAGTTTTAAAAAGGACAAGGATCTGAATGGAAATTTCTCCAAAGGAGATATGTAAATAACCAGTAAGCATGTGGTCAGATGCCCAACAGCTAGTCATTAGGGAAATGCAAATCAAAACCACAATGACACTGATAGAGAAGCCCAGTAAATATTGGCTGAAGGGAAATATAAAAAATGAATTCACCAAAAAAAAAGAAAAAAGAAAAGAGCTATCAAACCATGAAAAGACATCAAGGAACCTTAAATGCATATTACTAAGGGGAAGAAGCCAGTCTGAAAAGGCTGCATAATCTGTGCATCCAATTGTATGACATTTTGGAAAAAGCCAAAACTGTAGAAACAGTAAAATGATCAGTGGTCGCCAGGTGTTCAGGGGAAGGGGGAGATGAATAGGTAAAGCACAGGGGAGTTTGAGTCCTGTGAAACTATTTTGTACGATACTGCAATGGTGGATACGTGATAGTACACGTTTGTCAAAAACTCATAGAACTGTACAACACAAAGAGGGAATTTTCATGTAGACTGTGGACTTTAATTAATAATGATCTATCAATATTGACTCATTAATTGTAACAAATGTACCACACTAATACAATATTTTATTAATAGGGGAGATCGTGTACGTGTGTATGGGAGGGGAATATATGGGAACTTTCCGTACCATCTGCTCAATATTTCTGTTTCACATCCACTGAGATGGCTGTAATTCACATTGTAAACTGACTATACTTCAGTTTTTTGTTTGTTTGTTTTTCTGACTATACTTCAGTTTTTTAAAAAGATATAATAACAGGTGTTGGTGAGGATGTCAAAAAATTAGATCCCATATAGTGATGGTGGGAATGTAAAATGGTGTGGCTTGGAAAAATTTGGCAGTTCCTCATTATATTAAACATAGATATGATAGAACCCAGCAACCCCACTCCTATGGATATAGCCAAGAGAACTGAAAATACATTCCACTAAAACTCTTGTTTACAAATGTTCATAGCAACATATTCATAATATCCAATGGTGAAAACAACCCAAATGTTCATCAACTACTAATAAACAGATAAACAAAACTGGTATATCCATACAATGGAATATTATTTGCCCATGAAAGGGAATGAAGTTCTGATACATGCTACAATATAGATTGACCTTGAAAATATATGAAATGAAAGAAGCCAATCACAAAAGACCACATATTGTGATTCCATTTATATGAAACGTCGAGAGTCGGTAAGTCCATAGAGACAAAAGGTACAGTAGTGGTTGTGAGGCACTGACAGGAAGGGAATATTATGGACTGACTGCTAATTGGGCAATGTTTGTTTTCAGGATGATGAAAATGTTCTAAAATGATATAATGGTGACAGTTGTACAACTCTGTGAATATACCAAAAAACATTGAATTAAATACTTTAAAAGGGTAAATTTTATTGTACATAAATTATATCTCAAAGATACATTAAAAATGTAAGCTGGCTGCTTTTGCTGTAAGGTCAAGCTGTTTCTCAGCACTTCATTATGCAATATCTAGAGAACATGATAGTTATGTCTTGAATTTTTAAAAGTGAAACCATATGAAGCATCTGTGTTGCATAATGCTCTGTTGAGATCTAAAATTTGATTATTCCACTTCCTCAAGTAAATTTTCCCCTCTTTAGTTTCTTGTATATATATATAATATATATGTTATGATAAAAAATAAATTAAAAGCATATATAAATAACTATATATCAACCAACATGTATCTATTGCTTATAAATTATGATGTAACCTGGATCTTAATTAGAAAATTTGGGCAATATGGTGGACAGTTTTAAGTGGCCAGAGGATTATTCAGTAAATAATTGCTACAATAACAATGTACTAAATGGCATTTTATTTGTTCGAAAGCATGAACACACCCTCAAATTGTCCAGTGTTAGCTGTGTTCACACAAAGGACCAATGAGCCCAAGTCATCCAAAGTTTGATCATATTTGACAGGCGGTTAAATCGAGCTATTCTGCCTTGAAACACTTCCTCCCTTCCCACTGCTCCTTCTGTCCCCTCTTTGGTGGCTCTTGTCTCTCCTCCCACTCCTGACTATAGATATTCCCATGAGGGTTCTGTCCTTACTCTCTGGGATGGATGTGAATTTGGGATGGGGGTGGGGCCAAAGGAAGACTGGAGTGTGCTAAGTATTGGTTTCCCCCCAAAATATGTCCCTGTCCTAATCCCCAGAACCTGTGATTATGACCTTCCACGGCTAAAGAGTGGTTATTAATATTATACGGCAGAAGATGTGATTAAGTTAAGGAACTTGAGAGGAAGAGTTTATCCTGGATTATCTAGATGGTCACTAAAAGCAATCACATTTCTCTTGGTAAGATGGAGGTAAAGGAAGTTTTGAGACAGAAGAGGAGGCAGGGTGACCGCGGAGGCAGAGATTGGAGTGATGTTGCCCAAGCCAAGGAACTTCTGGAACCACTAGAAGCCGGAAGGGACAAGGAATGGATCCTCCCTTAGAACCTTTAGAGAGAGCAACCCTATTAATACCTTGATTGTGGACTTCTGCTCTCCAGAGCTGCGAGGTAATCCATTCCTGTTGTTACAAGCTCCTCACTTTGTGGTAATTTGTTACAACAGCCACAGGATACTAATACACGACCTTTCTGATTTTGTGAACTCATTTTTTCGCTTAATAAGTCAGAGCCTTTGGGACCTCAGTTTCCAGAAGCCAGCAAAATTATTTCAAGGAGTTTTCATATCCTTATGTGAAATGAGCCTGGTGTTAAATCGTACATATTTATCTTGCATATATACATCTAGTACTATTTTTTCAAGCATGTCCATATATAGTATTTAATAGTATGTTAACTCATAAAGTATTATTAAAGTCATAGAAGCTTTCTGTCATTATCTAATGTCTCAAATAATGGATATCAAAAATAATAGCTTTACATAAGTTTACAAATACATTTTAAATTTAATTTTTATTGTGGTAAAATAAACAACATAAAATTTATAATTTAAACCATTTTAAAATGTACAGTTCAGTGGCATTAAGCACATCCACAGTGTAGTGCAATCATCACTATTATCTAGTTTCAGATATTTTTATCACCCCAAAAGAAAAACGCTTACCCATTAAGCAGTCACTCCATAATATCCCCTCCCTGCAGCTCCTGGCAACCCCCAATCTGCATTCTGTCTCTAAGGATTTGCTTATTCTGGATAGTTCATTTAAATGGAATTATACAATATGTGTCCTTTTGTGTCCAATTTCTTTTATTTAGCATGTTTTCAAGGCTCATCCATGTTGCAGCATGCATCATTACTTCATTCCTTTTCATGGCTGAATAATAGTCCATTGTATGAATATACCACATTTGTTTATCCATTCATCCACTGATGGATGTTTGGGTTATGTCCACATTTTGACTGGTGAATTTGAATTGTGTCGCTATGAACATGGGTATACATGTTTTTGTTTGAACACCTGCTCTCAATTCTTTGGAGTATTTATCTAGGAATAGAATTGCTGATATATATGATAATTCTGTTTAACTTCTTGAGAAACTGTCAAACAGTTTTCCACAGTGGCTGCACAACTTTACATTCCCCCTAGCAATATACCAGAGTCCCAATTTCTCCACATCTTTGCCAACACTTATTATTTCTTGTTTTTTTTTTAATAGTAGCCACATCAAAAAGAATAAAATACCAAGGACACAAAATTAGTACATAGTAGCCATCCTAATAGCTGTGAGTTGGTATTTCATCTTTTTTTTATATAATAATCTCTTTTTTTTTTAATTGAAGTATAGTTGACTTACAATGTTGTGTTAGTTTTTGGTGTACAGCATAGTGATTCAGATATATTCTTTTTCTGATTTTTTCCATTATAGTTTATTGCAAGATATTGAATATAGTTTCTTGTGCTATACAGTAGGACCTTGTTGTTTATCTATTTTGTATACAGTAGTTTGTATCAGCTAATCCAAACTCCTAATTTATCCCTCCCCCTTTTCCCCTTTGGTAACCATGAGTTTGTTTTCTATTTCTATGAGTCTCTTTCTGTTTTGTAAATAAGTTCATTTGTATCTTTTTTAGATTTCACATACAAGTGATATCATATGATACTTGTCATTCTCTGTCTAACTTACTTCACTTAGTATGATAATCTCTAGGTCCACCTGTGTTGCTGCTGCAAATGGCATTATTGCAATCTTTTTTATGGCTAAGTAATATTCCATTGTGTGTGTGTGTGTGTGTGTGTGTGTGTGTGTGTGTGTGTATCATATCTTCTTTATCCATTCATCAGTCAGTGGACACTTAGGTTGTTTCCATGTCTTGACTATTGTAAATAGTGCTGCTATGAACATTGGGGGTGCATGTATCTTTTCAAATTAGAGTTTCTTCCAGATATATGCCCAGGAATGGGATTGCTGGATCACATGGTAAATCTATTTTTAGTTTTTTAAGGAACCTCCATACTGTTCTCCATAGTGACTACACCAATTTACATTCCCACCAACAGGGTAGGAGGGTTCTCTTTCCTCCACACCCTCTCCAGCATTTATTATTTGTAGATTTTATGATTATGGCCCTTCTGATCAGTGTGAGGGGATACCTCATTGTAGCTTTGATTTTCATTTCTCTAACAATTAGTGATGTCAGCATATTTTCATGTGGTCATTGGACATTTGTATGTCTCCTCTGGAGAAATGTCTATTCAGGTCTTATGCCCAGATTTTAATTGGATTGTTTTTCTTTTTGTTGTTGAATTATAGAAGGTTTTTATATAATCTGGATTCTAGACTCAAATCAGATGTGTGATTTGCAAATATTTTCTCCCATTCTGTGGACTGCATTTTTTTACTCTCTTGATACTGTTCTTTGATGCAGAAAAGTTTTTAATTTTGATCAAGTCCATTTTATTTTTTTTCTTTTGTTGATTGTGCTTCTGATGTCATATCTAAGAAATCCAAGGTCATGAAGTTTTGCCCCTCTGTTTTCTTCTAAAAGCTGTACAGTTCTAGCTCTTATATTTAGGTCTTTGATCCATTTAGAGTTAATTTTAGTGTCTATTGTGAGGTAGGGGTACAACATCAATCTTTTGCGTGTGTATATCCAGTTGTCTCATTTTTATATGTTTGATATTAGAAAGGGATCCTTAAAGAATGTGTTCAGTGATATTCACTGTAGTAGTCTTCCTAGTAGTAAAAAACTAGAAACACCAAACATGTTCAACAATAGATTAGTAAAATAAATTGTGATACACCCTTATGATGTAATATTATGTAGAAAAAATAGTATGGTGGGTAAATATTTATTGTAATAGAAAGTTGTTTGTAAAAATATCATTAAGTTATAAAAATATCATTAAGTAAAAATTAATTCTGATTAAAATGCAGTAACTGCAAATATATATGTGTGCGTGTGTGTGTGTGTGTGTGTATCTGTAGATGCATAGAAAAAAGATTTTATGGGATGTACACCATGGAGCTGATTGTGGCTATCTCTGGAGATGATATTGTGTGCATTTTTCATTTTCTTCTTTTTGTTTATATTTTTTTTCCAAAATTTTCATAGAATGAATAATTACTGCTTTTTAAATTTTTCCAAAACTTGTCTTGTTGGCAATGAGTAGTCTCCATTTTCTAAAAGGTCAGATATGATTGTTCTAGTCTGTTTAAGCCTCCAGTACCAACCTGTTCTATCCTGTGTTAGCTGACTTCCCTGTCCTTGGCATCTTGTCAATCTGATCTCTAACTTCTCTCTGATACTTCTCACTAAAGCAGGCTATGCTTTCAAGTCAAGTCATTCTACCAGCTCCTGTCTATTGGATTTGCCTATCAAAGGAGTTGTGGGTGTGGGACATGACTGTGGCAGTGATCATCTCCCAGCCTGGATTAGCCCTCATTTGTATCCTAAATCTGTGGTTTAGTTGGTCAGATTAGTCTTTATTCTGCGCACACCTTCAGAACCTGTAATTGTGACTAGTGATTAGTGGAGGCAGTGCAGAAATTTGCATAGGTTGAGGCAAGAGCAGAAATGAGAAATAAATGACCCACCAAGATCTTTCTTCCTGGTTAAGACCCATGTATGGGATCCAACATATGTAGCAGTAGCAGATGCTCTCTAACCTAGCAAATTTCTCTTTATGGTTATGAAATTTTATTGCTGGGTCTGCTCACCCTTAAACAGTTCTGCTCAAATCTTTGAATATAACATGCTGATCTGCAACCAACATTTAGATATTTTTCTCCTTCTCTGTATTTAATGGATTCCAGGAGGCCTGATCTCTTGCCAATGTTTTCTTTGTGATTTTGTCCAATGACTTTCAGGCAGACACAGAGTCAATTTCTCAGAATCAATTTCTCTCTCCTCCTCCTCTCTCTCTCTCTCTCCCTCACCCCTATCCTTCCCTCCCCACCCCTTTCTCCCTCCACCCTAATTCTCTCTCAGAAAGCTTTTATTAATAGCATGGGCTTAGATATTGAACGCTGTGTAATTTTTTCTGTATTACAAGAGATTGGTTTTTCTGAAATGATGTATCTACTATTTGAATTCATAGCTGGGATGAAATTCGGTTAAAATTATCAGCAGTTTGTATCTACTCAGCCTCTTTTCCATTTTTTTTTTCCTTCTGGATTGCCACAGAGTTCTTCTTCCTGTTATTCACATGTCAGAATCTTAGTCACAACATTACTAATTCCTTTTTAGAGTAAGCTCTTCCTCCAGCATCCAATTAAATCATTTGAAGTAAGCAAGATCATCTTTGATATCCGATCCTAATTGAACTCCAGCTTTGTGTACAGCTTATACTCTTCATTCAAAGGGCTTCATACTCCCAGAAATCCACAAACTTCAGGGTGTTTTAGCTCAAGAACCATTTTCCAGAGTTTTCTGCTCTTTGATCTTCTTTTACAGTTGTTTGACAAACACAGACATATCTGTGTCCCTGTGGATATTTTCCCCTGAGAAATGTATTTCTTTCTCCCTTAGAAAAGAATCTAATTCTTTTTTGTTGAGTTCCAGTGTGTTTGGTACTACGTGGGTGCCAATAAATCATAAATAGGAAGTCTGATTCTTCTGACTGAGAAAGGGAGATAGTTTGTCATATGCCTGTGGAAAAACACCCAGGGCATTTCTCCATAAGCTTGATTAGATTCAAAAGGAGGATCATTTTTCTCCATATGCCCCAGTCCTATAGATTTAGTGGAGCCACCTGGCCAATGTATTTACACCATAAAATTCAGGTAGGAGTGAAAGGGCATGATGGGACCCTGACTAGAGAGAATCTTACATGTGACACTCTCAGTCTTCATCTTAGACAATCACACCCTCCTTCTTGAAACAGTCTTGATTTCTGTGACATCACCCTCCTCTAGTTTTCTTCCCTTTGTCTGGCTACTCCTCTGGCATCTTTGTTGGTTCTTCTGTTTCTGCCCAAATTTTAAATGTTGGAGTTCCAGGGGATGGCCTTTTCCCCTGAGATGATTTCATTCATTCCCAAGGTTTCAGTTATATACCAGTGACGCCATCCTAGAGGTTCATAGTGAACTTGAAACCTGCCTATTGTAGGTATCTGATAGGCACCAAAAATTCACCCAGACAAAAAGTGTATTGAAGATTTATACCACGTTCCCCAAACTCCAGTTCTTTCTTAGGCACTTTGTGTTCCAGTTAAAGGCACCACTATCCACCCAATTACTCAAGCCAGAAAACCAGGAGACAACTTCAGCCTCGTGGTCTCTCTTCTGCCATCAGTTCATCACTACATCCTATTGCTTCTACCTCGGACATCTCCCTCAAATCTGTCCACTTCTCTCCATCTACGTTGCCAGGACTCTAGCTCTTGCCTTGTCCGGCCCTCTGATCCATTCTGTACACTGTACACCTAGTCACCTTTTCAACACATAAATCCGATTATGTCACTCTCGAACGTCAAAACCATTCAGTGATTTCCTATGACTCTTAGGGTAAGGCCCAAGAGCGCTTACTCACTATCTTTGAAAGATTCTGGCTTTCTTTTACATCCTCCAATATGCCAAGTCATTTACCGAGTCAGATCCTCCTGCACGTGCTGTTCTGTTCGGAACATTCTTCAACACCCTCTCCCTCTACTGCCAGTTAAATTTTCAAATGACTAAATAAAGGAATTGATGCCACTAGAACTGATATGATGTAAACTATGAATGGGGGAGTTAGGAGATCCTTTGGTTCACCTAATAGCAAATGCACCAAACAGAAAAATGTAGAAACCTATAGGAAGCTCTTCCTCCTGTTAGGCCTGCCTTGGTATGAATGAATATAATCAAACTTTGCTTGTTGTTCTTGTTGGTACAGCAATAATCTCTTCTATACAAAGAAATTAATAACTTTAAAGATATGTTTTTTGCAGCGTCCACCTGGTTACAGCAAAAATGCTGCATGAAAAAATGGGAATTTTATTCTCTCATCATGTAGATATAAATCCTGATTTTTGATTAAATGTTTCCTTTTTTATCGAAATATTTGTGGTGGTCTGTATACATTATCTCTTTATTAAACTATCCACTTATTTTCAGGAATCTTTGAAATATGGTCCTTATGTTATCAAACCAGATTCCTGTGGACCAAAGCCATCTGTGAGGCTAAAGACGAAAGAATTATTTTAATAACATCTGGATGATAAGATTTCCCAAAATTATAGTTAGTGGCAAGATATGACATCAGAAAAGGTTAACAGTGAGATTCCTTTTGAGTTGGATGTTAATGGCTCAATAAGTTCCTTTTTCTGATATTTCTGTTTTATACACGTATTTTAAAAGATAAATTGCCTTTGCTCTGTGTTTCACTATATATGTATGTATGTATGTGTGTGTATATATATATATATGTATATATATAAATATATATATATTTCTTTGTTCAGGAACACAGAAAGGATATTGCCAATAGGAAATGTTAGAACAATGCCCCATCTTAGTCTAATTTTATCCCTAGATTGCTCAGAGTTTAAAGTAAATAAGAAGCAAATTGTCCTAGGCATGTAACCGGATACTGCCCAAGGCCTGTCTCCTACTGTAACAGGTGTGCTTTCAATGGCCTTTTATTGCGCTTTTTATCCCCCTCTTGTTCTGTTGTCCCCTAGAGTCAACAGCTGTGACTACTGTTTGGTCTCCATAGCACCCAGATTCCTTTCTCCTTTAGTCGTTCAGCAATCTCATTTTCCTAATGTCTTCTTTTACTGCTACTGATGCTGCTAACCCTTTCTGGACATAGCCTAGAAACACCCTGGCCCCCATCTCATACTCTCAAGCCCTGAGGCCTCTTAGTTAGGAATGACCCAGGACCTCAAAGTAAAGTAGATTCCCTCAGCCTGCCCTAAGCCGGACACACATTCTCCTCCCAAACATCCTTCACTTGTTCAAAAACGATTTCTTGAACAACTATTTTGTTCAAGGCATTGTACGAGGAAATGGAGAGACAGCAATTATTAAGATACAATCCCTGCCCTTAAGACTTCCAAGTCTTACGCTATGTATAAGGAAAGCATCCGAGGAAGTTGTTGGGAAAACAATGATCTTGGAGGCATGCACTAACCAATTCTCTCTCTAGACTGAGTTTCCAGTCTGCTATTCAGATCTAGAGGTCCTAGACTTGAGCTCCAACATCCAACTGCATTTCCAGCCTCCAGCCAGCCGTACTCACTTTGTGTCCGGCCCCCACAACCTTAACTGGCATCAGCCAATTCCTTAATCTGTCCTGTTGCTATTGTTTCTCCTGACAAAGAGGGATTTTGTACAATTCAGTGCTCTTGTTCACTGACAAAGACTCCTTAGTTTGTCTGAAGTGTGAAGTCAAGGGGAGATTCTGTCAGCAACCAAGGGCCTCTCAGTTCAGTCCTGAATGGGCTTAGCATTTACTGGTGCTTCTAAATATGTAAATGTGTATAGACAGAATTTTACCACCCCCTAGATTCTCTAATTGTTTAATATATCCTACAGTGTCTAATAGATTGCATCCTTAAAGCTATCCATCCAATTATCTTTACATTTCAAAAACCTGGATGTAATGCCAGCATATACTTATGTACGTATTTAATGATGAAACGTAAATGTTAGTACAATGAAACATGAAAACTGTATACCCCCCCAAAAAGAAAGACTTCGAGTCTTGTGGTAAAGACAAACATAAACACAATTCCTATGAAATATAGTAAATGATGGTGGAGGAGAACTATAGGATCACAAAAGCAAGATACTTTAGTGTCAGGAAAGCTTCCCAGAGGAAGTGACATCTAAGTGGGCAGCTAAAGGATCTGCAGGAATTAGCTCTCTAGAGTTTAGTGAGCAGCTATCTCAGGTAAAAAGTGCGTTGTTCGTAAAGCACAAAACCTTGAGATGACATAGCTTTCTGGCTGAATTATCACTGATTCCTCATGGCTACAACTTAGGATTCACTTGGAGAATGAGGAGAAGAGTGAAAGAAGCCTGAGGAGGAAACAGGATAAGTTAGCTAAGCTCAGAATCATGCGCTTTATCATTTAGGGCAATAAGACCCACAAAATGTTGTAAGTAGGGGCATGATATAGTCAGGATATGGCCTTAGGTGCATCACCTTGGTGGCAGTATGGAAAAACAGATAGGAGAGAGTCATGACTGGAGGCTCTTGCAAGGACCCAGATGAGAGATGATGATAAACTGAACCAAAGCATTGGTAGAGGTAATGGAGAAGAGAGGACATATTCAAGAGATGTTTAGAAAATTGAATTGCCAGTACATGTAGTAATATAGCTATGATACAATATGGGCAGAATCCTAATAATAATCATAATAAAATAATGATAATAATCATTGTAATAATTGTAAATACAAAATACTATCTAAAAGAAAAAGCAAACATCTTTTGTCTGGAAGGGTTGGGTGAGACTCTAATGAGAAGATGCACTTTGATCATCCCAGGCAGAAGAAATAACATGTCCTAGAATACAAACAAGGAGTGAAAGTCATTGTGTGTTCAGTGAATAGCTTGGGGCTGTGTGTGTGTGTGTGTATGTGTGTGTGTGTGTGTTCAGCATCAGAACACTTTTTCCCAACTAAATTTTCCTCTAAATCTGAATATTTAAAATAGACAGAAGTGATGAATCAATTAAATATTTTGGCAAAAATATGCATGGTTTGCAGAACTCTGGAACACCCTACCCTGTGGGTCTCTATGGAACCCAGTTGAAAACGTGCTGGAGCAAAACTTTATCTGCTCGAGTCTGAAGCACTGAGCTGGGCTAGAAGTGGACTGTCAGACCACTTAAAGAGACATTACATGAGTGCCTGAGATAGGTCGGGTGTTCCCTAAAGCTACACTGTGTGCCATCTACTACCTAAAGCACTTCAAAGAGATTTATTTAACCCCTGTAGTTAAGGAGACTCTAGGAAACCAGGTAAATTAGTAACTTTATTTGTGGTTCTCATCCTCCCTTTCCTGTACTGAGTTCTTTTGTCCAAAGGGCCAATAATATTTGTGCAACCACCCCACTCTGTACCAGTCTTCTGCACTTGAGTCTAAATATAAGTAAATGATTCCGTTGTCTCAAGGACATGAGCAAGGCATGCATGTGAAGTTCTAGATTGAGTATATGAGTTTGGGGGAGCCCCTATTGCAATGACTCAACACTGACTCTTTTAAAAATCATATTATAGTGTCCTGATGGGGTCAGTAGGGATACTGTCTTCCTCCTTACTCCAGTCCTCTGCTCTTCACATTATTCTGTACTAGGGGTCAGTGTTGTTCCAACTGGATGCACATACTCTTAGGATACATGAAGACTTTAAAGAGTTCCGTAGGCAGGTTTTGTTTGTGTGTCTGTTTGTAACCAATTTCCAGAGTTTTAACTTCCATGTGTACTCTTCCCTGAACTTGATCTGTATGAGAACATACCTGACGGTCCTCCTTTCCCACCTTCCCTTCTCCTACTTTGCAAAAGAAAAAGCATGTCTCTAACTCATGTCAAGGCTGACTTTGGTGCCTGGCCCCAAGGTATAGAAACCTCCTGGATACCAAAGAGATCATTGAAAATATTGGTGCTGATATTGATAAAATGGATTATTTCGATGATGAGATAACAAATACTTTTGTAAAGCAAGGACAGTTGGCTCTCCCTATCCATGGACACAGAGCCTACAGGACATGGAGGGCTGACGGTCGTTTTTAATGCCTTGCTTTCAACAAAATCAGAGGAGGGCCTAACCACACTGTCATTTGATAGGTCATTACATATAATTTTGATGATAGATCATTGTGTAACTTTTTGAGATATTATTCAGAAAGTGCTCAATTGAATGATACTGTTTTAACTAAACTCCATTCATTTCCAGCCACTTATTTACGTAAACCAGATTTGTCAACACTTAACTGTATTAAAAACACTGAACTTGGTCTCATTCTAACAATAAGTAACATTCATCCACAGAGAAAAGAACTACTTTTAAAAAAAAACCTCCTTCCATCAAATTAAGACATATATTCCCAATAATACTCTATTTAATGTTTATTCATTATAAAGTTTTACAATATATTTGTGGATTTTAATCAATTGTGTACTAATGATTTATAATGAAAACAGCCCCAAAGGCTCAGAGCCTTACAGTCACAGGAAATAAGCATTTTTTTACAATGTAAGTTTACATATGTTTCTATGGCACGGATTAAAATGTGATCATCAAAGACTTTCAAGAATAAAAACATACTCCATCAGAATACAATTCTGTGGAATGAGTAGAATGAAAATAAGAATTCAAGAGAAAAAAGGTGTAAAATTGCTGACTATTCAAAAGGAGTTTGTTCATGTATCTTTTAAAGGGACAATTGTGGATCTTAAACTGCTACGGAATTTGGTTCCACTTAAAAGGAGGCCGCAGTGTTCTTTTTAAATATCAATATTTGCAGTATGCCGGAAATCACTTCATTTGCAATATTTAAACTTTCATAAATCCCTGCATAAAAAGTTGTTAGGTGTCAGCTTTGAGGCCTGTTACGGGGCATATCGTTTTTTCTAAAATTCTTGTAGAGGCTATGCAAGCAAAAGCGTTGGAAGCTGACTGTCACAGGTGAAGAATTAAAGAGGGGCAGTTTAAACCCACTGCAGCGTGGGGGTGGAGGGTCTTTGTTCGCAAGAGCTGCCAAGAATGAAGCAAACTGGAGCCATTGTGTCACGAATCTATTTCCTTTATAAGGCAAAGAAAGGGAGTCTTCCCAGGCGAGAGGCAGGACCATATTTCCCACTTACTTTTCCAGTGTCTTGACCTTGAACCTCCTGCCCTCTCCAGCCCAACTTGCACCTTCACTCCCATTTATCCCTTTATTAGCTACCCCAGCTTCCCTCTCCTACCTCAGACTTCCACCAGGGCCTCTCTCCTCCCATTGCCTGAATACAAATACTCCTATAATTGAGAGGATAAATTCAAAAGAGATACAAGTCAATTTGTACAGAAGTCAAAAGAGAGAGGTTTAAGGTTGCCATCCATGGAAACATTGACAAGCAGCTGCTATGGGTGTCAGCTGCTGAGGGCTCCCAGTTGCCCATCTTCTCTGGAGAATTGCCCTGGGCTGATAGGAGCTGCCCACCAAGAAGGTGACACCCTAGTCTGGAAGCGGCAGAGAGCCCGAGATTGATGGATTAGAGCTTCAAAAGGCTGGTCACCGGAGAGCATCACCACTGTGTGGTTTAGGCTCAAGAACCTTCTGCCATCAATCAATCAATGTGGGGCCATCCTTCCCAGCTCTAAAACCAAGCACACCAATCTCCTTGTAGATCTGTTCTGTTAAGCATCTTTCCTGCAAACAGACCAGCTCTGAATATACTGCAAATCTATTGTAGTTAATACTGCCTCCCAGTGCCAGCCCCTGTGATCTTACACAGTAGCTGGTATCTTAGAGAAGTCTGTAGCAACTGTTAACCTTTCACCACCTGATCTCACTTTCCTGTGTAGATTCAAATGGGCTTGAACTTGGGGAATGTAGAGCAGAGAGAAAAAGCTTGTGAAGCATTCATTCATCTCTTCATTCACTGAAAGGTATGTCTTGAGTACTTAGTATGTGTCAGAGACTGCTCTAGGCGCTCAGGATAGGTACATCAGTGAACAAAATAAAGGTCCCTGCCCTCGTGGAGCTTACATTCTAGCAGGGGTGAAACAGACAATAAACGTAGTAAATAGGTAAATTACATAGTGGAAGGAAATAACCGCTGTAGACAAAGAAAAGCTAGAGCATGGTAAGAGAGTGGGGGGAGGAGGCTGCAGTATTAAATTAAAAGGGTCATTGAATTAAATTAATGCAAAATAATGAAATCTTCATTCACAGTATTTTTACTGGGCTTAGCTATTGAGTTTTTGAACTTCTCCTGAATTAATATTACACTAATAGGCATAGGACAGTGATACTGGGCCCTCAGTCTCACATTCAAAAGCTTTCCATTTCCTCAATGGATTTCTATCGTTTTTCCCTGATTATAGTATAGTGGATTGCAAAGGCACAGAACTGTTTTATATGTCATCATTGGCTCTTGGTCATTCACAATTGTTTCTATCATAGAAGGAGTCATCCCATCAAATACTGACTGTTCCTCATCAATTTTCATTTTGTTTATTCTCTACTTTTATTTTTGTCAGGAATATACTGATCTCGTGACACAATACTTTCCGTACATTTGTATGTTGAATGAAATAAATGCACAACCTAAAAGTTGAGAGTTACGTTTTATTCGGTGGGCAATTTTGAGGACTCAGCCCAGATGACAGCCTCACAGATTGCTCTGAGGGACTGCTCCGAAGAGCTAGGGGAGGAGCCAGGATATATAGGAGTTTTACAACAGAGACTAGGTAGTAGAAACATTAAAAGATTACTTGTTAACTAAAGAAAACCAGACATTTCAAGTTAAGTAATTTAGCACTTTTCTATGTATGGGAAGAAGCAAACATTTGGGCTCATTGAATTCATTTCTTTGACAAGCACCTAGCCATCCAGGGTCAGTATCCTGTCCTTTCTTATTCTGAGTCCCCTCAGGGTGCACCCACTGTGAGTGGCTGCAGAGGCTTGTCTTCCCTGGGGGTTGGCGGCAGCCCCTGATGACTTGATGGTTTCAGTGTTGTTTACTGATATGGTTTGCAGTATTTTTCATTCACAGTACTCACGTAGGACTAGAGTTGCCAGCTTGACCGAATACATTTAAATGTAAGTGGAAATTTCAGAGAAACAATTTTTTCAATTTTTGTATAAGTATGTCCCATGCAATATGTATACTTTGTAGTCATATTTATATTACATATAAATATATATTTGTATATGTATATATATGAGAGAGAGAATAGTTGTAGTTATACTAAAAATGATCTATTGTTTATATGAAATTCAAAGTTAACCAAGCATCCTATATTTTATCTGGCAATCCTATGCAGAATTCAATTAAATTCATCAAGGTTGAGTGAATGTCTATTATGAGCTGTTATTCTATCTAAAGCACTGGTTCTCAAAGTCTGATCCTGAGACCAGCAGCATCAGCATTACCTGGGAACTTGTTATGAATGCAAATTCCTGGGTTCACCTCAGGCAAACGAAATGAATCAGAAACTCTGGGGTTGGGGCCCAGCAATCTGTTTGAAGAGGCCCACCAGGTGATCCTGATAGATACTAAAATGTGAAAACAACTGATACAGACAGCTCGATTAGTGTCCCGCCCAGATCTCACCCGTGCACCCACCGTGCAGCTGTTAGAGTCTCACAGCGGCCCCCCTTTTTCTGGGGAATTGCCCTCAGCTGTCAGTGCTGCCTCTCCCAGGCAGCTGTGCCCCAGGTTGGGGGTGGCCCACTACTTCTGAACCACTGATAGAGGTATGAAAGCTGACTTCTTCACAAAAATGGGAACAACGCTGCAGTGGGGTTTATGCTCTAGAGCCCTAATACCATGGATCAGACCGAGGCTATAGACTTTCATCCGATACCACAGCTTTTCCTGGTTCTTTTCCCTTCCGTCCTGCTTCTCTCACTCACTTACAGGAGTTTCCTCAAGAGCAATCCCTCAACGTGTTGTTTGTAAGCGAATTCCTGCTTCTGCAGAATCTGACACAAGATGGATGGGGCTGACAATGTGCATAAAATACGGCAATGTTCAGCCCAAACAGCAAATTCAGCAACTGGACTAAATAACAAGACTAAAATGATCACAGATAACTACTGATGCTCTTTGAAGACAAGGGAAAACCATTGCAATTCTTTAAGCATCAGATTTTAGGAGCCAGGATTTAGTAAAAAGGAGAAAAGAGGATGAATTTAACACACTTTAAAAAAAAAAACAACATTGGCAATATTAAAATAATAGCAGCCAACATGTATTGTTTTCTATATGTCATCGTGTAAATCAGGTAACAGTTCAACTCAGTTACAATCTGAAAATAGAATCCCTTGAGAGCTGACAACATATCCCCAGCATTTTGCAAAATACCTGGCTCATCATAGATGCTCGATAAACATCTGTTAATGGAGGAAAGGTGCATGTCCAAGGTGACACCAGCATTTCTAGGTTAGAAGCATAGATAAATACCATCAAGAGAAACAGAAAGCTGGGAAGATGATGAGTTTAGTTTTAAACAAAGGGTTTGAGGTGACTCAAATTGAGAAACCTAAATGAAGATAACTATAGATAGCTGAAAACATAAGTGTGGCCAAAAAGAAAAAGGTGAAAGTTCAGGGCCAAACATGTGTATTAGAGAGTAGGTTTCTATGTCACAATGTCATTCATATAAGTTCAGTCTTCATAATTTAGCATGAAGCCTAGGCATCTGATCACAGTTTTAAAAATCTCAAAAGAAAACTGCTAAACACAAGTGTGTAGTTGCTCTTTCTTCTGAATGATCTTTCAGAAATTTTTTTTAAAAATTTTGAGGGGGAGGTAATTGGGTTTTTATTTATTTTTCAATGGAGGTACTGGGATTGAGCCCAGGACCTCGTGCATGCTAAGCATGCGCTCTACCACTGAGCCATAGCTACCCGCCTGTTAGAAATTTTATTTAAAGGAAACTTTTTTGTAAAGGACTTAACAATTTAACAAAAGATGCTTCTCTGTAACAAGCAATTATGGATAAAAAGTTATTTTCACCAGGCAGCAACTTTGGGAAGACTGGAACCATCAAGATAAGATGCTGTTGGCGTTTAACTTTTCCCTTGGGAGAACTTTATTTGTGTTTAAATTGGCCTATGGATTTTCACATATTTTTTGACAACTTAAGTTCCCCCAGAGAGATTTGAATTGATACTTTATGAATCAGCCACTCCCGGATCTTTGCACTGAAAAATAAGATCTTCGATTCACTGCTTGAGATTTTTTTTAAATGCTGCATTTAAGGCTGAGTTAAAAACAGACATTTCCTATAAATGTCCCTCCTCTCCTCTCCAAGTTTTGATACACATATCATGGTCCACAGCTCGGAGGCGTGTTTCTTTGATATTATGCACCGACTACATTATGTACTGAAGATGCGATGATTCATGCCTCCCAAGAACCATCTGTATTGTCTATGTAGCTCCATTTTAAGAAAAACAGTTTTATGTATGTTAAAGAAAATGCAGGCAATATAGATGTTCACTCAAGAGAGAGAAAATACAAATGTGCAGACAACCTAGAATATAAGATAACTCTGAGTCAAGTGTAAACCACGCAACGAGAAGAGAAAGGACGGAAGTGACAAGAACAGACTAGAGAAAAAGTAAGATAGAGAAACTGTGTGATCGACTCAGGAATGTCTCATGTAACCTGACCTAGGTCAAGTGTCCAGGCTAAGGTTTTATTCAGGGGATTTGAAGGAGAGCAAATTTGCTATCAAGGCCATTGCTAGTTTATCATTATTCTCGATTCTTACGCTGATGCCTGAAGTCCAGTCACAAAGACCTATTTTTCTGTAGTCACCACAGGCTTAATAGTTGTCCTGGTTGGCTTAAAGGTGAAGGAGGTTGAAACTAAGAAGCTAAACTTAAGCTTAGCTCCAGACTTATCTAGGCAATTATCATTGTTTTCCTGGGTACTGTTTGGAACTTGAGGTTTTCACTGTGTGGCTATGCATGCATTCTTTACAGTTCTAAAGGTCAATTCTGAGGAGGGGTACTGACGTCCAAAAAGAAAATCTTCATCCTCTGAGGAGTGAGCATGAGAAATCGATGACAAAAATGTATAATATTCTGTTATTTGAGTAGCCCTGGCATTTTTGGCCAAATAAAGTGTGTTAAAAGTCTCAAACACCCTCCTAGTGAACATCTCCAACACTCTGCTCTTTAAAGCTGTGAAGAGCTCACGTTTTGTGAAAGGAATTGAAAAAGAATGATTAAAATAAATTTGTTCTTCCAAGAAGTTTCTTGAAGTAATCAAAAGTGCATCCTGAAGAAAGGGAAAAGAATTGCAAACCCTACATCATTTGTTATCAACTGATCCTTTTTTTTTCACATTTTTAGATATCATTTTTAATGATAGATTTTTATCATTTGTATTTCTTTTTTAAATGAGTTCTTTTACAGTTGTTCGGCATCATACCATGCATTTGATTTCATGTATTAGGCTAACTTGCTATAAATAATGATGAGACTCAAAAATACAGTGGCTGAAATGAAATAGAAATTAGTGTTGTCCCACCTAACAGTCTGGAGATAGATGGGCTGTTAAGTGGCTTTGCTCCACAAGGTCATCCAAGTCCTTGGGTGTTTTCCGTCTTTGTTTTCCTTGTTCACCATGATTGACACTCATGAGAAAAGTAACAAGAAAGCGAAGGGCAAGAAGTTGCCTTTCAAGAATGTGACCTGCATTGGTTTTTCATGTATGGGTAATTCTCTGGGTGTATTATGGAGCAGCTGAGAAACTTATACATGCCTTTACACATTTTCTTTCATTTATCACAATGTGCTGGGAGGGGGTAATTTTATGAACTTAAGAATAATTTTGTTACTTTTTATGAGTCTTTTAATTTTCAGCAAATTATGCCTCGTGGCTTTTTTAAAAAATTAATTTTTGGGAGGGTGGCTATAGCTCAGTGGTAGAGCACGTGCTTAGCATGCACAACATCCTGGGTTCAATCCCCAGGACCTCCATTTAAAAAAATTAATTTTTATAATTTGTCTGTGATTCTACAGTCAGTTGGTCAAAAATAAATTTTCTAATCACAAAAACAAACAAGCAAACAAAGAATGTGACCTGGAATCTACACTTGCCACTTATGCATCATTGGCCAGATGGTCGCATGGCCAAACTTAGCTGCAAAGTAGATTGAGATCTATAGTCTTTGGCTGAGTCTAAACTCAGGCAGTTCTATTACTAAGACAAAGACGGGAAGAATGCGTATTGAGGGATGAGCAGTAATCACAGATAGCCCTCATTTTAAGTATCCGGCATAAATGGACACAAACATATTGTTCCAGTTTGACTCTTCCCTTTTGACTTTTTTATGTACCTTGAGAAATCTTAGTAGTCTTTGAAAACACTCCAACTAGCCACCTATCCATCATCTTTATCATCGTCATCACAAAAGTAATAGCTACCTCTTATTCATTGCTTACAGTGGGGTGGGCAACCGGTATAAGTGTGACGTTAAGGGCATTTAACTATTCTGTGATTCCCCACCAAAGTATTGGGGGTTTATAGTCATAGTTGACCCAAAATGTTAAAATTTTACTGCCTACTTTCTATGCAATCTCCTTTTCTGTTAAACAAACCACTTCATCCCAAAATGTGTCACCCTTCCTCCCTAGTGGATGTCTAAGATCTATACTAATTCTGAGTACTTGATCTACTGAACCTGGAGCTGGGTGAAGACTCAAGTTATAAGACATCTAGTAAGGAACTAAAGAGGGAAGACAAGTCATCCAAGATAAACGACTGTGAGGTAAACCAGAACTGACACAGTGGCAAGATGAAAGGAAAGGTTTTTAACTTTCTTGTACGAGCATTTTTCAGAATATCCATTTTGAAGCAAGAGTAGAGACATTCATTCTCTGTTCTCCACGTAGCCTATCCATTCTGGCAACAAAATATCAATAAAGTGGCAGACTGGATGGCCGACCGCTCTGTCTTCATGTGTCCCCAATTCTCTAAAGTGCCTTAGAGAGTCTTTGAAAGCTGGCATTGGTGACAGTGTATAACTTCTCACTAGAGTTCTATGATGGGAGTGTAATTATCAACTGATGCTTTTAAATGAGCCTCCAAGAGATAAGGAAGTACAGTTAATTACCATAAATAACCCAAAGAGACAAAAAAGACTGTATTACTATGGTCTGCAAAGAAATACTCATGGAGTATTCAGCTGAACATATGGATTTATCAGCTTATTTTTTGTGCTCAAATCCATATTCCAGAGGCTATCCACTTGTTACATATGCATGTTTTCAATTAGCAAAATTATTCAAGGGGGGAGGCAGTAGATACAGTAGTGATAATCATAAACTTTGAAGTCCAGGGTGCAAATTCCAGTTGTCACTTCCTGGTTGTGTGACCCTGGGCAAGTCTCTGAACATCTCTGAGCTTCCACCTTCACATAGCACACAGTGCATAGGGCTATAGTGAGAGGTGAATAAGGTCATGCATGTAAAGGGATTAGTTAGCAGAGTGCTTGGTATCTAGTAAGTACCCTCAAATGACACGTGCTGTGATCCAGCTATTATTTCATTCTCGTGAAATCAATTGAAAAAAATATCATTTGTTAAAGTCCTGCAAAGAGCACCATGACTTCCAAGTACTCTGACACTTGAGCAAGTCCGAGAATGACTTCCCTAGGACAGCATCGCCTGTGCGTGAATCTAAGCTATTACACCTTAGAAGAAAATTGGAGTTAAAGTGAACCTTTGGATGAACAAAAGACATAAAGAGGAGCCTTCAGGGAGGAAAACCACAAAAGGAAAGATACTGCTGGAGGGAAAACCCACATGCAAAGGTGGGAGCGTTATGAAATACAGGATCTTCAGGGAGAGTATTACCACTTCGCACCTGGGTTTCCATGATCATGCTAGTTTTGTGGGAAAGGAGAAAATCACAAGTCACTGTTTTTCCGGCTCCACTCCCAATGCCTCTCCAGGAACTTCACTCCCTATTCCATACTCATACATTCCCACACGTCCTCTCTCCCACCCTTCCCCACTGCCCCCGCGACCCCTGAAAAAGAAAAAATCTCTGGAAAGCCAAGAAGATACCTCACAAGTTCTCTTGGATCTGGTACTCGTGGCCACCACGGAGCTCCCATTTCTCTTCTTTTCTTCTAGGGCTTTCCCTGGGTGTGTATATTGTCCTGGCCAGTGGCCATCAAAAGCAAAACCTCTACTGGTGCCTGCCAGTACCCATGCCCAGGCTGACAGTTCCCAATAAGGAAGGTACTGTCTTCCAGTGCCGCGGTCTCCCAGGGTGGTACCAAAGCTGCCGGCACTGTGGTGGCTGACATGTTACAATAAAGTTCTTTTCCTTTTCTTTTGTTCTTTTGTTCTTTCATTAGAGATCCTTTGCTGTAAGATTCAGGCCCAGGTTCAAGGGGACTGGGCCAGATGATATCTGTGACAGAGAGTGAGCTGGGCTCATAAACTAGCCAAGCCACTTACATGAGCCCAACTGTCCTGGAAGCAAGTTAATGGGCACTCTTTTAACTTTGGATGACTTATTTCCCAGAAGACTTCTTTTTTTTTTCTTTTCTTTTTATTTGAAGTATAGTTGATTTATAATGTTGTGTTAGTCTCTGGTGATGCAGCATAGTGATCCAGTTATATATATATATATATGTATATACATATTCTTTTTCATGTTCTTTTTCATTATAGGCTATTACAAGATATTGAATATAGTTCCCTGTGCTATACAGTAGGACCTTGTTGTTTATCTATTATATATATAGTAGTTAGTATCTGCTAATCCCAAACTCCCAATTTACCCCTTCCCCCTACTTCCTCCTTTGGTAACCATAAGTTTGTTTTCTATGTCTGTGAGTCTGTTTTTGTTTTGTAAATAAGTTTATTTATGTCTTTCTTTTTAAGATTCCACATATGAGTGATATCATATGGTACTCCTGTATACTTTAAATCATCTCTAGATTATTTATAATACCTAATACAATGTCAATGCTCTGTACATACTTGTACACACAATGTATATGCTATATAATTAGTTGCCTATGCACAACAAGTTCAAGTTTTGCTTTTTGGAACTTTCTGGAATTTTTCTGGAATATTTTTTATTTGTGGTTGGTTGAATCCAAGGATGCAGAACCTATGGATACAGAGGGCCGACTATATCTATAGCCTTATTCTCCCCACCCACCTTGCTTTCTGCAATCCTCTTCATCACTTGAGTTGCTTTTCTCTGCATCTTCTCCAACTCTGTTATTCCTGTCTTGTACATAGACCACAACTACAAAGCAAACAAACAAACAAAAAAAACAGCCCAGCTGCAGACACCCAAGGATTTACGGAAAAGTGGGATGCCTCGTTACTGTTTTTTCTCCTATTTTTCTTAATGATATGCAACATTTTCCTGATTATTTTAGCCAAAGCAACATTTGAGCAGCTGTCTTCAGGGAACAGTCTATAAGGACTTTTGGCTCCCTTTCCCAGGATGTAACAGCTCAGAACTCATCATTCTAAAATATGCTTGAAGAGATGGAAAAGTTAGGAAATTGGAGAGGTGGAAATATAGATGTAATCTGAAAAAACAAGTTTGAATAGAGATAAGTTGTCGGGAACATTAATTAGGGTGGCTACTTGGCAATCACACTTCATATTTGCTTAGTGCTTTATGGTTTAAAAGAGTCATTCACATATATTTCCATTTAGCTCTCACAATAACTCTGCTAAGAAAGGTAAGTAGACTTTTCCAATACTACGCAGTAATTGTGCCATGCAGCTGGTATAAGAATCAAAGTCTGGCTCCTTATTTCATGCTAGACTGCTTTGTTATTTGTTAGGATCTCTTGGACAATCCTGACATCACAAAACAAATGGTATATTTAGAAACATTTTTATTTGAAAAAAATGTCTAAAAGCTTGTGTGGTAAATTTGTCAAGAATTTTACGAGATGGAAGGTAATTAATCATGTTTCAGGCTCTAAACCTTAGTGGTCAAAGATAACACAGGGAGAATTTTATCTAAAATTGTCAACTGTCTAAAGCAGCTACAGCTGGAGGACTTCTAAAATTCTACTTCATTCTTGGTGAAAGATATTTTCATTTCATGCTGGGAGCTGTTCTTTCTCCATCACTCAGATTACTTTATGAGCCATTTGCTTTGTGAGTATTTTTTTTCTTTTAATGGAATGAAATGGTACACAGTTAAGGCTCATTATCAAGTTGGAATGCAGAAACAACATTGGCTCATAGTTTAAATTTACCACTGTAGAAATTGTAAAGAAGAAAAAAATTTCTACTATATACAATGAAGTTTGTTACCCACTGAAAAACTCTGAAAAGACCTTGATACATTCAAATCACACAAAACATGCAAATGAAGCAAGATATTTCATATATTTTGAAATTTTAACTGTCCAAAAGGTTTTGAACTCTCAGAATAAAGATAGCAGAACACTCTCCCTATCTATAGATGACTATGAGTATGAAATCACTTAGCAAACTAAATAAATATAAAGAAAACTTTACTACTGGATATGAGTAGGTAAATGGAACCAATGAACTGATATGAGTGAAAGGGAAAAGAAGCTAGTTCTAAAGAAGGGGAAAAAGGACAATTGTGTAGCACAATGCCAATTCTAAGGTTCATATTCTATATAGAACAGTGCATTCTACATCACTTTTTGTTCTTTTGAAAAACTATAAAGGTATTCAAAGAAAAAGTAAAAGATTCATGATTTTAGACTATAACATCTGAATGTGCTAAAGAAAACACTGTAGGGAAATAAAAATAACATTGTTGGTAAGACATGTAAATTGACAACCTGACTATCTACTTGGCTGAGTGTAACGTTTTATGTGGCCTCCAAACAGGCCCAAATAGTTAGCGTAAGAATCAAACTGCTGGCACTTTCTTAAAAATGCTACTTTAACGCATTTGCAATTGTCTGTAGTCTGCCCTGTGAATGCCTTGAAAGTCTAAATCAGAACACCATGAAAAACTAGTTCTTTCTTTGCTTACTCCTAATCATCTGATTTGGGAAAGTACAAAATTCTGGGGATTATATTTGATTTTTTTTAATATTACTAACACACCATGGATAGATCTATAATGTCAATTATCTGAAATGACCCAGACAAAAAGCTCACTCTCACCTGCATTTACAAAGCATTTCACTCTGCTCTTCGTTGCTCAAGGTGCAGCTGTGAAGGCAATGTCTTAAATTTTTGATGATAATAAATTTGATGTTAAATTCACTATGTCTTAGATAGTAAGTATTAGAAGCAGTGCAGGAGTAAGGATCTATCAACCACCTGATTTCACAAGAGGCGAACCCAAGTCCTAAGAGGTGAAATGACGTGCCCAATATCACAAAACTAAATGCTGGCACAGTGGGATGACAAAGTCTCCAGTTTTCCAGTGTACTGTACTTCTATTTTTTTTATTTTTTTCTGAGAGTTTTTTTTTTCAGTGTGGTATACTCCTGACTTCAAGAGACTGTCTCCAGTTTTAATTGGTTACTGCCAAAAGTACATAATGATTTCTGTTTTATAGAACGTTCTGATTTTAAAGTAATAACAATAGTAACAATTTACTGACTGCCTGGTAGTTACCCCCTCTTGGTGCTAGCTACCTTATGTTATTTGTAAGAATAGACACCATGGCAATATTGTGTCCCCTGACCTATGAACACTGTATCTCTCTCCATCTTTTGTTTTAGACAATATTTAACTTCTTTTGCCAGCTAAGTAAAATCAGTTCTCTCTGATAACACTGTTTTCTTGGCCTCAAATTATTCCAATTTTCAGAACAGTTGTGAGACCATTCTGCTCTCATTTTTAAGATGAAATGATAACCAGTAAGAATTAAGAGAAAGTACAATGTGTTCATTCAGGGGAGGCCTGTTATTTAGCTCTAAATTAATGTAGAAATTCCAGCAAGACAGTTTTATGACATTCACTATGAAAGCTTTTCAGGAAAAAATATGTTTATCTGATATTTAATTTTTAACATCTTTATTAGGATATTATTTGACAGTTCATAAACTGAATACATTTAAATTGTACAATGTGTTAAGTTCTGGCATATGTGTATTCACATGAAATTATCACCACAATCAACACAGTAAACAAATCTACCAGCCCCAGAAAGTTCCCTTGGTGCCCCTTTGTAATCCTTTACTCCCACTCAATTCCCACCTCCCAATTTCCCAGGTGACCACTGATCTGCTTTTAGGCACTACATACTTATTTGCATATTCTAATACTTTATATATACTTGGAATCATATCATCTGAGCTCTTTTTTTTTGGCCAGCTTATTTCACTCAGCACAATTATTTTGAGTTTCATTCAAGTTTTTGCATGTATCAAAAGTTCATTTCTTTTTGGTACTAAGTAGTATTCCATTGTATAAATATATCACTTTGTTTATCCCTTCACTTGTTAAAGGATATTTGGAAAGTTTTCTGTTTGGGGTATTTTACAAATAAAGGTGCTATGAACATTTTGTGTAATAGAATTTGTATGGACATATGCTTTAATTTTTCTTGAATAATTGCTTAGGCATTGAATGGGCATGTCATATGGTATGTGTATGTTTAACATTTTAGGAAGCTGCCAAACTGTTTTCCAAAATGATGGTGCCATTTTACATTCCCACAAACAGTATACAAGCATTCCTCCACTTTCTTGTCAGCACTTGGTATAGTCAGCCATTTTCATTTTAGCGGTTCTAATACAGGCATACCTCAGAGATACTGTGGGTTCAGTTCCAGCCCACAGCAATAAAGTGAATATTATAATAAAGCAAGTCACATGAAGTTTTTGGCTTCCCAGTGCATATAAAAGTTATGTTTACAACAGCATTATGTCTAAAAAAATAATGCACAAAACTTAATTAAAATACTTTACTGTAAAAAAAAAATTCTAACCATCATCTGAGCCTTCAGGGAGTCATAATATTTTTGCTGGGGGAGAGTCTTGCCTCAGTGTTGATGGCTGCTGACTGAAGAGGATAGTAGTTGCTGAAGGTTGGGGTGGCTGTGGCAATTTGTTTAAAAAAGATTACAATGAAGTTTGCTAAATCAACTGACTTTCATTTGAACACTTAGAGACCACTGTAGAGTTATTAATTGGCCTAGTTTCAATATTGTTGTGTTTCAGGGAATAGGGAGCCTGAGGAGAAGGAGAGAGATGGGGGAATGGCCAGTCAGTGGAGCAGTCAGAACACACACAACATTTATTAAGTCCATCACCCAAAAATTAAAGTAGTAACATCAAAGATCACTGATCACAGATCATCATAGCAAATATAATAATAATAAAGTTTGAAATATTTTGAGAATTACCAAAATGAAACACAGAGACATGAACTGACCAAATGCTATTGGAAAAATGGTGCCAATAGAGTTGATAGATCCAGGGTTACCACAAACCTTCAATTTTTAACAAGACCACTATTTGTACAGTCAATTAATCTTTGACAAAGGAGGCAAGAGTATACAATGGAGAAAAGACAGTCTCTTCAGCAAGTGGTGTTGGGAAAGCTGGACAGCAGCATGTAAAGCAATGAAGTTAGAACACTCCCTCACACTATACACAAAAATTAATTCAAAATGGCTTAAACACAAACATAAGACAAGATACCATAAACCTCCTAGAAAAAAACACGCAAAACATTCTCTGACATAAATCTCAGCAATGTTCTCCTGGGGCAGTCTACCCAGGCAATAGAAATAAAAGCAAAAGTAAACAAATGGGACCTAATTAAACTTAGAAGCTTTTGCACAGCTAAGGAGACCATAAAACAAAAGGAGAGCCATTATGGAAAACAGTATGGAGATTCCTCAAAAAGCTGAAACTAGACTTACCATATGATCCAGCAATCCTACTCCTGGGCATATATCTGGAGAAAACTATAATTTGAAAAGACACATGCACCCCAATATTCATAGCAGCACTATATACAATAGCCAAGAGATGGAAGCAACCTAAATGTCCATCGACAGATGACTGGATAAAGAAGCTGTGGTATATTTATACAATGGAAAACTACTCAGCCATAAAAAAGAATAAAATAATGCCATTTGCAGCAACATGAATGGACCTGGAAATCATCATTTTAAGTGAAGTAAGCCAGAAAGAGAAAGAAAAATACCATATGATATCACTTATATGTGGAATCTAAAATAAAAGACACAAATGAACTTATTTACAAAACAGAAACAGACTCACAGACATAGAAAACAAACTTATGGTTCCCAGGGGAGAAAGGGGCAGGAAGGGAGTTCGAAATTTGCAGATACTAACTACTATATATAAGATAGATAAACAAGTTCATACTGTATAGCATGGGGAACTATATTTAATATCTTTTAGTAGCTTATAATGGAAAATATGAAAAGGAATATATGTATGTATATGTATGACTGAAATATTATGCTGTGCACCAGAAATTGACACATTGTAAACTGACTATACTTTAATTTAAAAAAAAATACTATCTGCAAAGTGCAAAAAATGAAGCACAATAAAATGAGGTGTGCCCATAGATGTGTAGTGGTACTTTATTATGGTTTTAATTTTCATTTCTTTGATGACTAATCATGAATATATTTTCATGTGTCTATTTACCATTCATATATTTTTTTTGGTGAAGTGTCTATTCAAGTCTTTTTGCTTGTTATTCTGCATGCAAGTCTTTATCACCTACAAACAAAATTTTCACCCAGTCAGTGGCTTGTCTTTACAGTCTTTTAACAGTGTCTTTCAAAGAGCATAATTTTTTAATTTTGATGAATTCTATTTTATCAGTTTTTTGCTTTTATGATTATACTTTTGGTGTCATATCTAAGAAATCTTTGCCTAATTCCAGGATGCAATATTTTTCTCCAGTATTTTCTTCTAGAAGTTTTATATATTTAGGTTTTACATTTAGGTCTATGATCCATTTGGGGTTAATTTTCACATATGACAAAGATGTGGACCTGAATTCATGTTTTTGCATATATATACATGTCTAATTGTTCCAGCACTATTTGTGGAAAAGACTATTCTTTCACCACTGAATTACATTTGATCTATCGTTGAAAATCAGCAGTCTATATATGTGTGGGCTTATTTCTGAACTCTCTGTTTTGTTCCATTGATCTACATGTTTATAAAGATGAACTAGTATAAAGACACTAGTACTGTAAGTTTTTGATAACTGTAGATTTATAATAAGTTTTGAAAACAGATACCCTTTCTCCTCCAACTTTGTACTTTTTTTCAAAATTATTTTAGCTAGTCTAGATCCTTTGTATTTCCAGATGAATCTGAATATATATGAGTCTATGCATCAATTTGTAGAAAATTGACAAAACGACCAAAATGAGTCTTCTGATAAATCAATATCATATATGTCTCTATTTATTTATAATTTCTTTAACTTCTCTCAGCAGTGTTTTATAATTTTTAGCATACTGGTCTTGAACTTCTTTTGTTAGATTTACACCTACTTATTACATTTTTTAATGCTCTTGTCAATGGTATTATTTTACTTAATACAATTTCCAATTGTTAGTTGCTAGTGTATAGAAAGAACATTGATGTTTTCTTCTGTTTTTATCTTGTATCCTGCAAACTTGTTAATTGATTTTTTCTATCTAGTAGCTTGTTGGTAAATTTAAGATCATCTATATAAATGATCTTGTCATGTGTGTGAAAAAGGACAATCTTACTACTTTCCTTCCAATCTAAATACCTTCCATTTCTTGCCTTATTACACTTACTAGAACATCCAGTACAATGCTGACTAGAAGTGGAAGGAACAAACCTCAACCTCTTGTTCCTAATCTTAAGAGTAGAGCATTCAGTTCTGTGATGTTATCTACAGAGTTTTCATAGATGAGAAAGTTTTCAAATTGAGAAAGTTTCTACTGCTAGTATTCTGAGAGTTTTACAAGAAAGGAACCTTTTTGTTGTTGAGTTGTAAGACATCTTTAAAATTTCTGAATTTTGCAGCCTTATCAGAAATATGATTGCAAATATTTCCTCCCATTCTGTGGCTTGTCTTTTCACTCTCTTCATGGTGTCCTTTGATGCACAAAAGATTTTAGTTTTGATGAAGTCCAATTTATATACTTTTTCTTTTGTTTCTTGTGATTTTGGTGTCATAGTTAAGAAGCCATCGCCAATCCAAGGCCATGAAGATTTGACTTATTTGTTTTCTTCTAAAAGTTTTATAGTTTTATCTTTTATATATAGTTCTTTGGTCTATTTTGAGGTAATTTTTTTAATATGATATGAGGTAAGGGTCCAATTTCATTCTTTTATATGTGGATATCTAGTTGCCCCAGCACCATTTGTTCAAAAGACTGTTCTTTCCCCACTGAATGTTCTTGGCACCCTTATAGAAAAATCAGTTGACCATAAATGTGAGCATTTATTTCTAGACTCTATTCTATACCATTGATCTCTGTGTCTACCCTTATGTCAGTACCACACTCTTTTGATTAATGTAGTTCTGTAGTAAGTTTTAAAATCTGGAAATGTGAGTCCTTCAACATTGTTCTTTTTCAAGATTGTTTTGGTTATTTAGAACCCCTTGCAAATCCATATGAATTTGAAAATTGGTTTTTACATTTCTGCAAAAGAGGCCACTGAGATTTTGGTAGGGACTGCATGGAATCTATAGATCATTTTGAGGAGAATTGCTACCTTAACAATATTACTCTTCCAAACCATGAACATAGGCTATCTTTTCACTTATTTAGGGCTTCTTTAATTTCTTTCAGAAAGGTTTTGTAGTTTTCTATGTATAAGTCTTTCACCTCCTTGGTTAAATTTATTCCCAAGTTTTTTATTTACTTTGATGCTATTATAAGTGGAATTGTTTTCTTAATTTCCTTTTTGGATTGTTCATTGCTAGTGCATAGAAATACAGCTAATTTTGGCATGTTGATGTTGGATCCTGTAAATTGACTAAATTCATTTATTAACTGTAATATTTTTGTGGATTCTTTAAGATTTTCTACATACATGATCACTTCATGAGATATCTTAACTTCTTCCTTTATAATTTGGATACCTTTTATTATTTTGTTGTTGTTGTTGTTGCCTGGTTGTTCTGGTTAGAACTTTATGTTAAAATATGAGCTTTTTATGTTTGAGGATATACATTAACTTTAAACAAGCTAATAAAATTTTCATTGCAAAGCTCTGTCAAGACATCCTTATTAAAATAATATTTTACAATTAGTATTTATATATATATATGAATTTGTGTGCACATGCTTGAAAAGTTCTCAGAGTACATATATTAAGGATTCTGGACCTGATTTAATTTGCTTGGCAAATTTTTTTAAATGACAGTGAAATAGGGCTAACCTATTTATCATATATTTTATATTATTGGAATCTTAGTTACTGTGGCTTACAGTATCTACTTATTTAAATGCCAATATTATTGTCAAATATATATGTATATTTCATGGTGTGGGAAATTTTTTAATTACCCTTAAAATATCTTTCTTTTTTCTTTTTTTACTGAAGTATAGTTGATTTACAACTACGTGTTAGTTTCAGGTGTACAGCAAAGTGATTCAATTATACATATACACATATATATTCTTTTTCAGATTCTCTTCCATTATAGGTTATTATGCGATATTGAACATAGTTTCCTGTGTTATACAGTAGGTCCTTGTTGTTTACCTATTTTATATATAGTAGTGTGTTTATGTTCATCCGAAATTCCTAATTTATCCCTCCCTCCTACCCCTTTCCCCTTTGGTAGCCATAAATTTGTTTCCTGTATCTCTGAGTCTCTCTTTTGTAAATAAGTTCATTTGTATCCTTTTTTTAGATTCCACCTATAAGTGATATCATATAATATTTGTCTTTCTCTGCCTAACACTTCACTTAGTATGATAATCTCTAGGTCCATCCATGTTGCTGTAGATGGCATTCTTTCATTCTTTTTTATGGCTAAGTGATATTCCATCACACACCACAACATCTTTATTCATTCATCTGTCAACGGACATTTAGATTGCTTTCATGTCTTGGCTATTGTATATAGTGCTGTTGTGAACATTGGGGTGCATGTATCTTTTCGAGTTATAGTTTTATCTGGATGTATGCCCAGGAGTGGGATGCTGGATCATATGGTAATTCTATTTTTAGTTTTTTAAGGAAACTCCATACTGTTCTCTGTAGTGACTGCACCAATTTACATTCCCACCAACAGTGTAGAAGGGTTTAAAATATATTTTTATCTGCATGTAGGCATTTATTTCAATTTAGCTATTATAAGTGAAGCTTCCTTGGACCAAAGACATCCTGTATAATACATATGCTATAAAGTCACATACGGAAAAACATCTTTTCAATCAACATTGAAGCTTGATCTGAAGTTGTGCTTTTGCTTATGTCAGCATCTTGAGGGCATGATCTTTTTGAGCCTTTGTAGTGTTTTGGGGGCTGAACAAAAGATTTAATAATCATGATAAACAGAAGCACACCCATATTTTTCCATTAAAAGATTTCTGAGAGGGCAATTAGTATATGTGAATTTGCCTAGAGTTCTTACTCATTTCTAGAGGCAGTTCAGGTACTCATCGCTGTGTGTCCTTCTACAAATCACTTAACCTCTCTAAACCTCAATATTTTTCAGAAGTAAAAGTAGTATTACCTACATAATTCAATAACTCATGAGGTTTCAAATAAGTACAGTATCCAAAAATATTGTGTTTAAAGTATGTTTTAACAAAACATATAAACAAGACAGGAATGTATAAATCATATTTTTAAATTAAAACTTTAAAGATTTATAAGAAATGTTTGAGAAGTAATTTAAAAAATTGAATATTATGTTTCAGGTTATTTCATCATCAAAGTTATCTGCATAATAGAGTTAAAACTTTGATGAGCTGTCTCAAGATTTCACAAAAAGGTTTTCTTATGATACAATAAAGCAACAACTGAAAATTCGTAATATTCTTTCTTACAAGTTTTTGTTTGCATAATTTGATGCCCCTTCCAAAATTGTTATAAATGTAAGGAATAGCCCATGTTATTGAAGTTTATTTGTACTATTTGTCATACTTAGAATCTGTCTTCAGAGACAGCCCAAGGTGGAGGGAACTAATCTTTTCTTGAGATAAGAAGTAAGTAAGTAATCCTGGAAGCTGATATCAAGCTATTCCAATGTGAAGAGAATATATTTTTCCTTATAAAACTGGTAAGAACTAAATGCAGAATCATCAACTTTTCAGACATTTTTGAAACTTCTGATGGAAGTGTGAATTGAATGTTCATTGAAATGATCAACACAGGTTAAAGCATCTGAGTTTTCTTTGAGGAGGTGAGATTTTTAATTAAAGGAAAATTCTATGTGAGGTCTATATTTTGGCTCACTACATATTCATTTTGGGTGCACTCCAAATTCTCATTTAAAACATTTCTTCTTTTTTGACTTAGTTCCTAGCATCTCCTCTCCCCTGCCCCACCCCCACCCCACCTCATTCTGGTTGAGCCTTCATATCAAGAACAGTAGAGCTGAGACACTTATCTGGATGATTCAACCAAGATCAACAAGCGAAGAGCAACTAGGACAGCACAAAAAGGGGCTTTTTGTTCTGGGTTTTGTTTTTTGTTTTTTGGGTTTTTTTTTTTTTGCAGAGGAATGCAGGGCTTTAAAATAATCCACTTATGAAATGAACAGTCTTCTTCACAGAAGGTCTTTCCATCCATTCAAAGAAATCTTGTATGCTGAAGAGACAACCAGGAATGGGGAAAGATGAAAACCTGAGGACTAAAAGCAAACCAGCCTCCTAAAAATTAACTAGCCCAGTGGAATATTATATAATCAAGCAATGCTCTTTAAGGTTAGGGTTGCCAGGTACTGTGTGGGTCATACTTGTACTAAAAAACGATTTTGTTGTTTATCTCAAATTCACATTTAACTGGGCATCCTGTAATTTTACTTGCTAAGTCTGGCAGCCCTATTAAGGTGCTACTCCATCACATCCATGGCCTTTAAAATTCATAGTCAGGTTTTATGATTTAACATCCTGTAAAGAACAACCAAAATAGCAAATCACTATGTTGTCCACCTGAAACTAATATAATCATATATGTCAATTATATCTTAATAAAACTACAGTCCAAAAAAGTTACTCCACTCCATGCTCAGCTATCCTTGAATTGATAATGATTATACAGAATATCAACTATTTATTCAGTGCCTTTGATAATTCTCTACATTTTCTTAGGGCATTGTAGTTTTGGAGAAGGTTGGTTTAATACTTCAGTCAATGGTATTCAATAAATATTTGCTAAATGACTGGAGAAAAAAAGAACAAAGAATTCTTACACAGCTATGTGGATAAAAAAGAATAAATGTTTTTTCCTTGACTGTAAAAAAAAAATTGAAATCTAACTATCCCATTACTTTTCTAAATGTTTAAGATGGTAATAATTTTATCTACAGAATTTAGATTTTAAGTTCCTATGCAGCTCAACATCAATGTAAGAATAAGTTCTAGGTTAAGTTTTCTGGCCATCCATGGATTCTCCGCCTTCTCAGTCAGGGCCCTGTAGCTGTTAATACCACACTTTCTGTATCAGTGAGCTGGGGGGAAGGGGGCAAAATTCAGGAACACCCCTTTGCTATTAGTCCTGGCTTAGTGTGTACAATGTGGGCTCTGTGTCTGCTTCATGCTTGCTGAGCCACAGAGGGTTAAAATCTTTTTCAATATCACCACTCAAATTGCTGTTTACCATCTAAAGTACAGGGTACAGAGTGAGGAGAAAGGCCACAAGGGTCATTACGCTTTGGTGGCAAAAGACCTATCATTATTTTCTTTCTATTCAGTGCCAACAAACCATTTATTAAAGGACAAAATTAGAAATTCTCCACTTTGCTCTTTTTGAGGACTGTTTGATTTTATTTTCACAACCTGACAGGCAGAGCACTGCAACTGTCAGGGTCTTCTGGTGCCCGCAGGCTGCCATCCCCTCCACTGACACTATGCTCATTGTTGAGAAAATTAAGTTTCACTTTTTTCTTATATTAAGTTGCAATATTTTAAAAGCTGGATACTGAAGCTGGTTTCACGAGACTGTCGTATCAGTGGGTCAGTCAGTGAGGGAAACTAGTCACATGAGGTTTTCAGCCTGGAGGAATCTCTCCCTTCTATGAAGATGCATTCTTTTTCATTTGTGGCCCTTGCATGGCATTTATCCCTTTCTGCTGTGTATTAGAGTTGTTTATGGCTTCTCTCCCCTAGTCAATGATAAACTCTGGGAGATCTCAGCAAGGTCCATGTTTACTCATGCAGAACTTTACATTCCATATTACAAGTTCCTGATGAATACTGAATGAATGAATGAATGCAAACTGTTTTTATTTTATACTAACTACAGTGTGGTCATACCCAGAAGTGTGGGACTTTCAAGCAAACATCTCAGAAAGGAGTTTCTTCTCTTTTGTTAACGCAAAAAAAAAAAAAAAAAAAAAAGACTTTGCCATTCTGTTAGCCACATCTGCTTCGATGCAGAGAGACAGAGGAGAAAGATTTTGGCATTTTCCTCCCTGACAAAGTCTAACATGTAAAGAAAGCTCAGCAGCGAGATTTTTGGGCCTCTGTAGGTAAATAGAGGTTTAGCTGAGGTTAGGACTGACTGAGTGCTGTGTATTCTAGAGTCTTAAAACAGGCCTCTTATCCTACTCTTAAAGCCAAGTGGTGAAAATTCCAGGCTGGTTGAGATCTTACCCAGAATTAGTTGGATTTTAGGTCAGTGTGTTTTTGCAGATCTGTAGGAAGACCTGAATGTGGCCAGAAGAGAATGACAGACACTGAAGGGCTACGAAAGTTACTCTGGAATATGTGGAGGGGGGAGGAAGATTTTTTTAAAGTCTTTGAAAAAAATAATAAAAAGATTTATTTACTAAATAAATAAATGAACAAAAATTTAAAAGATAGTTTAAATATTTTTTAATAGTTTAAAAATAGTTTAAACAGCAGGAAAAATAATACAAAATAAGAAAATTTTAAAAAGGACCACGAAAAAAGTGGGAAACTAGTTTAGAGACTCCCCCGAATAGAAGACCATTGGAATATGTTAGGCATTCAAGAGGCTAAGGACAGAATTTTTCATCTAGAGAGAAGTGGTCTTAGATTCCAGAACAAATGAACCTGAATCCTTAGAAATAAAGGTGGGAGGGAGGGAGAAAACATAAAAGAGAAAGAGAACGAAAAGATGGACCAAGCAAAAATGGCTAAAACTGGGGAGGAACAATCATGGATTCCACAGGATCAGGGCTAAAGTAATGAGGTTAGGCACTCTGTTAGAAAAGCAGAAAAGAATTTTTTTTTTTTTTTTTTTTTGAGCAGAGAAGGGTTTATTGCAGGAGCAATAAATTCTCTCTCCAAGCAAGGAGAACGGGTGGTTTGTGCTCAAAAAATGTGAACTCTCGGTAAGAATTATTGAAATTTAATGAATCAACTTAAAAAGGATACCAGATACTTACTGTGTACCAGTCATTGTGCCATATTCTTTTACTATTACATCTGATTTAATCTTCAAATAACTATTCAGGTAGAAAATTTTATCTCCGTTTTCCAACTTTAAAAAACAGTGGCTCATATACAATCATATTCCAGATCGCACAGAAGGTAAGAAATTGAGAGGGAGTTCCAACTTAGGGGTAATTCAGGTGGTTCCTGACAAACTGAAGCCCACGCTCTTTCCACTAGACTTAATGAATAGTTTGCATCAGGCCGGTTTAAATAGCTGTATATCTATATGTCCTGCTGCATAGTCTGTTACCCCCCTAATATTTTATCATCATTGGAATAAATTTAATTCTGCAATACATAAAGGTGACCGAAATCCTTCAGAGGAGAGGAATCAAAAGGGAAATTAGGTCGTTCAGAAGGCATATTTCCCATTTCCTGAAGTTATGACAACAGAAAAAGTACATACTTGGAATCCTTCCCCCTCCCCCCAACCCCCATAGCCTTCAATCCTCCAATTCAAGGAACCAATTTAACTTAGTCACCTCTTACAGGTGTGCCCTCTCTTCACACCCTGGCCCAATCCTGATTCTCAATGGGTAGGGTGGGGAGGCACTGTGAAGCCTGATGAAAGAACTAGGTAGCTATTATTCATGTCACTCAGTGAGACCAAGACCACTGAAAGAGCCTTCCAGCTTTGTTCCTTCTCTGATGTAGGTCTGCCAATAACTTGTGCTGCTTCTACTATAGTCCTTCAGATGTCCTGCCTTCTCCCTCCTCCCACATCCCTACCCGCACTTCAAGTCCTTTCAGGGACTGGATTTCTTTTTTTTTGTTTTTTATTGAAATATAGTCAGTTACAATGTGCCAATTTCTACTGCACAGCACAATGTCCCAGCCATACATTTATATAAATGCATACTTTCATTTTCATATTCTTTTTCATTAAAGGTTATTATAAAATATTGAATATAGGTCCCTGTGCTATACAAGAGAAATTTGATCTTTATCTATTTTATATACACGTATATAGTAGTTAATATTTGCAAATCTCGAACTCCCAAATTTATCCCTTCCCACCCTCTTCCCCCCAGCCCCAGTAACCATAAGATTATTTACTATGTCTGCAATTCTGTTTCTGTTTTGTAGATGAGTTGATTAGCATCTTCTTTTTTCTTTTTTTAGATTCCACATATGAGTGATATAATATGGTATTTTTCTTTCTCTTTCTGGCTTACTTCACTTAGAATAACGATCTCCAGGTCCATCCATGTGGCTGAAAATGGCATTATTCTATTATTTTTTATGGCTGAGTAGTATTCCATTGTAGAAATATACCACAACTTCTTGATCCAATCATCTGTCAATGGACATTTAGGTTGCTTCCATGTATTGACTACTGTATATAGTGCTGCTATGAATATTGGACTGCATGTAACTTTTTGATTTAGAGTTCCCTCTGGATATATGCCAGGAGTGAGATTACTAGATCATATGGTAAGTCTATTTTTAGTTCTGTGAGGAATCTCCATACTGTTTTCCATAATGGTTGCACCAAACTACATTCTCACCAACAGTGTAGGAGGGTTCCCATTCTTCCACACCCTCTCCAGCATTTATTGTTCATGGAGTTTGTAATGATGGACATTCTGACTTGTGTGAGGTGATACCTCATTGTAGTTTTGACTTGCATTTCTCTGATAATTAGCGATATTGAGCATTTTTTCATGTGCCTATTGGCCATTTTTATGTCTTCATTGGAGAATTGCTTGTTTAGGCCCTCTGCCCATTTTTGGATTGAGTTTTTGTTGTTGTTATTAAGTTGTATGAGTTGTTTGTATATTCTGGAAATTAAGCCTTTGTAAGTTGCATCATTTGTGAATATTTTCTCCCATTCTGTAGGTTGTCTTTTTGTTTTGCTTATGATTTCCTTTGCTGTGCAAATGCTTCTAAGTTTAATTAGGTCCCCTTTGTTTATTTTTGCTTTTATTACTATTGCCTGAGTAGACTGCCTTAGGACAACATTGCTAAGATTTATGTCAGAATATTTTGCCTATGTTTTTTTCTAGGAGTTTTATAGTGTCTTATCTTATATTTAAATCTTTAAGCCATTTTGAGTTCATTTTTGTGTATTGTGTGAGGGAGTGTTCTAACTTCATTGATTTACATGCTGCTGTCTAGTGGGACTGAATTTCTTGACCTTGAACCCTAATGCTTGTCAACACTGAGTCACTGGTACCTAGTGCCACATCTCCCAGATGCTGACCACCACCAGCACTCCCTTTGATTCTATTATTAACAATAAAACCTATGAACTTTACAAAGCATTGTTACATTTTTTATTTCACTCGATCCTTCCAATCATGTATGGTTGGTACATGCATTTCTTATCCTCATTCTAAGGATAAGAAGCCTGAAGAGCTGTGACTTGCCCTAGGACACAAGGATATTAAACAGCAGAGCTCCTTTTCCTGATTTTCTGGGCAGTGCTCTTTTAACCTCTGCCCTGTTGCATTCTGACTATCCTTTCTGCCTATTGGCTGATATACTGGTTTCCAAAGTAACTCTGACTTCAAGTTCTCAAATGCTTGCTTTTTTTGGTCTTTGCCTCAGTGAGTCCACTTCTTAAACTAATTTTCCTCTCTAGCCCAGAGATTCTCCAACTTTATAGTGCACCAGAATCACCTGGGATGCTTGTTAAACTATGGCTTCTCAAGGGATGTGATTTAGTATGTTTGAAGGGAGGATGCAGGAATCTCCATTTTAACAATTACTTTAAGTGATTATGACGGAAGGGAGTCTAAAGACCACCCTTTGAGAAATGCGGTTTTAGCTGTTCTGAAGTAAGGCTACAATCAGATAATCCTCAAAGTGAAAACTGCTGGGGGATTCTTCAGTGTGAGTCTTGTGTTGCCTTGAGTTACAGAGCTCTTATACAATGTGAAGTGAATAATGTGGAACATTCAATCAACATAGTTGTTCACTGCAATAAAATGTCAACACTTCAAGTCCTTTTTTTCAAAAGACTTCTTAAGTATCACTCTCTCTACACACGGTCCTATTTAAAAGGAATTACAGCTGCTCCTACTTTTGTAACTAACATTTCCAAATCTGTCTATAAAATATTTTAAATGAACAGAGTGCGGCTAGAGCTATATTTGCAGTCATGTAGAACAAATCCATTGCCTTCAAAATTATAAGTCTGACTAATTAAAACTAACAGAAAACTCTACTGAATAAGAATGGAATTTTTCAGCATATTAGCAATGGAAGAAATTGCAAATGGAAAAATCAATATATTTGGACGACACAAAAATGGAAAAACTTGAAGCTCAAAGGCCATTACTAAATAGCAAAACCTAAAAGACAAGCCACAAGCTGGGAACAATATTTGCAACAAACATTAAAAAAGGATGACTGATTTGAAATATTAAAAAACTCAACAAAAGTCAAAAAGGAAAATGGGTGAAGAACAAGAAAAGATATAAACACACATAAGACAAGTTCAAGAAACTAATGGATATATTTTTTAAGATGCTCAATATTAAAAAAAATGGTGATATATACCGTTTTCATCAATCAAATTAAGAAGTTTTAAGTGATTATTTGGGGGAAAGTTTAGTGAAATGGACAGGCACACTCAAACACTGCTGGTGGCTGGGTAAATTGGAACAAACTTCCTTAAAACACTTTTTAAATTCTTATCATGTGTGTTTTTTGAAAAAAAAAATATCACGCACTTAGACCCAATAAGTTCCTTTGTAGGATTCTAGTCTAGTGAAACAATCAGAAATTCAGCGAAAGATTACAGAATTATTTTTAAGATGAAAAAATTGAAATCAAACTAAATACCCAACAATAAAAGCATATTATTTTTAATAAACAACTCATGGTATACTCCTATGACAAATGTTATATAACAATTTCAGTCGGTGTTTTCAAATACTCAATGGTACTTGAAAATGTTTCAGATATAAGGACACTTTGAAAAGCCAAGATATAGCATTGTATATATAATATCATCCCAATTTTCTTTTAAAATATTTTATATGAACACTAAAAAGCTGTAAATAAATACATCAAAATGCTAACAGCTGTTATCTCCGGGTGTTGAGATTTTTATTCTCCTCTTGGTACTTTTCTGTACTATCAATTCTCTACAATGACCATATGTTACTTTTATAATCAGAAAATGCAACAAATGGTATTTCAAAAGTCCCTCTGGTGGCATAACATAAAGAAGGAAAAGTTGTCAGCTTAATTAATTTATAGTTTGCAAGTGACAGAGAACATGCACCACTTGTTTCTGTGGCAGCCACTGGAATCCATTTACGGGATGCCAGTGACCTTATATTCTCAAGACAACTGCTTATCTGTCTCCCTAATTGAAAGAGGGGGATATGGACTAAAGACAACAGTCTCCGGGAACAGATGCCTGAAGGAAGATAAAAACAATTATCAGGATAAAGCAAAAGGAAATTTTTACTAACAATCCTTGTCTAACTATATTCTAATTTAGGACTCTCAAACCAAAACATTTCTGCTTGTATAGTCCGGTACACCAATGGACCAACATAACACCATTAATATTTATGAGTGGTTTTTCTTTTTAACAGAAAAAAAACTTTCCTGTAAGAATTTTAAATTGTAATCATAAGAGAAATGTCATATTGCTTCCTTGACAGTTGGATGGTGGGGTAGGAGTTAATGCTGGTAATTAAAAGACTGAAAAGGAAGATGACACAGGCTGGGATACTTGACCCAAGCCATCAAAGACCAACTTTGCAGGAGAAAGCACTAAAGAATCTTAGGCATCCATATTAATTTTGTATATATCATGCTTGGTAGACTGATGGAACAGAGATATTTCTGGTACACTACTTGCTAGCTGAATACCCACCTAGAGCTCAAACTTCTTCATATTAAAATCAGCATGGAAAATGGTCCATTCTTGGTTGCTGGGCAAATGAAAACAAAGTTGGGGTCACTTCAGGTAACCTGGAAGGGAGATAGAGCCAAGATTTTTCTCCCAGCTCCATAGGTGGTCACTACTTGAGCATTCCCAAAGTCAAAGCAGGGAATTAGACTTACTGAGTTTAATTCTCCATATTTAAAAGGATAAGTTCAAAACTGAGGGGTTTCAGAGGTTGATGCACTATAACTATCACACCTCTGCCCAGAGCTCAACATGCCAGTTAACACATGGTAGTCCCTGTATACAGTGTAATTTGAAAGGTATCTTAAGGATTGTGCACCCAAATCTTTCCTCCCCTATCCCCTTGAAACAGGCTCTCCTGAGGCCTGATACACCACCACTCGCCAGGACATTTACACTATAGCTGGACTGAGTCACTGATTGGGAGGGATGGCGAGGAGTTAGCTAATAACACGTTAGCAGAGATGAGTTTATCTAGTTCAAACCTACCCTTTGGTACTTAGTCAAACAAAGCAGAGACTGAGAGCACACAAGGAAAGGCAGATATTGTAGGGATCCTATGAAGTGGGGCAAGAGAGTTACTCAAGTAATGGAAAGGAATGGGTGAAAGACCCCTAAAGACATTTTCCCCACATCAATTGAACAGATATTTATTGAGCCAGGTACTGTGATGGTGTGGCAAATGCAAAGAAAGGTGCCTTCCCTTAGATGTCACAGTCTAGTGGGGAAGTGGGGAGTACGTGAATTCAATCTAATCTCACATTCTAGTAGACGCTCTGGCAGACAACTCATTCTCTTCATCTTTCATCATTTATTTGCTCTATTATGTTCCTAGGACTTAGAAACGAGGGACACAAAGCCCAGTAAGATAGAATCGCTGCCCTTAAGGAGCTCCCTTTATCTAATGGAGGAAATAGACAATCAACAATGACAACAAGATGCTCTAAGAGCTAAATATAAGATGTGATGAAAATGCAGAGCTAGAACCATTAGCTCTACCTTGGAGGGAGGGGCTGGAGGAGTCATCTCCAAAGATATGTCATTTGATGTGGGACTTGAAGGATGGTTAGGGACTTCCTAGGTTAAAAAGGAACATGAAAGCAGACCTTACAGAGGGATAGAGGGTAAATGATAGAAGTACTATTTACCGATACTTTATATATATTACATTTGATCCTTCATTCAATAACAGTTAACTGAGCACATGCTATATACCTGGCACTATGCTGACGTGCTAATTCTCTCAATTTTCATATGAGGATACCAAGGCATACAGAGACTAAATGACTTTCCCAAAGCCACAGAGATAGCAAGAGACAGATTCAAACCAAATTCTGACTCTTTCCTAAATACACATGTGTTCTACTCCACCACCAAAACTGGATTATATAGGTATACAGGCATATTTGGGAACTGATGAAATAGCTGGTTTAGCTCCAATACTAGGGAATAGGTGGGTGGGGTGAGAAGTGGCAGCAGACAATCTGTGGAATGTTTCACTAATTTGCATGTTAAGGTTTACATATCTGATCATTTGCATTCAACTTTAGTAAAGGAGAAATAATTCCTTTTTGTGCCTTTTCAAGAAAATCCTGGAACAGGTACAATAACAACTTCTTAATGTTTTTAGAAACTTATGACCCCACAATGTTGAGGGGGAAAATAAACCAAGAAGGAATTAAAATTGATTCTCAATGCAGCCATTTTTTACTTTACTTTTACAATTACTTTAAAACACCATGAATATTTATCAACCAGTGTTCCAGACAATATGCCCGAACTCAACCAAAGATAAGGGAACAGCTGTCTGAAGCAAATCTGGAGAAGAGTACCAAATAAGAATGACAACCTTTATGTTGCATCATAACTATATTGTGTTTATGTAATTTCATGTTTTTATCTTCCAAAAAACATTACCAAAATCTGCATACACCTTGAAAACTCTTTTCTTATAAAATTAAAAATCATTAAAATGATCTATAAATGTACTAAGTAGTGTTACAAAAGAAAGTGTTTTGCAATAAAGATTGAGTTGTTGAGTGGTGTAAACCAACAGTTTCATGGGGTTTCTATTAAGCCTTCAGGGCACTAACTGAAATGACCTATCTTAGTGATCATGGAAAAGAATCGTCCCCTGTACTGAGATTTAAGATGTTGGCTCTAAGTTTGTAGATGTTAACATTTAAGCAAATGTTTAGCTTCCATGAAGTACCAAAGCATTATACTTCATGTAATGGCTCTTAACAGGAATAACTGAAAATACAGAAATTAGCTCTGAGCATGACACTTTCATTTTATATAATTTTAATTGAAAAAACCTCCTAATGGTTATATATTTTGGGGGGGTTAGATAATACTTCATCCTTTCATACACAACATACACATTTTAATAATTTATATATCAATTTCCCTTTTAGAAACTGAATTTGTATTTCTAATTATTTATAAAACACTATGAGACATTTGGAAAAAATTACAGTACTACCGATAAACATTCAGTTAGCCCAGTTTTCTGACTTGCACTTTGTAGGCTGAGCTGTTCCAAACCAGCAGAGGATTTTCTTTCCTGTACAAAAAAAAATTGGGTTGATATAAATATTAATGGAAGTATTGATTCACTTTGAAAAATTAATATTTAATTCAAAATGGAAAATAAGATGGAGGAAAGACCTTAATGTTCTGAATCATTTCTGGTAAAAAGATGATATATATTACTATTTCAAATATTCCAAGATTAATTTTAAAGACAATAGACTCCTGGACAACTGGTTCTAGTCTGGCACATCCATTCGGTCTGTGCATCCAACATGTAATCGTATGTCACTGGGAGGTAGGAGAGGCTGGTGTTCATATCCGGGTTCAAAGGAAGTACTGCCAACCCTTTGTAGTCTGTTACCTATTCCTCTCTCCTTGGTGGGTTTTCTGTTCTGTTAAAGTTGAAACTTACACTGATCCAGAATGATCATGTCACTTTATTGAGCAGCACCTGCTTCAATCGAGGTAACAAACTGGAGAGGATAAATAAGGCTAGAATCTGTTTCTCAGATTTGTTGAAGAGAAAGGGCTTACTTTCCTTTAACAGAAGAGAAGGACTTGTGGGGATGGTAAAGCTCAGAGGTAGAGTGGGTGCTTAGCATGTATGAGGTCCTGGATCGCCTCCATTTAAATAAATAAACCTAATTACCCCCCCCCCCACAAATTTAAAACTTAAAAAAAAAAAGAAGAAGAGAAGGACTTTTGTATATTTAGCAATATAAGGTAAGGAAGAAATGAGAATTAAGGAGGCAAACTAGGTGAAGTCTTTCCATTATGGAGCAGAATGACCTGCCAAGTGACCTCTTTGCAGACACTGAATTGTTCCTCATGTTGTGAATAATTTGCCCCAGCTTCCCCAGGAATAATGGAGAGACTTTCATGCCTCAGAATCAGAGTAATTAATTAGAGAGCAGACTTTAAAAGCAGTCCAAATAAGGGATCTTTGCATCGTGTGAACAGTGGGGGGCACTGTCTCAAAACTAGCAAATCATCTGGCCACTGAGCTGCTATTCAGGTTTTCCTTGTCTTCCCTTGTCTCCTTGTCAAGCCTTCATCTTGGATTAGGTCCTTAAAACTTGAATTTGGCATTTCTTTTGATTGACGGAGTTCAGTCAGTCCCTGCCCTACTTTTGCTCTGTAAGTGCAAGGCTTTGGAGACCCACTTACACCCCACCTGCTATTTGACCTCAGCCAGCACCTTATTGTTGACTTTCCTTCTCCAGGAAACTGACAGCTGGAAGGGACTCCACCCTACTACATGGCCTGAGTTGAGACAGTGCCTCTGGAATGTATCATTATCTAGCATATTTGCAAATCCACACTTAAAACTGAATTACATAGAAAGATTATAATCCTCAAAGTGCCACTTGGAAAAGTAACTATAAAAGTACTTTGAAAAAGCCAAATGATTTTGCCCCTTTGGGCCTCTGTTTTACTAATCAGTAAAGTGAGAGGGATAGTCTATAATGTTCCTTCTAATACAAAAATTCTATGATTTTCATGATCAAATTATTTTAGTTTTTAATTTGATGCTTTAGGAGACCCTATATTAAACAAATTAAAGAAAATGTATAAAGAGGAAAATAGAATTATATTTTTCCTGCTGCCATTGGTATACATTTCTATTACAAGAATCCATTGACTTACTCTTCAAAGTTGATGGTGCTATTTGGTGGAAGGAAAACACCATGTGTAGAATTATGAAAATAAATACACAGCTAACATTCAATTAGGTATAAGTGTAACAAACATGCCTATTTATTAATGAGATTTACCACTAGTGGGCTAGCCAATTTTCCATGGAATTGATAAGAAAGTTGAAATCATCAGCTGTGTTCCCATGCTTTATTTCTTAGGATAAAGTATAGTGAACATTTCCTGTAAGATCCCATGGTTCTATTCACAGGTTGTTGGGTCAGATATGAGATGGAATATCTCCTCCCCGTGACTCCTGCACCCCCCAGCTTCTGCATTATAAGCCAAACAATCTTAGGCAAAAGTTACTAATTTTGTAAGTCTTAGTTTTCTGATTCGAAAATGGGGATAATAATGCTTCCATTCATGGATTAGTTGTTAGCCTTAAGTGAGATAATATATATAAAGTTCCTAGTACAAGTCCTGCCACCTAGAAGGAGGGCAATAAGGGGTAATTGTAGTTGTCATTTTTTTTCCCTGTCGGTGGAATTCTGCCATCATGATTACGTTCAAATTCAAAAGGTGAAAATGAAATGAGGGTAGAATACAGCCACCCATCAGTTGCTTGGTATTAAAGACTGTGAAGACTTAAGATTGTAATGAGGGAAGAGTGTTAATTTCTACCTTAATCTGTTTCATATCTTCAGTCATGAACCAACTCTTACGTAAATATACCCCTTTAAAAACACAACTCCATCCAGATACCAAGTCCATTTTGGGGCAAGCACAGGAACTGAGACAGGGTCAGCAAACTAAGGGCACCAGGCCCAACCTGTTGCCTCTTATTCTTGTAAATAAAGTTTCATCAGCACATCACCAAGGCAATTTGTTGACTTACCGTCCATGGCTGCTTCTGTACTCTAACAGCTAAGTTGAGTGGTTGCAACAGAGACTGGATGACCTGTATGCCCAAAATGTTTACTATCTGACTCTTTAAAAACAAAACTTTTGACTCAGAATATTCCTAGGAGTCTGATCTCATTTCATATGATGTCCTTTCCAAAGGTCTCCCAAATACTTGTAAAAATTGTAAAGCTTAGTTAAGCTTAGTCATAGGCCCACTCCATTCCATCCACTAGATGAGATGTATCTTACCGTAACAGTGCCAGTGTGTGAAAGGCAATCCTCTCCGAATGGACAGGTTTACATTGTATTTATACCCTAGTTCAGGTGACCTTACAGCATTGTTAAAGAAACAAACCAGAAGATGCGTTCTTTGTTGTGAACTATCGAAGACATGTTTGTTGGTTCAAAATGAAACTTATTGTCCTCAACCCTTCTGTGACACTTTCTAGGAAACCTCTTGGTTATTGAGACCAAATATCCAATGATCTCTCTCAGTGCAATTAGTTATGAAAACATTGGCATGATTTAATCCTTAAACCAATCTAGTCACACAATTACTTAAACCTTTCCAAAAGTGTCATAGAAAAAATATGTATCTTTTTTGTTTTTGTTTTTGTTTTGCTATCCGGGTTCTGTTTCTGGCTTATTTAATTCATCCAAAATGCTTTTGCAGCACTTAAATCTCTTTTGTGGTAAATTGAAGCACTCTGGCCTTCTTGCAGTGACAGTGGCAAACAAGGGATCCTGCTGAACAAGAGGTAGATGACTTCATTTTCCAAGGCCCTTTTGATTCTGAGTTTAGTTTGTCTCTTGCAACATAGAACTTTTCTCTATGTGTTTCCTGCCATCACATGTCATATCCTCACTAGTGTGGTTTTCCTGTGCTTAAGCAGCCTAATTGTGTCAATCTTTCTTTTTTTAATAGTAGCTTTATTGAGATATAATTCACAATACCATACAATTCACCTGCTTAAATGGTACAACTCAATGGTTTTTAGTGTACTTACAGAGTTGTGCAACCATCAGTTTATTTTAGAACATTCTTATAGCCCCAAAAGTGAACCTTGTTAGCAGTAACTCCCCACTTTCCTTCAGATCTGCCCATCCCCAGCCCCAGGCAACAACTAATCTACCTTCTGTCTCTGTGGATTTCCCTTTTTGTACATTTCAGATAAATGGAATTGTAACAGTAAGTGGTCTTTTGTAACTGGCTTCTTTCACTTAGTATTCTGTTTTCAAAGCTCATCCATGTTGTAACACTGTCGATCTCTATTTAAAGTCACATTTTGTATGTTTACTAGACATAGACTCAAGTATTTATAAGCATTTAAAAATCCTATTCTATTCTCTCTCTGCCTTTCACACACACACACACACACACACACATACACACAGGCGCATATACGCATGTGTGTTCTCACGCCCATAAAGACACTTCTAAATTCACCAAAATCTGGCCTAACATATTCAAGAATCAAACAATCAAAAATAATATGCTAGTTTCGTTAGGAGCCTGATTAGTCGTATGGGAAATTATAAATAATCCTTATCAATTTGGGGATTTACAATTTATTCTGAGCAGCCTCTAGTATATATTTACCAGGCCCCTCTCATAGGAAACCTCCAATATCTGAAATACATTCTGATGAAGGTTTAGGTTAAATATATCATCCAAAAGAATGCTTTTATAGCCGAAACATACAAAATGGTGACATCAAGAAATGTATGTAAGCTAGTGCTCACCTACCTTGCCCTGTAATTTACAGGTATGTTCATTTTTCCTCTAAAAGCAAAATGTGATGTATGCCAATTCGTTATGTAAACCTCATGGGGGATTAGTATGGCTATATCTAAAGTAACTGTCAGAATTGCTGTAACCAAAAGCAGGACCTTTTGTAATCTGCAGTTTAATAATTATGAAACAAGATTTGGAAGTTTGTTCAATCTCTAAAGTAAGTATACAAAATATTTTCTCCCTTAAATTGATTAAGTAGATGAGATCTCAAGCAACCTTCTTTCCGATGACGTTACCTCTGGACATCTAAGACAGGCAAATTAGAACCTCTTGTGTTGCAGATGAGGAAGTAGAAGCCCTGCAAGGAAGCCCAGTCCCAAAAGCTCACAGGAAGCTGTCTGTCCCTTTGCTTTCCCTCCGGGAATGGAATGCCTTTTGTTTCCACTCAGCTTTACCAAGTCTTAAGCATCTTTGAAAGATGAGCTCCCATTGCACAAAAGATGCCTTTTCTGACTGCTTCAGCCCAATCATTCTCATTCTTTTCAGAATTTCTCCAGCATCCCTTATATATTCTATCTTGAATTGTTTTCTCATTATTTCACATTTGTTGCTTTTGCTATTGAACTATTATTAGGCTATTAATCCCATGTGTGTTGAGACTACTTTTTCTATGTTGTTTGTAATACTTAATGTCATGCTAAGACCATAATAGACACTTAAAAGTATATTATCAACTAATTATATATTTAACAGACAGCCAAATTGCAGGAGGGGGGCATTTTAACTTTCAGCATTTCTAGTGATGGTGGTGATCTTCGTTGGATCTACATAATAGAAGGTTAATTTGATCAAATATGTCTTAATCATAGTAAAGACACTTCATTTGATTTTTTTGTCTTTTTTTTTTAACAAGTGAAAATCTGAAAATATCCTTGGATATGTCACAATGATTTCTTTCTGAAAATATTCTTATAAGATAATAGGCATGCTTTATCAGACATTCTGATTGATAGTAACCTCTGAGGCTTGAAAAGTATTTGAAAATGCCTAAGGAATTAACATTCATGGTTATACATGTGTACACTTTGAGTTGGAAACATCAAAACACCTCTCACTTAGTAAACAATGGAAATAACTGTTCAAATTTTTATATTCTGGATCAAAAAACTTCAAAAATTTTCCAGGTCTACCAAAATTTCCTACATGCCTAGTATTTTAAGGACAAAGAAAACTTTTTAAATTGCACTTAATTAAAAAATTCATGTCACTATTTGTTGTGGATATTAATCTGTATCTTTAACAAAATATAACATGTTGAATAAGAAGACAAATTGATCAATCCAACAACATAAAATATCATACCATGGAATAGAATTATCAATATAAACCATAAGATGAAAGAAAAATAGATTGGTTCCTGGAAATGAAATGCTAAATTAAGAAGCAATTAATTAAGATAGATTGGTACCCAATTGTACATTTAGACATTGAGAAAACAATTAGGTGAATTAGAAGAAATTATTTAGTATTGAATTGATCAAGAGTCTTTATTTTTTATTTCTATTATATAATGGTTATGTAGCAAAAGCACATTTTAATAAACCAGAAAAAGGATGTTTTTAAAAAAATGGATACAAAGGAAAAGATGATTCACCCTAGAAAATTTTCAGGAAAAGAAACCTCAGACTATGTGCACATAATAAATTGTTAACTGGATTGGGGAGAGTGTTGATTAGAGCTATAGGAAAAAGAGCAAAGAAAGGGAGGATGTGCCGGTGGAAAGGAGGAAAAAATGGTAGGTTGGGCAGAGGTAAAACCTCAGGGGGAGATCAGAGCCTTCCATGACATCAAAGGAATACAGGAAGAAGAAACAGTTTTCAAAATTTTGTGATATTGATATTAAGGCATTACAAAGATGCATGGGATTGAAAATTGGAGAAGGAAGGAAAGGGCAAAAACTTTTAGGCTACTGATTCACAGTGTCTGTGAGAGACTTAGATATAGCCTTCTGTTTTTGTTTTTATATGAATAGAACCATAAAATATCCATTAGTTCAACATTTACTAAACTCCTATGTGCCAGGTGCTATGCACGGTGCTGTTAAGATGAATTAGAACCCATACTATTTTCAGAAAGACAAGAAACAAGTCTTGGTGAAGATGTGGAGAAAAGGGAACTCTTGTGGTGAAAATGTGAACTGGTTCAGCCGCTATGGAAAACACTATGGAGGTGTCTCAAAAAAGTAAAACTAGAACTACCATACAATCCAGCAATTCCACTTCTGTGTAGTTATCCAAAGAAAACAAAAACATTAATTTGAAAATATATATGCACCCCTATGTTCATTGCAGCTATTTAGAATAGCCAAGATATGGAAGCAACCCAAGTGCCCATTTAATAGATGAATGGATAAAGAAGATGTGGTGTATAACATACAATGGAATGTTACTCAGCCATAAAAAAGAATGAAATCTTGCCATTTGTGGCACCATGGAGGGACCTGGAGGGTATTATGCTAAGTGAAATAAACCAGATAGAGAAAAACAAATCCCATATGATTTCACTTACATGTGGAATCTAAAAAGTGGAACAAATGAACGAACAAAATGAAACAGACTCAGAGATACAAACTGGTGGTTGCCAGAGTGGAGAGGGGTGGGGGGGATGAGTGAAATAGGTGAAGGGGAATAAGAGGTACAAACTTCCAGCTATAAAATAAGTCACGGTGGGGGAGGGTATATAGGTCAGTGGTGGAGTGCATGCCTAGTATGCATAAGGTCCTGGGCTCAATCCCCAGTACCTCCATAAAAAATAAATAGATAAATAAATAAACAAACCTAATTACTTTCCCACCGACAAAAATAAATAAATAAAATTTTTGAAAAGTCACAGGGATGTAATGCACAGATAGACATTATAGTTAATAATATTACAACAACTTGAATGGTGATGAATGGTAACTGGACTTATTGTGGTGATCATTTTGTAATGTATAAAGATATTAAATCATGTTGTACACCTGAAACTAATATAATATTGTATGCTAACTATAACTCAATTTTTAAAAGATGAATTAGAGCCTATAATCTGCCTCTAAGCTCTGAAAGGGACCCTGAAGATCATCTGTGTCTTTCCTATATATAAAGGAAAACTACCAACTTTGGGTTATTTTGTGAATGACCCCATATGAGTTAAATTGACAGTGTGAAAGATCAGAAAGAAACGCAGTTTGAATAGAGCTTTGAGTCTGAGTCTCCTGTCTTAGAGCAAAATGTTAACTTCTGAAAAGGCCCTTTAGATTTTGGGCAACACAAAAGTAGCTCAGTTACATCAAAATGGCTATCTTAACAGTATTCATTAAAATGGAATTCTACTTGGATTATATTGTTGAACTTGTTAAATAGGACTCTCAACCAGCATTCAGATAGGTACTTCTGTGTTTAGGGCATGTTTTATCTGTTGGAAACTACTGAGGCAATGCGTGCCACTGCCTGCGCACCTTGTGGCTTTGAAACTACGGACCACTGCACTTCCATTAAAGTGACATTTCCTGACAACTAACTTTTGCTGAATTCTGACATCCTCCATGTTAGTAAGTAAAGTAAAGCTTATGTACAGCTTCCATGTAGCCTTTTCTGAATAAAAAACAGGAAAGCATCAATAGCATATGCATAGGATTCTTAAAATTGTGACTCATTCTAAAGCCTAACACTTGAAAAATAAACTAAAATAGAATACTAAGTAATTGAGACAAATACATCCATACTTGAAAATTCAGCTTGCAGAGTCCCTTTGTACAGACATACTAAGTCTGTAATTTTAAGTTTTAAAGCAGGTGGAAGCTCTGCAGTGGTGACTTACACCATAAAATGTAGGAAACTGAAGTACTATATTGAGTGTATCTAGAAATTTTGTGTAAAGAATATCAGAAACCATACCAAACCTTGGGCCAGTTACTGAAAGCCAGAAATCTCATTTTGAGCCCCTTGTAAATATGTGTGGCGGTGTACTGCCTGGTCCACCCAACACGAACATGTTGAAATCAGTATTTTTGTGCTGACCCAAACCTGACCCAGTACAAAATCTGTCACAACAAAAATTTAATGTTTCTGAAAGCATGATTGCCCTCTCATTTCTTTTTCACCTTTCTGTGCCTTTCATATGTTCTTCCAGTTGGTTAATCATTAATTAATATTTAACGAGGCTTTTTCCCAGTGCCAATTCCCTCTCTGCTAGTCTGGCTTTTTAGGCAGTATATGAACTCCCCTTTCCTGCCCATTTAAGAAGTTCTGGCACTCACTATAGGTTAATTTCTCTAAGGAAATTCATAACAGCAGATGAAGTGAGGGTTCCTTGACAAGACCATTCAATTTTTCAGGCCACTCTTAATTTAGCATTTTTCCTAGTGCAAATAAAATGAGATGTACTTGAATCAACTTTAAATTCTTTAAAAAATTTCCAAGCCCACATATCTTGAACAAAATGGTTGTGACTGAAGCAGGAAAGGGCCTCGCCTTCTCTTCTACAGCTGTCCCACAAGCCAGTCTCTTGACCTGACCCTGGAGAATCCGTCAGCATCTGGTCCTCAGGGCCGATTTTGGACCTGGAGTGAGCCAAAGGTTTGGAATGCAGATAAGGAGAGGAAACCTTGCCCATTCAGGAAAGAGGTCAGCTACAACATTGGAGGCCAAGAAGAAGAAAAGGTACTCTGGGAAGCAGGAGCATGTCTCCAAGTTTTCTGTGGTGAAAGGAGACAGATGAGAATTGATATCCATTTCCAGTCAAATGAGTGGAACCATGTTACTTCCACCGCCCCTTCCTAACTCCACCTCTCACTCCTTTTCCGAATGGACAAACGGACCAGACAGGTGATTTAGGTCAACTGTTTACTTGGCATGAAGTCAAATACATGAGAGCTCCGTCCTGTCCCTACATCTGCTTCCTAGACCCAGTAGAAAAGGGAAGATTGCTGAGGTTTTCCCTCTGTGTTGTTCCACACGTGGGCTGACTGGAGCAGAAGAAACTACATCACGTCCCTTCCTATGCCGAGCTTCTCTTCGCGACGCTGGGGAGAAATTGTACCCTCCATAGACTTAAATAGGGGCTTGCTGACGTTCAAACTCTCACTCCGACATTCTCAACCCTCTCATTGATTCCACACAATTTTTTGGAACGTGGTCCCCCGAGCCAGGCTCCAAGGACTTCTAATTTCAGCCAGGGAGAGGGAGAGGGAGCCAGGGAGAGGGAGAAACAGGAGCAGAGGACCAATCTCTGATCCCTGCCGCAGAGTTACAGTCCCCATCCCTCCAGGGCGCCCATCCCGGTGCCTATTCTCCCAACTCCCCACCCAGTTGATGTGACAGGCTCGTGGCCCAATCCCCTTCCTGGTTCCCAGGCCGACTGCTAGCACCACCCGAGCCAATGGCGGCGGCCGAGGAGCGGAGGGGGTTGGCAGGAGGGGAGGGAGCGGTGGCTTTAGAACCACAGCCGCAAAGATTCCGAGAGGCAGAAGTTGTCTGAGTGCGTCGGTCGGAGGCTGCCGGGCCAGATCTGGTACTCTGCGACTTTCTGTAAGTGCTTTGCAGGCGCGGGAGGGCACGAGGGGAGCGGGGTCCCTGGGCGTGGGAGGGAGTGGGTCCAGGGGAGAGCATCTCCGGGAACCCCGGCAGGAACGTGCCTGGCATGGGGGGCTGGGGGCCCAGAGAGGGAGACTGGAGAAATATCAGTCGTAGCCCTTGGGCGCCAAAGCGATCGTTCGCATCAAGGATGGATGGGAGTGAGCGAATGTTCCCCACGACTACCACCCGCCGCAAACACGTTTTCTGCTCTTCACTGGCGAGATAGTGTTTTCTCACTAGTTGCTCTTAACTTCTTGCCAACCTTGGGCTGGAGTCCTTGACGCCAACCCTTGCCCTTCTCCTTTTCCGTGGCGGCGGGGCGGCCCCGAAGTGGAAACCGAACGCCTAACTTCCCTCTGTCGTCCTTCTCCAGCTACTGCCACCCTCCTCCCCCTCCTCCGTCTGCTCCGGACTCAGGAAATCCCGGAGCCGGCTGCCTGCGACGCCTCCAGCCTCCGCTCGCCCGCCTCTGGTGACCTCGCGGGCTCACCCCGGCCCCCGGGGCTCCGCGGGGTGCCGTGGCCCAGGGAAGGAAAGGCTCCCGTTGCCTGCCTTTCCGCCTGCTTCCCTTGCCATTAGCGAGCGGGAGCGTCGCGATCGCACCGCGTCTCCCTATGAGTAAGCACTTTTTTCTTTTCAGTAGCAGAACATCTCCGGGCCATTAGGGCAGTACCTTTACCGTTCTCCTCTCCCCCGACCCCGCGTCGCCTGTCTGGTCCCTTCTCAGCTCCTCTGGCTCAGCAGCCCCGAGCGCGCAGTCGAGGCTGTGGCCGTCCGGGACCTCTCGGGGCTCCTTCGGAGGCAGAGCAGAAGGGGAGGTGGAAGGGGGGCAGTATCCCCCTCCCCCGACACAGCTGCACTTGCTGGTGTTTACTTTCCCCCCGTCGCAGCACTTAGGCGCTCTAATGAGAGGCTGGGGGACGCCGACCACCCCCGCCTTGGCCTCTCGCCAGTCCCAAAGTTGCCGCCACCGCCGCCGCCGCCGCCGCCGCTGCTGTTGCTACTACTTGCTCTAATGTGCTGGCGATCCCGACGGCCCGGCTCCAGGGCAGAAGATCCCAGCCCGGGAGGTGGAGTGGGCTTAATGCTTTCTGACACTTCCCGCCTGCATCGCTTCTTGTTCCGCACCTGATCTGCACAACATCCCGGGTGGTGCACAAGGTTGAGTTTAGAACTAACTGGGTTCGAGAGCCTTGCCATATAGGATCAGATAGACGGGATGCTGGGGGTGCCCGGCCTGTTAGGAGGGATGGGGGGTGGGGAAGAGAGCCTGGCTGGCCGCACAGTTGGTAGAAAACCTAGATGAAATTAAAACCTTTGAGAGGTAAGTACATATTCTGCTTTACAGGATTTCAAAGTGTATTTGGGAGCCTGAACTTGATCCCGAAGATGCAACTTACAGTGAATTCCAACGTAGTGGCCGAAGCCCCACACATGCCAGTTGGCATCACGTGCCCAAGTCTCTGATGCCCCTAGGGTAATGGTCACATGACTTCTTTTGACTTAAAACTGGAATGTAATGGCTGAAGTCCATTTTCCCAAAACTGCCGCGACGAAAAAGGGGAGAGGGGTGTGAACTAGCCTGTACTCAAGGGAACTCTACTTAGATTTGGATGAGGGGAACAGTAAGGGAATTTGGCACTCAGATTTTATCCAAAATTAAAAACAGGAGCTGTTTTTAAAATAAGGGCTTGAAATATGTTTGTGCTGGGATATATATCTCCCCTGTGGCTCTTCAATCTAGTTTTGGCTTTTCTAAATTTTAAAAATATCTTACTAATTATTTCCTAGGGTAATCATCCTTTTATTCATGCCCTATTTCATTCCTAAATGATAGATTTGAAGCTATATCACATAAGTTAGTGTTAAAAAAAATTAGGCTTTGTCCATATTCCTGGGTTTGGCCTATATTCCAATTGAACTGTTCTCTATATTAGGCATCTGCTTGAAGGTGGTGGATAATAATCTCTTGGCTAAAATTAACCATCAGTTATTGTGGTTTGGAATTAATTGGATCAGAAATCAGGCACAAAAACTGGACACTAAATTTAAGAAATCGAGCTGGTTGGATTTTGCCTGTCAATAGATTAGTAGAATAATAATAAGAGGAAATGGGAACAACTCCCATAATGACCAATACCTGACCCTGTGGCCCAAGTTAAGACTGCTGGTGGGAAAATGTGGCAATTTTGCTTTTGCTATTCAGATTATATATTGCAGGGTATATTAAAGGGCAGAGGGACATATGAGGTTGGGGGTTTAAAAGCTTTACTTATTTACAAAAATAGACCCAGTTGATCAGTATTCAGTCTTCAAAACAAGTAGGGCAGCTAAAAATGAAACTGGGAACATTTAAGAGATTTTGGCTTTGTATGCTTTAGCCAAAACCTCGTTGTCTACTGCAGCAACCTCTGAATGACTTGAGCGCTCCATTTTCATGCTGTGCATGGGTTTGTAAGCCTAAAAACTAGAACAACTTTAAAGCACATAGTTCTGACGGCAAAGCTAGCTTTGCAGCACAATTAGCTGAAAGTGGACTCGAGCTGCACCTGAGTTAATTGGAGTTAACTATACTGGTAGATACACCCCCCCTAGTGGAAGTGAGGGGATAATATAATTTTAGACTGAACTCCTAATATTTAACCTTAAAAAAAAGAGGAGTACAACTATCCAACTAGGTTAAAATGGTAGGAAGATAAGCTCTTCTTAAAATAGTATATAACTCGTGTCAAAACAGGATCCTCACTAGGCTCTCAGTCCACAGCCTTTCATTGTCTTGGGGCGTCTACTCAGTTACAACCACTGACTTCATTTTTTAGTGATATGATCTAATAAACACACGCTTTCATTAAAATTAGGGGATTGTGAGTCAAATTCTTAATTTCTACCGTTAGATCTAGCAAGTTACCCAACTTTCTTTACCTGGAGTGGGGAGCCAAATAAATTATGTTCTGCCTTGATTTAACACAGACAGTCAACACTGAAGACCAGGGTCTCCAGTCTGATGCCATCATTTAGAGTCAGTTGCTAAAAATGTCTACGCTTAATGCATTTTGGGTGGAAGGATTAATTATAACTAGTGAGCAATATTTGGGTTGAGATTAAGTCTCTTCTACAAATGGTTACAAGCACATTAGACTTGACCGTGACTGTTTATACTGGCAGAATGTCAGTATCCAGGGCACTATCAGGAACCACATGAAATTTTGCTCGTAGGCAAACAGCGTGATTGTTTCTGAAAAGAAGGGGGTAGTAGTTTGGCCAGCTTGGCCAGCTTGGCCAGCTTGGCCTGAGCACGAAAGTGATTCTTTTTGGTGAAACTGACAAGGAAAAGGAGAAAAGTCCACTTCCCATTATTCCATAGCCTGTTTTAGGCATTTCTACTTGCCTTTCTAAGAAATTTACTGACATATTCTTAGCACACATGATAAATTCATGAATTTGCTATTGTGTTTGCTATAATCTGGGTGGAATGTGTATGCCAAATTGTTTTTGCTTTTTAGTACAGATTTCACAAGTAGCTGGTATAAAATTGAAAATGAGCATCTATCAATACATGACACTTTGAGTATCTTTTTGGAATCATTTTGTACTTGCTCGAATGACAACTTTTCTTCTGGTGAAAAGTGATGGGGGAGAGTTTGATCTGTGCAAATAATAAAACTCAGTTTAGAAGAAAATAGCTAGATCATGTTTTGAGTCTGTATAATTGTTCTAGAGAGTGATACACCATATAATGTATGTTCAATGTGTTGGAGGTTTCAGAAGCTTTTTGGATACATCATACTGTTGGAAGGTCTTTTAGATACCAGTGGTCACTAGCTGTTTTTAGTTTGGGGAGAGTTTTGGTTAAAATTATGGCCTGAAAACATAAAAAACCTATCTAATCATGAAATGTCAGTCTCAGGAGAAGATCTGATAATTCGTGGGCCAACTTGTAGTTATGGAGGTGAGACAGCTTCCAAAAATTTAATATATTTAATAACATAGAATTTGCCTTATTTTTAGCACTTGAAAGACAAATATGAGAGAGTATAAACTGTTTCAAGGATGAAAAAGCGTTGCTATTAAGTGAAAATTTCAATACTAAGAGGGGGAGGGTCATAGCTCAGTGGTACAGCACATGCTTAGCGTTACAGGTCCTGGGTTCAATCCCCAGTACCGCCATTTAAAAAAATTTTTCCCGATACTAAAGGGGAAGTATGTTAAACTTGCTTCAGAAGAACTAGATTCTAGACATGGCTTTGCCACTGACTCATAGTTTGATGTTGAGAAAATCACTTAAGATTATTATATTGATAACTGACGTTGAGTACATACACGTGCCAGATACCATACATTTTCTCATTTATAAAATGAAGGCATGGCTCAAAGATTTTGGTTTGCAGGGATTTTTCTTCCCAAATAGATATAGTCTGGCTTATTTCAGTTATATTTATCAGTTGATTTTTTTTCAAATTTTAATGCAACTATACTGAACCAAGCTAAATACCTTCCTAGTTGGCAAATCGGTGATTATCCAGGAAGATGATCACCAGTTGCTTATTCCATGACTCATGTTTAAAATACAGAGACACCATTTATATCATTCCTTATCAAGGAATTTTGGCACATTAAACCTACTGATTTTATATTATGAGATAGCTTAATTTTTTTAACAGTGTAGAAATTTGTTTGATGATAAGGAGGTAGTATTGTTTACTGGAAAAGGCATTGAGTGGAATCCAGGGTCTTTGAGTCCTCTACAATTTGGACAGATAGACCATCTTAAGTAAATCATGGAAGTTCCCGGTGTTCGTATCTGGATTTTACTTTGTTTGTAAGCCATCTGTTTCCAATCTATGTATTTCACAGGCACGCTGAAAGGATAAATGAGCTATGTAAGCCTTGGCTCTTCGGCAAACAGGTGCTCTATAAATTCAAAGTACTGTAGTAGTATATCATATAAACACTAAAGCTTTAACAGGAGTTTACAAAAATGGTAGAATTCTCATCACTTAAGTCTTGCCACATTTTTACTCGTCTGTAAGTGTTCTCCAGCCATCCACTTTTACAAGCAAAGGAGAAATAAAGCCAGACATACTATAATGAAAAATAAGAGACATGGTTGATAACAAGCGAGTAAGAACCTATATGTGTAATACTTCCTTATATTTTTTCCCTCCAGTATTGTGCCAAATAGCCTATTAAAGCCATTAATGTGGTGGAATTTTTTTTAACCCTTCCCAAGTAACTACTGAGCAGTATTTTGGTGTTCATTGGTAATCGTTACAAAATCCTTTGGCTTATTATACTTCATTCTTAGTTTTATGATTGCCTGTAATACGAGGTTTTGTGCAAAGCTGCTCAGGAAAAAATCAAGTGTTTCTCTGTATAATTGCACTCTAAATTGCATATGCAGGTATGGATAAGCACATAATCTGTATGTTTAAGTTGTATGCCATCATTAACACAGAAAAGGTGTGAAGTTAATGGAGATCTTCATTTGAAAAACAAACATGTTTTGGGCTAGAAGACTTCTGAGGGGTCATTTTCTACCCCCGCCCTCAAAACTATTAACTTGGAATTGATTTTCAATGTCTGTTTTCACCTTGCCAATTACATGATGGTTCTTTGTCATTCTTTGCGTTATCATGCATTTTTATTTTGTAGGCTAAAATTGATAACATTTGTTTAAGTATCATTCGTGTAGTGATAGTACTTAATGAGAATGAAATAAGCAGAAAACCCTGAGTTAAAGGACTTTTGAAATAACCTGGTATCATGACTAGTTCTGAAGAGGGTTCTTTTTGCTAATTGAAGTCATTTTCTTTTGTAAATTCTGAGCTCTTATTTCTAACATCTCTTGTTTAAAAGATTAAATAGCAAATCATTTTTTTGTAATGTAACCCATTGATTGAGAATACAACTCTGATTCTCTTAAGCTGTGTTTAACTTATATGTATATATAAAATTTGTTTATATATAAAGTGTATCTATAAAGTTTTTACTTTCTATAAAATAGAATTTGTGAGGGCAGTATAATAGCTGTGAATTTTCATATTATTGCATCCTATATTATATGCTCTAATTACAGTGTTGCACTCAGACTGACATTCTGCTGTTGACACTGAATAATAAATATCTTGTCTTTTGTAGATGAATGTAATTTTTAAGGCTTTTACCTGTATTTCTTAACTTGCTTATGTATTACCACTTTTGCCATTTCTTACTCTTTTTGATGTTTGGGAGTTGGTATTTCAGGTCAGGGAGAATTACCATTTAAGACTGTCAAGTGTTTTCTCAGAGGTGAAAATGGTAAATGATTCCTAGGGTATATCCTATTGCTATCAGTATATATGATTTAGTTAATCTGCTGGAAAATGTCTTAAGTGGTTGTGTACTTAAGATGGGCCGTAGTAAAAATTTTAGAGGAAAACATAAAAGAGTTTATAAAGAAGAAAATAAAAATTACTCATAATTGTACCATTCGTTCATATTTTTTAATCTGTTTCTTGTGCAGAAAGTAAGATATTTTAAAATTGAGATCATACTGTATATACAGTGTGTATCCATTCTTTTCATGTTTTTATGTTTACATGTAATCAGATATTTTTGAAAATGTGTAAATTACTGCATGCTGTTCTATATAATGGATATTTCATACTGTATTTCACTAATCCCAGATTGTTGGAAGTTGGCGTTCTCTCCCTGTCTTATAGATAATGCTTCAGTGAACATCCTGAGGCAAAAACCATTTTATGACTCTGATTATTTCTTTGGGATAAACATTTAGAAGAGAAATTGCAAAGATTTTTGTTTTTAAAGATGAATTCCTTTGACAGTCTCTGAGATTTAAACATTGGGTTAAAAAAAAAAGCCGTTCTTTATATAGCGTTTCGTATGTGGCTAAACTGGAAGCTGGTTTAGGTAAAGTATATGTCTTGGACATATTTTGGTTTCCTCTGATCTACTTAGCAGGTGCAAGGCAGGATGAAGTAGAATCCGTGGGGTGTACAATCATAGGAAGTTCTATTTTTTGAAACGGAACTGTTAATGGGGGAAGGGAGACAGGTTTGTATTTAAGTAGCCATTAGATTTCAGGTTGCTATAAAACTCAGTTAAAGTATACAAAGCTTATTTGTGACCATAAACCTTCAGGATCCTAAAGAAACTTTTAATCCTGAAGTTGGTTAGATGGCTGTGTTTGTTGATAGGCTTTTTAATCTCAGGCTGTTGGTCTCTTGAAGTACAGCTACACCTCTGAGATATTTCAGTTGGGTTCCGGACCATGGCAATAAAGTGAATCACACCAATTTTTTGGTTTCCCAGTGCATATAAAAGTTATGTTTACACTAGACTGTAGTCTGTTAAGTATGCAATAGCATTATGTTTTAAAAAATGTAGATACCTTAATTTAAAATCCTTTACTGTTGAAAAATGCTTATCATCGGAGCCTTCAGTGAGTCCTAGTAACATCAAAGATCACTGATCACAGAGCACTCTAAGAAATATAATGATAATGAGAAAGTTTGAAATATGGTGAGAATTGCCAAAATATGACACAGAGACTTGAAGTAAGCAAATGCTATTGGGAAAATGGTGCCAATAGACTCGCTTGACGCAGGGTGGCCACAGACCTCCCAGATGTAAAAAGTGCAATATCTGGAAAGCGCAATAAAATGAGGTATGCCTGTTCTTTGACATTCCTCAATAAACTCAAAATTTTATATTTCATTCAGGTTGCTTAAATAATTAAACTCAGATCCATTAGTGGGAAAATTTCTGATGCCACCAAGTTAGTTTGTGCCCAGTTTCAGTCTATGGTATATTCCCAAATTACAACACTTGACTTAACAAATATTTTGTATATTTGAAAGGCTCATTGCACACTGCATCTACCTCTCTAAACTTACCCGTGCTGCCTCACAGACCCTTTCCTGATGTTTGTCTCTTTCCCCCAGTTCACCAGTGGCACTAAGGACCATGTTGGTCTGGGCATCCCATGATGACCCAGAAGCGGTGTGGAAAGTTTTGTCTGACCGACAACTCATTCTCACCACCTCCTTTTTCTGTTCTTCTCAGAGAGATCATGTACATGCTAGGTGTCGTAGTCAAGATGGATTTTAGCATAAAATATGAGTTCCAATGGTTTTGCTATTTTATATGTCTGTGATACTGGGGAAGTTTCTTAACTCCTCAAAACCTCAGTTTCACTATAAAATCGGGATAATGTCACTTGTTTCCTTAAAACCGAGAACATTTATAAAGAAATTAACGTATAGTAGGTCCTCAATCAATGTTCCCATTTACAGGGCAATTAATGTTGCCTTAGGTGATCTTTGTCAGGTATCTGTATCTACCTCTTCATTTGCCTCTAATTTAAACTTTTTTTCCTGAAGTATCACCATTCAAGATAAAGTAGTTTATTTTTTCTGTTTTATTTAATAGTATTGTGAAAATACGACTTTCTAATGCTTTTTATTACAAATGGGGAGGATTTTAACAATTTTCCAGGTTGAAGAAGCTTCCTGGCATAGCTAAGAAACCTTTTTTACCATTTAATTTATCCTTTTATGAGGATATGCCATCCAGCAGTCTAAATTCACCCTCAAAGGAAAATTGGAAACATGACTCTTTTAATATATATTACAGACACGATTATAAACTAATTGCCACTAACAAATATAGCTTAGATCAGGATGAAAGGTAATAGGTAATGTTGCTGCCTGATTTTTGAGGGAAGAAAAAAAAGGTTCAAGTTCTTCAATGTTTCTACAATGGCAGAAATAGTCTTGACATTAGTGTTTAGAAGTTTACCTTTGAAAATATGGGAGAAAAGAGAATAAACTAGTGAAAACTAAAAATGCTGGTGAAGACAGAGAGTTATAAATTAAATCTGACACGTAGCCTTTAAACATGGGTGAATCCAAAACATATTAATCTTAAATTTACAATGCCCATTATTTCCTCTAGTGGAAGTTTTCAAAAGCAAAAACCAGGAAATGATGACGGACATTGACACATTCAGTAAATATTTTGAGCAGTTTGTGGGTCTCGAGTTTAAAGCTACAGTTGAATCATTTTTGCAAGTGATTATAAATAATAAAAATTTTATATTTTGTCTTAATGACAATTAAAAAAACAAATATAGCCAAGTAAGCATTAAGTATAGATAACCAAAAAGTAATATTGATAGATTTACATGTTTAAAAATATAAGCCAACCCATACATTTGGTGTCTTATCCTAAATCAAAGTGTTCCAGCATTAGCTGGCCCCCTGAGGAAAAAAAAAAAAAAGCAAACTAGAATATATTTACAAATGCAAATGAAAGGTGGCAAATTTCCCTAACCAGAGAAGATTTGTGTAGAGATGAAGGGAAGTTTGTTATGTTAAGTCAAGTACCTTTAAATATGTAAGGATTATATAGAAGGCCTACAGGCCATATACAAATAGATGGAAAACTCAGGAAAACTTTAAAATGTGCCCAAATATATATTGAAATAGTACAAACTATAGCTAGAGAAATAGTTAGCCAAAGATAATAACATGGACAATGCCTTAATTAGTCTGTTTGTGAAATGGCTTCATCATTCAACTAAAATTAGTTTTTTAATGAAGACTGTTAGGTGCTGACATTACAAAGATGGATAAGACACTCCTCCAGTCTAGTAGAAGAGAAAAGTAATATTGGATTTCATGAAACCTAAAAATATTCCTACATGTAGAAAAGGAACTTAAATACGGCCTTTTTTCTCAACATAAAATAATTTCTAAATTTAATCCTTGTGTGAACAAAGACATTCACGTATAACCCAGTATAATCAAATCTAAACTGAGAACAAATCAAATTTAAACATTGTTATTTCTTTGCAATAATTATTGCATCCTAAAAAAAGTGCCCACCATGAGTTAATTTTACTTAAATAGAACATTGCTCAGCCTATAAATGAAGGTCAGCAGACACCAGTGTCTTGGAATAAAATAGCCCTTTGGCAAGAAAATGAGCCACACCCCATTTAGTTTTTACAAAAATAAAATTCTTTCCAGCTTTACTAAATTGTAGATGTTGTGCACAGCATGTACTTCTGCAGTAGTTGGTTCTGCAGCTGGGGAAATGTCTGTGTATGCAGAAGCCCTGAAAAACATGGATTTGCCATTACTGGTACAGGCGGCTCTCATATTTTCTGTAGTAGAGCCTTCTGTTAAATTTTATCTGATGCAAAGGTAATAGCAAGTAACTCCAGGTATAGCTGACACCTTTATTTTCTGCCTTGAACTTCTTGATTATTACAGGCTTTAAAATGAGCAGGAAAACCCAGGATTCCAAATCTGATCATTGTTTCATTTGGTGGGAGAGGATCAGATGGATGGACTGTATCTGGGTGTACTCTGTCCGCTGTATATGGGTTTTTTCAAAGACAGTACTAAATTCTTGTCATGTACCATGGGAAGAACTGTACTTCTAGGGAGAAAGAAAAATAAACCCCTTCTCCTAGTTCTTTCACGGTGCACCTAGCACACAGTTGGTCTCCAAAAATACATCTGAAAGAGTATATAAATGTCCATGAATGGGCCTTGCTGATAAAGAAAAATTAAATTGTGAAAACCTAATGTGCAAGTTGGTAACTTATGAACCACTGAATAAAATACATAATGATATGACCCTATAAGAAGACTAAGCAAATGGCTTCCTTGGTTTTCTTTCTCTTTTTTAAAAAAATTATTTGCATTTATTTATTTAGGAGGGGAGGTAATTGGGTTTATTCATTTTAACGGAGGTACTGGGGATTGAACCCAGGGTCTTGTGCATGCTAAGCACCCACTCTACCACTGAGCTATACCCTCCCTCTTCTTCCTCTTTTGTTTTCAATGAGTGGTCAGGTGTGAATGTTAAGGATGGCACTTTCATTATGAGAACTGCTTAATTTCAGAATCAAAGAGGGAGGAAAAAAGAATCAAAGAGGAAATTGGAACATATAAATTTTTTCACTTTTTAAAACCATTTTATTAAGGTAGAATTCACATTCTGTACCACTCATGTAAAGCGTGCAGTTCAGTGGATTTTAGTATAGTCATAGATACACACAAACCATCACCAATTTTCCAATATTTTCATCACCTCAGAGAGAAATTCCATACTCTCAAGCTATCTCTCTCCCCAGCCCCCCAACCTCCCCAACCCTAAGCAATCAGTCATCTACTTTCTGTCTATAGATTTCCCAATTCTGGACTTTAATATGAGTGGAACATACAGTCTTTTGTGACTGACTTCTTTCACTTTGCATATTGTTTTCAAGGTTCATTCACATTGTAGCATGTATCCGTACTTCATTCCTGTTTATGGCTGAATAATAGTCCATTGTATGGCTATACCACATTTTGTTTATCCATTCTTCCGTTGATAGACCTTGGGTTGTTTCCACTTTTGGCTATTATGAATAATGGGACATGTTAGTGTTAAATGTCTAACCATGAGTCAGCTAATGAGTTAGAAGTGATACTGACAAAATCACACTTCATTTACCACTACTCTGCTGTTATGTAAATCCTTGCTTTACCTCTGAGCAATATTGATTTCTACATCTAAGTGTAGCTGTTTTTTTCTTGTTTCCTGATGCTTAGTAACTTATTATCATCAACTTGTTTCCAATACTACCTCTTTCCTTAGTAATATTTTTCCTTAAATAATAGAAAGCCTGAAAAAGTTGTGTAATCAGCTTTTCTAAAACTTGCTGTATAAAAGATTTATACAAAATTCCTTATTTAGACACATTTATTGAGCACCTACTATAAGGAACAAAGGTAAGCAGTATTAAGTATTGCAGAAGTAAATGATAAAAGCTTTGAAACACAAATGTTTTTCAGTCAATCTAAAGTGTTATCGAGCACATCTAATATATTTTTTTAAATTTACTTTTCAAGTATGAAATTATTCACAGAACAAAATTCAAAAGCTATAAAGGGACATAAAAGAAAAGAAAACTCTTGCCCCTGACTCCAGTCCGCCATTTCCCTTCCCAGGAGGTGACCATTAGTACTAGTTTCTTGTGTATCCATCGAGAAATAATATTGAGTACATTTAACATGTGACATTTTCAGAAGTGCTTGGTGTTTTACATTTAGAAAGTGCAGCACTGAATTTGAGGGAGTCTTTCTTTACCTTTTGACTTTTTAGGGGTGAGCATGAGAAGGAGGGATTATCCAAGGATGATCACCTTCAGTTACAGATCAGAGTTTTTCTTTCAAGCACCTTTGGCCCCAGATTCACCTACATAGCTTCAGATCAAAAGAGCTAATGACGTCTAGAACCAATCTCTGCCATTATCTTCTGGATTCCACCCGCAGAGAAATTCCTGGACCCAGTTGCCTTTCTCTTCTGGGCAGCTAGCACCTGGCAGGCCCATTAGGAAGGGATCAGTCTCCCTGAGAGAGAGGGCTGTAGTCCAGTCAAGAAAAGGTACAATTTCAGGGCGACCCATTTGGAACTTCCTATTTAATTACTTAATTCATTTAACAGGACTTTATTAAATTACCAACAGCATGCTAGGCACTGTTATAACTAAGATAAATAAAATAATGTGACATCGTTTGAAGTGCTCAGAGTCTAACCCAGCCACTGATTTTTACAGATGAGGCAACAGAGGTCTAACTGATTTTGACTTGCCCCAGCATGCAGTGGTCGAGGACACTGGTGGGGAATGGGGTCTCCTGATACCTAATCCATCAACTTATGTCTCGCCGTAAGTTTAAACACCACATCCAGAGTCCAGCTTTGTTTAATAGAAATGCCTCTTCCTCCCTGAATCAGTTTATACTAACTGGAGTTTTCTTTCAGATGTTAACAAAGAGGCAGATGCCGTGACATTGAAGTTGGCATGAACTTTCTGAAACTCACTTCACCTATAACGTATGCAGTTTGGTTTAACTTGATCAATTCTTCCATAGCTAATGGAAATTCATTAGCAATAGCTTTAAAGTGGTAAATTATTTTCTAGGTCATATTTTCAATCCAGCATACTCTTATGCTAAGAAAGCTGTAGTCTTAATCACTGATCTTGAAGAGTTTCCTATATTGTATTGCATCCAAAGGATTTTGAAAACTCTAATGCCAATATATTGGATTACATTGTAGGATTTATCACTCTTGATTTCTTCTAAACTGGATTTTAACACTCTCAGAGATGTAGCATTTTCTCCTTTGTACTACTCCTCACCAAGAAAAAAATTCCATTTCATTCATTTATTCATTCGCTTATTCAAATATTTACCGAGCACCTCTATAGATTAGGTATTTTCTAGGCACTAGGGATTATACCTGTGACTGAAACAAACGAACATTACCATCCTTATGAAGCTTACATCCTACTAGGGTAAGATAGAAAATGAACAACCATATATATAGTATATTTGATGGTAATGTATTATGGAGAAAATTAAAGCAGGATTGAGGGCATAGGGAGTGGGAAGAAGGGCATTGCCATTTCAAGTCACATGATCACAGAAGGCTTCACTGAAAGGAGGATATTTGAGGCAAGACATGAAGGAAATCAAGGAGTAAGCCACGTGACTATCTGGAGAGAAGTGTTACTTAAGTAAATGTTTCTAATAACAGATATCAAAATTGTCTTGCATTGGTGGGGTTTTGCCCTGAAATTCTTCTTTATATCAGCTTGTTATTTTGGTATTGAACAGAAAAAAATACCTTGTACCCCAGATCAAATGCTCCAGTGGAGACATGAATTGACTGTATATAAAGCTATTATGATGTCAGTAGTTATGTCTATAATGTTTTGGAAAGATTAGTGGGAATAGTGTTTAAAATAGGGTATGAAATTGTCACAAGTAGATATTCTTCCCTTTTCCCTATCAATTTAATTATACTATATTCTGTGTTTAGTTCTGAGTTAGATTTTTAAATTGAACTTTTAAAAAAATTTTTTAAGTTTTTTGGAGAGGGGAGGTAGTTAGATTTATTTATTTGTTTTTTTTTTTTTTTTTTTTTTTTTTTTTTTTGCAGGGGGAGGTAATCAGGTTTATTTATTTATTTGTTTGATTTTTCAGTGGAGGTACGGGGGACTGAACCCAGGACCTCAGGCATGCTAGACATGCGTTCTACCACTTGGGCTATACCCTCCCCCTTTATTTGTTTACTTTTAGTGAAGGTACTGCGGATTGAACCCAGGACCTTGTGCATACTAAGCACACACTCTACCACTGAGCTGTACACTCTGCCCTAGTTGAACTTCTTACTTTGTGGAATTGTAGATTTGTAAGAAATAAAACAGATGTTCTGTTTTCCCCAGCAGTAACCCCTTGCAAGACCATAGTGAGCTATCAAAGCCAAGATGTTGGGGGAGGGTATAGCTCACTGGTAAAGTTCATGCTTAGCATGCACAAAGTCCTGGGTTCAATCCCTAGTACCTCCATCGAAAAAATAAATAAATAAATAAACCTAATTACCTCCCCCCTGCCAAAACAAAAAAGTGTAAAAAAAGGAAGCCAAGATGTTGATACTGATACAGTCAAGATGCAGAACAGTTCCACCACCACTAGAATCCCTTTCCTTACTCCTTTGTAATAGCCCACACTCCTTCCTCCCTCTCCTGCCCCCACCCACCTGCCCCATCTCTACCCCTAGAAACGACTAATATGTTCTCCATTTCTAAATTTTGTCATTTCAAAAATATATAAATGGAATCAGGGTATGCAACCTTTTGGCTTTTTTCATTCAGCATAATTCTTTGGAGATTCATCCAAGTTGTGTATATCAATACCGTCTTCCTTTTTATTGCTGAGTAGCATTCCATGGTGTAGAAGTACCACAGTTTATTTAACCATTCACTCATTGAATGACGTCTGGGCTGTTTCTAGTTTTTGGCTATTACAAATACAACTGCTACAAACACTTGTGAATCGGTTTTTCCATGAATGTAAACTTTTATTTCTCTGGGATTAATGCCCAAAGAATTCAATCCCTGGGTCATATGAGAGTTGCATGTTTAATTCTATAAGAAACTGCCAAGATGTTTTTTCCACAGTAACTGTACCATTTAATCTCCCACCAGCAATGTATGAGTGGTCCAGTTTTTCTACATCCTTGTGAGCATTTGGTATTGTCACTTTTTTATTTTAGCCATTCGGATAGATGTGTAGTGATACCTCATTTGGGTTTCATTTTGCATTTCTCAGCGGTTAATGATGTTGAGCATCTTTTTATGTGTTTATTTCCTGTCTGTGTTTATTTCCTCTTTGGTGAAATAGCTGTTCGTATCTTTTGCCTATTTTCTAATTGGATTGTTTTTTAATATTGAGTTTTGAGAAGTCTTTATATATTCTAGTTAACAATCCTTTGTCAGATATGTGGTATACAACTATTTTCTTGTGGTCTGTAGCTTGACTTTCCATGTCTGAACAAGGTCTTTCACAGAAAAAAAGTATTTATTTTGACAAGGCCAAATTTCACAATATTTCCTTTTGGGGATTGTCTTTTTGGTGTCATGTCTAAGGCCCCTCCCCTACACATGGTTCCTGATGAATTTTTCAGATTTTTTAAAAAGTTTTATGGTGATATGTTTCACATTTAAGTCTATGGCCCATTTTGAGTTCATTTTGGTGTAAATCTTTACATAAGACTTACACAAAATGAGGTTTAGGTCCAAGTTTGTTTTTTTTTTTTTTGATATGGTTGTCCAAATGTTCCAACACCCACCATTCCGCCACTGTTTGCTTTTGCACCCTTGTCAAAAATCAGTTGAACGTATCTGTGTGGGTCTGAGTTCTCTGGTCTGCTCCATTGTTCTGCATCTGTTGCTCTGTGACCACACTACCTTGATTGCTGTAGCTACAAGGTATGACTTAAAACCAGGCACAGTGAGTGCACCTACTTTATTTTTCAGTATATTTTACCTGTTCTAAGATCTGTTTCTTTCCACATGAAATTTTAGAATAAGCTGGTCTGTGACTACCAAAAAACTATGTTGTCGATGGGAATTGCATGAACAAATTAGAATTTTGAGATTGCACATGTAATGTTAACTAAGTTAAAAATTATAATTCCATAAGGAAGACAATTTAATTTCTTTGATAGTCTCACGCTAGATCTTATTTTTTTAAAGTCTGCCTATTTCATGATTTTTTAAAAATTTTGTGATTTTTATATCATTGAGTATTAATTGGTCATTTCTTTTCAGGAAATAACTTGGATGTCTTTTTTTTTTTCCATTGCCAAAACTGAAACTTTTTTCAAAGGAATGACACATTCTTGATTTAAGTATACAACTTTCAAGTTCTAAATCATTGTTATTTTTGATTTTTAAAATTTTTTGAAGAGTTACTTCTAGAATTTTTTTTATTGAGGTATAGTCAGTTTACAATGTTGTGTCAATTAGAATTTTTAAAGACATCCCCCATTAGATTGCTATTTATAAGACTCCTAAACCTATTGTTCTTCCGTAAGGGAAGTATGGTTTACTTCTTCAGTTGTTTCAAACAAATACGTTTCCCCAAATAGCAAAATGGAATATGCCAGTAAATCATTGGGATTTAGGGTACTGGAGTTTGGGATGCATTTGTTATTTATGAATAGTAAATCAGAAGTTTTTAAATGAAAACTTTTGAGCATTCTCATGCTTTGATCTTTGATCCTGAAAAATAAAATCTTAAAAATTGCAAGAAGAATCTGGTAAACCTCTTAATTTAAAAAGAGCACTTGGAAATGTACGATTAAGGGTAAAAAAGATGAGGACTGTTAAACTGATTAGGGCCGAAGAAGAAAGGAAGAGAAAATGTCACCTTGTTGCTTTTGGGTGAAGGAAAAGCAAATGAGATCATGCTTTCATTTCTCTCTTGCTTTCTCAAGATAAAGCTTTTCCACCCTTCTTTCTGCTTCATGATTCAGGGTGGAAGCACCAAGAAAAAAAAAACCTTCTGGCTCTCTTTCCCATCCTGTTTATATTCTAAATTGGCTTTTATTGTTTTAATAAATGTATCACTGGCAGCCTGTAACATTATGAATATGGTATTAAGTGGTTACATGCTTATAAAGCAGGAATTTTTGAAAATCACAGTCCAGTTATACTACTTTAAACACAATTAACAATTACTTCTCAATCAGGAAAACTTACCCTAAGTTATAGCATATGGCTCATAGTTTTAGTATAATTATTACAGTGAAATTTACCACCACCAATATCAGTGATTTATTTCTTCCCCACCTACTCCTAACTTTGTTTAGGTAATAGTCACAGCTACAGCAAAACCAATACTACTATGGGGGGAAAAAAAAGTGTAATTTAAGGAAGAATGCAATATAATGGTATTCATCCTAAACAGATATTCCAACTTCTTTCTTCGCATATAGCTTATCTGCATTTTTTGTGTTTGGTCTAGTGAGAGACTTTTAAAAGCTCATTCTCTAAAGCAGGGAATTCTCAGAGCCAGTGAACCTACCGTAGTCTACCCCATCAAAAGAACCCTGCTAATGGCTTTAGCCAATTTCTGAGGTAATAGTACCAGGGAGAGGGTAAACTGGGAGACAGAAGAAGTTACTCCTGTGTGGATGACTTTTTGCTAGCAATATGATTTTCAGCAAGTGAAGACCGCAAAAGCCATTTGATTTGTGGCAGAATTAATTATAATGAGACTATTTAGCTGTACCAGGTTAATAGATTGCCAAATAAAATACTGAGCAAGCAAGACTGGTCAGTTACAATTCAGTTTCTAGAAATCTGAGCCAGCATAGTGTCATGTTTATGGATATAACTCCATCCTCAAAGAAATACAATCAGTGTATCTCAGCAAAAAAAAAATAAAAGTGATGGGGTATCTCCCAGACATTTGAATAGTAAGGGCACATAACGCTGTGTGAGACCAGGGTATTTTGCAGCCAATCTTAAGGATAAATCTACATTGTATTCAGGATGCTGTGCTGAGCCAAACTTAACAATGACCATTATGTGTAGAAAATAGCAACCATTGTTGTTGCATTAAACTCTCTGGAGATTAAAAAAACATTTTAAATTAACCTAATAAAACCTTAATGACAACATAACCAAAGAAATGAACATAACCAGAGAAGAATGGGTAGAAGCAGAAAACAGTGCAATTGTGGAGTTATACCTGGCAAAGGAACCCTAATATGTGAAGCTGGTGACTGTTTACTTGTCTGAAAAAAGCAATTCCACATTTGCAGCAACATGGATGGACCTAGACATTATCATACTAAGTGAACTAAGCCAGATAAAGACAAATATCATATGATATCACTTATATGTGGAATCCCCCCAAAAAAGACACAAATGAATTTATTTACAAAACAGAAACAGACTCACAGGCATAGAAAACAAAATTATGGTTACCAAAGGGGAAAGGGGGGAAGGGATCAATTAGGAGTTTAGGATTTGCAGATAATACTATATACAAAACAGATAAACAACAAGGACCTACTGTATAGCACAGGGAACTATATTCAATATCTTATAATGACCTATAATGAAAAGAATATGGAAAAGAATATATATATGTATAACTGAATCACTATGTGTACAACAGAAACATTCTAAATCGACTATACTTCAATTTTTTAAAAAAGTAAAACAATTCCAAAAGTAAGTACACACACATACACACACACACACACACACACACACACACACACACACACACACACACACACACACACACACACACACACACACACACGACGTTTGGATTTTTCAGCTAGGTCTTTAAGCGGGCTGTTTCACAATAAGCTCCCAAAGAAATGGAATTAATTTGTGTTGTGTTTTGAAAGTGTATATATATATGTGCTTGAAAGAATTACATGGAAGAATTAGACTGACAGAGTACTTGGTGGTTCTTGAAGTGAATAATAGCAATCTTAAAGGCATTTTGTTAGACAACGAGGCAGCAGTTTTTCTCTGGGAACACAGTCTAGCAGAAGACAGACAGAAAATACTCCACACGCAAATATATCTGAACCTCTTCACTGAATGCATTTAACACTTTGAAGTGATGGCAACATCTGGTAATGAGTAGAAACCAGCGTCTTATAAACTATGGCTTCATGTTACCACTTCATCTGAATTAGTCATTTAAGGGGGTTTTATACATCTTCCTAAGGACTGACAAGGTTAATCTTGTACTGGGCGGGCAGGCAGGAAATGCTGAAGAGGCTTTCTTCTGAAGGTTTCTTGATTTTTTGTGAGGTCAAAAAGTAGTCGCTTTAAAGTTTAGAAAGCTAGAGCAGTGAGATCTTCACAGATAAATGAGATTTTTCTGTCTTTCTGTGTGTGTGTGTGTGTGTGTGTGTGTGCATGTATGTGTGGCATGTTTAAGGGAAAACTTCATAAAATTCAGAGTTCTTTGTACTTACCATTCTACTTCTTTTCTCTGAAATTCCATTATTTTCAAAAAGTGGAGAATTTTGAAAAGTGGAGAGTTAGAAACTCATTTCCACTGCCAAATATGATCATGGACTCGGTGCCACTAGAAAGATGTAACCTACCATTTACTTGCAGATAGTTGTCAGGAGTCATCCTATTTTGTGGAGTTACCCAGTGGGACTAGAGTAGATGCCTTTCGTGTTTATTTACATGATTTGCATTAAAAGTGCTAAAAATTTGCTCTCGGTTATATAATAAATCACTATAGCAAATGCTGGGGAGTTTAATTCCTTTAGAATGCAGTGTTACTATCATATATTCATGTAATAGATACTTTATAAAATTTGAAAGTAAATATTTATTCCTGAATTTTTTTTCTTCCATTTTATTGAGACAGAATTGACATACAGCAGTGTTTAAGTCTAAAGTGTACAGTATAATGATTTGGCATGCATACATCATGAAATGATTATCACAGGAAGTTTAGTGAACATCCATTATCTTATAGGTACAAAATTAAAGAAATGGAAAAAATTTTTGTGATGAGGACTCTTAGGATTTGCTCTCTTAACAACTTTCATTTATAACATACAGCAGCGTTAATTATATTTCTCATATTGTACATTACATCCCTCATATTTATTTATCTTATAACCAGAAGGTTGTACCTTTTGACTGCCTTCATCCAGTTCCCCCACCCTCCTTAACAGATACTTATTGAGTGTGTGCCAGGCACTGTTTTAGATGCTTGAGATAGATAGGTGAACAAAGACATATCACTGCCCTTCTAGAGCTTAATAAATATTAAAGATTAAAACAGTATAGCAATTTAAAATCTCTTAACTGCTGTCACTTAGCTTTAAAAGACCTACATTGAATGAGTTTTGAGAACTGTTTGTTACACATTTTACCTAAAGTTCAAATAGGGGAAAGTTGACAAGTTGTTTTGAATATATGGCAATAAGCTGGAAGCTGATAATTAAATATTTGATTTTTTGATTCTCACTTTGATTTTTTGTTTATCAGTGTTATAATTAGACCCCTTGAGTAACTAAGGAATGTTACTGGTTTAACTTGTGGGTTTATTCTTTAGAAAGGGCTTAATTTATATGGGAGCGGGGCAGTGAGAATGGACATAGTTGCATTGGAAATTAAAGTATGGTATTTGTAAATGTTGTTTTCTGCCATTGGAAGAATTATAGAATACTTAATATATTGAATGTTCACCATGGAAAATGAAAAAATGAATGTATTGCTCAGTTATTTTTGCATATGTGAGTAGTACAAGAGCTGACTCAAAGGAGATGACATGATGGTTCCCGTCCCGAAGTGAAATAAGATGATGGGGTTGTGGTGGAAAAATAATGTGGTCATGCCCATATTTGCTCGCATCTCTTGTTCATTTCCTTTTATAGAGGAAAACCAAAGAGAGTCTCATTTCTTATTTTTTCAGTTTCCTTTTGTATTTTCTCTTCATGCCATTTTCCTTTTTTTTTCCCCCTTAAAATTGCATTATCATGATTTGCAATTCAATTGGCTCAAGTTGTGCTTTGTAAAAGCACAGGTACCCCTTAGAATGGTCATAGTGGAGGCATTATACCCATTTTAGGGAATTAATTACATATATGGACACAGACACTGAGCTCCTTGGGTGTAAAAAGGCACGTTTCATAAATCTATTTCCTGATGCCATCTAGTACAGTGCCTTTGACAGAGTGGATTTTCATTCACTGTTTGTCTAATTGATGAACATGAGCCAGGAATTTTATTTCTGCTTTCCAAAATACCAAATACTTTCTTATAAGCTCACGGAATTTTTAAAAACTTATTTTTATGGAAAATTTCAAACCTACAAAGTAAAATAGCATAAGGAACCCCCCAGTTTCAATAGTTACCAATATCTGTTCTTATATTTCATCTTTTCTTTCCCCTTCTTTTTTATTTGTTGTTTGGAATTTTGCTTTAAAATAACCCACATTATTTTACACATTAATACTACAGTGCACTTAGTTTTTCATATTTTAAAATAGTAATATTTTCTACATTTTATACAGAGTTTAACTTTCAAACTCCTGTTCTATCTAGTTTAGGTGTCAAAGAAGGAAATTCTTGCTGATTATCAGAAGAAAAATCTGATTTGCTACATATTCTCTGGATAGTTTAAAGTAGTTTTGTAACAAATACATTGCCTTTCTTAATCTTTTAAAAAAATGTATTAAAAGTTTCTAAAAGCTACACTATCAATGGTAAGTTCTCACCTTGTGGACATGAACCTGATTCTGCAAAGTGTCCTTTGGGGGGGATAAGCTATAGATTGGTCCCTACAGAATTGATATTAATGAATTAATTTTTCTTTTCACAATTCAACAGCACAGAACTCACATTAAAACCTATTCTGGAAATTGTATTCTCAGTTTTGAGATTTCTTGTTAAAAACCTATGGACCTTATCTCTCTAAAATTGGGTGACTCCTTCATAAATATTACTAAATAAAGCACCAGTTCTCAAAAAAAAAAGTATGCCATATAGTCCCTGGGAGATCAGAATTACTTGCATAATAACACTAAGATGTTCTTTCCCTTTTCACTGTGTTGACAAAAGCAATGGTGGGTAAAACTGCGGGTGCCTTAGAATGCAAGGCAGCAGCCCCACACTGTATTTATTAGTAGTCTTTGTATTCAACACTATATCCTTCCTGTTAGAAAAAGACCTAGAACATGCATTTCATTAATGAATGTCCCTGATGAAGCAGGAAAAATTAATTTTATTACATCTCAACTCTTGGGGATACATCTTTTCAATATTCTGTGTGATGAAATGGGAAGTGCATAAAAAGCATTTCTGCTGCATAGGGATGTACAGGGGTTGTCTTGGGGAAAAGCACTTGTGCAATTGTTTGAGCTGCAAGCTAAACTAGCCGCGTTTTTTAAAAAACAGAAAACCATTTTTACTTGAAAGATCAAATGATGCATTAACTGATTCTTCAGAAGTGAATATTTGGATGCCACACTGATGAGGGATGTTGAAGGTAGGGGAGTATATATGTGTGGATGGGGAGGGCTCTGTGTGAACTCTGTATTCTCTGCTCAATTCTGCTGTGAACCTGAAACTGCTCTAAAAAATTAAAGTCTATTAGTAAAAAAAAAGTGAATATTTGGCAGATATTTTATCAAAAATGAACCAAGTGTGCTTGTCACTGCAAGGACAACAACTTGTATTGTTGTTGAGAGTATTTGTTGCCAATGATAGTGATTTCAAGCAAAAATTCAGTTCTTGAAAACTTGCATCAGCCACCAAGCCTCAGTACTTTTCTAATGATATTGGTGGTGTTTTTAATGAAAGAAATTTGTTAGATGTTGTAAAATGAAGTTGACAACATTCGGAAGACTTGTATTATATTGTTCCAAAAGACCAGCGCATGATATTACAAAATCAAGCATGGGTAGAAGGTCCACTTAAAGTGCAAGGTAGACCAATGGATTTTAGCGTAACAGAGTACGAAAAAGTCATTGATCTGGTATCAGATTCCAAAATGCAACAAAAATTTAAGAAACTACCACTTCTTGTAAACTCACTATACTTCAATTTAAAAAAAAAAAAAAGAAACTACCACTTCTTGAGTTTTCACATAGTATTATAAAGAAGAATATACATAATTATCTGAAAAGGCTCTTAAAATACTTCCTTTTTCAACATTTCTGTGGGAGGCCATGTTTTCTTCATATACTTGATCTGAAACAACATATTGCAACAGGCTGCATGCGGAAGCAGATATGAAAATTTTACTGAGTTAAACAAAAATGTAAACAATATACTCTTCTCACTTTTTTTCCCTGCAAAAAGCTTTGTTTCCATTTGGTCCAAGGCTTGGGTGAGGGCTCCAGGGTGGTTAAAAAGCTGCCTAGTGGCTGCAGAGAGGCGTCAGGCAGAAGCCCCGACTCCAGAGGGGCTCCTCAAAGGCTGCTGGGTTCCAGAGGCTCCTAGTCTTGCCAGCGAGTGAGCCTTTTCAGGAGCTACTCGCCCAGCACCGCCCGGGGACCAGCCAGCCCGCCGGCCGAGGTTAGCCGTGTGGTCGCCCTCTTCTGGATGAGTTTCACCTGCTCGCTCCGGAAGCGGCGTTCCTGGAAGTCACAGATGTGGGCCTGCGCGGTAGAACCCAGGGCACACGGGTCCCAAAGGGCCTGGCTTGGGTTATTCTCCATGAGAACAGCAGTTTCCATAGCTTCCAGGGTTTTGCCCCACTTATCACCGGATGGCTTCTGCACATCCTGGAAGAGAGGGCCTGGCCACTCTGCTGGTTTTGCGTTTTCGAAAGAGGCTGGATGCCCTTGTGCTTCGCCTCAGCAGGCTCACGGAAGACGTGACCCACACGCTCCAGAGCCATATCATCACAGGAGAAATAGAAACCCAGAGAGAGGTAGGTGTCGGAGGACCTCAGGTGCCAGTTCACCAGGTGGTTGATGGTGGCTTCCACCTAGATGGAATAATTCTGACAAATCTGGGAGCTCATAGTTGATCAGCAATAAGGAGCTAAGCTCAAAAAATGGTGTTGGTTGGTCTCAGGAGCTGCAGATGTTTGAGTGGTTGATTCCCAAGGTTGCGACTGGAAAAGAGGTTGGAGGGTGATCAGAGGCTGGAAGAAGGGGTGCCCCTGGGTCTGTGGGACTGCTGGGTGAACTGCTTCTTCCCACTAGATTTTTTGAAAATATAGTTATTTTTATTTAAGAGTGTTATTTATATTAATATGCAGTGGGTTTATTGTTATTTTAAAATAAATTATCTTTAAAATTTCATAGTTGTAATTTTTTTTTTTTTTTTTTTAGATTCCACATATGAGTGATCTCATATGGTATTTTTCTTTCTCTTTCCGGCTTACTTCACTTAGAATGACATTCTCCAGGCATATCCATGTTGCTGCAAATGGCATTATGTTATTGTTTTTATGGCTGAATAGTATTCCATTGTATAAATATACCACAACTTCTTTATCCAGTCCTCTGTCAATGGACATGTAGGTTGTTTCCATGTCTTGGCTACTGTAAATAGTGCTGCTGTGAACATTGGGGTGCAGGTGTCTTTTTTAATTAGGATTCCTTCTGGATATACGCCCAGGAGTAGGACTGCTGGCCTAGTCGAAATTTCTGATAGTCATTGACAGATCTAACCCACACATCAAAAAGCGCTTTGGGGTCTTTAGGTCCTGAGGCCAGAAAGTTTAGGAACTGCCGAGTTAGTTGGGTTTTTTATTGTTTCCTGTGCTTTCCTATTTCCTTTCCTAGCCTTCTTTTTTGGAATGTCTCAGGACAGAAGGGTGTAGAGCACACGAGTTATTTCTTTGAATTATTTTATTAGCTGTGAACAGAACACAGATGTCTTTCCCCTGTTTCATTGAGATATAATTGACATACAACATTGTATTAGTTTAAGATCTACAACATGATTTAATGTATGTATATATTGTGAAGTAATTATTACAAGTCTAGTTAACATCCACCACCCCAGTTACACTTTTTTTTTCTTGCGATGATAACTTTTAAGATAACTTCTACTCTCTTAGCAATTTTGAAATACGTAATTCAGTATTGTTAACTATATATAGTCACCACAGATGTCTTTTAAGTCAGTTACTTACCCCATGTGTAGTTCAGTTGATAATTTTTGGAGGACCCACATTTAAATCCTTCAATTTTATTTCAACCTTTTGTGTTAGTTTGCATTAAGGTAACGTATATGATTTAATGTATAATAAGACATCTTATTTTAAAATGTTGATTACTTTGTTATGCAAATATAGAGCTAATATTATTGGGGAGACATCCCATGGAATATTGAAATTAAGATGTTTTTGTGGCCTGTTTTTCCCCCATATCATCACATAAACTGGGTCTACTCGATTCTTAAAAGTGAGACATTCATTCAACAGGAAGTTTGTGTACCTACTACTGTTTCTAGTATAAATTTCCTAAACTTTCCAGTATAGCCCAAAATTACAGTAGCAATATCCTGTGTGTTAATTTGGTACTTGTTTTATGTTAGCTCCCCTTGCTTCGATGCCTCGCTCAGTGTGGGTGTTGTTTGTTTATAAGTCATGAAGATACGTGAAATCCTATTTCATTAAAGGACAGTAGGTTAGTGTTATTGAGGTGTGGCATGAAGCAGTGTGAGAGGCCTCCATTTTATGTGTCACACCTGGAAAGAATATACCCGGTACTGGGTGTGGTGGGGAGAGCATGACGTTTGAATGAAAGTTGGAGGAGACTTTAAATATAGGACGTCTTGGTCTTGTGTCCTAACTGCATGTCACAGTGATATGTCTGTGAAACTCTCATGCAACTTCGGGTGTGCCTCTTTCCTTCCTGTCCACCCTGAGGGATGCGTGTGTCCACAGGTGCATGTGTGTGAACTTTTAACTTTATGGATTTGTTTGTAACACCTGAGAGTGAGCGAGAAGGCGCTTTTGAACTTTATGGGTACAGATTGGTTACCATTGGCTTTCGTCTGTGTTCATCATGATGAATTTGGAATGCAGTGTAAAAGCTGTTTTCATTCTGCAGCCTGCTTATAAAAATGTGAAACGTATTACCCAACCCTTGCCATCATCTATTCCCAAGCCAGTTTTCATTACCCGTAGTAAAAGCAGAGATGCTACTCACACACAGTCACATACACATGTACACAAACACCAACACCCTCCAGCCCCACACACCTGCACCTACTTCACATGATGAGACATTTAGATGATTACAGGATGGGCCACAGACTAAAACTGGTTGAACTACTGACGTGATACAGCAGTCTTTTACGAAATGTCCTGGTATTCACTAAGTAGAAGCTGTCCATTTTTAAAGGGAATATTCATTCCTAGAACTTTCACCACAATATTTTGCAATTGAAATAAATTCCATTCTGTTATGGTGAATAGACTTCAGAATCAACGACTTGGTGTTGACAGATTTCACTGTGATCAAAAATTAGCCTTGGAGTTCAGAAAGCATGAAGGCACATACATTCCAGATGACCAAGAAAGGGAAAGTCAAGGAAGCCGTTTCTAGGTAGCATGGTCACTGAAGAAGTTCAGAACACTTGGGACAGACCCATCTAAGTGTGTTGAAGTGACAAGTGTGGCTGAAGAAAAAGTGAGGCTGGGAAAACCCAACATTTCTGGTCTAACACTGATACTGTCTTCTCACCCGAGGCAATTGCCTGTGCCCCAGTTTTCTCTGGAAATGTGTGATAATACATACACGCATACCCTTTCTTCCAGTTCGCTCAGAGCCTTGAGCGCTACTTAGCACGTCACACGTCCCTGCCGGGCACAGGCACGTAGCCCTGCGCTTGTTTCACAAACGGCGAAACCGAGACTCAGGAGAGTTGAAGAGGTTTCACATAGTGAGTCAGCAATGAAGACAGATGGAAAAACACGTCCTTTGGCTCCTGCCAGTCTATTCCTTCTGTACCGGATTGTGCTGCCTTTTGATATTTCATGCAATTTTTGCCACTGATGAAATAAATAGAGGTGCTTCCATTAAGGAGACAGAATGTAATCCGGTGTCTGCTAAGGGTGGTTGGTGATGGGGACAGGAGAACGCTCTGCCCCCTGACATGGGCTCTCCCGATCCTTCTTAAAAGTGACTGCAGTGTGAGTCGCCTCCTTATTCTGGGAATTCAGTATGTTATCATAAAACGCTCCCCTTTATATTATTTATAGAGCACTGGAGGATCTATTATCTCACTTTCATTCTTATTAGGTAGATGGAGCAGATGCTCTTCTGCATGTTACATCCCAGACAGATTATGACCTTGCTGGAGCCAGACCCTCTTATAAACGTATCTCATTTAATCATCATGGCAACCCTGTGAAGTATGTGGAATTAGCTCCACTTTTATAGATATGAACCTAGGACTCAGAGAAGCTAAGTGATTGGTTCAAACTCACACAGTCTGTCAGACTCCTAAGGCCCTGATGCCCCGACTGCGCTCCATTTCCTTTCAAATGATTGACTTCCCCTCTGTCGGTCTGTATTTGAAGTGGTCTCTTGAGCCTCACGTGGTATATTCATAGGGATTTTCTGTTCTCTCCCATAAAGGGTACTCACAACTAACCAGTTGCTTAATTTAGCAATTAACTAATTAGAATTGCTAAGCCAGTTAAAAAACAAGTCTTAAGAAGAATATAGCAATTACCACATATCTAATGCTTGCCACATGCCGGGCTATGATCTAAAATTTGAACACTAAATCTAAATTTAAATCATTTAAGCATCACAACAATGTGCAAAATAGTTATTATTATGTGAAGTAGTTATTATTATTCCTGGATGAGATAACAGAGGCACAAGAACTTAAGCAGTTTGCCCAGGGACAAGCTAGAAAATTAGGGAGACAGGATTTGAACCCAGTCTGGCTTCAGAGCACTGAACTACTCAGCGGTATTGCCTCTCAGTAGAAAATTCAGTTCAGCAAGTAGTGGCTTAGTTCCTATGTGCTAAGCTGCTAGAAAATGTATTTCCTACACTTAATAGTTTACATTTTTAACAGAAAACAAGATGTAGATATTCGCAGTAAATGCTCCAGCACCTAGTATATGGGGTGTGAGTGTCATACAGACATGAAGAAGTATAGATTGAAATGAATAATAGAACTTAAGTGGTCTGAGACGTTAATTTGCCTTTCTGAGTAATGTACTTTCCTCGGGACGAGTGACTTGGCCTCTGGAGAAAATCTGGTTCCATGTGTTCTAAAATAAGCAGGTTACTTGGCTAATGTTCAAATTTTAAATAGGTATGTGGGTTGTAGCAATTTGACTTGAACCAACTTTAAATTCCCTTGTGTTCTTGCATGATTTCGGTGGAGCCGGAATGAAAAAATTCACTTTTCTCTAAATATTGTGAAGTTAGAATTTATTAATACTTGGCAAAATACTGTGAGGCAGACAGGAAGGGGATTCGTAAGCACTGTATCACTCTTCTGTCAGGCTGTTCTTTCTCTAGCAGGAAGTGTTATGACTTGCTCTCTAAAGTTGAAATCGTAAGAAGAATGTTGGGTTTCCAGATTGGCGTTCTGGGCGTGGGAGGTTCCTTCTTTTAGTGCTGGGAGAAAGGAACAGGTTTGCTCTCGTCCCAGAAGGGTAGTGATTTTAATGTTATTTTGTTAGGTTCTAACTTTTAGATTACGGAATATTCAAGCAGAAATTTACTTTAAAAATCTCGAAATCCTTATTGTGTGTTTGGGTAGTTAAACATTTGGAGACAGTCTAAATCTTACGTGTTCAAGACAAATTTTTGAAGTTTAGAATCTAACCTGTTCTCTCGATACTCTGCTTTTATTTTGGGAATATTTTAGGGACTTTGTACTTTATGAAAATGGGTTTTGAAATCCTCATTATATAGCTGTATCCAATTAGATGCTCAAAGGTTTAAATGACAGAAACTAGTACTTTATATTTGGGGTGGGGTGGGATTTCAAATGCCTTTGATCCCTATTAAATGATTTTTCCAAATTCTGGGAAATAGAAGTTGAAGGTAGCTCTCATGACAGAATATGACAAACAGATTGATATTCTACTCTTACAAAATAACGTATGACAAACAGTTGTCCTAGTGTTCATTTCTTTTTTCCAAAATACATGAAAATCATTCATGATGAGATTTTGGGGATGTTAGTATAGGATGGTAGTGATAGTGATTTCCCATGCTCACGAACTCACCAGGGTTTTCCATCACGTGGTGATCATTACCAGTTTTATTTCTTCTTATTCCCACCATAGCTAGTTTTTATAAATCTCGACTCTGAGTCAAGGGTAACCTCTAAAATTACTTGTTCTTACCACACCCATACAAAGTAAAAAGTGAAGTATGAAACAAAAGAATCTAGTTTTCTCAATTAACAAGTACTGTATTTGGGAATATATAAGCAGGGTATGTAACACTGCAGGAGGCAATTTCAGTAACTCATAGAAAAGCTTTCGGCTTAGCTCAGCTTCTAAGCTGAAATTTTATCTCCAGTGATTTCTGACTTGTACATCATAATATTTTGTTTTGAGTTAACTAGTCTGATCTTGCCTTGTGAGATTTTACATATATAAGGTTGCCCTTGGCTTCAGTGTTGATTTTAATAGGAAGGAAAATGGAAATACTCCTCAGGTTTGAAAGTTAATTTCATTAGAAGCAGATATATTTTGTCATAAGTTATTCAGATATTTTTGGAAAGTGTCAAAATTTACTTAGGAAATATGGAAGGGATTAGACCCTTTAAAAGAAGACTGCTGTTTCAGTCCAAGGAGTTAAGACACCTTAGTTTTGTAAAGATGGGGGAAGAGTTGTCACTGTTGTTTTTTTGGGTTTGATAGAGGGTTCTTCATAACAGGAAAAGGGGCTTTGAGAATATGATGAAGATGTATGTTAAATATCTACTAAACTCTCATCTGGTAAGAATTTAAAGAATGTCTTCAATCTGACTTAATCGAATTGAATGTTTCTATTACTGGAAAAATTATTAACTTATTTTTAAATAGCCATTGCTTAAAGATCTTATCTTTTTGTATTAAGAGGAAAAGAAGAAAGGAAACTTTTACTTAAAATGGAAGTATTGGATATTCCTCCAGGAAATGACACAGGATTGGGCACCCTTGGGAGTTTAAGTGACTCATAGATATTGGTACTTGAAAAATAGATTAAATAGAGGTATTACCAGAAAATGAACTTGTTTCTTAATAGCTCCATAGGGTGAAATCATGAGATGTCTAGGGTTTGCTGTAAAATAATTCAAGAGAGAGAGAGGAAGGGAGGGGAGGGAGTGGGGGAAAAGGAGAGAGAACAGGAAGAGAGAATCAATGAAGCAGTTGTGGGGAAATCTTGATAAATGTAGAATCTGGATGACAGGTTTATCAGTGTTTGTTGTGTTATTTTCTTACTTTTGTATCCATTGAAAATTTTCATAATCAATTTAAATATAGCTAAAGTTTGAGATAATTTCATTTATTTCTAAATAATACTTTTATCTGTAAATTGCAGGTTTGTCAAAACATGATTTGTGCATGATGTGTATTATCAATAAAGGTGAAATGTGCACACTCGATCAGCAAAATTGTTGCAAGTAAAAACTGTTTCTGAGAAAGAAAATAAAACCAAACCTTTCTGTTTGACTTTCAGCTAAATTCAAAGGACAGGTTGCAAACATCTTGAGGAGTTTTGTAGTATCCTGAAGTATTAAACAAGAGTAGATGGTTAAAGCATGCTAACAGGCCAAGTGCCTGTGAAGAATGTGGGAACATTATTGTGTCTTGACTATTTTGTTCCCAACTTTTTCTAGAGTATGCATGTTTAAAACCACACAAGACAACTATTTAGCCTGCATTATGTTTAAGTCTGTTCATTTTCTCTACTCGCCAACATCAGAGCTTATTTATTCAACAAATATTTACAAGGGGCTTATTGTGAGCCAAGATACAAAGCCAAATAAGATATCAGCCCTGGTTTCTAGAAGCTTGCAGACTAGTGGAGGAGATAGAGAAGTAGATGGTCATCGCTCACTGCGAGGGGCTGCTGGAGTTGGGGCAAGGGAGTTACTAGTTAGGAACCAGGACCTTGCAGCTCCTTTAAAACAATACAGGCAGAACATTTGAGGTGGTTTAGTTGGTGGCGGGTATTAGAGAGGTAGGAAGAGGGCTAAGATAGCTTAGTTTAACTCTGTGTGCCACCCCCCCCACCCCCGTCCCCCCACGCATTACTTTGCAAATAACAGCTGTCTCTGCTCCCTGCCCTTCGGAAAACCTTCCTACCTCTCTCGTGCGTCCACAGGCATTGCTGGAGCAGCATATGTGCAGGAGATAGCCGTCCGTTCTTCACATTAAATCATAAGCTAATGTTTAAGTCCCCCTAACGTTTTTGGATACATCCAAGACAAAATTGCAGTTATAGGTAGGCGGCTACTTGGGGTTGGATAAAAGGGAGAAGTACCCTTCAGTCACAGACAGAATCTTCCAAAGTTCATTGCTCAATAGATTTGGAATTTGAAACATATTTTGTCTTGGAAATAGTAGGTAAGTTTTTTGGGGTTACTTCACAAATATCCCTAAAATGGTAATGCTGTGTTACTCTAAATGCTATGTTTTAGTGTTCATAATATTTAAATCTAAACGAATTGTTGAAGCAGAGTTGCTAAATGTATCCAGATGTGCGTACTTCATTCTCTAGTCTGAAACCCTGTACAGCCTAACAGCATATATAACGGTGCCTCATGGGGAAATGCTGTCAGTTCTATTTGGGGTTATCTAGCGGTGTCCTCTGTTCAGTTTTACCAATTTGTGGCTGAAATGTCACGTAGAATTACCAGAAGATCTAGGCCTGAAAAACAACCTCGCTGAGTAAAGCATGCTGGACGTGTTGAGTATTGCTTTCATCGTAGGAGTTTGTTCTCCACATTGACCATGATGAACAATTTTTAATAACACTGAGGTGCTAGAATAATAAACAGTAAAATCCTTCATCACTTCTCTCTGCTTTCACCTTTCCTCAACCTGCAGGGCTAGGAACCTGTGACTCAGGGCTGGGAACCTGTGACACAGGTGAGGGCGTTTAGAGTTTGACTCACTTGCTTTGACTTTGAGAGCAACAAATCATTACATTGAGAAAGAGGAGTATAACTTCTTCAGTTACTACAGTTACTCGAGCCCACTACTAAAGAGTGCATTAAAGTTTTTGGAAAGGAAGCAAACAAAACTCCAAGCCCCTTGAGAAAAATCAGCTCTAAGGTTAAAAATTAATCACTAAAAAACCTATGGTTACCGCAGTGATGGCTTATGTATGAACAAAAAATTCTAGTGTTTGGTTATAGTTATACTATGTTATTAGGACTGATAGAGTGGAAATGGTTGTTTACAGTACTTAGCATGAAAGAGGCTGAAATTAAGCGATATTGAATACAGGGGAGCAGGAGGGGGTCTCATAGGAATGAATGTGCCACAAGAGAAGGGAAGCATTCGTGTCCTTGTTTTTTAAAAGCATGGCCTGTTTTATTGGCAGTAGCCATTTAACACCAATGTTTTGGAGAAACAACTTTTAGAACTCATATATACAGTCTTTACTGAACCTGTTTATTGCCAATGGTCTGTACATTTTGCACAGTTACCATTTTGGTGATTTCAGTTCAAGGATTAAGTGAATCTCTTCTCCTTTGAGTAATGAAAACGAGTCAACATTAGCTAGAAGGGTGACTATATTTTCTGGTAATCGTTCATATTTCTCAACATCATGGTCATGCTTGTTAGGAGTTTTTAAATTCTCTTCCACAAAGTAGTGTGTAGCCGCTTTGTTTTTATTTTTATGGTAGGAGTAGTTAATTACCTTCTCTCTCACATACTCTTTTCTTAGAAATGTTTACATTTGCTGCACAGCTCTGTGTCTCCGGCAGTCACTTAACTACCCTAGGCTCTTGTTTCTTTCCTAATAAATTTTAGTGATCACTGGATATTGGGCATGCTGGGAATTTTCATTGTACTCGAAACATTGCAGTCAGTTGGAATTTTCTGAGCCATATCTCTGTACCTAGCATCCAGCATTGGATTATTATTGTGGGAGTATCCGAGAGGAAGATGAAGTGTAGACTCTGTTCTTGAGAAGCAAACAATTTTGAAAAATAATTAGACAAGTATTTGTGTGCTGTTGATGAAAGAATGGTTCTCTTTGATTGGGGAAGATTATTCTCTTTGACCAAGTTTGAGGATCCGTGTGGAGGAGGCAGATGAACTGAATCAAGTAGGATGATGGGTGTCCCAGGCAGACTGTCCTGACAACCACTTGTATAACTATAGGAGGAAGTGTATAATTAAATTGCTAAATTTTGCAGCAAGGTTCTAAATCCCGTGGGAGTTGAAAAGAAAGAGCAGCAGGGGTGTGGAGTCATTGGGAAACATGGTTTGGGAGAGGGTGAGGCTTCTGTTGAACCTTGAATGGTGAGCAGAATTTGGATAAGGAGAGAAGGAAGAGGACGAAGGCATTATAAGTGTGAGGTAGATACAGAGAGAAGGAGTTCTTTTCAGGAGGGTGGGATCTAAGAGGAAGTGGGGGCAGGATAAAACAAAAGGTACTGATGTCAGAGTTAATAGGACATGTTCTGGAGGATGGTCGTGATCAAAAAGCTAATTTTCAGTGTTGTTGAAAGATTGAACTGGTTAGATGTGACTAGTAGAACACTCTAGAGGACCAGGAATAGCAAACAAAAATTAGACTAGCTGTTTAAATGTAAGAAATCATACCTTCCCTGAAATGGGATGAATGTGATCAAAAGGGTGTGGGTTCTAGATGTGGACCATTTTGGATTCACGATATTTATTGAGAAGGCACTGTGTCCCTGCATTATACTAAGTGCTATGGGGAGTACAGAGATGAGTAAGCCCTGCTTCTACTTTAATAAGTTTATAGTCTTGTTGGGGAAATAAGTTCATTCAATAAGCCGTGGTTGAGGAAGCTATATAATATAGCGTAATATTTGAAAATACTGACTTCGGTGTCAGGCAGAGTTGGGTTTGAGACCCCGCTCTACCTCTTTCTAGGTGTGTGACTGACAAGTTAGTCAACTTCTCTACGCCTGCTTGCTTTTCTGTAAAATGGAAATAACAATGTTACATGATTCAGAGAGTTTTTCCAAGAAGTAACTTACATAATGTATATATAAAGCATTTAGCACAGTCCACATAAATAAAAAGTCCTCCATAAATGTTAGCTGCTATAATATAAACTTACAATGATATGTTATTATATTATCCTAATTATTATTATTACCTAATCTGTAGGTACTGTGATAGGGGTTGGGAATATAAGGATGAATGGGATATGGTCCCTTCCATCAAAGAGCTTTTGTATAATAGTATTAAACGCTCTCCTTGTGATGACTGTATTTTCCCATTAAAAAATTAGTACATATGGTCTTACAGTAAAACAAGATATTTAAAATTGGAGCTGTCTGAAAGGATCAGACAAAAAGCTTCAATTACTGGCCATAACAGAAGAAAACACACAGTTCTGTGAGAGTATTGGGAAGAGAGCATTTTTGTCTCGTGTGAGGACACTCTGAAGAGACTTTCTCAAAGATCTTTTTGAAATGCGGATAGGAGATGGGTGAAGGGCATTCCACTGAGAGAGCCACAGAGGAGAAGGAATGGAGATAGGCAGACACATGGCCTGTTGGGGAGTAGGGTATCTCTACAGAGTGTGATTCCAGGCTGTGCAGTGCATGTAATGGGAGGTAACATTGGAAAGACAGGCAGGTAGCAATACAGAAGAGTACAGGACTTTGGATGTTGTGCTTAAAAGTTGGGACCTGCCTTCGTAGGGAATATATCTTAGCTCTGCTCTTCGAGAAGTTAGCAGTGTAAAGATTACACTGGGAGAGACAGGACTGTAGATAAATTAGCTAAAAGGCCTTTGGAAAAGGCCAGACATGAGATGATAAATGGATATGATGGAAGAACCCAGAGGGCATAGTGATTTACTTCCGTCTCCCTTGGTTTCCTGTGGCCAAAGTTCAGTCTCAAATTTGTAAACCTGGAGACTGAGGAAAGTAAAGAAGTTGAAAAAGAGACCCAACTTGACAGCAGAGATACTTGAAAAGGGGAGAAATAATATGGCAATAAGTTCAAATGTAGACGCTTATACTTTGGTGACTGGAATTTTCCTCACTGACCTTCCTTTTCCCTTGGCCGGAGAGTCAAGTCCAGATTTTGAGTGTAGCCCTTCTAAATTCAGCCCTGACCTTCTGCTCCACTTGTGTCTGTCACAAACCCTAGGCACCGTGCTCCAACCACATTGTCATTCTCCATCTCCAGAATATCATCTTCTCTTTATGTCTCTGTGCCTAGAATGCATTTACCAGTGAAATCTGTCTGAGGAATTCTACTTATGTTTTAAGGTAAAGTTCAAAAGTCACCTTCTCTGGAAAACCTTTCCTTGAAGCCCACCACTGTCACCCCACCCCTCAGTGAACATGACTATAGTAGCATGATGGCAAAATATTGTCTGTTTTTCCATCTTTCCCCCCACTGGACGGTAAGCTCGTTAAGAGGAGACTTTGAGTCCTAATTCTCTGTTATCTGCAGCACGCAACACCGTGCCTGGTACGTAGTAACCCTTCAATTAAGGCTTGAGTATAAATGAATAAGTGGGTGAATATGATAGACATTCAAGTTGAAATCTTCTAAAGTCGTTTGGAAACACAGCACTGGAGCTTGAGTAATCAGAGTTGAGAGTAGGTGAGCTTTAGCGCAGAGGGTTGCACACCCATCTGACCTGGAGATGTGTGCTTACCTACTGGGGAGGAGCCATGGTGGCGGTCTCTGTTGGTACTGGTAGGTATGTGAAGTGTGGGTGTTAAGAAGCACTGCCTGTTCTGGACAGAAGAAAGTGACAAAGCCACAAACACAAATAATGTATTTGTCCATGTTTTGTCCACCCTCTCTTCTCCATGATACAAATTTACCAGCTTAAGTGTGTGTAGCCAGATCTCCGATTTAAGTCACCAGCCTTGCTTTCCCAGTTCTATTTACCTGGCTTACTAGTAGCTGGATAAAGTCTATGGTGAATATCCCTTGCTTTTATCTTTTAGCTGCCTTTCAATTTCAAGGAAAAAAAAAAAATACAAAGTTCATAATCAACTCTGGATTATCCATGGTTGAGTCTCCCATTGTGCATGTCCTGCCTCCTGACCCACGTGGTTCTGAGTGACACAGATGAGTAAATAGATTAGTCAGCTGCATTCCTAACGTGAATCACCTTAGGGGATGAAAACAGGCATGCCCCCCCCCCAAATCTCCATCAAATACCTTTCAGAATTTGAGTAATAGTTTCAGGTAGTTAGTTGTAGGTACACCTTTCTCAGCAAAGATTTGTGTTCAGGGTTTAAGTATAGTTAAACGAGCCAGTGGAGTGGTTTCATAATTGCCGTATTGTTAGTCAAACTCTGTAATTAGGGATGACTTCATAGGCATAAGATTCCTCTCTGGGTGACGCCCTGAATTCAGACCCAGTTGTACACCATATCCTTTTATGACAAAACAAACAAACAAGGTTTTGTTTGCTTTTGTTTCATTCCCTTATTTGAAAATCTGTTTTCCTGTGTCTCAGATGTTTAGGGAGAGAGAGGGTTTGCTTTCTTCCTGCTGCTTTCCCTTTATAGAGAAGGCATGGGCGCTAGGAAACTGCATAGGAAACAGAGTTTGGGACAGATCAAAGTGCTGGCAAATGAGAGAATTCAGAAAAAGGCAGAGATCCTGGAAGCTTTTATTAGTATTTCATTTGGCTAAATTTAAATGGAGAGGGAAAGTATCTTTTTTTTTTCTTCCTTTTTTTTTGGTATCAGCACCTTCTCTTTCTCTCTATGTAAATAAAGTTCACTTTTGTGGGAAGACAGGCTGGGGAAAGGACACATTTCAACACATTTCAACACAAGTCAGACTTTCTTTCTGCCTAGCAATCACATACTGTGAAATTGAGGTTAAACTTGTATTCAGCATGGAGTATTTAGTTTTTACCTCTTCACCTTTTATCTTTCATTGCTCTTGAAAAATAAATGTGCAAAGTAGAAGGAATGTGCCAATATTGAAAGCTGTTAGCTATTTTTTTTTAAGGTGGCCCTGAGATAAAATTTAAAAAAAATTTTTTTTAAATAGCTCATGGCCACTTTTCAAGTTGTGTTCAGAAACTGGCCTTATGCAGGAACCAAACTGAGTCATGGATAAAAAGTAGCTGACAGATTTTCGCTAGTCCCATCCTTCTTAAATTACTTTGACTTAAAGGCTCACACTTTTTATATATGAAGGAGCTCTGTTATATTCTGTAGTCAATAATTATAGGGCAAATGATGTAAGTTTTCATATAGTCCATTTAAAAGGTTCTTAGTAGAACTTAGGCCTTATATTTATATAACATTGATTTATTTCCTATTTTCTTCCAGTAAGGATTTGAAGCTGCTGTATAATACTTTATAGTTGAGGGCGTGCCTTCACATGCCATCTTTAATCTTCATGAGGACCCTAGGGAAGTAGGTATTATGGTTATTTTCAGATGAGGAAACTGAGATTTAGAGAGATTAAGTAAACTCGCTCATAGACACACTGCTAGGAAGTAGCAGAGCCGGGGCTCTAATTGACGTCTTCTGATTCAACATCTGTCTTCCCATCAGAACATACATCCTTGGGTGGGGAACCACAGTTTGCCGCAGGCAGTAACCGCAGGGCCATCATGAAGTCAAATCCTCTGTTTTGCTTCGTAAGCCCCAGTCTGGGATGTTTTACTTGCTTTGAGAGAAAATGACCCTTAAGTACAATGAATGCCGCATGAAGAGGGATAGGGCTTTCGTAATTTTAGTTTGTAAGGTTTCTAAAAATCTGCTGTTGCTACCTACCTGGCGGTATTCCCTAAATTATTTAAATGAGATATTTTCTCCCAGGATAGTACTTAATTACTTGATTTTCTTAAAGTTACCATCAAGTACCTTTGAGTAGTCTTAAGGACAATCCTTTTTGTATCCATAATGGGGAAAAAATCTACATTAAATAGCTAATTTATATATTGTGATTTTTATCAACTGAAGTGTTACATTTGACTTTGTATTTCTTAGTTTTAACTCGGGTACTTCAAGGTTGCATTTATTTATTTACTTTCAAATAATTACAAATAAATGAAATATATTTTATTTAAGTAAGGGACTCCTAAATTAAACTATTTTGTTATCCTGGACCAAACAAATGTTTGTGGAATATACACATGTTCTAATTCTTTTTATTATTCAATTGTGCCTCTTCATGTCTCCTGTAGATAGAAAAAAATCTGAGTTACAGGTGTAAAAGGGGTCACTTTAGGCTTTTATTATGATAATTAGAAATAAGAAATTAGCAAACTTGAAAGTCTTTGGGGTTTTTTTAATGATGCATTGTATTAATATATATTTTTAAGTAAGCAAGTGCCTTGAAATCATATCTATGAGATATAAGTATTTCCTAATTTTGTAGGAAGAACAGAAGTACTGCTCTCCTGGCCCGCCTGAGAAGGAATTAATCCTTCAAATCTCCAGAGTCTTTCCGCTTCTATACTTTCTATTACAGCCACTAATTCAGTTTGTGTCCAATTATAATCATCTACATCTTTGTCTTCCCCAGGTTGTAAATTCCTTGAGGGCAGGAACTAGGCATATAACAGATGCCTAAAATATAGGTAAAATTGTGGGAGGATAAAGGTATATTGTGTTGGGAGAGGGGCATAAAGAAGAAGGAAAGATTTCTACCCTGTTCAGCCGTACTGCCTGCAAAGGGGAGAAATGAGAGAAGGATTGATTCAGAACCCACTGGTCGCAGGGATTAAAGGGGAGGCGGGGCGGGGCAGGGCTATGTCTAAAGCCATCTTGGTCTAATTTTCTCTTGTAGGAGAATAAAATCGTCTTTTTTTTTTTTAACTCACATCCTTTAGATTATTATTAACTCACAAATTGCCTAAACTGGAAAGGACCTTTAGAAATAAAGGAGAGGCCACATGGTTTGGATTTTCTGAGACAGTCTCACCTTCAAACTTTCTGTGCCATTGTTCTGCATGGTATAATTCGTGGAGATGGGCAATAATTCATACTGAAAACGTGGTTACTTAAAATGTACGTGAAGACAATTGGAGTAAATCCTTTATAGTATTTTTGTAATCAGAAGTGTTGGACATCATATTAGTAACATATACAGTACTTTTTAAAAGTACTATCACTAGTTGCAGCTTAATTTATGAAAAGTCACTTTTTACTCTTAATCTTTAAAATGACTGCTTCGTATCTAACTGAAGATCTTTCTTTACCTTATACATCCTGAGACTGTTCTTAAAGGTGTTTTTACCCAACTTACCTACTGAGAATTTGTCTGTCTTTAGTGACATTTTAACATCATAGGTGAGAAAAGTTTATGAACAGACAAGTTCTGCTTTATGTGTTTAAAATGTCTGTGTTTATTTGAGTTTTAAAAATATGAGTCATTATAAATGTGTGTCGCATTATGATGGAAACTTAGCTAATAGTATCATATGATCATTTTAAAATCCCAGGGATTTGAGAAAGCTGAGTTTGAATTCCAGGTCTGTGGTCCTCTGAGCCTATATTATCTAATAAGAAAAAAGAGGATAAGAATCTTTACCATATAAGGCTGTTACGAGGGTTCGGGCAAGTAATAGGAATACGAATTTATATAATGTAGGCTTGGCACACAGCTAAATGGATGAATTTATGAAAGTCCTGTTTTATTGAGTGCCTTACTATGTGCCTGGCACTGTGATAAGCTCTCAGGTGACAACTCTGGGTGAGCGAAAGACAGATGTGGCCCAGCTCTCTTGAGCTTCTCTGGACTGAGTATTAGTTGTAATGGCAAAAAGATGAGTTGGCAAGTAGTCTCTTAACTTTTAAAAAAATGTCTTTGAGGGATAAATATAAGATCTCAAGTTTGTGTATTGTATAGTTGGTGAAGTTTAACACATAGAATACTTATTTGGAAAGGCAACAGATTTAGGGCAGTGAAACTATTCTGTATGATACTATCACGGTGGCTATGTGCTATTATATATACTTGGTAAAAAAGGAATAGAGTGTCCAACACCAAGAGTGAGCCTAATGTCAGCTATGGACTTTAGGTGACAATGATAAGTTCATCGACTGTGACAAATGCACTGCTCTGGTGGGGATGTTGATATTGTGGGAGACTGTGCGAGTGTGAGGGCAGGGGGTACATGGGAACCGAATTCTCTGTACTTTCTGCTCAATTTTGCTGTGAACTGTCCTAAAAAGTAAAGTCCTTAAAAAGATTAAAAGAGAGAGAAAAAAACAAAGCCAAAAATAGAAAGATTTAAAGAAAGAAAAAAAAGCCAAAAAAAAAACCCAAACCCAACGCATAATCGTTTTCATTTCCTTCTGTCCAAAAATTGCTAATAGGTTTGTATGTGGGGATTTTCCATTGTGGTGCAGACCTCCCTTCTTAATTGCAGGGCTCAGTCAAGTTTTTCTGTAAAGGTCCAGATCATAAATATTGTGCACCAAGAGGCAGAATCAAGAATATTATATTAATATCAAAGATTTAAATATTATTTCCACAAATTTTTACTGAAAAAATTCAAACTATAATAATAATTAGGTATCATTGTTGGTAATACAAGTCCACTGATTAGAGGAATGGAGTTCTTTTTTTTTTCTGAGGTATTTCACTTAATTGGGATTCAAACATTTGATTGCAAATGTTTATCTGCAAAAACCATACTTAGCTTGGGGGCCATACAGAAGTGAGTAGTGGGCCCAATTTGGCCTACAGGCCGTAGTTTACCAACCCCTGTCTATTGGTTAAATAGGTAAAATAGAGCCAAATCAGAAAGGTTATAAACTCACATCATATTAATAAGTTATGTGCACAAAGATGTGTTGATTAGCACACCCTTCTGTGTGTTTCTTTATCAAAGCCAAATGTAATTTGTTCTAGTTGACTCCTCCTTTAATGTGAATGATCGATAGGTATTAGTATGCTATTTAAAAATCAGTTTTTCAAAGTGAATGATTTTTCAATGGCTTAATGGGGAAAAAAATGGTAACTGCGTGAGGTGATGGCTGTGTTAACTTACCTTATTGTGGTAATCATTTCACTATGTATGTATATCAAATCATCACAGTGTACACCTGAAACTCACAAAATATTATATGCTACTTACATCTCAATAAATGGAGAAAATGGTAATAGCCAGTAAGATAGATAGATAAATGATAAATGCAAAACTCATATTTTACATGAATCTTTGGTCACTTACTTTGACTTAGTTTTGACACATATAACCAAGAATTTCTATCATCGCTGGATACCTTGCCCCTTCCTTATACGTTTTGAATGTAATGTAAGATTTTATCCTTGAAAGGAAAATTCAGGAATATCTTTTTCTGAATAACTTTTGGTAAGTGATGACTTCTCATTTGTTTGTTTTCTTTATTAAGGCTAGAAATGTGGGAACCTATTCAGATGGTTTTAGTAGTTTGCAATTCTATCCAAATTATCCCTAAAATGAGAGTTCTCAGGAGTGCTAATATATTCATCACACACAAGAAAATTTGTCTTTAAAATTTTTTATTACAATTTTATTGAGATATAGTTGATAGACAGCACTGTATAAGTTTAAAGTGAATGGCATAATGATTTGATTTACATACATCATGAAGTGATTATCATAAGTTTAATAAACATCCATCACCTCATATAGATAGAAAATTAAAGAAATAGAAAAAAAATTTTTCCTTGTGTTGAGAACTCTTAGGATTAACTCTCTTAACTTTCAAATATAACACACAGCACTGTTAATTATATTTATCATGTTGTACATTACATCCCTAGTACTTACTTATCCTATAACTGGAAGTTTGTACCTTTTGACCGCCTTCATGCAGTCCCCCCACCCCTACCTCTGGTAACCACAAATCTCATCTCTTTTTCTGTGAATTTGTTTGTTTATTTGTTTTTGAAGTATATTGACCTACCACACTATGTTAATTCCTTGCTACTCAACATAGTGATTTGACATTTCTGTACATTTCCGAATTGATCACCATGGTAAGTATAGTTACAATATGTCACACCATACAAAGATGTTACATAGTTATGGATTATATTCCCCATACTGTACATTTCACACCTGTGACTCACTAATTTTGCAACTGGAAGTTTGTACCTCAATCTCCCTCACTATTTCTCCCCCCAACCCCAACCCCTCCCCTCTGGCAGCCACCTGTTTGTTCTCTGTATCTATGACTCTGTTTCTGTTTAAAGTCTTAGACCTTTTTGGTTTCTCTTTAGATCGTCTTTAAATGGATGAGATGGCTACCACTCAGATTTCCAAAGATGAGCTTGATGAACTCAAAGAGGCCTTTGCAAAAGTTGGTAAGTATTTTTGGTAGAGTAACTCTAGTAAAGAAATCTTTCTTGGTCCCAATCGAAGTTATTTCTCTAGAGAATTATATGAATGGTTAATCGTGAACCTTAGGGCAAGACAGTTAAAATCAATGGGATAAAGTTTTAGAAGCTACACTTTAAACTGTGTTATTCCTAATTGTATCTAGTATCTAATATGGTCAAAGGTTTTTAGTCCAGGGTCCCAGTCTTTAACTGGGGGCTGCCGTGGCTCCTGAAATTTTTAGACAAATTCTGTGTTATTACCATATTTTATGTATCGTATTTTTCTGAGGAGAGGATTTAGAGCTTTCACCATATTCTCAAAGGGATGCGTGACCCCTGAAAATGTTAAGAACCATTACATGATGTTTCACCTCTGCCTGTTTAACTTGACTTTGTTGCCTTTTTCATGCATCTTCTGTGCCTTTGGATAATGAAGACTGTTCTACTTTCTCAAATTAAGTTAGCATCAGTATAGGATGGGAAGACATAGCATGCCATTTGATTTATCCTTTAACATCATATAACATGTCTTAGAATTTAGCAGCTATGGAAGCAGTTTACAGTATCTACATTCCAAGTTTCAGTGCTCAGGTCAAGTCACTAGAAGATCATGAGAAAACAGGGTTAAGACCCGATTATTGATGTGTCAGCATGAGTCAACATGTGCTTAGAGAGGTATCTATTTGGTATCTCCTTGATTAAAGGGTATAAAGTTTAATTATAATGATTAGTTATTTAAATCAGAATCTACCCTTTGACCTAGGTTGGAAACCTCATTGGTGAAAAGTGTGGAAGTGTACATCTCTATTCCCATATATTTATAAGCAACATTTTCTGTGAAGGCATTTCGTAGTTACAGCATGCCTTGGGAAAAATAATGACCCCCAGCCAGAGTGACTATTCAGAATACCATCAGAATTCTAACTAGGAAAAAAAGATCAAAGAGTTCTGAATCTAACACAATTTTGTGTGTGTGTATACAAAGAAAAGGCAGTCAGTTAACTTGCCATAGGTACCACTTACCCTAAGAAGAGCAGTACTCAGTCTAATATTAGATTGGTTATGAAAAAACAGCAGGTGAATTCTTGGCTGCAAGATTTTTAAATCGCATTATTCTGCAGAAGTTTTTATCATAATTGTTTCAGGATTGCATTTCTGTTGAAGCTTCTGTTTTACTTACATTCATCTTTGAGTGTTGGGGACAGCCTAACTTTTTTATGAGTAGAATTTGTGGGTAGGGACCTTATTATTGCTATTGCTCAATGTTCAAGACCTCACCTCCTCAAATAAATGTTTATCGTTGAATACAGGCCTTGGTCTCATGTGCAGCATCTTGGAAATATTTGTATGCTATATTTTTAAAAAACCGAAGTTAATTCAAATATTGTTTACCCGATGAAACATGAATACTTTTATTAGTAAAAGAGCTTAATTGCTCCTTTAAAGCTTAATGATATAAAGAGGGTTGACCAGTCATCTCCAAGGAGGAAACAGGGCTAAATTGCTCTAAGTGAGGGACCTATTAGAACTTGGACTGCAAGAAAGGGTCACTGTGAAACTACTGTCTTACTTTAAATCCTACACCTTGGAGGGTTTAAGGTAGGCAAACACCTTCCCAGCGGCAGGGGATTGGACCATGTGTCTTATTGAAGTCCCTACCAAGCACATATTCCTATGATATGCAGACTCATTATTCTATATGCTGTAAATAGGAATTCTGGAGTCCAAAATTTCTGCCTGTTCCACATATCATTCTTTTGTATTCCCCCTCAATATCTAGCTCAGTGTTGCACACATGTTAGATTCTCAATAAATAAATTGTTAATTGATTGAATCCCAAGGAATTATACGTAGTCTTTTCGTGTCCTGGGACTTTGTCAACTGTGAATTCAAAGAGTCTTTGTTACAAAGATTTTCATCATGGTGGAATTTATTGCTAAAGGTCTTGGCCATTACAGTGTAACACATAAAATATTATTTCTCAGCATATTAAAGGACTTGTATGTAGTCTGTCTTTTAGAAAAGTGTTTCAAGACCCAGCTAAATCTTTTGATTTTCCTTTAAAATCTTTGTAGTTTTTAGTTGTTCTTAGTTATGGAGCCCTCAGGCAACTGTCAAAGGTGTTATAGAAATCCTTTTCTTTTTCATTCAAAGAAACTTGATTTTTAAAATCAAGCTCTATAACTTATTTTCCTGACAAGGACAGTTCCTTCTTGTGGGAGGGAAGACTACTTTGTCTCAGTTCAATTGTGACAAAATATGGAAATCATTATACGGTTTTCCCCATCTATTAACATTAATAGCCTTGATTATCTCTTTAGAAATTCTGCAGAATCATAGTGTGTGGAGAAAATCTCTGTAATTACCACTAATCATAGGTTTTGTTCAATCAATTAATAGTGCTTTGAAACTCTCTTTACTAGCAATAAATTGAGTATTAAGATTTAAAGTTCTCCTTTCACTCACTTTCTGCACCTGCTTAGCGTTAAATTCCAAGCAGTATATTTTCACTTAATTATTTTCATTTTCTAAACATTTGTTTCCAGTATTTCCCACTAGGATAGCAGAAGCCTTGGCTCTCATTTTTCCTGCTTCATAATGTTTGTTTCAATTTAAATGCATTTTTCCTGCTTCATAATGTTTCTGTTTCAATTTAAATGCTGCAGTGCTGCATAAGTTCCTTCTAAAGAAGAAGAAATAAAACTTTTTAGAACACTTAGGAAGTAAATATTTTACCAAGTAGAAAGTGTCTTTTACATTTTGAGAATTTAATCTTGTTATGGAAGCTAGAGGTCATTTGAATGATTACTTCTCATGAAGATAAATCCATGTAATGTAAATCTTTTCAGATTGTCTGTAGTCCTACAAACACATCTGACTTTTCTCTCTCCAAAGCAATAGATAGCCACTCAGCTTTTTTTTCTTTAAATGCAAATTCAGCACCTTTAAAACAAAAAAATAATGGAGTTTTATAAATGACTAGTAATAGTGCGGGTATATTCTTTTGAGGCTGTGCACCAAACTATGCCAAAAAATTTTGGTTCTGGTGATTGTAGCTGTACCAGATTTTCTCATCTCAGGAAGTTGAGTTGTTTCCGATTACTTGATATTCTCTAGTATGCAACCACATCAGGATGATGCCGCAAAAGCCTGGTGGTTTCATTTAATTTACTTTTAGTATTCAGTAAAACAACACCAGTGCATATTTATTTAATTATGGCTTAAAAAATAAAAACTACAGCCTAACCAAAAAATTAAACAAACCACTACTCTTTCGGTGTGCCATCTGGTTAATTATCGATGGGCTAGTAAAAAGGAATGTCTCAGGATAGTCTGAAAGCCATGTTTTGATGGTTTGGAAGATGGAAGGAGTACGAATCTGTGAGTGTGTGGGGTAAGAGCAAGAGCACACGTGTGTGAGAATGTGCTCGTGTGAACGTGTGTGTGGGCGTGTATGTGTTTTTAAAGTGAGGAAGTGGCAGCAGGTGGAAAATGATGGCCAAACTGCTGGAAGTTTTGAGTTGGAAACAACATTGTTGGTTGCCTGGTCTCAGCCCTCTAACCTTGTCCAGCCTTCAGCTGTATTTGACCTCCACCCTTGGGGATCCACTATTAGGATGAACTCTGAAAGTAATGACCTCTATTCTACCCTTAACTGGGACTGATTAAACGGCCTCTTATATGTATTTGCTGGAATGAGCTACCTCAAAAGGTATAAGCTGTGAAAGGCAAAACCTGTATTTAGCTAAGCATCTGGAGGTGTTTAGCAGCTGCCTTTTCTAAAGTTTTAATGCCTAATGAAAGCTCGACTTTATTGCTTAGATCTTAGGATGGAATATAATCTAAATTCCTATACACAAGTCTTTTGGCTGAGTGTCTTAAATTAATATTTCATGTGCTTTCATAGGAAATCAAGGTTTTGTGTGTGTAAATCCATTATTGTTAGAAATACAGATTCCTTTTGTCATTTTTTAGTCCAAAAATTTGTGCAGTATATTGGTTAAACTAAATGGAATTTTTAAACCCAGCTTCTCTGAAAGGATGTGCATCTGCACTTGATTGGTTTTCTTCTTAAACTCCTAATGAGCACTGTCCGTAGTGGGTTGGTAAAGAGGTTGCATATGTGTTGCAGATGAGGACATGCATATGCGACCTCTTTATAAAGAAAGACACTAGATGTGGACAGATTCAAGGATGGATAAGGCAACACACACACACACACACACCCCCTGGGGGTCAAAGGAAATCTCAGTCTTTCTCACTGTCAGATTTATAAGACAAAGTAGCACCCCAAAAGATGCTTTTGAAGTGACAGATTGCACTGCATACCACCTGGACATGGGCAGTGTAAAACACCAGCCAAAATCAAAACCACTTGAATTCTGGCTCAGCTTTCTCCAGACAAGTACTTAAAATAGCTTAAATAACAGGATGCAAGGGGAGGGAAAACATTTCCTTTTAAGGATATGCATTCTTGGTGTGATTCAAACTTCTGCAGGAACATGGCTGTATAATAAGTTTATTTACTTTAAGGTTACTTGGGGGGAGGGTTTGAGGAGACTTAACTGGCATCTAAAATAAAACTTGGTAAAAGAGCATAATGAGGTTTCTTTTAAAACAGAATGCAGATGTGAACTTACATGTGTCATCATAGAGACAGACAGGGAGAATCTGTTGTTTAAAACATTTGGTTCTTCATTTTCTGATGAATTTAGCAGCCAGTATGAAATGTGGGCCTCTCTGGTACAGCATAGGGAGCGTCTTAGCGTCTTTTTTTTTAATTTTTTAAATTTTTTTTTAACATTTGCTGAACCCTGCTCACTCTCTCTCTCTCTCTCTCTCTCTTTTTGGAGGGGGAGGTAATTAGATTTGTTTATTTAGTTATTATTTTTTAATGGAGGTCCTGGGGATTGAACCTAGGACCTTGTGCATGCTAAGCACGTGCTCTACCACTTGAGCTATACCCTAGCCCCCTTTTTTTTTAAGTATTGTGATTTTTCTTTAAAAATAGAACACTTAATAATATCTTGAAATTTCACTCTTGTCTTTGTGCAGGGACTTTGTTCATTGGGTAGGTGGAGTTTCTTTTCTCCGGCAGCCCGTCATTGTCCATACTGACCAGATTTTCTGAACCAAGAAGTTGAGACCCATGTGTGCAGAAACATTGAGAATGCTCTAGATAAGACAGGCTTTATGATAACATCTACTTTATAGGTAGTCGAAAATATGATGCTGGAACAGAAGACTCTTCGAAATGCAGAACCTGTTCCACCAGACGCCAATGTGTAATGAAGAAAGGGCAAATGAGCCAGAAAGGGCCTCCGGAAAATTGGCAGCTTTAATGAGAAAAGAAAAGACTGCCATTAGGCCAGGAGGTTGTGATTTCCAGTTGTTAAGACTGTTTTCAATCTAGGTCTGTGCTTTTTTGGGTCAGTTTATTATTAAATTCTCATGTTTATGTCAAAACTCAGAATAGGAAAAGTTCACCATGAAATACAGTCTTGAGCTCCTGGTTAATAATGTCACTGACAAGGTAGAAGCTTTCTAAAATGCCTTTCTGCTATCATATTCTGGCCTTCTGAAGCACAGCACACTAGATCTCTAATCTTGCTTAAGTGTGTGTGTGTGTGCACGCGTGTGTGTGCGTGTGCACTTGCGTGTGCGTGCATGTGTGTTTTGGCTGAGGACTGGAAATAAAATTAGCATAAAACTCTTTAAAAATAATTGTACCCTATTTTGTCTTTCAAGTCCTTTAGCAGCTGGGAGATTTTCTAAAATTAATTGCAAGCTGCCTTTTTAGGCTCCCTCTGCCTTCTTATTGAAATTTAAATTGTTTTCTTCAAAAGATATGATTTAGGAACTCGAAGAAAGCCTGGCTGTAATTGGCCGGTACTCACACTGAAATGCCTTTGATCTCAGGAGGTAGTACAAGCTGGATCTGCTGTTAAAATACTGAGAAATAGCAGAGGAGGTAAAACTTTATAAATACGTAAAAGTAGATGACACACGGTCTGTGGTTCTCTTCCCATATCAGGAAAGATGTAGGAAAGAGATTCAAAGTGACTCCAAATTTTGATAAGGATTTTGAAGCCACAGTTTCAAGTAAGACCGAGGAGTTCCGTCTGATTAATTTCTGTGTCTTTGGTGTCTAGCGCAATGCCTGCTACAGAGTGGGCACTCAGTTTGCTCCGGAACTTGACTCATGGTAAACAAGTGCACAGATATTTCTTAATAAAGTCAAAGCAGATTTCTATGCTTAGAATGAGAGAGAGGCCCTGACCCATCGGCCATCCCTGGTAGTCTACTTGGATACTGCTTGGTGGGTGTGTTCACTTAGAAAACCAAATTACAGATCTGAAGGCTGCTGGGTGGGGACAGGATTAGAACAAAGGGAATGAGATTGAATGTTATTTAAGGGATATTTCTGTCTTTAGGGTTTCCTGATGAATTGCCATTCAGTCTTTCCATGCTATTTCTGCATTTTTTGGTCACTGCTGTTTGCTTAGTTCTGTATTTAAAATGCTCATTAGATTAGAGCAGCCTTTTCCTGCTTTAATACTTAGGAATCAATGATCCTACAAAAATAATTTTTCCCACTGATTATTCTGTGCAAGGTACTGTGCTGCATATTGGGGCTAGTGATAAAAAGATTTAGAAGAATCTTTATCAAGAGATTTACAATCTCATAAGATGGGCAGGTAATGACAAATTCTATTCCTCCAACCCCTCTTTAAAATGTTCCTGTCCATTACTAAAAGCATCAGTTATTACTACTTTTACTTCAGAATAGTGTTTCCTCATGTGGTTATTTTATGTTAGTTATATTTTAGGGTGGCTAGTTCCTGGCATCTTTTAATCACATCAGTGAGCATCTAATTAATGCTCAAGGGAGGTTATTTTAGAAAGGGTGCACACAAGTGGTAGTTCCCCCATTGCCTGCTCCTTTCTTCTATCTAAAGGGAAGAAACTGCCAGATATATGAGACTCTCAGGGCCTTTCTTGGTTTCATGTAGCTTTGACCTTATTATAGTTCTCCAGTATTTACTTTTAAACATCTCTACCTTCACTTCTATTGTATTACCGAGAATACAAAAAGAACAACATGCTGGGTCTAAACTAGAGTAAAGAACACAATTAAATTCTGCTCAGATATGTCATTTCAGAAGTCAGGGTAAAGTAAAATACATTTTCAAATACCCTTCTATCAGAAATTGCTGGAGTGGACAGACAATTTGCAAGGAATAAGCTATCTCCTTCTCTAAAGATACTGTAAAATGAACAAACATAGCATTTAGATAATAACGTATAGTAGTCATTAGAATGTTGTTACTCTGTATTTGTTTTTAATGTGTATGATGTTTTTATTTCCAGTTTTTAGAGCCAAAAATGGACCTTACAGGTCATTTGATCTACAGCCCTCCTTTTACAGATGAGGAAACTAAGATCTGGAGAAATGACTTGGTCAAATGAGTGGCCAAGATGAAATTAGACCCTGTGTCACATTATTCCCACGTGTTGTGTCCCTTCAGCTATGTTGTATATCTTTCACTCCATCACACTTACTCCCTAGTACTGAGCTCTCTTTTAACTTTTTAAAGAAAATGGGAGGAACAGATTGGTATATACATGGAAGAAGGTATATTCAAACTCAAGAATTTCATTTATTAAAAGTTCCTAAAATCCTGCCACAGTGCCATGTGGATTACTTTGTTCTTTTTAGCAACTGCAGATGTTGTTGCTGGATTGATTTCTGTGTATAAACACTTTACTAATAAAGTGTTTGATGTATGGCCTTTCATAAGTTCAAAGCAAAGAGTGAAGATGTGCCCTAGGGGGATTAAATGCTTTACCTCGAAGGAAGTATTAGTGATTTTCAAAAGTGTTGAGTAGTTGGGGGTTGATGCTTTAAAAGTATAGATATTTTAATTGATAGATTTAATATATAGTCATCTATGTTTAAAAATATTTGACTCTAGAATTATATGCTTCATTAAAAGTAAAGATACAGTTTCATCAACCTTCAACATCTTGGGGAAATGGTTTCATACAGGGGATTTAATATTTTAATAATTGACCCAAATTGGCTACTATGAATTATGCTTAGATCACACTTAGAATAAAATCCAAAGTGTGTCCCGTAGCCTCTAAGACCTTTTATGATAACTCCCTGACCTCATCTCTCGTTTTCTTCTTTGCTCACTCTGCTCAAGTTATGCTGGGTCTCTGCTGTCCCCAAAACACACCAGAACACTCTTTCACATCACAGACTTTGCATTTGCTCTTTCCTCTCCCTAAAATCTCTTCCCCCAGATAGCCACATGATTTGCTTCCTTACCTCACATACATCTTCATTCAAATATAACCTCATCAGAGTGGCCATCTATCTAAATAATATTCTATCTAAATAGCAACCCCACCATCACCCACATCCTTACCTGCACTGTAACCCAGGGTTATTCAGTTTCAACACTATTGACATTTTGAGCTGCACAATTCTGTGTTGCAGAGAGTGGGTGAGGGGAGTCACATGCATTGTAGGATTTTTAGCGGCATCCCTGGCTTCTATACACTGGATGCCAGGAGCATCTCCCCCACCCCTGGTTGTATGTGGCAATCAAAAATGTCCCCAGATATTTCTGAATGTTCCCTGGGGAACAAAATAACCCCCAGTCCAATCCCTTACCCCTCTTTTTTTTTCATACCACTTATGTTATAGTATATTATATTTTATAATCACATCTCATGTTATATGTTATTTGTTTATTAGTATGGATGTGAGCTTTTGTACAGCAAGATTTTCTTTCATTGGATGCGGTATCCCCAATCCCAGGATCAGTATCTGGTACAATTTTTAAGTAATGTATCAAGTGAATCGGCCCTGAATCAAGGCCAGCCGCTTGCTGAAGCTGTTGGTTTCAAGCAGAAGCCTAAAGAAAAGTCTTTTTATGGTCTGTTGGCCATTTCAGAACTGTGGAAATGTAATGGTCAATTCATTAGAAAGAAACATCTGAGTCATTGGTGATAGATGTGGGCTAATGTTTATTTGTAGCTGATTAATACTGGGATTCCAAAATTTAGAGATCCCTGATTTAACTTGTTCATTAGAATTATACTACTGTTCATAATAATAATACATATAAGGATCCAATTACTACCCCCAAAAATTGCTGTGGGTTTTCCACAAAAACAGTAGGATGATTCTTTTTGAGTTGTTTATTGGATTGTAAAAGTGCATCTATATTGTGGACATTGATTGAGAAAGTTACTTTCATAGTAAAGCACTTGTTAAATAATTTTTGGAAAACAGTAATGTATCAAATGAATTAACTTCACTGTATATTTTCTTGAATGGTGCTGTCATCACCTTGAGTCATTTTTCTATTCAGATTGTTTCCTTTTATTACAATAATTAAATTTATATATGAAAACCAGTGGAGGATCTAAGGAATAAAAAGCATTTTTGAACAATAAGTATTTGAACTTGCTGCTGAAAGTCCAACTTTCTTTACTAAAAAAATATACCCAAGTGATTATAACCTTCAGGACATTAGCCTTCTTTCACAAATAAATTAACTTTTGGTCACTAATCAATTTTTTCCCCCATTTTTAACAGTTTCAAAATAAGCAGCATCGGCACTTAGGTATATACTGTTAAAATGATGGCAGCACAAAAATTATTTATAGACTCCATTTAAACATTTGTATTACTCATGACTGCATTTATTTTTATGAGCTCTATATTTGCTTTGGACTAAAGTTTATTTACATTAACTTTTGAAAAAAGTTGGCACTGAAGATGGTAGCTTAATTTCAGGTATGCTTTGTAATATAATCGGCACTAATTCGTACTATTCTATTAGACTAAGGGGAGAATAAGGGGCACAGTGTTTTACTGGTGTATAATCTATTAATTCTTTTTTTTTAAGTCCTGTTAGCTTGATGATTTAATAATAATTTTATGAAACAACTATACTTTCTTAATATTGGGGATGCTATTTTTAAGTAAAGCTATTTATACACTGTTTAAAATAGAAATATGATGTAAAACCATGCCCTTTCAGTTAAAATTTGCATTTCCATTTCAAACATCCTTAGGTACCAAACAGTAAGAAAGGAAAACATTGTATCTAGGCGAGCTTATGAACTGAGCCTCAAAAGAAAAATACTCTAATAGGTTAACTTATTTCCTAAAACTTCCTTTCCTTTTTTTGTTTGCTCTCCCATTTTACAAAGATCTCAACAGCAATGGATTCATTTGTGACTATGAACTTCATGAGCTTTTCAAGGAAGCTAATATGCCGTTGCCAGGATATAAAGTGAGAGAAATTATTCAAAAACTCATGCTGGATGGTGACAGAAATAAAGATGGGAAGATAAGTTTTGATGAATTTGTTTATGTAAGTATGTGAAAATCAACCTAAGTTATTAGAAGTCATGATTGTTCCTTTGTCTTATGGGTTCTTTTAGTAATAAGTCCTGTTATATTAAGTTCCTAAATACATAACATTAGTACTATTATAACTAATAAAATTTCTCTCATTTCCACCTACTATACTTGCTTCATTCTTTTAGCCATTAGAATATCTTAACAAAAGAACTGAGAAAAAGAATGCTGACAGAATCAAAGATAAAACACTCAGTCTCCTTTGGGGGCATCATTAAAGGTCATTTTTCAAGGTGCAAAATGACATCCTCAAAGTGTCCTTTCTGTCTCCCTCAGTCAACAGTGTGCTCCCAAATCTTAATGATACACCCCGACTCACAGTCTTGGAAGCTTCCTGAGTTGAACTTTCTGATTAAAAAGATGTTTGCTACTCTTGTGGTAGTAGTATTTAACTGTACCGTGTTCTCTAGGATAATAATTTTGATAATTGAAAGTTAGGAGCATATCCTTTCAGTCCACTGGAAGAGACATTTGAAATTCTTGTTTTCTTCTCTAGTATCATCAAATACTCTTCAAAGTTAGAGGCTGATGTTTTAAGTCTTCTACCCCCAAGCACCTTATGTTCCATCCTCAGTGCTTAGGGACTGTATGGCCGTCACTACTGAAGCCTAATAGTTTTCGCTGCCAGTGCATGGGGTCAAGATGTTTTCTAGACATATGCCATTTTCCATCCATATTCATTGATAAAATATTTGAGATATATATTGCAGAATAGCTGTTGCCTCTTCCCTCAATTAAGGACACTCTTAAGATTTTGTTTTTGTTTTTTATTAAAGGCTCTTTGACTAGATCTAATTGGGCATTGCTTACATATATTGCAGATAGGTAATTAGTGCCTAATACTTACCACAAAGTTCCTGACACTCCTATCCTCCTTTTCCACGGTTTGTTTTTGCCCCAGGACACCTGAAAGGAGAACATATACTCCCATCAGTAACCATGGCTCGCTATAGCAAGTGAAATTCTGATATGTTTTCTCTGATTACAATTAACCCCTTTAGAACACCTTGAGAGTTCCAGAAGCAAATTGACTAAGTAATGATGTCTATTCAGCTGATAGAATTTGCGGGGACAGGGCAGGGTGGGAGGAATGTCGCTGTTAAAAAATGTAGACATGTGTCATAATTATAATGCTGTAGTTCTTGCCATCTTCTTTTGAAATACTGATTTCTTCTCCACCATTTTCATCTCCAGTTATTGCCAAAGCCTTTTGTTTTGAATCCTATGTTCAATAGTAAGTTGTAGTTGACTTGGAATATGAGCACTTGCATGTCTTCTGATGTGTAATTTGCCCACCTTGTAACTGCATGTTTAATTGTGAATTTCAAGCAGCTTAGAGCAGTAGTTGATGACGATCACTTATTTTTGATACAATTTTCTGCTCAGAATTGTTTAATCTACTAGAAAGAACAGACATAAATCATTAAGATTTGCAGTGTGCCAGTATTTTTAAGGACACGGTTATGAAATTGTCTTTGAGAAAAATCATGTTAGGGAAATATTTAATTTTGTGTATTTGAAACGTTGCTGATTCTACACAGCTCTTGGTGGCTTTTAAGTGAGGCAGTGTGATTACCCCAGTATTTTTCTTAAAAAATGAATAACAGGCATAATAATATTTGGCATCACCAGGGATTCTTTTTTAAAAATGAAATACTAATGAGGACATTGTAGGTTAAAATGTCTATTTTAGAATTGGAAGGAATCAATTTGTTTATACTCCTTTATTTTTCAAATTAAAAAAAAAAAAAAAAAGCCTGGGTTCCTGAGAAAGGAAACTACTTGCCCAACATTCCACAAGAGACTAGTGGCTTTTTCCAGTTACCTCCCTTCTATTCAAGAAATTTGAAATGTGAAGGACAATAAAAAAACCTACCTGAAGTTTCAGAATGATACCACCATGACTGTACTGAAAGAAAGATGGGTGTGTAACCGTCTGTCCACTCCCATCTGCCTTGTCATCAATGAAACATCTTACAAATTGTCAAACAAAATATGGGTTGATCTTAGTTATCTGGAAAAGAGGAAGCACATTATTCATGTCAGGGATTACCATAAGGAAATAAACAAGTTCTTGCATGTTAGTCGTCTGCTTTTTATTTAAATTGCTGCTTAGGAGGTGTCAGTCGCAAACCAGGCTACAAACAAAATCAGTTTATATTAATTTTGGAGACAAATATATATGTGTAGAAAAGAGTCCTCAAATTATATGGAAACTTCACATTTTAAAATAAATATATTAAGTGATACTGTTTCTTCTAGATATTTCAAAACTAAATTACTGTATGAAAACGAATATATGTATATTCACGTGTGACTGAAGCATTATGCTGTACACCAGAAATTGACACAACATTGTAAACTGACTGTACTTCAATTGAAAAAGAAAAAAAACTAAATTACTGGATTTTTACCCTTACGAGATAATAGTGGGGTTTTTTTTCCCCTGCATCTGTAAAAAGAATGGTATGGCAGTAAGTTCTTTCAGCAGAGATGTCTGCATTGAACTCTTATTTTCACAGTGAGAACCTTGCTCTAACATATTGGAAATAAGTTGTTGACCTGTTTTAGGACTTTTACTAATACTACCCACATCATAGGATTAAGTAACTTTATGTAAAGTGCTTAGAACTGTACCAGCCATGTAACAAATGCTACATAGCTGTTACTGGTAGTTATTTTTATTAAAAGGGCAGTGTTCTTTTCCTATTATTACTAAATTTAGGCCTGCAACAGATTCTCCAAAAAGTAAAAATTCAGACCTGCTACTTTGGAAACAAGCCTCAAACACTGGAAGCCAGTCTTTTTTGTTTTTTTTTTTTTGTTTGTTTGTTTTTTGCAGTTCTTTCTGAGATCTTTCTTTCTTAAGTCCTGTACCTCTACATCACTCTGGTTGGGCCACTATTCCTGTGCTGAGCTAGGAAGGTGATGAAACTTCTAAAAGGAAAAAGAAACATGAATGTTCCATGAAAGAGACTGGAAAAGATGTCTAGAACCAGAGTGAGCAGTGTACACCAGGAGTTTGTTCACACATGATAAAGCAAGTCCTTCCTCATGGAGGGAAAACAGCATGAAACAGTGAGCTCATTAGTATCACAATGGGCAGCTTTGAAAAGATTCATTGACAACTCTCCAGCACAGTAGTTGGCCTGGTTTTATCTCTGATTTCAGAGATTCTTGTTAAGCCAAGGCTTATACTCAAACAGCTTTATCATCCACTGAAGCGACTTCTCTACTTGAATAGAAAATAAAATTCTCACGTAGTAAATCATTTTAACAGATACATAAGTCTTCGATTATCACTTATCTTTTAATTTTTTTTTAATCTAAAGAACAGAGGGGAATACTATGAAACTGAAAATTTGAACTTGGCTGGAATAATTTATTTTAAAGTATTTTTAAAAGGAAGGAAGGAAGGTCTTGTAACTTTTGTAAGACAACGGAAAGTTAACTAATTTAATTGCAACATGGCATGCCATTCCCAAGCATTAGGAGTTTAACTGGAGCTGTCTAGGTAATTGCATTAGTAAATTTTACAGCAGACACTCTTTTAAAAATTCTTATTTGTATTATTCCTCTTTTCCATGATGTATACAAATTTGGATTTATTTTTCAGCTGAAATTGTGATCATGGAAACAACCTAATTTTTAAAAGCTAATGATCCTTGAGGCAAAAATAGTCATAATAAGAAAAATAACATTTCATACGTCATTCTGAGGCAGTGACTCCGAGGCAGTCACATTTTGGATATTTTTTGTCATTCCAGTGATTTATGATATCTCAGTCTTGAGGAAAAACACACAGCTCAGATTCTAATTTACCAGACAACGTTTTACTAAATGAAGTAGAGTTTAGAGTGAGAATAGTGAATATTGTTTTTTCACTGAGCAGATATAGAGTTATCAGAGAGGCAGCTGTGGGAACGAAATGCATCGCACTTTAAGACTGCTACATTCTCGGGTAACCATTTTGTTGTGTAATCTTGGCTTCGAAAGGAAGGTAAATTAGATGAAATTACAGTTGGACTAAAAAAATCAGAGTGCGAGTAAAAATAATTTTAACGGTTTGAAAATTACCCAGAGTACATGAGTCAGCTCTGCACTATTAAACTTAACAGGAGCAAGTATAATAGCCAGAGAGGAGGAAGAGTGATTTCCTGGGTTGGGTGTAATATTTAGAGTGGTCAGTGTGTATGTGTGTGTCTGTATGCACGTACAGACATAGACACGTGTACACACACACCCGTTCTGAAAGTCTGCCTCGGAAATTATAGGTATAGCATGCAATCACAGCTATGGAAGTTGAGTGAGCTTCATCTTGTAAAACTTACTGCTTACTAACTATTTTCCTAAATAAAATTGGATTTGCAAGTCCAAGGAAAACCAAGATTCAAGAAAGGTAGCAGGAAAAGATGACTTTGGGACAGGGCTGCAGCAACTTTCCTGCCAGTTCCAAAAAGCCACTCTCTTTTGATTGATTAATTACAAAAAGGTGCCCTCTTGGAAAGACTAAATGTAAAAAGGCACTACTGTGTTGGCCTGACACAGTCCTGTGCAAGACACCAGGCCTGCTTAGGGGAGCGTGGACTGGATTTCAGCTTCTGCTTGTGGCTGCTGTCAGAGATACAGCCAGAACTGCTAGATACCGTGACCCTGTTCTACGAACTCAGACATAGGCTAGCCCTCCTGAGGTGTGTGTGAGAGTATGTACCTGTCAGTAATGCTAAAGGCCTTTAATTATCATCTTTCTGTTCAGTGACTTTTCCATTAGGGCCATACGTGTCTTTTGATAAGCCCTTTTAAAGAAGTTTTTATGAAAATGCTACATCTTGCTCTTTTACAGGCGGTGGCTAATTTAGCCATGCCCACTGGTAGATCAGGAACAAACTGGAGGTTAGGTCAGTTCCAGTATCTCAGACACATATAGGCAGACCGTTGGAATGTCCACTCATTCAGTCAGGCAGTTAGAGTAGGATATGAAATTTGCTTTCTTACCACCTGCTCTTGTACAGGTGGGATGTACAGGTTAATTTCATAAGCCATGGGCCTTATTGTGAAGACAAGCTGGACTTCATACATGCTCCAACAAGACAATCACTGAAAAGCCTCTTTTTCTGAGTTTATTCTCAACAGTCATCTATTGCTGCCAACTGAACACTTTTTAAGACACTTTCCCCCTCATTATTGTATACATTTAGGTTGAACAAACTTTTACTGAGCTACCCCATTATAAAAAATAGTCTTTTTGGCTGAGCAATAAAATTTTCATCTTTCTTTGCTCTATGAGTCGTGCTTAAGGAAGGGGGGATCCTTCAGCCTCTTCTCTCCAGGAAAAGAACAAAGCCTTCCTTGTTCTAGAAAATTAACAGATTTACCTGTGCCTTTGAACTACACCAGTTTTTGGCTTAAAGCGGCTTCAATGCATGTGGCACTTAATGTTTTTGACAAGTGTGTACAGCTGACTTTCTGGCAATTCGTTTTCAGTAGCTGTATCATAGTACTTGTTTAGCATTTTAAAAACTCAAGCCCAGTTTGCCTTATCTTTTAACACTCATCACCTGTGGAGCGAAATGTAGCTTCTCAGAGTATAAAAGAAGATAAGTAATATGCTAATGGTTGTGCCTGATTGAAAATTGTGAACCAACAACGTATTTTCATTAATAGATTTTCCAAGAGGTAAAAAGCAGTGATATTGCGAAAACCTTCCGCAAAGCCATCAACAGGAAAGAAGGGATTTGTGCTCTGGGAGGAACTTCGGAGCTGTCCAGTGAGGGAACGCAGCATTCTTACTCAGGTAATAGTTTTACCCGCATAAGGTTAACACAACGAACTAAGTGGGGTGCCTGCTGTAACGTCAAGGAGGCTCTCTAGAAAAACATTGCCTCCTAATTAAGAAGACAGTTGAAGTCGTTCTGACCTGTATTTGGACTTGGGGCTAATTCTTGCTGTAAAAGCATTAGAGGTATTTATTTTATGGCTTTGTTAGCTTGCAGGAGAGATGATAGCCTGTGTGCACTGATAGACTTTATTAGATTAGAGCTCTACACAGCAGTATAATTTTTAAAGAATTTTGTAACTAGCTTCTCCTAGGCTCAGTTAACCCTGTTCTATTCATTTTGTTAGTTTTGTAATTCCTAATAGCCACTGTGTTGCATTCAGTGGTTTCCAAAGAGGGTAACCACACTGTAACATTCAGTCCTCCTGAACAACTATTTCAGGCTTTGGAGTCAAGTATTTAACCTAGAGTGTGAACTAATGTCTTGTTATTCGACATAATTATAGAGGAAGAAAAATATGCTTTTGTTAACTGGATAAACAAAGCTCTGGAAAATGATCCTGATTGCAGACACGTCATACCAATGAATCCAAATACCGATGACCTGTTCAAAGCTGTTGGTGATGGAATTGTGCTTTGGTAAGATGTTGGCTTATTTTATATCCAGGTTTCCAAAAATCAGCTTCCATGTAATTGATGAATATTCATTTCTGGATACTTGACAGCTTCATCTCAGGAAATAATTAGAATTGAAAACTTTTTATGTCAATATCTCTTTAATTTCAAGTACCATAGCCTCCAAAGGAAAAAAGAGGCCACTCTTAACACGTTTTACTCTGCAGTTACTTTTTTCTGAAAAATGCATTTGCCATTGCTGCTGCCCCAGAGCCAACGGTGTATTGGCAGAAGTGATATAACATTATCAACACTTTGTTAGTGGATGCTCCTGTTTTGAGGCAGTGGTGCACAGTGGTTAAGAACATGCTCCATAAGCAGTCTGCCTGGTCCCTGTTCAGGCTCTGGCAATCAGTAGCTGTGTAACCATGATCAAGGTATTCAGCCCCTTTGCATTTCAGGTTCCATCCATTATAATCCCAATATTGTACTTAACCTTACAGGGTGATTGTGCGCATTGAGTGACTACATACAGAGCGCTTAGAACAGTACAATGGATATATTTCAGATGGCAGTGTACCATATGTAAAATTCCTTTTTCGTTCAATAAGGTCATTTTAGTTGTTTGAAAAGCTAATTTTCAGAATGTGAAATATCCCTTTTCTTGCCATTTATATGCTGTAAAGAAATAATTCCCCTTATGTTTTAATAGAAAGAATCATATGGTACCATTTATTTAGTATTTTGCATGGGAAGAAGCATGGTTTTTCCTATGCAGAATAACGTGTTTTAGGGCAGTATTATAAGCATCTAAAGTGTTAAGAGTCTAACTCCAAATTTTAACCTAATAAATCAGATTCTAGCCTAATTAATATAACCTTTGTTTCATCATTATCACTGTATTTCCAGCACCAAATATAGTACCTGGCACATCATTTAGGCACTCAATAAGTATGTGATGAATGAAAAACTCTCATGCTCAATTAATTTTACCTCTTTGTAGATAAATAGTAATTTTAATTCTGAATTATATAGTCTAGAAGAGAGACTCAATTTCATTGTGGGATATTATCTGTTTTTAACATTTATCCAAGTAATTCATTCTTCTAAAAGAATGTGGAAAATACAAAAAAATTAAAATAAGACAATATGCTGCAATCCCCAACTCAGAAATACTCAACTACTGTAAACATTTTGGTCTTTTTTTTAACTTGCATTTTTATATGTATAGCTTTTTGTGATCAACATGATAAAAGTCACATATTGCATTTTTTCAGATTACATGAGAGATCTGTTATAATAAGCCTTAAAATATTTGTGAGCATTTACAGACTCTTTAAAAATCAACACATTTTTACATTCTTATTTCAGTAAAATGATCAACCTTTCAGTTCCCGACACAATTGATGAGAGAGCAATCAACAAGAAGAAACTTACACCTTTCATCATTCAGGTATGCACTGTTCTCACCGCCTTCTTCCAAGAAACTACTATTTGCGGACCTGTTCTACAGACCATAGGCTCTGCACTTTGCATCTTCTCATTTAATTCTCATAACAACTCTGAGTTTAGGTTTATTTTCCAGATTTCACAGAGAAGAAAAGCTGAGACTCAGAATGGTTTCTGAGCTTGCCCGAGGTTCACGTTGAAACTTAAGTTCAAATCTAGGTCTAACTGTAAAGCCTTGTGTTCATTACATTTGGTATTCAAACATACAAAAATACGCAAAAATATTTAAGCTCTTAATTAATTAGCATGCTTAAAGAATGGAGGAGTTTTCTTCTCCATAAAGTGAGTATTGGACTATTGGATAGCAAAATCCCATTAGGCAAGAGCACTTCTTGGGATGTGGAGATAGAAAACTTCTAGAACTCTCAGGTGTAATAGATCTCGAATTTAGGCATTTTTAGAAATACGACATTTAAGCCACCCAGATATACTTAACTTTAATCACTTAGCCTTTTTCTTTAGTGTCAGTGTACTTCAAAAGGGTCCAAATAAAAATACCAAGTTAACTTCCCCTGGAAATCTGGAAAATACAGTAACAATATGCTTTTAACACCGAAGTCTGGATATTGTTTCCTATAGATCATATATGTGTGAAATTAATTAACTTCCTCACTGCGTGTTATTTTCTGTGAAGGGAGAAATAGACCACAAAAAACAGAAAGGTCAAGAAGCAAGTGTTGTAAATTGGCTGTCTTGCAGGAAAACTTGAATTTGGCACTGAACTCTGCTTCTGCCATTGGGTGTCATGTTGTGAACATTGGTGCAGAGGATTTGCGGGCTGGGAAACCTCATCTGGTTTTGGGACTCCTTTGGCAGATCATTAAGATCGGTTTGTTCGCTGACATTGAATTAAGCAGGAATGAAGGTAATGGAACACAGTCATTATTTCAAAAGTTGTTTATTGGTCATGTTTTTCCTAGTCATCCAGACTGTCATGCTTTCACTTAATTGAGGTGATTAGATGATAACTAGAATTCACATAAGGTAATGCTATAGTGTTATTCAGGAAAACAGCCTAATTATAACTTCCTTCTTTAGTAGAAATTAACATTTATCTAGCACTACAGAATTTATTTCACAGTAAAGACACAAAAGCACAGAGAGTTTAAGGAACTTGCCCAGAGTCCCCAAATTTGAGGTCTCTTCTTTTCTGCTCTGCCTACACAGTCCCGACCCCATCACCACCCTCAGCTCCAGCACTGCATACCATCTCCTATTTTTAATACCTTTTCTAGTCTATCATACATTTAGACGTCTTCAAAAATATTCTGACCTACCCTCGATGATCTTCTATTTCCTGAATCAGCAGAAGCATCATCCTGCTTACAGCATAGGTTTTTATACCACATTGTAAACTTATAGTTTGTATAAGCATATGCCATACAACTGTCATGGGGTCCTAGGGAGTACTACATTATCCTCTCCTTATGAAGTTTAAAATATTAAGCATCACTTCAAATATTCACATTTTACTCTGGAAATCACCATATCAATCCTCAGTTACTTTGGGTGACGAGTATATTGGGGGTTCTCAGGTTTTCAAGGTCTCATGATGCCTGTCAACAGTCTTCCACATTTATTCAAGACTTTATTACACTTACACTTTCGATCCACTCAGAGGTGCCCATATTTGAACAAATTAAATTATTCTAATTGCTGGCCTCTTCACAGCAGTGTTTGTCTTGTTAAACGAATTGAAGTCCATTGAAAAGGAAAAGGAAGACAACAGAATTAAATTACATTGACTCATGTAATGAATCAAATGATTTATCTTTGACACAGTCTCAGGTGCATATGTCAAGCATTTTAATCCTTTCTACCTTTGACTTGGAGATGGGAGCACAAGGATGTTTCTGTACAAATGACAGTGTTGCCTCTGCCGTTGCTTAAATTACTTAGTGCCAGGGTGGCGTGGTGTGAAGAGGAGTCCATGAAAGACGAAACTTGCCTGATAGAGATATTACTTAGACCATTTTCAGAAAGCAGGCAGTCTCAGTCTTCTTCAATAGAAATATCCTTTTATCTTACGAGAGGTAATTATTGCATGAGGACTACACAACTTCTTCATAAAACAGCGCTTAAGTCTAGACAGTTCTCTGTGCAGACACTCAAGCTTCTACCCCTTCCATGCATTCAAGTCAACGACAAAAAATTGTTGAACAGCCACGACTTGTTAGTTGCCATAGAAAATGTAAAGTTGAATTATATTCTTTTAAAAATAGATTTAACCCTTCAAGTTAATTAATTATACTTAAATATAGATAACATAGGGTTTCTATACTCCTTTAATCAAAAGGTTAAATAAAAGTCTCCAAAATTTTAAACATGCTCTCCCAAGTCTCTGGTTTTAATATTACTTAAGAGCAATTTATGTAAATGTATGACATAACTTGAAAATGTTCAACTTAAAAGCTGTAACTTATTTGGTATTCACAATGTGAAGAAGAATAAAGAATAAACTATAATATATATTTGCTGTATATTCTCATAATACAGTATCTCTATCTGTATCATATTATATTTTATCATATTATATTTATCATATTATATCATATTATATTTTATCTACCTATGTGTTTATCATAGGTAGATATTATCATTTATAATTTATCTACCTATGTATTTATCTTTTTATTAGACTAAGGGTACCTGAAAACCAGGAACTAGGTCACGGTAGTTTTTACACCTCTATTAAATTACTTACCAGAGTGTCAGAAGACTCAATAAACTTGTAATGACCATAATATATTGGTTGTGGGTTTTTTCCCTATAGCTTTGGCTGCCTTACTTCGAGATGGCGAGACTTTGGAGGAGCTTATGAAGCTGTCTCCAGAAGAGCTTCTGCTGAGATGGGCAAACTTTCATTTGGAAAACTCGGGCTGGCAAAAAATCAACAACTTCAGTGCTGACATCAAGGTAACTGTGCAGTTATTAACACTTTGAGGGGATATAATGACTTGGGAGATTTCATGTCAGCTTCACAGAGGGGAAATCCTATCACCAAGCCTTGTCGCCTCTTGCCCCTGACTGTAGGTTTCAGGAGAGAGGTGGAGCCAAGTTAGGAGCACTAGCACCAAATCTAGTTTTCATTTTTTGGAAAAGGGTAAGAGTATTATAGTCCTAACATTTTTATATTCTGCCTACTGTTAAGCATGGAGTATGAAAGGATAGCCAGCCATGACTCTTCTGTTCCTGGTGTACCTGTTGGTAAAGACCTAGAAGAGAGAGAAAGGGCCTCAGGATTCCCTTTCCCCTTTCTTACTCAGCTCCTCTCCTGTCATGCACTCCCTCTTTCAGATGTTGAGTTCTTAAGGGTAGCTACGGAGCACCGCCCCAGTGCCCTCCTACTAAAGCCCACCTCTAACACAACACTTGGCACATAAAAGACTCACAAATATTTCTTGCATTTGGCCTACCACGAGCAGTAGGGAAAACTCGCAAGGGCGGACCCGTTGGTAGCATTCATTTACCACCTGCTGCCTCTGGCTTCTCAGGGAGAGAGGGGTCAAAGTGACCACAGCAAATACAGGGAGTTCTCATTAACTGACTCAACTCTTTCCAAAATCCAGATGTTGGGACACAGGGAACAAACTCCAGGATCTTTACCAGATGTCACTGACCAGCAGGGCTATGAATATAGTCTGTGACTGTATCAGTTTATCCAGTGGTGAGAGGAAGTAATGGGGTATTTGTGCTACTGATTTCATCAGTGGAAATTAAGGATGGCTCTGAAATTTTAAAAGCAACTGACCCCATCCCTTCTTTTAACTTATACAACATGTTTAGCCAGTTATAATTTGCTTTACACACTAGATATGTTCCCAAAAGCCATTTATAGATGGATTTTTTTTTAATGATCTGGGATGTAATTTAAATGTACAAAAGGAAACCTTATTTAAAAATGAAGCCTGCTTTGAATATTTTTGAAAAGCAGAGGATTGTTGGGTAATTTAAAAAGGGACTTCCAATTTATCTCTGTTTTAAGTTCACATTTTCACCCATAAAGCCCCTTTTCAAGGTAGTAAGTGCAGACTCTGCAGGGTCTGCTCTTCACCTTGTCTTTCTCAAGTGCATAGGGTTAGATTATGAACTGTTTCTGCACCTTTAGTGGTAATTGTAAGCGAAAGCACTTCCACAACAGTAATGCACTAGTCCTTAGAAGGAGATAAATCCTATGCCCATTAATGGTAGGATCTGGGTTTGCATTCCTTGAATTGCTCTGAAGCGGCTTTCACTCACCTGATTCTCCGTTCTTAGAATCATTTCTGGTGGGTGTGTCAAATTTACTTGGGTGGCTCTTTTAAGAGGCAGCTTTCTGGGCAACTCCCGGAGATCCATATTTGGTATGTCTGGGGTTGGATCCAGCAATCTGCATATTGAACAACTTCCCCAGGGGTTTAGGATGCACACAATCCATAGATTTACCATGAGAAACATTCCTTTATAGCTTGTCCGGACTGTCAAGGCCCAGTAATAGAAAATATCATAGCTGGGGAGGTGATCTTCAGATGTAGCAGAATTAAGGAATCTTCACTCAAGTGCCTATCTTCTGGTACTCCAGAGAAGCAGAATTGTACCTGACATGTGTATTGAAGACCCTTATTAAATGTTTGCACTGGTACAGTGGTTTTCAGTTGTGTTCTGTGTAGTGTCCACACAGCCTGAATCCACCCAGCCCACCCCCTTACGAGCAATACCATTTTGTTTTAAGTATTGGGATTCCAAGTAAAAGTGTTCAAGTGATGAAAGAGTTCAGGGGCTTAAAACAAAGAGAAACTTGTTTGGTTAAGTATATTCAGATGATCAAAGTTTAATGTTACCTCATCAACTCAAGTTTTACTCATTTAAAATTTTTTATCATTTAAGTTTACAATTAAATACATCTTTAACACAGCTAATCTCTTCTCCATAGGTTACGGTATATATGTATTGTGCTTTGTAATGATGTAACCTGTTTATTTTCTCTCTCCCTATGCTTCCTGGATTTCTGCTGTCCTACTATTTTCTTGCTTGTTTTATCTACCAAGCTTATTGACTTCAGTAACTCAGTGAAGGTACAGAAAGAGTATGTGTTTACTAGCTTTTTTGTATTGATGACTTCAGTAAATTGTAAGGTCATAACAAAATCCAGTTCATCCATATTCAAGGCAGACATAAGACCAGATAGGTGGACTTTTCTGAGGGGAAAAGAGCTGTTAAATTAGAAGAGATTTGTGTCATACATTCTCACAAAATCCAATGCAAATATCCTTCTAAACATGGGACAATAGGATACATTCATTCTTTGTAAATGTGATCTCAGTGACATTTTCAATTCATTTCTAGGATTCCAAAGCCTATTTCCATCTTCTCAATCAAATTGCACCAAAAGGACAAAAGGAAGGTGAACCACGGATAGATATTAACATGTCAGGTTTCAATGTAAGTATGGGTGTTCTTTTGAATTTTTCAGACTTACAAAGTTGTTGTCAATTTCTTATAAATAACAAGAACTTTTATAACTGCATGTATTGGTTTGGCAATTTTAAGTATTATTTTAAAATTTATTGCTGTAGATAATTCAGAGGCAGAAAGACTAGCTTTGATTATGCTGATAGTTTATCATAAGTCCTATAATTATGCTGGTATTGGTTTATATGGATAGTGTAAAACAGTCAAAGAAAGTGTGAGGAAATAAGCAGTAGAGACTAACTTTTTCCAAGTATTTGGATTATAATCGCAGTGTTAGATTTAATGACTGCATATTCATATATGTATCTAATATTCCTGTGTTGAGAGTGATGTGAATACGTTTAAAAACTCCTGATTCCTGAAATCCAGTCTGGGGATTCAGTGTCATGGACCGTGTTCCCTAGTTACATCACTTATTTGTTCAATGGCCTTGGACAAGTTCCTTCCCAAAATTGGATCTCACTTGTCTCATTCATGAAGTAGAGTTGGACTAATGACTATAACTCAATAAAAAAATGTTTAAAAAAAAAGAGTTGGACTAGACTATTTACTCTCATTAGATATGGAACACATTCCACTGATTTTAAAAATCCACATTTCTAGCATATTATGCAGTAAGATAGAGTGGATACACTGGCTGAACCATTTATACTGCCCTTACCGGAACTGAAATTGTAACTGACTTGTGCGCTTCTATTTCTGTCTGTATTTAAATGTGCAGCTCTTCAGTTCAGATCACTCTTGGCATGGATGAAGGGCCCTCCTATGCACAAGGGAGCTATCTGGGATGGCTAGCCAGGTGATCTTATGCCTGGGTAGATGGCACTTAGAATACTGATTCTGATACAGCTTTTCTCCAGTCACTCCTCCCTGATTGATGTTAAAACACTCCCTTCTTTGTCTCTTCCCTCCTCAGAATCCTTCAGGGATTCCCCACTGATGCTAGAGTTCAGTCTGAAATGTTCTGAGGAGCATCTGAGGGCCCTACTACACCATCTTGCTCCGTGTCTCCCAGCCAGTGCTATCTCCCACTTCGCTGTACCCCCCCCACACTCATTTTACCACTGAGCCTTTCCTCATGCTTTTCCCTTGTTTTTCAGAGTCCTTCACCTTTTTTAGCCTTACACCTTCTTTAGGGAGGAAGATAATAGATAGATAGATAGATAGATAGATAGATAGATAGATAGATAGATAGATAGATAGAGTAGGTAGATATCCATTACCATATCAAGTTTCCCCATGACCCTTTGTAGTTCCTCCTTGCCCCCATACTCCTCCATCCCAGGTAACCACTGATTTGCTTTCTTTCACTTGAGTTTGAATTTCTGAGACTTTTATATAAATAGAATCATACAATATGTAGTCTTTGTCTAGCTTCTTTCACTCAGCATAATTATTTTGAGATTCATTCATGTTGTTGTATGTATCAGATTCATTCCTTGTTTTATTGCTGAATAATATTCCAGTAAATGAATATACTACAGTTTGCTTATTCATTTACCTGTCGATGAACATTTATTTTGTTTCCAGTTTGGGGCTATTAGAAATACAGCTACTCTGAACATTCCTGTACTAGTCTTTGTATGCATATGTGCATTCATTTCTCTTTGGTAAATAACTTTGAAGTGGAATGGCCTAGGTAATATGATATGTGTGTGTTTAACTTTTTTAAGCAGCTGCCAAGTTGTTTTCCAAAGTGGTTGTACCATTGTGCATTGCCACCAGCAATGTGTGAAAGTTCCAGTTCATCCACATACTCACTGACACTTCAGTATGGTTAGGGTTACTCTTTTTAGTTTGGTCTTTTTTTTATTGTGGAAGTACAGTCTTTTTAATGTTAATCATTCTAACAGGTGCCAAATGATATCCCATTGTCATTTTAATATGCGTTTCCCTAATGACAAATGATACTGAATATCTTTTCATGTGGTTATTTGCTACCCATATATTTTTATTCAGATACTTTACCCATTTTTAATTGCATTGTTTGTTTTCTTATTAATTTTTGAATGTTTTTATATATTTTAGATACAAGTCCTTCATTGGACATGTGATTTGCAAATATTTTCTCCCGTTGTTTTTCAAAGAACAGATGTTCTTAATTTTGACAGTCAGATTTTGCCATTTTTTCTTTTACAAATCATGCTTTTGATGTTGTATCTAAGAAATTTTAGCTTTACACAAGGTCACAAGCATTTCGTCCTATGTTTTCTTCCCGAGGTTTAATAGTTTGGGGTTTTACATTTAGGAATATATATCTGCTTGGGCTTAACTTTGAATATGGTGTGAGGAATGGTCTGAAGTTCTTTTTTGTGTATGTGTATTTTTTATTTCATTAGTTTATATTTGACTGTTTAAAACCTTTTTTGACTATTTTAAAGCTTCTTTCTATTCCAGTATTACCAGTGCTTTTTCTCTAGGAATGCCAAGATGATCAGTAAAGAAGGGATTTTAAAATGAAGATGGTAAATAGCATAAAGCAGACAATATTAAAGTTTAACAGCTGACAGGGTATAAGAAGTAGAATACGCTCTATGAGAGAAACTCACTCTGCTCCAAGGGAATCCTGAAGAAAGGCTGAGTCCCACTCAGTTGCCCATCTTCGGGTGCTCACTGATTGCTCTGTAGGTGGTAACAATGAAGGGTAACACAAAAAACTCACTTTGTTCAGGGGTCCTAGACAATGAAGGCACCTCACTGGAGATTAAAAACTAAAGATAGCATCACCCATTAAAGACAGAGTTAAGACTGTCAAATTCTACATTCTGAATACTGTTGGTTTATAAATAACATTCCTCAAGTTTCATTTTTATATCTTCCCTCCCTCTCCTTCCCCATTATAAAATCCCTTTTCACATGACACTGTTTTCCAGAAGTGCTTTTGCCCTGGGGCAGACTGGGGTGGAGATGTCTGTGGTAACTGCCAAGAGCAGTCTGGGGTAGGTCACTAGAAGGGGAAAATCCAAAAGCAACTGTTCCTCCTGTAGCTCTGGTTTTTTTAGTTTTATCATTGGGAGGTGGGAGTGGTGGGCACCTGGAAAACTATTTTTACATTGATCTGAAATCATCAGATCTATAACTTAAATTCTTCATCAGACCGTATGTTAATCAAGAGATCAGCATGCATCTTTACAAAAAAAAGGGGGGGGGGACATTAACAAGTTAGGAGTCCTAGGAATTAGTTGAAAGTATTTTTTTTACAGAAATGGACAACTTTGCTTCCTTAGCGGAAAAGTCAAGTAAAACAAAACAAAAAAATAGTTTAAGAGAAAAACTACAATTTGAAATGTGCGATTTAAACCTGAAATAAAATTATTGGAACCTGGTATCCTTGATTATTATTTTTAAAGTATTTTTTCATAATGCCTTCATATTTTTCAGCCTTACGCCTTCTTTAGGGCTTAATTTAAAAGTCTGACCAGTTTTCACCTTTTTCTTGATGAATTTTGGTATGAGAGATGTAATCATGTAATCCCTATTGAGTTAAATCTATTCTTTCCCTAGATATATGACCTGGTGCCATCTAGAGGATTTTCAATGTACTGCATATGCAGCACAACCAACTTTTTTTTTTTCCCCATTCAAAACAGTTTTGTAAGTGCCGTATATTGGCCAAGAGAAAATAGAATTGTATACCCAGACTATCATTGTAGGGAGAGATTTCTATATTTTTAGTATGGCCTTTTTAAAAAATGTCTTCTTCTTTTACTTCAACAGGAAACAGATGATTTGAAGAGAGCTGAGAGTATGCTTCAACAAGCAGACAAATTAGGTTGCCGACAGTTTGTTACCCCTGCTGATGTTGTCAGTGGAAACCCCAAACTGAACTTAGCCTTTGTGGCTAACTTGTTTAATAAATACCCGGCACTAACTAAACCAGAGAACCAGGATATTGACTGGACTCTATTAGAAGGTAACTAAAGGTTTCTCAAATTCTGTGTGGAACTACAGAGTAGAAGTACGTAGGCCATAGTGATTTCATAATCTTCACTTTAATATGTTTCCTTATCCACTTCCCATTAGCAAATATCTGCTAGAAGTAGAGCCAGGGGCTGATACAGAAAGGGATGATACAAGGGAACTTTTTAAAGTAAGGTAACCTAGGGTCACTTAATTTAAGGCCACTTAGTAAGCCAATGTTTTATTTTAATATTGTAGAATTAGGTCACTTTTTAAACCTCTCACCAGAAAAATGCACATATGCATAAAATTTGACCTATAAATTTACAATATTTACGTTTCATTCCTCCATAGTCACGCTAACTGGAACTGGCCCCAGTTCCTTTCACACTTAACCTACTCGGAAAAAGAACAATAATGCATGGTAATTATTTGTTTAAGTTTGGGAAAGGCAGAGTTTTCCTTTGCCAGATTGTATGTGCATAAAGTATGGCATTTAAAAATTAACAAATGAGGGGGAAAGGTATAGCTCAGTGGTAGACCGCATGCCTAGGATGCACAAGGTCCTGGATTCAATCTCCAGTACCTCCATTAGTCAGTAAATAAATAGATAAACCTAATTATCCCCCCCCAAAATTAAATAAATAAATAAATAAATAAAACAATTATTAAAAATTTGACAAATATAAATAGTTCATTGCATATCTGCTAGCATTACTATAAAATCATTAAATTTTATGCTTCTGAAGTTTCAAATATTTTGTTGTACTGTAGGCAGGTGAAAGGAGTACTCATATATAGCTTAGTATTTTTAACTGGGTAGAGGGAAGATGTAAATTAACATGAGCATAGGTGTTTATATGACCATAGCAGAATTTTAAAATATAAACTAAACTGATAACATCAATTACTTTTGAGGATTGGGGATTTGAGGAGATACTGGAAAAGGATTAGAAGGAGGAGGAGATTATAAATGTTCATAAACCTCTAAATTGCTTAACTGGTTATAATAAGGTTATATTCTTTAATTTTAAAATAAATTCAACCAATTAAAACAACAAGCATGCATCTAGAGAGAATGCTTGGCGATTCATATCAGAGAAGATCTGTAGATATGTACAGAGGAAATAAAATAGTCTTAAATGTGGGTTGACACTATATGCACATATATAAGGTGTTTAATGAATATGTAAATTTTGTGAATGTTTTTAATAGGAGAAACTCGTGAAGAAAGAACCTTCCGTAACTGGATGAACTCTCTTGGTGTTAATCCCCATGTAAACCATCTCTATGCGTAAGCCTTCCTCCTGCTATTGTAAACAGTTATGAACAGTTATGAGTGGGAGCTGCATAAATGATTACAGCTCTTAACATTTTCTAAATGTTAGTTTGTAGCAGTTATTTATGTTGAAAGATGTTGAGCACTGACTTCCATTATTCATTTTCCAAATACACAAAAGCCCAGATTATGCCTTTACATGATCATTATCATTAAGTAAAAGCATGTCTAAATGTCTTTTTGACACCCTAGGGAACAGATACTTGATATTTTGAAACAGAGACCAGGGAACACCTTAAGTTGACCATCCTTGATGCCTTGGGGCCTTTCTGCTCACTGTTCTCTCAGCCCAGGATGTTCTTTTCCACATGTAATGCCTTATTCCCTTGCTGTATTCGAGCCACTGATTCGGATCCCGACCACCACCTACTACTCCTTAACCCCTAACCCAGGTCTTTTTTTCCTTCTGCAAATCATATTATCCATCTATCCATATCTTTGTGTATTGTCTCTCTCTCTGACTCTAATGTCAGACCAGAGATTTTTGTCATATGTGCCCAGCTTCTAGGACAGTACCTTGCAGACCGTAAGCTCTCAATTATTTTTTTAAGTGAATTGGATGGTCTTAGCTCTGTTTTTAGCACAGACTGATAAAAATTGTCAGTCTTGGGTATTATCTATGGTTTTCTACACTGTGTTTGACAATGTAGTATTGCTGTCTTTAAGGAAACATAGGCCCAGCTGTCTGAAAACACTGATCAAATTATTTTTAAATCACTAGTGACCTGCAAGATGCCCTGGTAATCTTACAGTTATACGAACGAATTAAAGTTCCTGTTGACTGGAGTAAGGTTAATAAACCTCCATACCCGAAACTTGGAGCCAACATGAAAAAGGTAGGTAATTAAGTTGCTGCATTTGTTATAGACTATTTTTATTCTCAGTTTGTTTTCTTTTGTTTGGAAAACTCTTTGACTCTGAGCTTCTTGAGGACAGGAACTAGCTTTGTGCACTAAGCCTGTAGGTCACGCGCATGTGCCCACACACGTGTACAGATTAAACAAATGAAAATCTGTATTTGCTTTTGTGTGTTTGCAGCTAGAAAACTGCAACTATGCTGTTGAACTAGGGAAGCATCCTGCCAAATTCTCCCTGGTTGGCATTGGAGGGCAAGACCTGAATGATGGGAACCAAACCCTGACTTTAGCTTTAGTCTGGCAGCTGATGAGAAGGTACAGTACACAGTTGTAGCTGTTTACACTTCACTCTAATACAGGTCTGTGATCTCATCCTTATTATTTTTAAGCAAACATATCAATGACCACACCTTTGAAATTTTTGAGTTTAGAGTCTGAAGTGAGCTTAAGTAATGAATATATGTTGGATGTTCAATGGGAGGTGCCTTCTTGAAAGTTAGGCAGCAGAACTGTGAAAATTCCCCCTTTTTTTCATAGGAAACCTGACACGTAGATTTGAACCTCATTTAGCATCAGTGAGTGAAAAAATAGCAAAAATTTATGAATATCCCATGTATCCATTTGAGAAAGAGGATCTCTTCACTAGAATGCTGAAAAGCATTCATTATAACTGGGTACCAGCCAAAGCACAGTTTATTTTAAGTCCTTAACCATGGCTGGACTAGTACAAAGCGTGCCTACAGTAGACTGTCGGGCTTACTCATTAAAGCACTGAAAATCTCCCAACTAGTAGAAAAGGCAGCTCAATGGCAAGTCCCTACTACTTGAAATGTTTGGGTTTTTTTTTTTTTTTTCCATGTAATATGAGCCTCTTTCTGTGGTTTGCATTGTTTCTCGTAAGGTAGATCAAGACCGTTTCTTCTGCTGCTTCTTTTAGATATACCCTCAATGTTCTGGAAGACCTTGGAGACGGTCAGAAAGCTAATGACGACATCATCGTCAGCTGGGTGAACAGAACATTGAGTGAAGCTGGAAAATCAACTTCCATTCAGAGTTTTAAGGTAAGAATTCCATGTTTGACTATTAAACATTACTTTCGCTGTAGAAAGTATCTATAATTGGGAAAGACAGCCTTTGGTTTCTTTGTGAGTGAGACTCCTTGTTGGGCTAATGGCATGATGCTTTTCTAATTCACTGGACTTTGTTTTTGGCTTTATCTAAGTCATCACATGATAATTTGTACACATTGACAGTCTCGGCGGTATTGTCCTTTTACACTAGGACAAGACGATCAGCTCCAGTTTGGCAGTTGTGGATTTAATTGACGCCATCCAGCCGGGCTGCATAAACTATGACCTTGTTAAGAGTGGCAATCTCACAGAGGACGACAAGCACAATAATGCCAAGTAAGGGGCGCTGCAGAATGTCCTGGCAAGAGCCCAGGCTTTGCAGCCAGACAGATGTGTGTTCTCCTTCACATTCTGCCACTTAAGAATGGTGTTACCCCAGGGGAAACCTCTTCTAGCCTCAGATTCCTCATCAGTAAAATGAGAGCAATAATACCTTGGAGATTTTGAAATGAATAAAATATATAAGAGCATGTAGGTAGGTGCTCAATCACTTGTTGCTTTAGCAGATTACAGAAATAACGTGCTGTGTGTTTTAGTGCAACTTAGCTACAAGCTTTCAAGGGAAAAATGAGCTAAGAATATTCATGCCTTAGATAAGAGTATTCTTCTGTCACACTTTTTTTTTTTTAACGCCTTTCCACCGATGTCTCGCTCACTGTGTGTAGATCACTCTTCCTATGTATGCTGAGTTGATTATCTTGGTCCCTAAATGGGCAGGATGCTTAAGCCTCAGCTGAAACTGTGCCTTGAAAGTTTACTACATTTCAGCAGTAATTGAGACGGTCTTTTTCCACCTTTCTCTTTCCTTCTTCTCCAAAAATCTAGACTGTGATCTGGTTTCACAGGCAACCGGTGAAAGCTTTACTAGTATACACTGAAAATCAGCCCACAGCAGGGCTTCACAGGATAGTTAAGACACATTACTGCAAATCTTTGGAGTTAGGCACATCATTTCTTGAAAAATATTTAGTATATATGATAAAGATTTAATGTCCATAATATATAGAGAGCTCTTGAAACTTCTTTTTCCAGAAACTTGATCATCTTTAAAGACTCCCATTACAGAACACCTAGCAATGCCTCGTGTATTCATTGAGGGGTGCTCCCGCAGATTTCCCCAGCTGGGCAAATCAGTTCTTTTCTCCCTTCCTTTGGCTACCCTTGCCATTCCTTGTTTCAGCCACTCTGTCCATGTGCCATGTAAACTCTCTCCCTGCCCTTGAATATTTGGAAGTATTTACTGCATCTACCAAAGCAACTTGCATTTTGCATCTGCCATAATTTTCCACTCCATATCTCTGGGATCACATGAGAGTGTGTGTAGTTGCTCAATGAAATATCAACAGTCTGGGTCATTAGATATATCTATAAAAAAATTTTTTTTTCATATCAAATCAGTGCTCCAGAATTAACTCATTTCATATTGAAGAGAAGGAGTGAATAAATAATAGCAACGCCAAATAGTAGAGCTTAAAAATCTGATGTCACTTAGGAGTGACATCACAAACAAAAAAGAAAACAAAATAGCAAAAGATAAAGTCATTCTGATTTGAACTTTGGCCGTGGCAGTTTTGCATCTCAGCCAGATGATGATATAAGAGGAAATAGATGTCTCGTGTTGTGCCCATGACTGACAAGAATGTCACTTTAATTTGTGTTTCCTCCAAAATTAGGTACGCAGTGTCAATGGCTAGAAGGATTGGAGCCAGGGTGTACGCCCTCCCTGAAGACCTTGTGGAAGTAAAGCCCAAGATGGTCATGACCGTGTTCGCATGCTTGATGGGCAGGGGAATGAAGAGAGTGTAAAATAGCCAATTGGAATACAAACAGCCTTGCTCCCAGGTGCATGATTAGCAGATCGGCAATTTCCAGGTGAAGTGCTCATGGCTTAAGGAGTTGTTGGTTATTTAAAGGACTTTTAGTTGTAACAAGACTAAGCGCATCATGAGAGCCCTCAGGGGAAAGAGTTTTAGTAAAAACTACTCCTCTTTCCTGTAGTCAAGGTGGACTTGTCAGGCATACCTGAAACGTGCTCATAGCCGAATCATTTACACGCTCCTCCTAGGTCGCTGCCCTGATGTTTCTCATTGCTGTCCATATTTCTAAGTATCTTCTTCCTTCTTAGAATGCCCACCTCTTAAGACTTGCTTAGATGATTGGATATGAATATTATTAGACAATAATTTTGCTTTCCATCCAGTATGCTAGTTCTTATTTGAGAACTGTGGTCAGAGGGTATTTGGATATGAGTTGTCCTTTGCTTATCTTTATTGTACTGGAAATTTACAGAAGTAACGGGCTGTGCAGAATGTAATAGAAGCTTTTCATATTCTTTTATTCTTAAAATCAGTATCTTTTTACAGTATTCTTTCTACATGATCCTTTTTTGTACATTTAAGAATATTTTGATTACATTAAACAAGACTGCTGATTTTGCTACTTTTTTTAAGGGGTCTTCAAGTAAGTAAAAAACATACATTATAGGTAGAGGAAAATGTACCTTGAATTTCCATCTTCCCTCTCACACCCAAGCTGTAAACAGTTGACATATTTTGTCTTAAAACACTTGGTTCAATATATGCTTATTCATTTTAAAACCTGTATCATCCAACTCTCTCTTTAGATTTCAAATGCTGTTGAGTATGACATCTTTGAGGAGAGAGTGTGCACAGAACTTAGACAGGATACGGTAGGCCAAGTATGCTAAGTGTATAGTAAATTTTCTAATTTTACACCTAAGACAAGGAGATGTGGTCACTAAAAAATAAACATATATATTAGGACTTAATGTACTCTTGCTTTGTCAAGCTGTTTGCTATAGTTTTCAAGACCATAATGTTACTCTAACTCTGAAAAATGATGTAATCTGGTAGCAGTGTATTAGTTCAAATAAAGGCATTTACATAATAATTAGTCTCTTCATGCTTCTGTCTCTTAGTAGTGTGCCGGTAATGTTTGCCAGGTTCTTTTCCTCCAATATTCTAACTCTCTTTCCGGTGTACTATATAAAATGATGTTTGTTAAATTTTACCTTTGGAGCTGAATTGCAGGGACTGAGTTAAGGATACTATCAATGGGGTAAAATGGTTTTCTCCACCCTACCAAAATTTCCTTATCCAATTTCTCCCTTTTTCTTCCTTCTCCATCTCACTCAGTCTTTTCAGTGTTCTATGATATACAGAAAATCGAAACAGTGGGGGTCTGAACAACCAGGCAAGAGAGATGGTTTATGGACATTTGGGGCTGGATAATTCTTTATTGAAGGTGGGGAGGGAGCCGTCCTTTGCACTGCAGGGGGTTAGTGGTATCCTTGGCCTGTACCCAGATTTCAGTAACATCCCCTCCCTGGGGTGTAGACCAAATATGTCTCCAGACATGGCCAAATGTTCCATGGAGCACCAAAATCATCCCTAGTTGACATCCTGTTGTTTATGGTACCATTTCAAGGTTTTGTGTGACTGAGTAATATGAATGCAGTCCTTTGAGGTACTGCATGGTGATATTATAAAATATTTTGTACTTACAATCTAAAAGTAAGAAACATCTTTCTTAGTATGATACAAACCCCAGAGACATAAAATAGAATGATAAATTTGACAGTTCTGCTTTTATAAAAGATATATATATAAATATAATAAAGTCAAAATATAGACAACCAAGAAAAAAGTTTAGTCTCATTGTCTTAGTCCATTCGTGCTGCTATAACAAAACATCATAGAGTGGGTGGCTTGTAAACAACAGAACTTTATTTCTCACAGTTGTGAAGTCTAGGAAGTCCAAGATCAAGGCTCTGGCAGGGTCTGGTGAGGGCCCACTTCCTGGTTCATAGGTGGTGGTCTTTTACCTTAACCTCATGTGGTGGCAGGGGCAAGGGTCTCTTTAATAAGGGCAACTAATCCCATTCATGAGGGCTCCACCCTCATGACCTCAGGCCCCACCTCCTAGTACCATCACACTGGGAGATTAGGTTTCAACATAAGAATTTGGGGGGGACCCAAGTATTTGGTCTACAGTGTCCATATGTTGGGATTAATTTTCTTAATATAAAGACAGCTTTAATGAATAAGTAAAAGATAAGTCTTTTGCAAACATATACTCATTACTGATGAGATAAAGACAATCCCATCTTATTCCTGTCTTCAGCCTTGTATTTTCTATGCTTACCTACATTCCTCTCCCTCTAAGTACAAAGATTCTTCTCTGTAATTATGTCTGTAATGCCTTGAAATGCCTTTGAAACAAGATAAAAGGTTTATTCCATCTTGCCCTTTTTTCAAGAAAGGAGCCTGTCTCTTGGGTGGTTCCCTGTACAAGGCCCACAGTCTGTAGGAATGCACCTTTGAATAGATACATGTTCATATAAAGTGGTGAGCCTGAGTATGCCATTTCTTCCTTCCTCCAAATAATGGGCTAAAATCACTAATATATTAAACGGCCTAACAAATCTATAAAAGAAAAAGTTGCTTTATAAATACGGGCAAAGGAGATGAATATCCATTTCAAAAACTATCATTAACAAATGAACATAAAGATGGAATGCTAATTCTCAAAAGTAATGAAGGTTATGTAGTTAAAATCAACCAAGAACTGCCTTTTTTTTTAGTAGGCTTTATTTTTAGAGCAGTTTTAAGTTCACAGCAAAATTGAAAGGTACAAAGGTACACCCCCTGCCCCCACACATGCATCACCTCCCTCACTAACAACATCCCCCAACAAAAGGGTACATTGGTTACAATTGATGAAGCTGCCTGGACACACGCTTAACGCTCGAAGTCCATGCTTTACCTTAGGGCTCACTCTGGGTGTTGTACGTTCTGTGGGTTTTGACAAATGTATAATGACATGTATCCACCCAGTATAGTATCAGACAGAGTATTGTCACTGCCCTAAGACTCTTCTGTGCTCTTCTAGTCATCCCTCCCTCTTCCCTAACCCCTGGAAACCACTGATCTCTTTACTGTCTCCAGAGTTTTGCCTTTTCCTAGAATGTTAGGAAGTTAGAATCATACAGTATGTAGCCTTTTCAGATTGGCTTCTTTCGCTTAATAATACACATTTAAGAGAACTGCCTTTTTTATGAACTGCCTTTCATTGATTAAAAAAAAAGAAGTGATTGATAAATTACCTGATGTTGATGACAGTACGAGTATACAGGCACTCTCTGATACCGCAGATGGAAGAATCATCAGTTTATAATTTGTTAAAGGCAATTTGGTAATTACAGTCAAACTAAAAAGTGGCATATCCTTGAACTCTGCAGCCAGCAAGTATAGCAGTGTGCCATGGTACGTCTTGTGTTGTAATAAAGGACTGGGGGAATAGTGTGGTCCGTCTGTACAAGGAAAGAGGTCCTGTATTATCCCATTTAAAAAAAAATGGTAGTATATGCATAGATAAAAGTCTTGAGGAAACTACATATTTGTGTAGTTACACTTTGAGAGGTGGAGTGGAATAACAAGTTTTTTACTTTTTATGTTACATATTTCTATAATGTCAGGAGAGTTAAAAATACACTGTTACTGTTGTCAGGCAAATAACAGAAAAATTTTACCCTATAGAAAATTTAAAAGAGTGTCACAGTGAATGCCTATATATTCTTTACCTACATTTCCCAATTGTTAACAATTTGACATATTTGTTTTATTATCTGTTTTTTTGCCAAAGCATCTGAAGGTAAGTTGTCAACATCGTGACATTTCACTCCTAAATACCTCAGCATCAGCCTCCTGAGAATAAGGACATTCTCCCACATAACTATGATAACATTGTCATATCTCCAAAATGTAACATAGATATCATCTCTAATGCACAGTCTAAATTCAAATTTTCCAAATTATTCCCAAAGTATCTTTAAAAATTTTCTCTTTAATCCAAGATACAATAAAAATTTACACATTGCCTTTCACTATCAAGTCCCTGTTCTGTCCTTTAAGATTTAAGATACTGAAATAATCTGCTTTTTTTTTCATCTTTTGTGCCACTGACATTTGTTAAGAGTTCAGGCTAGTGTTGTAGAATGACCCACATCTGGATTTGTCTGATTGTGAAAAGAAGGAAAAAACATTCTTTGCAATTTAGGAAAAATAATATTTACAAACCTGGTATAAATGAGTTCATGGTATGAGTTTGTAGGGTTTATTTTAAGTGGGTACCATTGGAAAGGTGACATGACTTTTGGGGGGAAAATGTGAATCATTTTACATTTTCTTGTTTGGTTTTTGGGTTTTGGGGGGGTAATTATGTTTATTTATCTGTTTATTTTAATGGCAGCACTGGGAATTGAACCCAGGACATCATGCATACTAACCATGCACTCTACCACCGAGCTGTACCCAATCCCCCTTACATTTTTATTTTGAAATGGTTGTAAGCTGACAGGAAGTGTCAAAAAATGAACAAGTGGTCCCATGCCCCCTCCATCCAGTTTCACCCAGTCACAACACCCTATGTAGCTCTGAAGCCATACCTCAGAGATCATGGATTCTGTTCCAGACCACGGCAATAAAGCGAATCTTGAAATAGTGAGTCACATGAACTTTTTGGTTTCCTAGTGCATATAAAAGTTATGTTTACACGATACTGTAGTCTTTTAAGTGTGCAACAGCATTATGTCTTTAAAAATGTACATACCTAAATTTAAACATACATTATTGGGGAGAATATAGCTCAAGTGGTGGAGTGCATGCCTAGCATGCACGAGGTCCTGTGTTCAGTCCTCAGTACCTCCTCTAAAAATAAACAAACCTAATTACCCCGCCCCCCCAAGAAAACAAAAAATTTTATTAATTAAAAAATAAAATATATTATTGCTAAAAAATGCTATGTGAGCCTTCAGCAAGTTGTGGTAATAACATCAGAGATCACTGGTCACAGATCACCATAACAAATACAACAATAATGAAAAAGTTTGAAAGATTGCAAGAATTACCAAAATGAGGCACAGAAACATGAAGTGAGCAATTGCTGTTGGAAAATTGATGATAAGCTTGCTCGATGCAGGGTTGCCACAAACTTTCAATGTGTAAAAATCACAGTAACTGCGAAGTGCAATACTGCACTTTGAGGTGTGAAACAAGGTATCCCTGAAGTACAATATAAAAAACCCAGGTGGGTGAAATGGGTGAAGGGGGCAGAGCAAAAGGTACAAACTTCCAGTTATAAATAAGTCCTGGGGATGTGATGTGTAGCATGGTGACTATAGTTAACTACTGTATTGTATATTTGAAAGTTGCTAAGAGTAGATCTTAAAAGTTCTCATCACAAGAAAAAAAATTTGTAACTACGTGTGGTGATGGATGTTAACTCAAGTTTTTGTGGTGATTATTTGGCAGTGTATACAAGTAATGAATCATGCTGTACACCTGAAACAAATACAATGTTATATGTCAGCTTTACCTCAAGTGAAAAAAGAAAAGGGACTAGAAAAGAGTTTAACAGTGAAAAATGTGAGGAAAAAAAAAACCCCAGGAAATTGACATTGGTACAATCTATAGAGCTTATTTGTATTTCACCAGTTTTACATGTGCTCATTTGTGTGTGTGTGTATTTTTCCTTTTCAAAATTGCTTTAGATATCCTAGGTCCTTTGTTTTTCCATACACATTTTAGAATAAGTTATTCTATGTCTAAAAAAACTTTTTGCTGGTATTTTGATAGGAATTGTATGAAATCTACAGATCAATTTGAGGGAGAATTGACATCTTTACTATGTCAATTCTTCCAATCCATGAGTATGGTCTATCTCTTCATTTATTTAGGTCTTCTTTGATTTCTTTAATCAGGATTTAAAAATATTCAGTGTACAGAGTCTGTACACATTTTCAATTTATACCTAAATATTTTATTTGGAGTTTTGGGTAAGTTCCTTGGGATTTTCTACATAGACATTCATATCATCTGCAAAAATTTGTTAAGAGGGTAGATCTCATGTTAAATGTTCTTACCACAATAAAATAATGGTTTTAAAAGACAAAAACAAATCATTGCTAATTTAATGGGAAGTGGTCTTCTCTCCTTTATATATCTTCCCAGGAACACTGTATGGGAAGGTATATTTAAAGGATCAGCGTGATGGAGATGACAGCCACTTACTGGGAAACAAATAGCATTGGTGAAAGATTTTAAAATAAACCATTAAACACCAGGTATACAAACTTGCAGTCACTCACAAGGAATTTATCAGATTTTGTCCACTTTGTGAAATGTTCCTCAGTGAAGAATTCAGGTCTTTCTTCTTCATCACTTTTTATTCAACATACTTCCTGTGACTGGAGAAGTTTCCAACATTACATATTCTGTTGAGTCTTCTGTTAAAATACTTTCCATTAATAATCAATTAAATAACATTGAGTACCTGCTTTGTCTCAGGCTTTTGTCCAAGGCCTGAAGCCTGAAATTCAAGTGAGACACGCTCTTTTCCTTGAGCTCTATACTTGGGTATCTGGGACACAAACACTTATCATAAAGTAAAGTGTAACAGTGGACGTTTGTATCAGGTAGGAGCACAAAGTCAAAAAGGGGAAATTCGGACGGCAGTGAACAGAATGTGTGTGGATCAGGGTGTGTGTGGCGTGGTGGTCAGTACAATCCCCAGTGCGAAGTGATGCTTTCGCTACTGATTCCTTTCTTTGAAGTTTGACTGGAGATAAAAGGGCCTAGACAGGTGTTTTTTGTTTCTTGTTTTTTTTTTAAATCCAGCAGACTCCTCCTTGCGGTCCAGATTTGACCCATACTTATTCCCTGGATTAAAAATCCTCTTTCAAAACTGCTACACTCATTAGATTTCATGGAAGGGACTCCTTGAAAGGCTTGAGAGCTGAGACTCACGGTCCAGTGTCACTGATGAGAAAAATAGCCCCTGATATATGAGAGCTGGCGTGGCCCTCACGGCTTGGCCGTGTTCTCCTGTGAGCATAGAGAAATTCACACACCAGCATCCAACAAGGCCCCTCTGCGGTGGTGATTCAGTGAGACAAAAACAAGACTACTGTGTAATCATGTCTGAACACAGACAAAACATGAATGTTGTCCAAGTCTCAGAAATAAACAAACATCCTCCACTCCTGGCTGATATGAAGCACTGCTGCTGCTTTTTTCCCCCAATAAATTTTTAGCCTTGGTATAATCTAGTATGATTTTACAACATTGATTGTAAATATTTCTTGTCTTTAGATAACGTATTCCTTACCCCTTGTCTCCTCTGACAAACAGTTGTGACAAAATTTTCTACCTTTTAATTAAGTCAAAACTGTTATAAGAACTTTTATCTGCCAAATGTATTTATAATGATGATGATAAACTTGACAAACTCAAGAGTTTAACTTCCTACATTAGTTATGCATAGATAAAAGATGGTAGTTATATCTTCCAATGATTGAATGCATTTCAAGTTTAAAAGAAACATACATTTAAGCATAAAGACTGATGCAATGACTCTCTGCCAAACATTTTTCCAGGATTCTTGATTCACAAACTATTTTTGTATTTTGTTCAAAATATTTGTGGATAGGCATTTGGAGTACTGACTTAGTTATGTAGGACTCATGAGGGTCCTATTGCTTAAATCCAGTAACCAAGACATAACCACTTTGTGAGCCTTAACAGCAACAGCAAAATATGTAAAAACTTCAGGAAGCTTAGTTCTAAGGTCTTCACTAAACATGATGCTTCTCATGCTGTATAAACTCTTTGATGGAAGCAAAGCACTCACCACTTTTCAGCTAGTCACCTAGCCACCTAGCCACCTAAGAAATGTTATTGTAATGCTCCAAACCTGGCCACTCTTCCTCCCTTTACCTGAAATAGAAAACCCCCCATGGTTGCTTATCTCTTTCAGGAGATTATCTCTGCCCTGGGCAAAACTTCTAGAGACTCTCTTAAATAACCATGATTTAGTTGTATTTGTTAATGGTTCAAAAAGAAAAAGTAAAAGTGAACATTGCTAAACAGGATATGCTATTACATACTTAAATGTCTCCTTGAAATACAAGCTTCTCATAGAAATTAAATCAGTTCAGATAGCTAAATGAATTGTCCTTGCCCAGGCTAACCATTGGACAAAATATAAAACAGGATCCTTTATACTGAGAGTAAATATGTGATTTTAGGTTGGTTCCATGATGTCAACACGGTTTAGAAACAAGGAGATTTCCTGGCCTCTCCAGGAACCCTTATAAAATAAATGGTGACTTAAAAGAACTTGAGATGCTTTGCCATTATCTGAGAAGATAACCATGATAAAAACAGATTTTAGCAAAAATGCCTTGTGTTATCACCTGCATAGCAGACATAGTTTGGCCGCAACACTGAACCAACAATAGCAGGGAGATGGCCAGAGGTACTGCTGAGTGGCCGGCAGTGCGTGTTCTACGTGCACTCCCGCCATCCTGAAAGGCTGTCAAGGTAGGACATGGCCTGGAACCAAAGCCCCAAGTCCCACTTACACATCTCCAAGTGGGCGATGAGTATTTTCTGATTATTGCTGTCTGTTCTTAGGGTGGGTTGAGGCCTCCTTGCTGGAGAGCTGAGTGAAACGATTTCTCTCTCCTAATATGGGACATCCCTGGGGAGAGGGTATAGCTCAAGTGGTAGAGTGCATGCTTAGCATGCACGAGGTCCTGGGTTCAATCCCCAGTATCTCCTCTAAAAATAAATAAGTAAACCTAATTATCTCCCTCCCCACCTGAAAATAAATAAGTTTTAAAAAATGATATGGGAAATCCCAAGGTATCTGTCTAGTGATAGGGACACACATTTTGCTGGGATCATCATTTCAAAATCCTTTCAAGTATTACATTATACTTAGAAATTTCTCTGTACATACCATATTCGAATTTAGAAAAAATTAACAGAATTCAAAAATTATAATTATGAATGCTCTCAAAACCTCCAGATTTCCCAGGCCCCAAATGCTGCCATTGGCCTGATGATGACAAACCACTCAAAGATCCACAAGTTTTCTCCTTGTATGTTTTAAAAGACTGCCTTGTGCATTTGGGAATTTCACTTCCAATCCTAGATTCTACTCTATTTTACAAGTTAATGGGACTGAATATTCTGGAACACTTATAAAATGTCCCCAACTTTATGACCAATAGATACAAGGTACATTTTCAAAATAATCACCTAAACATCCTCTGTGTGACCTGCCACCTGGAGATTTGGTCTTCTGAAACAGGCAATGGAAATAAAACTTCCTTTGAGGCTCTGTGAAAAATATCTTGGTACCGTCAACTGGTATATCAGTAAAACTACAAGATATTGATACTTAGATTTAAGTATTTAAATTTTTAACTTAAAAGATACACATCACTTTCTCCCAGACTACTGGACATCCATTTCATCACAAGACTGAGGAACTGGATTCTTAGGAATCCTCCAGAAGCCACTGACAGCAGAAGTGGACAGTTTTTGCCCGAGACAACAAAAGCTGCTGTCCTCAGAAGCCAATAGGTTCCACCCGAGATGACAGAATGAGATTTTTCTCATTTTTCAACCCTTTTTCTGCCCCTTTGCCCTTCTAATATTACCTCTTCTTACACGTTTATACCCTCCAGGACACTAATATGATCTCCCTTCTCTTCATCCTATTATTTTTGAACCACTATTGCCCTCTTCCGTCTCTTCAGAGAAAACAAAACTCTCCTATATGTTTTTCCCAGGCCATAGCTACTGCTTTGAATTTAACTAACTGCTGGATCTGATATCCTCCACCAGACCCTGCTGACACTAATTCAACATCTATCCCTTTAAACATCTCAGAAGGCAGATTCCCTTTCACAGACCCCTTCTGGTACTTCAGCTTCCCTCATATCGTTAATCCCAACTCTCAGCCTTGTAACAATGGACCTTGACCTCACATTATCAGAAAGCTCTGCTAAGGTGATTATAATACCATCAGCAAGACCTAGCCGATGAGGTGTAGACAATAATATTAAGGCTTTCCTGACCCCTGCAGTCAGTTCATTCCCTTTAGATAACATCCTGCTTTGCTGAACTAGTTAGCACCACTCAAAAAATTTTTCTATCTCGAAGGACATCAAACTGACTTACCCCTGTTGTGATAAATGACACTTTATACTCGCAGTACAGTTTACCCCCAACTAGGGTATTTCATTTATACGGGTAGGCTTACACAACGTGGCCACACACAGGATTCAGGATAATTGTGAGACACTTTTAAGTATTTAAAAGCACCATCCCTCCTGTGGATCATGTTTCTCTGGAAAAAATACTACCCAAAAACCTTCAAAACGCAGTACACCCAAGCTTATTAAAACCAAAGCTCCCAGAAGGTATAACTGACTCTGTTTTAATGTGTACTAAGTAAGTTGCAGTTCCACCACTAGGGATAGTGTCACTGACAAACGTGGCCCAAAACTTGCCTCGGACCCTAACCAAAATCATAACTAGCACAACTTCAACTTTAAAAGACAAATTAGTTTAAACCCATTAGTTAGGATTGTTGTGGACAATCACGTGACCTTTGATGACCTCTTAAGTAGTCTGAGTGGGAATTTACGCCATGGCAAACACTACTTGCTGTACCTATTGATGAAGGTGATTCCTATACCAGGAGCCACAAAGTGGAGGGCCCCCTAGTGGCCAAGCCCACATCACAAATCTAAACCTGAAAGTCAGGCTGCACTTAATAGGAAACACCTGTCAAGAGTCCTAATTTACGCCAATCACTACCCTCCAACCCAGCTTTAGCCGTTTACCTTAGAAAATAGGGTTTGTTAGCCCTACAAGGAAATCCCCAACCTCCTAGCCAATCATGCCCTTCTCCACGTTGCATCCTCTGACTCTCCGTAAAACTCGCTCTTCCCAAAATCACTCGGGAAGAGCGTTTCTCTGCTTGTGAGGCATGTACTCTCCCAACCCATGGATGGTTTTTCCCTTAAATAAGGGACAAATTTGTTTTAGTTTTGTCAATTGACATTTTGGCAATGGGTTGGGACCTGAAGACAGCTGCTCAAGATTCCGTGAACGGCTCCAAGACACAGGTGACGATACCCACAGAGCCCTTCGGTTTTGCTGCCTCTTCAGCCCTCTGGGACCTCTGGGTAAGCTGCTCTTGGATAAGCTCTGCCTATTTTGTGCTCTAACTTCTTTGAGTTTCTTTGTCCTAATATTTCTGAGTGGACAATTGGGGTGTGAGAGACTGCAGATTGTTCTGGGTGAGACTTACTGGGCCACAACACTTGGGTTTGTTGCAAGTTTCATCTACAAGGTAAGCCACCTTCGAGAGGTCCTGATAGGGCTCAGGAACGGTGCACAGGCAGCCAGAAACAGTAAGTCTCATGGAATTAAGAAAGATTATTTCAACAAGGGAAATTAATGGATACTCCTTCAGTCTAAGAAAGCAAAATGGCAACTATTAGGGGATTCAGAAAGCCTCAAAGTTAAGTCCACAGCAAAAAACCACTGGGGGACATGGGGAGATAAACTAAGATAAGAAATTTGGACTCTTTTTACCAATAGCACATCAAAATCTAAGTAGGCACAAGTTAAACTACTAAAAACCATTAGAATGTCTGCCACTGTGAGGAAATCATCTCATGAAAGAAATAAGAGTTCTATTGCTAATGAGAATCTTGGAAGCCACCGCCACAAAATTGGTGGGTACAGGTCAACCACTTAAAAGCCGTTAGGGTGCTTATCACCTAACTTTAACCTCACTCGCCAACCTTAAGAAAATTTCCATGCAGTGAGTTATACTGTAGAACTCTACAAAATCTCCAACCCAGTGGCACATGCCTCTTAGGTATTAATTTGGCTCCGAGAGACCCAAGACTTGGCTAAAGAAATGAGCTCCTCAAGTTTCAAAGAATGAAACACACCAACTTCCGGCATGCCTGCTAATTCTATGTCTAAGAGCTGTGGTCCCAGAAGCTGCTGATAGCTACAAAAATGGCAAATTCTTACTAAGACCACCTACAATTACAGTGGTCATCACAGGGAACATTCCAATTAGACAAGATCATTCATTTAAGAACTGTACGTGAAAGTAAGAGTTCCCAAATCAAACAAACAGAATGGGATAGCTATTTAATTGGCATGTAGAAGCCTCCAAAAGGCTTCAAGACTCCAAAATACCTTCATTGAATGATTCATTGCAAAAGGCTAATGAAAAATTAAAGACACAAGCGGTACCTAAAATAAGACTGTAGGACTGATGTGACTCCTGCTACTCTCCTCTAGTCTACTTTACCTGAATATTCAGTCTAGTAATCCTCTATCTATATTGCCTTTCAACTCTGAAGGGATTAAAGTCTGCCGAGTTAGTTGCCTTAAAGATACCCTCCTTGAAGGAGAGCCTCTCCCAGTGTTGACAGGACTCTGAGAGACTATCCAGTAAACTGCTACCAGTCATTCCCTTAAACTGCCAAGGGGAAACAAAAATTAAAATTAATGGAAAACCTTGTCAAATTCTGGTAGATATTGGAACTACACTCTAATCCCTATTAGCTCTGGAGCCTGCAGATGGGATCTTGGGAAAACTGGCAGAAGCCAGCAAAGGATGAGAATTCCTACAGCAGGCCCAGATCTCTGTCTGTAGTGCCCCATCCAGAGATGAAGGTAAAATTTCACATTGTCCCTTCCTTTCCAAATCCAGACCCAATGGTTATTGATTCTTTCTCTCACAGGGACACCTGTTGCCTTCTTGTTTGTCTTGTCTTGTGTCCTAAGAAACTGGCTTGGAAGCCATCAATTTGGGGGCCCCCAAAACATGGCCAGACAGAAATGTGGGCCACTCCATTTGCAGCAAGGATCCTACAAACTGTTACCAGCTCTCAGGAGAACTTTCTAAGTCTGTCTTTCTTTTGGCTATCTTTGGGAGTGGCGCTGGAATCTCGGGAGGGTAGTATCTTTTGCACCCTCTTTGGAGATGCTTCTTGGGTCAGTGGGGTTGCTCAATACTGCCAGGAATATTTACTGTTTGTCCTGGCTGAATCCTGGCAAGATATTTGAAAGGATTTTTTTTTAAGTAACTCTATGGTCAGAGTTGGTCAAATTGGAAGCTGATATACAGAATTTGATAAGAGCTTTTTTTTTTAAGCCTTCTCCCCTAAGCTAAATGAAGCTATGTGCCCAGAGGGAAAGAAAAACATTCCAAAGACAAACAGTTCTAAATCTAGACCATAGGAATCTTTTGATTTTCATCTTAGTTGGAGATCTCTGCCATGATCTAAAAAAGTGGATTGAAGATGATGTAGTTGGATGTGTGGGTCAGCCCTTTGGTGTCATTCAAGTTGCAACCCAATTCTGTGAGAAATTAAAAACAACTGTCCTTGTCTTGTAAATTTATGAGTCTTTACAAGAACAGAAGTGCATAATTCAAAGCTCACTTATCCTTTTTACCATTCTCACACCCTCTACTCTTCATCTCAAAAGGCTTGTAGATATTGTAAAAATTCTGGACTTAGGAGACTAAAGTCCTTCTTGGTAGAACTTGTATTCTTCTTCTGTGCCTTTGAGATGTAAATGTTCTACCTGGTTTTCTCTAGGAACTAACGGCCATTTCTTTGAAATATAAACTTCGGGGAGGTAATTCCTATCAGAATGTACCCCCCCCCCAAAAAAATAGAAGAAGAAGAGGAAGAGGAAGAAGAATAGGAAGATGAAGAAGGAGAAGAGGAAGAAAAAGGAAGAGGAGGAGGGACTATTTCAAAAATAGGTCTAAGAAAAATGTTAGAAGTTTTCTTTACAAATATTAGTAAAAGGCTTTAGCCATCTGAGCAGGTAACCATAACTTATTCCACCTGCCAGAAACACAATTTGGATCGAACTGTTCTTCTATGAACTAGTGAGTTTCACATTATCATATCTTGCTCATGGCTAAAATTTTTTAAACAAAAGCTGTGAGATCTCTGCTTGCATCTGGCTGTCTGTTTGTGTACGTCTGTGTGTTGTAAAGCGAAGAATATTTTTTGCCATTCAATTCTATGAGGATCAAGTCATTAGCCACTGACATTCAGTACACCCTGAAAAGAATTCAGGATGAAAAACAGGATGAAAAATATGTGTTTTGGATTTATGGGCCCCTAAATAGTTAAGATGCATATCTAAAGAGGAATTTCAATGACCCCAGATTCTTGCATCTTCCCACACATAGATGAGCACTAAAATCATTAACTTGAGAGATCTGCTTTTGTGATTAGTGGTAATCTTTTACCAAGATATATGCTTGACTATGTGTATTCCCCAACCAACAAAATTCATAGATATTCTGGCTCCTTTCTGACCTCTTCGTAGCTATTCCTGAGAGCCATCTGAGAGGCTGTCTCCTGGGCTATAGTCCTCAGTAAGTTCCCCCAAATAAAACTGAAAATCACAGCTCTCATGTTGTGTGTTTATTTCAGGCAACAGTTTTGGCAACCACAAAAGGACCCAGAGCAGACTTTGCTTCTTCACCTTGTTGTTTGAATTAAATGCACAACCTAAAAGTTGAGAGTTACGTTTTATTTGGCAGACATTTCTGAGGACTTGAACCCCTTTGAGCCTGGGATGACATCCTCCCAGATCGCTCTGAGGGACTGCTCCGAAGACGTAAGGGAGGAGCCAGGATATATAGGAGTTTTTACAATAAATACCAGGTAGTTGGAACATCAAAAGATTACTGTTAATTAAAGAAAACCAGATATCTCAAGTTAAAGAATTTAGTGCTTTTCTATGTATGGGAAGGTGCAAAGATCTGGGCTCATTGAAATATTCCTTTGATGTACACCCAGCTATCTAGGGCCAATGTCCTGTTCTTCCACATCCTGAGTTACCTCAGTGTGCACAGCTGGGGGTGCCTGCAGAAGCCCACGGGCTGCCTGCTTATTTGCATCCTGAGTTACCCCCACTTACTGTTGGGGAGTGGCAGTAGTGGCTGAAGACTTGATGGCCAGAGCATTCTTTGTTTACTGATATGGCTGACAATATTTTTCATTCACAGCCTGAACTCTACAAGGATCTGGAGCCTTGATACCAGTAAGGGCACCTTGTGCCCATCCACATGCCTAGCAAGTCCAGACAAATTTGGGTGAGTCTTTCTTGGTCCCAGATTGCCCATCTTGGTCGATGATCCTTGGTTTTATTTGATGGTGCATTAAAAAGTTACCTGTCTTCTCAGTTGAAAGATACTGAAATTTTGCTTGGTTGAAAAGACATTGGGATCCCCAGTTGAAAGACACTAGGAAGACTTTGCTCAATTGGAAGACACTGAGGAGTTTTGGACTGAATGAATAGGTAAGCAGCTTGTTGGTGTGTTTCCTTGAATTGGCTATAAAAGAGTTTGTTGGAATAAGAGTGAGGATATCATATGAGCGCTTTTAGCTCCAAAAATAAGGGACGCAGCTCCTCCTGGCTGGTTATGGCAACTGAGAAATTTATGGGAGTGGTGTAGGTGAGTCCTCACACTGTGCCATAGAGAAAAATCACTGATTAATTAAAACCTCAGTCATCTGGGGGTGCACCATAAGGTCTGGCCATCCAATGCTCCAAGAACCCATGGCAGTTTTAGGCTGCTGCTGGGAGAAACCTAGACCCATGAAAAAGCTGAGATGACTCCAGGGTGACACCTAGAGAAGTTAAGTTCACCAACAGCCCACTTGCCCGCCACACAGTTTTCAATACTGATTTTATCCTGACAAAAACCCAAATTTAAATTGAGGAATACAGTCTCCTAAACAGAAGGAAAGGGGACACCAGATAACCTGTGACTAGCGCCCCAGCTGGGTTTATGTACACCTGAAATTTATACTTGTAAGTACTTCCTTAGTTGGGAACTAAGGAAATTCTGCCGTGAAATGGCCAAGATGAGGCTTTTCTTTTGACATTCCAAAACTGGTTTTTGCTTATGCAATTAGAGAAAGCCAGCTTGATAAAATATCTTTTCAAAATTCCGACCCTAAGGGAACAAAGTCCTTGTAGGAGGAGCTTGCATTTTTCTTCTGTGCCTTTGAGATGTAAATGTTCTATTAGGACTCTCAGGGACTTTTATCTTACTCTTATCTAAACCATCTCATATTCCTGAGACAGAGGGGGGGAAAGGAGGAAACTTTTTAAAACTCAAGCAAGTAAACTTATTCCAACTGTTATTAATACAATAGTGAGTTTCATATTATAATATCTGATTTATGACTTAAGTTTTTAAGTGAAACTATGAAATCTCTAGCTGTGTCTATGTCTTGTCATGGGGCACAATGGAGTGGCCGGTTGGTGAGCCAGTGACACGCGGTTGGTAAAACAATTTACCAGAGATGAAGTATAAGAATAGAAAGGAGTTTATTAGGTACACCGTCATAGACAACAGTGGGCCACACAGGCGAGAGTTGTCTGTGTGAGCGCAGGGGTGAAGTACAGGGTCTTTTACTGGGGGGAGGAGTTGGTGGTCACAATAGTTTGGGGGCTGTGTGATTAGCTCGTGCACAAGTTCTGATTGGTTATGGGTGAGGTAAGAAGTTTAAGGTCTGGGAAGGGTTTGTGGGGTTTATCACTCTGATAAGGTGGGCTGAAAGGAGCTACCTTGATCTATTATGAGATTAAGCATTACCTAGGGCTATCAGTTTGTTAGGGCAAACACGCCCAGCAAGAATGTACTTTATCTTTTGAGGAATTGTTGCAGCAAAGTGTGTTACAGCTCAGTTGTGACAGCAACCTGGATCCTGACGAGAGACCAACCAGCACTCTGAGGGTTGGAGAACTCAGGTTTATTAAGCTGGCGGGCCGAGAGGAGTTAACACTCCAAGCTCTGGACCCCATCTATAGGTTTACACAGGCTTTTATAGGCTGCCAGTCTAGACTTTGCAACATCATATGCAAATAAGGTGTAACAAAGTTGACTAATCAGGAATGAGCTTTTTAGAAATGGACCAATCAGGAGTGATAGAAATGGACCAATCAGGAGTGAGCTTTATGCAAATGAGGTGTTACAAATGGACCAATCAGGAATTAGTTCAGGGAACCAATAGAATCTTAGGGGTAAGTTCCACTTTCCTAGGAGCAAGCCATTTTATAGAGGCAAAAAGCAAGATAATGCTGCCCAGCCAGGGAACTGGATGGGGCTGGAGGAAAGTCTTTTTCATGGGGCTTCCCACCTCAGAATCACCAGCAGATATCTGAAAGCCCAGGAATGGGGGTCGTTGGACTTTGAAGGACATCAGTTGGTCCCACATGTCTGTGTGTACATTATAGATATGCTATGCCTCTACCTCCAAATGGTATTGCAAAAATTAATTAAGTGAGCTTGATTTAATTGGCTTAAAGGAAATCAAGTGCTTATGTAAATTCTCAGAGATATAAAAGAAACCCAAATGAATTTCAGGTTCACATGATCTGGGAAGTACTAAGTATTAAATTAATATTTGGTATTAAAGTTAGTTTACATTTATTGGTTTAATTAATGCAATTCAATTCCATTCTGACACTAATTACCCAGAGTTAGCAAAGACCCCACAGGTTAAGGGCTCAGTCCCACAAGCCTGCCCCTAATTCGTATACCAATCACAAGTTTTGGGCTGCCACTTATACTTTTGACTAGTTAGTGATAAATCAGGGGTTCCCATGACCCTCTCCTCATGTTCGATAATTTACTAGCACAGCTCATAGAACTCAGGGAAACAGTTACACTTACCAGTTTATTTTAAAGGTTACAACTCAGGAATAGCAAAATGGAAGATGTGCATGTTGGGGAGGGAGGTGCAGAGCTTCCATGCCCTCTCCAGGCACGCCACCCTCCCAGCACCTTGATGTATTCACCAACCCACAAGCTCTCTGAACCCCATTGTTTAGGGATTTTTTAAATGAAGATTTTATTATGTAGACATGATTGATTAAACCATTGGCCATTGGTGATTGCATTAGAATTCTCCAGAGAAATAGAACCAATGGGAGATGAGATATATATCTGTGTATATATATGTATATGTGTGTGTGTGTATATATATATATAAGTAAGTATAATTTTTTTTTTTTACTAGGAATTGGCTCATATAGTTATGGAGACTAAGAAGTCCCTGTAATTACTAACTGAAAGCTAGAGCCCCAGGAGAGCTAGTGGTATAATTCAGTCCAAGTCCAAAGGCCTAAGAACCCGGGGCAGGGGTGGGAGGTGGTTTACTAAGTCCTGGAATCCAAAGGCCCAAGAAACAGGAACTCTGATGTCTGAGGTCAGGATTAGGTGGGTGTCTCAACTCAAGAAGAGAGAGAGAGAGAATTCATCATTCCTCTACCTTTTTGTTCAGCTTGGGCCCTCAACAGATTGGATGATGCCAGCTCACATTGGTGTGGGTGATTGAAATCATTCTCCAGTCCCTTTCCCCTCCCTGAAGGTCACAGGTAGGGCTGAAAGTTTCAACTCTCTAATCAGGCCTTGGTCTTTTGGGGATCAGCCCCCATCCTCAAGCTATCCAGAGGCCCTGGGGCACCAGTCATCTCATTTCCATACCAAAGACACTCTCATCACCCAGGAGATTCCAAAGGTTTTAGGAGCTATATGCCAGCAACAAGGGACAAAGACTAAACACTTATTTCTTATTACATCCCAGCATCCAATACAGAGCAAAGCACTAATTCTTTAAGCCATCTCTAAAACCATCTAATACAAATTCAAATCCTATATGAAATCTTTTCTACACACTTTTATGGAGATAATCCATGGTTCCTTCAATAAGAAATAAATCCCACTTGTTTCACTGCAAGGATGGACGGTCCTCGTGTTCTTTAACAGTGGAAACAACAGCCTCCACCTTCAGGTTGTCTGATAGGAGAGAGGAGAAAATGCATTCAAGCTTTGTTGCCGGTGGATGTAACCCATGTTACAGGTTCTTGCCCCTTCCCAGAAAGAATTCAGACCCAAGACACAGTGGTTAAAAAAGTAAAGTGAGAATTTATTAAAGCATGGATAGTACACTGGCAAAGGGAGAGCGGGCAGGCTCAGGTGATAGGCTGCCCTGAGTTTCTTTGGCAAGTTGGTTAATATGGTGTAAAAATGAATGGGCAGAATATTCATTGGGGAGGGAAGAGTTTGGGGTTGTATTCCCTGATTTTCATCCCAGCTCCACATTCCCAAAGGGAGGAGGGATTTTTGCCCTTATTTAGTCTGGATGGGAAGTGTCATGGCGTCAGTGCATGATGGGTACTTCTAACCTGCGAGGCTCATTTTATTGTAATGAGGGTAATAAGCAAAAGGTTTGTTCGGACACTGGAGATTCCTGCCTTTTCTCACCTTTCTTTGATGGCCTCCGGGGCACTTATCACCCCCAAAGTTGTGACCAGTTATCAGCCCAGAGGTTCCTGCTTTTCTTTCTCTGCCCAGGGACCCTTGGTGCTTACATGACGTATGGTTTTCTGCATTTGGTCTGTGCCCCTCCTTTCTGCCCAATTTCTGCCATTTGGTCTGTGTCTCACTTTCTCTGCTCATATCTAGCTGTCTGCCTGCTCTAACAGTTTCACCCCTACATGCATGCCCAGAACTGGTCTCCTTGTCTCTAGTTTTCCTTCAGCCCACTCCTTTGTCTCCTCTGGATTTATTTTCTAAAGAGAGGAAAAGAATTTTGCAACACACCCTTTCACCCTTGGAAAGAGTTCAAAGTACTTAGCATGAAAACAAATTTTAAAAATCTAACTGAATAATTGCTCTGAATGAAATTTGGACCAGTTTTTCTCTGTGTTTGAATAGATCCATGTTCAGTGAGCTTCCTGAAGATTCCTAGAGACTTCTTGAAATACATTTTTAACAAAAGTGGAGCCTCTGTGTTTGCTGGGTATTTCCATTAAAAAATTTCAGATTTTCTTTCCTGATTAAAGTGGTTTTCCTTAGAAGAATTCTTAAATGCACAGAGAGGATGTAAAAAGGACAGACTTATCAATGTGGAAACAAACTAGATGATCAAAACTGCACTTGCCAACATCATTATTAAGATAAGGATACTCTTAGGAAGAACTCCTTTCACCAAAATTTGGTAAATTCCTCCAGCTTTGTCTGGGGCTCACCAGTGTGACCACCTGCAGGTGTTCTGAACAGTTTACTGTGATTCTCACATTGAGGAGGTCCTGCCATCTAGTGGCCAGATTGCATAATGCTACTTGCTTATTTTAAACGGAACTGAAGGCTTATGTGGAGTGTGTCCCTCTCCCTCCTGGAGTCCACCGTGCTCTCTCCTGGTGCTTGGATGAAATTATAACAGTTATTTCCAGATGCAGGAAATGTTTTAAACTTTTGAGAAATGGTCTGACTTTGGTAGGAAAATAAAAGTCTTCATCTGGGAAGGGTTTTGACTTGATCTTGAAGCTGAGGTTCCCTTTGATCCTAACCACGTATGACCATGCATGTGGGTATTTGTCTTG